>NC_139789.1:1290674-2581348 GCF_965231275.1 Zosterops lateralis
TGCCCAGGGCCAACCCTGGCGTGATTCTTGGGGTTGTCCTGTGCAGGACCAGGAGTTGGACTTGGTGATCCTGGGGGGGTTCTCTTCCAATCCAAGAGATCCCAGGATTTCAGGATTCCAATGCCCCTGGTGAGAGCAACCCCATCTGGGTTCTCCATCCTGCTGGGCAGTCTGGGAGGGCCTGTCAGACCCTGTCACCTCCCTGTCCCCTCCCTGTCACCCCTGTCCCCCTCCACACTATTGCCTTGGCCAGGGCTTGCCCGCCCTCCTGGCCACGCCACCCTCCTTGTCCCCAGTCCCCAGTTGGCTTGTGATACCAAAGACGTTCTCTATGCAGGAGAAAGCCTTCATTGCCACCCAGCACAGACCTTACAAGCCTTTGACAATGTTCTCTGAAATACCTCAAAATATTTAATGTATAGTTTATGTGATAAAAAAAAAAATTACTTAGCTAGTTTTTGGAATTTGTGACTTGAAGCTTTATACTGTTAAATTATAATTTTGCAGAAGACGGCATGTTCTTATTTCTTTGATGCGTTCAATGGGAGACATATTGAATGTTAAGGAAATGAAAGCTGGATAGTTTCACAATTTAAAAAAAAAAGAGAGAGAAAGAGAGAGAGAGAAAGAGAGAGAGAAAGATTAAAAAAAAGGACCCTTGGAGTTTACAGATTTCATATTTAAACAAGTCCTTTTAAAAAAAAAAAGAAAAAAAAAAAGAAAAACTAATAATGATGACGATACCTTTGCGTTCAGATGTGTTACTTTTCTCTGAGTCATGTCGTACAAGAGTATTTATTATATGTGTTCTGTGTTCAAATGTAATTTAAAGAAGACAAAAAAAAAGAAAAAAAAAGACAAGATGAGAATTTGATTTATGCATGAAAAAATATACTCTTTCTTGAAGTAATGTAATAATTATTGGGGATGGGGTGGTCGGGTGGGAGCGGGAGGGGACAAACTGTGCTTTTTTTGTCCACGAGTTTTTGGTTGATGAAGATTTCTCTGCATGGATCATGGTTCTGTTCCAACTCACAACCACGGGAAAGTCATCATTTATCCCTTCAGTTTCTTCCTTCACCTCTTTTGTTCCCTTCCTCACCCTGAGAATCACTTGGCAGCCACGGGGGGAGGCAGGGGCTGCTCGGGGGACCCCCAGGCAGGGTGGGGGGCACAGCCTGGCCCCATGCCCAGCAAACAGGGTAAGGGAATCTGGGACATGGGACCCTGCCGTGCCCACCCCTCCTGCCTCCTCCTGAGGTCTGGCTCCTCGCTCTGCTTTGTGTTTTCTGTTTGTTTGGGGCAGGGGTGTTGTGGTTTTTGGGTTTGGTTTTTTTTTTGCTTTATCCAGCTCTGTGGGTCAAATCCCAAGTGCAGCCAAGAGGAGGAGAGACAATCAGCCACCACCACGACCTGAGCAGGCAAAGCCACAGGGCTCCTCGTGTGCTCTGAGACAAGGGAAACAGCCCTGGGCACCCCAAAACCCCCCTCAGGGCTGAGACATCTCCAGCTGATGCTCCCAGATCCCCATCCTTGGGATGACCTCACAGGCCTGGCTCTGCCCTTGCCCAGCACGGAAAGAGGGGCTGAAGATGGTGCTGCATCAAGGCCCAGCTGGACCCAGGCATGGGCTGGAGTGACCCATTTCTGGGGTCTTTGTCCTCAAGAATGTGGTTTGGGTCAGAGGCACACCCAGCACTCTGCCCCTGTCAGACTTTCTTGTGCCACCAGCCTGGCTCTCACTGTGCAAAGACACCTGCCCTGGCTGAAGAAGAGTCCAGGCAGTGGAAGAGTCCCTGGAGGATCCCAACCCACCTGATGATCTCAGGGCACTTTGGAAGGGCTTTGGAGCTTTCTGCAAATGCCCAGAGTCCACCCCTCTAGTGGCTCCTTCCTCCCCCTGCTCCTTCTCCTCTCTCTGAAAGACAGGAGGAGAGAAGCCACATCTCTGGAGGCCAGGAGGGTGGTGGGGACCTGGAGGAGGCAGTGGTGCCATTCCCAGAGCATTTCCCTGAAACTGCCGCTTCCTCAGCCCTTTCCAACCTCTTTACCACTTGAGGTGGACCCAAAGCTCAGCTAACCATGAAGAAAGAGATCTCAGCTCCTTTAGCCCTCACCAAAGTGGCCTCCCAAACCCAAGGAAGATGTTTTTCAGTCTGCAGCTTTTGTCTGGTGCCATGACCCTGCAGCCTTTGACACCAGCACTGCTCAGCAGCAGATGATGGTGGAAGACCCACTGACCAAGGACTTGGCTTTTAGGAGGAGATTATGTTGGTTCCAGCCGCACCACTCATCTGCTGACCAACCCTTCTGTCCTCTGGGGAGCTCAGCATCCCCACCAGGCCCCATTTCCTCCTCCAAGACCTTTTCCACCACAAGAAGCTTGAAGGCCAAGACCGCAATTACCACTGCAAGAAGGTTTGGACACAACCCCAGTCACAACTCCCTGGACCTTACAGAGACCAGCTGGATTCCATCCTGGGGAGTGGTGGCTTGGGAGACCCTGGAGAAGCCAAGATCTGAGCCCTCTTCCCTGTCCTTTGGCTTTATGGCTCAGCTGAGCCCTGCCCATGCTGGATTTGGCTGTGCCTGCTGCCCACACCAACCAAAATGCCTTCAGGAGCAACTTGCCATGATACCAAAGATTTTTTTTTCCCTGCAGGTAATGACAATCCAAGCTCTGTCCTAAAGACAATTCTCTTGACCAGGGTTGCACCCAGAGGGCATTTTTGTGCTGTGGGGAGCAGGAGAGAAAACGAGGCCCTGGGAACACCTCTAAGGGAGATGGAGGGCAGTGAGGAAGAGGAAGAGACCTGGGATCTGCCATTAAAACCTGCTGGTTCATCCTGGCCACTGTCTCCTGCTTGAATTGTGGAAGTTTTCAGGGATTTGGGTCATTTCATGACCTGTGATGCCCCCAGCCACTCCAGTTCTTCCTGGAGTGGAAGTTTTCCAACTATGGCTTTTATATTTTGAAACCCCACCACTGGCAGTGGGGCAGTGCTCTTCCCACCCCACCAGGAAAGCAGGAGTCTCTTGGGGTCAGTTTTAAACATTTTTACCCCACTCTGGCACAACCAGAGCCAAGCTTTCCCTGCTCTAACATCAACTGTGCCGGTAGGACATTGGCACAGAGTGAGAGAAATGGCTTTGCCAAAAATTCACCATTCACCTTTAACATCCCAAGTCTGGATGGGGAAGACGATCAGCTCCTCTTTACCTCTCTCCCTGAGCCATGTTGGGCATTGTTGGGTTATCAGTGCCCCATCTGCCTGTCCCTGTCACCACCACGTCCCCAGCACGGAGCTGGCTCCTTTCCCTTGTCTCAGAGGACACCCAGCCATGGGGCCAGACCTGCAGGAGTTGCCACAAGGAACCCACTTCCTCTCACACCTTTGTTTGTAGTTTTTAAAGAGAGGAAATTAAAAATGCAAAGAACAAAATTTGCATTTGTTTTGGTTTGTTTTCTTTTTATTTTCTCCCTTCGATTTCTAAGGGAAACAAAGGAGCCAGACAGAATCCAGCCTGGCCAGGGAGAACCCACAGCCTTGGCTCTGCCAGCCCAGCCTCCTCCAGAAAACATTGCTCATTTTTCTGTATAGCAATAGGTGACACTCGTCCTCATCCCATGCAGTCTGAGGGCCACATCTCCGAATTTTTAAATTACTTTTTCCTTCTAATTAAATTAATTTAATTTTTTTTTTTGCTGCTGCTGCTGCTGCTTCATTGTTACTCTCATGGGATAAGTTTTATTCTACAGCGAAATGCAATTGTTACTCCTCTGTGTCTTGCAACTATATTTGTTTAAGCTATTTACAAACATTAAAAAAGAAAAGAAAAAAAAAAAGAGTCTTATGTGTCAGGCACTTTATCCAAACTGTGCTGTGTGCTCTGGAGTTTGTTCCTCGTTCTTTGCAATGACTCATGCAGGGGAAGTTATCAGGAAACTTAACTCCAGCCTGTCAACAGGTTTTAAAAGAGAGAAAAAAATTAATCTCTATTTGTTCATCCTCTACTGGTCATGACTGTGTTGTATTTCTGCAGCTTTCTGTTTCTTCAATAAATTATTTTCTAGTCATTCACCCTGGCGTGTGTGGTGTCTTGTGGTGGTGAGGGGTCACTTCCCTCCCCATGCCCCCATTCACCACCTCTCACAAACCTGGCCTGGCACATTCAGGGATTGTGCCCGGAACGCTGGGGAAAGTTTCTCCCCCTGTTTTTCACCTGGTAGTTGCAGCAGTGAGAGCTTTCCCAGAGGAAAGACTTTCATTTCTTGGCACCATCCAGGCCTTTCTGGCCAGAGCCCAAGGGAAACACTTTAATTCTCACAAACCCAGTGCAGATGAGGCCAAAGCACTTGTAAAACAAACCCATCGAATCACATGTGCTGCAGGCAGGGCCAAGCCCCCCTGGATGATTTAATTGTGCCTCTTTTAACCCAAATTTCTTCTCCTACTGTGCCTTTCACCATGGCACGAGCACTGCTGGCACAGACTGAGGGACCACAGGACCTTTCAGTGCTGCTTTTACCCTTCATGGCACTGCAGAGATTTCCAGGATAGGAGAGAGAAGCTATAAAGTCCTTTTAATTAAAAACCAAAACCCATTAAAAGGGTGACCCAGTCACCAGTCAGTTGTTCCCACACAACTTCTCCAGCAGCCACTGCTGGTGGCCCTGGCTCTGTGGGACGTGTCCCCTGTGCCCACCAGGCAGAACTTACCCACTTCCCCTCCAGAAGTGCTTTTTGGGACTTTGCAGAGACTGTGGCCATAAGTTGTCCCCAAAGGTGGGGACACCAGACCTGGGGGAGTAGTGGGGACACCAGACCTGGGGGAGTGGTGTGGAGATGGGGCAAGGCACATAGAGGACACACTGCCCCTTGTGCAGGGACAGCAAAGGCAGGAGCTGGGAGTGGTGATGACAAGGAGGGCTGCAGGAGCCAGGCTGGTCTGACTGGAGAAGAAAAATCTGCAGGTTTTGCAATCAATCAGTCAATCAATCAATCATACTTGACTGCCTCTCCAGAAATAAGGGGATATTTTGAAGTTACACTGCTCAAGTCTGAGCGACCTGGGCTGGTGGAGGTGACCCTGCCCATGGCAGAGGGTGGGATGAGATGAGCCTTAAGGTCCCACCCAAACCACTCCAGGATTCTGTGAGCTGTTCTGTGACAGAAAAACCACAGGACTGACACCAGCCCTTGATGGAGAACACAAAACAAGGCTCTTCATGCAGCCACTGCAGCTCAGGCCCCGGTGGGTGGGAATGAGCAGGGGTGAGGGGCTGCACCCTCCCCCAGCCCCACTGCTGCTCCCCATCGGGACATTTAATTAATCCAGAGCTGGATTAATGACTCTGGGTCAGCAGCACTGCTTTTGTGTGTCCTGCCTGGGTGGGATGAGCCTCGCACAAAAGGAATCCCCGGCTCGGAGGGCTCGGCAGAGGGAAGGGGTCTGGCTGCCAGCCAGGGGGTCACAGGCGAGGGGCCATGGTCAGCAGCTGTCACAGCTCCACAGCTCTGCAATGGGCACCCAGCCTGGGGGTCATGGAGCCACTGCAGGGCTCGGCTCAGGGCTCACACTCGCAGCAGAAGCCCCCCAGGCCGGGCCAGCCCCTTTGCAACCGCAGGGGCTGCGAATCCACCAGGTGAGATGAAAGGTGGCCCCGGAAAGGAGGGAAGCAGCCAGGTGTGCGCCCTGCTGCTCCCGCCCTGTCCCTGCAGGGTGAGGCTGATGGCTGGGGCAGCTACACCGAGGGGCAGTGAAGGTAGGACACAGCCGGGGTCCCCTCGGGGCTCAGGGGCCCCGGGGCGGTGCCGTGGGTGGCCCTGGCACGCAGACTGTCCCCGCGGGTGATGAGGCCGGCGTAGCCCGGCTGGTGGGAGAAGGCGTAGCTGGAGCGGCGGCGGAAGGAGCCGCGGGGGACATGGGATCGCAGCTCCACCGGGGGCTCCGGGTCCCGCTTGGCCTTCAGGTGGATCTTCTGCAAGGACATGTGGTGATCAGGGCTGGGGACATCTCCCAGGAGAGCCCCCACCCGAAGGGGGGACATGAAGGGAGTGTAGGGGCACCTCCACTAGGGCATGGTTTGGCTCCCAGCTCTACAATGACCTGATTTTCCATGGGGATGAGGAGTGTGGGGATTCTCCGGAGGATCTGCAAAGCTCATGGAGCTCTGGAGCACAGTGCCAACCCCTGCTCCCACACGGGCTGTGAACAACCCCCAGGCAATCCCTCAGCCCAAGGTGGGACACACGGTAAGCACAGGGACACCCTTCACCAGGACAGGGTTTGGATCCCAGCTCCACCATGATCTCCTTTTCCATGATGGGATGAGGGATGTAGGGAGTGTCCCAGGGGGCTGCAAAGCTCACAAGGCTCTGGAGCACAATCTCAACCCTTGCTTCCACCTGGGACTCTTTTGAAGGTGGGGGTGAGCTCCACCAAGGCTGGGGTGGCACTGGGACCTGCACCCAGACACTCCTGGGGGTCCTGGGGGACAATTCCTGCAACCAAAAGCAGACCCTCTCCAAGAGCTGGATCAGATCTCTTGGCTCAGGCTCCCCTGCAGGGCCATGGAACAATTTTGGGAGAGGCCCCTGGAGTCAGAGTTGGTGCCAGTGTCATGAAGGACCACCATGAATGGGACCACCAAGGAGAGGTGACATGTCCCAGCACTACAGTCCAGGCTTCCCTGGGGAGCCTCCCCTTGCCATCCATCACAAATCCCAGACACCAACACTGGTGGGAAGCAGGACCTGCCCCTGCCAGGCCCCCCCAGCCCTCACCTGCTGGGTGGTGGCTCTGCCCAGGATGGCACGGAAGGCACGGACAGTGAGCGAGGGGAGGCTGCTGACCACCAGGGACAGCAGGACCACCAGCAGGACATAGGGGTCGGTCAGCGCATTCCAGCTGGCAGCTGTCAACACAGAGGTGATAATTTGGGAAGGTGCAGAAGGAACAAGTGCTGGGGGAAAGGCCCTCAGCCAGGAAGGTGCTGAGGCATCTAAAGAAGAGATGGCATCTAAACTGGAGTTATGAGTCAAGACAGCAATTCAAGAAGTGGTGGCAAGGAGAAGATTTACAGGGTGGGAAACAGCTCCTAGCAGTGAGGCCAAGGAAGGGAACGGCTATGAGGATCCCCAGGGCACCTCACCTGGGAAGCGGAAGATGGCAGGGGCTATCCTGAAGGCATCAGCACTTTGGGTCAGGAAGGAGAAGAGGCAGAAGAGGAGCAGGCTGGCTGTGACCATCAGGAAGGACAACACTGTCCAGTACTGAGTGTCCAGGACAATCTGTGGGGACAAGGGCAGAGTGGGCAGAGCACACAGTTTCATGAGGGCCGTGGTGACCCTCTTCCATTCAGCTGCTTTGTCCAAATTCCTCCTCCATCTCAGGGAGATCATCCCCCAGCCATAAAGCCACTGGGGATAGCGCCAGAGCCCAGGGACCCTAAAGATCTGCTGTGGGGCAGGATGAGGAAGAGCAGATCAATGCTCACCTCCACAAGGACTGACAGCAACGCTGACAGGGCCACTGTGACAGAGAAGGACTCGTAGTCACCCATGGCCTTGGTGCCAACACGGTCCTCAAAGGCCCAGAGCGCGATGTAGAAGCTGATGAGGGAGGTGCCCACCCCGTGCAGGAAGGTGACACCAAAAACACGGTAATTGAAGAGCTCATCCTGCTGCCCCACCATGTAGAGCTCAGGGAATTCCAGGCTCTTCTTGGCACTTACATCCTGCCGGGAGAGAATTCCAGAGAGAATGCAGGGACTGGGAGAGAGAATCCCAGAGGGGATGCAGGGATTGGGGGAGCAGGATGGGGCTCCCCCACCCCACACACCCGCTGGGACAGCTGCAGTGGGTCCCTCTGGCCAGTGGCTCTGGGGTGACTGGGGACAGGCACCCCAGGACTGAGGGTGAGGTCCAAATGCTCACTGAGCTGGTGGCACCCCAGGACTGAGGGTGAGCTGCCAATGTCCTGGCACAAAGGGCTGTGGAGATGGGTGCAGTGACTGCTGGGCTGATTCCCACCTGCTGAGGGTGGCACAGGGCTGGGTGAGCCCAGGGAAGCCATACCTGCTCCAAAAGGCCCACGGACAGCACGGGGTAGGCAGTGTAGAAAATATTGTAGAGTGCAATGAACCAGCCCTCATACAGAGGCTAGAAGGGAACAGGGAGAAGCTGTGAGCTTGGAGATGCTTTGGAAAGACTCACAAAGGATGTCCAGGCCCCAGATCCAAACATGGAAATCCCCTTGGACTTGCCCCATCCTCTGCATCAGCCCCACATTGTCTGTGGAGTCATGCTGCAGACAGAGGTGGGGCTGGAGTTCCACATGTTGTTAGTCAAGTGATGGTGGCCTTTGGGATCAAAGCTCCCATTTTGGAAGAAACCAGCTTAATGCACATGGGATCCTGCATCTGTCCAAGACTGAACTACAGCTCACTGAGAGATCCCAAGTTTCCCCAGGGTGCTTTCCCAATCCAGACAGGTAAAAAGCAGGTAACTGGTGCAGATAACCAGCTCAGTCAGGCAAACACAAGAAATTGGACAGGGTGAGGGAGAGAAGGGGACCAAGGTGGTGATGTGGACATGTGTCCTCCAGGCACAATCCCTGCAGGGGATCCTGAGCAGGGGGAGTTATAACTCTGGAGTGAAGACCTGCACAGGATGGATGTGACCCCTGCAGCCCTCACCTGGGCCGTGAATCCGCTGTGGAAAGCGAACCACACCTGGGCCAGGAGGCCAGCAAAGGTCTTGTAGAAGAAGTATCGTAGGAACTTGCAGACACGCAGGTAATTCCAGCGGCCGTGGACAAGCAGCAGGCGCTGCAGGAAGGAGAACTGGGCCAGGGCGTAGTCACTGCACTGCACGGCCTGCAGCCCCTCCAGCCCGCTGATGCCCACCCCGATGTCCGCGGCTGTGGGGGGCAAATGCACACGGGGAGATTTGAGGGAAGCTTTGGGGGGAGCTGATTTCCCCGTGGGTCATCCCCAGGAATGTGAATCCAGGAGTGACAGACAAGGAACAAGCCTCCTGTATCCCATGTCCTGGATATTCCAGAGCACAGCCCTGTGTCTGGGCTGCTGGGTGGGGCAGGGATGGCTCTGCCAGCTGCCCACCTTGGGTTTGAAGGTTCATCAAGGTTCATCCCAGATGCCAAAAGCACGTGGGCCACCCTGCCCTTGTCTCAGGCTGCTCCCTGTCCTGTGCCTCTCACTCCCCTCCAAGCACAGCAATGTGGGGAACAGGTTTGGGGCTTCCCTTCCCAGTTCCTCACCCCAAAGGGGAGGGTGAGGTGGTGGAGATGACAAATGGGGCACCACCATCACCAGTGGGACACATCAACCTCCCCCTGCCCAAGCCTCACTTTTGATCATGTTGACATCATTGGCCCCGTCTCCGATGGCCAAGGTGATAGCCTTCTTGTGCTTCTTCACCAGCTGCACCATCAGGGCTTTCTGCTTGGGGGTCACCCTGCAGCAGATGACAGCCTGGCAGCTGGTGGCCAGATCCACAAAGGCCTTCTCCACCAGACCTCCCTGGTCCTGTGAGGCCTCGGCCGCATCACAGCACAGCCACCGCCATGGCCACCCCTTCTTCTCCTTCAGCACCTCTCCTGTGTGCAGGATTTTGTCCTTGGGGGAGAGCACAGGTGGCTGGGACCTCACCCATAGCCCTCAGAGCCCTCAGCTCCTCAGCATTGCTCTTAAATGCCCCAAAAGGGTGACTCTGGTGTTCTCCAAGCTCATCCCAGAGCAGGTGCTGTGACCATGAGCCCAGTATGTCCCAGTATGACCACAAGAGCTTGTGGTCACGCCCCAGCCTGTGTCACCCCAGAACACTGGGCAGCTTTGGTCAAAGCCCCCCAATACCAAATGCTCCATGCAAGGTTGTTCTCCTCTCCACCCTTCATCCCCCAGCCCCAATGGGCTTTTCCCACCTTTTGGGCAGGAGCAGCACCATGTCCTAACACGTGCTGGTGACACCCAGGACTCTGATACCACCAGGGTAGGAACAACCATCAGGCAGGAGCAGAGAACAGCACCCAGGTGCCACCTTACCAGGAAGTCCCCACTGATGATGATGGCTCTCTTGTGGCACAGAGCTTCTGGGTGCTGCTGGGAGAGGTGATGGCTGCACGGGGTGTCCCCACTGCCACTGAGGTTGTTGTTGCTGTCCCAGTAAGCCTGGAGGATCTCACTGTGGGAGGAAGAGGGGTTGGACATGAGCTGGGGACACTGGGAATGCTGGTGAGACCTACAGTGGGCCTTGGTCATTTCAAAGCTAGGGAGATGGGACCTGGTGGGAACAGGAGGAACAAAGAAGAGGTTCATTGATTTCAGAAATCAGCCTGGTTTAGAGGCTGGAAGGAAGCTTAAACCCTTACTGGTCAAAGCCTGCCAAGGAAGAGTATGGGGTGGGAGAAGAAACAGGTGGGAAGGCCTGGCAAAGCATCAGATGAAGACCATGAACATCCAGGCTGGCACAGGGAAGGAGAAGCACCTCTGGCTGAGCTGAACTCTGCCCAACCTGCCCCAGTTCCTCTGCCCTAGAGTGTCCTCAGCAGGGACAGCAGTGTCCTGAGCCAGGACATTCCTCACCTGACCTCCTTCTCCTCCAAGATCTCCATGTCGTCTGTCAGCAGCCTGCAGGCGTAGCCGATGTTCATTGCAGTCTCTGCAACACCCAGCTGTCAATGGTCCCCCAGCCCAGGGCAGCCCCCAGCCCGTGGCTTCAAGTGCCCTTGGTGGGCAGCAGCTCCTTCCCCTGCCTCAGTTTCCCCTGGCAGGTGGGATGTGCTGCTGCTATTGGAGAGTAAAGGGAACAGCAAGACCAGTTCCTGCCCACTGTCAGTGGCCCTTCTCCTCTCCGGTCCTGGTTGGGGGAGAAGCTGAAATGTGTTGGTGTGGACCTGATATTTCTGTGTCTGAGAGATT
The DNA here is from genome assembly GCF_965231275.1 of Zosterops lateralis. NCBI lineage: Eukaryota > Metazoa > Chordata > Aves > Passeriformes > Zosteropidae > Zosterops > Zosterops lateralis. Next base: position 1,301,620 of record NC_139789.1, read on the forward strand.
TTAGCCTGCTAGCAGTTGCTAACTTTTTCCCAAGGAAAAATTTCTCAAGAAAGTTTCTTCTCAAAACAATCTTTGCAATATCCTTTCTCAAAACAATGTTTCTCCAGGCAGTGTTTTGCTGTTTCTCTGGATTAACCAATGGGATTAGAGAGGTGTCGTTCCTATTCCCCAACCATGTTAAGTCTGTATGGGAATACCTTATAAAACGTAGTAAGAATTAGAAAATAAAGCCTTCTTTTTCTATGCTCTTTGCTTTCTGAAATATTTGGAATCTTTCTTTTTTGTCCTACAGTGACATGTTGGGGGATCTGGGAGTGCCTCCACTGACCTTGTTTGTCTCCTGTCAGCACCCACACTTTGATGTTGCCCAGTTTCAGCAGCTGGATGGTCTCGGGGACTCCCTCTTGCAGCTTGTCCTCGATGGCTGTGGCCCCGAGCAGCTGGAGGGGGGTGATGGGGTGTCATGGCACGGGGCAGGGCAGGACATGGAGGTGGGAATCACCCCTGGATCCAACCAGCAGCCTTTGCTGGGGTAGACACAACCTGACAGCTACAGCTTGACACCCCAGTGTCCAGTGACATGTCACCAAGTCACCCCTTGGGGAAAACCCCACCTCTCCTCCCACCTGGGGAATCAGTGTTGGGTTGGACACTGCTCCTCACTCTGGAGAGCCAACCCCCCCATGTCTGCCCTCTGGGGCACAGACAGCTCCTCCTGACTCCAGCCCCATCCCACCTGCAGGTTCTGCTCCATCTCCTCGTAGAGCCTGTCCAGCTCCTGGGCACGGTCCTGCAGCAGCACTGCGGCCTCATGGTGCCTCCGACTCCAGGCGCGGAACTCGGCCTCGCTCACCTCCCTGCTGGCCACGCACAGCGTCCTCAGCGTCTCCTCTGCAAAGCGCTGCAGGAAGGAGACATCAGGACTCTCCTCCCTCCCCAGGATCACTCTCACAGCACCAGGGCATCACCCCAGGCCAGCCATGGGCAGAGCCAGAGACATTCCAGGACCTGGGAGTCTCCCTCTGACTCCCTTCTCCCATCCTACAGCCTTGGATGCAGCTGGTCCATGCAGAACACCACAGGTGGATTCCATACCCTCTCACCCCCTGTCCCACATGCAGGTGAGGCTCCTAGAGCAGAAGGCAGAACCAAAATCCTTAAGGCAGAGGGAGGAAGAGCAGCAGGGCACTGACTGCAGGACACCCAGCCGAAAGCCAGCAGGAGGGGAGCAGTCCTGTCACCCCGGGTTGGTGTGGGACTCACATCCAGGGCCCTCTCCGTGAGGGTCTCCTTGGACCCTCGCCTCCGCAGCCGCTCCAGGATGACGGTGTCAGCACCCTTGGTGTAGAGCCGGATGGTGCCCTGGGGGTCTCGCACTGGCACAGAGGGGAAGGACACCTTAGGTCCCCTCAGAGATGGCTCCTGTCCATCACTATCCCTGCACAGTGGCCACACTGGCCCGTGCTGGCCCCCAGAAGGCACCACAGGGCTCAGCGGTGCTTTTCTGTCTGTGGCCATGGGAAGCACAGGAATGTCCCCAGATCTGCACCACCACAGGGCAGAATCAGGCCTCAGGGACTCTCAGTTCCTCACACAACTCCTCTGAGCCCTGGATTTACTTCTTCTCTCTTGGCTGCTCAAACCCTTCTCAGCTGCCTTGACCAAGGTGAACAAACCCACAGGGATGACCAGGATGACCCTTAGGAACCCAGTGCCAGCTGTGGCCACCTGCAGCCACTCCAGTGCCATCTCTCATAGGGCTGAGCACAGAAGGGACCCTGGGACAGCCCACCCCGCTCACCCAGGACAGACATCCTCTTGCGGTCACTGTTGAAGTCCAGCATGGCCAGCACCTTGTACGTCCTGGTCCTGCCCAGCTCCCTGATGGTGATGCTGTCCTGTGTCCGGGCCAGGAAGACGTAGCCCAAGTTCCTGGCTGCCAACACCAGCGCTTCCTCATCTGGGGAGGCTGCCTGGTAAACCAGCTGGTCTGCAGGAGAGAAGCAGGGATTACACAGAGACTCCCAGCCAAACCACACTGCCCTGTTCTTGCTCAGCAGTAGCTGTGACACCCTGAAGCCTGAGCTACCAGGCTGGAGAAACTCAGTCCCAGAGGGGGACTTGGGACAAGGGCCTGGGGTCACAGGACAAGGGGGCATGGCTTCCCACTGCTAGAGGACAGGGATACATGGGATATTGGGAAGAAATTGTTCCCGGGGAGGGTGGGGAGGCTGTGGCACAGGAGGGTGCCCAGAGCAGCTGTGGCTGCCCCTGGATCCCTGGAAGAGTCCAAGGTCAGGTTGGACAGGGCTTGGAGCAGGCTGGGATAGTTGGGACACCTTAACCCAAAAGTGTCTCTGCCATGGCAGGGATGGAACTGGATGAGTTTTGACGTCCCTCCCAAGCCCAACCATTCTGGGATCCTATGATCCCTTTTGCTCAGGCAGGATTATCCCCCTTGTGCTTCAATTCTCACCCATGAGCTTTAAAACACCCCCAAACACAAACCCATGACACAGTGACAGTGGCACGACCTGTCCCCAGGCTCTCACACTCCCTGCTCCCCACAGCTGAGCTTTGCTGGCGTCACCAAACCCCACTATGGCCCCACAGCCCCGAGGGGCAGCTCAACCCACCGCCCCTGTCCTCCACCATGATGGTGTGGCAGAGGGCCAGCAGCCTCAGGAACTCCCTCAGCACTGGGTCATTGTCCCTCTGGGCGGCTTCCAGCAGCGTCACATCGCAAACATCCAACTTCTGCTCCCCAGGGTGCTGCCAGGTCAGCCCCGAGCCCTGCAGGAGGTACAGGCAGGATGCAGGGCTCTGTGTCCCCAGGAACACCAGGGATGTGACACAGTGGCACTCTGCTGGCACAGAGGCCGAGCCCTGCACTGCCCACACCGAGGGGGTGAGTGTAAAACAGCTGGGAATGAAACAACCCTAAAAATCTGAACTGCATCATTTTATAACCCCCATTCCCCTGTCCTGAAGGCAGCTGAGGGAGGGGCAAACTCGCCAGGCCCCTCTGGGAGCCTGGACCCTGTTGGGAACCAGCTGAGCTCCTCAGCAGCAGGCTGTGCCTGGTGTCACCAGTGTCACCAGTGACAGCCCCGGGGCACGTGGGAGGGGGGGACTTACGCACCGGTGGCTGTTTGTTCTCATGGCTTGTGCCTGGACCTGCCAAAATAAAAATAATCCAGTTAATAGAGGGCTGGCAGGGGGCTTGGAGCAGCTTCTCTGGAGTGACTCGTGCTCCTGCTGGCTGAAAAAACAGCAAAAAGGCACCAGTTCAGCATCTGCTCAGTGTCAGACTCCACTGGGATATCCAGGCCTCAATTTTTTGGCTTTTTTTTCAGATTTTTACCATTATTTTAATGTTAAAAATTCAGGTCTACTTTCAGCTGCATTTCCTGGGAGATTCTGCATTTGGCCAAAGACTGCTGGGATTAGGGAGATGCTGCTCCACAGAGGTGGAATGTGCTGCACCAGGCAGGGAAAATTTGGCTTGTTTCTGCCTAAAAGCTTTGCTAGGTATTTTTTGCCCTCCTTTTTGCTTTTATCACTGTGCATTTGTCTAAAGCACATGATACTTATCTCAAGAAAACATGGCCTCATGTTAAAGTTTGGGTCTGCCCTGCTCATTAAATTTCACTAATTAAGCATCATGATTGCTCCTAAAATGAGCAAGAGCTGGAGTAAGCACAGCAATGAGAAGAGGAAGGACTCAGCAATTTTCAAGCTTTTACAGGGAAGACCAAGCAGATTCATTAAAAATAATAAATTTTTAAATGTAAAAAAATGGTTAAAAAAAAAAAAAACCACAAACAGACAAATAAAATTAATTTAAAAAAAAAAAAAAAAAAGAGAGAACAATTACATATGTTCACTCTAATTAAACAACTTAAGGACAATGATAATTTCCTCGCCTCCTCCATAGGTCACCTGAAAGCCTCAAAGTCCCCAGAGTTGGCAACCACGCTGGAGATTCCCTAGAAAATGATGAAAGGAAGAAAAGCAACATCTCCTTTTTGTCTACAAGACCTTAAAACAAGTCCATGGGCTCTCCTGGGCCCTCTCCCGTTTCTCCTCTGTCTGGGCCAGCATCAGCTCACGATTCCAGGCAGGATCCAGCTCACCCACACTGTGTTTGGAGTAGCTGCCCCAGGCTCCTACCCCAGGCTCCCTTTTTTATCAGGGAAAACTTTGCTGATCTCAGCTGAGTTTGGGCCATGAAACCTCTCCCATGTAGGAGGCTGGACTGTGCCCTGACTCCGTGTGCTGGGAACACCAGACCAGTGGGACCTCAGGTGTGGTGGCCCCTGAAATGTGGGGGGTGAGGACAAGGAGAGTTCCTACAGCACCACCAACACCAACCCACCTCAGAAGGGGTGGAAAGAACCAGCTCCAGGCTCATCTGAGCCCCTACAAATTTATCCCAACCTGGGTTACCATAGATGGTCCCGTTGACGCAGCATTTCTTGAAGCTCATGATGTTCTGTGTCAGGGTGCCCGTCTTGTCTGAGAAGATGTACTCGATCTGGCCCAGCTGGTCATTGAGGCTGGTGCTCCTGGCCTCAGCTGGGATGTCCTTGGCACCATAATACATCTCCAGATCCCAGTTGATAAAACAACTGTTCACCAGGTAGATGAATTCAAACCTAGGGAGTCCAGAAGGAGATGGTGTTCCTCACAACCCAGGGGCACTGGGGACCTGACACAGGGAGGAAAGGCAGGGGGAGGTCCCCACCTGGCCAGGCTTCCAAAAAGCTCATTACCCACTGGGTCCCCTCTGGAATTCTGTCCCTTAGTGACCAAGCTCACAGATCTGGAGGTCCAATGAAGGGCCCAAAAGTTTGGAAGCAGCTTTTTCCAACATAAATTGTGATTGTTGCCTGCACAGAGCAGCTGTGCCCTTCTCCTCCCCCACCCTGCTGCTGTCCATAGCAATCCCAGGAATATCTCAGATCCTGCTCCCAGGGAGCTGCACCTTCCTCAGAGCCATCCTCAGCCTGCCCACGATTCCCAACAGCAGCCCAGGGCTTGGATCCCTGTTCTGCTTTTCCCCTGGGAAAATCTCAGAGGACATCCTTGGTGTTTTTAGAATACACACCCCATCCACCCCTCCCCTCTCACTGCTAAAGGAGCCCCTAGGAATGACATGGGCAACACCCTGGCCCTCAGTGCAGCCTCATTTTGGGGCTGTTACCCAAGTTCCAGGTGAGGGGTGAGGACAGGGGGTGGGTGCCCAGCCCTGAGCCCTGCCAAGCTCCGTGGTCCTTACGTTATGTACATGGACATGGGAATGATGACGCTCAGCAAGATGGTGAAACCCCAGAAGTTGAGGAAGGCCTGCTGGGCAGGGCTTGTGTGCTTGTACAGGGCAGCCAGGTATCCATGCTTCTCCTGGAATGTCCTGGCCCAGAACCCAGAGGCCACAGCGAGGCCCAGGGACGTCACCAACAGCATCAGGAAGATCTGGGGTGGGAAGCCAGCATGAGAATGTCCCAAGATGAGAAAGTCCCAGGATCACAGAGTCCACCAGACTCTTCTCTAGAAGGCTACAGAAAGACCTCGAGCCCCCTGCAGAGCTTAAAGGGGCTCCAGAAGAGCTGGAGAGGGACTGGGGACAAGGGATGGAGGGACAGGACACAGGGAATGGCTTCCCACTGCCAGAGGGCAGGGCTGGATGGGAGATTGGGAAGGAATTGTTGGCTGTGAGGTGGGGAGGCCCTGGCACAGGGCCCCTGTGCCCCTGGATCCCTGGCAGTGTCCAAGGCCAGGCTGGACAGGCTTGGAGGAACCTGGGATAGTGGCAGGTGTTCCTGCCCATGGCAAGGGGTGGCACTGGATGGGCTTTAAGGTCTCTCTCAACCCAAACCAGTCTGGGATTCCCCAATTCTCTGAATATGTTAAACCCAACATATTTTGGGCCAAATATTGCAAGATGAGGAAAAGCAGCACCACCCAAGCAGGAGGCCTCTCATGAGGAGCCCTGTGAGGCACCTCAGGAGCAGGGCAGAGGTGTTTGCACCACACCCACCATGATCACCAGCCGATCCATCAGGTGGTCCAGCTTGGTTTTCTTCTGCTTGATCTTTCCACAGTTCCTCATGATTTTGGAATCAAACCCTGGGCAAGAAACATTTCCAAAGTAAAAATGCAAGTCCCCAGAAGGTTCACCTGCTGGTCAGTGAGGCTGCTTCCCTCCACAGTGACACTTCCCCTCCCCTGAAGAGCCCAGAGGGGACCCTCCCTCTATCAGTGTCCATCGAGCCGTGGCTGCACATTCCAAAATGTGATGCTCAAGCAGCTCTCACCCCACAGCTCCCCATGGCCCAGCCCTGAGCTGCACTAGGTGGGCTGGATGTGGGATGAGTTGCAGCTGGGAGATAACCCGGGACTAGGAGAGGTTTGGTACCACCTCCCCTCCCACCAGCGACCCCAACACCACCAGGACACACCGCGGCAGCTCCTCCGCCTTGCGCCAGCTGGGAACGGCACCTGCCGCTGCTGGAAGCGCTCGGGCAGCTTAAAATCCCCGTGATGCCGGGGGATGCTCGCCCTCCCCGGCCCGGGCAGGGACACTCGCCTGCGTAGAGCACCAAGCCGTGGCAGAGGGCGGTGTTGCGGACGCGGCAGCCCCGCAGCAGGATCCGCTCGCTGTCCAGGGCGTGGGCGCGGCCCCGCCAGCGCAGGGTGCCCGTGAAGGTGTGCATGCGGCTGTTGGGCTCCTCGCACGTCACTCGCCCTGCACGGGAAGGTCAGGGGACAGAGAGACCCTCCCTCTCCTCTCATGCCCACGTGTCCCCCCCAAAGAGGGAGGTCGGGGCCTCTCGGGGAGTTTCGGGGTTTGTGTCTAGGTGGGATTTGGATGGCTCAGGTTAAGGCCGATAGAGGTGCTGGGAGGTTGGTCAGTGCAGGAACATTGTTGGGCTGTGAACAGGAGAAGGTACAAACACAACCCCCTTCATCCCCAAGGCCTTGGAGAGGGGAATTCTGCACCCTGTGGAGGAGCAGCAGGGGCTGAGCTCAGTTTTGGAAACCAAGAGCTTGGTACCAGTAGGAAAATCAAGATCCAGGGAAGGGGGAAGGTGCACAGCCCTGATGGATTCATTGCAGAAATGATGGGAAGAGCCTCCCCACGAGGCCTTTGTCTTCCAGCCTCTTGTTGGACTGATGGGGCCAGGAGATTAGAGAATTCCCAAGGATGAATCCATCCCACCCCAGTGGGATTGGCCACATCGCCCTCACCCAGCAGACTCACCATCAAAGGCAGCCATGCTCTCCTCGCTCCCCAGCTCCTGGTGGGTGACCAGAAGGGCCTGTCTGAACTTCAGGTTTGTTTCCCTGTGAGCAGGAGCCAGGGAAAGGAAAATAAAACAACTCTGTGGGGTGACAGAGCTGTTCATCCTCCTGTCGGGCCCATGGGATAGAGACAGACATTAATTATCAGGTAATTACACAAGTGGTGGCAGTGAAATGCCAGACAGGGACCTGTGATGCTACACGTGGAGCACTTGTGCAGGATGAGCCCTGGCCCAGGGACCCTGCCATTAAATCATCCTGCATAGGGAGGGGGCAGGATGGGCTGGGAAGGAGCTGGGAGATGGAGACACTGGCCTGAGGTCACTAGGTGCTCTGGAACCCTCACCAGAGCCTTTGGACTCCCATTTTCAAAATCTGTGGGTCAAATCTGCATTTCTGGGGTGTCTGCAGGTTTGGGTTTTGGAGGATCCAAAAACATCCTGTGGTTTCCCTGAACCCTCCCAGCACTGGTGGGACCCCAAGACCAGGGTCTCTGGCCTCTGTCCCTGTCCACCCATGGCCAGAGGGGTCCCTGTCCCTGTCCCTGTCCCTGTCCCTGTCCCTGTCCCTGTCCCTGTCCCTGTCCTCACCCATCAATGTCAGCGGTCTCCACATAGCACAGGCTGCTGGGCTCGGAGCTGCACAGCAGGAGCAGGTCAGCCTTGAGGAACAAAAAAAGGAGGAGAGAGCACCTGGATGAGCCCCCGGTCACCGATTCCCCCCAGGGCATGGCCAGCTCCGGGCACCCCTCACCGGGACGACGCTGTCCTTGTGCAGCCGCACGATGTCCCCAACGCAGATGTCACGCCACTTCTGCCAGCGGAACCTGCGGGGGTTCAGGGTGCTGCCTTTAGTTTGAGCTTTCATGTATTTCAGATTCTGTGCTGCCCAGGGGTGTGATTCTGAGCCTCACATTCAGTGTCACTCAGCTCTCTTCACAGAGCAGGGAGACAAAACAAATGCTTTTCCTGCTGGAGACCAAGGGCAACTTTCAACCCCAAAAGCACAAACAAGGGTGGCTGAAGGGAGGAACAAGGAGGGTGGGACCTCACAACTTGAAGCTGTAATTGGACAATTAAACCCCAATATGCAAATGGACCAAAACTTAGTGTAAGACCGCATGACTGGTCAGCCATTTTGTGACCATTCTTAGTCCACCCTGGGTGTAGCCCTGGTCAGGCTCTTGTACTACCAACGTAGTACCCTAAAGGCCTTTCAATAAATACCTACTTTATTCTCTACCTTTTAGCCCAGATTCCCTGCTCTCAGAGGTCCAGTCCAGTCTCTGTTTCAGGTCAGCCTTCCCAAGGCATCAAGGGGACAACTTTTTGTCCCTGCAGACGAGTGGGACTGGGGATTATGGGGGTTTCAGCCTGTGCCTGTCCCAAATTCCTGGAGGATTTGGGCCTCCAGATTCTTGTGGCGCCTCCAGAGGGCTGAGCACGGAGGGTGGCACAGGACCCATGTGTCACATCCATGTCCCTGTACCTACAGGTGACAGGGACTTTCAGCACCCTAACCACAGGTGGGAAAAGCTCATCTTTCCCTGGAGCAGTGCTGAGCAGGGACACGACTCTGTGGGTTGGATTTGATGACCTGGAAGAATTCTGCAGCCAAGGAAAGCCTCCCCCAGCACATCACAGCGAACTGGGGCTTTTTAAAACCAGCTGCCCATGACTGGAACACGACCAATCCTACAGAAGGACCTGTAGAACATTTTGGGAGGTGAAAGGAGCTTGCAGAGCCCAGGACAATCCCACCAAACCCCTTCTCAGCTGCTCAAGGACTCTCAGCACTTCAGCTGCTCCATTGTTCCACAAGGGTGTGGAAAACACGGGCACAGCCCCCCAGAGCCCCTCACCTGTTCCCAGCCAGGATTTCACAGGGTCTGCTGTTGATGTTCCTGTCACTGCGGTGCCGGCCCTGCACACAGGAGAGACAGAGAGGCCAAACCATGGGCACAGGCCATGCCAGCTTGTCCTGTCCCACAAAAACAACCCCTTGATGCCACCACCTCCCTCCTCAGCCCCAGAGCTGTGTTCTGAGCCATGGGAAGACAGGTTCTGATGAATAAAGAGGCTGAATTCCCCTCAGGTACTTCTGGAGACCAACCTGGCACTACAGCCCAAGGCTGTATTAAAGATGGCAGAAATGGGGTTTAGACCCCAAGAAAAGTAGCCAGGGCATCACATCTTTCCCAGGGGAAAATATAGCCAAATGTGGATGTGGTGGAGTAGATGATACCTCAGGACTGATGGATGGCAGCAGCTCCTGAGCTCCTCAGTTCAGCTCACAGCAAAGGGCCCCTCCCTGCCAGTGTCCCCAGGGCCACCCCCCTCACTCACAATGTCATCGATGAGGTCTCGCAGCCCTCGGATGATAAGGAGGCAGCTCAGGGGGAACAGCAGAGTGTACCAGGGCAGTGTGGAGATCTCAGGGAAAGTCTGGAGAAGGAGAATTTTACACCAGTGACACAACTCCTGTCCCACCTTGGGACACTTGAGGTGGCTGAGTGACTCCCTCACTCCCAAGCCAGGGCCCAAGGGTGGCAGGAACCAATCTCAGAATCATCAAATCAATCTCTGTTACAGACACCTCTTTTCATGGGTTTCCACCTCTTTCTGAGGTGTGAAATGCTCCTGGGTCTCTGACTTTGGGGGGATGAATTTTTGTTTTGGTGTGGTCAGTGTGAGCTTTGCCTATATGCGAACCAAAGCCATTTTATAGAATCAAGGAACGATTTGGATTGGAAAGGACCTCAAAGCCCATCCAGTGCCACCCCCCACTATAGCCAGGGTCATCTTCCACTGTCCCAGGCTGCTCCAAACCCTGTTCAGCCTGGCCCTGGACACTGCCAGGGATCCAGGGGCAGCCACAGCTGCTCTGGGCACCCTGTGCCAGGGCCTGCCACCCTCACAGCCAACAATTCCTTCCCAATATCCCATCTAAACCTGCCCTCTGGCAGTGGGAAGCCATTCCCTGTGTCCTGTCCCTCCATCCCTTGTTCCCAGTCCCTCTCCAGCTCTCCTGGAGCCCCTTTAGGCCCTGGAAGGGGCTCTGAGCTCTCCCTGGAGCCTTCTCTTCTCCAGGTGAACACCCCCAGCTCTCCCAGCCTGTCCCCAGAGCAGAGGGGCTGCAGCCCTTGAAGCAGCTCTGTGGCCTCCTCTGGACTGGCTCCAGCAGCTCCACGTCCTCCTGATGTTGGGACGGTTTAATTTAAATTAGCCACATTTAGGTCAAACCACTCAGAGTTCCCAAAAGACACCAAACACCACGGAAAAGCCGCGTCCTGGGAAACCTTTTAGCCCGGACTCCATGCTCTGAGCTCCGGAGAAACCTCCTTGGGCAGAGCCCTGGCACACACCCGGTGCTCCCATGGTGCCCACCCCACCTGGAGGAGGATGACGAAGACGAAGTAGATGTTGGCCATACGGTGGAACTGCTCGTAGAGGTTCAGGGGCAGGAAGGTGAGCAGGTTGTACTTGGCTGTCCTGATGGCATTGCCCTGCAGGGGACAGGGGGTCACAGCCACTGCCAGGGCAGCCCTAGGAAAGCAGGGCCCTGCTCTGCAAATGTCCAAATATCTGGTGTTCTTAAGATTTCTCACAGCACAAGAGGTGCCTTAAAAAATTATCAAAGCCAGAAGGGAAAAGAAGAAATTATCAGATCCAAGGGCCGTATAAAAATGAGAACAAAACCATTTGCTTGTGAGTTTGTTCCCCATGTGGGCCATTCAACAAGAGTTGGACTCTTGGATTCTTGTGGGTCTCTTCCAACTCAGAATATTCTGTGATTCTGACTGTGATCTAAAGCCCAGCTCACTGGCCTCGATGTTATTTCACTAAAGAATAAAATAAAATAAAATAAAATAAAATAAAATAAAATAAAATAAAATAAATCTGGTTTTGGTCACTCAACACATTTTGAAAAATCTTTCTCTGGATTAGACCACCAGACTAAAAAATCTCCACACAGCTCTGCTCCTTCTCCAACAGCTCTAGGGGGCACCAGGTGGGGAGGGAGCAGCACTTCTCCTCCCTGGGGATTGTGTTCGTGACCCTCCACCCTGCTGAAGACCCTTCTGGAGCATCTCTGCTGTGTCTCCACAGCCACCAGTGGCTCAGGGAGAAGGGGCTGGGGAAGGGAAGCCCAGGGCCATCCTGGCTCACCGAGTATTTCCTCTTGCTCAGGCAGAAGGCAGATTTCTTCTTGAACTGCCTGTGGTAGCTGCGGTCATTGGCCCTCACCTCCCAGGTGAAAGCTGCAAAAGCAAGTGGACAAATGGACATCCAGCAGTTCCCATGGGAGCCAGGCCAGGCACCAGCCTGCACCTCCAGGGCACCAGGAGCAGTGATGGTCACTGCTGGAGTGGCTTTCCAAGGGCACAGGGACCTGGAGAGCTGGGGAGGGGCTGGGTCTCAGGGTCAGTGACAGAGGACACCAGAACATTCCAGAGCTGCAAGAGTGCTGCCCACATCTCCCCCCGAGCCTCAGGGCCACCCCTTGGGCTCAGGGTTTGGTTCACAGCTCAGGTTTGGTGCTCAGGCCACGGGCAGGAGGAGCCCCAGTCTTTACTGCTCCAGGCAGTGTCATTTCTCTCCCAGTTCCATTTTTGCCATCCCAGTGCAGACCCTGCCAAACAGGAACTTCCCAGTCCTGCTCCCAACACCTGCCCCAGCTGACAGTCCCTCCTCACCCCAAATCTTCTTCCTCCCCATTTCACAACCATGTCCCACATTCCACTTCCTCATAAAGTGTCTGAAAGGAGGGAAAATCCCCAAACCACACCCACTGCACACTGACCTGGCAACTGCTGCTTCCCACGTGGGCAGCCTGCGGCTGGGTCCTGTTCAGCCATGCTGCCACCACTGCCAGGACCTGGGGACAAGAACAACCACAGACACCTGAAACCCTGAGCAATGACAGTGTGATCCCGCTGGGATGCTCCAGCTTCCCAAGGCTCCAGGGCAGGACACCCTATGAGAGGGACATTCAGCCCAGCTGCCTGTGACAACTCAAAGACATTTTTGCCCTCTGGGAAAGTTATTGGAAATCATTTGAAGTCATTGGTGAGGAATTGGAGCTCTCCCTGTCCTGCCATCCCACCCGAGCTCCCATCGTGCTGGGACAGCAGCCACCTTCATCAATGACAAGATTTCCCTCACGCTTGGTGGCTCTGTGACCTTCCTGCAGGGATGGTAGGGAAGATTAATTAACGTTTGTGAAGCGCCTTGTGATCCTCACATGAAAGGAGGCAGTGAGGGATAAAGCATTAATTACCTTATTATTAAATAATCCCACCAGAAGTCACTCCCTGCCGTTATTTCTTATCTCACTCCTTTGATCACTTTTTTCCATTCTTTAACCCAAAGTATCAACTTCTCTCCTGCTCCTCGTGGGTATTGGTTTGTCCCAACACACCTCCCAGATGCCACTGGCTGGGCATCCCTCCTCATTCCAGGTCATCTCATCCCAGGTCAGAGACCCAAACACCAACAGCACCTCAGCCCCTGCAGCCAAGAGCTTGCCCAGAAAAAGCTTCAATCCACAAAATCCTTCTTTACCACCCAGCACTTGGTGCTGTCCCTGTCCTTGGATCCTAAATGACACCCCTGAGCTCAGCACACACAATCCCAGAATGGTTTGGGCTGGGGGGAACCTTAGAGCTCATCCTGTTCCACCCCCTGCCATGGGCAGGGACACCTTCCACTGTCCCAAGCTGCTCCAAGCCCCCCGCCCCCAGCCTAGCCTTGGACACTACCAGGGATCCAGGGGCAGCCACAGCTGCTCTGGGCAAATTTAGCCCCAAATGTTGCTTTCTTTGTCTTCACAGCATGGCTGAGAAGGAGGGAAGGGTTTCAGGGAGCTGCTGGGGGTGGTGGGACACTCCTGCTACACCCCAAAGCTCCCACTCCCCTTTGTCCCAGGTAAGGGGGAGCAGGAAGAACAGGTGGATACCTGGAGGGATGAGATCTCTTCTACACAGAAAGCCCACAGGAGTGCCCCAGCCTGGCTGTGACCACTTAGTTTAGGCAAAACAGGGTTGGCACAGAGAAATGCAAATCTCCCACCTGTGTGACCCCCTTGTCCTTGTCCCAGGGTGCTGCCAGCTGGGGACACCTTTCCCTGCAAACAGACAGGGCTGGGTCTGATTGCAGAGGGACAAAGGAGGGGACAAAGGAGGGACACCAAATCCCTCCATCTCCTGCTCCTGGCAAGCACATTGCCCTCTCTCCTCCCACCAGAGGGATGGGCTCCTCTGGGGTAGGGATATGGGGGATCTCCTCAGAGACCATAAACAGGCCAAGGGATACAGGCCCAGGGGCAGCTGCTCCACAAGGAAAGTCCAACAGGAGACAAGATGAACCTCAGGGTATCCAGGATGGAGAAAACTGAGTCACCTGCTCACAAACCCTGATCCCATCCCTGCAAGTGTCCAAGGCCAGGCTGGATGGGGCCTGGAGCAGCCTGGGATGGTGGAAGGTGTCCCTGCCCATGGCAGGGGGTGGAATAGGATGAGCTCTAAGGTCCAACCCAACCCATTCTAAGATCCCAACCATGGGCAACCAGGGCAGGGTCAGGGATGGCAGCTGGGATGAGCCCTGAGCCTCAGCTGAGCTCCTGATGAAGAAATCCAGATTTGGGCTTAGGAAGTCCAGAGTCAGGATTGCAAAGGGGACAGAGGGTGAGACAGCCCATCCATTGGGACAAGACAGCTCCAAGGGTCCACAGCAAGGCCCAGGAGTGTGGCCAAGCTGCAGCCAGACCCACCTTGGGAGCTTGGTCTAGAACTGAGCCCTGGCTGAGCTTCCTGAGCCCAGGGTAATGGGCGAGGGGCCCCAGGGGGCTGCTCAGGGCCAGTAACCCTGGCTGTGCCCTCGGGGCTCTGATCAGTGGCTCAAAGCATCCTCTGCCCTCACTCCTCACTCCAGGACACGGATATTGGGGGTGACGCTGACAGTGAGAGATTCCAAGGTGTTTTCCTGGGCTTGCTGCTTCCAGACCAGTGACCTGAGTGACCTGTCCTGAGTCTCAACAAGACACACTGGAACCTCTGGCTTTATTTGTGGTTATCCTGGTCCCCTCCTGCTCAGGATCAGGCCTGAAGCTGCTGATCCATCATGTCCCCACTGTGTCTGCATCTCTGAGCCCCATTGTGCCCAGTCAGGATCACCATTACCCCCAGCCAGGCTCCACTCAGCAGCTCCAAAGCATCCCTGCTCTCAAAGGTGCCAAACAAAAGCACGGCTGGCTGAGCACCTGCAGCTGGCACAGGCAGGACACTCCATGGGGCTGAGTGTCCTGCAAAGGCAGCCGGGAATGCTGCCTCTTGCCAGGGCCTGGAGCAAGGCGAAAGGGGAAAAAAAGGTGATTCAAAGGACTGCAAAAATATTTTCGAGGAGGTATCCGAGAAACCTCCGTTCCAAGAAAGCTCTTGACAAACCTCACTCATCACCTCAGTAATTAGAGATAAAAAGTGCACTTTGGGGAGGCGGGAACAGGCTGGAAGGTGGTGCCAGGGCTCCCTGCCAGCCCCAGCCATACGGGGGGACAGCCTGGACAGCCAAACCCTGCTCTGGCCCCAGCCCGGAGCTCTCTGGGGGGGCAGGGGGGGCTGGCGATGGCCAAAGGCACAGGACACCCTGCGACCACTGCCCCACACCTCAGCGAGCCCAGCAGTGAATTCTTAACCCCCGGGATGTCCCCCCAAACCAACACCTGGGGTGACCCAGCCGGCCCCGCAGGGAACGTCCCATGCCCGAGGGCTCCAGTGTAAAGAGTCCCCGCGGGGCTGCCGGATGCTAAAAAACCCCAAAGCAGAACTTTCTCACCCCAAACATGCAATTCTGGGCTGTTAGAGGTTTGCACGGCTGGACAGAAGTCAGATTTAAAGAGGGCCGGGCACGGCGCCACCCGGGTTTGGCCCAGGGTGGTGAAACACGCGGAGATTTATGTCCCTGATTTATGTCCCGGCTGATCCGACCGCTGCCACGGGAATTCTGTGGAGGTTTTGTTCCTGAAATCACCGGCTCAGCGCCGAGCTCTCCTCAGTGCAGGAACTGGTGTGAGGGTGCTGGGCTCCCTGGGAGCCGGCACGGGCAGTGCCCACAGCTGGGGGTTCCCGGTCCCCTCTGTGCCCCTTCCCACGCAGGGACCGGCGGGGACAGGACCGGCCCGGCCCGTGTCCCCTTCCCGGGGCTGGCACACGGTCCGTAACCCCTCCCGTGGGTCCGTAACCCCTCCTGCTGTTGTGTCCCTGTTGATCCCAGTGGGTCCCAGAGCCACCCCGGGGACACCAACCCCGCTCCGGCATCGCTCCCGGGCCAGCCCGTGTCACCCACCACGACAGGCGACAGTGACAGCGGCCCGGGGGGGGTGGGTGTCCCCTCCCGTCCCCGGCACGCCGGAAACGCCCCCGCGCTCCGGCCGGGTGGATCATCAAAGCCTCTCGAGGGTTGTTTCCCCAGGACGTGCCCGAGCCATGAGTTTCCCTCCGCTCGCCCTATTTTCCAGCCGCTCGGATGTGGTTTCAGGTGCCATCCCCAAACTCTGCTCCGCACGCGGCATCCCGGGCAGCACCGGCCGAGGGCTGCCCTGCCCTGTCCTGGGGACAGGAGCAGCTCCCCGGGACCCCAAGGACCTGCCAGCCGTGTCCCCCCCCGCGCGCCCCCGCTGTCCCAGGCGCGGTGAGTGGCTGTCACCTCGCTCCCCTCGGGGTCCCCGTACCTGCACCGATGCCCGGCTCAGCCCCGGGCAGTGTCGCGCTGCCGCCACCTCCGCCGGGAGGGCACTGCCGCCACCCGCCCTGCCCCACGCGGGGCCGTGGGGACAGCCCATGCCACACCTCCGCGGGGACCTGCCCGCCCCCCTCCGGCCCCTCCTGCCCCCGGCCGGGCCCCCGCTCCCCTCCCCTGCCCGGCGTTATTGGCTCGGTTCCACCCAAGCCGAGCTGCCGCCGCAGGAGCCGTTCCCGGGGGACCCGTCCGGGCTCCGGGACACGGGGACGCGGTCAGGATGTCCCTGTCACCATCCCAGGGGAGACCCGGGTGGCCCCAGACTGGATCCCAGGGCGGGGTGGGCACGGGGCAGGTTTGGGCAGCCCCGGGGCTGGGCCGGTCCCCCCAGAGCCCCCCGGGGGGCGGCGGCAGCTCGCGGGGGTCGGGCCGTGCCTTGGGGACCGGGGAAGGCGGGAAAGGGGACGGCGAGGAGGAGGAGGCCGAAGGCACAAAGGAGCAGCTCCGGGCAGTGCCAGCACCGGGACTGCGAGCCCAGCTGGGGACAGAGGCCACCTCGTTAGTGACGGCAGCTAATGAGGCCGGAGCCTGCTGTCCACCCCGCACTCATCCTGCATACCCGCAGTGGTCCCGTCATCGCCGTCATTAGTTAATTACTGCCTGCAATTAACCGCAGAGACCCGGAGGCGATCACCCAGCGCCAGCCGCACGGTCCGTAAAGCATTTACTGCACAGCCGGGAGCGGCTCCTGCCAGCTCCTGAACGGTGCCTGCTGTGTCCCTGTGTCCCCGTGTCCCCTTACGTGTCCCCACACGTGTCCCCATGTCCCTATACATGTCCCCATGTCCGCATGTATGTCTTTGTGTTCTCCTTAGTGTACCCAGGCCCCCACACAAGTCACAGCATCCCTACGTCCCCATACAAGTCCCCTGGGCCTGTGTCCCCATACATGTCCTCACATCCCCCTGTTCCCACACCTGTCCTCATGTCCCTGTGTCCCCATGTCCCTGCACATGTCCCCACATGTGTCCCGATGTCCCCATACGTATCTCCACGTTCCTCTATGTGTCCCCATGTTCCCACTCTGGGTGACACTGGCAGGATCTGACCTGCAGTGGGGACAGATTTGGGCACATTCCCACCCTGAGGTCACTCCCCAGCTCTCGCCAAAGAGGGAGAAACCTCTCCCAGGCTTTGCCTCAGGGGCTGGTGCTGAGCCAAAGGGCCGAGCTGTTGTTCATTGTCCCGCAGGGCTGGTGGCAGTGGCACAGGTTTGAAACAAAGCTCGGGGGGGTCCAGCCCCAGGGGAGAGGTCCGGGCACAGCGAGCAGGGCGGGAGGTTTGGGTTTGAAGGTCTGAGCTGGGGCCAGGGGTGAGAGAGGGCAGAGGCCACAGCGGGGCCGGGTGGGGAGTCACGGAACCGGCACTGGTTGGGGTTGGAAGGGACTTAAAGCCCAATTCATTCCATCCCCGGCCCCGGGCAGGGGCACCTCCCACTCAGCCAGGGTGCTCCAGCCTCCTTCCCTCCCTCTCCCTGAGCCCATCACCTGCCTGTCGCTTCTGCGACCACCCCGCAGGGCTGGAGCAGCAGCCACAAGGGATTTCAGTGTCTCAGCCTTCACCTGCCGTGTCCTACCCGCGGCCCCCTCCCTTCCTGTCAACCCCTCAGCGAAGGTGGCACCGCAGGGAGGGCCCGTGGCCACTGGGCACAGCGGGTCCCCAAACCTCGGCGTGGCCCGGCTTTCCGGAGCACCGGGGCTGGGTTTGGAGGAAGGAAAGGGATTTCCACATCCCACCCCCGTGTCCCCCCCGCAGGCCACATAGGGGGTGGCTTTGGGCACCCGGGAACGAGAACGGTCGAGGTCACCCTGGCAACAGAGGCCAGTGAAGATGACATTTTCCCAATCAATCGCCCTCTGCAATTAGCTGACACCCCCTCCCTTCCCGTGTAATTAAGTGAGCGCCGGGAGGCCGGGGCAGAGGGTGTCCCTGGGGCGCCGCGGGGGCTGTCCTGGTGTGTCCCCTCCCCAGGCACCGCGGGGGCTGTCCTAGTTGTCCTCTCCCCAGGCACTGCAGGGGACTGTCCTGGCGTGTCCCCTCTCCGGGAGCTGTCCCCGGGCAGCCCCTGCGCTCACAGGAAGAGTTAAAGCTCCGAGCCAGGTTTTTCCCTCTCCTCGAGGACTGAGCAGATCCAGGTGCCCCGTTCCGAGAGGCTGAGCAGCTACAAAGCCCCATTTGTTTGGAGAAAACAATTAATAATAATATTAATATTAATAGTTTAGGAATGTTTCCTGTGGGACAAGGGTTGTTTCCCAGCCTGGGCACAGCCCCATGAGGATCACCAGGCTGACACCTCCTGGGCTCCCATTCGTGTCCCAAACTTTGGTCTGAAGGTGATGCCCAGAGTGAGTGATGCCCTCAGCACTCAGAACCTGCCTCCAACACCCAAAAACTCCCCTCACTCCCCTCCCAAAACCTGCACAATCAGTGGCTGCTGCCCTCCTTCCTGCTCCTTTCACCCTCCTCTTCCTCCTCCTCTGTCCCCAGCCACCCCAGAGCCACTCCAGGCCAGGGGACAGCTCTAGGGAGGGGACAAGGCCGGTCACTGGTGCTGACCCTGGCCCACCACCAGCCCCTGCTCCCCAGTCTGGCCAGTTCACCTCTCACTGGTGGCTGGAGGGTGCAGAAGGACCCCAGTCCCTGTGGTGTCACAGGTGTCACTCAGCTTGCCCTGCAGAGGGTTTAGGGCTGGCAACAGGGACCCCAGTGCCTGGGGAGCATCACAGCCCCCCCCTGCACTGCACTTTGGGGCACAGGGCCATCCCTGGTGGGGACAAAGGGCCATGGTGGGAGCACAGGGCCATCCCTGGTGGGGACAAAGGGCCATGGTGGGAGCACAGGGCCATCCCTGGTGGGGACAAAGGGCCATGGTGGGAGCACAGGGCCATCCCTGGTGGGGACAAAGGGCCATGGTGGGAGCACAGGGCCATCCCTGATGGGGACACAGGCATCCCATGCTGCCAGCCAGGACAATCCAAGGCACAGAGCAGTGACCGAGGTGCCCGGGCTCAGCACCACGGCCAAGGACCGTCCCTGGGACCAGCCAAGCAAAAGTCTGGAGCGAGGAGGAGAGTGGAGGCAGCAGGGGCTGCTGTGAGGTCCCTGTCCCCACCGGCTGTGGCTCACTGATGTCACCACATGAGGAGCTGTCCTGCCCGCACACACGGGAGGGACACACCCCCTGCCTCGGCCCCAGCACGCCCCGTCCTGGAGGGTCTGGACAAAATGTGGTAAAAAGCTCTTTAACGAGAGGATCGATGGCCGTGGTCACCTCTGACCTGTGCCAGGTGGCTCAGGGGCAGAGAGTGACACCCAGACACCCGTGGGTGTCCCTTGCTGGGGGGAAGTGCTGCAGGACAGGGCAGATCCTGTTGCACATCCTGGAGCATCTGCAGACGCGGGGCTGGGTGTGCTGAGCTTCCTGGTCTCGGCTGAAGGAGGGACATGACCCTGACACCCGATGGACCCCGGGCTGCCCAAAACCTCCCTCCCCCGGTGAGGGGGCAGCTTTGGGGCCGAGGCTGCTTTGATTCAGGTCTAGAATATCCCTCTATCCTTGGGAAGGAAAGGATGGGGGCAGGGGGCAGGGAAAGCCAGGCAGGGCACTCCTGCAGGGCTGGGACACTGACAGCGTTGTCAGGGACCCTGGGGGGCACTGGAGCCCTGAGAGCTCCCAGGACCAGACCAGCAGCACCAATTCACTGGTAGAGCTCAGACTGGGACAGGCCAGGGGCAGGTCCCATGGATATGGACACAGTGTGGAATTAGGGGCTGCACCCCAGTGATGAGGGGGCAAAGTGGGAAGATTTGTGATCCACCAACACCTCTGAGCTCGCGCTCTTGCCTTGCTGGGGTGAAAATGGAGCCTTGTCCCCAGCAAGCTGCTTCCTTTCATCTCCCAGGTTTCAGCTCAGAGGGTTTTGGGAAGGGGAAGGAATGAGGTTCTGGGGTTCTCTCTGCTCCTTTGCTTCCCCTGATTCAGCTGCAGCAGCTGAACACCAAGGTGGAGATGGGCAATGCCAAGCCCTGAAGCCACGCTCAGAGCCAGAGGCAAAGCCACCCAGAAGGGGCAAAGGCTTCAGAGAGCAAGAAAACCCCTTCTGTTGGGGATGCCCCGACTCTGGCAGTGCCCTGGGAGACAAGATCTTCCAGGGAAAACAGGCGGGACATATTCTGAACATGCTTCTGTGTCATCAAATCCCAGAGTGATTGGGTTGGGAAGGACCTTAAAGCCCATCCAGTTCCACCCCTGCCCTGGGCAGGGACACCTTCCACTGTCCCAGGGTGCTCCAAGCCCTGTCCAAGCTGGCTTTGTGTCCTGTCCCTCCACATGCCTGGGGCTGTGTGAATGCTTCTCCCTTGGGACCAGGGTTCCTATAATCCTAAAAATCCCACATGCCCCATCCTCGACCTGGAGGAGACTCAAAGGGTCCCTGTCACCCTCGAGGCTCCAAAAGAGCAAGAAAGCAAAATGCTTTTGTCACTACAGGGGTTCCCTGATGTTACCATGAGGTGACCTGCAAGGGGGGACATGGCAGGAGAAGAGGGACCCTCGGGCAGGGGGTGGGACCGGAGCACCCAGTGCCACAAAGGCCGGAGGATCTGTCTGAGAACACGTGCCAGGTGTGACTTTTACAGCCTCCGGAGCAGCCGCTGCCACCCCCGAGCCATCACCCCGCGCGTTAAATAAAACACATTGCCAGTGAGGTCATCTAATGGCCCATTATTTTTTTATTTGAACTTTTTACCTTCACCTCTTCCTCCGTGCTGAATCAGCTCCTTGGCTTGGCACTTTAATTCCTGCCCCATTTGGGAGATTGATACGGGCTCTGGGGGAGCCTGGGCAGGGCTGGGGGGATGTCGAGGCTCCATCCCGACTCCGGGATGAGGCAGGAGGAGCCAGGATGTGCCCGGCTATTGCCCGGGCACCCCTCGGGGTGTGCGGGGTTTGCACAGAGCGAGGGTCCGGCCACAGCCCTCCCTCCTCGTTCAGTCCAGGGAGCTGGGATTGGAGTTCTCTCCAAAAAGAGTGGTAGCGTTTTCATCCCTTTTCCTCTCTGCTCCTCGGCTCATCCAGGCGGGCAGGAGTGTTCTGGAGGAGCACCGAGAGCTGGGAGTGGGGCTGGGGGAGGCTGGGCAGTGCTGCAGAGCCACGCCGGGGGCACACGGAGGAATGAACAGCGGCTGTAAACTGAAGGGATCGAGGAATCACAGAATGGTTTGGATTGGGGAGCACCCGGGTTCTGAAAGGGCAGAAGGGGGATGAGCTGGGACCCCCCGGGGCTGGGACCCCCCTCAGCCAGTGCCCAGGAGGCACCGGTGTCACCCTGTGCCAGAGTGGTGGGGGCAGGGGGGACACACCTGAGGGGCCACGCCGGGATCCCACAGGGCCACCCCCAGCCCCAAGCAGCAGAACGGGATCTTGTCCCCACTGCTGTCACAGAATCCTGGAATGGTTTGGGCTGGAAGGGACCTTAAAGCCCATCTAGTGCTACCCCCTGCCATGGGCAGGGACACCTTCCACTGTCCGAGGCTGCTCCAAGCCCTGTCCAGCCTGGCCTTGGACACTGCCGGGGATCCAGGGGCAGCCACAGCTGCTCTGGGCACCCTGTGCCAGGGCCTCCCCACCCTCAGCCAATAATTCCTTCCTAATATCCCATCCAGCCCTGCCCTCTGACAGAGGAAGCCATTCCTTGTGTCCTGTCCCTCCATTCCTTGTCCCCAGTCCCTCTCCAGCTCTCCTGGAGCCCCTTTAGGCCCTGCAAGGGGCTCTGAGCTCTCCCTGGAGCCTTCTCTTCTCCAGGTGAAGACCCCCAGCTGTCCCAGCCTGTCCCCAGAGCAGAGGGGCTGCAGCCCTTGGAGCAGCTCTGTGGCCTCCTCTGGACTGGCTCCAGCAGCTCCACGTCCTCCTGATGTTGTTTCCAAGGGCTGGGGCAGCTCTGCAGGTGGGGTCTCACCTGAGTGGGGCAGAGGGGCAGAATCCCCCCCTCCCCTGCTGCCCACGCTGGGGGCTCAGCCCAGCACAGGGGGGTTTCTGGGGTCAGTGTCCATGGCCGGGGCAGGCTGAGCCTCTTACCCACCAACACCCCCAAGTCCTTCTCCCCAGGGCTGATCTCCATGAGTTCATCTCCCAGTCTGTGCTCATGGCTGGGATGTGCAGACCCATGAGCAGGACCTTGGATGTGTTAAACCCACTTCTCCAGCTTGGGGAAGGATCTCCTGGGAATCCTGCCCAGCCCCTCCCAGCTACAAGACGGCTCCAGCACCTCCCCTCCACAATCCATCTGCAGGCAGAACAGCCCCAGACTCAGGAATGTGCATCTAGTCAACACTCTTTTATTAAAAACAATTACAAAAAGTTACAGGTTACAATCATTCTGTACAACCCAACCAAACCTCTGGTGCCTGGGGAGGTGATGGCAGCCCTGGGCTGGCTCTGACCAAACTGATGCATGGCTGGATATGGTTCCACTTTCCCAGGGACACCCTTTGATACAGGCAACCCCCCCACACCCCCACCCCAAAAGCCTCAGTTTAGGGTGGACCATGGGGAAAGGGAGGGGAACTGATGGAGGTCTCTTGGCCTGGCAGGATTCCTGCCTGGAGGAATGTCCTGCCTGCTCCAGTCCCAGGAGGTGGGATCAAGCCAAACAGCTCCACAAGCAGGACACCAGCACACCGTATCCATGTTAGAATTCCCTGCCTTTTCCAGCTGTGGGACGGCTGGGAAGCAGGGGCTGCCTGTTGAGGAACAGGCAAGAGCCAGGTCTGAGACCTGACGTGGCTGCTCCAGGGACATTCCATCGTTGCAGCCAGGGGTGAAGATAAATGGGGGATAAACACTGAAAGAGGCAGAAGCAGGAGCAAACCTTCCCTCCCCAGCTGGGAAGCACTGCACTCTGTCTCTCCCACAGCCTGGGCAGGAACAGCACTGTTCCCCGCAGGCAGTGGGATGGGGATAGGCCAAGGTGTCCCAAGGCTGCTTGGGGTAGAAGCCCCAATGCAGGGAAGGAGCAGAGCTGGATGTGGAGCACTGGGGGAGCAGCAGGGAGCTGCATCCCCAAAACCTGGGGTAAGGAACAGGCTTCCAGAGAAAACACAGATGGGCTCAGCAGTAACAGGAGTCTTTACAGCCCCACTGCTCCTCGTGGCTCCCAGAGAGTCTGGCAGAGAAACCACCTCCCTGCCTTGGAGGGCAGCAGTGGAATGGGGAGAGTTCACCAGGCCCAGTGTGGGGCTGGAGCAGGACATCCCTGTCCTGGAACACAGCCCAGCCCACGCTCCTGCCCAAAGGTGGGGCAGCTCAGCAGGACATCCAGGGGACATACAGCTGTCCCCAGACCCTGAGCCCTGCAGGGGTACAAAGGAGTGAACAGGACCTGGCTCTGACATGAACCAAACCCCAGCAGCTCCTCTGCCCCACTGCCCCCAGACTGACACAGCCAGCCCATGCCAGGGACATAGCAGCCTCCAAGGGACACAATTCCAGTGCTGCCAGGGAAGGTGAGGGGTCACTGCTCTGGGAACATGGTGAAGGTGCTCCCTGACCCCAGATGAGAGACCCAGTCCATGGGGATTGTTCCCCTCAGCTCTGCTGTCCCCAGACAGCAGCAGGGTCTGGGCAAGGGGACCCACCAGTGCCATCCAGTCTGCCTGGGCTCTTCCCCAGTTACCCCAGTGACAGTCACATCCAGCAGCTGCTTCTGTCCAGGTGCCAGACACACAGCTGGCTCCTCTGCTCTCTGCAGAACTCCCGACATGTAAACGAGTTGAAATGAAGGATTTTTCCCTATTGCTTTTGCCTGTACCAAGTCCCTGCATCAGGGACAGGCTGGTGGGGAGTCCTGCACACTGTTGAGGCCACCCTTAGGTGAAACTTTACCTGCACACCTCAAAATCCCTGTTCCCTGAACACAAGCTCACTGGGGCCCTGGTGGAAGCTGAGGGTCAGGGAAGGACTGCTTGTCCTCCCCTGCAGTGATGAGATGCAGGTTCTCCCTGACTCTGGGAGCTGTTTGTCCCTGTCCTGCCACGTGGCTCCCTGAGGTCTGGGCAAGCTGTGACACCCATGGTTTCCCCCTTTGCACTGACTGCAGAACCAGGTGCCAGCCAGTGCTCAGCAAGGAGATCACCTGGGGCACAGCAGGTGGCAATTCCCAGATCCCACCTCATTCCTCTCCCTCAGCTGTCAGAGCCAGCCTCTCTTCTGCAGCTCCACAGTGCGATTGCACCAGGACCTCTTCCCAACTGCTTGATCCTCAGCTCTTGCTTCCCAACCAGCTACACAATCCATACACAGCTTCCTGCCCAACCTTCTTCCATCTCTCCCCTCTCCAAACTCTGCTTTGGAGTACAGAGGCAATTTAAGTTACATTTTGAATTAAAAAAAACGTAAACGATCTACCTTTAACTGAACGAGAAAGATCTTTCTGCACATCTCCAACCTACCTCTAACAAGCTTCTCCTAGGAACCAAGAAGTTCTGGTTGTGCTACTCAAAACCACCTTGCCAGGCCCACAAGGCAGTGCTTGGACCACAGAGAATCCCTCAGGTGGAGTCTGAGGATCCAAGAGCCACCACCTGGACAGGGGGATTGCAGGTGTGAGTCCAGGAATCCTGCTGGGATGGCTGGGGAGCAGGAACATGCTGCTGGCACAGGGAGATAGAGTGGCTGTGGGCATTTATTGCACTGCTTCTTCACAGAGGTGCAGGAGAACAGCAGAGAGACAACGCACAGGTCATCGCTTCACTTTCGCATCCTCCTTGATCTTCCACACCATCAGCTCCATGCAGGCTCGGGCGTCCTCGCTGGAGTCATGTCCTTCCACTGGGGACAAAAACACAGGTGTGGCAGTGACCTCTCTGCTGCAGGGGCTGCGTGTTCAGCACAGCACAGCACAGAGAGCTTCCCCAGGCAGAGCCAGCTGCCCCCTGTCCCCTGCAGCCACAGCCACAGCCAGGAGCACCCTGAGCCACAGCCGGGGATTTAAAGAATTCAACAGAATAGTTTGTGTTTTATGGTTCATTCAAGCCCATCCAGTGCCACCCCTGCCATGGTCAGGGACACCTTCCACTGTCCGAGGCTGCTCCAAGCCCCATCCAACCTGGCCTTAGACACTGCCAGGGATCCAAGGGCAGCCACAACTGCTCTGGGCACCCTGTGCCAGGGCCTCCCCACCCTCACAGCCAACAATTCCTTCCCAATATCCCATCTAACTCTGCCTTCTGGCAGTGGAAGCCATGCCCCCTTGTCCTGTCCCTCCGTCCCTTATCGAAAGTCCCTCTCCAGCTCTCTTGGATCCCCTTTAGGCACTGGAACGAGCTTTAAGGAGTCCCCAAAGCCTTCTCTTCTCCAGGCTGAACGTTCCCAACTTTAACATGTATTTTTTTCCACTAAACCCACACTTTTCTGCTGGGCTTCAGCCTGACACTATCAGCTATGGAACAGCTAAGAGCTTCCCCAGCAGTGTTTGCAATGTGCTCAGGGAAGACAGGAGGGAACAGGCCCCACTTCCAACACAAGGATCCATCTCAGCTGGCCAGAGAGAGAAAGGAGGGCAGGATCTGGCCTTGGCAGAGCCACCCTCAGCCTTCCCACACCACTTCCTTTGTCCCAGCACAGGAAGGGAAGCAGGGAGAGCTCTGCCCTCAGAACAGGGGTCACACTGAAACGAGCTGTGGCTGAAGCTTCTTATGCCAGCACATTCCCAGCTACCACACACATGCAGGGGAAAAAACACCAGGAGCAAGAGGATGGGCCTGGGGAGAGCAGAGGAAGGCAGGGCTGAGGAGACCACATCCAGGAGGAAGTGGGGATCCTCAGAGGTCTCACCGTTGTCCTGGATGATGCGTTTGAGGTAGTCGGCCATCAGTGTGCGCAGGGCGCGCTTGTAGGGCAGCCCCAGGCGGTGCGGGAACACGATGGCTGTGTCCACCACAGTGCCATGGATCAGCTGAGGGAGGGAGCACAGCAACAGGGTTATTTCACCACTCCCACAGGGACAGGCACTCCTTGGGATCAGCCATGCTCCCGGTCACCTCTGGGGCTCTGTGCAATGCTCTCAGCAGCTTCCCACCCAACCAGTCTGGCAGGAGGCTCTGGCTGGATCCAGGATGACTCCCCTTGCAGGGTGTGCACACAGGATTCCCACTGCTTGGCCACACGCCTGTCCTAGAGCCCTGAAACCTCACATGCAGGGCAGCAGAGGTTTGGGGCTGATCCAGTTTGTGTAACTCAAGCAGAACAGGCCAATCCTTAATCCCTTAGCCTGGAGAAGCTGGAATAGTTCTGGAGTCTTTCACAATTAAAAACTGAAGAACCAGTGACTGCACAAAGCCTATGTGTGAGTTGTAGCAACCTTTCAACTGCTTCTCAAGATGAAGCAGCTCAGTCTAGTGAGTGGCATCCCTGCCCATGGCAGAGGATTGGAACTGGGTAATCTTCATGGTCCCCTCCAACCAAACCATTCTGGGATCCTAAGATGGGGACAGAAGTGGGCAGGATGCGCACAGCAAAGCAGGATGTACATCACACTGGGGCTACAGAACAGGCCTGGCCTTCAGGGTGCAAACCAACCCCAAATCCTCCCATCCACCAGCAGTGACTCAACAGGAAGTTTATAACCAGCACCAGCTCAGCAAGGATGGAATGGGACAAGGAAATTCTATCACTGAATCATATCAGAGAGTGTTTTGAGTTGGGACCTTAAAGAGCTTCTACTCCATCCCCTGCCACAGGCAGGGACACCTTCCACTGTCCCAGGCTGCTCCAAACCCATCCAGCCTGGCCTTGGACACTTCCAGGGTTTCAGGGGCAGCCACAGCTGCTCTGGGCATCCTGTGCCAGGGCCTCCCCATCCTCACAGCCAACAATTCCTTCCCAATATCCCATCTAGCCCTGTCCTCTGGCAGAGGAAGCCATTCCCTGTGTCCTGTCCCTCCATCTCTCGTCCCCAGTCCCTCTCCAGCTCTCCTGGAGCCCCTTTAGGCCCTGCAAGGGGCTCTGAGCTCTCCCTGGAGCCTTCTCTTCTCCAGGTGAGCACCCCAGCTCTCCCAGCCTGGCTCCAGAGCAGGGGGGCTCCAGCCCTCTAATCCAACACCTCAGCTATGAATTGTCACCACGCTGGAGGAACTGAGGATGCTGAACAGGTCCAAGTGCTCCCTGGCCTGCACCAAGGAGCCTGGGGACAGCCAGAAGGTCCCACCTGACGAAGTCCATAATCATACGGCAGGCTGGCTTGTTTTAATACTGATTTCTTCCTCTCAGGCTAAGACAAGATTAATCCTTTGCTGTCATGAGCTGCATTCAGTGGGAACTATAGGAATGTGGATGAAGGCAATCCCATATCCTGAGCATAAGAGTGAAGTGCAGGGCCTAAGAGATAAACCTGAGTCCTGTCCCACCACAGATGATTCTGACAGGACCCTGATAATCCCTCTCCTCTCTGCCTCCAGGCACCAGCTCATGTTGCAGGACAGCCCATAATTCCATCACTAACAGCTCCACAACTGCCCCAGAACAGCTGCACTTTAACAGAAACAACCTGCTCCAATCCTCGGAGTATAAAACTGCCAACATTATGGATAATCTCCCCTGGACTGCACTCAGCTCTGGCACCCTCCCAGACACAGTGGTAATTACTTATGTAGATCAGGAAGACTGAGTAAACAGGATAATAAAGCTTTAAATAAAACCTGAAATGTCATCAGCACTTGGAACTTGCCACAGCCATTAGTGAGATATGGCTTTACTGCCACAGCCCTCGGCCATTCTGCTGTGACACCCCACGGCTCTGCTGGATTGCTCTGGGCTCCTTCTCTTGGCAGCAGCTGTGGTGCTAAGAGAAAATCAAGCCTCTAAGAGGCCAAGGCAGTCATCTCAAGCTGATCTAACTGGAAATAATGTTTTTCTGATTATGATGAAGCCTCTCCAAGGCTGGGATAAAGGGTGCCACAGAAAGGTAAACTGTTTTACAGGCATTAAAAGCTCCTGCTTCCAACCCAGCGCTGGGAGCTGGCAGCCACAGAGGCTTCAGCAGGAGAGCTGTGGGACAGAGAACAGCTGAGGGAAGTTCTGGCATGTGAGCACAAAGACTTGGCTCCTGCCTGCCACATGCTCTCCTGGTGATCCAGGACAAAGCCCTGGGGCCTCAGTGCAGGACATGCTCCCTGGCAGGACAGCAGAGGTGGCTGAGGGATGGGCACACCGGGCTGAGGAGGTCCAGGCAGGAGACAGGACAGGTAAAAGGTCAAAATAACTTCATTGAAGTTAACTCCACAATTCCTAGAAAAGCTGGCACAGAACAGAGAACACATCTGACAGGGGTGAGAGGCAAATGATTTGGGATCAGTCATAGAATCATGGAACTGTTTGGGTTGGAAGAGACCTTAGAGACCATCTAGTTCCACCTTCCACTAGACCAGGGTACTCAGAGCCCTGTCCAGCTCTGTCACCCTGGGCAGCAGCAGCTACTAAAAGTTCAGGTGGACACCATGTGTGACACACATGATCCCAATCCCTTGCACTTCCACCACAACCAGCTTTGCACAGGCTCAGAGACTGGACAATCCATGGAATCCTGGAATGCCTTGAGTGGGAAGGGACCCACAAGGATCACTGAGTCCCACTCCTGTCCCTGCACAGACACCCCAACAATCCCACCCTGGGCATCCCCGAGAGCGTTGTCCAAACGCTCCTGCAGCTCTGGCAGCCTTGGGGCTGGGACCATTCCCTGGGGAGCCTGGGCAGTGCCCCAGCAGCCTCGGGGGGAAGAACCTTTCCCTGAGCTCCATCCCAAGCCCTGACACAGCTCCAGCCATTCCTGGGCTCCTGTCCCTGGTCAAACCATGAGAGTGAAAAGATGAATAACTGCCCCTCCTCTTCCCCCACGAGGATGTTGAAGACTACAATGAGTCTCCCCCTCAGTCTTCTCTAGGCTGAACAAACCAAGTACCCTCAGCTGCTCCTCATGAGGCCTCTCCAGACCCTTCCCCATCCTCACAGCTCCTCTGGACAGTCTCTAATGGGTGCATGGCTTTTTTATATTGTGCTGCCCAAAACTGCACACAGGACCTGAGGTGAGGCCATCCCACTACTGGTTCTTGAAAACAAGCAGTTCCTAAATTTGAAGGAGACACCTAACACCCCCCAGGGTGGGAAAGCACCACAGGAAGATGTGAAGGCAAGAGCCCAAGTCACCTTTAGTGCAAATAAGTCACTTTCCAAGCTGTGCCCAATCAATATGGTGTCTGCACTGAACATGTTCAGCAGGACAGCTTGGACATCGCGCAGGGTGATGCTCGTGTTCTCCAGGTCCTCTTCTGTCACACCTGAGAATCTGCAGAGCAACAGGACACAGGTGGGGGTCCTTCACTTGAAGAAACACCTCAAAGCACCAAACCCCTCAGCCCCTAGGGAGTGGTGGTCAGTGGAGTTTCAACAAGTGCTCCCAGCCACACCAAGCTCCTGAGAGAGCACAAAGCTCTGTCCCAGGGGAGACCATTTTCACCTGGTGTCACAGCCTCACCTGGTGTTGTAATCCACCACCTTGGAGTCTGGCTTGACAAAGGTGTCGTACACCACTTTCAGCTCTGAGTTGATCACAGTTACTCTCGTCAGCTCCAGTCCTTGCTTAGTGTAGCACTGCAAGGAACAGGGCAGATGTGATGAGAGGCACAGGCCAGCCACAGTGTGGGATCTGTGGAACCACTCGCCCAAGTGCTGCAGCTCCCAAAATGCAGCACATCTGGTGCAGCAAGGCCAGGCAGCAGCACTGCCCAGCGTGGGCCAGTCAGAGCCTGCCAGGGCTGCACAGCCCTCAAATCAAACACACCAATCAATAAGAGCTCATTTACACCTCCAGCACCAATATTCAGAAAAGAGAAAATGAGGTCAGGAAACAGCTTCCCTTCAGCCACTTGTGTCACACCTCAGCCAGTCCCAAAAAGCTTTGTTTTGGCTTTGGACCCACCATTTCACAGTCTAAGGCGTAGATCCCAGGGTAACCATCAGTTGTGGGCAGCTTCTCAAAAGTCTTCACAAAGCCATCCAGGCTCTCCTTGCGCCCATCGTGCACATGTTGCTGAAAGGAAAAGACAGGGACAGTTGGTGATGATGAGAACAAGAAGCCAAAGAGCCCACTCCAACAAACCTCCACTTGAACAGAAGTGGGGTTTTAATAATTTCTTAATGAGGAATAAGTTTTGCCTACAGTGAGCCTAAGAAGTTCACAACCACAACAAACACAGCCATGGGCAGCCCTAATTCCAATGGCAGATCAGGGCTGGTGGCATCATACTGACAGCACATGGAGGAGCAGGACAGGATGTGTCTGGGGAGAAGGAGCTTTCAATCTGGAGCAGAATTAGTCAGGAAGGGTCACATAGAGGCCTGACATGGATGTAACTCCAGCTCTTGGTTCCTGTGGCCAAGACAAGCCCAGGTGCAGGATCCTATCCCCAGACACTCCTGTGTGAGCACGAGCACCATGTGCATGTGACAGCAGACACTCAGCTCCAGAGTGTGTCTGTGTGTGCACCCACTCATAGCCACTGCATTCCACACCCAGCCAGCCCACACTAACAGGATCTCCAGCCCACCAGCACTTGAGGCATTAAAGGACATTTCCAAGCACTCTGCACTGTTCCCAGCTAAAGCTCCAGGGTCAACAAGATCCAGCAGGAAAACTCAGGGAGTGATTTCACAAGTGGCTTAAGCCAGTGCATGACTGAGCTGCTGTTGCAACACAGGTACTTCCACACTCCTCCCAGCACAGATCCCACTGGTTATTCTGAAACCTTCCTGGCAGCAGAGGTTCTAAGCAGGATGAAGTTTAAAGGGGAAGCAGGAACAGGTGACTGAGGGCATGGCAGGGCTGTGACTGCCCTTTAGCCTGCTGACATGGTTTTAGGTAAAACCAACCTGCACCACACCCAGAGGTGATGCTCTCCCTCTCTTATTTCCCAGTGGAGTTGTTTGTTGTGTTGAAGTTTTGTCTGTCCCTAAATTTTCATGTATTTTTTTGTGCACAATCACAGCAGCCTGGGCACAGCCTCCTTTGCAATGCTCAAAACTGTGGAATCACTGAATCCTTAAAGTTGGAAATTACTTCCAAGTTCAAGTCAATCCAGTAGCTCTGCCATGGTCACCATTAAACCACGTCTCCAAGTGCCACATCCACGTGTTTTTTGAACACTTCCAGAGATGGTGACTCCACCACTGCCCTGGGAAGCCCCTTCCAAAGCTTTACAACCCCTTCTGTGAAGAAATTTTCTGTAATACCCAACCTAAATCTCCCCTGGCACAGCCTCAGGCCATTCCCTCTCCTCCTGTCTGTTTCCTAGAAGCAGGGCCTGACCCCCCTGGCTGTCCCCTCCTGTCAGGGAGTTGTGCAGAGTCAGAAGGACCCCCTGAGCCTCCTTTTCTCCAGGCTTTTCTCCCCCAGTTCCCTCAGTTGTTCCTGGTGCTCCAGCTCCTTCCCCAGCTCTTTTCCCTTCTCTGGACACACTTCAGCCCCTTAATGTCCTTCTTGTCATGAGAGACCCAAAACAGCTCCCAGTATCTGAGGTGGGGTCTCAGCAGCGCCCAGCACGGTACAGGACTTCCCACAGGTCTCACCCTACAAATAATGAAACTGTTCTTGTTTGTCTCAGGATAAAAGGCCGAAGAGATGAGGAACTGAGGTACTTGTAAAGCTGACATGTGTAGGCAGAGAGGAAACCAAAGCAGGATTTGCATATTTTCCTGCACAGGTCACTATTGCAGGTGCAGCCAGAGCACAGGAACTGCATCATTTGAAGTTAATGAGGCAGCTGGGCCAACACTGAGGCCAATCTCTCCCTGTATTCACAGCCAGCACTGCTCAAAGGCCTCATGGATCACTGCTTCCCAGGTGCAAGGGGCCACCCTTGTCCACTCTGCATGGACCCTGTTCTGCTGAGGGAACGGGGTGAGCAGCTCAGCAGCCAGGAGACGGCAAACACCTCTCCCTCACAGCTTCAGCCCCTCCCTCCCTGTGTAGTACAACAGAACTGAGCAGTGAAGTGAAAAAAAAAAAACCCCAACCCTAATAGATATTTTTCTCCATCTGTTCTGAAACTGTCCATTCCTCCTGGCTGGGAGGAGGGCAGGGAAGTTGCTCCTGTTTTTGAGAGCTGAGGAAGCAGCAGCCTCAGGTATCACAAAGAGCCACTCGAGGCTCCCTGGAGCAGCACAGCTCCTTCCTGCCACCTCCTGCCTCCCTGCCTAACTGCAGCAAACCCAGGCAAGGACGCCCCTGTGCTTGGACAGACACACACGAGCTTTTCCAACCAGCTCCAGGTCCAAATACTGAGAATGGTGTCTTATTACAAATATTTTCTGCTTTCAAAGCCCTTCTCCAAAACTGAAGGATTCTGTACTCCCCAATATCCCAAAACTCCCCTGTGTTCTGATGCTGAGCAGGCTGGGAATCCAAATCTTCCAAAGGGTGCTGTGGAAACTGGGGGCTTATAAAAAAGAGGAAGAGGGACTTTTTATACTGGTATGGAATGACAGGACAAGGGGGAATGGCTTCCCACTGCCAGGGGGCAGGGACAGATGGGATATTGGGAAGGAATTCTTGGCTGTGAGGGTGAGGAGGCCCTGGCACAGGTTACCTAGAGAAGCTGATTTTTATGTGCAAGGCAGGCTTTTATGGTGCCCAGAAAACATTTCCAATTGTAACAAAACTTGAATTTTGCCCAGAATTCACATTCTACCTCTAGCTTTTGGTTCTCCCCTGTGTGGCAGCTGCCAAATATAAAAATGCCACTAAAACAAGTGACAAGGAGTGTGCCCAGAGAGCTGAGGGAAAAGCACAAGACAGCCTGGGGATGCCAGGCTGGGACACCAATTCTCCTGCTAAGGAAAGGAAAAAGCACCTGTGCAAAGGTACCCCAAACAGTGCTCTGCTCTATCAAACTCCACGTCTGAGTAGGTTCTTAATTCTTTTTTTTTAGTACTGGGCTCCCTCAAAAGAAGTTTTGTGATATTTTGGAGTTACAAAGGCTCCTTGGGAAGGTTCCTCCTCTCATTACCAAGGATAACAAACAGAAAACTTGTAAGAAAAGATTTGTCCACCAGGAGAAAGTTACCTTAGCATGGGAATCTGGAAAGGAAAAGATGAGAAAAAGGGTTTGGCACATTATTGCCAAGGCTCTGAGACTGCTCCTTAAAAGGAAATCCCTTATTTTTCATTTTTTCTGTGATTCACTAAAGAACATGAACTTTTCTATGTCCCTCAAGTAGATGAGCTGGGCAATTCATGATAAATGAACCCAACTCACTCCAGACAGCTGAGTGTCAAATACTGGATTTTTCTACCATTGCAGAGCAAAAAATTTAAGCTGCACTTGTTTCATCCCCTTAAGGGAAGCCACTGTTCTTCTAAAGGCTTAAGCAAGGATTTCCCAGCCACTACCACTGTGAGCAGAGTACAAATGTCACTGAGAATAAAAAGGTGTTGTTCCATCACTTACTTTAGCAACCTGGCAGCCTGGTGACCCCACAGCTCCGGAGCAGCAGCTGTAGTGAGTTTCCCACCCACCTGGCACTGAAAGAGCAAGAGATGAAGGGTCAAGGAGAAGAGTCTTGTTAACAAGAGACCTGAACTTCAGCTTTCACGTGCAGATCCCCTGGATGACCACAACAATAAGGTGTCAAACACAGAGGGAAAATAACTGTGGATTCACAGGCAGCATTCTAAAGAGTTTAAGTCTCTGGTACTCAGCCAGACAAACTCCAGAAGCCACTTGGATGCTCTGATGGAAAACCAGAGCAGAGCTCAAACTAGGTTAGTGCCTTGCTGCAAATGAATTCAACCAAGATCAGTGAACTCTCCTGGGAGTGAGAACTTCTAGTGCTCCCAGTCAGCCTTTTAAAAGGCTGATTTTTTTCAAAAAGCACCGAAAGGTTTTTTTCCTTTACTTTTCCAAACAAAGCACCTCTGCTGCAGCTCCAGTGTCACATTTTGGGGACCACCAAGCCCAGCAGCTCTTTGTGAGGCCATGTCAGTGACAGGCACAGGAACTGTCACCACCTGGGAGCATGACAAGCCCCAAAATCAAGCTCAAACCTGAGAAGACTGTGTGTTTGAAGCTGGAGCACAGCCAGCACGGGCCAATGCCCCTGGCAGGGCTGTACCTCTCTGCTTGCGCAGCCG
This sequence comes from Zosterops lateralis, assembly GCF_965231275.1. Taxonomy (NCBI): domain Eukaryota; kingdom Metazoa; phylum Chordata; class Aves; order Passeriformes; family Zosteropidae; genus Zosterops; species Zosterops lateralis. The sequence continues at coordinate 1,335,899 of NC_139789.1, forward strand.
CCCCCAGTGATGGACACACTCCTCCTTGCGGATACAGCTCCCCGAGGCTGAGACCATGTACTCGGTGCCACAGCGACAGCAGATCCTGCACGAGGCTTGGGGACAGGAGACAAACAACAGCCACGTCACTGGAAACCCCTCACCTGCTTAACCTGGCCAAAGCAAAGTAAATCACAATCACTCAAGCCCCAAATGCTGTGAAATGACGTTTTCTGATAAAAACTATTCCAAATGTTGTTCCAAACTTCTATAAATGCACAGCAACCCCTCTGAAATCTGCCCCCCAAACACTTCCCAGAGGCAAACACAAAGACTCTCCAGTGGCTTTGGTCCACATCAGCGGCCCCCCAGTTCCATCAAGGTTTGCTGCATTGCTTCTCCATGCACAGCAAATTACGTTGGAGTCTAACACAGTTATTTTAAGAAGCAGGATAAATAAGTCATTTTTTGAACACCAGAGCTAATGAAGCCTGGTTTCCAGGGGATCTGTGCCTTGTCACTTCCAAATGACATTTTAGCTCTTCCAGGGCACAGATTTTCTGTCAGGACTTTCCAGCAGCTAAACCCAGGAACACTTAGGGCAGGGTCTGGCCCAGCAAGGGGGCAGTCTGCATCTGCTCCCTCCTACCACCTCTGCTTTTACTGCCCAAAATTTGGGGAAGAGTGATGCAAAAGGCACTGTGAAGGAGCTAACATTCTTCTAACCTCCATGCAATTCCATGAGTTTTGGTGTGAGCATTAAAGCTGTTAGCACATCACCAGCCCTGTGGCACAGAGCAAGCAATGGCTTAAGTTAAACAAGGAGAAATTCAAAGATCCTGGCAACATCTGCAGGAAACTACAGGAATAAAACCTGGAACGTGAGCTCAGGATCCTATAAAGGAGCTGGCTGGTTCCCTGGGAAAAAGGGCCCTCACAAATACAGCACTCAACTGTTAATGCACGAGAGCTTTTGCCCAGGTTGCTTCAGCAACCACAGGACAAATGTAGGCACAAGGTGTTAACATGGATGAGCACTTAACACACTTTAGTGAGGCCTCTCTATACAGATGCTCAGGGGAGCGTGGCAAAGCACCTCAAAAGAAATCCCCAGTATGGATTTATCCCTGCTGCAGCACAGTCTGCTTTAGTCAGGGGCAGAGGAGCAGAAATCTTGCCATGAGTTCAGAAAATTCAGAGGAGGACCCCATCCTGTCCTGAGGAAACCTGTGGGATCATGGCTAGGTTGGGTGCAGCTTGGAGCAACCCAGTCTGGTGGAAGGTGTTCCAGGGGGTGGAATGAGATGGGCTTTAAAGTCCCTTCCAATCCAAACTATTTTGTGATTTTATGATTATTTTGTCCAGCTGCAAAAAGGGCTCTGGGGAACTATTTGGCCCAGCAGTGCCACAAGATCAAACAGAAAACTGCAATCCAGAACAGAACAGCACTGCAAAGCCAGCCTGGCCCACTGTCAGTTCTTATCCCACTATAACAGCAGCTCTCAAAGACAGAGACAGAAAAAAAATTCTTCCCCTGGGAGAAGGGAGAGGGGAGGGTCACCAAGTACAGAACAGGAGCCTCTTTCCAACCTGCTCAGTTGCTGTTCTTTGGCAGCACAGAATCATGGAATTGCTAAGGTTGGAAAAGATCTTTAATATCAAGTCCAACCATCAGCACCACCACCATGGTAACCACTAAACTATGTCTCCAGGTGCCACATTCACACGTTTTTTTAACATTTATGGGGATGACGACTCCCCCACTGCCCTGGGCAGGCTGTTCAATGCTTCACAATCTTTTCCATGAAGAAATTTTCCCTTATATCCAATCTAAACCTCCCCTGGTGTGACTTGAGGCCATTTCCTTTCATCTTGACACCTGTTACCTGGGAATTAGAAATTAGAAACCTCTTTCAGCCCCACAGACTATAAACTCTGGGTCAAAAATAGCATTCTCAGGATGTGAAAACTGAAGAAACTCCCTATTACTCTGACATTACTATGCACTACAGTGCAATATATGATGTTTGAATTGACTTGGAAATCCTATGCAGAGCACCAGGGATTCCTCCATGCAGGAATGCAGCAGAATTCTGCAGCCACACTCCCCGTCACAACAGGAGCAAAGGCTCCACCCTGAGACCTTTACACAACCAGAACAGGTAACTCCAGCTGTATCCAGCAAATCCTGCAGAAGGAAAGAGGCAGCAGAGCTTACAGTCAATCACTTTCTTCTCCTCTGCAGTGAAGAGCACGGCCCGTCCGGCCTTCTCGGGGTGCGGCATTGGGTACCCATTCTCCTTGAGCTGCTCCTCAGTCATCAGGTACTCCTTGAGGCGCCGGTACAGGGCAGCTCCTGCACACAAACACAGTGCTGAGCTCTCCTCACCAAAGCACTGCCTGCTTCTCTGCCTTCACCCAGTCTCCTGCCTTGATAAACTGCCCCCACTATTCTGAACTTGCTTCCACTGCCTCAGCTCAGGATGGGCAGGGGAATAGGTGTCAGGTGGTAATTTTTAAAATCTGGTCATTAGTGCATGAGGTGATTTTTGAACCCCTTGAACAAGTCTGGAAAGCACATCTGGAACAGAATTCTTCCAAAAGGCCCATCTTCAGCCTTGCTGTTACTGATAGAATCAACACAATTTGGGTTGCAAGGGACCTTGGAGCTCATCCCATTCCCACCCTCTGCCATGGGCAGGGACACCTTCCACTCTCCCAGGCTGCTCCAAGCCCTGTCCAGCCTGGCCTTGGACACTGCCAGGGATCCAGGGGCAGCCACAGCTGCTCTGGGCACCCTGTGCCAGGGCCTCTCCACCCTCACAGCCAACAATTCCTTCCCAATATCCCATCCGGCCCTGCCCTCTGGCAGTGGAAAGCCATTCCCTCTTGTCCTGTCACTAAATGTGAGACTTCTCCCATTTTAAAGTTTAAATGCAACAGCTGATAATTGGTAACACAGCCCTCAAATACCTCTCAAAGGCCACCCACAGCTCCCTAAAAACTTCATTATCAGAAGTTTCTTCCTGCTACTGATTTCAGGCTGCTCGTTTCATTTCACAGAATAATTATAACTTCTTGCACTCTGCTCAATATCTCCTTTAGCTGCTGCGTTAAACCCTTCCAATATTCCTGGGTGCCCTTTGATGTTGCTTAGCTGAGCTATACTGGCCCTTTTAAGCTTTCTCAATGTCAATTCCTTCTGCTCCATGGCCTCCCTGGCTCTTCTCTGATCTCCTCCACAATTTCCCTACATCTCTTGGCAACCAAAATACCCATAACTGATTTGAGCCCACATGAAAAATGCTTGTGGCACAACCCTTTGGCTACGATACGACCTTACTGTGACATTGGTGAAAGTGAAACTGAGCCCTGCAGAGATGGAGATTTTTAAGTTTGCCTTTTAATCTGACAGGCACATTGTAAAGAATTGCTTCAGGGCAAGAAAGTTTAAGTAAAATAATGCCCAAAGCACAAGAGGCAGTCCTGAATGGTTATTGATGCTCCATCAAAGCCAGCCAGGCTGCAGCAGTGACCTCACAGCCCCAGTGAGGATGGAAGGAGGGCACTGGTCAGTGGTGTCACCATCCCCCAAGGGACTCTGTAGCTCCGTGATGCAGCCAGGTAATAACTCCTAACAGAGAAATCCCAGCAGGTCATAAAATCCTGGAATGTCCTGAGTGGGAAGGGACCCTCGGGGATCATTGATCCAACCCCTGTTCCTGTTGAGATCCAGCCTCAACAATCCCACACTGAGTGTGTTGTCCAAATGCTCCTGCAGCTCTGGCAGCCTTGGGGCTGGGACCATTCCCTGGGGAGCCTGGACAGTGCCCCAGCAGCCTCACGGGGAAGAACCTTTCCCTGAGCTCCATCCCAAGCCCTGACACAGCTCCAGCCCTTCCTGGGCTCCTGTCCCTGTCCCAGAGCAGAGCTCAGCCCCTGCCCCTCCGCCTCCCCTCGGGAGGAGCTGCAGCCCCCGAGGAGCCTCCCCTCAGTCTCCTCTGCTCCAGCTGAATGGGCCAAGTGCCATCAGCCTCTCCTCAGAGCCTTCCCCAGCTCTATGTCCCTCCTTTGGACACTCTCCAACAGCTTTGGATCCTTCTGACAGTGTGGTGTCCCAAGTGCCCCCACAACTCAAAGTGAATGCAACAGCCTGATTCTGTGTCACATCTGAGCTCCACCCTCACAAGTGACAGCCCAGCAGGAGCGGGGTCTGACCTGTCAGATCCTCGGCTCTCAGGCTCCCTGAGCGGTTCAGAGTAAAGCTGGTCTTGGCAGCAAGCTTCCCTCCCAGCACAGCTTCATGGGACACCACCTTCTTGTTACTTGTCTCTGCAAGAAGGAAACAGCACAGGGGGACAGAGATCAGGTACCCAGTGGGTGACTTCAGTCCTAGTTTGCGACACTACACATGGGCAAGAGGACGGCTGTGTTTACCCTCTTGAACTCTTGTTCTGCTCCAGAAATGGATTCTTTGTGCCACATACTGGCCCAGAATTTCCATCTCAGCACCACAGAGAGTTTTCCGTTCACACTATCAGCCCACAAAAATTTTAAGGGCAGCAAGGATATTTTTACAGTTCTGCTAGAAACTTGCAGCTCTCCCTGCTCACTCTGCACAGCAAGCCCTCCAACTAACCAAAAGCAAGAGAGGAGCCAGCACAGAAACAACTTGACCCCTTCATGTGCTGTGTGAGGGCATCACCCAGCCCCAGGAAGCAGCTTTGATTCTGGGGCCCTGCAGACCAACCTCCCACGCAGGATCTTTCAACTTCTTTCAGAAAGGAGCTTCAGAGCTCTAGAATATGCTCAGCACATCAGATAATGGCAGAGAGGGGCTTTTTACTAATCATTAACTGGCAGCCCTCTCCTAAAGGCCAGCCTCCAAGTTCAGCTGCTCTGCCTAATGGCCAGGAACGTAATGAAGACAGAGGGGAAGAAAAGGGAAGAGACCAGAGGAAAAAAAATCACAAGAACAGCACAAATTGATTGTTTAATGTACCCTCTCGAGAGCCAATAATGAAATGTCTTAACCCTCTTCGTTTCTCTCTTGAAGCTTAATGTGTGTAACAGATTTCTGTGGTGATGGACGAGTCTATCACTTTGAAGGCATCATGTGAAAGTTACTCCATTAGCAGGGCTTTTCATTTGAAAGAACTTGTGCTAAAAAAAACCCAGATCCATGTGGCATTATCTCCATTTAGGCTGAGAAAGCCAACAAAGCATTGCAGGACCTGCCTCTTGAAGGCCCATTAAAGCTTGCCAGGCTATAAAAAGCTAAACTGGAGCTGTTTGCCTTTCAGCATAATGCTGCTGAGAAATGGGTTCTGCCTTTTCAAACAAGTTTCTGTCTGTGGTGTGTAATCCCAGCAGGGCTCCAGCTGTTAAACTGCAAGGTACCTACTGTTGGTGCTGGCCGGGGAGTTGGGCACGAGGCTGCGCAGCTTCTTCAGGGTGTTCACGGCCACGTTCAGGTAGATGTTGCGGCTGGTGCTGCGCTCATAGGCCACCTTCTCCTCTGCCAGGGCCTGCCAACAGCACAACTCATCACCACACACTCTCTTCCCACTGTTCACAGAACCCCAAAATGGTTTGGGTTGGGAGGAACCTCAAAGATCACTTTTTTCCACCTTCCACTCTCCCAGGTTGTTCCAAGCCACATCCAACCTAGCCTTGAACCCTTCTAGGGATGAGGCAGCCACAGTTTCCATTGCTTTTGGAGAAAAAAATGTTTGGTTCTTAAAATTCTGATTCCAAGTAGGACTACAAAAAAAAAAAAGTTGCCTGACAAGGAATTGAGTAATAAAGTGGAACATGGCACCAATATGTACTGGTGTGGGGTCTTGCTCAGGTAAGTAAGAGGAAAAAAAAAGTAATTTTATTTTAAACAAAGTGCTGGAAAAAGCACTTTCATGTGAAACTTTCCCAAAGAGATTAATAAAAATTTCCTAATTAGCAAAAAAAAAAAATTTCTTCAAACTTTAACATATTTAAAATTGTTTAATGTATTTAAATCATCCCTTCTCTTTGCCCTAACATAAAATCTGCTCCCACCTTGGATTAAGTATTCCAGAGCTGCTCTTGCTCCCAGGAAGATCTAACCTTGCCATTGTTTTCATCAAGTAATTCTTGATTCTTGTTCTTGGAACTGCCTGGGAAAGGCTCTTTTCCCACTTTAGTGCAGTGCAAGATCTGAACTGGTAAGAAAAGGAGGTTTAGCAAATGGTGACTCCTTGGATGCAACAGGAGGTTGGAAAGGTGGAATCCCACAAAAGAAATCCTCGTGGTGCCTGCTTTGTTTTGGAATACAACACACAATGTCCCACATTTATCCAACCAATGGCCAAGGTTTTCCAATAAAATATATTACCTTCTCAACTCTGCTTTGGGAAATCCTCCTATGCTGTCCTACTGCTAGAAAGCTCCTTAAAAGTCTCCTAAAAAGGCTTCAGAAGCAGCAAGGAACCAATGCCCAACCAATTACATCTATCCCAAATACTTCCCTGTGCTCAATACTTTGATTCCAGGTGGTGTTTCTGGCTGCACCCGAGCAAAAGGTCTTCGACTACAATGCACATTCCTCTGCATTCCTCTCTTGGAGTTATTAAAGGGATCAGGCAAGCTTTTCAAACGAAGGGAAAGATGGGATTTCCTACTGGATACCCCCACTGGAATGACACTTTCTGTTGCCCAGTCTGGTAATATTTAATGCCAGTTTCCTCAACTGAACTGTTTGTGGATAGTGGTGTTTTCATGGAATCAGGGAATGGTGTGGCTTGGAAGGGACCTTAAAGATCATCTAGTTCCTACCCCCAAGTTTCGGCAAGCATAAATCCAGTCCAGTTTTCTGGATTTGCTACCATTTTAGAAGGTCTTGGGCAAGGCAGAGGATGTCATTCCCCGCTGCAAACTTTATTCCTGAGAAGCAGAGATCTGTACAGACCTTGTCGAAGGCTTCCTGAGAGGAGGAGCAGAATTTCAGGCACTCATCAATGAAGAGATTGAGATACCTCTGACGAATGTTGGTTGGGACTTTAGCTCCAAATTCTGTGGGAATAACAGGCCTCTGTAAAGTGGTGCTCTGGAGGTGAGACAGAGAAAGAGGCTGGTCAAGCTCTAGAAGGTTGCTCTGAGGCTCTCCCTCTTCCTGTTATTAATCAAGGGGTGATTTCCTTTTTGAAAATCTGCCCAAAGCCAAACTTAACACGCAGCACTTTTGGTACTAAAAATACCACTTGAGGCTTCACCACCTTCAGTGCTATAACTCCTTTAGAAAACAGCTGTATTTCACTCTGAAGTCAGCCAGGAGCCAAGGACTCCAGTGGCATTAGTCACACACAGGCGTTCCAGAGCAGGGAATGCTGACAGTTCCAGTGAGAAATCCAAGGTTAGGATGGCACCAAGCACCACAGGCTGAACTGGAGCCATGAACACACAACACCAGTTATGGCCACCATAGACAGCTTTGGTTCTCTGGCTGTGAAGAGGGAACAGGAGGCCCCTCCTGCCAGTCACTTAACCCATCCCACTTCCTGGGGCATTCCTGCAAATTGACTGCAGTGGGAGTTTTCTTCCTTTTTTAATGCCAATTATGATGTTCCTAAAAGGATTTACTCCTTCAGTTTAATGGCATGTTCTTTAAAAGCTGCATGATGGACTGAGCTATGACCCACCACTGCAGTTTTCCATTTCACACCAGTTTATTCCTCACATCACAGCACACTTGTCTCTTTTTCAGAGAGGAAAATGTAAATTCATCTCTATAACACCCAATTGTTTTGTCAGTTGTTCTCCATCCCACTCAAGAGATATCCATAAACCAACCATCTGCTGCAATCTGGAATCAAAACAGCTCTGTGGAAGATGTCAGCTTGTTCCAAGGGGAGCAACTGGTCCTATCTCAATGGGAAAAGTCCTCATTTTCCCCAGGAGACTCTCACTTTGATGCCCTGTCCAAGGGAATTTGGCCCTTTTCATTAAATATATAAATCCTCAATCTCTAGTATGATACTCTTAAGCACCTCTGTAACTCTGCTAAGTATTTTATCCTTTCAGTTATTTCTCTTACTTTTAATCAGCTTCAAGTTCTATGGTACTATGGTGGCAGTTTGGGTGGGAAAGGAAGAAAATTACTTTTCACTCTTCTAGAAATAATCAGAGCAAGTTATGACAGATCTTGACACAAAACATCATCAATAAAGGGATCTTTAATCAAGTCCTGGCACTAACCACCTTCTGCCATCCACTCCAGCAAGCAGCTCCTTATGCTATTCCCAGGCTGCCCCGTGAGGAATTCTGCTCTGAATTCTCTTAACAAGTAACAGCTTCCCAGTCCTCATGGAAAGGAGGGACTTAACAGAATCATGAAATGGTTTGGGTGGGAAGGGGCTTCAAAAATCATCCCATTCCCACCCCCTGCCATGGGCAGGGACACCGTCCACTATCCCAGGCTCCTCCAAATCCCGTCCAACCTGGCCTTGGACACTGCCAAGGGATCCAGGGGCAGCCACAGCTGCTCTGGGCACCCTGTGCCAGGGCCTCTCCACCCTCACAGCCATATTTCTTCCCAATATCCCATCTGGCCCTGCCCTCTGGCAGTGGGAAGCCATTCCCTGTGTCCTGTCACTTTGCTAAGGAACTCATAGCAAAGGTACCCGAAAGTGGGGCAGAGATCCCAGGAGGTCAAGAGAAACAAAACAATAACAACTAATAAACACAAAATAGTATTTTCTTTAAACACCAGCAGCAGCCTGAAGTTCAGTGATCATATTTTACTATCTAGGTCACAGAGGGACATCATTCATAACCACCTGCCTCAGTGTGGCCCACAGAGCCTGGGAAGGCCATGAATCCATCCCTGGCTTTTCAGCACAGGAGGTTCTAAGCCCTTGACCCAAACACACCCAGGCCAGTCAGCACAAGAGAAGGCTCAAACTGAAGAAAAGTGATCAATATTCACAGAGATCAGAGCAGCACTTAAGTATTTCTACCTTTTTAAGCTCCTACCCCTTGAGTGTTTAATTTTTAACACAATGCTATCTAGGAAAACCACAGGAAGAAACAAACCCACTTAATCAACATAATCAAAACACCACTTTCAGGGAGTGCTAAATTTGGAACAGCAGGATCAAACATTCCACCCTCCCCAGGGAATGACAGGAAAGAATTCAAATTCCCCTTACCTGTAAGGAGGGAACATGTGCTACCCTTTTGGGCACGATGGTGCTGGTAGTCTTGGAAGCCATCCCAGCCAAGGTGCAAGGCTTCAGAGGAAGGGTGGGGGCTTCAGAGTCACTGGAAGGTGTGACACTCCTGCCACCAAGAGTCGCCTTACTGCTCCCGAGGCCTGCAGGGAACACAAAACACTCAGGTGCAAATCCTGCCACTGGGCTTCAGGCTGCCAGAATGAACAACTATCAAAGGCCAGTGCTGCAAGCTGTGATTTTCTCAACTCCAGGTCTCCAAAGGGATACAAATTGGGCAATTTCACCACCTTGCAGGCAAGGATGAAGAAATCTTCTGCCAGGAAATGCGTCTCATTTGGGTTTGTTTTGGGGTGACTGAGTCAGCAGAGTTTAAAGAGGTAACTGACACCCCACACGTCAGCTCTGAGTCCTTCCATTACAAAGGGATGGCGATGAGCATTAATTATCACTTCCCTCCTGCTCCTGCCACCTCCAAAGGCTTAAATGGAAGAGGTAATGAAGAGCAAATACAATCCAAGGAAGAAACAGAAAAAGGAAAGGCTGAAGTGAGGGAGGCTGGGTGAGACAGATGAGGCTGTACATGTCTGACCTGTTGCTTCTCAGAACATGGTGGAATTTCTCAGGGGAAGACTTTCCACTGGACACTATCAGCAAAGATTCAAGTCATGGCCAGCCTTACACATCCCCTGACAGTTTCCCACTTGCTCAGGAGAAATGTAAACACAGGGTAGTGCCTTTGACCAGGGGAAGGACAGGACAGCAATCCCAAATCCCGCCGCTGGCTTACTTTGCTTGGCTGCTGCGGTGAGGGCTGCATTTGGCACGTGAGCAATCCTCCTCTTTTCTCCTGGCAAACTGAGAGAGGGCTTTTGAACGGCCCCAACCAGCTGTGCTGCCTGCTGCTGAGCCAGCTGGATCCTCTGGTAACACACCTCCTGGGCCGTGGGGGGACGGTAGGGCCGCACTACCGGCTTGCTCGGGGCCTCTGCCTGCACAGACAAACAGCATTTAGGGCCAGCAGCTCCCCTGCTCCATCCACGCCCCCTGCCTTCCACTCACCCCAGAAAGATCTCCTCTCCCCAACATCTCTGTTAGCAATTACAGGGTTTTGAGAGGACAAGATCCCAACTGTCTTCCAGAACAAAATAATTAAGAGTCATCCTTCAACAAACATGGCATTAATGATTCACGCTCTGGGAAGGCCTCCCAGCTCACTGGAACGTTCCTCAATTGGCAGGTGGTATTAATGAACTGCTTTCAGTGGCATGATGTTCCCCATGGCTGTGCCCAGCCCAATCCTGGACTCCATCAACACTCTCGGCCTTGCCCTAGCCCTGTGCTGCCCACTTTGCTTTCTACTGCAATAAAAAAGTGACAACAATTCTCCACTCCCCTTTGCCACAAGACTCTGAGATCCACTGCTCTCTGCCTGAGGACTCCCTGCATCCATGTCTGCATCACAGCAGCTCCCACCTCTCTGCAGCCCTGGAACTGCTTAAAAGCATCACAGATATGTATTTATGGGATCAGAGCATTACATAAACTGAGCTCTGAATTTCAAACACTTCTGGAGGCACCTCACTGCCTCGGCCGTTACAGCACAAACAGGTTCCCCTCGCGTTTCCTTTGACGGCCAATTTTAGGTTTGCAGGAAAAGTGCCAGAAATTATGTCAGCAAAGAGAGAAGTTTCCTAGCAGCAGAAGTGCAAGAGAAGCAGCAGTAATACAAACTTCTCCACTCTACTTAACAGCCTTTGAAATGTGAGGCCTTTCCTCCTGAAATCTCCTTGGAGGAGGGTGGCTGAGTGTAACACCTGGGGGCAAGCTGGCACCTCCTGCATTCCCAACCTCTGATGCTGACAGCAGCTTCTGGATACCAAACTGAGTGTAGTCAGACATTTAGTTATAATTACAGACTTCCAAGCAGGACAGGCCACTCATTTTCTGCCTCACCTGCAATTCCTTTGGTCCCCCATTTCCCCCAGCAACCAACTCCAAACTTGGTTCCCTCCCCTTTTCCCCTGCTCAGTCCTGGAGCCATAAATCATGAGCAAGACTGAGCAAATATTCCACTTGGAGGGACACAGCAAAGCACAGGCCTCAGTTCTGAGGTGCAAAGTGGCAGTTCAGGTGTTACAGCACCTCCTGGACAGAGCTGGGAGCTGCTCTGAGCTGAGATACTCCAGGGAATGCAGGTCCTGGCAGCTGAGCACACCAGATCGGCTCTGTTTGCCCAAGCAAAGGCTGTGCTGGGGCTCCCATCTTTGGAAAGCATTTTGGGATCAGCTGTCACATTAAGAAAATATATTTAAAGATTTGTACATGTCTAAAAGGTGCCTCTTTACAATAAATATTTGAGTTAATGAATTTCCAAGCCATTTGCTTCAGTCTCTTATCTTTTCACTTTGGAAGAAAAGGCCCTTATCAATCCACATGAACTGGCTGGAGATATGTAGTTAAATAAAACCCATTGTATTGACCCCAGGGCTTCAAATTATTAAAGGCAAAAAAACCTTTCCTAGGCAGAGAGGAAAGGCAGAACAATTAATTTGGACTACCCAGCTCAAATTAGTGCACAGGCCTCTACTCTTATCCTGCTGCAACATAAAACTAATCTGTGCTCAGCACCTGGAGGGAAACACATTAAACCCTCAGAGAAAACATGAATTAAAATCCCAGGGAGAAAGAAATAAAAAAATCAGAATGTCTTCCTTCTTGGCTTTTTTTTTTTTTTTTTAATTTTTCTCCTCTGTATTTGCACAACTGGGAAAGAAGAATATCCAGACAAATACTGCTGAGATATTGGCTGATTCAGAACAGATGTAAGGTAATGTTTTAAACATCTGACCAAATTACTGCAGTATCTTTTAGATCCACAAGGCACAGAAAAATACCAGCAGCCATAGAGTGACCTTGTGTTCTGTTAATTTTTATTGCAATTGCTGGATGAAGCTATACTGGAGAAAAACGAACACCCCAACCTATCCCAAAGGGTTACTAAGAGCACGGTCCATTTACTCTTCCCAGCCTACCCCTTGTTTTACAAAGGTTTATTAGAGTTCTGCTGCCACTTTTGACAGATCCTAAACATGTGGGTTTCTTGAGAAATTAGCAAGAGAGGAAATAAAACTACCATAGACTGATTCCAGCACAAACAACTCCCACACTGCTGTCTGGCCCTGGGAGTGTAGCCTTTTCCAGGGTCAGGACAGAAAATCCTCACTTGGAACAACCTAAACATCTGCTTCTAAATCTGCACTTACATTTCCTTGTTTGACAAGATGAGAGATCCTTCTTTTTTGGCCAGGAAACAAAGTAGTTAAATTATCTTCTGTCTTTTCTTCATTTGCTTCCTCTTTGGATGGCTGGAAAACAAAATAACAGGAGAACAGATTAGAAGACCCCTCACAAGAGGGAGATGTGGAAAGTCTGCTTTTGGGTTAAACTTGTAGGGGGCAGGAGAGAACATGTGGTCAGCCACTGGCCAGAACCTTGTTGTGACCCCAGGAGCCACCAAGGAAGCCAAGGAACAGCAGCAGGACATTCCCAGCCCAGCAGCAGCTCCATGAGCTGGCACAGGGCAGGATCAGCCCTCCCCTGCCAGCCACTCACACACCTCACCTCCCATGGCATTTTTAGAGCCCAAGGGGTTTGGGGTGGTTTGTTTTTTTTGAGAAGTTGGGAACTGACTCATTTCTGCCCTGGGCAGGTGCTGACACATGCTCAGCAGCAAACCATGGTGCCCCCACCCCACATTTAGGGAAATATTTTCTACAGGTTCATCCACAACTGTCACTGCAGGAAGACTCTTGGTGACACAGCCCAGGTCACATTCAGAAACTCAACAGGAGGCAGAAGCACCCCTCCAGCCAAAGCTACTGCAAAGTGACACCTCAGACCTGCTCCTGGGCAAGGAGAACCACTTAGAAATCTGCTTGAAATTGTTAATTGATATAAAACACAGGTTTATTTTTCAAAACTCCAACTGCTCTCCAGACAATCTTGTTCTCAGTTTTTCAAAGTAACTCCTGGCAAAATTCTGAGATGAGCCTGACAATCTCTGAAATTCAGCAAGAGAGCCAAAGGCTGAATTTAGGGATGAGCTCAGGCACCACTTGGGATAAGCCTGTGTTCATCACCACAAGGGCACTCAGGATGAGCACTTCACCCTGAATCACTTGGTTCCTTAGGAACTCCAAAGTCTGTTAATCCACTTACATCCCTAATAAACTCTCTCACAAAGCAATTCTCCCAGGTGGAAAAGCACTGCACTGCCCACACACAGCTTCCTGGAACCACAGAATCCTGGAACATCCTGAGTAGGAAGGGACCCTCAGGGGTCATCATTCCAACCCCTGTCCCTGCACAGACACCCCAACAATCCCACCCTGAGCATCCCTGAGAGCGTTGTCCAAACACTCCTGCAGCTCTGGCAGCCTTGGGGCTGGGACCATTCCCTGGGGAGCCTGGGCAGTGCCCCAGCACCCTTGGGGGGAAGAACCTTTCCCTGAGCTCCATCCCAGTCCCTGACACATTACTGAGACCAAACAACATGGGGTTGTGTTGGTTTTGCACAGCTTGGTGTTTGGGAGCAGGGGAAAGCACAGAGATGGCTTCTATGAGAAGCTGCTGGAAGCTTCCACCATGTCCAGCACAACCAGTCCCTGATGGGCCTGAAGATGGACATGCTGCTGGTCAAGGCTGAGCCAATTAGAGGAGATGGTAACACCTATGTGATAACAGACTTAAGAAGAAAATCAAAATGAAGTGGGGCATGCAGTTTTAATTCCAGCTAGAGAAGAGGAAGAGATGAGAACATGTGAGGGAAACAACATGGAGACACCAAGGGTAGTGGAGAAGGAGGGGCAGGAGCTGCTCCAAGCATCAGAGCTGAGGTTCCTCTTCAGGCTGTGGTGATGACCATGGTGAAGCAGCTGTGCCCCTGCAGCCCATGGGGATCCATGGGGATGCAGAGATCCACCCACAGCCCATGGGGATCCACAGGGGATACAGAGATCCACACTCACCCCATGGGGATCCACAGGGGATACAGAGATCCACCCACAGCCCATGGCAGAGGTGCCCATGCCAGAGAAGGTGGATGCCTGGAGGAGTCTGCGATCTAGTGGAAGACCCAGTGGAGAGACAGATCCCTGCTTCCAGGCTGGGGCAGCTTGTCCTTGCAGGACTGCACCCCATGGATGAGTGACCCACCCTACAGCAGTTTTGGGAGGACAGTGTGCCCACAGAGGGGAATTCATGTTGCAGCAGGTGCAGTGGGGCTGCTGCTCGTGAGAGTGGACCTATGCCAGGGAAGTTCACAGAGATCTGTCTCCTGTGGGAGGGATCCCACGGTCTCACAGGAGAAGGACTCCTCTCCCAGACCAGCAGAAGAAAATCTTGGTGATGAACTGACCCAAACCCCGCTGCCCTGTCTCCCTGTGCTGTCAGTGGGAAGGAGGGAGCAGCTGGAGGGGGAAAAGGGTGTTTTAAAGGCTTATTTTTCTCCTCATTATCCTCCTCTGATTTTGTTAGCAATAAACTCACTTTGTACCCCTAAGCTGAGCCTGTCTTGCCCTTGGAGTGTTCTCTCCTGGTCCTTATCCCAACTCACAAACCCTTTTTTTGAATTTTTTCTCTCCTCTCCCGCTATGGGAGGGCAAGTGAGTGACTTTCATGGGTGCCTGGACTTTGGCCAGTGTCAAACCACAATGGGTCCATCAAGGAAATTATTCCATCAACAAAAAAAATGCCCCATGTCCAATCCCACCTCCCAGGTGCCTATCCACAGACACCCATCTCCCAAAGAAGGATCCCTGTGGTGCAGTGAGCCTCCTTCCCAGAAGAGGAGGAAATCAAACTTCAGTGCAGGGAGGGCAAAGGAGCCACACATGGCTGCTGACAGCTGAGCTTTGTCACTCCAGGCCACAATTAACTGTTTGCTGTGAGTGGCAGCCCCTGGTCTAGCACTTTCTGAATTCAGTGATCAATAATTCCTGCTACAGATTATGTGCCCTTCCACTATTTTCTTTTTATGTAAATATTGTCTTTTTACCTCCTTAGTCTGAAGCCCCTGGTACCACTGGAAGAAATTTTACCCTCCATTTCTTGCTTGCACCACCCACAAGGTATCCAGAGATCCTGAGGAACTACCTGTAGTATGCATTTAGAATAGGAAAGATGAATTTGGGGAGTCTACAAAGTTTCTGACAAATACTGGACTGACTTGCACCAACACCTCATCCAGGTTCTAGCTGCCCCAATGTTCCTTAAACTCTGCTGCAACAAGAAGGCAGTGCCCAGACTGGCAATCTTAGATTGGTTTTGAAACCCCCAAAACTCACTCCCTCAGTCTTTTCTCCAGCTACCCACACCCCCAAAGTTCTCAGGTGGTCAGATGGAGACAGAAGCAATTGATAACCCTGAAAACCTTCCACACAAAAGGGAACTGAACCCTTGCATTTCACAGCAGCTTTCAACCCAGCAGGTAAATTCAGGTGCAAACACTTCCAAGCATTCAGTCATGACAAGTAAAAGATTCTTCCAACACACGGAGTCTCCCTCTTCTACCTGAGACAAGCAAACCACTAAACTGAACCAAATCCTTCCACCTTTGGAGGGGAGAGAGCCAACAACCCCAACCCAGCATTACCTGTTTCCCCAGCCTTCCCTTGTCTTCCGTTTTCACATCTTTTGATTCATTAAATATCCTGAGACACTCCTCCATGGGATCTGACTCAAAGTCCACATCTTTCTCAAGGATGGAATAATCAATGTCATCAGATGTTGAAGAAGATGATGATGACTTGGACAACTTAGAGCGCTTCACTTTCTTTGTCCTGTCCTCGTCACTCTCAGAGGCTGAGCCAGAGTCAGCCCCATCCAGGTCTGAGCTCACACTAAGTAAGGAGGAGGATAAAGGCCGGCCTTTGTCATCCTCATCTCCACTCTCATCTCCAAACAGGTCAACGTGACTCAAACTCCGCTGCTTCCGACCCTTCTTTGGGTCTCCTTGTCCTGCACAACTGACCTTGTCTTTCTTTCGCTCCAGGGAGGTCTTGGTCCCTTTCTCCTTGTTTTTACGACCAGAGCTTTCCTTGCCATTTTTCACATCAGCTGTTTTGCTCTGTGACTCTTTCTTGCTGCTCCCCACTTTCTCTGAGCCCTTGGTGACACCCTCGCTCTTGCTTTTCCCTGAACTGCTGGTGGTGGACTTGGATTTTTCCTTCTTACACCCATCCACTTTTTCTGTCTTCTGTTTTTCAGGTTTCTTCAAGTTCCCATCTGTTTTCACTTTGATGCTTTTGTCTTTGCAGTTTTTCTCTTCATTCTTGGTTTTTAATTTTTCTTCTTTCTTGAGCACTTTGTCTTTGTCTGCATTTTTATTTTTCTCCTTCTTCCCAGCCTCACTGAGGCCTGGTGTTTTACTAACATCTGTTTTCTTCTTTTTTGTTTTGTCTTTGGAGTCTTTGTTTCTATTTTCAATTTCCTTGTTGTTCTTACCAGAACACAACTTTGCTGCTTTTGAGTTCTTGTCTGATGAGTTCTTGGCAAGGTTTTTCTGTGAATTTGGAAGGCCCTCCTTGTGCAGTGCTGCTTCTTTGCTCTGCTGGGAAGCAGAGCCATCCACTTTTGTGCTCTGCTCTTTGCTGGAGAATTCATTGTTTGATTCACTCTCAGAACCAGCTTTTGAGGGTGAACTACCAGAAGCTGTTTTACATTCCACCTCAGTCTCATCTTCAGAGGAGGAGAACCTGGCCAACACTTCGTCATCATCGGGATCTTCACACAGCTTCTTCCGTGATGGAGAGTAAGAGTCCTCATAATCAGAGGCTCTTTCCCTTTTGGACCCCTTGGTTGTAGCTTTGCCCAACAGCCTGGCAGAGTAATTGGAAAGGGGGTCATACTCCAAGTCTGTGGAAGGCTTGGAGTCATCAATCACGTATTTATTGTTAGTGACAGTGCTGCTGTATTTTTTATTCTGTACCACAGCCTTGGGGACATATTCCAGTGAGCTCCCTTTGGAGCGGGAGGAATCCAAAGTGTATTTACTGGACCGGCCAGCAGCAGCCAGAGGAGTGGGGTTGTAGTCCGAGTTATTATTGAAGTTGTAGCTCCCTGGGTTATACTCCAAGGAGGCAAAGGAATCATTCTGAGGCCCAGCAGCTGACACAGGTGAGTTAGAAATGAGTGAGGAGCCCTCTGAAGCACCAAACTCCTTTGTGGTTTCCAGCAGCTCCTCATACTTCTTCTGCTCCCTCTCCACTTCGTTCTTCACTGCCTCAATGGCCTTGTTGACCAGCTCCAGCTCCAGAATTCCGGGTGTGACATCTGAAATGTCAGCCAGAGTGCCATTCTCAGCCTCCAGCGAGGGCCTGGGAAGCTCAGGGTTGTAGGGATCATAGCCTCGCTCTGGAAAGAGAAAAAAAATCATTTACTGTCAGCAATTCAAGTAAAATTTAAAAGAGGTCTTTTTAGGTCTGCTCTGATCAAACCCCAACACTGAATGACACAACCAAAAGCCACACTCTTGCGCCACAAAATAAATAAATGTCGGATACCAAAAGCCACCCAGTGATGTTCCCTGGCCTAGACTAAAACCAGATTGTACAAACTACTCCCAGGACTAGAAATCTGTTAACAAAGTACTTCTTTGTTAACAAAACCTTATAGACCTTCTGGAAAAGGTCTATAAATTAAATATTCTTCAGGGCACCAAAGAATGATCACTGTATTAGGCTCGAGGGGAGCTGACTGTGCACAGAACTATCTGCTTGATTCAATGAAGCCATCAAGGAGGAAAGAGGATTCCAGCAAGAAACTGTGGATTAGGTTCTTACTTCCCAATGCCAACACCTAAAGCCACCAAAGCCTCCAATATTCCTCAAGGCTCAATGTTTCTCATGGCAGCTGCAGGAAAACCACTCTCATCTGGACTGAAAAACTGAGAGCTGCTGGCAGGAAGGAAAAACTACAACGAGCAACACAACCACTCAGAGTAACCACCAAGACAAGAACACTGAATACCCAAAACATTTCCCTTTCCCACATTCCCCTTTCCAGAAAAGTCCCTTCAATGGCCTCTCTTCCATGTCTACCTGGAGAAGAGAAGGCTGCAGGGAGAGCTCAGAGCCTCCTCCAGGGCCTAAAGGGGCTCCAGGAGAGCTGGAGAGGGACTTGGAACAAGGGATGGAGGGACAGGACACAGGGAATGGCTTCCTGCTGCCAGAGGGCAGGGCTAGATGGGATACTTGGAGGGAACTGTTGGCTGTGAGGGTGAGCAGGCCCCGGCACAGGGTGCCCAGAGCAGCTGTGGCTACCCCTGGATCCCTGGCAGTGTCCAAGGCCAGGCTGGACAGGGCTTGGAGCAGCCTGGGATAGTGGAAGGTGTCTCTGCCCATGTCAGGGAGTGGCACTGGATGATTTTTAAAGTTTCTCCCAACCCAAACCATTCCAGGACTCCAACAAAAGTTGCATTTAGCAAATCAACAGAAGCCACAGGAACATTAACAGCTGCTTTTTGGCTCTGAACTGTTTTCAATCCTTGTTCTATCACAGTGTCTCTGGATGCTGACACTCTAGAGGAGCTTTTTATTCTCTGCTACAAGGACAGTACTAAAACTGGCTCTACAACATGGATATGCAGAAGAACCAAACAATAAGCACAGAGACTGAAAACACGAAATTAAAAACCTCTCAGGTCTAAGAGGGATGAAAGAATTTCTTATAACAGTCAGAAACACAGTGTTAAAAGACCCATTCCTACCATTCTTGTAAGACAGAGGTTTGGGGTTTTGGGGGGGAGAGCAAGGGTAGGTTTGGGGATTTTAGAGAGGATGCATGCATGCACAGCTTCCTTTGGCAACAGGAAAAGGATCTGTCTAGCAGTTGGCAGAACTGGCCCCCAAGGAAGCAGAATGAAAGAGGCTGGGTTAAAACAAAGGCAGCAGTTTCAGAAAATACTTTTTATCCCTTTGGGTTTGTGAAGTTTTTTTCCAAACCAATTAGCCTCTGATAGAACAGGGACTCTGGGCAACGGCAGCGTGGTGTCACCACCTTCCACAGGCCTGTCTGAGCCCTGTTCAGAGCCAGAAACGTGGAGAAGAGAACAAGGTGCTATTTCTATAACCAGTTCCCCTCCAGCTATTGCAGGGAGCTGTAATGATGACACAAAAAACATTTCCAAACCCAGGGTGTGCTCCTCCCTAAAACACCCAGCACAGCCGGGGACAGAGGGAGGGAGCAGGTGACAAACCAGGGCAGCAGGCACTGGACAGACTAATTCCTGGTTAGAAACCTTGAAGAAAAGCAGGTAACAAGGAAAAAACATGAACACACCCATGTGCAAACAGCAGCAGTATCAAGGCAAGGATATGTACAGATTATCAGAATTGTTAGGGATAGTATCAGCCTAAGAAGTGATAAGGAGCAGAGAGCTCTCCATGCCCACCAGCTCATCTCTGACCACAGTATCAAACATCAGCTCCACACTGGCAGAAAGGATCAGTGCACTGAAGCCTGGAGGAGTCTCGAAATCAGGATTGAGACCTAAAATTCAGCACAAATATTTTAAGGGAACAGCTGAAAGCCTGATAATTCATGCAGGGGTAAATATGAGATGGTCTGCAAACAGAGAACACAGAGTCTTGGATCTAGAGACTTACCAAAGAAAAAAAGGCAACAAACCCTAACCAAACAAAAGCCATCTTGTCCATGCAGAAAACCAAACTATTTTAAATATATCAGGATCAGGGAATGCAGAGGGCAGCCCCAACACAGACATGGTGTCTGCTGTTAATCTCCAGCACAAAACTCCCGGCACATTTTCTGTGGCTGAAACAGCCAGATGAAAACACACATTATAACCTCAGGATATGCCACAGGCTCTGAGACAGGGCAGGGAAAGAGCTCTCGTGAAAGTGTGGGGGAGGCCTGATGGATCCTCCAGCACTGCTGATCAAAGGCTGCCTGGCCATGAAAGATTTGTGTCAGCTCCACGATGCCCATCAGCACCGTCCCCTCTGGCCAGGAGGCATCTGCAGGTACTACAGCAGAAACACGGCAGGAGGGGATTTTATTTATATGAAAACACACACACAAATATATTTATATTTATATGTCTATATGATGAGGCATAAACACACAAGTCTCCAAACCAGAGATGTTTAATTTGCTGTTTGAAGTCAGAGCAGCTTTTCAGCTGACAAAATTACACTCCCAGGAACCAGAAAAGGGAAGGATCTTCCTGCCACTGGGATCTGACACTCAAAGGAGTCTGGTACACATTTTCCCTTATTCATCTTCCTTTCACTAACCTGGACACTCAGCGTGTACAGGATGAGCTGCACTGGGGTTGCTGTTCTGATGTAGCAGATGGCTGCAGCTCCTGAGGGAGCAAAAGGACTGAGAGGCACTCATAGTGAAATAACTCTTTTTCGAGGGAGGGAAAGCAGAGTCTGCTCTGACCCTTGGGAATCATGAGATAATGAGACTTGAGATGCCAACTCCTTGCAGGATTGTGAACTAAACACTTCTTAAAGTACAAACTATTTTAATAAATTAATGTACCTCAGACATATGAAATAATCCTCCAGAGAAACAAAAAGTGAGGTTACCATCAATATTATAGAAAACAAGTTATTAATACTTTACACAGAACTTCAGTGAATGTTTTATTTAGTCCAGAACTGCTTTAGAACACACCCAACTGAGCTGTGCTTAAATCAGCTATTGCAGCACGGAAAATATGGAAGCATAAAACAAGATTCTACCTAAAAAAACAGGCGGATGGGTTTTGTTCCTGGTTACTGTCATGCTGGTTGAGGGACACGAGGTCTCAGTTCCAAGGTGGAGCTGGATTATTACAAAGCTTCCCTGAGCCAGACTCCTCACTGGTCCTTCTAGTTTGGGCAACAGGCAAGGGCCATAAACAAAGCTGACATTAAAGAAGCGTGGGAGGACAAGGTCACCTGTGTGAAGGTAAAACTCATTTTACAGTGAATCATTCCAGAGAAAACTCTTTCTTTTTTTTTTCCCCAGCCCTACCACAGCACATACCTGAGATGCTTTAAATACAGAAAAGCCCAAATGTGTGACAGGTGCTGGTCAATGCAAACCTGCAGGTTTTGGAAAAGGAGTCCAGCTCTTGAATGCATGGAGGGAACAGAATCCCAGACTGGTTTGGGTTGGAAGGGACCTTAAAGCCCATCCATTCCTGTCACCTTCCACTATCCCAGGCTGCTCCAAGCCCCATCCAACCTTGGACACTTCCAGGGATGCAGCAGCCACAGCTGCACTGGACAACTGGATGACAGCTGCTTCTTCCAGATCCAACAGAGCTACTCAGCTGCTGCTGCTGCCAGACAAAAAGGCTGCAAAAATTAGAAACATTCAAATTTACAGCAATTAAGAATTCAAAACAAAAGGCTTTGCTGGCCAACCTGCAGAGGGACCAGCAGGGGTCAAAAGACATTGAACATTTCTTGTAGTGAACCCACAAGAAAGACACTGAGGAGCTGGAGTGTGTTCAGAGAAAGGAACAGAGCTGGGGAAGGGTCTGGTGCACCAGGAACAACTGAGGGAGCTGGGGGGGCCTCAGCCTGGAGAAAAGGAGGCTCAGGGGGGACCTTGTGGCTCTTCACAACTCCCTGACAGGAGAGCGTAGCCAGGGGAGGATCAGGCTCTGCTCCCAGGGAACAGGGACAGGAGGAGAGGGAATGGCCTCAGGCTGTGCCAGGAGAGGTTTAGATGGGATATTGGTAACATTTCTTCACAGAAAGGGTTGTCAGGCATTGGCACAGGCTGCTGGGGCACTGATGGAGTCACTGTCCCTGTAAGTGTTCAAAAACTATGTGGATGGGGCACTTGGGGACATGGTTTAGTGGTGACCATGGTGGCTGGGCTGACTCTTGGACACACTGATCTTACAGCTGTTTTCGATTTTCTAGCCCTGCTGCGGCTGAAGTCACCCATTGCCCTGGGTCACCTGCAGCTGGCAACAAAAGGTGCATTCATAGGGAGGTGGGGAAGGTGAAGGCTCTTTGGAAAAAGACAAAATAAAGGCATTTTTATTTCACGTCATCGGAACAGCTTTGTTGGCTTAAGAACTCACTGTGTTTACAGTGCCAGTACTCAGCAAAGGGACAACCTCTGTGATTGCACAAAAATTATCACCACTGGAAAATCATTCTGAGCTTTTCATTTAACACTTCATAGAAGGGACAGTGGTTCCTTAAGAACAAAATGTTTCAGAGAGGTTTTACCAGCAGCCTGAGTTCTGCTACTCTTCAGAATTAAGGAGCACACAAGAAATGGCAGGTTTTGGCACAGAGCTCATTTGCTGGGACCCAAAGCAAATTTCCAACAATTAATTTAACAATAATACGCAAACACTTGGAAATAATTAACACTGAGATTTAAAAGAGTACATTTCAAATAATCATCCAGAGGAAATGGGTTACGAGGGCAGGAAAGGGGAGCTAAGAGAAATGTTTCTTCAACTTTAAATTCAACCCTAGTCCAAGGATTTGTTTTTCTCCTTTTTTGTGTTTTTGAAAAATAACTCCAATTATAAAATTAAGTGTTAGAAGCAGAGATAACCTTGTGCTGGTCAAGGAACACAAGGAAGCAAAGTTTGAGAGGTATCAGACACAGAAGAATCCCTGTGCACCCCACTCCTTGGATTTGTTCCTCCAGGGGAGGTATTTAATGCCACAGCCTCAAAGTACATCATGAACCTCTACAGTCATTTCTTTAATGGAAAAAAAAGAATGCAAATATGAAAAAAGAAAGTCTGATATTAGCAAGGCTGAAAAAACGTCTGAACAATCATCTCTCACTCCGAGGTATTTTTAGCCCTGCTGGGACCCAGCTGGGGCAGCGCTGGTTTCTCCAGGTGTTGTGGCCAATGGGGCCACCTGTCCCCATGGGCTGAACCCCAGAGGTGACACAGCACAGGGAGGGGGTCACATCGAGGGACAAGAGCAGCCAGACACCACTGCTGTACTGTCCTCTGAGCTGTTTCCTGAGCTCAGCCATCCCAGACTGAGGGCAGGCAGTGCCCAGGGAGAAATCATGGAACGCTCTGGATTGAAAGGGACCTTAAAGCCCATCTCGTTCCTGGACACCTCCCAGTGTCCCAGGCTGCTCCAAGTCCCCTCCAGACACCGCCAGGGATCCAGGGACAGCCACAGCTGCTCTGGGCACCCTGTGCCAGGGCCTCCCCACCCTCACAGGGATATTCCTTCCCAATATCCCATCTCTCCCTGCCCTCTGGAAGTGGGAATCCATTCCCTGTGTCCTGTCTCTCCAGGCCCTTGTCCAAAGTCCTGATCTCCTGAGAGAGGGACCTGCCCAGATGGGTTCATTCCAGCAGGAGCAGCTCCAGAGTGTCCTTCCAGAGGTGGAAGCATTATCAGGGAACAACTCAGTAGGAAACTCATCAGGGCACAAATCAGCTCAGACAGAAAACAAGTTGGGATGCAGCACTCACCTCCTCAACTTATTCAAGACAACTTTGGGCAGTTTCGTCTCTGGTGCAGCAAAACAATAATTTGAAATGTCCTCAAGCCACTGAATGTGGCAGCTTCACCCTCTTGGTGGCCTTACAGGGAGCCCCCAAGGACACCTGGGGCTGTCACTGCCTCACACAGCAACACCACTGAAATCCAGGGATGCAAAAGCCAGGATATGATGACCTGGCCCACACAAATCCATCATTCCCATCCCTCTATGCCCAGAATCACTGACAGTCCCACTCACTTTGGTGTAAAACAGCAAAGAGCATCAAGGTCTGTGACACATTTTCCTAAGAGGAAATCACACCACTGGCACATTTCTCCCATAACTGAGGAAAGAATGTGAGAATTCCAATTGGTTGGATTGGCTAGAACAGGCAGAGGACAAAGACTGGCACCCAAAATACACTCCGACCCCACAGCCTGTCATGCACAGGCTGGAGTCTCACCATTTGAAAATCTGGATATTCAATGTTCTTTGGAGAGCTTTCTATTCCCCCTCTCATTTTAGCTATAAGGTTACTCCTCAAAATACAAGAAAGGTTGAAATTCTGTTTGGGGGAAAAAAAACCAAAAAAACCAAAACAACAGACTTAACAGAGACTTGTTTTTTTTTTTTTTTTTTCTCTAAGAAAAAGCCCAGAAAACATTTCCACATCTCATAAAGTGTAAAGTGCTGGATAAAACTAAGGATCTAGTCAAATATGCAATTAGCAGAGCAAGTCTTCTTTTCAAAGGAGAAAAAGAAGTATTTAAATATTTCAAGTATTCTAGTGACTTCTCTTTATTCAACTTCACCTTGAAAACTGACTCCAACCAGCATAGTCAGAAGCAGCAACACCCACCAGTCCTTTAATTTTCCAGCCTTTCTCTGGCGTGCTCCAGATAAGTTATCTTCTCAACACCTGTCTTATTATTTAACTAGCATGGGTGAAAAACTCCTGCTTAAGAAAAAAGGAAAAAAAAAAAAAAAACCACCAAAACCCAACTATTTCAACTTAGTAACAACTGGACGCTTGGAAAACTAATTTAAAAGCTAAAGAAAAGCACCTTTCAAGCTGTATTACATTAAAACATTTCCGCTGTGACGTACGAAAGGCTAAAAGCAAAACTTAAGCTGTTTTTAAAGCCTGTCTGGCTTCAAACAATTCTAAAGCTGGAATTAAAACTCTGCAGCTCCTTTAGGTCTTGGACACCTGCAGCTCCACAGGCACTTTTAACCACAGAACCTAACACTTCCAGCACAATCCTCTCTTCAATGAAAACCCAAAATCCAGAGGGAAATGAAAACCATTATAAACCAAACCCTCCAAAGCCAATCTGAGCTTTTTGTACAGTCCACATATTCCAGAGGAATATGGACACCAGGACTCAGGTCTCCTGTTCAATGAATGGTGACCACGTGAAAGCCTCTCCGGACAAGTTGCTTCTCTCCAGCTGCTCCTTCCCAGCCACAACCCCCAAACCTCGACCTCACCCCGCAGGAAGCCAAAAACTTCAAAAAGAGTTACCTGAGCTGCCCGGGGTCAATAAACACTGCAGATACTTGTTCATGCCGGAGCCGCCCGGTGCTGCCGAGACACCCCGGCAGGGGCTGGAGGCAGCACGCGGTGCTCAGGTGCTGACACAGCGCTTTCGTGCCAACTGGGGCAGGACCTGCCCGAGTCCCGCCTTCACTCTCATCTGTCCCCAGCTCCTTCGGGTTCGGAGTGTCTGCAAGGGCTACCCGACCCCGATCCTCTCTCCTAGCGCTGCTGCCCTCACCTTGGGGGAGTTCCTGACCTCCTCCTCCTCTCCCCACTCCCCACCTGCAGCTGCTTTTGGCTCGGTCTGAGCTCCACACTTTGGTGTGCGCGGTGCTTCCCCAGGCATCCATCCCCGGCCGTGCTGTGCCCCCAGCCCGACCCAAACCCCCCAGCCCCCTGCCCACGCTGTGCCCGCCGGGGAGGAGGTGGCAGGGCTGGGACAGAGCCGGGCCCTGCCTGTCGGTGCCTGCCCGACCCACGTCAGCCACGCGGCGCCTCCGCCTCGCCCAGCGCAGGGAACACGCTCCGGGAAGCCCTGGATTAGTGACCTGTGCTTCGCACCAGCGCGGCGGGGCTTGGCTGGAGATTAAAAACATAAATCAAAGGAAGTGTTCAAATGTCAGGGAAGATATCCCACAGCAGAGAGGAAGGTATCGGGAGAGCAGACAATGGGCTCCTGGGCGGGTGGAGAGCAGCCGGGGACTCACCAGCACTGGCACAACTCCAGCTGTGCCAAACCCAAAATCCTGTAGCTTGATGGAGATCGGCTCCCACCTCCTGCTTTTCACACATCTGGATCTGCCCCATGTGGGGAGCTCGGATTCAGGGCAGAATCTCCCCACAGCCACAGAAAGACCAAAAATGGGAAGTGTCCTGTAAGCCCACACTAAAATCCCGGCACAAAGGGCACCTGCACCTGCCCACCCACAGGAAACTGCCCCAACAGACAGTGCAGGGAAATCACCACAAATCCCAAACTGCTGACCCCACCACCAACTGAGATTTTTCACTCTTCATTTCAAAACTTGGTTAAAAATAAAATCCACTGGTCGCATTTTGGTAATTATTCTCCTAAACATAAATGTGAGAGGGAAAAGCAGAATTGATGCCCCCTCCCAGTTCACAGACTGAGCACCTGCTTTGCTCTGTCAGTGAAACGATACTGAAAACACTTCATGAGTTTCCACTTCTGTTGTAGCAAATACAGTAATAAAAGCTCTTTTCTGAGATTATCTTGCACAACATCAAATCCAGGAAGGAAAACACACTGGGAATGATCTTTTTCCCATCCATTCCACACACACTGTGAACATGGCCTGCAATGTGAGTCACAGCAAGGCTCTGAATCCCACCCTGTGCCAAGGCTGCTCCCACCAAACAGGCACAGCCCCTCAGCAAAGCGCGGTGTGATGAACCTGACAATGGCCCTGACCCTGTGTTGACACGTGGGGTGATTAAAGCTGGGTTTAAACTTTTAAAGAGCCTCTTTAGGTTTTACCAAGTATCACAGAACCACACAATGTCCTTAGTTGGGAGGGAACCACAGTGATCATTGATCCAATCCCTGGCCCTGCACAGACACAGATCATGCTGGTCACAGCCATCCTTTGGGGCTGCTTTTGGGCAGAACAAGGGAGAGGTGAAATGCCTCCCTGCACCAGTGACAGGATCCAGAGTTCAAGCTGGAGAGATAAACCCAAGGATTTCTCCACACTTGACCTGAGCCCAACAGCGTTGCAGCAGCTCACTGTGTATCAATCAAACAGAGGAGCAGAATTCTGTCCCTGACACCTTCCACAGATTTGATCACAGATTAGATCTTTGCAGGTCTAACCTGCGAAGCTTTGTACACCCAGAAGAAAATCCACACAGCAAGAAAACTGCCCCACAAGCTTTGGACCACATCAGAAACCTGCCGAGCAGCTCAGTGCACTCCACTACAGAACAAAGTACTTCAGGCAGAGTGCTGAAAGCCTGGCTGGCTTTTCCCATCCCACAAGAACACAAGGATCAGGACCTGAGGGAATGGCTGGAGCTGTGTCAGGGCTTGGGATGGAGCTCAGGGAAAGGTTCTTCCCCCTGAGGCTGCTGGGGCACTGCCCAGGCTCCCCAGGGAATGGTCCCAGCCCCAAGGCTGCCAGAGCTGCAGGAGCGTTTGGACAACGCTCTCAGGGATGCTCAGGGTGGGATTGTTGGGGTGTCTGTGCAGGGCCAGGGGCTGCACTGATGACCCCTGTAGGTCCATTCAGCTCTGGACATCCCAGAGTTCTGCGATCAGTGCAGACAAAAGAGCTCAGAGCTCCAGACCTGGAAGCAGCTTTGTGCTCTGGGATCAAAAACATCCACCTCCAAAACACTCCCTGACAGCATCAAACCAGCAAACCAGGGCTGCCTACCTTAAGATATTTATGAAGAGCTGTATTATGCCTCTTTTATGTCTTTCACCATACGCAGGACCTCGACTTTAAAGAGAGACCTATTTTTCCCCTCTACAGCTCTTGAAAAGACGCTTTTAGGACTGAAGGCAGCTCTTCCCTCCTCCTTACAGCGCACGCTTTCAAAGCACTTCACACACATTCAATAATCTTTTCATCCTGCTCTGAAGCAGGTGGGTTTTAGTCATCTCAGAGATGGAAAAAGCACTTCAGCCAAGTCAGGATGAGAATTTGCAATCTTCAGATTCCCAGTCCTGGGCAGAAAATCCCATCAGCCTCAATGCTCGCCAGCACAGAATTTTCACAAACTTCCAAGGCAGCCACATTCTGTTACTGCACAGGCAATCCTGCAATAAAACATGGAACAGGTTTCCCACATCAAACATTCCGTGTTTCAGACCCCAGTTCAAACATGCCCCTCACTCAATGTGTTTGTATTTATGCACCTGCTTCCAGACAGGAAGGAAAGGCAACACCTGACACATCCAGACAGCAGCAGTCAGGGAAAACTCAGTGCTCCTGCTCCTGCAGATCTCCAAGGGGCATGGAGGGCTCTGCACCACTGTCCCCTACTGCCTGGGAGCACACAAGCGCCATGTATGAAAAACAGGGATGATATGAACACCTGAACTTTGGGAAATCTGGAGTAGTCGAGGGTTGGCAAAAAAAGGGGGGAAACAGTGTTACATCCCACTAATTCCTCTTTTCACATCCTCTCTGCTCCATCTGGCATGTGTCCATGCCCCCCCCCCCACCCCAACCTGCCAGGACCAGCTCCACCCGCAGTTTTCAAAAGCTCCTGTCAAAGCTACAAAATTGCACCAAGAGTTTTGGGGTTCCTGCCAATCCTCCAGTGATCCTCAAACATCAAAGCCAGCCCCAGCCACTGCTCCTTTAGATGTTATCCTTTTTTTCTAGGCACCATCCCAGAAAACATCAATCTGTGCTGTAACTCTTGGTGTAGGAACCCACCCACCTTGGCAAAAAATGACGCTTTTAAAGCTTCTCTGTCGAGTGATGTGATTAAATAGGTCAGATCTGCCCACGTGCACAGTTAGGAGGCTACTTCAAAACAAGACAGGCAGTTCCCCTGGCAAGGAGCAAGCCCTGGGGGATGGAGAACCTGCTCCCAGAAGATGGTTGCCTGGTTCTGGCTGAGCTACTACACCCTCTAGTGTAAATCCTACAGATCCTTCCAAGCGACAGGAGCCTCAGGCAGGCAGGGAAATGACAGGAGCACTTTAACCAGAATCCTTCCCAGGAAGCTGAGCCAAGCACTGCAAAATAACTGTAAAAGTGCCTCCTGCTCCTATAGGAATCAAGAACATTTTGTGACTCACTGGAATCTGTTCTAAAAGCCTGAGACTGCAGCAGGTGCATTGCTCATCTCCCATTTCTCAACTGGAACCACAGAATCCCAGACTGGTTTGGATTAGAAGGGACCTTGAAGCCCATCCCATTCCACCCCTGCCAAGGTCAGGGACTCCTTCTACTATCCCAGGCTGCTCCAAGAGCTGTCCAGCCTGGCTTTGGACACCTCCAGGGATCCAGGGGTAGCCACAGCTGCTCTGGGCACCCTGTGCCAGGGCCTCCCCACCCTCACAGCCAACACTTTCTTCCCAATATCCCATCCAGCCCTGCCCTCTGGCAGTGGAAGCCATTCCCTGTGTCCTGTCCCTGCAGGCCTTGTCCCAAACCCTCTCCAGCTCTCCTGGAGCCCCTTTAGGCCCTGCAAGGGGCTCTGAGCTCTCCTGGAGCCTTTTCTCGTCCCAGTGAACACCCCCAGCTCCCCCAGCCTGTCCCCAGAGCAGAGGGGCTGCAGCCCCTGGAGCAGCTCTGTGGCCTCCTCTGGACTGGCTCCACCAGCTCCACATCCTTCTTGTGTTCAAGGCCCCAGAGCTGGATGCAGCTCTGCAGGTGGGAGTCAACACAGAACCAACATCAAAAACTGGCTGGAGGCAAACCCTGAGCTGAGCGAGAACTCACAGATCCCTGTTATGGCAGCTGTACCACGTGCTGGATGCCAAGAGTTTGGGAAAGATGCAGGAACGGGCTCTGAGGTGGCTGCAGGGAGCAGGAGGCAGTGCCTGGAGTTCAGCCTCCTGATCCTGCTTCTTTCACAAGCAGCAGAAATTTCCCCTTGGGAAACCAGGCCCACACTGTGGGATTTATTTGCAAAAAAACCTCTTCTCTAAGTGCTGTAGATTAGGTTGGATATTAAGAAAAATTCCTTCACAGAAAATGTTGTCAAGGACTTGAAGGGGCTGCCTGGGGCAGTGGTGGAGTCCCCATCCCCGAAAGTGTCCCAACAATGTGTGGATGTGGCTCTTGTGGACATGGGTTAGTGGTGACCACAATGGTTGAAGGTTGGATTTGATGAACTTGGAAGGCTTTTCCAACCTTAACAATTCCATGAGTGTAAGCAAACTCTTACTCCCTAAAACTCAGGCTGCTTCTCTTCTGTCTCTGACATGCCCAGGGCAAGCCTGGCAAGGCACTGGGGTATTTTTCTTGCCCTCCACACTCAGCTCACACCAACACTTCCAGACAGCTCTGGGAGCCTCACACACTTTCCAGGGGCACACAGAGGTTTTCTCTTCCCAATTCAAGCTCCAAACCCAGCCTCAGCTGTTATCAAGCACAGCAGCACCTGGTGCAGGCCAAAATAAGCAATTCCAGTTCCAAAATTGACACTCTACAGATATTTAAAGACATGCAGGAGCAGCACACTGAAAGTTAATTATAACATCATCTAAAGAATCATCCTAAAGCATTCTAGGGAGCTTTTAAAATTCAAAAGAACACTGAAATTGGCAAAAAGTTTTGTCTTTCTAACACTTGTCTACCTGTGACAGCCCTGAGAACGCATCTTTTATTTTAAATTAAACTAGTAGTGGTGGTAAGCTGGTTTGGTAACCAAGAGGCATCAACAATTAATCCTCTTCCAAACTTGAGAGCAACCCAAAGTTAAGTAAGCACACAAACAACACAAGCTGGGCTTTGTTTTGGCAATTTCTGCTTCAGATTATTAGAGACTGTCCACATCAGTATTATTATCCCGTTATACCTAACAGAAATAACAAAGCTTTGACAAAAAGAAAGCCAGCAGGGCTCTTCTAGGGAGAAGAATGAAGGCTTTTTTTTTCTCCCAATAAATCAGCAGAACAGCGAATAATGTGTATAAATAAAATGACAAGAGTTGCTGGAAGAACGGACAACAATAGCTCACTATTGATCCTTGTGGGTCCCTTCCAACTCAGGATATTCCATGACTGCCTGATTCACTGGGGGTTTTGTGCCAGGCTGCCTTTGAGAAGCCTGGCAGTGCTCTGTGCCCCACAAACCCCTCACGGGCCCCAGCACCCGCCCTGCCTCCCCGATCCCGGCGGCTCCTGAAGGGATCTAACGGCCCGGGAGCTGTCAGCAGGTTTGGAATCCGGCGGCGACACCTCAGCGCCACGTGAGCCGAGTGCCTGGAGCGACAAAGAACGGGATCAGGGCAGCGCTGCCCTCCTGCAGCTGCGCCTGTCCCCGGACACTGCGGGAAGCTGCTCCCCAACACCCGCGTGCAACGGCGGGATCCGACCGAGCCCAGACACCCGCATCGCTCTCACCCGGTGGGGCTGCAAAGCTCCTTCAAACCCTCCCTTGGACCAAGGGCGAGGTGACAGCCCCCGGCGCGAGCACGGCTGGGCACACGGAGCCGAGGGACGGGCGGGCCCCACCGGGCGATACCGACAGACCCCCGGGGGTCCCCGCACCGGGGAGGGGCTGAGGGGGCGATCCCGCGGCGCTGGGGGCTCAGGGCAGCCGGAGACAGATCCGGGCCCCGAACGGTGGGCAGGGGAGAGAGGCCAGGCACGGGCCTGCCCTCGCCGGCGGGAAAACACTCGGGACGGGGAGCGAAAACACGGCCGGGCTGGGGGCGGCAGGGACGGGAACAGCCTCAGCCCGGGGAAGGTGAGGGGGAAGGTGAAGGGTCACCGCGGCCGGGCCGAGCCGGGCCGTACCTGCGCCGTGTCCGAGCGGGAGCCCCACGCTGGGGTCGCCCGAGGCTCCGGAGGCTCCGCACGGCGCCGGGGCAACCGGAGGGTGCCGGAAGTGGCAGTAGGGCCTGCGGCACCCCCGGCCCGGCCCCGACCCCCCGGCGTTGAGGAACGGGCAGTCGATGCCGCGGAAGTAGCCGGTGGATCTGAGCATCCCGCCGGCTGCGGGGCGGGAGCGGGGCCGGGCGGGTGGAGGAGCCGCGGGCGGCCGGGACGCTCTCCCACCTCACACGGCCGGTACCGGCCCCGCCGCCATCTTGGGAGCGCCGGGCGCGGCAGCGAGGACCCCGCGACGCCAGTGCCCGCACAGGGCTGCCCGCGGCGCGCCTGAGAGTCGGGCGGGGCTGAGGGAGGGCCGGGAACTGTCACAGGATCTTGGAATGTCCTGAGCTGGGTCCCGCAGCGATCACTGATCCAACAGCCCCTGGCCCTGCACAGACACCCCAACAATCCCACCCTGAGCATCCCTGAGAGCGTTGTCCAAACGCTCCTGCAGCTCTGGCAGCCTTGAGGCTGGGACCATTCCCTGGGGAGCCTGGGCAGTGCCCCAGCAGCCTCGGGGGGAAGAACCTTTCCCTGAGCTCCATCCCAAGCCCTGACACAGCTCCAGCCCTTCCTGGGCTCCTGTCCCTGTCCCAGAACAGAGCTCAGCCCCTGCCCCTCCGCTTCCCCTTGGGAGGAGCTGCAGCCCCCGAGGAGCCTCCCCTCAGTCTCCTCTGCTCCAGCTGAGCTCCGGCGTTCCCGTTCCCTGGGGGCATGGCCGGGCTGCAGGAGCCGCCATCCAGAGCCAAAGCTCTCAGGGGTGCCCAGGATGGGATTGTTGGGGTGTCTGCAGGGCCAGGAGTTGGACTTGATGATTCCTCCGGGTTCCTTGCAACTCAGGACATTCCAGGATTCTGTTATTCAAGCTCGGCCGGGTTTGGCACATCCCCACAGCGAGGGGAGACACAGGGACTGGGGGTACAGCCCCAGGGCTGGAGCCACCTCATCCTGCTGCCGAGCACCCCCGAGTGCCCCGGCTGTGGGCACAGTGATGGGCACTGTGGGCACAGGGGAGGTTCCTTGCTCTGTGGCCCTTCAGCCCAGCATCCCCAGTACAAACCATGGTGGAGCACCATGGACCACACCAGCAGAGCCTGCAGATCCCAGCATGGACCACTGCCCCAGCACATCCCAGTATTCCCAGCATGGCCCACCCTGGACCACTGCCCCAGCACATCCCAGTATTCCCAGCATGGCCCACCATGGACCACTGCCCCAGCACATCCCAGTATTCCCAGCATGGCCCACCATGGACCACCTCCCCAGCACGGAGCACTGCCCTCGTCTCAGGGCACCCCACTGCCTCAGCTTGTCCCAGCATGGACCACCAGGGATCACCAGCTCCAGCATAGCCCATCCACCCCAGCATGGACCACCTCAAACCAGCTCCCTGAGCTCCAGCTCAGCTTGGGCCTCCTGAAGAGCAGCAGGACACTGGATGGGTTTGGGCAGTGGCCCTGAGGCCAGGCCAAGAATTAGTTCCACATCCCACGAGGGCTCAGCCTCCTCCTTACCCCAGGTAGTCTCACCGCACCATTTACCAGTGGGGAAACTGAGACACACAGTAACAGCACTTTGAGCTGAGCAGGGACTCGGAGCTGACTCTGGAGGGATCAGCCAGGTGAGGAGCATCCACAGCTCCTGGGAATCACGGGGCAGTGCCCCTGTCTTGGGTGTTTAGAGCAGGGAGACTCCACCTCCAGCAGGTGAGGCCCTTCTGGGGCCAGCAGGGATCAAGCCCTCTGAGGAGAAATCCCATGGAGTGGAACCAGACACCCCAGCCTGGAGAGACAGGATGATCCAGGAGAGCCTCACCACTTGTGCAAGGAGAGATGGGAAGCTCAAGGGCAAAACCAGGAATAATTGGGTAATGTAGAGAAAGGTGCACAAGGAGGAGTTGGCCTTGGCCAAAGGGAGGGACAAGGGAAAGATTGCGAAACTTGTGTTTTATAATAGTCTTAAGTGAAAGAAAACCACTTTGTTTTCCAAATTGGGCACATGCTGCTGCCTCCTCCCTGCCCACCACTCCCACGACATCCCAGCAGAGTTCAGAGGAACTCAGCACTCAGCAGAACCAGCAGCTGCTGACCCTGGGACACCTGAATAATCCATAGAAGGATTCTAAAAAGCAGGAAGCTCCAGAAGATAAGTTGCCTTCCCTCCAGCAGAAACCTGGCCCTGGCACAAGGTGCTTTACAGGTACTGGTGGAGGGCTGTGCTGAGATCCCCACCCACACCTTCCCAGCCAGTTCCCCTCACCCACCAGGCCTGGGAGCACATCTTTCCCCCACAAAAACAGAGTGCTTTTATTTTATGGTATGGTTAAATCTATTTTATAGAACTTCAGCTGTAACAGAGAAGCTTCAAGAAAGACACACACATAAACAAAAGCACAGACACACAGGGTATTTCCCTGCTTTATAATTCTCATCCTGTGCTTCATCAACTCACAAACCAGGAAAATTAAATAAAATAAGCAATAAAATAAAATACTTGTTTCTGTCCAGACCTGGAGGACCCCACATGGAAAACCTTCCCAAAATCAATGCTGGTCTTGCTTTTGCCTCCTCACCTAAGCCCAGTTAACTGGGATGCCCACTCAGCTCCCAGTCAACAGCACTGGGAAAGGTCCCAAGGGTTCCTCTGTACACCGAGGCAGCTCCTCTGGAAGCAGCAACCCCCAAATTCCCTCATCCTGCTCAGCACTCCCCAGGAACCACTCCAACCCTGCTCAGGACCTAAACCCTCCCAGCCTCCTCGACTGACCAAGGGACCCCCAAAACTGACCTCAACACCTCCGAGCTCCTGACCCTCTGCAGAGAAGTGAGAGGTCCCCAACCCCACTGCCCCCCGTGTCCCACAGCCAAAGCCCCTGATTGCAGTGAAGCTGGGGCAGGGGTGGGCACAGGGTGGGGCTGTCACTGACCTCAGTTCCTGTAGGGACAAGGAGAACAGGAGTTTGGCCCTCACGTCCCCAGGAGAGCCAGGCAGGGGGATGTCACTGTGTCGAGCCAGAGTCACCCCTGCCACAGCCCTTCCTGCTGCTGGGGGGCACAGGCACCTGTCCCCAGTGACAGGGAGACACCACAGTGTGCTGGGTGACAGTGACACAGGGGCCTGTCCCTGTGACAGAGAGACATCTCACTGTGCTCTGTCGGGTGACACAGGGACCTGTCCTGGTACCAGGGTGACCTCACACCTTTCTGGGTGTCCCCCACACATCCAGGACCATGAGGGTGTGACCCAGGATCGTGGCTCCAGGGCTGCCAAGGGGAATGCTCCTGGTTCATTCCCCAGAGCAGAGATTCAGCCCTGGGGCTTGGGGGTCTCCCTGGATTTTCACCCCCACCCTCCAGCCCTTCCCTCCCAGCTGATCCCCGCCCTGCCATGAACCCCCAGCTGGGTGAATGGGGTCGAGTTTTGGGAGAAGAGCCCCAAAAACTGTAAACCAGCTGGAGATGGTGGTGTGACCAGAGCCTCCCCCCACAGACCCCCACTCCTTGTTCTGCATCACCCCATCTGAGCACCCAAGGATGAGTTGCTGCTCTCCATGAAGGAGATTTTCTTTGTACCCACATGGGAAGTTTTCCACTGTCCCAGCACAGCTTCAGCGAGGTGCTGGGTGGGGTTTGTGAAGCTGGAGAAGGGAACAGAGCTGGGAGAATGGAGCCTTCCCTGGAGCTGCCAGAACATCCTCACATGGAATCACATCTTCGCAGGGATGGGCTGACCAGGATGTGACATCGCTCTCAGTACTCCCAGTAACCCATCCTGGTACCACCCTACATATAACACCCCATGGTCCATGTCCCCCACGGGAGCTCCCCCCCAGACAAGGGGGATTCTCTGTGACACCCCATAATCCCATCCACATCCTGGGGCAATGGCCTGGCTGCTGCATCCCACCCTGCCCAGCCCACGGGGTGCCAGCCACCACATAGGTGTTTCCAGCTCCCCACAGTTCTCCTGGCACCCTGAAGGGATGCTTTGCCTTCCCAAGGGGATGCTCCAGGTCCTCACAGATGCTCTTGGTACAAGAAGGGGATGCATCCCAGCCCCTCCTCCAGGATGTTCCGGTCATTCTATGGGATTTTCATCCCTCCAGGATGTTCCCGGTGTCCTGAGGGGATGCTCTGGCCCCTACAAGACAATGCTTTTGCCACGAAGGGGCTGCCCCCAGCCCCCCACGGGGATGCTCTGACCCTCCAAAGGGACATTTCAGTCCCACAGGGTGTCCCAGCCCCGATGCATGGTCCCACATGTGCTGTCCAGGCGCTGTCACCGCGGGGCTGTGGCAGCCCGTGGGCCTCCCTTGGCCGTCCCAGCCTCCAGGCATCGCTCAGGCATAGGATGACAAAGGGAAGCTCACAGGGGGCAGCGGGCCCGGCCCCGCACTCCTCCGAGAGCTCCTGCAGACAGAGGAGAGACGTGAGGGGACAGCAAGGAGTCGAGGGAGCTGGGGGATTCTGGGGAGTTGGAAAATCCCGAGGAGTTCAGAGAACTAGGGTAATCCCGGGAAGCTGAGGGATCCTCTGGGATCCGTGGCAGCTGAGGCACCCTGGGGGATCCCATGGAGCCAGGGGAGCTAGGGGACCAGAGGGAACTGGAGATTCTCAGCCTGCCCCACATCTCCAGGAGGTGAAAACCAGCCCGTGGGTCTCCCTGGTGCAAGCCACAGCCCTGGCAATGCTGTGGTCCCTGGGGGTGGTGTGAGGTGCCAGTGGGTGCAGAGACTGCATGTGGAGCCCGAGGGTGAGGAGAGGGGCCAGAAGGGGTGTGAGGCTGCTCAGGGTGTGTGCACATCTGTGTGTGTCTAGAGGGGTGTGTGTCTGTGTGCAGGTCTCTGCAGGCTGTGCACACTCATGTGTGAGTGTGTGTGTGAACACACGTGTAGAGGTCCCCACACAGGGTGCATGTGCTCATCCGTGTGCACACCTGTGTGCACGTACACGTGTGCTGTGAGCACAGGGATGTGCACAGGCACGGAGGGGTGGGGCTATCCCATAATTTCCCACCTAGGCCCAGGGTCTCAACCCAGCTCAGGGACCCTCAGGGACCACCACCCCTGTCCCCAGCACCAGCCAGCAGTGCAGGGTCGGGCACCTCCCCGGGGTCTGGGTGCCCTCCAAGGGTTCTGGGAGTCTCCAGGGCTGTGGGTGTCCCCAGGGTGGTGGGTGCCCCTGCCCCCCCTGCCCCCTCACCGTGTCTCACCAGGGAAGTGCCGCCGGTGTCGCGGTGCAGCCACAGGCACGTCGGGCTCTCACAGCTCTGTGCTGCTCGGAGAGTGGGGACACGAGCTCTGCTCCCCCAGATCTGCCCCCGTTCCTGTCCCC
This sequence comes from Zosterops lateralis, assembly GCF_965231275.1. Classification (NCBI taxonomy): domain Eukaryota; kingdom Metazoa; phylum Chordata; class Aves; order Passeriformes; family Zosteropidae; genus Zosterops; species Zosterops lateralis. The sequence goes on from NC_139789.1 coordinate 1,372,982, forward strand.
ACTGTCCCTGTTGTCTCCAAGGCCTCTGCCTCGCTCACCGGTCAGGGCAGAGCCAATGCATCTTCCCCTCTCCTTGTCCTTTCCTGTCTCTTCCCTCCACCTCAGCCAGCTCCGTGCTGTGCCCCTTGCCCTGGCATCCCTTTTCCAACGCCGTTCCCTCTCCCAGCCTGACCACCGATGGGATCCTTCCCCTCTGCCCTTTTATACCGTCTTTGTTCATATGACAAGCACGCGGAAAACCAGTGCAGAGCTCGGAAAAAAGCTCCTTAAGATGCTTTAATTCAGTTTCCTGGATCCCATGACTGAGCTCGGCCTCTGAACGAGGTCTCATGACTGTGGCACGCAGGCCCCAACCATCAAAAGCCTCATTTATGCCCCAAATGAGACTTAAACCCCTCTTGGCCGGTCACCCGGCGTCCTCCATGCCCAGCCTGGGCCCCTGTGCCTCCCGGGTGGGGGCTTCAAACTGGCCAGAGGGACACCTGCCCTGACCCTGCTCTGGAGGGACTTTGGGGACACTCAAGGCCTTGCTTCTGCCTGTCCCCTTCAGGGAAAGGACACTGCAGAGTCCCCCTCCAGGTATGAAAACCATCCAGCCCTGTCCTCCAGCCAGTGCCCTTCCTTCGCCCCAAAATGCAGCCAGTGGAGGGGACAGAAGTGCTGTCCCAAACGGGACCGAAGTGCTCAGTGGCCCGGTTTGGCCCCAGGTGGGGGTTTCTGTGCCCAAGATCCCCAGTGTATGCTCTCTGAGGCCCCTGCAGCTCTTTTAGGGGTGAGTGCTCCTCTGTCCCTGGAGAGCTCCTCACTCCAGCTGCTGAGTGAGGATGGAGCCTGTATCCTGGGCCAGGAGCAGTGACAGATCCAGACCTAAAGCCCTGATCACAGTCAGGGCTCCCCACCATGGAGGTGGCACCCAGCAAATGTCCATCTCCATGGACTCTCATATTCCTGACCTGGCTATAGACCTTGGGGATCAGGCTGAACTTTACTGACCTTTGCCTTTGTTTTAAACTGAGACACAGGAAATATAACCTCGAGCCACCTCAACATCCCCCCAAACCCAAGGTCTCTGAGCCATCCTGCTAGCGAGGCAGAGCTGCCCCAAAGCATTTGCAGCTCAACAGGAAACAGGCAGCAGTAAGAGGATAAAAATACCCTGGGTGCACAGAAAATGCCTCTGTGCTAGGATTAGGGAGCCCTGGGACAGTGGGGCCAGAGGGAGCCGGGCTGGGTGGTTTCGGCTTCCCACACACGTGTGAGCCCAAGGCTCCCAAACCACCTGGCCACTGCTGGCAGAGGGATGGGGAAGAAAGGACTGGGGGAATGTGCAGGGAGAACCCAGACAGCTCCTGGACCCCCAAATTGCCCTGGAAAAGAATGAGGCCCTCCCCCAGAGCCATCCACATCCTCTTCCAGCTCCTGCACAGCCCCAGCACCAAGGGTCATCCCTCCTCCTCTGGAACACCCTGCTCTGGTGGTGGGGGAAATGAGGGATGTGTGGGGAGCAGGGGGTCCCGTGCCCACCCTCCTGGGTCCCAGCCCCAAACAATAGGTGCATTGGAATGCTCAGAGTGTGGGGGTGCAGCAAGCCCCCCCGCCTGGCCCCTGAGCCCCTAAGGAGATTAAATCCCTCCTCACATGAGCCTGGCGGGCCCCAGGGCCTCGTGCCGGGGAAGGGACATCAGGAGGACAGGGAGGGGAAGGGCAGAGCAGTGTTTTGCTCTTTGAGTTGGGGCCAGGGATATCCTAGGGGCAGAAAAACACACAAACAGCTCTCCCAGGGGTGTAAGAGCAGGTGCTGTTCCAAAAATCACCAGCCTGAGCCTCTCCCTCTCCCTGGAGCAAGTTTCCTGTGTGCTGGTGGGAGGACTCTATGGGACACCCCTGCACCTGCCCCCATGGCCAGCACACCCTCAGAATCAGAGGCCCCCACACAGCTCTGGTCAAAGCTGTGCATGGAGCAGGTCAAAACTAAGGTTTGCTCTCCCCAGGACCATCGCATCTACCTCAACACCACCATGTCCCTTGCTGTGCTAGCCCTGGTACAGAGCAGGCCACAGGGATCACCCCCTTCCCCTGTGCACACGCAGCCCCCCACAACTCCTGGAAGGCTGAGGCCATCCTCTACCTCTGCACTCATGATTCCATGGGACCCCTAATGACATGGGACAGGGAAATGGATTCCTGTTGTCCTCAAGTCCCACTGGACACACAGACCTGTGCAGCCTGCTCCCAGGGGCCAAGGGCATCCTTCCCAGTCTTGCTGGCTCCCTGGGGCCGCTCAGTCCCCAGAGGAGGGTGACAAGCACCAGGGATCTGGCCAAGGGCAATCCAGGGAAGGTGCTGAACAGGGGGAAGGTGGAAGGGCCCCATAGGGCTGGGTCATGGGTAGGAGCCCCCAGGGGTACCCAGGGAAAGGGCACACACGGGTGAAACATTAAACCTCTGCTCTTTATTCGCTGCCTGGTTCCCTCACCCCGTTCCCCGTGCAAGTGGCCCGGAGGAGGTTTTCCAGGGGTGACCTGAACACCAAGAGTGCTCTGGGAAGGCTGAGCAGCGCCAGACTGGAGGAGGTGTGGGGCAGGGGGGCACCTCCTCCATGCATCCCCATAGTCCCCGTGGGGACACGGCTCTGCCCCAGCCGCGGGGTGAACACCGGGCACCACCAGTGCTGGTCCCGGGAAAGCTCCATGGAGAGCGGGAACTGCCACCTCCTCTGTCCCACCCACAGGGACACCGGGGAGAGGCCGGGGCCCCAGCCCCTCTCCAACTCGCCTTATTGCTATGGTCAGAGCAGCAGAGTGGCCGGGAGGGACTCGGGACGTCGCCGGTTTGGGAGAGGAGGCGAGGACATGTCTGAAGCCAAGGATCCACCATCGGAGGGTGGGCTCATGTCTCTGGGAAGGGGGAAGGAGGGAGCTGCCGTCTCTGGCCAGCCAGGCCGGTGGTGCCAGCAGCGCCGGGGGCTGGCACCAGGAGGGAGGAGAGCTGTGCTCATGTCTGAGAGCAAACACTGTCCATTCCAGGGCTTCTCGCCCTCTCCTGAGCCTGGAGCTGAGGCTGAACAAACTCATTACAGCTCCAGCAGCAGGGACTAGGGAGAGCTACTGGGAGAACCGGAGAAACAAGCAGAACCCCCCTGCCTGTCCCCCTGGCTAGTTGCGTTGGCTGGCCAGTTCCTGGGAGATGAATTTCCGAAGGCGCTCGAGGTACTGGCTGTAGAGTTCAATGTCATTGTGCCCGGCCCCGTCCACCCACAGCGGCTCCACAGCCTTGGGGCAGCGCTCAAAGAGCGCCAGGCCGTGGGAGAAGTCGATGACTTCGTCCTCCGTACCGTGGATGATGAGGACAGGAGAGGTGATTTTGGAGATCTTCTCAATGCTGCCAAAAGGGTGGATGGGGAAGAGAGAAGAGAGGGGGGTAAGCACAGGGAACAAGACATTTCCACTCCTCCTGTCCTCAAAACGTCCCCTGGGAGAAGGACCAGGAAACACTCTTTGATCATGGCAGAGCACAGGGAGGGACACAGAGTTTCTGCCAAGGAAAAATCTGCCCCAGTGTGACTGACAAGGAGCAGACAGCAGTGACAACATCCCCATGGGACCTCAGCAGGGCGGATGGGAACTGCTGCAGGACAGCCCTTCCCTATTGGGATCAGCTCTGCTGGGCTCTGAGGAAGGGAAGCACGGCTGCTCCCAGCCCAATCCCAAAGGCCATGCGAGGCCATTAGGATGTAGAGCGTGGGCTGGTGGCTCCCAGCCACAGCTTCCGGCTCGGGGACTGTCCCCTGGGCCCCACTGACCTGGCTGCAAGGGAGAGGCAAAGGAAGAGCTCGTCCTCTCAGCACCACTCCTGCCATCTGAAGAGCAGAAAAATCCCCAAGGAATTACTCTTGGGGGGAAAGAGAGGTCCCAGGGACACCCAGAGCTTGTGACACCTGACAAGGGGCTAGGGGCACAGTCCCAAAGCTGGCAGGCAATGTCACTGGGACAGTGTGGCCAGGAGATGATGGCACAGCCCTCAGGAGGCTATGACCCCATGGTGATCCCAGGGAGGGCTACAACTCCCAGAGGGCACCAAATACAGAGCAAGAAAATGCCAAAGGGGATGTTTAAACCTATCATGAAAAATGGCCCAAAAGTCACGTGTCCCCTGGCTGTGACCAGAGCAGGGGTCTGGCACTGCCCCTCCAAACACCCCCGCCCTCTGCCCAGGGCACTCACTTGGGGAAGGCATCAAACCAGTATGTCTTCTTGGTGTCGGGGAAGGCGACGCGCATGCCGGAGGTGAGCGGGGAGTGCAGCACGATGGCCGCGCACTCGTAGCGGGAGGCCAGGTCAACCGTGGGCACCGTGCCGATGCTCTGTCCATACAAAATTATGTTCTCCGGGCTGATCCCGTACCTGGCAGAGGACAGGGCAGGTCAGTGTCCAGGCACATTGCCAGGAGATACAGCACAGGGGTTACTCTGCTCTGGTCACCGCACACACTAGGCTCCTGGGAGGGTCCAGGGTTTGACCTTCCCCCAGCGCCTTAGGCTGGGCCCAGGGCAGTTCCCTGCACTCCCAAATGAGCAGAGAGCAGCCAGGGCTGAGCTGCCAGGTGAGTTCTGGGGTGTGTCAAGGCTTTCCCTCACCAGGTCAGGGTTATAGGGTGTTCACAGACCCTGGACTGCAGCCGTGTGGGGCAGCCCCACCTCTGGGTCACACTGTGAGCCAGGCCCAAGGAAGAGGAGGCAGAGCCTGGCACAGGGAGGGACCCCAAACCTGGTAGGGGAACCAGAGCTGAGCCTGGCACAGTGAGACAGGAAGCACAGCTCGTGCCAAGATCATGCCCCGCAGCATCCCTGCCCCTTGGATCCCCCAGCTGCTCCCTCTACTGTTTTCCAACCACCCTTCCTGTCTCAAGTGGCCCAGGGCTCCCCTTCTGGGAGATTTCCTGTTTTCCAGACTGCTGGAGCACAGGGTTTTCCTGAGGGCAGCAAGGCCGTGCTCCCTGCCCCGCTCACCGTGTGCGCAGCGCCTGCCACGCGGCGTCGATGTCAGAGTAGAGGTTCCGCTCCGAGGGCTTGCCCGTGCTCACACCGTAGCCCGAGTAGTCATAGGAGAAGATGTTGCAGTTGATGCGGGTGCCCAGCCCGATGTAGAAGCTGCTCATCTGCCCCAGGTCCACAGCGTTGCCATGGGAGAAGAGCACTGTGTACCTGGAACATGGGTACAGAACGTTAATCCCGGGCTCTGCCACGGTGCTGGCACTCAGGATATCCCCGGACATCAGCCTTGAGGCCAACAACCAAACCCTGGGACACAAAGGGCCAACATCCCTCTGGCCACCAAGGGACATCCAGACCCTTCTGCTGCCGGAGCTAAGGGCTCGCTCTGAGTGGGAACAGGCAGCTTGAAGGCAGGATGATGATTCTGCTCAAGTTTTTGAGTCTATTTTTGGTAAAAAGCTCAGGATTTGGGGCCGTTTGCCCAATGGGGATTTCAAGTAAGAATTCTGACAGCGGGTTTTTTCTCTCCTGAGCCTGGCAAGACACCAGATGCTGAAAGAGAAGTGAATTGTGGGAGTGACAAGGCACAAGAAATTTCCACCATAAGGAGAAAAACAATGTTAATCATAAAAATTAACACTAATAAGAGATTGATAGGAGCTTGGCTCCCTTCTACCAGAGGGAGGGAGAGGACCCACTCCCTGCTGAGGCCATGCAGCTGGTCCAAGGGGTTTGGGGCCAGGCTGAGCCTCAGTCCTGGCCTAGATGCCCAGAGAGCCCCAGCTGGAAGTCAGTGACAGGGTGAGCCAGCAGCACCTGTTTGGGAGGTTGGGCTCCCCCAGCCCAGGTTCTTCCCTCCAGCCCTGCAGCCTGTGATGCTGGTCTTTGAGGACCTGTTGTTCCTGGGAGGATATAGGAAAGGGGTCAGCTGGGGTGACCTGGCTTCCCTCTGCACCAGAATACCCAAACTGTGCCACGGCTTGGGGAGCAGCTGCCAAGTCCCCTCCTGTCTCCTCCTGCCCAGGCACTGGTAGCAGGAGAAGGTCTCCATCTCACACTCCAGGGTGCCTCTCTCCTGCTTCCCAGTTCACAGCCACACGGGAGTGACCAAACCCCTCCTGGCTTTCAGTCCCATCATTCTTTTCCTTGAGGAATCAAATGTCCCTGTGAATTTGACTAAACCAGGCACTCCTGGCTGGCACGGGCAGTTATCCATCCCCATGGTCACTGCAGGGCTGGGAATGGGGAGAAGCAGCTGGTGCAGCCACCCTGGCATTCCCTGAGAAACAAGCTCTGTGCCAACAACTGGAGTGTTGCGTCACTGCCAGTGACATTGGGGGATTGTGAGACAGCCTGGGGAATCCCCATATCCCTGCAGCCTCTGGCTTTGCCTCTGCTCCTGCTTTAACCCCATTCCCGGTGTGGCCACAAGCCAGACCGGTCCTGGGAGCCCAGCTCGCCCATCCCACCGGACGCCTCCAAAGCCCCGTGGCAGGGCCAGCTCCTCCAGTGACGCCCAGCCCAGGGAGAGGAGGGGACAGGAGCCCCCCAGCACGGCCCCAGCCCAGCAGAGCCTCAGCTGGCACACCCAGGGGTGACTCACCTGGCGCCGGGCACGCAGCGGACGTACATGCAGCCGACGCGGTTCCCCCGGCTGCTCTTGGTGACGAACACCTCGATGTTGTCCAGCTCCCGCTGGGAGTACTGGAAATCTGCCCGGTCCTTCAAGTGCAGCTTCCAGCGGCCCGCGGCGCCCCGCAGGGAGCCCGTGCTGCCCACGGGCTCGGGCTCGGGCACCATGGCGTAGGTGGGCTCCGGGGGCAGGAAGGCGAGCTTGGCCGCGATGCGGCTGGGGCAGGGCGGGCAGCAGAAGAGGCAGCAGAGTTGGCTGATCGACAGCCCGTTCATGACGGCGGCGGGGCGGGAGGCGCCCGGAGCGAGGGAGGATCCGAATCGGACAGAGGCCGGGAACGAGGCCGGCCCGGAGACGCCCAGTCCTCAGCTGGCCCTGGGCACGGCGGGCGCCGGCCGTGCAGCGCGGGCCGGGGCGTGCGGCGGGGCTGCCGTGTCCATCTGTCCGTCCGGCAGCTGCAGAGGCCTGCGGGCGGGGTGGGGGCTCTGAGGGCTCTGTCCTCTCTGTGACCCACGGCCGGGGACAAACGTGCTCCCCGCACTGTCCCCACCCTCCTCCTCGAGCACCTCTGCAGCTCGCAGCCCCCACCGAGCCCACGCAGCCCCCCCAAAATCAAACCGCCTGCCACATTCGCCAGCCCCGCGGGCAGCCCACGCGGAGGGGGCGAGCACAAGCGCAGCATCACACACACACCACCCCCACAGCAGCCACACGGCTGATGGGACAAAGGACACGGCTCCCCCGGGGCCACCTAGGTGCCGGCACAGGTGTGCGGGAGTGCTGAGCTCCCGAGAGAAAAGGGGAAAGGGGAGAGAAAGGGGGAAAGAGAGAGGGAGGAAAAAAAAAAAAAAAAAAAAAAAAAGGAACTATTTTCTGCAAGTTTGGGCACAGGCTTGAGCTGAGGAATGTCAAACCAGCCCACACCCCGAGGAATTCGCTCCATCTGCTTCCGAAGGACTGGGAAAGGGGAGGAAAGGGTGGAAGAGGGATATGGCACTGAAATATGCCAAAATACTGGGAGTGAAGGGATGCCCCGTGCCCCCGTAGGAGCCAGGCCCCCTCGGGCCGGTGACCATCCACAGCAGGGCCGGGGCCGGTGTCACACCTGGCACGTGGAAGCCCCGTTCCTCCCCGGTTTGGCAGCCCGTGTGCCATGGGACCAGCGGATCCCCCGAGTGGCACTGGGACCAGCACTCCCGGGGCAGAGCCGGTGGCCGCACACCTGCACGGGGTCCACGCGGGGAGGTGGCACTACAGGCCACTTCCATCGTGTGCTACACTCGTGTCGTATGTCTTGCACATGTTGGGACAAAGCCAGGCATCAGCTGGGGACACCTCGCCGTGGGTGGGCAGCCCTCACCACACACCTGCTGTGGGGGCCCGACCCACCGCACACACACCGACCCCACACCCATCCACAGCCACGGGGGGGGGTCCATGCTGCACCCAGCTACTGACCTCTGTGGGGCCCCCAGCACTGACCGGTGGGTGCCCCCCCTCCCCTGACAGGCATGGGAGGCCCGCCCCACACACACTGACTGCACATACACTTTCCCCCCTGCCTGCCGTTGGCCTTTCTCCCACCACTGACCCCTCCCCGCCAACTCACCCGTGTGGCGTCCCCAGCACTGACCAGTGAGTTCTCCCCTCACTGCCCATTGTGGCCCTGAGCATGGAGACCCACCCCCCACTCACACTGACCCTTGTGGGCCCCCCCGACTGCTGTGGGCCTCAATCCCCTCACTGATCGCTGGGGAGTCTCCCCAAACACACACTGAGCAGTGGGACCCCTCCCCGATCACTGTGTGTGTGTCCCCCACAGCCCCCCTGCACCCGTATAAGCCCACCGATCCCCCCGCTGACCTCCTCGAGACCTCCCCGACTACTGAGGGACGCCCATGAGCACATCCTGACCCGCGTGGGTCTCCCCCTGCCCCCACCGCCTGCTGTGGCACACGCCGACCGCCGTGAGCCCCTCCCGCCTGCTGCAGGGGTCTTACCCACACCGACCGGCCTCCGCTGACCAGCGGGGACCTTTGAGCTCCCGCTGCCCGTCGGGAGGGTCCCACACCCTCACTGACCCCCGCGGGCCCCCCAGACATACCCTGACCACTGTGTCCCCACCACACCGACCGGCGTGGCCTCCCCCGAGTACCGGGGCCTCCCCTCCCTCTGACCGCGCTGTGGGACCCCCAACCAGCACACACTGACCGCCCTCCCGCCCCGCCGCTGCACCCCGATCCCTGCAGGCTCCCTCCGCCGCGGCGGTGCCCGCACACGCCCCCCCGGCCCGTGTGCCTGTCCCTGCCCGGTACCTGCACATTCTCCCGGCCCCCCGGCCCCGCTCGGCGCTGCCCGAGGCCCCGCGGCCGTTGCGGCCTCCCAGGCGGGGGCGGTGCTGGCCCCGCCCCGGCCGGAAGTGACGCCATCGCTCCGCGCCCGTTGCCATGGGAACGGCGCGGCCACCGCATGGCGGGGACGCGGCGCGGCCCCTCCTCGGCCCCCGGAGCCCAAATGGGATCTCTGGAGATCGTCCGGTCCGACCTGGGCACGGCCACCTGCAGCAGGGGGCTTGCAATGTCTCCAGAGAGGGAGAGTCCACCGCCTCCCCGCGTAGCTGTTCGGTGTTCTGCCATCGTGTGTAAAGAAATTCTTCCCCATGTTGAGGTGGGACTTCTTGTGGTTTAGTTTATGGCCATTCCACCACTGAAAGGAGTCTGGCACTCACTTTGGAGATATTTATGTAGATTGGTGAGATCGCCTCTTGTTGGAAAATATAGCAAGTCTAAAAATTTTATTTTCAAACTCTAGTCACGTTTGTTCGCCTTTGCCCCCGGGGGAACGGAACGGAAGTTTCTCCCCAAGGCTTTGTTCCACCAGGTGAGGCCCTATGAGTTCAGCATCTCAGCAGGCTGAGAGCACACGAGAGATACACGAGAGATAACGGCCATCAAGGGCCATTGGCGAACCATCAGCAAACATCAATGAACACCTACCCCAGACCTGCCCCCTGGCGCGGATGGAGACACCTGGCCCGGAAAAGGCCGATAAGGAAATCCGGGAGTGAACACCTAATTAACATCAAAGGCGAAGAAATCCGTATCCAGTAGGAAACCAAATACTAAGAACTGCGCAACTCGGGACCAATAAACATTAAACCGATGGATTTCTATGGGTTTTGGACTGTATAAAGTTTGAGAAAAATCTAGTAGTTTGAGAAAAATAATGGAGCGTGCTCCCCTGCGGCTGAAGGGCAGCGGGGGCGCCCTGGGGGGCGGCAAGCAGAAGAAGGTGAAAGACAAACCCCAGATCCTGGAGCAGATCACGAGCAGCAGGAAGCAGCAGCAGAGGACAGCAGGGCTGGACGTGCAGCCCGGGCACAGATCGCCTTTGAGAAGATGCAGGAGAAGCGGCAAGTGGAGAGGGTCCTGAAAAAGTCCAAAACTCACAAGCAGCCAGCAGAGGAGGTGAACAGGCACTTGGATGCTCTGACTGAGCACTAGGACATTCCCAAAGTCAGCTGGACTAAATGACCAGGCTGCTTGTCACGGCTCTGGAGCTGTTTTGTTTGTATCAGTGCCATGTGCATCTGCCCTCCATATTGTCGAATATAACTTCTGAGCTTTTATGACTTTAAACTATCACATTTTATAGTTTTGGGGTTTTTTTTAGAAAACACACATCCAACACTCTCAGTCTTCTCTGGACTAACCAAGCCCAGCTCTCGTGGTCTCCTCATCAGAGAGATGCTCCAGACCCCAAATTATCTTTGGGGTCTCTGCTGTACCCTCTCCAGTAGCTCCTCGTCCTTCTTGTCCCAGAACAGGACTCAGCACCCCAGATGTGCCTCACTAGGGCTGAGTAGAGGGGCAGGATCACTCCCTGCCCTGCTGGCCACGCTCTTCCCAATGCCCCCCAGAGTCCCATTAGGGTCCCAGGACACTCTGCTGGCTCAGGGACAGTTTGTCATCCACCAGGACCCCCAGGTCCTTCTCTGCAGAGCTGGTCTTCTAGTGGGTCATCCCCAGCCTGTGCTGGCACTTGGGGTTGTTCCTCCCCAGGTGCAGGACCCTACACTTGCCCTTGTTGAACCTCCTTAGGTTTCTCTCCACCCAACTCTCACCCAGCCCCTCAAGGTCCCTCTGAATGGCAGCACAGCCTTCAGGTGAATCAGTCCCTGCCCCCCACCTGACTCATCCTGAAACACAATCAGGATCCATTCTATCTCTCGAGCAGGTCGTTGCTACACAAACTGAACAAGGCTGGATGAAGTACTGATCCCTGGGGACGGTGTTGACCACAGGTGGACTCTGCTGTGCTTATCAGACCCCTCTGAGCTCTGCATTCAGCCAGGCCCTCCCCCCCAATGCATTTATCAAATCTGGTGGATTTGAGATCGAGGGGCTGCAGGTCCGGGGTGTTCTGATCCCCAGCCAGCACCAGGTACTGTGAATGATCATCCACAGGGAAACCGAGGCACAGAGCCCCACAGCCACCCCAAAAAAGAGCCCAGAGCCAAATGGTGCCCCCACAGACACTCCTGCCTGCAACAGAGCACCCACAGCATCCAAGCAAACTAGACTGTGTTATATTTACACTCATGGACAGGGAAGAAGGAACAGGAAAAAGGGCAGTGCTGGAGAAGCAGGTGGCTGTGGTCTTTCCCAAAGGATCCATGGGAGCTGCTGCACTTCCTTGGGGCTGGTGGCTGCAATTCCTGCTTCCCCTGAGAGTGAGGGATCATCCTCAGCCAAAAGCTCAGTGGCAAACCCAGCCTGGCCACGCACCAGCTCTGCATGGATGGCCCAGGTGTGTCCAGGGGTAACATGTGCAGCCACTTCCGTGCTCCAGACACAATGTCAACGTTATCCAGAAGGAGAAACCTGAGGAAAAGGCTGGTGAGAGACAGCCTTGCTCCTCTCTGTACTGGAGGTGGGGGGGGGGTGGTTCCATCACTTTGGGAAGTTCAGATGCTACTGGTACCACCACAGGATGGCAGCTGGCACAGAGCACACACTGCTTTGGCTGGAGCAGACTGGAAAAACTTGGAAAGATCCCCACACCAGCACCTGGGCAGAACTGCCACAAGCAGAGCAGGAAAACAGACCTTGGAAGGAAGGAAGGAGCTGCTGTGTTCACTGGCTGGGCCCTGCAGCTCTGCTCTCTGACACCAAGAGAAAAGCTTCCAAAGCGTGGGATGGCCAGCAGTGGGACAGAGGCTGCTGCTTGTCCCCCGGGACACATCTGGGTTTCTCTGCTTGTGAGAGCCAGAGCCCCATGGCCACAGCCCTGCTCCTGGTGTTCCCAGGAATCCCCCGGGCATGGAAGCAGCTGTGGCTGTGCCCCAGGAACCTCTGCCTGCCTTGTGCTGCATCCCTGAGCCCCAGGTCCTCCTAACAGAGCCCTCTGGGCGCTCTTTCTGGCGCGGTATTGAGATGGCATTTGGCTTTTCCTACACCCCCCTTCCTGTGTTCTGTGAGTGTGCACCCCCTCAGAGCCCCCAAGTGCCTTTAGGGGTGCTTGAGGCCTCTGAGCATATTCACTGTACCCTAAAGTTCTCCTTCTGCCTTCTCTTGCACCCTGGAGCCCTCCCCAGGCCTTCCAGCACCTCAGGGAATTCTATGAGTCTCTCAGTGAGCCCAGAGCCCTCCAAGCACCTCTCCCTGCTCCCTGGGTCTCTCCATAGGTGTTTCTGAGCCCCCACCTGGACTTCTGGGCACCCTGGGACTCTCCCCATGACTTTCCCTGTGCCCCAGTTCCCTCTGTCTGGCTTGCAGAGCATCTCCTGGGGACCTGGCCCCACCTCTCATCCCACAGGGAGGGAGGAGGCAGAGGAGGGCAGCTGGGTGGGCTCCCCAAGCTCTCCCCAACACCAGCATGGCCCACACGGGAGGAGGGGACCCCACTGTCACCTGGATGCAGGGACAGGTCCAGAAGCAGAGGTGTGGGGACCTGAGCTTTGTGCACAACCCTGATGAGAGCGACTCGTGTAAGGCAGAAGGCAGGGAGAGGAGAAAGGGAAGAAGAAAGAAGGGAGAGAGGAGAGCAGGCACAGGCAGCGCTGAGGGACACACACCTTGCTGGGAAAGCAGCCGGGGTTATCCAAGGGTGCTGAAGCAGGAGGCTGGAGCAGGGGTGTCCCTGGCTCCCTCCCTGCGGAGAGACGCACAAGGCAGCAAGCGGAACCTCCTGGAAGGTCCTGCCCTGCCCACGTCACTTCAAGCCACAAAATAACCTCCCTTTGCCAGCATCACTGCTCAACCCCCTGGGTGCTTCTCCAACAGCATCAACAGAGGGTAGGGAGAGGGGTCTGGGGTGTTGGAACTACAGAATCAACTTTTCAGCATCTGAGAGCAAACACCTCCCAGGGAGCAGACGGCAGCCTGGCTGCCAGGATCCCCCAGCCCCTGGGATTACAAGCAGAAGGAACAGAGTCCAGCAGCTGCTCAGGGACTGCGGCCACAAGTCCTGGGTGGTTTGCAGGACTCAGAGCCGCCGGGAAGGGCAAGGCTGCCCAGCAGAGCCTGGCTGCTCACACCGTGCAAACTGCCCACCAAGAGGCAAGTCCAAGGTCTTAGCGCTGGAGCAGCAGGGCAGGACGGTCCCTTTTCCTTTGGGAAGCTGGTTGAGAACACATCAGCTGAGCTGTGGCTGTCGGATAGGCAGGGAGGGAGAGGAGGAACACCAACTGACTGCCAGAGGTGCGAGGAGTCCCCACGTCCAGGTGCCAGTTTGTGTGTGTTGCCGGAGTCACCCTCGCACCACTGCAGAGGCTGGGAGGAGGAGGAGGAGGAAGGCTGGGAGGAAGGGGAGGAGCACCAGGCAGCCTGGCTGCAGTTCGAGCTGCTCAGACCCCTTCACAACTTCTGGATCTTCTCGGCGATAACGATGGGGTTTTCCTTGCGGATCTTCTCGGCAGCTTCTGCCTTGTAGTCGTAGGGGCAGGCGTGCATGTCAGAGTACCGGTGAATGGCACAGAACAGGTTCCCACAGCGGCAGTCGAAACCTGAGGGGAGGAAGAGCAGGGACAAAGCCACATCAGGCCCCATCCAGCCAGGGAGGAAAGCAGCAGGGCCTGGCTCCTTCCTGCCACGTCAGGAAATGCCCCCGATGCAGAGAAAGGGGCAGAGGAGGGGGGGGTGTTGCTGTCTCCCACGGGCCAAAGGGACTCTTCATTTGGGGAGGACCACGGGTGGCTCTTTGCTTTCCTCTGGCTCAGGAGCTCTGCATGCCTTGGGCAGCCCCAGCTGTCACATGGTGGGAAATGCTCCCAGAGCAGCTGCTGTCCATGTTCCCCAGGGATGAGGGACACGCCAGGCACTGCCGAGTGCCAGATTGCTAATCCAGACCAGGCTCCCTGGGGAGCCCGAGATGGAGCTGAGCCCTCCAAGCCAGTCCAGCTCCCCAGGGTCACACAGCAGCAGCTGGACTGACCAGCAGCAAGCAGCAGAGCTGTCACCACGTTAGGATCATGTTTGAGCTACTTAGGCTTCAAAATTCCCAATTTAGTCACTTCACTCAGGGACAATGCTCAGAGTTAACACAGCACACTGGGAAAGCAAGGCAAGGAGCAAGCAGGGGATGTGCTGCAGGACAGCAGGGAATCCTGCTGGCAGGGAATCATGTTCTGTCCCTTCTCATTTTTCCAACTACAGGCTGTAAAGCCTACAAACACCTTGCTCCAAGGTGCCACTTCACTCCTGGTAGAGAAAACTCATTTTATCCTAAGTGCCCTGAATTCACAGGAATTCTCTGTAAGTTGAATCCTAAAGAAGACAACTTCTCATAGTTTAAAGCTCTTAAGGAAACACTTATCCAGGAAAACAATCCTTTCTGCAACCTGAAGGCTGGGCATAGAGTACCCAGCCCAGCTCCAGGTTTATAAACCCACTCCAATTCTAGGACAGCACCCGAGGATTTCCAGGCAAGCTCAGGTTCAAACTTCCCAGTCTAGACTTTGCCAAAGCTTCTTGTATCCATGAAAACAGCCAGTCCCTGGCTGCTGGATGCACAAAGCAGGCTACAGAAGCAAGTGCTCTGCCAGAACAGCATGACCTGCACAGCTACAGAGTTAACTTTTTTCCAGGGAAGCACTAAATGCCACAGATAATTTAGGGGAATGATGTTTTTATTAACAAACCACAGCCAAATTAATTGCTTCACTTTCCAGGAGCCATTTTCCCATTGATAGCAGTGCCCTGACACCATCCCAGCACTTCTCTCTCCAGCTTTACAGGCTACATGCTGAGAGCCATCCTGCTCTCAGGAAGCTAACAGTGGAAATCAGGCAGCATTAACAAATGGGATGAGTCTTGGAGAGGGATTTTCCATTTGGGTCTAGCTCAGTTCATGTCACTGTTACGAAAGCTTTACCACAGACCTGACTGGGAGCGGATTTTGATCCACAGCGAGCTCTGCCTTCCTCTACAGCAGCTTCTGCCAAGAGGCGGGAACAACCAAGAGGTGCTGCCACATCCAATCCTGCTCCCAAGGGCTGCCAGGACCCTGGTAGTGAGTGGGATGCTTCCCAGGCTGCTGCCTCAGTCAGTGCTGTTGCAGGTCAGAGCTCCCCTCCCTTCTCTCCTGCAGCACTACAGCTCCAGGATGGACTGGGGGGAACCTCCAGCCTCTGACCCCCCCAAACCCAGCAGCACCACAGCACTGTGCTCACAGGTCTCTCACTCTGGACTGCTTAGGGCACAGGGAAGTTGTCCCAGAGCCAGGCACTTACCAGTCAGCCCAATCTTCTTCCGGCAGGTGAAGCAGCGATTCTTCTTCGGTTTCGGTTTTTCCGAAGCCGTCTTGCTCTCAGCTGTGTTCTGGGATATCTCAAGCAGGGTACCTGAAATAGAAGCAAGAGTTTTGCTGCATTTCTTGATAAACAAACGTTCATTTTATTACAGGAGCTGCTTGAGGCTCTAATGACTCTCTGCATGCATGCTGCCCTAGCTGACATACCCCAAACTGTGAGATTTCTCTTGTTCCACAGAGATCTCCACCTCAGAGCTTTCTGTTTCAAATGCCTTAAATCCAAAGCTGGAGTGACCACTGGACAGTGATTGGATAGTCACTACAGCTCAGCTGCTGTACAGCAACACAGCTGTCAGCTGAGCCACAGTTAATCTTCCAGGGAGGAAAAAAAGTTAACCCCTTGTAAGTACTACTAATTATTTTTGCTGACTCTTATGTAAGTGTTCCCCATATGTAGGTCTTAGAATGCTTTACACAGATATCCATCACTGCCTCTAATCTACCAAAGGGAAAACTGAGCTCTCAAAGCCAGATTGTTAAAGGTCACTGATGCTTAGCAGGATTTCCTCCAGTACCTTAGCAGGTTAGAGAAGTCAACAGGAGGGAGGAGCTCCAACTGCTCATTGGAGCACCTGCAGTGCAGGCTGCTCTGAGGAGACAAAACAGAGACAGCTTTGTGGAGCTAACCCTAAACAGCCTCCTAAAAACTACAAAGGCACATGAAAGGGGCAAGCTCTCCCAAGACTCTTTTTAATAAGTCTCTCACCTGCCTGTTGTAAATTGTCTCCTGGGCTTGAAGGCAACGAATTACCAAACCCAAAATGCCCAGCTATGTGTGGTGACTAGAGCCTGGCTTTTTAGCAACCAACAGCTCCTGGGTTTTTTTAGCTTTCAATGCAAGCAAGCTGTCAGCTGAGCAAAGGAGGGTGTCTGCATGCAGATCACCTGCTTATGGCATCAGCTGGAGGATGTGCCACACTGGGCAATGACTCTGCTGCTCCTCAGTCATGTCAGGGCGCCCACTGTGTAGCACCCCCCCAGGGGACAGGTGCCCCCATCACACGGGGTGACAACAACAGGCCTCCACTACCCTCAGGCACAGTCACAAACGAGTCTCCTCTCTCCAAGCCTCCAATGGCTCCGTCTCCCTCCCTCCCCCTCGGGAGCTGGCAGGGGAGTGCCGCCAGCAGCCGCGTCAGGCTGTGGGACGCTCTGGGCTCACTGCCATTCGCTGGGAGAGGCGTCATGGAAGATTATCCTCCTGCCAGCCACTCGAGGGCTGGCAGCCAGTCAGCCCTCAGCCCACAGAGCAATCTCTATCGGCCTGCCCTCAAGCACAACATTTGCTCTCCTCCCTGTCACCAAAACAAGAGTTTCCTCCTCAGCTCTCAGGTGTGTCTTTACTGCCGGGAGGGGACACACCCCAGGGTCAGCAGCTGTTCCTGCTGCTCCAATGGACTCCTGAGCTCAGTGTCACTCAAACCTGTGCAAAGGACAAATCAACCACCCTACCTGATGAGGAAGAAGCTGATGAGGCTTCATCTGTCTTGCTGAATTCCTCTGTCTCATTGCTGGTTTCTTCTCTGGATATGCTCATGGCTGTCATCTGATGGGTCACAGGAGTCTGAGCGCTGGGAGCATGTGCAGCAGACAAACAAAAAGAGAAAACACAAGTATTTTTATTTGATGGTCAGTTATGTGGGAGAGACCTTCTGCCTATAAAGTTTATTTCCTTATATTCAAAAGTAGGTCAGGAGCACAGCAGGTCAATTCCCCTTGAGATCTGGGATCAAAGTTCTCTATAGACATAAACAGAATGAATCTGTGATGATCTCAGTTTCCCTTTCCACCCAATTATATCTCAAAGCCAAGGCAAGAGCCCATCCAAACAAGTCCAGGGGTAGGAAAACACACTTATGAGTCAGGGCTGTAATGTGATGGTAGAGCTCAGTGCAGCCCTCTCTCCTCCTTCTCATCAAACAGGCCCAAGGTCTCTAATCCTGCTGTCACAGGTTCCAGACTGGGTCATCAGCAGGTGCTTTCACTTAGAATCACGGGACATTCTGAGCTGATGATCCTCGTGATCCTTCCAAGTCCAACTCTTGGCCCTGCACAGGAAAACCCCAAAAATCCCACTGCTTGGGACTGAGCAGAAATGAACAGTTGAACAGAGCCAGGGACAGACAAGGTGCACTGGCTCCAGGAGAACCAAAATGCCACTTAATTTACCACCAGTGCTCTGGGATCTCACTCTACAAATCAGACACCAGCAGCAGCAGGGACATCAATCTTCCAAATAAACCAGAGTCACAATGCAGAGTTTGATCCAGCCTGTTTACAGACTGGCCATGTAAAGGATGACAGCCTGCCCCTTGTATCCCAGAGCTGGATTTTAGCAGGCTTTAGATCCCCTCTCCTCCAGACTCTGCCCCTACCTGGCTTTCACATCCTCAGGTGTGGAATCTCCCTCTGCGCCTTGTCCTGCAATCACCTCGGAAACCATGGGGCTGCTGCTGGGACCACTGGGTGCTACGAGACAAGAGCAGGCTTGGTCAAGTCTCTGGGAAGTATCAGCAAGTCCTTCAGGTGCTTGACAACCAAGGAGAAAGCAGAACAAGCATTTCCAGCAGGTTTTACACTCCTGTTCCCTACTGGAGCTGGGAGGGCACACCCCTGTTGGGATCACTCCCATATCCCTATTCCTACACTCTCCTCTCCAAATTTGTGCATGGGATTCTGTGGGACACCAGGGCTGTCTGGATCTTGAACCTAATAGCACTTTGTAACTTCTCCAAAGTGTAAGAATCAGATTCTCATCTGCTGAAAGGAACTGGCTTCAACAGACACATGTGGGTTTGTGTCAGCTGAGGATCTAAGCTGGGATCTTAGGAAAACCCTTTGTCAGGAAAAGTCATGTTCCTGAGCATATTTTGTGTGGGTGACTCAAGGGAAGCCATGATTACCCTCAGGAATAAACTATGGAAGAACTCTCAGAGGCATTTCTCACGCTGTACGTGGGGCATCTGCACAAACCCCCAGCAAAAGAAATCCCTGCTCATGTTGCAGAGAGCATCCTTCCCCTGCTCCCATCCCAAGTGCAGGAAACAAACCTTGTTAGTCACAGCTTTTAGATATCAAACTGTTAAGATAAGAATATTATACAAATAGGCCAAATAAAATTTAATTGTGGGGCTTTGTCATGGTTCCCAGCAGTCGGCATCTAATCAGAGAGCAGGAAATAGCTGAAAGCTGCGATCACCATTAGCACATGTGAAATTTTACAGTTTACTGGAAGATGCTGGTTGGGATGGGGCTTCACAAACTGGTGAGACTGGGAAGAAAACAAGTGCCCCTCCCAACAGGGGAACAGAAATGCTCAAGGGCATGGCTCCTTGCTTCAGAGCCTTGGGTATCCATGGAAAGGGAAAGATGATTTTTCTAGGAGGGAGTAAATCTGCTGGTGGCCAGGTACCAGCGCCATGCTCTGTCACAGAACACAGTTTGTATCCAGACACCCCTTTAAAACAGATTTCCAGAAAAAAATCCTCTACCTGGAGGGCTTATCCGGTCACTGCTCTGCTGCCTCTGCAGGAACTCCTTATAGCACACGGAGCACATGCCGTTGGTCCGGGGACTGCCATAGAACCCGCAGCCCGTGGTACACAGCAGAGGCACCTGTGTCTGGTTCGTCTCCTGAGCCATCCTCGCTCCTCCCAGGCACCGAGCTACAACCAGGAATCAAAAATAAACCCGGGACAGCTGTGAGGGCCAGAGCTCTTGGGCATTGTGTGCTGCAGCTGATCAGGAAGGAGCACAAAGGATCCCAAGAGAGCCCGGTTCCTGCACGCACACAACAACACGACCCTAGGCCCTTGAGCACTCGGGGCTCCTGAAATCCATGTCCTGGGGCCCTGAGCCACCCAGAGCTTGGCAGCCAGGAGCTGCCCAGAGCCAGACTGGAAAGCCAACAGGAACTGGCTCCCGGTTCTCCCTCCTGCACCACGAGGCTCCCGAAACTCCCGGTGACACATGAGCACATCAAACCCAAACAATCCGCTCTCCACCCGTACAAAATGTGCCCCCACAGCACTGCTACTGCCCCCTGTGAACACCCACACCTCAAACACCCAGTGCAGGCCCAGTCAGTCACATTTTTGGTTTTCATTTCGAGCCTGGTTTAGTTTTTTAATTCTCAGGAAGATGACGCAAGCGATGCAAAAAGAACCCACTGACGCTCTGTTCTGACATACGTGGGTAAGGGGAATGTTAGCATGGTTAGGCTGGAAATAATAATGTTTTCTTTCCAGCAGTAAGATGTGATTCCAGAACACCTTCCCAGGAAAACAGCTGACACGGTGAAACCTAATTTTAAATTTAATCTTAATAATTTCTCTCTGGATCACATGCAGATACCTCCAACCCCAGGAACTGACCCCTCCAGCCACACACGGTGTAGCATTACAGGGCCAAACCCACCGCAGTGCTCCAAATGAGAACCATGAGGCACAAACAAAAACCACACACAATTCCAATGTGTGTGGACAACGTGGCTGCAGCCACAGCTCTGACACAGAACAAGGGGAGAGGATGTGTGCAGGACTATGGTGGGTGCGGGTGGCTCCAGCTCGGGCACAAAGCCACGGCGTTGGTACCAGGAGCTCCCAGCAGTGCTGCCTTTGTGGGATGCACGAAGTACCCACCACCTCCCAGCCAGCTCTGCCACTTCCCTTCCTGCTCCTACAAAACTTGCTTCACCGAGGGAATAAACAAGACGAACACGAAATCGTTACCCTGCCAGGAGCGCTCCCGTGGGACGGAACCGGATCACCTCTGGTTTTTCCCTCCTCGTCCTCAGCCGGGGGATGCGGGTTTCGGCTCCGCACCCGGGGGTCCCTCGCAGAGCTCAGACCAGAGCTCCCATCGCCACACCGGGATCCTCCCGGCCCGAACCGGCCTCTCCTCGGGCACTCGCAGCCAGGGCAGCCCCGGTAGCGGCGGATCCCTCGGGGGTCCCGGCTGGCGCCCGCTGCCACACGGACAAACCTTCGGGAGCTACTGTCGATCGGGTGTCCCTGCAGAGCGAAGGGGCCGCGGGCTCAGCCCTCCCCGAGCGCCGCACGGCCCAGCCGGCCGGACGGGCCGAGCCGCGGCCCCCGCCGTGCCCCGGCGGCCCGGAGCGGCCGGGACCCCCCGCCCGGCCGGGGAGAGACCCCCGCCCGCCCCCTCCCGTGGCCGGCCCCGGCCCGCCGCCCCCGCCCCGCGCGGCCGGGCCCCGCGCCCCGCTCCGGGCCCGCGGCGCTAATCGAGGCCGAGGCTCCGCGGCCTGCGCGGAGCAGGAGCCCCGGGCAGGGCCCCGCTGGCCGGGGCCCACTCACCGGCGGCGGAGGAGGGCGGGCGGCCCCGGGCCGGGCCGGGCCGGCCCCGGGAGGCTCAGGCGGGCGGCGGGCAGGGAGCGCTGCCGGGAAACATGGCGGGCGCGGGCCCCGAGCGCCTCCCCCGGGGAGGGCCCGGGACGGGGGGGACGGGACGGGGGGGACGCGAGGCCTGGGACGGGGCCGGGGGCGTTGGCGGGGGCCGGGGAGAGGGCGGGGGGCTGCCGGACAGCCCCGGGTACAGGGGCGGGGGGGTAGGGGAGGGGGCCGGGGGGTGGGTGTGCTCCAGCAATAGGGGAGAGGGCAGTGACCCCCCTGGCTGTGGGAACAAGAGTGTAGGTGTGCTCCGGGATAGCGGAGAGGGCTGTGACACCTCCCTGCCCCGGCCACAGCGACTGCGGCATAGGGGAGGGTATGGGGTATAGGTGTTCTTTAGAGGCAAGGGCTGTGACCCCCTGGTTATAGGGACTGGGGTATAGGTGTGCCCTGACTATAGGGGAGGGAGTTCTGACCCCCTCGGCTATAGGGGTGCGCTTATAGATGTGCCCCGTCTATAGCAGAGGGGGCTGAGACCCTCATGTGAGTATATAGGGTGGAACACAGACAGACTCCCCTGAAGAGAGAAGGGTCTGGGAGCCTCCACTGCAGGGGCTGGGTCACTATCAGACCCAGGCTGTAGGAAGGGGAATGAGACCCTTTTCCCTCAAGCTAGAGGGGCTGGTACACAGATAGTGCATGAATGTAGATGCTGGGACACTGCGGGGGCTTCAGCTGTAGGGCGGAGGACTGGGGACACGGCTGTAACTGCTGGGGAAGAGGGTGGACAGCATTCTGCTCCCACCCCATCCCTAGGGGCGGGATGCAGCCAGCTCTACCCCAGCGGTAGGAGAGGAGCTGGGACTCCCAGCTCTGGGGCCTGGGGCTGCATACCATCCATAGGTGTACAGCCCTGGATGGGTGGGATGCTCCAGGGGCCTCCAGCTGGAAGGGGTTCCCAAGTACAAACTGTTCTGCCGCTCTTCACCAAGCACTGGATGATGTGGAGGTTTATTCAATCAAACCTTTGCTCAGGTGACCTAGCTGGTCATGGGGCCAGTTCCCTTCTGAGCTCGTGTGCCCAGCCCTGCATCCCTCTGAGCCCCTGTGTCCTTGCCGGGGTCCAGGACTCTCCTCCAAGCCCATGCCAGGGGTTCAGGCCTGCCCACTGCCATCGCCTCACTGCCCCGGGGCAGATCCCGCAGGGGAAAACACCCACTCCCTGCTGTGCTGGGGCTGGGGAATACCGAGAAGCAAAACCCCCGGGAAGCCACGGCCGAGTTCTGCTCGGGAGGCTCCCCAGCACCTCCCTCCCCAGGAGGAGTGCAAAGAGCTTTGCCCTGAACCCTGACCTCCAGCGGGCTGGGGCGCGGGGTTCGGCCCGGTTTTGGTTTGAGGAGAGGCGCGGGCCGCACTCCGCTCTCTTTGGGGTAGCTCAAAGATCCCTGCGAGGACAGGTTGGGACATTTCCTGTGGTGCCCACCCCGGGCACCCTCGGGCCGGGGCCGCGCGGCCACCAGGTGGCACCAGGAACCCACGGACGTGGGCGCGGGTACCCGGGGAAGGTACCCGGGGAAGGGTGGGTGCACAGGTACTCGGGGAAGGGTGGGTGCACAGGGAGGGTGGGTGCAGGTACCTGGGGAAGGTGGGTAGACAGGTACCCAGAGAAGGTGGGTGTACAGGGACGGTGGGTGTGGGTACCCAGGGATGGTGAGTGCACAGGTACCTGGGGAAGGTCAGTTCACAGGTACCCAGGGACAGTGGACACACAGGTACCCACAGAAGGTGGGCACACAGGTATCCAGGGATGGTGGATGCACAGGTACCTGGGGAAGGTAAAAGCACACATACCTGGCATGGTGAGTGCACAGGTACCCACAGCACGTGGGCACGCAGGTTCCCATAGAGGTGGACACACAGGAGGATGGTGAATACACAGGTACCCTGGGAAGGTGTGTGCATGAGTTACCAGGGAAGATGTGTGCATGGATAACCAGAGGGGTGGGCATAGAGTGCCACGGAAGGTGAGGGCACAGGTAGCTCACGCACCTGCACCTGCAGCCTCCCAGGCATCCCTCACTCACTGCCAGCCCTATGCTCCTGCCAGCCCCTCACTCACTGCCAGCCCTGCACAGGAGTTCCCTGGCCCCTACTTTGTTAGTGAGGGTTGCTCAGCTAACAAGGCTCCCTTGGCTAGTGAGGGTCCCTTGGCTATTGCAGACTAGGGGCCCTGGGGCTGTCAGCTCCAGCCCAATGTGCCCCTGGCTCCTGGGGCTCCACCATGCACCTTCTGGTGCTGCTGTCTTGCTCCCCAGGCCCTTCAGCTTCAGGAGGGCACCTTTTGGGGGGACAAAGCCCCAGCAGCCTAGCTGGGTAGGTGGAGCACAGGGGCTGCTCTGAGGGCATTGCAAGGGGACCAGGAGGTCACAGACCTTGGTGGTTCTGAGATCCCACCTGTGGCTGGGGCAGTGTGGCAGGAGCTGGGGACACTGTGCTGGGGAGGTGGGGGCACGCAGATCAAGGCAGGCTGGGCAATGTGATATTAATACACATTTTCCCGTGATGCTCTGGCACAATTCTCAGAGCCAAAGCCGGAGGGAGTTCCTGGCTGACACAGCCTGGGTTTGTCCCTTCCCTGCTCCACTCTCACCCCTAGATCCACCGGCCCCCCACCCCTGTGAGTCCCACAGCACCAGGACATGTTGCTGGAGCATCATCTCCATCTGTCCTTGAGCCGTGGGAGAGGAGAGGGAAGCTGCCTCCATCCCTGCCGTCATCAGCCCTCTCCACAGCATCTTCTCCGCCTGGGTTATCTAATGGCTGTGGCAGAGCCTTTAAATGTCACCCACTAAAGAGAGCACGACGGCGTCCGGGAAGGGAGGGGAGGCTGGGTGAGACAGGATGGGAGAAACAGGAGCAAAACAGTATCGATTTCCAGCCAATTATCACTGTTATCAAAGCAGAGCAATTAAAGGATGAGGCCACATCGCCAATACCCGGCTGCTCCTCCGAGGCGAGGCGCGGGCTCACCAGCTCTGTCAAACACACACAAATAAACACATCCAAGTGCCCTCGTTCCGTACATGTGTGTCCGTGTGTGCCGTGTGTGCTCGGAGCACACGCGTGTGCACACACACACACACACACATACACACACATACACACACAGGGGTCCTGAGCTCCGCGGCGTCTGCTGAGCTTGTTTTCCCCGTGGAGTTAATCTCCCCAGCCCGCTTCACTGCCTCGTTCTCCGTGCAGCCAAGATGTGCCTCCATCTGGCTCTCGCTGAGCCCAGGGAGGGTGGAGGGCGCTGGGGACGGCTGGCAAAGCACTGCCCGGGGCTCTCGCCCGACGAGGGGCTGGAGCTGCGGGAACTTAGCGCATTTCTCCTCCTCAGGTCGTCTAAAATGTTTTCACTCCGTGTGCCCGTCCCTCCTTCTCCCTCCCCGCCGCCCCAAAGGCGGGGGACTGGCTCCGACCCTGCTGCACCACAGGGCTCTCCCAGGCTGCCAGCTGGGCACCAGCCCTACGCATGTTTTTGCTTTCTTACGCTCTTGCAGGATGGATGTCGGGGTTACACAGCTGCGAATTACACCCTCCCTGTCACTGAGTTTGTTCAGCTGGAGCAGAGGAGACTGAGGGGAGGCTCCTCGGGGGCTGCAGCTCCTCCCAAGGGGAGGCAGAGGGGCAGGGGCTGAGCTCTGCTCTGGGACAGGGACAGGAGCCCAGGAAGGGCTGGAGCTGCGTCAGGACTTGGGATGGAGCTCAGGGAAAGGTTCTTCCCCCCGAGGCTGCTGGGGCACTGCCCAGGCTCCCCAGGGAATGGTCCCAGCCCCAAGGCTGCCAGAGCTGCAGGAGCGTTTGGACAACGTTCTCAGGGATGCTCAGGGTGGGATTGTTGGGGTGTCTATGCAGGGACAGGGGTTGGATCAATGATCCCTGTGGGTCCCTTCCAGCTCAGGATATTCCAGGATTTTATGATTCTCGGATTCCATCACTGGTGGGTGGTGTTTGGGAGCACCAAAGATGCCAGCAGGGATGAGACCTCTGGTTCATGCAGCCCAGAGCATGTAACAGGGGTTACACATAAGCCACACGCTGTGTCACAACACAGTATCCAGTGGCACTGGCACAGGTTGTCCAGAGCAGCTGTGGGTGCCCCTGGATCCCTGGAAGTGTCCAAGGCCAGGTTGGATGGGGCTTGGAGGAACTGGGATAGTGAGGGGTGTCCCTGCCCATGGCAGGGGTGGCACTGGATGGGCTTTGAGGTCCCTCCCAACCCAAGCCAGTCTGGGGTTATACAAACACTGCAGTGTACAGCTTGAGACATGGCAGTGTGGTTCCAGTACTGGGAGGGTGAAACCCACAGCCATGGTCAATCCCTGGCTGGGCAGACCCCAAACCTCCCCTTGCCAGCCTGGCAACCTTGTCCCCAAGGGCTGTGCTACCCACATCCAGTGGCACAGCTCGAGAGCAGCATCTCCAGCTGGCACCCCAGGAGATGCTTCCTGAGCATCTGGGGAGGAAGGAAAACTGGGCTCTGGTCTTATTGCCTGGGAGGGAGTTTATATGGAAAACCACAGAGGCTGACAGTGGCAGGAGCCCTGTGCTCTTTGTCTGGCCTTGGCCACACTTTTCTGCCGCTCAGGAGCCTCATGCTATTCTCACCACTGAGAACTCCTTCTTCCCTGGGGAATGAGCAGGACCTGAGCTCCAACACCCTGCCTGGTCACTGGTCACTCACACTTCCCTGTCCCCTGGATCCTGGCTGTGCACAGCTAACACATTAACCTAGTGCTGCGCCAGCTCCCGGCCCCGCGCTCGCTGCCTGTGTGACACACATCTGGGCCAGCAGAGAGGTGTAGGGGGGCATCAAATCCTTTTAAAAGGCTCAGTGGGTTAGAAACCCCCTTGCAATTACCACTTTCTTCTTGTCTGGCATACACAAAGGACCCTCCGGGGTGCTGGGCATGTTCCTGACAAACCCAACACAGCCATGGGAGCCAGGAGGAAGGGACGGACGCAGGAGCCTTTTCAGACTCTGCTATTTGGTTGCAAACTGCTTAATTTCCTGAACAAAATGATATTTTTGTTGTTGTTGTTGTTTTGATGGAAAGGACAGCACTTTTTTGGCATGGTACAATCCCAGGGCTATTCATCCGTCACCACAGCAACGAGCTCCATCAATGGCCATCCGAGATTGCGGATGATTAGAGACAACATGTAAAAGGTGGAAGACGCTGGGCACCTCGAAAACCTCATCTTCCCAAATGACTTGAATTATCCTCATTATTTCTCCCCGGCCAATTCTCTCCCCAGTCCGCAGGAGACGTCGCTGTTATATAAACACGGGAAGAGCCAAGTTATGAGAGCAGGCGGATGAGATGGGAATGGGCCCTTCTAGTGGGGACTGACCTGGAAAGCTCATGACATGGAGGATGAAACCCTCAGAGATGCTCAGGGAGCTCTTCTGTGCCTGGAAGGGCCATGCAGGAGTGGGGCCACGCTGCTGTCAGGGCAGTGGGGACCATGGCTAAGCCTTGGGGTTGGGTGACCATGACCTCTGCTTTTCCCCAATCCTGCAGGACCTCCTGCCACTCTTCCCTGAACTGTGCCAATCCATTCTGGGGACACAGTGAAGAGCTTTGTGTTGGTTTGTTCTTGTAGCACTTCAAGGACCCAGCCCATCACCACCACCAGTTTTTGGGGTAAACCAGAGAGAAAGGGGTCACTGGAGCCTGGCGAAGGTGTGACATGTCCCGGCAGAGGGACTTCCTGTGGTGACAGTGTCCTGAAACATGGCAGCCCTGAAACTTTAATGCCCACCTGCAATATTCATGGTGCTTTTGATGGCAGCAAGGTGGGAATTGTGCAAAGCAGCCTGAATATTTCATGGGGGGCTCTGCATTGGGATTTTGGGGATGGTTTCTCCACTGCCACTGCAGCCCCACCCTGCCATGGAGTCTGAGCTATCCCAGGTGGAGGAAGAGTGATGACATCCTGATTTATATCCAAAGAGTCCTTCAAAAATAATCAATGCATGTTTTGGCCCCTGCCCAGGGTGGGAGGAGAGGTCATGTCCTTTTGGGCATCTCCCTGCTCTAGGGGATCAGGAGACCTTGAGTGTCAGGCTGTGGATCTCCAGGGTCATCTCCCAAACTGACTCTGGTGGATGTCCCCCCTCTCAGTCCCAAAGCACCACAGAGGGGCCTCAATTGCCCACCCTGGGCAGGGCTGCCCTGGTGTCACTATGAGGGACAGAGACAGCAGCTGTCCCCAGTCCTATCCTCTCTGGCTGTTGCAGTGTTGTTTTCTTGCTAGAGGCCCTTGTCCCAGGGCCATGTAGTGGCACGGGAGGTGACGGTCACACGAGTGGCTGGGATCCAGGTCAGCTCTCCATTGGGACATCCCCACTGTGAGCCAGGTGCTCACAGACACAGGATCCTGACCTGAATCGACCCAGCCCAGGATAGCAAAAGGTCTTCAGACCAGTGACACTGCAGTGGTGGGGGAGGCATGGTGAGAACATCAGTGATCTCTGCAAATGATGAGAACATCAGGGGAGAGCAGCCCCTCTCCAGCCCCCCTCTAGCCCTCTCGGCTGGAGGCCTTCCTGAGCACTCCCTGCCTGCTCTGCAGGAGCCTTGGGGGGCTGCTGGGGGGTGGCTGCCTCTGAAGCCGCTCAGCTGGAGGCCCAAGAACAGCAGTCCATCATGGCAGGGACAGGACTCAAGCACCCTCGTGGTTCCAGTGATGCCTCAGAGCCACCACCTCTGCAGAGGCCATCATGGTGCATGTTCCTTCCTCATTCTGTGCCTCAGTTTCCCCTCTGTATCCTGCGGATGAGCCCTCTGTCTAGGGTATTTTCCAGGACCTCAGGTAAGAGTACAGGGTATCAGTGGGCTCCTGACTCCATCCAGGGACAGAGCCTGGCCCTGAGCACACTCATGGGAAGAGTGGCCAGGGGACAGAGTACCTATCCTTCTCTTTTTTCATCCGATGGAGCAGCACAAGGAGCCAGAGTGTGGGTGCTTCCCCTAGGCTCAGCACCAGGCAGGATCAGCTTTGCTTCCCTTCTGGAAGGATGCTGGGGCTTGTCCTTGGAGCAGGGGACTGGGGACTGCTGCCACCTCCTCTGAATGGCTCCTGGGGTACAGGGACATGAGGGACAGCTCTGCCCCTGTGTGGGAAGGTGGCTGTCCTTGGGGGACTAGTTGGCCTTGGAGAGCAAACCCTGCACTTTTTTGACCTCCTTTTGTGCTGGAACCACCTTTGCTGTCCCCCAGTGTCACACGTGAGATGCTGGAACCTCTGCTCTGGGATATTTGTGCCATTTAGGGGTCCATGTGCTGGCTCCTGGCTTGGGCTCTTCTCCTTCAGTCCCCTCTGTGTCCCAGGTCCCCCTGCTTAGGGAGCACGGCCTGGCCAGGACATGCACCCCAAATCCTGCCTGGCCCCAGCTCCCCAAGTTCCCCTTTGAGTCCCGTCTGCTCCCCAGCAACCCCAGCACCTCAGGGCAGGGGAGGAACGGCCAAAACCACAACAGGCTTTTTGCAGGGAGCTGTGGCTCTGATCAGGCTCGATTGGAGCCAATAATTAACAACAAGAGAAGATCGATAAGGGAAGTGGCTGTGCTGCAGCCAGGGACAGGGACTGGGCTGGGGCCCCTCCTGCCACCCAGGGGGTCCATGGAGCCCCTCTCTGGCACCCTCTGCCACCTCAGCGCCGGGTCTCTGCCCGCATCCCACACTCTCACGGGAGGAGGATGGGAGATGCACATGTAAGGGCTTGGCCAGGTCCCCCGGGGAACCAGCCCACCACCAGGCTGGGGTGACAACGGGGGGACCCCCCCCCCCAACCCGCAGACCCCAGGCCACACAGGCAACGGAGCCGGAGCTGACGCTCCAGGTCAGGGAGCTGCGGGGTGGGAGAAGGAGTTAATTCCTACACCGAAAAGCTCTTTGCCGGCATCTCGTCTCTAATGGAAGAGTCATGTCGGATTAGCGGGCGGGCGCGCGAGGCGCCGAGCGAGCGCCCTGCCTGCCGGCGCCCGGCCCCGGGGACGGCCGGGGAAGCCATGCGGAATGGCAGATCTGGGCCACTGTGCCAGCGCCGCCGGGGCCGCGCCGCGCACGGCCAAGGACGGGCGCGAGGAGCGGCCCCGCGGAGCTCCCACTCGGGTTTCCATCCCGGTCACGGCGCCTCGGCGTCCGCTCCTGGTGCCCGGCGATGCTTTTCCTCTGTTCCCAACCCCAGAGCAAACGGGGTTCGGAAGGAAGGACGCCCCAAGCCCCGGCGGCTCCGCAGCCACTGCAATCCAATCGCCGAGGGCGAGCAATGCCAGGGCGATGGAAAAGTGGGTCAGGCACATTGGACACCATGTGCTCCTCCTCTCCTTTCACACTCCTTATCGCAGACCCGATGGTAAATAAACCAGCCCGTCTCCCCAGCAACCCAGCCGGGCGCTGGGCTGTGCCGGGAGCGGAGTCCAAGGTGAGCCACGGTGGCAGCCATGGGAGCCAGCCCGGCCAGCTGCGAGCCAGGGATGAGCAGGAACCCCCAGCCCATGGGCACGGCGCGAGAGCAGGGTCTGCCCGGCAGCCAGGGAGCGCCATCCTGATCTGCTGGGGTGGGAAACGTGGGGAAGGCCCACGCCTTGGTGTGAGGCTGCCTCACTGAGTTCTCTCGAGCCAATCACTGGTTCCGGCAGAACCCAAGACGGAAAAACTCCAGAAAGAATATTTGCCACCAGGAAGCATAGTGAGGTTTTTGAGGCACCTGGTCTCCCTTGGGATCTGTCAGCAGGAGCAATGGCTGAAAGCATCAGAGCATCCCTGACCCACTGACCTGTAAAATCGAGGCATCCCAGAGGGGTCCCACCCTGTATCATCCCACTGAGCATCTCCCTCCTCAGGTAACTCCAGTGGCTCCCCCGAGGCAGGGCTGGGTTGCTGCCACCCCCCTCCAGCTGCTTAAATGAAGCAGAGCCCTTTGTTTTCTCCTTTCATATTATTTAATTCTCCTCTCCTCACTTGCACTGCAGGGGCAGTGGCTAAGCCCAGGGTTTTGCTAAGCTGGGATCGTATTAAAAGAACAGAGAGGAAGAGAGTTTCTGGTGCTAAGCTGCTTGTGGTAACAAAGATGGATTTAAGGAAACTGCTCCCATAGCGATATTATTGCCCAAAAGCACCCAACCCCAAGGGAAAGCGGCTGGGGATGCAGGGAAAGGCCCTGGAGGTTCCTGCTGGGATGCACCAGCAGCAGCACTGGCACTGCAGGGCTGGGAGTCTTGTGTGGGGCCACCAGGTGAAGCCCCTGGAGGCCACAGCTGGAGGTGGGACACATAACCAGAGCTGAGTCCCTCAGCCGGGGCTGGGACGGGCCCGTAGGTGCTGGGCAGCAGTGGGTGGCTCACCTGGGCTTTGGCTGTATTAAAAGCTAAGCCCTCCGGCACAGCTTTTTCCAGAGCAGCAGCCAAAAAGGTGCTTACGGGGCCGAGGCGGGCGCCTGCCAAGCCCTAATTAGGGCCGCTCAGCGGTGCAGGCGCTAATGCGCAACCTTTCGCCTCTGGAGACCTGGATTTAACGCGCCGGGATCGCCTCGGGGATGCGAGTGCTGGGCTTGGGCTGTTTGGTGAGAGGGGAAAAGCCCCCCTTCCTTCCCAAAATTGCACCGGACCAGGAGCTGCCAAGCCTTCCTGAGCCACCAGTGCCTGGCATCCCCAAAACAGCGGGATGCAGAGCGACCAGAGTCTGGGCATGGGGCGGGCAGGCCACAGGTTTCTGGGCACTTTCCTCTTCCCTGCTCTTTACCTCACCTTCTCTCTGCATTAACATGTTAACTTTGGCCAAGAGCTTTTCCCACTGACCTAGTGATCTTTCCTATTTCGGTCCCTGGAATTAAGGGATTGCTGGGATTAACTTGCACTAAAGCCTCCAGATCGGCTCTGGAACGGGACGCCCAGGTACGGGCACCACGGGCAGCCCAGGGCACCACGGGCAGCCTGGGGCACCGGGGGCAGGAGGAGGGAGCCCAGCACTGTCCGATGGCTCCAGCATGGGTGGGATAGGGCAGCACCCCACCCTCGAGTAGCCCAGGTGCTGTCAGCTCCACTCCTGCATCTCTCATTCACAGGGTTTTGAACCTGCTGTGGTCGGACTGGGCACCCACAGAGGTGATAAGGGAAGGTGGGGTGCCCAGAGCCCCCTAGCAGGGATGGATGGGTGCTCTGAGGACCAGGGTTTGTCCTGGCAACAGAGATGCCACCAAGGGGCTGTGCAGCTTCCAAGCTCTTTCCCCAGGGAGCAGGTGCTTCTCATGGCAGAGCCCTGAGTGGGCAACCAGGACAGGACCTTGACCAACACCACTTTCCTGCCACCAGCCCCAGCCTGAGGTCCCCAGTGATCCCCAGCTGAGCCCTGGAGGGGGGATGCTCCTGGCACCCACTGAGCACCTGCCTGCACATCCTGCCACATCCTCTGCCTGCTCTAGAGGGTCACCAGCCCCCAGTGTCACCAGCCCCCAGAGCCTCACTATTGGTGGTAAAGACAGGGACACCATCTTGGTGGCCCTGAGCCATGGGCTATCTTTTTGCAGTGTTTCCACAATATTCCAATTTGGGGGCAAAATGAAATCTCCAAATATACCCTTTCCACCCCACATTGGAGGTTCCCCTCAAAGGCAGGTGGCTTTTCCACCTGGAGGGATCATCCCGCATCCCTGCCCCAGCCCTAGGGACCACGTCCCTGCCAAGGGCCCCATCTGCCCTGGGACCCCCGTGCTCGCCAACGGGCGCAGGAGAAGCAGCATCACATGAAACTCAGCAATTTTGTGGCTGGGAAGTTCAAAAAGATGGAGGTGAAGGAGGGGCTGGGGGTGGGGGGGGGGGGGCAGGAACAACCCAGCTTTGAAGGTGCCTGGAGATTAACTCAAGGCCATGGTTGAGGCTCGGAGACTTTTACAGCAAAACCTCATTAAGGCGGGAGCGGGGGGAACGGGGGGAGTCAGGAAATCTTCTAAGCAGGAGGAAAAATGTTTGATTCAGCAGAAACAAGTGGGAAAAAAGCCCCCTTGAGTCCCCCCACTCCGCTTTTATCTGTCCCGGAGGGATCGGGGCGGAATATGAAATCTGCCCCTTTCCTCTTTCCTGTTTATCTCCTAATTATTACGCTGGAGATTCGGCGGTGCCGCGCCGTGCCCGGGACGGGGCTGAGCGGAGACTGCACCACCCGAGCCGGGGGCGAGTGCTGGGGGAAGTGCCCGGAGAGCCGCCTGCACCCCACCCTGCCGGGCTGAGCCCCCTGGGGCACCGGGGAGGGAGGGGGCGGCGTGAGGGGGCCAGGACCCTCCTTCAAGTGCCAATTTGGGCATCATTTGTGCAAGGAGGTGAGTCAGGGCTCTGCAGTCTGGGCCAGGGAGATGCTGCCTTTGCCCCCTCCCCAGAGACCACAGAGCACAGTGGGGTGAGCAAGGGGGTGGGCTCAGCCAAGGCCCAGGGCAACCAGGGATAAAGGGAGCAATGCCCCCCAGGACGGGTGCTGCACCCACCCACGGTCACCCAACACTGCGGCCCACTGACCTACTTGGAGCATCACTGCACCACGGGAGTGCAGGATGGGCATGGAGACAGGGATGGGGATGGAGACAGGGATGGGGATGGAGACAGGGATGGGGATGGAGACAGGGATGGGGATGGAGATAGGGATGGGGATGGAGACAGGGATGGGGATGCAGGAAGGGATGAGAGTGCAGAGAGGAATGGAAATGCAGCTGGATGGGGATGAAGGTAAGGGATGCAGACAGAGATGGGGATGTAGGAAGGGATGGGGGTGCAGATGTACAGGAATGCAAACAGGGACAGAGACAAGGACAGGAATATAGGAACAAATGGAAATACAGGAAGACATGGGGATGCAGGCAGGGGTGTGGATGTAGGCATGGACAGAGATGCAAACAGGGATGGGGATGTAGGAAGGGATAGGGATGCAGGCAGGGATGGAGATGCTGTGCTCCACCCCAGTGGACACCCACAGTCTCTGCCCAGGGCACAGTGGCATCCAGCCCGGCCATGGTTCCCCCCCAGCCCCTAACGAAGGCTCAGCAGTCACTAATTGCTTGGGACACCCCTCGGGGTGCAGGGGGAGACTGAATGTTCCTCCCCCAGCAGCTCTGCTGGCCACGGCTCCAATTAGCCTCGTTATCCTGCGTCGCTGCTGATTAGGGGCCGGGTAATTGCCGTGGCGTTGGGTGTCCCTTAGAGCCACATGGCTGCAGCTCTTGCATAAGCGGGCAGGCGTTGCGTGAGCGGGTCAGGCCAGCCCCGGGGCTCCGGTTACACCAGCCCCCAGCCTCGGGCGGTGACAGGGACAGCCCTGTAAGGGCTGCAGGACACAGGGGGGCACCCCACTGCTGCCTCAGTTTCCCCCTTCTCCATGCTCTGTTTTGCACTCGCAGTGTGCCCGAATAACATCCACCCTGCACCCAAGGCCCCATGACCCCACATCCCATGCCATGGCCCCTGAACACCATAGCCCCACACCATGGCCCCACAGCCCCACACCACAGTCCCATCCCATGGCCCCACAGGCCCACACCACAGTGCCATGGCCCCATGGCTCCACACCACAGTCCCATCTCATGGCCCCACAGCCTCACACCACAGATGTTTTCCATGGCCCCATTACCCCATGGCCCCACAGCCCCATGCCACAGCCCGTGCCAGCCTTTGCATAAGCAGCACCAAGGTGCAGTGACTCACAGCACTGCAGCAGGGCCACGTGCCCAGCACCATGCCCAATCACCCTGGCTGCCAGGAGTGGCACAGCTGGCAAAGCCAATCTCATCCCTGTGGTCTGAGGGCACTGCCCTGTTTGGTTTGGCACAGCTGAGGGACCCTCATCCCACACCACTGAGGCGCTTCAGCTGCAGGGTTGGGAGGAAGGGTGACACTGACACCACGGGGAGGACAAAGCAGTGGGACCCAGCCCTGAGCAGGGGGTGCCCCTTCCATCACCCCCACAGCCAGGAGGACACAAAAAGGCTCAGTGGCTGCAAGTGCTGCAGTTCCCCTGCAGCCCCCCCAGCCCCCATTGCTGGCCCCGCCCCCAGCCCGGTATAGGGGGACACAGCAGGACATTCAGCCCTGGGACTGGGGGACAGGACCCCCATCCAGCCAGGAGGTTGAGGGACAGGACTCCTGCTCGGTCCTGAGGCTGGGGGCTGCCATGGGGCACATTCCCATGCCAACAGCTGAGGATGAGATGTGGGGACACCAGTGCTGTGCCCCTGTCAGTGGATTCACCCCGTGACCCACTCCCTGCCGGGCAGGTCAGCCATTCCAGATGGGAAACTGAGTCACGGCAGGCGCCTGGCAGTGCCCCTGGCAGGGAGCCCACGGCAGACACACGGCGGGGTCCGGCTGTGTCAGCCCGGGGCTCGCCCAGCTCGGGGCTGCTGCCCCTGCCCTGGCGGTGGTCCCCGAGCTGGGGTGAGGGGCTCTGGGTGTGGGACGGGCGATGCTGGCAGAAGGTTCCCCTCTCGCTGGGTGGGGCGCGAGGGAGAGCAAACAATGATTAAGGCGCGATGGTGTCATCCGGAATTCCTGCTCACCTCCGGGCCAGCCAGGGGCCGGCTGGGCTGATCCTGGTGGCAGAGCTGTGCCAGCAGTGGCCACTGCAGTGCTGCCACAGGCTGGCAGTGCCATTGTCTGCCCTGGCCCTGATCACAAAGACTGGGCAGCAAGGCTGAGCCAGGAGGAGCAGTGCTGGCTGGTGGCAAGTGTCCTTTTCTGGTTCCTTATCCCTTCCTGGTGGCCATTCCCTTCCTCTGCCACTGGTGCCACTTGGATCCAGCCCCACTGGACCTGTCCCCCGGCATTGCCCCGGCGGGTGCAGCTCCTGGCACCGAGTCCAGGCCTGACACCACCCAGGGGCCAAAGGCAGCTCTGGCCCTCCAGCCCCACTGCTTCCCATCACCAGGAGCAGCACCAGGAGATATTGGAGTGAGGGTCTCTGCACCAACCAGCTGTGAATGGAGCTGCACCAGCTCCTGTCACAGCCTGGGGAGGGGGAGAGGATCTTTAGGGGGCGTCCAGCCCTGGCCAAGGCCGCTCCTCCCTTAGAAACAAATGTTACTCCAGGGGCTCAGCCACCAATGGACTGGCTCCCCCTCGCTCTGGCTTTCCTGGGACTTGGACCCCAATTTAAGCCCAGCAATTCCATGGGTTGAGACCCCACTCATGAGAAAAGTAGGTCCTGCTCTGCTAGAGCCTCTCCACCTCCACCCTTGTGGTCCCAAAATCGCGGGGCTGAGTCCCAGACCTGCAGCACCCAGCACAACTCAGGTAATCCTGCAGCATCTCCTTCTCCCCCGGGCCTTTCCCCGGGCCATTCCCGAACCTGGCGGTGCCGGACCGGGTGCAGCACACGAAGGGTTAAGGGGACGGCGGCGGGGAGCGGGTGCGTGGTTGGTGCGTGGGTCCCGCGTTGCTCACGGCAGGTGTGGTGCCGCTTATGTAACCTCATACTTTTGGGTTGCGCTGAGCACTCGGGGAGTATTTTCGCTCCCGCTCTGGCGCGATGCAGCCGCGACTGTCCCAACAGCAGCAATCGGCGACCGCCTTTTGGGAGGGGCGAGTTCGCCGGGGCCGGACCCTGCGTGCCACGAAGAGTCACTGCGCTGCTCCCGGTCTCAGTTTCCCCATCTGAAATGGGGCTAATGAGGGTGACCTGCTTCGGGCAGCTGCCGTGACCCCGGGGGACGCAGCGGCCTCGCCGCGCCCGCCGCCGGCTCAGGGGCTGCCCCGGACCGGGGCCGCTGGCGATGCGCACCGGGGTGGGATCTCTGCCTCCATCCGGGGCTGCGCTCGCAGGAGCCGTGCTGGAAGCAGAGCCTGCGAAGAGCGAGGCGAGACGTCGGCCCGCGTCCCGTCTGCGTGCCCATCCATGCGGAGGAGGCAGGAAAGCCGGGAGGAAGGAGCGAATCCGACCGGCGAGAGCAGCGAACCCGTTCCCAATCGCCATCAGCAAAATCATGTCAGACAGCAGCACTGGAGCGCGCTGGGCCCCTCCGCCCCCCGCACTCCCGCCCCCAGCCCGTCCCCCTCCCCACCAGAGCCGCTCCCGCGCCGGAGCAGTTCTCGGCACGAGGGTGGGAGCACACAAAGTGCCACCACGGCTCAGCCCCAGCGTCCCTCTGCCACTGCCACCTGCTTGTGCTGGAGCACAGGAACAGCAGGGGAATCCCTCTGCCAGCGGCCCATCAGCATCTCTGCACCCTCGGCTCGGCTCAGCATTGGGGATGGATGTGGGTTGAAATTGCCCCCTTTGGCTGCAATTAAATGGTTTGATTTGAGTGTTGGGGGCTGATGTGTCCCCTCGGGGCCCAGCTGCAAGGGCAGGAGGCCATCCAGGGAGGAGGCAGTGGTGCCATGTGTAGTGATGGTGATGGTGGCTGCATCTGTGCCTCTCCACATCCATGGCTGATGTGGCTGGGCTGTGCTTGTGACCACAACTGGATGCCATGCTCATGGCAGATACCACACTCACGCTAGTGGCAGATGCCACATCCATGCCCGTGGTGATGCCAGGTCCACGCCCATGGTGGATGCCAGGCCCATGTCTGCAGTGGGAGGTGTGCTCATGCCCCTGGCAGATGCCTTCTTCACTCACATCAGGCCTCCAGGCCAGTGCCACTTGTGCCCAGGCATCTCTGGGCACTGCTGAGCACTGACCCTGGCACCTGAGCCCTGGCCCAGTGTTACCAGGACCAACTGCCTCCACCCCTGTGATGTGGCACCAGGGAGGACTCTGGTGACCTGGTGCACCACAAACCCCAGCCAGGGACTTTGCCCCGTGCCGACATCTCGGGCTGTGCACGGCAAGGCCGCGTTGCCTGCTCCAGAGCCACCATCTCTTTGCACGTCTCAGGCAGAGTGTCCCAATGTCCCTTCATGTGGGGTACAACCCTGGGCCCCACAGCCACCTGTGCGTATCCCAGCGTGAAGGATGGGGTGGGAATGCCTTCCTGCCACCTCCAGAGCTTCCCACTGCATCCGTGGTGCCATTCCCGACCCGCAGGTCTCCCAGGTGGGATGTGCCCCCAGACCTCAGCATCTGCACCCCGGCACGGGCACATTGGGCAGCCCCACGGGGGTCCCGGTGCTCCCGATACACCCCCAGTGCCGGGTGCTGCCTCTTCGGCAGAGGTCTCCCGCCCTGTCCCGTCCTGCCGGGGCTTTTTGGGGTCCCCGCGCCGAGCAGGGTCCCTGGCGGGGACAGCGGGGCTGCACGGGAGCGAAGTGAAGCAAGGGAGCGGTGATTCAGCGGGACACGCAGCCGGCCCCGTGCCTGGGCGAGCCGGGGCAGGACGGGCACCGGCACAGCCCTCCCGGGGGCGGGCAGCCCCGGGGGCAGCTCCGAGCGCCCCGCGGCCACAGACGGGCAGGGGTCGCGCAGACCCCCGTCCCGGGGAGGCGCCGACAGCGCCCGCGCAGCGCGGAGCACCGGGCGGCGGAGCGGCGGGGATGGGGATGGAGCAGGAGGAGGAGGAGGACGAAGGGCAGGAGGTGGGGCTGGAAGTGAAACCGATTGGGGGGGGGCGGGGCGGGCTCGTCATGTGAAC
The DNA here is from genome assembly GCF_965231275.1 of Zosterops lateralis. Taxonomy (NCBI): domain Eukaryota; kingdom Metazoa; phylum Chordata; class Aves; order Passeriformes; family Zosteropidae; genus Zosterops; species Zosterops lateralis. Next base: position 1,410,387 of record NC_139789.1, read on the forward strand.
GGCCGCATGCTCGGGCAGAAGTGGGTCACGGCGCGGCGGAGGGGCAGGTGCCAGAGCCGCCCGGTGCCGCCCGGTGCTTCCCGGTGCCGCCCGGTGCCTCCCGGTGCCGCCGCTCCCCGCCGCGCCCCGCGCTGCTCCGGACCCCCGCGCCGCCCCATGCGCCCCCCGGCGCCCTGACCGCGGCGGACACGATGCGAGGTGGGTCCGGGGGACCGGGGGCTGCGGGGGGCAGCGGCACAAGTTGGTCCCGGTGGGGATCGGGGAGACCTGCATCAGCCTGGCAGAGGGGGACGGGGAGGACCCGACGTCAGCCCGGACGGGGATACGGGGAACGCGCATCAGCCCCGCCGCTGGGGGACGGGGGGACGCGGTGTCAGCCCGGACAGCGGCAAGGGGGGATCCGCAGCAGCTTTGCTGGAGGGGGACGAGGGGACCCGTATGAGCCCCGCGGAAGGGACGGGAAGGACCCCGCACCAGCCCCACCGGGGACACGGGGGAACCCTCATCAGCCCCGCTGGAACGGGACAAGGGGGGCCCGCACCAGCCCCGGGGAGGGGAATGAGGGGGGAACCCGCACCAGCCCCGCCGGGGCCGCTCTGCCTCCTCCAGCTCCCCCTTCGTTAGGAATAAAATTCTTGTTTATTTTGCTTTGCTTTCCGACGCCGGCTTAGACGCACTCTTAAGCTTTTCCCCGCACTAAACCCCTTAATCTCCTCTTCAATATGTTGCTCCCACCAGTGCTGGATTTATTGTAGTTTTTTTCCCCTTTCCCCCCTCCCCAGGCGTGGGGGGCATTTTGGGAGGCTCCCGCAGGGACGGGCGAGGGATCAGGTGATGTTTTGGGTGCCCCTTGCCCAGGGCAGGGGTGAGTGGTGCCAGCAGCTGTCTGGTTTTACCCGTTACCAAAGGCAATCCCTACTGTTCACCCCTCTGCTTTGCCAAAGAGGCGGTGGGGAGGAGGAGGATGGAGGGAGGAAGGCTCCAGCGGGACAATCCAGCGGGGCCTGGTGATGGTGACGCAGCGGTGGCCGGACTCAGCTCTGTTCCCAGCGTGTTGGGAGCACCGCTGCACCCTGGGCTGGGATTTTCATCCTCCTTTAAATCATTTTTCCATCATCCCCTGCCTTCCCCAAGCCCTTCGCCCTACCAGGACTCTTTCGTGCCCCTCCTTGGGTGTGTTTTGGGGGTGCACGTCCTTGGGCACATTTTGGGGTGTGGGTACCAGGATGTTCATCCCCGAGCTCCTCAAATCCTGCTTCCTCCCTGCGCCGCGGGTGCTGCGGCTCTGCCCCCGCCGCACTCTTGTGTAACGGTGGGGCCGAGGTGGGTGAGGAGGGCGAGGTGAGCCCCCCACATCCCCTTCCTGCCCCTCGACACCCTGGGTTTTCACCTTTATTAGGACAGAGGAAAGCATTAACTCCTGCCTAATTGCGAACACACCTGGCTCTTACGTAGCACTTGGACAGCCAGCACTGGCTTGATTAGCAACTGGATGAACTTTTCCATTTTAAAAAATATTTTTCCTTTCCCCCCTGAATTGCTGGTGTTGACCCTAATTTAGGGCCAAACCCTCCTGATATCCCACTATTTCCCCCAGTCGGGCGTTTTTCCCGCAGTCCCGCGTCCTCATCTCTCTCGAAGTCCAAATGCCGCATGGCGACGCCAAATTGATTCAATCTCCATTTTCCTTCCCAAAACCGACACCGCTCTGCCCCATTTCCCTGGGGGCCACAGCAGCTCCTCGCTCCTGTCCTTCCCTGCGCGGCTGCGCCGGGGCCGGGGAAGAGGCTTTGCCTTGTATAATCCTATACGGTTTCCAGCCCTCCTGCTCACTTGTTTTGCAAGCAGCGTGGCGAGGAGCGTGCGGTGGCTCGGCAGCCTTTGCGACTTGTCCTAGTGACCTAGATCTGTCATTGGAAAAATCAGAGAGGGCGGAGGAGGAGCTTCCCTGCCCGTTTCGGCGGCGTGCACACGCTGGCGCGGCCCAGGGCGGCCGGCACCCACCGGCCTCCCGCACGACGGCGGCGCCTGGCCCGGGGAGCAGAGCGCGGGGACGGCCGCGCCTGTCACTGCCCAAAAAACAAGCCTGGAGGAGAAAGCTTTCTGCCGGCTTTATGGGGTCCTGAGTGGTCCAGACGGGATTTGGGACCCCCCACCCTGATGACCCCAGGGAGAGTCAGCACCTGGAGAGGGAAGAGCAATAGTGGGGGGCTGGTGGTCCCTGTCCCCAGCCCAGCGTCCTTGTCCCTGCTCCCTGTCACGTTTAACTTTGAAGTCGCAGCGGCTATTTAAAGAGCTGCTAATGTCTAAATCAGCCCGGTTTATCGGATGTGGTGAGCAGAGCTGCTCTCCTGCCTTTTTTTAGCCCCAGGGAGATAATTCCCCCCGGTTTAGCAGCAGTGCCGGATGGGGTTCTCCCACCGCAGCCCGGTTTGTCCCCACCCCGGGCTGGCAGGACCCCTCCCCGCTGCCTCACCTTTGCCACCCTTCTGCAGCAGGCAAAGTGCAAAGGGCTGCGTCCTGCGCCGGCGGGGCTGGCCTTGGCACGGAGCTGCGTGGCACGGGAGCTGCTGAACCGGAGCTGCTGAACCGGAGCAGCCCGGGCAGGAGCCGGGCGGCCCCGGGGGAGCCACATCGCCCGTCCGGGGCTACGATTTCCCTTTTAGGGGCACACACTGCACCCGGGGACAGGGAAAAACAGCACTTTTCTGGTGACCGAGGAGAATGTAAAACTTCCGTGCCTGCAAAGGAAGGTGGCCAGGGGTTGCCCCAGGGCAGGGTGAAAGCAGCTGAGAGCTGTTCTGGCCCAAAGTTTCCAGGAAATCTTTGCTAATCAATTAGGAAAGCAGTTACCCCTCCAGTATCCCAGCCCGGCACGGGGCCGTGGTTGTGTCATCTAAATCTCCCCTACAGTCCACTTGGCCTCGGTGCTGCCACTGTCCCTGTGCCTGGAGCTGGGGCTGTGAACACCCGGCATGGGCCTGGCTTGTTTGGGGTTCCCCGGGGTGCAGGGATGGGGATGGGATTTTTTGGCAGCCATGGCTGAAGTCCCGGGGTGTTGGGAGACCCTGAGGCACTGCAGCACTGGAGGCTGTTTAATAGCAAAGCCAACAGCAGATGTAAAGGGGTGATAATTCCTTTTATTTCCTTATTTATTCCTACCCCGACAGCAAAACACAACTGTGGATGGTGGCTGTGGGGAAGTGCAATCACTCCCGGGGCTGGAGGTTGCTGCAGGGGATGCAGGAACAGAGCCAAGGTTTAGGGCAGGAATGGGAAATGGGGTGGCATTGTAGGTCCCTGCATGTCCCTGTGGGTCCCTGCAAGTCTCTGTGCTGCCTGGACTCATCCTCCTCCCCCTGCTCTGGATGCACCAGGGGGATGCTGAGTCCTCCTGGAAGGAGAGAGCTGGTGGAGGCAAAGCATTGGAGCATCCCAGTGCCCGGGCTGGGGGATGCAGGGGGGCTGCAGGGCTGCTGCCAATTACCAGGGTGCCTGTCCTGCAGCATCGATTGAGCCCAGCAGAGGGATGGGGCACGGCCCTGCTTTCCCAGCAGGTTCAGTGGGTAATGAGCCGGGGCACTGGGGAAGCTTGGGGGGGTATTTGGGGCAGGGCTGGCCCCAGAAGCACGGAGCCACCTCTGAAATACTCAGAGCTGGGATGCTCACCCCACTGCCCCCGGCAAGGACGCCATGGCCTCACACGGTCCCCCAGGGGAAGGAGTGGCCACATTCTGCCCCTGTGGGGTGACAGCTGTGCAGGCTCACCCTGGGGCACTGTGCAGGGGATTGTGCAGGGATCTGCCAGTGCACCCCAAAATTTACCCCTCGCAGGAGTCCTCACCCCGCAGCCAGGGGCAACCCCAGTTATGCCGATGGGAGGGGGGACAGCTCCAAAAAGCCTCCAGCAGCAGTGGGCTCACAGCACGTCCCGAGGCTATTGATGAAGGTTTTGGGGTGATTCCCCCAAAGCAGCGAGATCATACGGCCGACGGGAGGGATGGGGGGAGGAGCAGGAGGTGGACGGGACCACCATCCTCCCTGCACCACAGAGGGGGGTCCGGCCCCCCGTGGCTGCGTCCGACAGGACCTGCTTTGTTTTGTTTTGGGGTGCATGAGATGCCCGCCCTTGGGGCGGAGGCGATGGAGACGAGGGTGTGCCGGCGTGGCACCAAGGCCGATTCCTGCTCCGGGGAGGGCGGTTCTGGCTCTGCCGAAACCACCGGAGCCTCCAGCATGGTCTGGGGTGAGCGGGGTTGGGCTGGGGGGGACACACACGGCTGGGTCTGGGGGGTGACAGGCGACCTGGGCACTGTGCAGGGACAGATCTGTGTCCCTCACCTGAAGGTGCAGCTCAGGGTGGCAAATGGGTGTCCCCAGCTGGAAGTATCACCTCAAAATACCCCAAAATCCCGCTCCCGGTGGCGGGAGGACGGGGTGGCGCCCTGAGCACCAGCCCTGTCCCGGAGCGGCCGCGGGCCCGGAAGGGTTAATGGCTGTGGTTACACAAGCGCGCGTGGCCACGGGCAGAAATTGTGTCAGTGGGACAGGATGGCTCCAACCGCGGGGCCACGCGCAGCCGCCACACCGGGGGCCATCGCCCCGCCACGGCCGGGCCCCGTGGCCGGACCGTGCCACAAGGCCACTTACATAAGGACCGGCCGGTGGCAGCGGGCCGGGAGTTGGGCAAGAAGTGTTTACAGTGGGAGGAGAGCAAATACCACCGCCGGGACATTTTAATTGCCGGCTGGAGATCATTATTACTTATTTTTTTAACCCTTTTGTTGTTTCTTTTATCCTGATCCCTATTTTAGCCCCATGGGCCCCAGGGTGGGATTTCCCTGCTTCCTCCCCGAGAGGGGGAAGAGCTTCACCCCCTCCTAAATATCCCCCCGGATCGCAGTGTGGCCGGTGGTGGCACGGTTGTGGTGGGAGGAGATGCCAGATTGTCCTGTGGGGAAACTGAGGCACGGGGGGGGGGGGGGGGGGGGGGGGGGGGGTAGGTAGTTGGTAGTTGGGGTGGAGGAATATCCGGGATTTGGGGTCTATTGCAATCCTTTCCCTGATCACAGGGAGATTTGGGGGACGCGGGGGCTGCTGTGGCCACCCCACCCGCACCCACATTCCTTCTCATCCTTCTGGATTTGCCCCAGGAGCTGTCTGGGGGTCGCAGGGGAGATGGTGCAGCCGCCTCGGGGGTCCCCGGCTGCGGCACGAGGGGACTCTGATGGAGCCGACTCGGTGATTCAGCCGGGTTTACAATCAGAGCAGCAATTAACCGTGCTGGGCTGTAATTGCCATCGCCAGGTTACGGCCGTATCTCCACGTCAGTTATTTGGGGCGAGCGTCTTACCAGCGGGTCAGGTGCCAGTGGCGGGCACGGCCGGGTAATTAACAGGATGGTAATTAGAGCCCAGAGGGCTGCGGGCACACGGAGGGTGGCCAGGACTTCTCCTTCACCAGGACAGCATCATCCCCATCACACTCAGCTCCGGGGGGCTCTCGGGGGGCTCCCCTCTGTCGCAGGGGCGGGATTTGGCCATGGGCATTACACGAAGCCTTTGGGATCGTTGGGGCTTTGGGGCGCTGTGGGGTGGGCGGGCTGGGCTCTGCAGGGTGGCTGCCGGCGGTACCGGGCCGTGCTCAGCCCCGGTGTTTGCCGGTGCCGGTAATTCCGGGTACCGGAGTATCGGCCGCGGGCGTGAGGGCGCGGCGCCCGCGATGCATCACCCGCGCTGCCGGCGGCTGCAATTAACGTTGCATAACGAGCCGACGCCGCTTCCTGCCGGGGGCGGCATCCCCTCCCTGTGCCCCCCGCCATGCCGCCACCTCGGTCCCATCCCGGGACAGGGCTCGGGGCAGGGTGCTGGAGAGAGGGGTGGTCCCTGCGGTCCGGCAGCGTGGGGGAAGATGGCAGCGGGATCCAGGGAATTGGGGGGTGTCCTGGTCATCGGAGCTGGGCGGTGATTTGTGATTTGGGGGTGGCCACACGCGGCCCTCCTGCTGCCTCCATCCCCCTGTGAAAGGTGGGGCTGCGGTGTCCGTGCAGTGCGGGGGATGTGGCTGGGCATCCCTGCCCTGCCCACCGCGGGGAAATCAGCTCTGCTCGCCTAGGCCCAGAACCACGGCAGAGGCGTAGGCAGAGGATGTGGGGAGGGGCAGGGATGGGATGTGACTCCCTCGAGTCGGGGGACAACACACAGCCCTGGCAGAAGCCCAGCTCAGTAGCCTGGGGAAGGAGGGGTAAGGCCCAAAATCACCTGGTGCATGTGGGGCATTGGGTTAATCAGTGAGTCAAAGGATGCAGGAGGGATCCATCCCTCTGCTTACACTTGGATTTGGAGTGAGTCCTTCCCCAGAGTGGCCCAAAGCAAACATGCCCCAGGGGATACACTGATGGCATCCCTAGGGGTACCAATAGCATTCCTGGGATATTGAGCATCCCTGGGGGTACTGATGGCTTCCCTGAGGGATTGATAGTATCTCTAGGAGGGGCCAATGCCATCCCTGGAGACTGAGCATCCCTGAGGGACCGATGGCATCCCTGGGGGACCAATGGCACCTCGGCTGCCCCTCTGCCCAGTGAGGCTTCACTGCCCCATTCCAGCCTCCCCCAGGCAGCAAGGGACCCCAGGAGCCTCCTGGGTGCTGAGGTACAGGTGGCACTGGCTGAGCACTGGGACTGTCACTCACAGACGTGGCCCTACAAAACACATCCCTCGACCAGAGCTGATGGCTCCCGGGGGAGAAGGGAGGCAGAAGGGAATTACCCGAGCGGGGATTTGCACAGGCCTAGGAGATTGGAAATAACCATAATCTGGCCGTGGGGGTTATTTTGGCGCGGTGGTGGCTGCCCAGCACCCTCGAGAGCAAGGCCAGGCTGAGCCCAGCTGGGTGGTGCGGGGGCTGGAGTGAGGATTAGAGGGTGCAGAGATGCCGGGAGGCACGTACGAGTCCCAGGGGTGCCGTGCAGCCCCCCCGTGTGGGTCGGGAGGGCAGAGCCAGCCCAGATCTGGAGCAGCTGGAAAATGAGGAGGACGAAGCCTATTAGCAGCTCAGTGCCAGCGAAGCAGAAGCGGGGAGGGAAGCGGATTTGTAGGGGGAAGGGAGCCAGGACCTTGAGCTGGGGATGGCTATATTGGTCCTGGGTTTCAAAGGAGCTGCTGGGGGGGGCCCAGACCCTCTGCTTGGGCCAGACCTCCAGTAGCAAAGCATCTGCAGCTGCAGGGATGGGGATGGTTCCTTTGCCAAGGCTGTCCCTGTCCTGGTGCACGCATCAGTGGAAAAATGAGGGGAGTGATTCCAAAACAGGGTCCCAGGTGGGCTGGGGCAGAAGCATTCCGTGCTCTCCCGGATCCAAGGGCTTTCCTAACCTGTCTCTGACTGCTGGGGATGGGGGTACCCCACACCATGTGTGAACCTTTTAGCGACCTCTTTGAGGTGCAAGAATCCTTGTGGGGTCTGTGGGAAGGGCTGAGCTGCCAGTGGGTGCAGCTCTCGTGCCTCAGTTTCCCCAGGTGCTGAGCCAGCCCATGGCTGTCATGGATAGGGGGTCATCTCCCTCCTCCCGTTCAGCAGTGACCATTATTAACCCCCGTGGCTTCCCCCCTTTCCCCATCCTCTGCAGCCCAAATCGAGGTGATCCCGTGCAAGATCTGTGGAGACAAATCCTCAGGGATCCACTACGGTGTCATCACCTGTGAAGGCTGCAAGGTGAGCCCGGGGACGCCGGGTGCCGGCAGGGGGGCGGCCGCGTGGGCTTGGCTTCCAGCCGGGCACATTCCCAACTCCTCCCGTCCCATCCCGGGCAGGGTTTCTTTCGGAGGAGCCAGCAGAACAACGCCAGCTACTCCTGCTCCCGGCAGAGGAACTGCCTGATCGACCGCACCAACCGCAACCGCTGCCAGCACTGCCGCCTGCAGAAATGCCTGGCACTGGGCATGTCCCGCGACGGTGAGTCCGGCCCCCCGGGGGACCTGCTCCTCCTCAGAGAGAGTCAGGAGCTCAGGATGAGGCTGCTTCCCCCACAGGGCCAGTGCAGTGCAAGGAGGGTTTGGGAAACAAGAAATGCTTTTGTGTTTTCCGTGGGAAAATCTAAACTGGTTGTTTGGTTTCACTCAGAGTTGGTCTGGGATGGCGGGGGGGTGCATCCAGTGGGGTCCCAGCCCCACTTGGGGCTCGGAGACCCCCAAACCAGGCATACCCAGGGAGCCAGGACGTTTCCCAGGGCAGTGGGTGGTTGTGGCTTTGCCCTGGGGGGTGAAGCTGCCCTGACACGGCCGACATCTCCCCCGGGGCAGCGGTGAAGTTTGGCCGCATGTCCAAGAAGCAGCGGGACAGCCTCTACGCCGAGGTGCAGAAGCACCAGCAGAGCCAGGAGCAGAGCGCTGGCACCAAGGATGAGCCCGAGCCCCTGAGCCGTGTCTACACCACGAGTGTCAGCAGCGGCCTCTCGGACCTGGACGACATCTCCACGCTGTCAGACGGGCTCCTCTTCGACTTCCCCCTGACCCCCGATGGCAGCAGCACCTACTACAACCTGGACCTGCTGGCCTCGGCACAGCCCTCACCTGACCAGTCCAGCCTGGACGTGGCTGATGCCACGCTCATCAAGCAGGAGTCCATCTACGAGCTGATGCTGGAGCCAGCACTGTTGGCACACGGGGCACTGGAGGGTGCCCAGCTGCCCCCTGACATCTCTGTCCTGGAGATTGGTGAGCACTAGTGTGGTGCCAGGCACATGTGGGGTGTGTGTGGCCCCGAGGATGGTGCTTGGGGCCATCCCAGCACCTTGCAGGACATACCCACCTCATGGGACTCACACCTGGTGTAGGGGAAGGTGTACCTGCCCATGGCAGGGGTTGGAATGAGACTTAAGATGAATAAATGGATGGGATTTAAACTCCCAACCCAAACCGTTCTGAGATTCTAAGATGGTGAGCCCCGCCTCAGCTCCTGGAGTAGCCCCAAGGTTCCCTGATGGAGCTCAGCCCACACAAGGTCATGTGGCACATCCCTTGCTTGCTTTAGGCTCAGCCCCGGCTGCCCCATCTGTCCTCACAGCCCTGTGACACTATGTGAGAGCCCCATCACCCCTCCAGCCCCCAGCCCCAGAGGAGAGGATGGGGTTGGGGTCCCCAGAGGTTGGGGTCCCCAGGTCTCACCCGCTGTCCCCACCTTGCAGACCGAGTGGCCCAGAATGTGGTGAAGTCACACCTGGAGACGTGCCAGTACACAACGGAGGAGCTCAAGCGCCTGGCGTGGAGCCTCTACTCCCCTGAGGAGGTCCGTGCCCTGCAGAGCAAGGTGAGTGCCACTGTCACAACCCCCTGCCACAGCCAGTGTCCCCTGGGGCTATGCTGAGGTAGGGAAGAAGGTGAGGAGGGTCTGTCAGTGCTTTGGGAGCCGCCCAGTGGAGGAGTTTGCAGTGGCAGCTCACATCCCAGGTGTCCTAATGCCACCATCCCCTGTGGACGGCACGGCACTGGGGTCTTGTCCCTGCCCTGGGGGTCACAGAGCTGGGGTGCCGGGGTGTCAGCACACCCTGAGAGTGTCCCCAATGTGTCACAGAGCTGCGAGGCCATGTGGCAGCAGTGCTCGCTGCAGATCTCCAATGCCATCCAGTACGTGGTGGAGTTCGCCAAGCGCATTGATGGCTTCATGGAGCTCTGTCAGAATGACCAGATCATCCTGCTGAAAGCCGGTAAGAGGGGGGACCCCCACCACCCCCCTTGTGTCCCTGCCACCCCCCTTTGTGTCCCCACTGTCCCCTCCCATCCTCAACACCTCTCCCAAGTGGCAGCTGTGGGTCCAGAAGCAAATCCCATCTTTTCTCTTGGCTGGTGCTTTCCTTTTGGGGGTCCCCTCCCCTGCTGGCCCAGTTCTCCTAGTGCTGGGGGAGCAGGTGCTGGGCTGGAAGGAGCTGAAGGTCATGTTTAAGGGCGATGGTGGAGGGGGGAACGTGGGGAGTGGCTGCCTTGGGCAGAGGCTTTTCTCCACAGCCGCCCTCATCCAAATGTCACCCAGAAACTGGGATGGAAATGAGAACAGAAGGTTTTCCTCTGGGAGAAAGGATGTCAAACTCAAACAGGAGCAGGGAGGATTGAGAGAAAAGGATTGGCCTCTTCTCCCAGCAAGAGACTGGGAAGAGGAGGATGATGGCAGCGCACACCCATGTCCTCCACCCTTCCATCTGCCCAAGCTGGCAATGCCCTGCCCAGCCCAGGGAGCTGAATGTGCAAAATCCTCAAAACACTGGAAAAATCTCCTAGTTTCTAGTCTGTCAGAGCTGGGGAGCTGAGATTAGCACCCAGTACTGGGGACATGTGCCAGTGTCTCAGCAGGGTGCTGTACCCCAAAGCCAGAGCTGGCCATGCCTGACACGCTGGAGTTTAACTCATTCTTTCATTTCTTCCTTCCATTTTCTTTTTATTTATTTTGTTTTCACCCTTTCCTCTCTCTCGGTGCTCCACCACGACCTCGGTCTCTCTGTGCCTGTCTGTGAATGACTGGATAATATTTCCCTTTGGTGAAATATTGTGGTCACAATTGGACACCTAAAAAACCCAACCAATCCCAAAAACCCAAACTGGATTTGTTGAAATATCCATTCTGCTCTTGGGAATGAACAATCTGGACTTCAAACATGCACTGGGGGCTCTCCTCTTTCTTACATTTGGTCCTGGGGTGATGGAAACCCCCTGACCTTCCCCGCCCTGCCCTGCCCTGCCCTGCCCTCGTCTGCGCTCTCTCTGCCTACATCAGGTTGCCTCGAGGTGCTCCTGATCCGCATGATCCGCGCGTTCAACCCCTTGAACAACACCGTCCTCTTCGAGGGCAAGTTTGGTGGGATGCAGATGTTCAAATCTCTCGGTAAGAGCTGCTGAGCTGCCCCTCCCTCGGGGCTCTCCTTCTCCTCCTTCTCCTCCTTCTCCTCCTTCTCCTCCTTCTCCTCCTTCTCCTCCTTCTCCTCCTTCTCCTCCTCTTCCTCCCCCTAGTCCTCTAGTCCTTCTCCTCCTTCTCCTTCTTCTCCTCTTCTTCCTCCCCTTAGTCTCTGTTTTCCCTGTCCCTGTTCCTGTGCCTGTATCTGTCTCCCTCCTCTCCCTCTGGAGCCCAGACAAGGCTGCAATTTGCAGCCAGGTGAGTGTCCAGGACCCCCCTCCACCCATCTCATCTCCCAAAACCTTTCCAAGCTCTGGGTGCCACTGGGTTCTGCTGATGGGTGTGCAGAGCAGTGACAGTGACGTGTCCCCACTGTCCCCTGCTCAGGCTGTGACGACCTCATCGGTGCCGTCTTCGAGCTGGGGAGGACCCTGTGCCGCCTGCAGCTGTCGGATGAGGAGCTCGCCCTCTTCACTGCTGCTGTCCTGCTCTCCCCAGGTACTGGGGGGCCATGGGGAGGGCTCTATATCTGGGGGTGTCCTGTGGAGACCCATAAACCTCAGCACTGCTTCCTTGGTGGATGATTTCAGTTACTCCTGGGAAGGGAACTTGGGGGAAAAATGCATCTAAAGGTGCACAAAATACATCTGTGAAATCTTAGTGGGAAGAGGAACCGTGTCACTTAAGGTGGGGTGGTGAGCATAGAGAGGAACCAAGTGTCCCTAAAACCATCCTGGAGAGCAGGAAGGGTTAAAAGAGCCAGGGGTCACTGCCCTGTGCCTGGGAGAGACCCTGTGGTGACTGTCATTCCTCTCCTGCAGACCGCCCGTGGCTGACTGAGTCCAAGAAGGTGCAAAAGCTCCAGGACAAGATCTATGTGGCCCTGCAACACGAGATCCAGAAGAAACACTCCGCTGAGGACAAGCTCTCAAAGGTAGTGGCACAGGAAACTCGGCCAGGGGTGCAGGGGGTGTCTGGGGGACGTGGCTGTGCCAGGGCTCATGAGCCACACACGGGCATTTTGGAGAGCGAGACCTCAAACCTGTCAATGTGGGAGGAGAATTTCTCTTTCCAAGGGCTGTGAATCTCCATTGTGGTGCAGGCAGAGGCAGCACCATGCTGCTGAACCTGGCAATGCATCAGGAAGTGTGGTTTTTTTAGGCAAAAGGAGCCATTTTGGGAATGCTTTGACCTGTACAGAGCTAGGGTGGGGAGGAGCCCCCCCTGTGAAAAGATGTGGGTTTGGGGGTGAGGCCAGGTTGCTGCTGGGCTGTCCTAAGGCAGGGAGTGTGCTGGTGCCCCAGCACCAGGCAAAGCCAGTGAAACCCACCCACTGTGCCCAGGGAAGGGGGAACAGCAGTGCAAGGGACACCAGCTGGGAACCCAGTTGTCCTCAAGCCCCCCTGCTTGTCCCCAGGGGAGGGGGAACAGTGGCATCAGGGCCACTACACTCAGTACCTTAGTGGTCACCACTTCCTTCTCTCCCTGCAGATGGTTTCCAAGCTGCCCTTGATGAAGACCATTTGCAACCTGCACTTGGACAAGCTGGAATTTTTCCGTCTCCTGCACCCGGAGACTGCCATGAACTTCCCCCCTCTCTATAAGGAGGTTTTCAACTCGGAGCTTCAGTACAGCGACCCCCGGGAGAGCTAAGGCCGGGAACCAGCGGCCCCCTTCGAGTTCCCCAAAACTTGGAGATGAACTGCGCTTCAGAGGTTTGGGGCAATTTATTTAAATCAAATAATCAAACTCAAGAGAACCCCGGGGGGGCTGCGGTGCCTCCCTGGCCCCATCTCCTCGCTGTGGATTGCAATAGCTCTTGAATGTAAAGCACCTTGAAGGAAAAAGCAAACGGACTTTGCCATACCAGTGAAATGAATGTGAAATCTCTGCTCGGGAGAGGAGAAGCTCCCGGCAGTGGTGAGGGACCGGCTGCTCCCGGTGACACGGGAGGAGGGAGTGCCCTTCCCGGTGTCCCGGCTGCACTCTCCACCTCCGATTTTTATTTCTTTATTTTTTAATTATTATTTTTATTTTATTGGGTTTTTTTTTACCCAAACACCAGGCATGGGATAAAGAAGGGGCAATGCTGACTCGGCTGGGTCAGGTTGGGGCTGGAGCTGAGGAGAGGGAAAAGACAGAGCCTTTGCTTTATTTCATCTCCCATGGGTGCAGCGGGCCCCTGAGAGCTTGACCAAGAAAAGTCTGGCTGTGGCTGGTGGGGGATTCAGCACAGGAATTTCCTGTGGAGGAGTCTGGTTTGAAGGAAAAGATGCCCAGTGCAGCAGGGGAAATGTTTTGCAGGGTCTCCATGCCCTCCATCACAGCATTTTCCCAAACTCCCAGACAGCTCCTCATGCAGCTGGGCAACCACCCGACTTTACAGAGCCAATTCAGCAGGTTCACCTGCCTCGTGCCACCTTTGTGCATCCCAAAAGCTTTTCCAGGCCCATGGGACTTCAGCCAGAGCCCAAATCCTGGCCATCCCACCCTAGAGGCACCTGTGGCCACTGGAGGGGCTCCAGGGCTGTCCTTGTCCCCGTGGTGGCTGCAGTAGCAGTGGCTCTCCGAGTGCTGCTATTGTGTGTAGTTCTCTTATCAATCCCATTAAAACTGCCCCATGGTTCAGCGTCCAGAGGAAGGTTTGTGGCACTTCCTCCACCCAGCCCACAACTGGTTCCATTCCCAGGTTCCCCCTTCCCACACCACTCACAGGAGCCCAGGCACAGCTGCCTGCTGCTGCAGATTGAGTTGGACCCAGGCTTTCCCCTCAATGAGCTCCCTAGAACTGTTATTTTGGGGGTCGGTTTTGAGTTAGCAGGATTTAGGAGCTTTTTAGGAGGAGAAACTGCCTGTTGGAGTCAAGGGGAAGTGAAAGGTCCTTATTCCTTCCCTTCAAGGAATAAGGGTGGTTGGAAGGAATGTGGTGTTTGGGACCTGCTGCTCCTTTTGGGAGGCTCAAAAGGGGATAAAGGGAAGGATTTGTGGGGTGATGCTGTTCTAGGCCACAGCAGCAGAGGATGCTTGAGAGACTCTGTGGCTCTGCAGATGGATTTTTCTGTCCCTGTTCCTGCTCCTGCTGCAGCAAATGCCAAAAAACTACAAGGGAAAAATCTGCTCCGAGGCAGCCCCAGTTTCTGCTGACAAAGGGCTAAAATCCCAAGCCCTTTCCTGCTTCGTGCTGATTCCTTGTGCACCCAATCCCATCCTCCGGCAGCTCAGATCATCCCTGAGTGAGAGCCAAAACCTTTGGATTCATAACTGCACCCTTTAAACTAAATGAGCAGCTTTCTTAGTGACATGAGGGATATTCCTGCTTTTATTAAAAGACCTCCTAGGGAAGACCATGGACCAACCTTGACGAGGGAAGCCTCTCCAGGAAGCTGATGGGATTTCTACTCCACTCAAAGGCAGAGGGAAATGTGGGACTGCGTTCCTCCCCGGCAGCTGCCTTGTGCAGCCCTGAGCTCCCTGGGTTTGCTGAGCACATCCAGACTGCTTCTGGGAGTAGACTGGAGCCCACCAGCCTTGGCTCCCTCTCCTCTGGAGCCAGGTCTCTGGGAAAAGGCTGCTGGCCCTCCCACAGCCCCACGCGACGTCCAGTGCCAATGCGTCGCTGTCCAGCGCAGCGTCCACAGGGTGGGGATGTGCCCGGCTCCTCTCCTGCCCTCTCCAAAGCTTGGACAGAAGCAAGAAGTCAGTACTGCCTTTTACGTCCAGAGGGTTGTGCCTTTTTTTTTTTTTTGGAAGCATCATTTCTGACAGCACCGTTCACTTCCCAGGAAAAGCACCCCCAGAACATGACTGTGCTTCTTCGCAGGGGCGGCCGTGCTGCCATGCTTGGAAGGAACAGCCCATGGATATTTGGAAATGTTTGGGGAAAAACAGAAAAAAAAAGAAAAAAAAAAAGCACATACCCTTCTTTTCGCCCTCAAGTATCCGTCAGCCAACACACACCAATGGTCAGCACCACCAACTTCATTTCATCCGGCAAAGAACCCAGGAAAGCACCTTAACTCGGGAACAGGCGGGGCCCTCGCCGCCGGCCGCGCTTCTCTGGCTCACGGCACATCCCGTGGGGAGAGATTCTGGATCATTCTGAGCAATAAGAGCCCCCCATGGGAACCTAGGGAAGACTGGAAGTATTAAGCACGTGTAACTCGACCTGCCAAACCGCGGGAACCTGCACTTTTCAGTTGTCTTTAAAGGAACCGACTTGATTTGATGATTTTTTGGGAGGGGATAAAGTGATTCGGTGTCGATTCGGTGATTCCTGGCCTGGGACGGGCGCCATGCATGGAAAGGGATGACAAGGGGTTGGCAGCCCCTGTTTTGGGCTTGCCAGGGCTGTGCCAAGGTCCCTCACCCCCGTTGGGCCACCCAGAGCTCTGAGCTCACAGGGAAGGGGAGAATGACAAAGCCTGGGCAGAAATGCCCGAAAAAGGGAGATTTCCACTCTCCCCTGTGGCCAGTGGGGAGGGTCCCCGGGAGCCCCTCACCCCTCACTGGCTCTGGTGCTCCGTGCTCGGAGCCTCAGAGATGCTCCCATCCCAGCATGGGATGTTCCTTTCCAACAGCTCTGGGCAGGCTCGGCCGCCAGCGATGGCTCTTTTCCAGACCAAGATTAATTTAGTGTTTGTTTGTCTGCTCTGGCAGTTTAGCTGAGTGTCCATTTTCACCCACAGAACCCTCACACTGTGTATAAAGATGGATCAAAAATATATATAATATATATTCTTGTGAATGTTGGTGCAAAAGAGAAAAATATATAAAGTTCCAGTCGGTTTCATGTTATTTTTTATCTCTATGAATGAAAGGAAGAAATGGAAAACCTTTTATTTCCATTTACCACCCCTCCACACACATCTACCTGTAGATACCAACAGGTTTTATGGAAATGTTTTACTTTTTAGATTTAGGGAAATGCTTCTGTTCTCATTGAATGTTCTGTCTTGTAAGATTGTAATTTCTATTTTTTTAAAGAAAAGAAAATAACTAAATAAAATTTCCTCTTTCAGACCAGTCATCTTAGGAAGGGAGGGCAGGGGAGGGAGAAATGTTTATTTAAGGACAAAAACTGTTGTTGGAATTTTTCATAACATTAAATAAAAAGTAATATAATGTATGGATGACAACCTTTTTACTGAGGTGTGTTCTATAGGTACATAGATGTATATTGCACTAAATTTACAGGAAGAAAAATAAAGTCTGTTTCACAAGGTAAAAAGAAATTATAATGTTGGAAATAATGATTTTAAATGTTAGCAAAGAGTGAGAGTGAAACTGAATCCCTCAAAATGATGGAAAAACCTTAATTTTGTCCATGGACTCACAACCGAGCTGGACCAGAATCCCAGGATGGTTTGGGTTGGACGGGACTTTAGAGTCCATCCATTCCCATCCCTGCCATGGCAGGGACACTTTCCACTATCCCAGATTACTCCAAGCCCTGTCCATCTCTGACACTGCCAGGGATCCAAGGGCAGCCACAGCTGCTCTGGGCACCCTGTGCCAGGGCCTCTCCACCCTCACAGGGAGCAATTCTCTCTCAATATCCCATCCATCCTGTGCAGGATTTGGAGATAAGGGTAGATTTCAGACACTGGGAGGTGTTCTTACTCCACTTAATGCCAAGAGTACAACGAAGTGAGGCAGGAGGAGACTGGATCAGTGCCCTGTGGGTGTGTGTTTGGTTTGGAGCCCTTGGAAGCACTTCCCAGCCCTTCTGCATCCTCCAGCCTGGGCACGCCAAGGAAGAGCAGAGGTCTGGGAGGGTTCTTCATCTGGGAATTCTGTTTAAGCACCCCTTGAGCTGAGGGACAAGGACTGCACTTGGCAGCATCAGGAACACATTTTGGGGCAGGAGATTGGAGATATATATTCATGAATATCCTGGATTTAACAAGGATGCAAGGACTTGATGCCAGGCACCAATCTCTGTTCTGGGACAGGAGCTCAGGAAGGGCTGGAGCTGTGTCAGGGCTTGGGATGGAGCTCAGGGAAAGGTTCTTCCCCCCGAGGCTGCTGGGGCACTGCCCAGGCTCCCCAGGGAATGGTCCCAGCCCCAAGGCTGCCAGAGCTGCAGGAGCGTTTGGACAACGCTCTCGGGGATGCTCAGGGTGGGATTGTTGGGGTGTCTGTGCAGGGCCAGGGGCTGCACTGATGATCCTTGTGGATCCCTGCTAAGTCAGAATATTCCAGGATTCATTGAATCTCTGCTCTGGGTGCAAACAGGTCAAAGGAATCACTGGCCGTGAAACATGCAAATCTGATCTATGGTCCTTCTGAGCTCCAAAATGCACACTGCAACACTGATCCTTGTTTCTGTCTGTTTCCCCTGTCAATCTCCCCTGGGTGTCCATTCCCTGCTGCCTGTGTCCCTCAGCAGCACAGCTGGGCTGTTCAGGAGATGTGGAGCAGAAGGAAATAATGAAAAGGGATCCTTGGAGCAGCAGGGTCAGTCAATACCAGCTCCCCTTGCTGTCCTCAGCCATTCCCAGGGGACAACACAACTCCACCTTCCCACTCATCTGGAGTTCAGATATTGCAGGATAAATCCCGGCTGCTCCCAAGAGCTGGGAACAGCCTGTAACAGGGCACAGCTTGTGAAGATGTTGGGAATCACCCACTTTGGGGGTGGAGGGAGTGGAGCTGGGGTGTCCAGGGAATCGCTGTGTCCCATGTGGGAGCACCAGAGCCGAGGGTGCCACCCCTGGGTTGCTGCACACTGACACTTCGGCTTTCATTTTAAAAATTTGTATCTTTTTTCCCTCCCCCACCTGTTTCTTGGGTGCATTTTGGGAAAACAAAGTAATAGATTAAAGGATGGGAAATCGGGAAATCCATTTAAAAATTCATTGTGAAGAGATGCTCTTGAAACAAAAAAAATTGTTCGGGAAAAATGACTTAAAGGGAGAAGCTGGGAATTGTCAAGGAGGTCTCTGACCTGAAGTCCGAGGTCAGGGTGGGCTCTGGAGGGACGGGATCCCATGGGACAGGGGACAGGAGTTTAGGGGTGGCGCGGGCGGTGTCCCCTTCCCGGGTCCCCCAGTAACGCTCCCTCTCTTACTGGTCCAGCTGCAAGGGATTTACTGGGGCCGAGTGACCTCTGCTGGTTCACACCCAAAATATTCGCTGCGTGTCGATGATCCGGACGGATGGGAACAGCAGACCTGATCCTTCCTTCCCAAAAACACCCGCCCAGCTGGGAAATCCTCCAGCCAGCGGCGCTGCCGGCCCCGCTTTGGGGACAAACCCGGCAAAACGGGGCAGCGCAGCCGGAGCAGCGGCCGAACGGCACCAGCGAGCCCCGGGGATGGATTCAGGGAGGCTTGGTGGGGTTTGGGGGATTTTTAGGGGAAGTTTTCAGAGAGAGGCCTCAGCATTTGCTCAGCTAGGAGGGATGAGCCTGACACGCTCCCTGGAGCTGGGAGCGACAGAAACCGCCCCAACGCTTGGAACTGTATTTTAAGGTCGAGTTGGGGTTTTATACACCCGAATTAACAGGATTTGCAGAGCTGGGACCTTGCAGAGAGATCTCTACCTACATCAAGGAGTCTAATGTGGTGAAAATAAGGACTTAGGGAGCTCTAGAACCAAGCAAAAAGTGTTCAGGCTGGAAGGGACCAGAAAAGAAAATAAATGAACTAAATAAAATTTTCTATTTCAGACCAGTCAGTTTAGAAAAGAAGGGCAGGGGAGGAAGAAATACTTATTTAAGGACAAAACGGTTGTCAGAATTTTTCACAACATTAATTAAAGAGTAATGTAACGTATGGATGGCAACCTTTTTACTGAGGTGTGTTCTGTGGGTACATAGATGTCACACAAAATTTACAGGAAGAAAAATAAAGTCTGCTTTAAAAAGTAAAAAACCCACAACTAACAATGTTGGAAATAGTGATAATAGTGATTTTAAGTGTTAGCAAAGAGTGAGACTGGAACTGAATCCTTCAAAGTCTTTAATTGGAAAGGCTTTAATTTCTTCTGTCCTCTTGGGAATGAGCTGTACGAGAATCCCAGAATGTTTTGAGTTGGAAATGAACTTAAATCCCATCTCATTCCACCTCCTGCCATGGGCAGGGACACCTTCCACTATCTCAGGCTGCTCCAAGCCCTGTCCAGCCTGGCCTTGGACACTGCCAGGGATCCAGGGGCAGCCACAGCTGCTCTGGGCACCCTGTGCCAGGGCCTGCCCACCCTCACAGCCAACAATTCCTTCCCAAAATCCCATCTGGCCCTGCCCTCTGGCAGTGGGAAGCCATTCCCTGTGTCCTGTCCCTCCATCCCTTGTCCCCAGTCCCTCTCCAGCTCTCCTGGAGCCTTCTCTTCTCCAGGTGAACACCTCCAGCTCTCCCAGCGATGTCCCAGCGCCTGGAGCATCTCCGCCGGCAGAGCCCCGGGCAGGGTCGGCCCCGGCACTTTGGACAATTCTGTCCCTCCCGGCTGCCGTCTCGCGCCACCGGCACCCCCCCCCTCCGCCCTGCCCCTCACATGACAGCGGCGGGTTGTGCCGCGAGGCACGCTGGGAGTTGTAGTTCTTGGCGCGGGGAGCACAGCGGCGGCGGCCTATTGGCGGGACTCTGTTTCCCAGCGCACCCCGCGGCGGCCCGGGGGGAGCGGGACCGGGCGCTCGCTGAGGTGGGCGCGGGGGGATCGGACGGGGGCACCGGGCGGGCAGGGGGCCAGATGGGCGGAGGGATGGAGGAGACGGGGGTCGGGGAGGGGGAGCGCGGGTGGGTGGAACTGGGGGCCGGGAGAGCTGAGGGTCGGGGGAGTGCCGGGGGAGTGGGAGCTGGGAGTCCGGGGGATGAGGGGGAGCAGGGCGCCACGGAGGAGGGACAGGGAAGCCGGGAGTGGAGGAGCCGGGGGGCGGAAGGGGCCGCGGTGGTCTCGGGGGCTCGTGGCGTAGCGGGGGCGAGGGGCGGGCCGTGACCCTCCCTCAGCCCGGGCTGTAACGGGGGGTGCCCGGGGAGAGGTACCGGGGCAGCTCCGGGGGCCACAGAGAAGGGGGCGATGCGGGAGGCTGGGCTTGGGGAGGTATCGGGGACAGGTCTGGGGGGACGGGCCGGGCGTGGGGAGGAATCGGGGACAGCCTGGGCGGGGGAGGGATCGGGGGCGGCCCCGGTGGGAGCCGCTATCGGGGGCAGCGGGCGGGAGGAGCCGGGCCGGGCCGTGTCCCGTGTGCCGCGGACCAGGACACCCCCAGCCCCGGGGGCTGCCGGCTCCATCGGCTCCCGAGGGGCTCTCGGGAATCGTTCCCGCGGCTCCTTCCCGGCTCGGCCCTGGGGACACGGCTGGCAGCGCCCGGGGGGACGCAGGGGGACAGGGTGACAGCCCAGCGGCCCCGCTCCCGCCCGGGACGTTCGTGATTCTCCAGGGGTTTTGAGGGTGAACCTCTCAGATCTGTGTGATTCGGCTACCGGAGATGAGTGTGTTGCCCTCGACAGACAACACCTGGATGTGGTAGTTTTATTTCCCCTTTTAATTTCCCCTTCTAATTTCTGGTCTCATCGTCTTGTAACTCTCTCAAGAAACTTCTTTGTGGAACCTGTGATGGAGGGAGCAGTGGGTTAGAAATTAAGCAATTGGTGGATTAATTGATCTGCATTTCAGGGTTATTCTGGGCTAATTAATATTTTTGCTGCTGTCTGCAGTCCAGTTCCTCTGTGTGAGGCCAGTCTGAGCAGGTGACAAGGGGTGGCACAGACTTGTGTCCTAAGCATGGGTATTTCTGTGCTTTCTGTCTTGGATCTGAGTTTCTGTTCCTGAATGGCCCCACTTCGCTTCTGGATGTGGTTGTACCAACATCAATATTTGTCTGCTATGGGTTTTGCATAGGCAAATTAAGGCTCCTGCTCACCTGCTGAGGCAGCAGGTATAGGGGTGTGTAAACAGGCCTGGGAAGCCCCGAGGGGAATTGCTTCCAATTCTGCTGTCACCCCAGCTCCAGGGTGGGGGGAGATGGAGCAGCAGAAGCCCCTGTATAGCTAGGAGTCCCCATGAGGCTCCTGGAGTTTGGAGCTGATCTTGGAATGACATGGGAGTCATTCCCATTCAATAACCCTTGTATCTTCACTGTTCCCTGCCCCTTTTCACTGCTGCCATACAGTTTCCCTATTCTCCCTGGTTGTGCTGGGTGGCTTTTGGAGTTATTTTTTGGCTGGTTGTGTCACTGCAGGGACAGTGTCCCACCCTGTGAAGGCTGGTGGTGTGTCAGGGAGAGGAAACACCACCAAAGCCAAGCTGTGTCAGCTCTGGGTTTATAGTGCTGAACTGATTGTTTTGGAGTGGCTGCTGCTGCCTTGGGCTCTCTGGGAAGTTCCTGGTAAGAGCTGGGCATCTGGAAGAGGCTCAAACCCAGCCTTTTGTCTTGAAGCCAGTGCAGAGCCACCACTTTCTCTTTAAATCCAACTGGAGAGATCATGAGAAAAGCATTTGCTTGTGTTAGGAGCACCAAAGGCTGCACTGATTCCCTGCTGAGCTGGGTGGTTTCAAATCCAGATCTCCCAGGTCTCTGCGAGGGTCTCATTCCTTTTAGGCTCTTCTGAAAGGTCTGGGGGCTGTTGGCTCAGGGTGGGTTCTGAAAGCCTGGTAGTCTGATGGTTCTCCCCAAAGGCTGAGCTTGAACCACTGTCAGGAGATGTGTTGTGCCCAGGTTTCTAATTCCACCTTGTGTTCCCGTTGTTAAATCCCTGTTGATGAGGGAGTGTGGACAGTTCTGCTCTGTGTTGGGATCCTGCCCCTTTGTTTGCTCTTGGCAAAGTGCTCTGGATGAAACCCTGGAGTACAGGATTGTGTGGAAACTCTTGGCCTCGCTGTATCATAGAGTCACAGAGTCCTTAAAGTTGGAAAAGACCTCCCAGGTCATCGAGTCCATCCTGGGGCCAATGCCCACCTTGTCTCCAGCCCAGAGCAGTGAGTGCCACATCCAAGGGCTTCCTTGGACTTCTTCAGGGATGGGGACTCCAATCCTCCCTTGGCAGCCCTTACTAAGGCCTGACCTTTTCCACGGAGAAATTCCTGCTGATGTCCAACTTGAACTTCCCCTGGCACAGCTTGAGGCCATTTCCTCTTGTCCTGTCATTTGTTCCCTGGGAGCAGAGTCATCAAATCAGAATGAAAATATAAAGGCAGTAGAGAAAATATCCTAAAGCAAGGACTCAGAAACTGCGGATTTGTTGGGCGGAAAGCTTGGGATGTTGGGCTCTTCTGAGACTGGCTGGGACATCTGCAGGGCACAAGAGGAGCCCATGTCCTGTGAATCTGGTCCTGAGGACATGCTCCAGGTCACTTGGTGGGTTTATGGCAAAGCAGGAATGAATTCAACTCTCCCACCTCCCTGTCACTGCTCCTCTTTTGGCCTGTTCTCTGCCACCTTTCTGTGGTAGTGAGAGTAGAGAGAAAGAACAAACTTTTAAAACTATTTGATATGGGCAGAATTAAGCAGAGGACTAAGGAGTAAGCAGAAATGCAGGGGATACTCAGTAAGTTTGCTGATGACACTAAATTGGGAGGAGCTGCTGACTCCCTGGAAGGCAGAGGCACCACAAAGAGTCCCTGACAAATGCTGGGGCTGAGCAATCCCCAGCTGTGTGACAAGGGAGGTGTCAGATCCTGCCCTGGGATGAGGCAGCCCTGGATGCAGGGACAGACTGGGAATGAGAGGCTGGAGAGCAGCGCCATGGGAAGGGACCTGGGGCTCCTGGTCGATGGCAAGTTGGATCTGAGTCACTGCTGTGTCCTGACAGCCCAAAGGGCCACCAGGCCCAGGGAGGGATTGTCCCACTCTGCTCTGCCCTGGGGCAGCCTCACCTCCAGTGCTGGGGCACTTGGGGCACCACAAGATCAGAAGGATCCAAAGCTGTTGCAGAGTGTCCAAAGGAGGGACACGGAGCTGGGGAAGGCTCTGAGGAGAGGCTGAGGGCACTTGGCTCGTTCAGCTGGAGCAGAGGAGACTGAGGGGAGGCTCCTCGGGGGCTGCAGCTCCTCCCGAGGGGAGGCAGAGGGGCAGGGGCTGAGCTCTGCTCTGGGACAGGGACAGGAGCCCAGGAAGGGCCGGAGCTGTGTCAGGGCTTGGGATGGAGCTCAGGGAAAGGTTCTTCCCGCCGAGGCTGCTGGGGCACTGCCCAGGCTCCCCAGGGAATGGTCCCAGCCCCAAGGCTGCCAGAGCTGCAGGAGCCTTTGGACAATGCTCTCAGGTGGGATCGTTGGGGTCTCTTGGTTAACACCAGGAGCTGGACTGGATGATCCTTGTGTGTCCCTCCCAGCTCAGGATATTTCAGGTTTCTGTGATACTCAAAATGTGCCTCAGATTCCCTCAGGTATTCTTTCACAAAATTTTCCCTAATCTGAGATGGTGCAGTGTTTCACACTGCAGTCACAGTCAAGGGAATCACGTTGTTGCCTAGAAAAACAGCACTGCTTGTGTTCATGTCTTGGTTTGAGAGGGAAGTGGTGTCCCTGGAACTGACACAGGGCATTTTGTCTGCGAGATCCTGGTGAAGAAAAGCCCCAACTGTCTCCAGTGGACTCCTGAGTCATGTGCATTGGACTGTGAACTTCGGAGTTATTCACTGACCACAGATGAATAACAGTGGAAAAAGGAAGTTCACTTCACACCAGAGTTTTCTTAGCATGTGTGGGATTTTCCTCCCTCCACAAGCAGTGGGTTATAGATGAAGAAAGTCTCTGCAGTGGGTGCAGGGTGTTGTGTTTAACCTATTTCAAATAAAACTGAAAATATCCAGGTGAATAGAGATCTGATTTACATATTGGAGAGGAACTGTTTACAAGAGGGTGTAGTGACAAGGGGCAAGGAGGAATGGCTTCAAACTGACAGAAGGCAGGATTAGATTGGACACTGGGGAGAGGTTCATGGGAAGAAGCTCCCTATCCTTTTACCAGGAGCTGGGAAGGTTAGCACATCTCAGGAAGTGATTACTCAGTGTAAAACATGCCCATGTGTACTTATCCTTGCTGAAAGACATGTTTTTAATGCTGCTTTGTGGGTCCAAACCACATATTTCTGTGGAAGGAGGTGCATCATCAGAATGCTGCTTTGTCTGGGGGTTTTATTTATTCATTTGAGTTCAAACCTCTCCACAGCACTACAGGTCTCCTCGGGAGAGGGGCACAGGAAAACCATTGTTTGGCCATTGCAGGAAACCCATTATTCAGTTCTGTCAAGCCAGGAATGTCCCCTTTACTCCTTCCTTCTGATGCCTTTTCCAGTGGACAGACACCTCTCTGCAGCTGTAGGAGACTGAAGTGCAGTAGCTAAATAGTCCTCTTCTGAAGAAGGACCTTGTTCATAGGCTCATTCTTTAAACGATTCCTCTCTCTTAGTGCTTTGGTGTAGATGATGTTTGTGGGCCATTTGTTCTCTCCCCGGAATTCGCAGGTCTCAACGGGGAGCAGCTGCAGAAGGGTGGGGTGAAGTTTTATTGGTGTTCTTAACTGTCTTCATCCTTTGTTTTCTATTCACACATTTGAAAAATGCAAAGCAAAAGGCTCCCATTTCCAAACCATCTGATACAAAACAGTGTTGGGCAGTGTTGGTGTTGAGGGACAGCCCTGAGGCCTCAGCTGTGGCCAGGATGGATCCCTGAGCTGCTCCCAGGGGACAGAGCCTCCTGTCCACACTCTGGGGCTTCCTAGAGACTGGTCCAGGAAAAGAATATGTTCTCCTCTGTGCAGACATATTTAAGCTGCAGAGGAAGAACAGGCTGCTGGTACGGTCCCAGGTGCTGTTGTCTCCATGGGCTGGGTTTGAGCAGCTCAAATGAAAAGAAAAGCAAAAGAAAACCCAACAAAACAGCTGTGTCAGTGCAAAACTCTACAGCCTCCAGACCTTACCTGGGGCACACCAGAGGACAGCACCAAGGTGCAGCAAAGGGGAACCAGCTGCTGTAAATCCTGAGGGATTTGGATACAGTGTGGCTGTTTGACCCTGCTGCTGCAGCTGCTGTCTGTGTTTTTTTAGGGCCAGATTTTAGTCTAGTCTGTCTTAATTTCTGTCAGACTCCACAGTGCTGGTTTGAAGGGTTGGTCTGTGTGTTCTGTGTTTCCATTCTGGGATTTGCAGGTAGGGACACGTGGTGTTTTTATCCTTAAGGAAGAAGGGGTGGAAGTAAAACTCAGCAAAGACCTCTCTGTGTATTTTATCTGTGGGATCAGCTCTGCCAAAATCAGCAACAAGGTTGATGCTGGGTAAACGTCCCAGGATTTGTTTCTGCCAGAGTTACAGCCACGCTCGGTGGTAGTAACAGGAAGAATGAATCTGCATTTGTGCAGAATTTCTAAAATAACGAGGGGTGTTGGGTTTGGTTCCAGCTGATTATTTTTTTTGTTAAGCAGGAGTTTAGTGCCCAGCTAACAGGGATTATCTGTTTGTTCCAGGAGCTGGGAAGCACCACACAGAGCCAGGAGCCAAGAAATCTTCTCAACACCTAAATGAGGCATTAAGTCTGGTGAGCTCTACACATTTCTCTTGCAATGTATGAGCTCTGCTGGGTCCCACCCTGACCTTAGTAGCTGCCCCTGGGAGCTGCAGGTGTTCTGGCAGGGGCTCCCTGAGCATCATCAGCTTTTGCCAGGGAGTGCCAGGGGCACATTTGTTTGCTGCTGGATAATACAAACCTTGCAAGTGACTGAATGAGGTGCTGCCAGAGCTTTCTTTGCACAAGGAGAAATCAGGATCCTTTCTGGGAACCTTCTTCCTCTGGGTGATTGACATGAGCAGTTTGTAGTGGGAGCCCTGGGTTCTTGTTTGTCACACACTGGGAACATTCCCAGTTCCAGGAGGTTCTCTGGGTGCTGGTTAGTGACATGTGCTGACCTGATTTTCTTTCTCCAACAGATCTATTTCTCTGTCTGAAACCTCACCAGGGAACACAAGCATTAGAAATGGCAGGTAAGAGCACCTCAGATGCAACAAGGAGGGAGAGTGGTTTCAAGGAGTTGTTCATGATGCTGTGGTGGCTGTAACGTGTCAGGAATGTGACCTGTGTCCCTTCCCGAGACCTTGATGATCCCTAAAGCTCTTCAGCTACTTCTCTTGCCTTGCTCACATTCACTTTCCTGCTGTGTCCTGGTCTGTCACCTGAGGTTTCTGCTCAGATGATAAAGGTTTGGGTGTGACTTGCTTGAAAGGTTTATGAGGGTGGTGTTTATTCAGAAAAAAAAGTACATGAGAATAATTCCTTCTTTTCAGAGGCTTTCCACAGTGTTCCTAGCTGTGCTGTTGACATTAATCCATCCGAATTTTACTTGCGGTAAAATTAGTAACAAAATTCCAACTTTTTTAAAAATAAGAGGAAATCTTGAATTTGCCTCCAGCTTCAGCTCATGGGTTTAGTTTTTGATGCAGTTTGGTTTTTGAAAGCATGGGGTGCTTTTGCTGATCTGATGTGTTGATCCCAGCCTTGATGGGAGAACTCTAGCTTTCCAAGCTCTGCAGTCAGACATGAAAGGGTATATTTTCATGTAATTTATTTTGTCTAATCTCAGAAGTAACCCAGAACAGCAGGGTCTCTGGGAGGGAGGGAGGTGGGCAGCAGCTGGGGAAGAGGTGTAATCCCCAGCTTTGTGTATCTAGCAAACAATCATGGGGGTGTTTGGACCATTCTATGAGCTTGAAAAATAAGAAACTGCAGTGGCTGCTTGGTTTTGTCCCCACCACGTGGGAGCTCTGCACTGGGAGCTGGCAGCAGCTCTGCTGTCCATGAGAGAAAATGGGAGAGAGCAGAACCATAGGAACAATCTGCAGCTTCAGCTGTTGAAGAGGGACAGAACAAAAGTTTCCTCAACCCTCAGGAGAAAAAAAAAAATTAGAGAATCTGCTTTTACTGCATTTGATTAATCTTGGTCTTACTGGATTCCCTAGAGACCTGTCCTTTCAGCTTTAAAAGCTGTGTCCCCTCCCTTTCCCTTGATCCAGCATTGTTAAATCCCTTTCTAGGCTGCAGGGACACACTGTGCAGTAGAAATCCCATTAGGTGTTTACAGCAAACAAGAAATTAAAATTCAAAGGAGTCCAAATTCCTGTGGACTTTGAAAGCATCTGTGGGCCATCAGCTCTCCATGGGATGGAGTCAGCAGTGGTGTTAACCAGTAACTCAAACCAGCTTGGAGGACATTTGAATTAATGTAAAATGGGTTTAAGGGAGATGGGTGAGGAGGGGCAGAAGACTTGATGTTTGTTTTTATAAGGACAAGTCAAATTTGGCTGGTGACTTCAGACATTATTCCATAGCTACTTCTGATGTATTCCCAGTGGGCGTTCTCACCATATTTTCTGTGTGAAAATATGCATGAGGGAAAGCCTTTTTCCTTCCTAAAGCCTGGCTGCAGCTCTAGGCTCTTCCCTGCCAACCTTCAAAAGGAGCTGAGGAGCTGCTCCTGCAAAATGTCTCTTCAGCCGGAGATAATGGGAAGAGAAGGGGAACTCTTGTGCTGACAGTTCTTGTTCAGACATTTCCTCTTGTCTCCTGCACCATTTGGAGGTTTTCCCAGGACATTCTTCATCTCTTCCTCTGGTTGTTTTTAATTCTGTTTACTGGGGCTGAAGGAGGCTAGAGACAATTAGTCACAATGCCCTGGAATCAAACTTTAATCAGCTCTGGAAGGCAAGAGCAAACATTCCCAAACATGTAGGAATACATATCCAGGCACACACAGACAAATCTGGGAGCTGACAGCAGCAGAGGATTTAGGCATTTAATTACTTGATTTTAAAACAGAAATTCTTCCCAAGGTAGGGTTTTCTTCACCATATAGCTTTTGGCAGCATTTGCTGATTTATGGTCTCTGAATGCAAAGCTTTTTCTTTTCTTCTTTGCCTTTTTTTTTTTCTTTTTCTTTTTTCCTAGGGCTTAACATTGCAGGAAAAACTCGAATGTACCCTTTCCTCATTAAAAATTTCATGTGTTTTCAAAATAAAATCATCCCTGACACAGAATCATGGAATCACAAAATGGTTTGGGTTAGAAGGGACTTTAAAGCTCATCCAGTTCCAAGCCCTTGCCCCTCCTCCCACTATCCCAGGCTGCTCCAAGCCCCGTCCAACCTGGCCTTGGACACTGCCAGGGATTTAGGGGCAGCCACAGCTGCTCTGGGCACCATATGCCAGGGCTTCCCCACCCTGACAGCCAGGAACAGGAAATAAATCAGATGTTTGGTACACCCTGGGTACAGAATTGCAGTTTGGGGATACCTTCAGCCACCCTTCCTTATTGTCCCAGGTTACAACAGGTCCTAAGGCCTGACCCATGACCAGGACATGCTCCTGCCTACCCAGAGCTGGTGGCTGAAGGTAAATCTGCTTGTCAGGACATTCCTCAGCATTTCTTTCCTCTAGGATTTCTGAAGGGTTGTAACTGAACATCTCTGTACAGCTGTTTCCCCCAGATGTTGCTGACACCTCCCCCTTCCTGAGGAAGCTCATCCTGGAGCTTATTTTAAGGGTTTTTTGCTTGCAGCACCTTTCACATAGCTTCACACTGATGTGTAAAGGTGTTAAATCCATGTGATGTTTATTAGCTTGTTTCTATTCCCCTCTCAGCCTTGTGTGTAGTAGAATAAATGTCCTGTCCACTGCTGAGGAAGAAAACAAATGTATTTGTGGTCCAGGGAGAGGATGAACATGCAGCACTGTTGGGAAGGTGTGGAGGATATGACACATTTCTGCTCCCAGCTGAAATCTGTGTTCTGTGTTCCAGAAAAGGTGAATAACTTCCCACCGCTCCCCAAGTTCATCCCTCTGAAACCATGTTTCTACCAGAATTTTGCTGATGAAATTCCCATCGATTACCAGTTCCTGGTGAAGAGAATCTATCATGTGTGGATCTGTAAGTTGAATAAAAAAAACTGTGCTGGAAAAAGGTATCCATGTAGCAAAACCCCATAGATCGCAATTGCTTAGGTGCTTTAAAGTTTTGATGAGGAGCAACAATCCCCCTTAGAATACTCTAATATAACTTTATGCCTGAATTTTAAGTTGCTGTGCCTTGAATCCTAGAAGGATCTTGAAGAAAAGAAGATATCAGTGCTGGAAAAGTCTATTAGTATAATCTGGAGAGGGAGAAAGCAGACCACATTTGATACCTTTATTAATGTGAAGTGGTCACAGAATCCCAGAATAGTTTGTATTGGAAGAGACCTTAAAGCTCATCCCATTCCCATGCTCTGCCATGGGCAGGGACTCCTTCCACGAGCCCAGGCTGCTCCAAGCCCTGTCCAGCCTGGCCTTGGACACTGCCAGGGATCCAGGGGCAGCCACAGCTGCTCTGGGCACCCTGTGCCAGGGCCTGCCCACCCTCACAGCCAGCAATTCCTGCCCAATATCCCATCTAACCCTGTCCTCTGGCCAGTTGAAGCCATTCCCTGTGTCCTGTCCCTCCATCCTTTGCCACAAGTCCCTCTCCAGCTTTTTTGTAAGCCCTATTTAACTCCCAAGAACAGCTACCTTAAGGAAGTTCCCAGTTCCCCTAAAGTAAGAGGAATAGGAAAATTTTAGACAAAATAATTGTGACCCATTTGCTGTTACCTGGCTCCCCACCTTGCTCTAGAAAGGCTAAAATTCCCTCTTATCCTCACATTTCTCTTCCCAATGGAAGCAGTGTCTTCTAGCTGCATGCTGGCTCTTCCTTAGTTATCCAGAACCCCCCAAACATTCCCCATCCTGCTGGAGTTGGGAGCTGATCCTGTCACCATCCACAGCTGGTGATGTGCTGATACTCTGTGTGAACAGAGCTCCTGGCCCTGGCCTCCTGTTGTTTGCCTCAGCCATTCAGAAACCAGGAATGAAAATTGACCATTCTTCTCCAAGGAACGAAATCGGTGTGGCAGGCCTAGGAAACCACAGGGAACTCTTTGGAAGATTAAGAATTTTTTTGCCTTGCTTATCATTTTTTCCCCAAATGCTTGTCATCCTCTTTACCCTTCTCACTGAAGGAAAGCTTGTTTTCTGCCAGCTCTGCATTTGGTGGTGTGGCTTTTATTCCAGATGCACGGGATGTGTGTAGGAGAGAGATTTGTGTGCATAAATAATGGCATAATCCATGGCTCCATTGTTCTTTGGTTATGTGAAGCTGCTGCAATGAGCTCTGTAATTCTCTTGCCTGAAGAAGCCGCCTGTCCCTCCAGACTCACTGGTGCGATGTCGAAGCTGTAAAGCTGCCTTTGTCCTCCTCTCTCCCAACACAAAGAGTCCCTCAGTCGAGTTAATGGCAGGCTGGAGGAGAGCCAGGGGTTTGGGCATGGCCAGGAGAGCTGCCATCTGCACCAGGAGTTTCACATTTCCATCTCCTGCACTCAGGAGTTTCACATTTCCATCTGCAGTGCACTTCCTTGCAGGGTCTCCCTGATTTTTTGGCATGGATTGGAGAGAGACATGTAAAGGGAAGAAGGTAAACAAGAAAAGGCCAGTTTTGAAAAGTAGAAACACACAAGTTGTTGCTGGAGGGGTGATTGCTCATTACTTTAATTGGATGTGAGCGCTGGATTAAGATGGAGGGAGGTTTGGGGAAGGTTGTACCAGAGCTCCCACTGCTGGAGAACAAACTCTGACCTGAGGCAGAGCCAAAAGTTCCTTAAAACTTGGTAGATGATTTTGTCATGGTGTTGTTTTGTTGGGTATTTTAAAATAAGTAACTTCTGGAGAATAAATAGCTTCTGGAAATTAATATTTGAAGAAGTACAGCTAATTGGTGTGTAAATGATATTTCATAAATTCATGGAATCCCAGAATGCTTTGGGTTGGAAAGGAACTTAAATCTCATCTCATTCCACCCCCTGCCATGGGCAGGGACACCTTCCACTATCCCAGGGTGCTGCAAGCCCTGTCCAGCCTTGCCTTGGACACTTCCAGGGGTGGGGAATCTACAAACCGTTAGTTTAAATACATAGAATTAATTAATGTAAATAACTAATATTCTTCCCCCCAACATTAAGACACATCCAAAGCAAGCTTCGTTGGCTGCTTAGAAGACATTTTCTTGTCAGTAAAACAATGTTTTATTTTACTCTCAGGCCACGTGTAAGTCAGAAGTAGCAGCTGGGTAAAGGTTTCATTCCCCTGACTGTGTTGTCAGTATTATTTTGTGACCATATAACCTTGCAGTTGTTTAGGACCCCCAGGCTGTGTGAAGGCAGGCAGGTCAGTGCCCAGGAGGAGAGGGAAAAGACAGAAGGACCAAGGCAGTGATGTGCAGATGAGCTGCAGAGCCACGGCAGGGAGTGAAGTGGGGAATGGGCCAGATGTGTTCCCTTGGCACAGGTGAAGAGAAATTTTGTCTGAATAACTGAGGCCAAGGTCCAGAATGTTACCAGAACTCATCACCAGGCTGTGCTGGAAAGTTTTTGGTGTTTGGACCTTCCACCTTCTCCTTTCTCTGTGCTTGTTGATACAGGTTACCACAAAGGCTTTTAAGAGTCACCACTAGTTTTCCAAAATAGGAGCTTGTAAATTGGCCTCTTTGAGCCTGGCAGAGCGTGGGGGGATGCAGGGACAGCTGCAGGGAGCCTCTGGCTTGGGGCTGAACCCCCTTTCCAGGGATGTGAGCTCCAGGAAAATGGGGGAGCAGCATCCCTTCATATAGTACTACTTAGTGCATTAGTGCTGTGCTCTGGGGGCTTTTGTCAACTGTTCCTTTTTATCCAAGTGACAGGAACAGGGATGTGGAAAGGCCTCTAAGCTACCCCTGTGGTCCCATATTCTCAACCTGATTGGAGTTTGTTTATCCCCTTGCTCAAGGCAGCATTGCCAAGCCCCCAGGCTGATATCCAGGCTTCCTCAGAGGCCCAGGGAAGCAGAGAGAGAGCCTGCAAGGCAATGAGCTGGCTCAGAGATAGCTCCTGAGGCAGCCCCAGTAAGCACAGAGTCATTCAGAGGCGGGGCCAGGGCCAGGGTTACCCCCCTCTCCTCTCAGAAAGGGTTTTGCTCTAAATGGAAATTAGACCTTGCTCATAATTCATAATAACACTGGCCTGAGTTGTGTATTGGTCACATTAGTTGCTACCTAAGCTCTCCATGCTTTGACAGGTCATAAAAGAGTTCCCTCATCCCTGTGCTGCAGGATCCCTCTGGAGCTGGATGTTCCTGTGCTCCCAGCTCCAGGTCACACGGAGCCTGTGACTTGCTCAGAGCAGCTGCACTGCTGCCCCAGGGACCCTTCCCACTGTAACCTTCATAGAGTCTTGGGATACCCTGAGTTAGCAGGGTTCCACAGGGATCA
This sequence comes from Zosterops lateralis, assembly GCF_965231275.1. Lineage (NCBI taxonomy): Eukaryota > Metazoa > Chordata > Aves > Passeriformes > Zosteropidae > Zosterops > Zosterops lateralis. Next base: position 1,442,504 of record NC_139789.1, read on the forward strand.
TCCAGTCCAGCTCTTGGCATTAACCAGGAGATCCCAACAGTCCCACCCTGAGCATCCCTGAGAGCAGTTGTCCAAACGCTCCTGCAGCTCTGGCAGCCTTGGGGCTGGGACCATTCCCTAGGGAGCCTGGGCAGTGCCCCACCACCCTTGAGGGGAAGAACCTTTCCCTGAGCTCCATCCTGACAAAGCCCCAGCCATTATCTTTCATTCCCTTCTCAGGAAGTTCTGAAAGTGCCCCACCCCATGTTCTCTCCTCTGCCCTCTCCCCAGTTTACTGCATCACACTGGCTGTGAACCTCATCGCCTGCCTGGCCTGGTGGATTGGGGGAGGCAGTGGGGTCAACTTTGGCCTGGCCATCCTGTGGCTGATCCTCTTCAGCCCCTGTGGGTACGTCTGCTGGTTCCGACCTGCCTACAAAGCCTTTCGGTGAGTACCTGCCCAGGAGGTGCTTCTGGGCCACTTCCCTCTGGAGGTTTCTCTGGTTGTTACTGGGCACTGCTGCTGGGAGAGATCTCTCTGGCTGGAGTGAAGGTTCAGCACCTGCTGTCTCAATGTCTTGTTTACTTTCACAATGAAGAAGAATGTAGCTACTTTTAAATACCAGATGCAGGACTGAGGGTCACATAAGAATCAAGGTGTGCAGTTTGCCATGTCTAAGAGGGTTAAATTCATATTTTATGTAAATATCTCAAACTTAGCAGCACCCTCATCTCAGTGCAGCATTAAAATAGGTAATTTGGTAAAGCTTCATTTAGGCTTATTTTGATGGAAGACTATTAAGTTATTAGTTTTTGAGAACTCTTCTGATTTCTGTCTCTAGCTACTTGAGAGCTTGTCTGCTCTTTTTAGATAAAAGCAGTTCCCTGGAGTCAGTCCTTCTGAAACTCCACAAATATTTAAAGCCATCCTACATTTTTGCTTTAATTAATAATCATTTGCATTTGCTGTGGACCACGAGGCATCACTCAAACATTAATGTGTAAAGCCTGGCAGAGCTAGGAGGGTTCTGAGCAGTTCCCAGCCTGACACAGAAGAGAAGGGGCCCATGCCACCTTCATACCCCACACACTACTCAGGGGTTTGCCCTCTGAAGGGAAGGTCTTCCTAGTAGGATACTCTGGATTTTGATTATTCACCAGACTCTGTGATGGTTTGGATAACAGCAAAAGCAGCTGATGAAAATGAGAGGTGGCAGGTGGGTCCTGTCTAGCACATGATAAATTAATTGTTTAAATGAGCTTCTAAATTGATGCTTTGTGTGCCCACAGGACTGGGCAGGTGCTGTTAAATCACCAGTGGCATCATGGAGTACAGGGGAGGGTCATTTCTGCTGGAAAGAGGCGGGTTGGATTTGTCTCAAAGTTCCAAATGACATACAAGTCCCAGCTCTGAACTCTTGCACTCTGGGCCTGGAGTTTGTCCCCATCCCAAGCTCAGAAGCCCCAGGGCCTCCAAGTGCTGGAGCTCTGTTCAAAGAGGAATTTCCATTCTAAAGTCTGGGAAAAATTATTCATCCCTGCTGACCTCCCCGAGGCTCCACAAGGGCCGTTTCTCATTATTCTTTGAATGTTGTTTGGATGTGTTTCTGCAAGTGAATGCTGAGAGGTCCCCGAGGTTACTCTGTGCAGAGACTTGCAGTTAAAAAAAGACTCAACCCCAGGGACAGAGTGGGGAGCCCAGGAATCATCCCCTGGGACAGCAGTTGGGAAGAGGCGTGGAAATCACTGCGGAGGGGCAGCACTGTTGGGATCACAGCAAGAGGTGATTCCAGAGGCAAAACCAGCCCTACTTGTCCTGGAGGAGGCCATCCTTCAGTGTTGGCACCCTGTCCTGCGAGGATGCTTCTGTAAAACCTTCGTCATCCTGCTGCATCCCAAATTAAATTAGCTGCAGAGCTTTGGTGCTAGGGCAAAGCTGTAGCAAATCTGCACCAGAAAGCTGGATGAGAAATCACCTTTTCTCTGTATCCCCACTAATTCCTGCAGATCCTTTCAAATGAAGACTCCTCCAGCCCCTTCAGGTCGGAGTTGGAAGAGTCTGTTTGAAGGCTCAGCCTCGAGCCTAATCCTTGTTAATTGGATTCTGACAGGCACCACTGTCAGCAGGCCCTGCCTAAAGTATTTCTTTTGCATTGCTGTACTCTGAGGTGGTATTTGAAGGATGGGATTGTGAGGATAGTCAAGGATGACAAATCTTCCAGAACCACCATCTGTGGCAGACACCCGGACCAACACGGGCAGCTCTGAGGAGCGTGGGTCTGACTGGAGGCTTCTCCACGTGCCTCATCTCCCTCTTCTCCTCCCAAAGCATCAGGGGCTAGAATTATAAAACTAACAACCATTAGCATAATAAAAATAATTATAATAATAAGCATTTAAATACTTCCAGGGTTTAAGCAGGAGCTGGCAGTGATTGGAGCTTTCTTAACTCCCCTTTGCACCAAACTGCCTCACAAGCACCTGAAGTGCTTTTTGTAGATCTGTAGATAAATTATTGGGCCTTTGAGTTCTTTAGAGTATGGGATCATTTGTGTCATTAAAAATGATAGTTTGAGGAACTTCAGATGTGCCTGATGTGGCTGGTTTGATGGGATGAAGATGTGTTGTGGCAGAACCCAGACTTAGGCAGGGCAGTGCCGGGCCCCCAGTGCACCCATGACAGAGACTGTGAATGTCTCCTGTCAGCATCTTGCTTGGGGTCATTTTCATGCTAATTATTGTACCTGCATAAACTCAAGGACCTCACCTGTACATCCAGAGGATGGGGAGCCTACAGAGATGGGAAGTGTGCCTCTGCTTTCAGAGTACCACCCACCTCTCTCATGGCTATTTTCCCTCCTATGATGTCCCAGTGCTGGATTGTTTACCATAGGCGTAGGAACATGATGACAAGCAGACACTGAGACATTCCCAGCTGGAATTCTCATGCTCAGTGATCATTTTTAGTGTATGGAGAAGCTCTGCCTGCCAGCATCAGGCCCCTGCATGCCTCCTTGCCAGGGGCGGAGCTGGGCAGGTGTCAGGCTGGGCTGATGTTTGGTCAGAGAATGATTCAGACTGTGTGGGAGACTTGTGTCCCTCAGCCTCTCCTTGTGTGTCATCATATGTGCAATTCCTTGGGGAGAGCAACTGCAAGAGACAGGTTATTGGGACAATCTGTGCTGCTGAGTCATGGAGCTGTGTGCTCTCACTGCCAGGGAAGGGGGAGAAGCCTCTCAGCACAAAGCCGTGGAAGGAACCCACTGCAGTCACCACTGTGGAGGGTTTGGATGTGGTGGTGGGGTCAGACATGGGTGTGGAGCAGTGCAAGGTGCCAGTGCCCCCCTGACCTCTTCTCTTTCTCCACAGGTCGGACAGTTCCTTTAATTTCATGGCCTTTTTCTTCATCTTTGGGGCACAGTTCCTCCTCACAGTCCTGCAGACAATCGGCTTCTCCGGATGGGGAGCGTGGTAAGCGGGAATGTTCCAGCAGGCCCAAGAGCTCTGGGCTGTGGCTGCTTCCATGGACTTGGAGAGGCTGATGGGAGCCTGTACAAGGTGGAGAGGAAGAAGCTTTCTGATTTCCCCAGTGTCAGGGCTGTATTTGCCCTTGGGGTGCACCATTTGGGTTTCATTGCTGTGTTGGCAGAAATCAAGGCCAAGTTGGATGAGACTTGGAGCTACCTAGTCTAGTGGAAGGTGTCCCTGCCCATGTGGTCTGGTTGGGCTTAAAGGTCCCTTCCAACCCAAACCATTCTATGATCTTCACCTGGTTGCTCTTTGTAGCCTCTTCCCTCAGTGTCCATTTCTTGTACCATTTAAGCAGCCCATGTCAGGCTCAGCGTTGCCCTCAGTGTTGGCAGAACACGGTGAGCTGAGTGTGGTGACTCATTGTTGGCCTATGAGAAGTACTGTGAGAGATCTCCTAAAATAAATGGGAGCTTGTTAGTGTCTGTCCCTGGTTGTGTTATAATTGTTTGGCATTTTAACTTCCTGTCTGTAGAGACTTGAGAGCAATTCCTGCTGAAACTACAAGTAATGGAAGGTCTTAGCACTCCATTTAACACCCTGGTTTCAGAATTGCTGATGCCTCACCTGGGTTTTTCCAGCAAAGGAATGGAGATGGAGTGTAAATATAGGACCATGGTGTTCCCTGATCCCAGTTCTGGTCTCTAGATGCACAGCCAAAAGCATCTTGGGAATATGTCATCTCTTCCCAACCTCCATGCAGCTGGCTGTCCCTTAAAGCTCTCAGACTGGATTAGTGAGAGATGCTGGCAAGTGAGAGTTGAGATCTTGGGGAAATACCTGCATTGAATTTTGTCAATTATCTTCATTTTTCATTTCATTTTAAGAGCTTAAAAGCTGCCTTGTAATTTCTGGGTTATAAATCACAGAAACAGAGAATGGTTTGGGTTAAAAGGGACCTTAAAGCTCATCCCATTCCATCCCCTGCCATGGCAGGGACACCTTCCACTGTCCCCTTGGTTGCTCCAAGCCCCCTCCAACCTGGCCTTGGACACTGCCAGGGATCCATGGGCAGCCACAGCTGCTCTGAGCACCCTCTGACGGGGCCTTATAAGCAAGTAAATGGTTTTTCTGATAACAAACTATAGTGGTTTTGGGCTGTACCCTTTGAAAAGCAGATTATAATGGTATTTTTCCTCTTTTTTTCTGTTTCTTCCAGTGGATGGTTGGCAGCCATCACCTTCTTCAGCACCAGTGTGGCAGCTGCTGTGTTCATGCTGTTCCCTGCCATCATGTTCACCATGTCAGCGGTCGCCATGGTCGTCTGCCTTATAAGGGTAGGTTCTTCTAGTGGAAAGTGTCCCTGCCCATGGCAGGGGAGCAGAATGAGATGAGTTTTAAGGTCCCCTTCCTGCCCAAACCATTCTGGGATTCTGAAATTCTTCAGATCTCTCTCTGCCTTGGAGAATCCCTGCTGTGTATCACAATAATGTGAAGAGGCAGCTCAGCAGCCACCACAAGCCATCACTGCTTTGAAAGGTTGCACAATGCAGTCAGTTGATGTCTCTCAGAGTTTCTGGAGGATAAATCTAGACAGCACAAGATAGCTCAGGCTGGAAATTGTCACAGTGTCATGTGGTGATGTTGCTTTATGTCATGCAAAGCAAGCTTCATGTGGAGCAACCTGAGGGTGTGTGGAGTGGGGAGGTTTGAATTGGATATTAGGAAACAATTTTAACAGAAAGGATTTTAAAGCTTTGGAACAGGCTGCCCAGGGTAGTGGTGGAATCATCATCCCTGGGAGTGTTCAAAAAATGTGTGGATGTAGCCCCTGGGGACATGGGTTAGTGGTGAACATGATGGTGGAGCTGGGCTGATGGTTGGACTTGGTGGTCTTGGAGGTCTTTTCCAGCCTCAGCAATCCTGTGATTCCATGATTTGTTGCTCTTTGGGATGGTCAATGGTGAAGCATCTGCAGTGAGGACCAGGTGGCAGGGTGGGAACTGGGTCTCTGCAGAAACAAGGATTTGCAGTAGGGCTCTCTAGAAGGCTTTGGCAGACAGGGAAAGCAGAACCTCTGTGGCAGCAGTGGTGTTGGACTCTGTGTTGGAGAGGTTTCATCTGCCTGGCCTGGGCTGGCTGCCTTGCTGTGGGATCCCCCACCTGAATTCTGGGCATGCAGCTGAAATGTGTTCAAGTATTGGGTTGACATTCTCTATCTGCAACTCCGTTCACTGTATTATTGCATTTTCTGTGCTTTGTTCCTCAGAAATCCAGCTCTTCAGGAGAGAGGGACAAATCCACAGTCCCGTTCCCAAGTGGCTCTGCAGGGGCAAAGCTCTGGGCTCCTGGTGCTGACTCTCCTCTTGTCCTCCCTTTTATCCTTTAGGTACATAAAATCTATCGAGGGGCTGGTGGAAGCTTCCAGAAGGCTCAAGATGAGTGGAACAGCGGTGCATGGAGGAACCCTCCCAGCAGGGAGGCCCAGTACAGCAATTTTTCTGGGAACAGCCTGCCAGAGTATCCCACAGTGCCCAACTACCCCTCTGGAAACCAATGGCCTTAAGCAGCAACAGCTGCAAACTGCCTGGATTCTCTCCTTTTTGGTCTTTTTATTCTTGTTCTTGGAAAAGATCATTTGCATTCCTCCCAAGCACCCCACTCATCTCGGGGACCTTTCTGGTTCTTGTCTCCTGATCCCTGCAGAATATCCGTGCTCTGAGCCCTTCCCACCTCCACTGCACGGCCATGGCAGAAAGCTTTTTGTTTGCCTTGAGTCACCAGTATTTGCCTCGTTGCAGACTGAAAACAAACCCTTCACTGCCCTTGCTTGAGGGGAATCCTCTCCTGACCATCCCTGGAAAAGGCTCGGCTTCTCCATGATGGCAACACTACCACAGCTGCTCCTGCCCCTGCTCCTGCTCAGCTTCCATGGAATGCCCAGCACAGCACCACGCCATCTGCAGCAAAAGCAATCAGAGCATTAGTAGCAACTGGTGTTTACTCTCCTGGATGAATAATGTGGAATTTTTCACTCTAAGGGAAATGCAGCACTTAAATTATTTGGTACTGATGACACTGAAGTGATTTGTGAAAGTTCCACCCTCTGTTGGAGGATCCCTGCAGGTAACAGAGTGTGCCCTGGGTGAGTCCTCGGATGTGAAGTCCCCACAAGTCCTCGTTCGCCTGGCTCAGGCTGTTGTGATAGTACAGGTCTTGCTTTCCCTGCTACCAAAACCTCTTGCCAGATCTGTGTGTTCCAAAAGTACAGATTCATCTCCTTAGGTTCATGATTGCTCGCTAAAGTCTCAGTCTAAGCCCAGTGGAAACCAGTGCAGAGCTGACACTTTGCTTTGGTGATGTTCACTCTGATACAGAGACTCACCATGAGATCTCCCCACTGTGTAACTTGCAGCCAGGTTTTGTGCTGGCCCAAGGAATGCCCCACTGGACACACCTTGTCCTGTTGGGGCACCTTTTTCCTGGGTTCCCAGCCAGGAGCTGGATGCAAGATAATTTATAATAAGATTGATCTCAGTGCTGGAGCCCCAGTGTGGTTTGGAAATGCTTCTGTTACAATGAATAGTTTAATTCTTCCTTCTGCTGGTGTAGCTCAACTCCAGACATTACAGTGGAGTCTGGGAGACCAAGGGAAGCTTTTTAGTCCTCACGGCTGCTGTTGGCTCTGTGGCTGGCAGGACTTCCATGAGAGAGAGATTCCTGCCTTTCTCCAAGGATCAGCTGAAGGGAGGATGAAGCTGTTGAGAGGGATTGTTTTCCCTCTGAGTTTATCCTCCACCTTGTCATTCATCTCCATTCTGTGCCTGAGCCATCCAGTTCCCTGTGTCCTACAGTGATCCAGGCAGCAAAGGCTGCAGTTTCCTCTTCCCCCTCAGGCTGCTGTGAATTTTTTCAAACTTGTCTAAACTGGGAGGTCAGTTCTCAACTTTTTAATAGGGAGTGAGTGTTCCAAGTCTTTGGCTTTCAAAGTTTTGGCCAATGATCCAGAGTGCTTCATTTGGGAGACCTAAGAGGGGTTGGGCACTCTGGAGATCAGACCTGGAGCCTGCTGCCTTGGCAGGCTCTTGATGGGGTTATTCCAAATTCCCAAATTCACACTGAGCAACTGGAAAACAAAACTGGCTCCTGGAAAGGGACAGGGACATGGTACTAGCTAGGTGGAATTGATTTGCAAGTGGTCTTTTGAAATTTTTTCTCTACATGTGCCTTAACTAATGAAATCATGGTTCACAAAGGAGAGCTCCCTCTTCCCCCTCGCCCCTGCAGAATTCTCTGTTTCCCTATTAACTCGTCCTGTGTCACACTGTAAATAATGAGGGAATCACAGTCTGGAGTCTGCACGACCCCTGTGTTACCAGGGCCAAAGCTAAAGCAACCCTGGAAGGGAGGGCAGAGCCTGCCCAAATTTCCGTTTACAGCCACACTGACCCCCTGCTGCAGGAGCAACCCTCCACTGGCTCTGGGACACGGAATGTGCTCCCAACACCAGGGGTTTTTCCTGGAGAGCGTGCAATGTGCTCGGGAGGACGAGTTCTTTGAGCCTTCTAAACAGAACAAGACCTGATGGCATTGTGAAGCTTTTTAGGTGCCTTTGTCTAAGTGTCAAGTTTAATTTTAAGTGTTCTTTGTCGCTTGCCATCGGGGTGGTGAAAGAACTGCCTGGTGTTGACTCCCTGGAAATACGATGGATGCACCACGGGGTGAGGGTCAACGGGGCTGAAGGTGGGATTGGCCACATTTGGGAGCCAGGACATGGTGCACTCGTGTTCCTCAGTCCTGCTCCTTGCCACCCTCAGCCTCTTGCCAAAATTCTTCAAAACTGTTTGATACCTGCCCCATTTCAGTGTGTCCGGTTGGAGGTTTCAAAGGAACCAAGAGGAGAAGTGTTGCTGGAGGCTCCACACCCTCCTTCTCTTTGGGATTTCCCCCTTGGAGAATCGGGGGGCTGTGTTGAAGCACCCATCCTCAGTCACACTGGAAATGCTTGATGCAAGGAGAGGGGGTGCCTGGGAGCCTGCCCACCAGAATGGTTGGAGCTGGACACCAAAATCACCCCCCATTAGCCTGCACTGCCTGAGATCCCTGTGGAGATCAATGCACCTCCAGGTGGGAACTGCCATCTCATCCTCCTCCCTTCTCTTCGATGCCAGAAACCGTAATTCCAGAAAGTTGACCCAACACTGCCTGAACAACCATGGCTTAATTTTTTTTTTTTTTTGGACTCCTCTGTATGTTTTTAAATGTTTACATTAGATTTCTAAAAGTTCTTAACACCATTAACCCGGCCCTGGCTCCTGGTGTGGTCGGGTGTCACGTGGCGTGTCTGTGTGTGATGTTACATGTCACCTGTGGAGCTCTGGGTTTTGTTTGTGTTTTTCTCCTGATCACAAGACAATAAATGCTCATCCTGTGCTTGATGAGGAGAACTGGCCGCATTGGAGAAGTGTCTGTTCCTAGGTAACCGGAGTTATCTGGCAGAGGGAAATGGCAAAATCTCTATTTTCCTCCCCTCTAAAGTCTCCCACTGCATGTTGTTTCTCTGTAAAAGAACAGCACATCGATGGATGAGGCTCATTCTCTGTGCTGGGGACTGGTGTGAGTGGCTTGTTGTGGTTTGTACTCTTAGAGATGCCCCATCAACTTTGACCAAAGGTGCTGCCATTGTTCCCATCTTCTAACAATGGGACTGGAGAGCAGAGGTGTGGAGAAAGTCCCATCTCCCAAGCACTGGGGTCATTTTTGTGGGCTTTCCATAGTGCAGAGAGCCCCTGGCAGTGCTGGTCTGCTTTCCCCAGTTACTGTCTGGAAGGAGACCGTTACTCCTGGAGTAAATGGGCTTGGACAGTGAAGGTGAGTTGAATCCCTTAGCATGTGGCTGAATTTATTGCCCAAAATGTTTTTCCAAAGCTATCACAGAATCCCAGAATAGTTTGTATTGGAAGGGCCCTTAAAGCCCATCCAGTGCCACCCCCTGCCATGGCAGGGACACCTTCCACTATCTCAGGTTGTTCCAAGCCCTGTCCAGCCCGGCCTTGGACACTTCCAAGGATCCAGGGGCAGCCACAGCTGCTCTGGGCACCCTGTGCCAGGGCCTGCCCACCCTCACAGCCAACAATTCCTTCCCAAAATCCCATCTGGCCCTGCCCTCTGGCAGTGGGAAGCCATTCCCTGTGTCCTGTCCCTCCATCCCTTGTCCCCAGTCCCTCTCCAGCTCTCCTGGAGCCCATGAAATGGCTCTGAGCTCTCCCTGGAGCCTTCTCCAGGTGAACACCCCCAGCTCTCCCCAGAGCAGAGGGCCTCCAGCCCTTGAAGCATCTCCATGGCCTCCTCTGGACTCATTCCTACAGGTCCATGTCTTTCTTTTGTGGAGGCTGTAGAGTTGGACACAACACTCCAGCTGGGAATATGGAAATCACCATTTTGTGGCGTCATGCCCCAGTTCCTCTCCACAGCAGATATTTAATCCTAGAAAAGCCATTTCCCTCACAGCTGTTGATGTGACATCTGCTGATCTCAGTGTCTTCCCTCAGTGTCTCCAAAGCCCTGTGCCAGGTTCCCCCTGCTTGGCCTTCACCATCCTTCTCTCTCTGACAGTGATTCCCTACAGCTGCTACTGTACCCTGATGTGTTGAGCATGAGGATGAATTGGATTTTCCTCAAATTCTTGCTCCTCAGAATCTGAGCACGAGGCACATTTTAAGCTCCTGCTCCAGCTGCTGTTTGAGCAGGACCTTGGTACTTGGAATAAGAGGTTTCTTTTGCCTCTGCTGCAGAACTGGGCAGGGTTTGTCAGGAATGGGGGTGGTTGTGCAGCCAAGCTCAGCCCCCCACCCCGAGGAGCTCCCAAGAAGCTCTGGATTGCTGGCATCAGGGTGTGAGGGACACTGTGAGGGCCTGGCTTTTCCTTTTCTCTGGTTCTTGCTGTGTTTCTGTCACTCTGCAGTTTCCCAGGCCGGGATGCTCCAGCCAGGAAGGTGTTGCCCACCTGCCCCAGAGCAGCTTGTTCTCCCATTCTCCCATGTAGTCACAGTGGTCCCGTTGTGTTGTCTGCTTGTGAATGAGCCCAAACTGTCTCGTGCCCACAGGAGAGGGACAGGGTTCCTGGCTGGATGTTTTCCCAACAGAAGTTCCCTGGCTTTTCTTGCTCCCCGTGCTGGTTCCGTGGCATGAGCTGCTCGTGTCTCTGCTGGCCTTTGGCACCCCGTGTGCTCACCGCTGGAGATTTGCCTTGAAATAAAAACAAAACTCCTTTTTTCCCCACTCTCCTGCTCCAGAGGCTGGTTCAATTCTCCAGCCAAACGTCTGAACAAATTGTAGGTTCTCCAAGTACATAAAATCACCACAAAATTGCGGAGTGAGGGGTGGGATGGGGCAAATAGGAAAGGGAGGGTTCCAGTGTGATTTTGTCCTCTCCAGGAATGATTTTATCTTCCTCAGGGGTGATTTTATCCTCTCAAGGGGTGATTTTATCCTCTCCAGGGGTAGGATGTGTCACAGCACCTCACCACCCTCCTGAGCCAGGTCACAGCACAGGGACAGGATGGGAGCAGCTGGAATTCACCCGTTCAGAATTTTCCTGATGCTCTAAAATCAGCATTTTTTACAGGAGCAAACACCCACAGGGAAATGTCCTCCAGCCAAATGTTGTGGGGAGAGCTTTTCCCTGGAACTTTTCTGCGACAGGAGAGAGAACCAACTCAAGCAGCTGGAAATGCTGAAATGGGTACTTGGGATGATGCTGGTGGCTGGAGACCTGATTGTCCCCCAAACCCACACAAACTCATTTGCCCATTGCCTGAAAATACTTTTGGGGTGCATATGCTCCATGCTGTGGTGAAGATGTGACCACCAGGGTTGTGCAGGGGTGTCCCCTCCCTCCAGCCTTACCCTGAAAGCCTCAAACTTGGGGAGTTGAGAAAAAAAGGGGTGAGAAAGAAATTATCCTCTGGCTGTGCCCTCCTTTGCTGAGGGAGTATGGGGATGGAGTATTTGTGCCCAGGTGATCAATCAGAAGAAAAGGAAAGGCTTTAGGAGGTGGCTGTGGGGTCTGTGTCCCTGCTCGGTTCCTGTCCCAGTAGATCCCACAGTGCTGGAGCTCTGTTCCCTGCAAGGCAGTGGGATGGCAGTGGCTCTGTTTCCCTCAGAGTGGCTTTTGCTCAGGGCTGATGTCCCCAAAAATGTGCAAACGCCTGTAAAATCCCACCCCGACATCCCTCTGTTCCCATTGGATGGGGTGCCACAGCTGTGTCCCCTCTGCGGGACCCCCAGTCCCCGGCCTGAGGTTGCCCCAGAGGGCCTGGAGTGCAGATGGATGTGAGGATGAGCGAACTGTGCTCCAAACTGTGGCTGTACCCCAGAACAGGGGCTGTATCCAAACACAGGAGCTGTACCCCAGAACAGGGATGTACTCCGGTGCGGGGCTCCCTCACATATTAGGGCCTGTCCCCTATAACTGCGCCGACACCCCCCATGCTGTTCCCCGCACCAGGCCCGTACCCCACCCGAAGGACGGTGGCATCCAAGTCGCGACAGCGGCGCGACAACCCACACCAGAGCCACATCCATCAGTGGGGTTGGACCCTACAGGGCACCCTACAGCGCGGGCTGCTCCCTGTGCGAGAGCTGCGCCCTCCAGCCCTGCAGCGCCGCTTGTCCCGACAGCGGCGCCGGGCAGCGCGGGGTTAACCGGAGCTGCCGTAAAGCGCGCGGCGCTGCCGCAAAGCCGCGCCGCCGCCTGCCGGCCGCTATTCCCGAACGCGCCCTACGCCGCCGCCGCCGCTGCGCCGCCCCTCTCGCGCCCGCTGCGCTTGCGCCGCGCTCCGCCCCGCGGCCCGTATTCACTAAGCGCGGTTGCGCCGCTGGCGCGCGGGCGCGCACGGGCGCGGTTGGGCTCGTACGCCGTTGGCGCAGCGCGGGCCGTACGCCGTTGGCGCAGCGGCGGAGGGGAGGCGAGCGGGGCCGGGCCGGGGGCGCCGCCATGGGGGAGCGGCCGCGGGGCAGCGGCGCCGCCGCCCGGCGCTGAGGGACCGCCGAGGTAACACCGGCAGAGCACCGGGGGACGGTGGGGGCCCTGCGGCCTCGGCTCCGCGCGGCCGGCACCGGGGAGGGGCGGCCGGGCCGGGCGGCGCCGCGGGCGGGGGCGGCTGGGCCGGGGCGGTGGCGGGGAGGGTTGAGCGCCGGGAGGGGCCCGGAGAGAGGAAAGGGTTGTGGGGGTCGCGGGGGTGCCGGGGGAGGCCCCGGCTTGGCCTGGGCAGGCGGCCGGGTGGTGGGGCTGAGGGGGGTCGATCTGGGCCGGGGGAAGTGGGGGCTGTGGGGATCAGGTTGGGATCGGGGTGTGGGGGAGACTTTGGGGTCGCGTTGGGGTCAGGCTGGGCTGGGGTCTGAGGGCCCAGGGCCGCCTCGCCCCGTTCCCTCCCGGCCATGCCTGTTTTGTGGCCCCGGGGAAGGGGCGCGAGCCCCCCAGTCCCCCGAGGCCGGGTGGGTGGCAGGGATGCGGTCGGATCCTCCCGGCCATGTCCCCTCGGTCTCCACCCTGCCCGGCCTGCCTGAGCCTTGCAGGATGTTGGCTCCTTTGTATGTGGCTTTCCTCTCTCCAGAGGGGTTGGGAAGTGTTTATTTGGGGAAAGGACTGTGCTGAACCTGGTATTTAAAACGGCTTTTTTTTCTTCAGCGAAGCGGGTGAGGATGAATGTGAGAAAAGGGAAAAGTGCCCTCCCCCTCCTGCCCCCAGCAGACAGGAGCCGACTTGAGCTGTTCTGAGGTTTGCAAAAGAGGAGCAGCTCTGCCGGGAGGCCTGTGGCTTCTGTCGGCGGCTGGCAGGAGGGAGCTGAGCCAGGGAGCTGGGTCTGGATCTCGGGGAGCAGACAACGGGAAGTCGTGGGGGTGGTCAAGAAGGTGCCTTTTCTTTGTGCACCGGACAACATGAAGACTTGCCACGTTTGGTGTGTTTTGGAAGTTAAAAAGCAAAGTTTCACAAACCCCTTCTGAGTTGCAGTGATATCAGTCCATTCCAACAATCTGAGTTAGCTTGGACCCGGGTTGAAAGGTGTGTAAAACCTTTGGAAGTTGCCTCCTTAACTAATGCATTTGTTTTCCTTCCGCACAACAAGTGGTTGGAGGTGTGGAATTGCATTCTGAGGAGTGTGTGAGTTCACCTGCCAGCCAGGCTGCCCTGTCAGGCTGCACACACAGTGTGCCCCCATATCCCCACGGGCAGCACACAGGTTTAAAAAATGGGCCTTATGTAACAGATTGGAGCAAACGTTTGGTGTTTGCCAGTGGTCTGACAAAGAATTTCTGCAAATTAGGGCAGGAGGCCTCCATGGGGAGCCTTTGCCGTGGCAGGATAGGCTTGGCTGCTGTGAGGAACTTGCCAAAGATTTGTTGGTTTTGTTTTAATTTGGTACGTTGCAGATAGGGACGTTGTTTGGTTAGTGTTTTATCACTCCTGAGCAGCTTTGGGGTGCTGGGAGGGTTGTGGTGCTGACTGGTCCAACACCAGCATGCTCAGGTCTGTGGGAATATGAGATCTGGGGAGCCCCCAGCCCTCTAGGAGTTGCCTTCAGCCTGGAGAGGTGGCTGCCCTCTTGTGCTTTAGAGTTTGATCTCCTCTTCGTTAGCTGACAGCCCTGTGAGGCCTTATAGATCACTTAAAAATCACTTGTGCGGTTCCTTTGCCAAAGCAGCAGCTGCTCTGCTTTGCCCCTGCATCCACGAGGTGCAGCTGGTGGTGGTCTGCAGGGCAGATCTTATGTCCAGCAGCTCCCCAGGCACACTGGATGGAGCTGTGTGCTCTGCCCTTGCAGTGTGGTGTGTGCTGGTTGCTCTTGGTGCAGCTCCTGAGAGGAGGAAGCGGGCCCTGGCAGCTCAGCAGGTTCCTGGGTGCTGCTCTCTGGAGCAGCTTCACAGTGCCCCTTGTTTTGTATTCTATGTCAGAGCTCCTGTGCAGCCTGGGTGTTGTCAAAACTGTTAATACGGGAGTGACTCAGCGGATCAATGGGAATGACATGAGGGTTGTGCTCATGGACAATCAGTATTTCTCCCCCTCCCAGCTCCAGCCCTGTTGGGCTGGAAGACACAATGTCTGAGAGCAGCTGCCAATAAACATCTTTGCTGGACTTGGGCCTGGCTGTGCTCTGGAGCTGTCTCCCCCTGCCCACCTCCCTCCCCGTGGTTTTCCTAGCTAGGAGGAGCTGGGATGAGCTGCGCTGGAGCAGCGCTCCTGTGCTTGGCTGATCTCTCCAGGTGTATGCCTGGCCCTTGATCCAGGGCACCACTGCAAGGCCCAGGCCCTGTGTGAGCCAGGGTGGGTAGGAAGCTGTTTATCTCTGCCTTCAGACAGGAACTGCAGCTCCACAGGCACTAAAGGCTTGGTGGGAGGGATGAGGGAAGCCTCGGGTGAGCAGCAACCCCTGATATGCATTTGGGGGGTGTGCAGGAGAGCTGCAGCCCCTGGGCTGGGGAGGAGACCCTCCTCTTGCTCAGCAGGGCCAGGCACTGTGAGGTTTGGTAGCAGAGGGCTGTGGCCTGGTTTGCCCTGTGCTACTCCTGTGACTTCCTGCTGCAGTTTGAGGAGTCAAACCCTCTTCTCTTGTAGTGTTGCTGAGCAGGGACAGACTTGGGTGCCAGCACCAGCGCTTCCTTTGTGAGTTTGCCACGGCTTTTTGCTGAGAGCCTGTGGGAATAGCTCTGCCCACAGCCCTGTAATTGGGCTCTGACTGGGTAGATGTTGCTCGTTGTGGGTGCAGTGAGAAGCTGTGAACCTGAGCCTCCTTCCTTGGCCCAGACATAGTGTGACCTGGAGTCTGCTTTGTCCAGCTGTACCCTGTGAGCTGGGAGGGCAGGGAGAGAGTGCAGGTCCCAGCAGCTCTGGGGTTCTGCTGGAGAACAGTTCGTCTTCCTGTTAGAAAAGCTGTGTGAATGGTTTTGGAGTTTCATGAGGGGCTGTTTCTACTTCCTGTTGGCAGTTGCTGTCTCTGGTAGATTCGTTGCTGTAGCGGAGCAGCAGCTTTGGTTGTGAGGGAGGTGAAAAGGTGATTTTCTGCTGGGGCAGCTGAGTGTGGCATGTCAGGCTCCTCTGTCAAGCTCCCTGATTCACTCCAGCTGGCCTCCTCCTCCTGAAGAATTCTAAATTCCTGCCCAGGCTATAGCCCCGCAGCCCTTCCTGTGGGCAGCCCCTCCCTTGCATGTTACATTTGATGCATTATTTCTAATAACTGGCTTCAAAAAAGCAGCCTGTGCATCAGGAACTGCAGGGACAGGACAAGGAGGAATGGCTTCCCCCTGATAGAGGGCAGGGTTAGATGGATATTGGGAAGAAATTCTTGGTTGTGACAGTGGTGAGGCCCAGGCACAGGTTACCCAGAGCAGCTGTGGCTGCCCTGTCCCTAGAAGCTCCAAGACCAGATTGGATCAAAGGAGCACCCTGGACTACAGCAAAACATCCCTGCCCGTGGCAGGGGGTGGAACTGGATGAGCTCTAAGGTTCCTCCCAACCCAGACCATTCTGTGGTTTCATTCTGAGGTGTTCCAGCACACCCCTGCCTTGTCTGTCCTACCCTGTCAGGTTCCTGGGTGACACTCGTGGTGCTCTGAGCCGTGACTGCCCCCTCTCACAGGCCCTCCAGCCTGGCAGGGGCAGGAGGGAGGGTGCTGCTGTGGCTGTAAAACCACAGGACATCTCTGCCTTCTGCTTGCTGCGTTCAGAGTGCAACAGCAGCAGATCAGCACCCACAATGAACCCTGTGTGGGGTAGGAAATGGCTCTTCAGGTAAGCTGAAACTTCTAGGCAAGGCTTTGCAGGGTGTTTCAAAATGCTACATGGAGCAAGAAGTCTTTGGTTTCATCTACTGCCCACAGTAAGTAGAGTTTGCTCCTACCGTAGAGAAATTCAATTAGTTCTATAAAGACTTGAAATTGGCTTCTTTGGCTCCAGTGAGATGGTGGATAGAGGTTCCCTGTGTCTTCAGGAAGATCTCCCAGTGCCTATGGAGTCTGTGTTCTGCTGGGAGCTTGGTGGCAGTGGCCTTTCCAAGCACTGCCCTGCTGCCACCTGCCTTCCCCACTGCATCAGGCCCCCGGCACCTGAAATGTTGCAGCAGAAACATCCTCACTCCTAGGAAACGCAGGTCTTGAGGCCTTGTGGTGACAGTGAAACCAAGTGCTCTCACAGTCCTGGCTGTGAAAGGCTTGCACTGACATGGTGACATGAGGGAAGACCAAAGTCCTGTCCAGGGAGGTGTAGCTGAACTGACCCTGGGCTGGGGAAGGGTCCCTGTGCCACAGGCTGAGATCTCAGCTCCCCCCAGTGTGGGCTGTGAGACAACAGAAACACATCCACTGGCGTCTGGGTGCTCTGAAAGAGAGATGGGCAGTGTTGTGTGTTGTTTAGTGCCTGCAGGGCAGGGGTGGCAATAAGTTGAATGTGAGAGTGGATTTGGGATGAGCCAGGACACTGTTGCCTTGGAAATAAGGTGATCGTTGGCCTCCCAGGGTGCTGGAGGCACTGGGAGTCTGGGGGAAAGGAGTGTTAATTTTTGTGTCATTCATTTTTACATGTCCACCAAGCAAAGAATGTCCTGTAGCCCTTTGTTACTTAATGTTATGTAATGCTTTTTAATGAGGCAGGCCTGGCCTTTGCTTTCTCAGTGGTGAATGAGACAGTTGGCAGGTGATGCATGGGCTTTGTCACCCTGAGAGGGATGTTCTTAAGTTAATAAACAGGGGTGAAGGTTGAGCTTAAACTTGGATTTTGTGCAGCTTTCCTTTGGAAGAGCTTTGCAGCCCTGCAGCTGAGCAGTTCTGTGCAGCAGGAGCAGTGCTGGGAGGGGTGTGGGGGTTCCCTGGGAGCACAGCCAAGTCTTTGGGGCTTTATTCATCTTCCCAGGCTGGGGGCTGCAGAGTCTTGCTAAGAGGGGCTGCTTGGGTGTGGGTGGCTGAACGATGGGCTCAGAAAGGTCAGTGGAAATCTAATTTAAACCTGAACTGAGCTGTGTTTGTGCTTAAAGCTCCATTCACATAGACTCTGTCCTTGCCCAGTGTTTTCAGGTAAAAAAATCATGCTGCTTTTGAGGTAGCACCGAGGTACAAACAACAAAGCAAGAAACCCTTTCTCTCATCCTTTTTTTAGCAGGGACTGTTGGCAGTGGTGAAGTTTGTACTCTGCTTGATTTCCCTGGTTTGATGTGGGGAGAGGATGGTGCTTTCCAGCAACTTCTGTGCCGTGTGTGTGGGCGAGGGGCAGGCTGAGTGAGGCTCTCCTGGAATCCCCTCGCCCCCAGCTCTGCTGGTTCCTCTCATCCCAGAGGCAATGCCGGTTTGAGTTGAAGTCTGCCTTTGGTGTTGCCAAGTCCAGGGAATATCAAGGAAGGACTCAGGCGCTGGGAGCAGAGGTGGGGTCCCGGTGCTGGAAGGGGCTGCTCAGAGCCGGCAGCTGAAGAGCAGCAGTCGGCTCTGGGAGTGTGGGGTCAGTGTGCCTGGGATCAGGAGGTGTTGGTGCTGACAGGTACAGGCTGGTCTCTGCCTTGAGCCTTGGGAATTCCTGCTCAAACTTGCTGGAGCTCGTTGCTCCATGGGCTTTGGTGGCTGGGGAGGGAATAGGAAGTGCTCGGAGCTTTAACATTTCCTCCAGGGTGACTCGCAGCTGGTTTTAAACCTACACTGCTTTCAGAGTGGTGTCTGCGTCATCAGGGGATCTCACTGAGGGGTTGTCAGAGCCCCCAGCAGATTCCCCAGCTTGAAGTGCCATCATAAGTGCCTTGGGAAGGAATTAGAGAGGAATTCCAGCATAGCGGACCATCAGAGCTCTCCATCTCACACAACAACAGGGGATGTTGCCAGGGAGCAGCTCTCCACTGCTCAGTCCTCCTCCTGCCTCCCAGGCCTGCTCAGAGTGGCAGAGTTGAGCAAGGTGCTCCTGGGCTTACAGGGTCCAGTGAAGAGTGAAAGGGAAGCTCATTTAACATACCCCATGCTGAATTTAGCAGGATATAGAACAAACCCTGTGAGTGTGAGTTGGTGTGTAGCACATCGGTGCCGTGTAACCTTTCTCAGGCTAACTGTTGAGGTGTTTTCTGGAGAAGCAGTGGGCAGACCCCTGGTGTTGGAGCAGACTCTGGTTTGGGGTGGATTTGGCAGGGGCTCTTTGGGACCTGCCTGCAGTAGCAGTGGTGGAGCAGCCCCTCCACTCAAGCTTGGATCAGCAGCATCTGGACATTGCAGAGCTGCTCTGGGGTGCAACAAACCCAGCTCTGCGGGGCTCTGGCAGAGTCACAACAATCTGCTCCCCTGATCCATGTGGAAAATGCCCATGACATCCCAGGACCTGAGTGCTGCCAGGCTTCAGGTGTACTGACCTCAGTGCAGGTTTCTTTTTCCTCCTCACCCTTCCCTCTCCCTTGTATTGTGCTGCCATCTCTCTGACTGCTCTCCTACCGTGCTGGGATGTTTTCTTACAAGAGCCAGCACATCCATCGGGGGCTGAGCTGCCTGCAGAGCAGGAACAGCCTGGAACATCTGCACCAAAGAGCTGGGCATGGCTGGATGGAGAGGTGGGCACCTTTGGGAATGCTGGTGGTGCAACCAGAGGCAGGGAGGACAAGGTGTGCAAATGCCCTGGATGGCACCCACGGTTCCCAGCAGGTCTTCTCCAGTGTTTCTGTGAGGATATATAATCACAGACCTGGAAATGAAACTCAGACTGATCCTGTGCCCGGTGCAGAGATGCACTGCAGCAGCCTTGGCTGGGTGACAGCAGACACCCAAGGTGTGAGAAAGCACAAGCAGGGACAGTTCCCACTGCTGGTTGTGGTCCGGGCAGGGGACTTGCAGAGCCTGAAATCTGACTTCTCCCAGGAGAATAGTGTAACACTCAGTGCTTTGCTCTTATTTTTGTTCAGAGCCAGAAATCAAAGTCCAGAGCGGTGCTTCTCCAGCCAGAATCATTGAAAGGCACTTGCTGTTGTTTTAGGGCCAATATTTAACTTGTGCCTTCCATGAGGAATGCCTGTTAGACTCCAAATATTTGCCTCAAGGAAGAAGTTTGGGGGAAGAATGTCCAGTGCTGGCAGGGAAGCAGGAGGGATTCAGGAAATGAGTTCAAGGCTGTGCATGTCCAGGTGTGTATGGCACAGCCTGAGTTCCCTCTGTCACGGCCCTGGCAGGTACGAGGCAGCTCTGGCTGAGCCGCGGTGCGGGAATGGCTGGGAGGAAATGTTTGTGTGCTCCAGCGCTGGAGCACAGGGCGTGTCTGCTCCCTCAGCCCCAGTCCTGCGCTGCCAAGGGGATTTAAAGGCATAGGCTGGGAGCTGCTCTGCAGCTGGGGCTGGTGTGGGCAGCCGGGCTGAACTTCCCAATAAAAGCAGCTTATCAGAAAAGAAATGCCCTGCTGCTTTTGCTTTCGCTGTGGTCTGTGATGGCAAGGGTTCATTAGCTGTGAAATCCTCTGCAGTGGATCCTGCTAATGGCAGGATTTCCCATTCCTTGGGCTGCCTCAATGAGGTCCTCATGGCTTCTCACCTTTCAGTGAGATCCTTCACCTTTCTGTGTGATCCTTCTTGCAGGGCATCCCAAACAAGCAGGTAAAGCCTGCTGCTGGTTCAGTGCTGAGCTTGTCCCACGTTTCTGGGAGAGCAGCTGAACAGGGCTGTGTGCTGGTGTGTGTCAGAATTTGGGTCAGGATATGGTGGCATCTCGGGCTGGTTGGGATGTGTGAGGACATGGTGATTGAGAGGAGCCTGATCCTCTTCCCAGCCCCTCTCTGCAGACAGGGCAGGTCAGGAATTCTGGGCCTGGCTGGGAACTCTGGGCTGCCTTAGCTCCTTGGTAACCCTCTGCCCTGACTTGTCATGCTCGGTGCTGTTGATTGGATGGTTTTGGCCGGGCTTGACTGTTTTATGCCTGGATACAGAGAAAAACATGTTTCCTCTTGAAGCAAAACCAAAGGCATGCGGCTGTTTGCAAGGGGAAGGCTTTGCCTGGGCCCCTGTGGGCAGAGCACGGCACAGCTCTGAAAGGTTGAGAACTTCTTCGTGCCAGTGTGGCAAAGGACTTGTAAGCAGCCCTTGGGCCCAGCCTGAAGCTATGCCAAGGGGAGCCAAGCCCAGCCAGTGCATGGCTCTGGCTCTTAGTCACAGCTTTGGTGCTGGGGAAGCAAAGAGGCATGAGAACCCCATCCAGCTTGGAGGATAGTGGGATGCTGGGCAGCTGTGGGAAGTCTTGGTCCCCTTCCATAATGAGAGTTGATGGGTTTAGGCCCACAAATTGGCTGCCTAATGAATGAGGGAGCCAGGGAAGCTGTATCCTGTCTGCAGGGGTTGAAAGAGGTGATGTGAACTAGAAACATGAGTAATTAACTAAAAAGGAAAGGTTGGGGTTTTGGATGGAAATGTATACTAGAGGAGGGTGAACGTGTGTTGGCTGGGATTTCTGGGACAAACCAGAGAAGTGAGAGCCCAGAAATGAGGGAGAAAGGACAGTCTGTTTGTGCAAATAGTGTTCCAGGTATTAATAGCAGCAAGATGAAATGGGTCCTCCTGGGGGTGTATCCTACATGTTCCCTCATTGGGACGATCTCTATGATTTTATAAATTAAGCCCTTTGCACAGGGTTGAAAGAAGCAGGTAAGGGAAAGGGAGGAATCACCAAAGTTGCACTGGATGTGCCTGTTTGAGAGAGTCTTTGGGATGAACCCCTTGAAAGATTCCTTTCCCAGTGCAAAGCACCACCTCTTCAGCTGTAGCCAGTCCTGTGCTCTTCCTGTTTCAGTCCTGGCCTTCTCATCTCCTGCAAAATACACACAGGTGGGGGATGAGGGAAGATGAGAAAAAAAACCTTGGAATGTGCCTTTCTGATGTGGAGATTGGTGCAAACCAGACAAAATCCTTAATCCACAAAGCAGTCCCAGTGCTTAATAAAGGGTTGTGAGGCTAAACCTCTGCGTGAGGGATGGAGGAGTGAAAAGATCCTGCACAGCTTGTGGTGTGACTGGGAATAGGATGTAGGTCTCTGGTCCCTCTGTTTTGAAACTTACCCCTCCCTGCCAGCAGACTGGGGTGCTCGCTGGGCCTTAAGAATTTGTCCCAGTTAGTCTCCAGTTAGTTGGGAATTGCTGTTCTCTATCCTCTTTTTTCTCTGAGATCACAGATACTTCCATGCCCATCTGTGAAATAAGCAGGCTGCTTCCATACCTTTGAGAAGGTTGTAAGGAAAACTGTAATGGATTGAGCTGCTGATGGTCCTGTAATAGAGGGGGTGGGAAGGTGAACGCCTCATGGATTGCTTGCTGCTTCCCTGAAGATGCTGCTGACTCTTGCACGGAAGCTGATGGATGTTGTCATGCCACAGAGCATCCCTCTGCCCCAGTTATTCTGCAGGAAAGATTAATTGCATGGTGCTACTCTTTCCTCCTCATAGTCTGGGCTGTGGGTCCCGCCTGTGGCCCTGGAATGCTGTCCCTGCTGGGAAGGAGAGCTGGAAGCCAGGGCAACAGTGAGTCGCTCCTGTGTGGCTCTGCAGCAGGGAAATGGTTTTGGTGTCTCAGCATGCAGAATTTGACAGTTATTAGGGGAGAGGTTTCCCAGTTAGCCCCACTGGATGCTTACATTTCCCTCCCCCTCTTTTCCCCCCCAAATCTGTATGGTTTGGCAGTCATTTGAGGGGAAATGTGTGGGGCTTGGAGCAGCCTCAGGAAGAAAGCAGAGGGAAAAATGTGGGACAGCTCAGCTTGGCAGAACTGCAGCCCTGACACCCAGGAATGGAAACAGCCCTTGTCACCAGTGGGAATGACATCTTTTCCACCCACTCTGCTCCGGGACTCTCCAGGACAAAGGACCTGCTCTGGAGCAAAGGGACTGGGCTAGGACTGAGCTGAGCTGGTGGTGCTCCCCCTTTCCACCTTAGGAGAGGTGGGGAAGTTGTGGTAAACTGTGGTTTGGTGATTGCAGAGATAACTGAATCCAGGCACCCCTTTTTTCCCCTGCCTTGCCTCGCAAAAGGCCACCCCAGATCTGCCAGTGCAGCTGCTTCCTAACCTGGTTCTGTCAAGAGGATATGGGTTAAGGGAAAAAAAAAAATCCTACAATTAAAAGTGTTTCTGCCAACCCAGATCCTGCTGGCAGAAAAGGGGTTGGGAGCGCTACACATGACAGGAGGCCAAGCAGATCTGTGCAGAGTGACAGTCCCCAGATGGCTGAGGAGCAGGGAACCCTGCTGGCACACACAGCTCTCGCCATCGCAGTGCTCAGGCCTTTGGCAGCTGGGCTGGAATTGTTCCGAATCCACTGAGTTGGAGTCTTTGTGGGTCTGTTTCCCCCTTTAAACTGTAGCTGGTTGAGTGCATGGCTCATTAAAAACCCATTCCAGAGTACTCAACTTGCCCCATTCCCTGTGGATGAGTAGCTATCCCTTATCTTGGAGGTGGGAGATGAAACTCTGTTTTTTATTCCTCTAGTGCTGCATGTTGTCTCTGCATCTTCTTCCCCTGGTCCCAGGCAGGGCTGGGAAGGAGCCCTGTTACTTGAGGTGCTGGGCAAATGTGTGTCACAGCTCTTGCCTGTGGGAAGTGATCAGAGAATCCTAGAATCATTTAGGCTGGAAAAGACTCCCAAGATCGAGTCCAACCTGACTGATCGGATGTCACTCAGCCCAGAGCACTGAGTGACATCTCCAGTCTTGCCTTAAACACCTTCAGGGGTGGCGATTTCACCATCTTCCTGACAGCCCCTTGCAGTGTTTAACAGCCTTTATTAAGAAGAAATTCCTCCTGATATCCAGCCTGTGTTGAAGAAGGTGACACCTTCTCTGGTTTCTCAAAGCCACCCAGGTGAGCTTTGGCTCTCCTGTCAGGAGCTGGTTGCTTTGCCACACAGAGTTCCCAGCCCATCACTGGGGCTGCTTGAAGCTGCTGGACTGATGGATGGCACCTTCTTCTGGCTGAGCTTTTGAATGTACTGTGAGTGCTCCCAGTGCCTCTCTGGCTCTGCACTTGGTCCCATGGGTGGTACACAACAGCTTACCCTCCCAAGCTGTTGGATTAGGCATCCCTCCTTTCCCACACCTCTGTTGGTGACAGCCCTGGAGTGGCAGAGCTGGGCAGTGTCTGTCTATCCCTTGGCAGAAGGGCAACAACTCTTCAGAGCTGATGGTTCCCTGAGGTGGCACAGGTCAGGAGGAGCAGGAGGAGGAGGGAATTGCTAGCTGTAGGCATCTGCTCCATCCACCTCCTGGAAATGTGAACCAGAGAACAAATCTGAAACCAATCTGGCAATCTCCAGGTCAGGCTTCTGACCTGCTCCTGGGGCTGTGCCGGGTTACTGCCCTGAGCCAGGTTACTGCTGTATGCCAGGTTACTGCCCCTGCCTGGAGAAGACACCTGTGGTCAGGGCCACCATCCCTGCAGGTGACCTTAGAGCAGCAGCATTTGAGGACTGGGCTTTTCTGTCTCATCTTCCACTGATTTCTGCGTGACGTGGCAGTGTTGTGCCTCAGCTCCCTCTTCTGTAATGACACTTCCTTGGTGACCTACTCTGAACCAGTTGCTGCAAGGAGTAGTGTAAGAGCTGGGGGGGGGCATTGGTCTGGAAAGCCTCTGAAGCCTGTGACGAGGGACACTGGGAAGATAAGATGGCTAATGCTGCTGCTTGGATTGTTTCCCAGCCTGCTGGGAGAGAAGGAGGTGTGTGTCCAACCCCGAGAGCCATATGGTGTGCATGCCAGCACAGGAGAGTGGATGGGGTCTCTTCTGGGGTGTCCCACCTGGTGTGTAAAGAATTTGCAATGGCAGCGTTCACACCTGATGTCATCTGTTCTCCCTGGTGGCCTGGACTCTCCTGGAACAGAGGGGGTTTTCTCATGCATGGCTGCTTGGAAAGCTGTGGTTCAGATAAGACAAGGCAGTCTGCTGTGGCTGTGCAGCAGCTTGGGCAGCGGGGATGTCCTGCCCTCCAGAGATGGTGGTTTCCAGAAGAGTGAACATCACCTGTGTCCCTGGGACAGAAATTGTCAGGCTGGTGCATTGTGCTGATGGTATCCCTCAGATTCCTTGTCTGACCTCCTGTGTTGGGATTCCCTTGCCTTGCACACGAGGAGGCCATGCAGACAGAGTGGAGGGAGTGGTTTTGCTCATTCTGTGCTCATTAAAAGCTGCAGGGAAGGGAAATGGAACCACTTCTAGTTCTCTGCTAAATTTTGATCTCCTGCTCCCTGGAAGTCGGGTGCGAGCTGGGATACCCTGGGGTTGTTCAGTGATGTTCAGCCATTTGTGCTGTGAGGAGGCCCGAGGTGTGAGTGGGGGCAATAGTCTGTTCCCAGTCTCCTGCTCCTGAGGTTGTTTAGGAGCTGGTCCAAAGGCTTGGGGGAGGAAAAAGTGCTGTGTGTCACTGTGGTGTCCCACTCCTTGAGGAGGAGAGTGCTGTGTTTGCCTGTGCTGGTTTTCAGTCAAGTTCCTCTGTGGGGAGGAAATCTCTTCCAGGTGGATGAAAGGTTTTTCAGACCCGACTTGGAGGAGGAAGGGCAGGGAGACACATGCATCCAGAAATTTGCTTTTGTTATAGCAGAGGTGTTGGGAAACCTCTGTTATCCTTTGGAGAACAAATGTTGATCCCCTTGCCCTGCCTTCCACTGATCCATTGCAGTCCCGGAAGGTGCACATATGGATTTGAGTCTTTGGGATCTCCGAGGACATCCTCGGATGGGTCATGTTCTTCCTCTGCTCTTGCACATCTCCCAGCAGTTGACAGCACTCCCTGTGAGACAGCACTCGGACGGTCCCATCATCCTTCCCTGCTGCTGCTCCTGGCCCCTGGGATGCCGGCAGGGTTCATGCTCTGGAAGCAGAGCTGTCCCACAAGGAGTTCTCCCACGGCGTGGGGATATCCCACCCCACCATGTGCTCAGGCCCTCTGACTCATGTGCACCAAAACGCCTCTGGAGGCTCCTCTGGAGCCTCATCCTGCTGTGACAAGGTTGGATCATCCTATGGGCAGTGTCCCTCTCCAGAGATGCCCACAACACTAGCAGGGTGGCTCCCAGAGGAGAGGGATGGGTGGGATGCAGGGCTGGCTAGGGAGACCAGTGCTTCTCCATGGAGTCCCATGAGACAGAGGAGGCCATAACAGGGTGTTGGGGGCTGCAGGGGGTCCCCTTCCTCGTTGTTCGAGAACTGCTCTCAGCTTTCCCATGCGTGGGAATTGATAAAGGAGTTCATAAAGCTGTGTCAGCAGGGAGCTGTTGTGTCATGCACTGGCTGCACTCATGGCTGAGAGTTCAGGGCTGCCTGCCACAGGTGGTGACTCACTCTGTAGCTTGTGGCAAGGAGTGACAGTGGCACTGCAGCCCCTCCTGGGGCATTCTCTCCTGTGAGAATGGCTGCTATCAAGTCTTGTCTCAGTTTCTGTCCTCAGGAGCCTGTGGTTGCATAAAGGAGGAAGCTTTTGCTGTAGGGCCTTCTCAGTGGATTGTAGTGGAGACTGTGGACCCTGCTCTGTTTTCAGTGCATGGAGAGAAGCAATGGCACCATACATAGCATTGTGTATGTGATGAGGCTTTGTGATGGACTGGCCCTGTGGTGATGTTTGGGCTGTCCCAGAGCAGGTAGAGCAGGACACCTTCCCATCTCCCTTCTTTGGTGGGAGGAGCTAATTAATAGGACTTGGAGATCTCTGGTAGTTCTCTGTTTCAACCATCTGACTTGGCACTAATGTTTAAATACATGTATGTGTTCTTGTGCATTACTGAAAATTCAGCGGAGGGAGGGAAGACCCTGAAGTTTAACAACAAGCAGTGCAGAGTGACCAGGATGGGAAATACGCCCATCTCAGTGTGTTGGGAAGTGGATGGCCACTTGCCAAGACAGCTGCCCCTCCTGCCCTGGTGAGGTGTGTCCTGACCCTCTGTGCTCTTCTCTGTGGGTCCCTGTGCCCTCTGGCTCCAGGAGATACTGAGCAGGTAGGCTCAGCTTGGATGGGCACATTGTGGCCTCACAGCTGCCGCAGCGTTCCCCTCTCTGCTTTGCTGGGCCATTCTGAGCCAGAGGCATGTTCCTCTGATGTTTCCTCCTGCTGCTGCCTGCATTTGTACCTGCTGTTCCTCTGGGCATGCTGTCAAATCCTCTTGCAGCAGGTTGTCCCTAAGCCTTGTCCTTCAGCTGGGCATATCCTGCAGCCCGTGCCTGGAGCTCTCTGGAGCCAGGGCAGCTCTCAGCAGCGTGGCCATGGCTGCAAAGGAAAGGAGCAGCACATCTCTGGCTACAGTGGAGGTGGGGAGAGAGCCTTCCCCTGTTCTCCCTGGGAAACTGATGGCAGCTCTTCTTCCACATCCATTCCCGGGCGTGCTGCCGGAAGTGCATTAAGATCCCTTATCAAGGGAAAGGCGAGCAGCACTTCATCTTGTTTTTATGAAAAGTGTTGGCTTTTGAGGGCGTGGGAGTATTCAGGGACAGGACTGGGGAAGTAGCATGCTGGTAGAGATGGTCTTAACCTTATTTCAGGCTACAGCAGCGCAGGAGGAGGTGTTCCAGCCTCAGATGGAAATGGAAGCTGTTGGTCCCAGCTGCTGGGTGAAAATTATCTATTTGTCTAGAAGCCTGTTTTTTCCCACTGCCTGGTGACTGTGAAGCAGGCTGTGAGCTCTGGGTAGGGGAGGAGATGGAAGGGGAACTTGCCTGCTCAGAAACCTGACATCTGAACCCAAAGCTTTCTTGCCTGGTTCTTGTGGCCCAGCACAGCAATTGTCATGGCTAGACTGGTGATGTGGGTTATGGTGGTGATGAATTTGTGTGTTTGTGACACACGTGGAATCATACCTTTCACAGAAAGGCTTTGCAGGGGAGTCTTAGAGCTGCCACCTGAATCCAAAGGTAAGTCTGCTCTAGAAAATTCCATGGAGCTGGGGAGGGAGAGGTCTCAGCAATGCCTGTTCCAGCTGTGCTCATGCAGCTCCCATTCCTCATCAGCCAACTGCCCTTGGGCTGGATCTCCATGGTCCTGCAGGACAGACAAGCACTTGGATCTGTCCTTGTTTGATCTCCCAGGGAAGTAATAAGGTATCTGAGCTGTCAAGACTGTCCAACAGCATCCAGTGACAGAGGTTCATGTATGGGATAAGGCTGCCTGCCCTGAAGGTGGTGTGGGCTCTGTAGTCTGTGCTCAGCAGCTCTCCTTGGGCTTCTCTGGTTCCCAGGGTGAACACACACAGACGTGACTCAGTGATTTGGGATACAGACAGTGCTTTGGACACCTGCTTGCAGGCAAAGCCTGTTTTGCAGAGAGGTTACCAGGTGTGAAAGCAAAGCTCAGGTCTTGCAGAAGGTGAGCACTGGGGACCTGCCCTTTCCCAGGGTGTCAGTCAGATCTGCCTGGGTTGTTCTGCTCTGAAACTTTTCAGATTTGGTGTCGGTAGAGCAGTCTTGTGCTTTATGCTCTGGGCGTGGGTGGATTAAAAGCAATGTTGAGTCTTGACTAGAAAGGAAATCTTTGCAGACTCCTTCCCAAGATGAGCACATGTGTGATAATGGATCTGTGCAAGAACTGGGCAGGATGGGACTGGTTGGAAAATGTAAATATAAATGTATGGCTAGGGGAGCAAGAGAAGCAGAAGCTTCAGGATGGGACTGGTAAACACCATTTTGCTGGCCAGCTGCTGTAGAGTTTTGGAAGGCAGCTGGTTCCTCTCTGCAGCTCAGTTTTCCAGCAGCAACATGGATTTAATTAGTATCCGGTGTCTCCCTGGAGCTTGCTGCGTTGCGGGTGTATTGTCTTGTTTAAATGGAAAACCCCGTGGCAGAGCCGCCAAACCCAGCACATGTGAGGGGCTGAAAGCTGAGACCACTGGGTTGAGTCAGTGGCTGTGTGAGAAATCCCTGAGAGGATCCAGCTCCTGCCGTGGCGAGTGGGGGCTCGAGAGAAACGTCACATCTTGGCCAGGGTGACTGTGCATCCCACGGAAGCGCCGGAGCAGATGGGAAGGAATGAATCCCTGGGAGCTGGACTCTACTGTCCTTTTAAGGTCTCCAGGCCAGAGACTCAGCTTTGTCCGTAGTGAACTTCCTTTCTTCCGGTGCTACAAACTCTGGCTTAGTAAAACCGAAACCAATTTGACATCCTAACTGGCTTTTTCTGCGTTGAACTGGTGAGATAGATTCTGCAGAACCGCTGTGCGGGCAGAAAGCAAACCTGTGCCTTTGTTGTTCAGAAGGAGATTTCCTGCTCTGGTTACCTGTCTGCTACCTGTGCCCTTCCTCTTACGGTAAGAGCTAAGCGAGTTGCAGTTTCCCAGGCAGAAACTGTTCCGTGTGAGCAGGGACACCACAGTGATGCTGGCACAAGCAGTGGGGCAGTGGGCTGGAGGTGGGTCATTTGCTCATCTTGACATCTTCCACCTCCATGCCAGAACTTTTCCTGGCCCAGCAGCCCGAGGATGGCTGTTGCTGGTCATGGGGAAGGGATGGGAGCGAAAGGTGATGGTAACATCCCAGACGCATCATGGCAGGCTGGATTGAAAGGTGGGAATCAGGTGCCAATTGCTCCCTGACTCCCTCATGCAACCTGGGGTTTTGCACTCCCACCACCCACAGTGCTTTGGTGTTCCTCCTGTTTCCATGCAATGGATTCTGCATGGGGACCATGGGAATGGTCCCAAGATGGGCATGGCCAAGAACTGAGAAAGGGCTGCCCTTGGGCTTCGTTGGGTGCAGTCATGTCAGAAAAGGTGTAAATCAAAATGCAGACTCTTTTGTGGGGTCTGAAAAGTCAGCCAAAAAGCTGCTTCCTTTCAAGTAATTTCTCATGGAGCTTCAGTGTGTTTTCTGGTTATGAATCCTGCAACTGGATATTTAAATTTGTGCCTGATGAACCCAGAAAGGTGAATCAACTCTCTTGGGCACTTGGTTCATCGATGGGTTTGTCCAGCTTGGGCTGGGTTTGTTATTTCCAGACTTAGATAGGGTCTTATTTTAGCATGTGTGTATTTACTGTTATTATTTTTCCTAGAGAAGTATTTTCTGCTTTTTGCTTGGTTCCTGTGCTGCTGCTGAAATTTCCATCATGGTATTTCCAGCTCCTTGGTGGAGCACAGTTTAATATTTTCCACCCAGGTGTAGCTGCTTTGGATGAGGATCCAAGGAAAAGAGTGAAATTGTGCATTGGGCTGGGAGTGAATTGGCAGCTCATAGGAGTGGAGATGCTTCATGAAGGTGTTTTTTTTTTTTTTTTTTTTTTTTTTTTTTTTTGGTTTTTTTTTTGGTTTTTTTTTTTTTTTTTGTGGCTGCTAAGAGATTTAGAAGTGCCCTTATTCTGCAGGCTGGTTTCAAAAACATGAAGATCTGTGTTGTTCTGGATTTGGACTGTCCAAAGCACATTGATTTCTTTCTGCTCATATGTGCAGGGAGCAAATGTTCATCAAAGAGTCCCACTCCTGTTGGTTGAAGAGGGGCCTGGTTCCTCCTCAGATATTTTTGGGTGCAAAATGACTCCTGCTGAGCTGCTGCTGGAAAGCTGACACTTGTGCACACACATACTGCTGCCAGGCAGGGATTCTCCTCATCCACCCTGAGCTGTGGTGTGAGCGGTGAGTGTTTGAAGTGAAGTTTTCCAGCTGCTGCTCCAGGGGTGTTCTGGCACGTGGCTTGTGCAGCCCTTCTGTGCTTACCTTGAAAGGAGGAATTTTTTTGGGTTAGGATTCCACCAGCATAGGGACTTCACACCAGCTCTTGAGTGGTGCCTTATGGTTCCATTGGAAACTGAAAACTCTGCTACTGGTGGTTTGCCCCCATCTTTTACTTCTTTTTTAAATTCTGTTGTGTTTGGAGAACAGTTTCAGTTTTGCTTCCACTCCCTGTAGGAGCCCTTGCACATGGGGACGCTGTGCTCACTCTGGGTCCAGGAGCACACCCAGCTCATGGGCTGCAGGAGCCTGGGAAGGTTGGGCTGGAATTTGAGGAACAGCTGAGATTTTGCTTTCAAGGCAGCCTGATGGGTTTGCATGTCACCTGGTGTCCCTTAGAGATCTCTGTGAAACCACACACAAGTCATTACTGGGTACGTTGTGAGTATCTGTTTGCGGGTGAGACTCTGAGGTGGGAAGCATGACCCTCCTTCAGCAGAAGCGTTTCCCTGCTGCCTTGTTGAAACTCTGCTCTCCTCATTGATACAGAGGGAATGGTTGACACAAACATTAAGAAAAATATTGAAAATTCATAGCAATCCATTAAAAAGCCATATTTGGGTTCAGAGGCTGGGAGAAAATAACTTTGAAACAATTTGGAGCTTGATTTGTTGTAGGTTAAGAGCTGACCAGAGTTCATAGTGTCAAAAGTCTCCTGGGGAAGGGAATAACCAGTAACAAGAGAACATTTCTAATTTAGAGAAAAGTTTAATAGACATGAGAGCTGGAATAGGAAGCCAGAAAAAAAATCCATCTTCTTTATGGCACAGCTAAACTCTAGGGAAAAAAATAAATGCTTTATTATTATTTTTAAAATTATTTTTAATTAATTTTTTTCATCATCTGGTTTTGTGCCTTGGATGTTTTTATGAATGTGGCTAAGAGCCATGGATGGATACCTGGGTGAAACCCTGAGGTGTTGGGGCTGACTGATGGCCTGTGCTGGGAGCAGGGCAGCACCTGCACGTGGTAACTTCTGTAGTATGTAACAGGCTCGTCCCATTCCTGCCTTGTTTGCTGAAGTCAGTTTTATTTGTCTGTTCTGTTTTGTTTGTTACCAGTGCGGCTGGAGGTGATGGTGTGTCTGATTGTTTGCTCTGAGAGTGGATTTATGTTTTTAATTCCGGTGCTGGGAGCATTGTTGGCTATGTCTGTCCCTGGGGCCATGCAAGGGGATGGCCAGATCCTGGCCATAGGACACTGGCTGGGCTGGGGGTGGCAGGAGTGCCCTGTGCCCACTGCTCTGGGAGCTGGGTGTGATCCTCTGACTTCACAGACATGCTGTGTTCTCAGTAAAGAGCTGGGAAGCCAGGAAAGGAGGAGAGGTTTGGAACAAGGATGCTGGGATCATGCTGGATTAAAAGCTTTGCTGCCACAGTTCAGGGTTTTTGTGGGTTGATTGTTTCTGCTGTTTTTTTTTTTTTTTTTTTTTTTTACTCTGAACACTAGAAGAAATTCTGATAAACACATTAGCCTCTGCTTTATTTTTGTCTTTTCAAGAAAGAATTTGGATGGAAAAAAGCCTGTTTTAGACAAACTGCCCATGCAGATTTCTTAATTGTAAATATTAGGGTGCCAGAGTGAAAACCCACTTTTTTTTTTTGATGAGAGGGAAATCAGTCAGCACTGTCAGTGCTTGAAGCACTCCTGGTGCAGTGACCATGGTGACAGCTGTGTCTGCCGTGTCATCGATGACTCAGCTTGGTGGCACCGCATGGATGAGCCAGGTCCACGTTTGGGGGACAAGGGGTGCAGCAGAGTCAGGGAGGTGGGCTGAGGGCTGCTCTGTGGGACCAGCTGGCTGTGGGCCTCTTGTGGGGATCCAAGCAGTGGATTTGTGACCACTGGATATTCCCTGGCCTGTGTTCAGGCAGCAGCAGCACAGGTGGGTTGGGTGGGTTTCACAGGATGCTGTTCCCGTCTGGTGGGGCAGTTCCTTCAGTTCTGGGTTCTTGTCTCTGCAGATGCCTTGAAGCAGGCAGGGGGGGCTTTCTGAGCTCTCAGCACTGTTCAAAAGCTGAAAAAGAGCCAGACATCTCTCCAGGGACCTCAAATGGAGGAGGCGGATGTAAGGAAGTTATCCCAGTGTAACAGGCAGAACGTGAAGGGCCAGGGACTCAGTACACTCCCAGATCACCGGGGAAGGGGTGGCAGAGCCAAGAGCTCTTAAATCCCTGGAGCTGAGCTGCGAGGCTCCCCCGGCTCTCGGAACGCGCTGCACGTTCCGCCCGGGTTCCCCGGTGGCTCTACATCAGCAGTTAAGTAACAAACTATTTAACAAGAGCTTCCTGTTGTGCTGACACCAACAGCAACGTACAAAGGAGCAAGCGGAGTAAACAGAGCTGTGCTGGCTCCTGCCTCACTGGAGCCTGGAAAAAGGGTTGGAGATGGGGAGGAGGCTGGGGTGCCATGGCTTCTGAACCCAACCTGCTGGGCCAGGGATGATGTTCTTGTGGCTGCATTTGGCAGAAATTGCGGGGAAAGTGGCTGCCTCCAGACTGCTGGTTTTTAAGGGTATTTCTGGGCTGGATAAAGGCCCCTTCACCCCTTGCCCTGCTGCTCCAACTCCTCCACAGGTGCTGTCCCCAGAGTGGAACAGCCCATCCTCCATCCTGACAGGGTGAGCACAGCTCTCAGAGCTCTAGATGTGAGCATCTCACATCCAGAACTCCCATCTCCAGCAGGTTCCTGGAGTTCCTCATTCAGAGCACTGAAACTCCTGGTTTCTTGAGGGATCCAGAGGAAATGGGGCTAGAACAAGCCAGTCTTCCTTTGCCATAAGAAATGTTCTGCTATCCTGGTAGGGTTTGTTTGAATCTCCCATGACTGGAGCTGTTGTTGGTGAAGATCCAAGGTGGAGTGAGCTATGGGGGCTGCACAGCCCCTCTGCCTCTCCAGCCCATGGAGGAAACTTCCTTGTAAGGTGAGGATGAGTTTTCTCCAAACAGCACATCCCATGGACCTGAGTTCCAGCCTGTTAAGCTGCTGTGCCCAGCTCAGAGGAGAGGTACATGTCCAAGGGTGGAGGAAGCTCAGGAAATCTCTCTGGAGTCTGTTAGATGGTCACTTGGTGTATTATTGGCTGGATGATCACGCTCTAAGTGGAGACCAGTGACAAGTGGTGTCCTCAGGGGTTGGTACTGGGACCTGTGCTGTTACATCTCTGCTGGTGACATGGACAGTGGGACTGAGGGTACCCTCAGCAAGTTGACTGCTGACACAGAGCTGTGTGGAGCAGGCTCATGCTGGAGGGGAGGAGTGGGGCATCCACAGGGACCTAAAGAGGTGGAATTGTGCCCAAACTGATGAAATTCAACGAGGTCAAGTACAGGGTCCTGCCATGGGCTGGGACAATCCCAAGCACAAGCACAGGCTGGATAAAGAATGGATGGAGGTCAGCCCTGGAGAGAGGGCTTTGGGGACTTTGATGGATGAGAAACTTGACGTGACCCAACCTTGTGAGCTGGCATTATGTCTTGGCTGTACCCACTGCAGGGCTCCCATGGGAAGGTTGGTGAAGCTTTCCATGACCCCCTCTTTTGGGAGAGCTTTTTGTGTGGTGGCACAGCTTTCCCTGCTCCATCACGAGCAGGGCTGTCTCTGCAGGCTGGAACATGTGTTTAACAACAAACCCTTGCAGACATCATTTGGGACCGTCTGTAGCTCGCTCTTAAAGATGTTTAAAGACTTTGCTTTGTTTTAAGACTTTTGATCCTCCTGTAAGCTCAGCCTCTTCAACTTTTAGAATTTATTGGGATTTGGTTTCAGTTGTATAAGGCCACTGGTTGCTTTTTGGTCTGGATTTTTTTGCTGGGAGCCAGCTGATGGGTCATCCTTTGGGACATTGGGGTATTCGTGATTATTTTTAGCCTTTAATTGGCAGTGATCTGTTCTTGGAGCTGCAGAGTGTCAAGGGCTTTTCTCTTTGTGCTCTCAAGAAGCTTTCCTTTCTCTTTCATCTGGATGCAGCTGTGTTTCTCTTTTGCTTACAGAGCACAGTACATGGGGAACCCAGTTCCAAGAACCATCCCAAAGGCTGGTAGGGCTCAGGGAGCAGCACCCGGGGATGCTGGCTGCTCCAGGACACCTGGGCCCTGTTCCAGGCAGCACCATGGACCTGCTCCCTGACCTTCACCAGCCACTTCCCTGCTCCAGGCCGCTATTTTTTCCCTCTTCCTCCCCCCTTTTGTCTTGCCCCGTTTAGCTGTAACCTCTTTCGGGCAGGAACACGGTGTGTGTGTTCATATAAAGGGCTGAGAACAATGTGCCCCAGATGGTTTGTACAAGTGCCTTCTCGGCAGCCACAGGGTTTCATTCTACAGGAAAGAAATTCTTAAAAATACAACTCCTCAGCATCTTATACTTGCAAATGTGGGCAGGAACTTCCCGAGCCTTGATATTTTGGTCCAAGTCACAGAGACAAGGGGTAGCACTAGAACTGCAGCTTTTCTTCTTTTAAAGAAAAAAACAAGTCCCTCCAACCCCAATTCCCCTTTTCTCACCCTTATGTCTGCAGGGAAAAGCTTGTAAATGTGACTGGAGCAGCTCTGACCTGCTTAAAACCAGATGGCAAAGAAACAGGACCCAATATTTCAACAAAAGCACTATGAGCTCCCTCTTGGAAATCAGAGGGTGTGTGGGCTTGCCCCCTGTTTATGGCACTTTCAGTGCTTCTGAGGTTCTGTTTCGGGGGTGCTGAGGCACTTGCACTTGCCTGCAGTTTGTTTCCCTTCCAGGATCCCTGGTTCAGGGCACTGGCACTGCAAACACCATAAGACGACAGCTTGCTTTGGAATTTCTTCTGCCAAACTTCAGGCCAATTAATTTTTTTTTCCTTATTTATCCCACTCCCTCACAAAGAGAGAAACAAGTTTTCTTAGTCTCAGCTTGCATCAGATTTGATTCCAGGCCAAAAAATCCAGCCTAGAAGGTGCTTTCCTGAGGCTGCTTGCCTCACTGTGACCTTTTGGGAGAGGATTCCTGTGCAAAATGGAACTATGTGGCATCAGTTTTATCCAGGGAATCTTCCCCATGGTGCTGTTGCCTGGGGAGGATGGGTCAGGTCTGGGTTCCTGTTACCCATCCAAAGGCTGCTGTGTTTTAACAAACACAGGGGTTTTTTGCTTCAGAGCAATGGGAGTCCTGGGCTTTTACCAAAAGTTTCTGTTTCTAATTAGGTTGTTCTCAATTTTAAAGACCAGTGATCCCTTTATGGCACAGTGTGGAAAACCTGAGCAGTCACTGACACTGCACAGAGGTGGGTCCTGCTTTTGTCCTGAGGCCCAGGGAGCAACTGTGTCTCCTTGGCACTCCTGGGGTGAGAAAATAAATTCCTCCCAGCCCTTGGCTCATGCATGGGGGAGGCTGGTGGGCAGAGTGTGAAGGAGCATCCTTGCCCTGGCCTGACTCACACAGATGCAGTTCAGGGACTTCCTGCTGCTCTGACCACCCAGCTTGGGAAAGGGGGAATTACAGCATGGCAGTCCCAGCATGGGGGGCTGGGCTGTAGCCTCACTGGATACGAATCTGGCCCAGATGCCTGAAATTGGGGTTTGGAGCTGGGCCCCTCCAGGAGGGCTGCTCCTGAGGCTCCGCAGGCAGGGCCAGAGTTGTGTTGTGCTGCTCCCTGCATTTGTCTGGGCTGGGCGAAGGCAGCACAGTCTCTCTGTGCTCACAGGAAACAGGATTTAATTTTTCCCTTCTGTCTCACTTCATTGTCTGAAATTCCCTTGCAGAGGCTGGCCCATAACTCTTCAAAGAAAATAATCCCAAGCGCCGGGGCTGGAGCTCCCTCGGCTCTGGCTGTCGGCCGCCTGACTCTGTGCAAACAGTCTGGGCCTGGAATCCCCTGGGACTGAGCATAAAGGTCTGATTCAGAATGAAAACAGGTTATGGAGCAGCAGGGCCTGTGCATCACCAGCTGCTCCCCTTTCCCACCGTGTGGCTGGAGCCATGTCCAGGGAAGGCAGCTCCCAAATGCCAGGCGAGAGCTGCCTGCTCTGGGAGCTGGGAGGCCATGGGGGAACGGCTCCCGGTCTCCTGTGGAGGTGGGAGAAGCATGAGGAGGTCGGGAGGGCAGCCCCATGTGCTGAACCCAGAGCGGAAATCATTGGGGGAGCGAAGAATGAGCAGGATGTCACGTGTGGGCCGTGCGCGCTCGGGGCTGGGGCAGAACAAAGCGCAGGGAAGCCCTGCTCCTGCCGCTCCCACCCCGCTTCCTGCTGGCACGGACACGCTGCTGGGGGAAGGGAGCATCGGGGCAGGAGCCAGCCCGTGGCTGCCCACCTTTGGGAGAGCTGGACGGCTCCCTGTGCCTCAGTTTCCCTCAGCTGACGTGTGCTGGGTGCAGCAGAATGATCTCCAGTTGTTGGTGTGCTGGGGGTGGCCTCAGAGGGCCAGCCTGCTGTGCTCTAGGGATGCTCCGGAGGTGTTGGAGGGAGACTGGAGCCTGTGGGGGCAGGAGGGGGCTCCCATGATGCATGAAAGCCTATTCTCCTGTGCTTGGACAGGCAGGTCCCACAAGTGGGACCTCAGCACTCTGTGCCTTTGGAGCAGCTCTGGTCCCTCCTGGAGAGCTGTGGCAGTGTGCCAGGATGCTGTGGAAAGTGAGGATTCGGTGTCAGGAGAGGGCTGGGAGCAGGACAGCCCTAGGGGGCTGCCTCAGGTGCTGTCCTGGCCATGGACCCTTGTACAGCCAGCTCTTCCCCCTGCTGAGCTCTGGCTTTGGTGTCTTTTTCTCTAGGGTGCTCTTAGAGCTCCCATATTTCCCTCTGTGCACCCTTGAGCACAACCTTTTTTTTTTTTTTTTTTTTTTTGTTATTAATAGCTATTGAGAGCCAATAAAAAGTTTTACAGGGTTTGGCCAAGCATCAGAGCTCGCAGTGTGTTCATTTCCTGGGGCTGAGCGCTGGAGGGGGGGTTTGCTTGGATAACCCACAGGGTCAGCGAGAGTCTGCGGCACTGGGGGCTCCTGGGAGGCTTTTAGTGGTGTCACAGGGGCCTGGAGAGGAGCAGAGGGAGGTGGGGAGGGGGAGAAGGGGGTTAGGGGCAGGGTAAAGGAGGGATAGGAGGTTGGCAAGGGTCTGGCTGAAAGCAAAACCAGAGTGGTGGGTCTCTCATGTGCTCTCTCAGTGTGTGCCCAAATCCTGCCTGACCCTCTGTGTCCATGTTTAGCTTCCTTACTGTCCTTCCTGCCTCCCACACTGGCATCCCTGTGAGGAGGTACCCAGCCTGACCTTCCCCCAGGGCAGGAGAGTCCCACTCTGATGGAATGCTGGAGGGAGGGAGAGAACAGTTCCCTCTTGGGCACCTGGTTCCTTGAGCGCAGAGCGGGTCAATGGTTCTTTTCATCCCAGTCTTGTGTCCAGAAGGAAGCAAGGGGTTGGTGTGGCCTTGATGTCAGGCTGTTGTACCTGTGTGAGGACAGGCAGTTGCACAGGGATGTGTATGGAGCCAGAGTCATGGAATCATGGAGTAGTTTGGGTTGGAGAGACCTTTAAAAGTCAACTCGTCCAGCCCCTGCCATAGCAGGGCTGTGCACATGGGAAGCAGCTCCCTAGTTCAGGAGGCTGAGCTGATTCTTGCCTGCGAGGGAGGAGAGGGGAACCTAGAATAACAACCCCACCAGCAGCACAGGGCTTCCCAGCAGCCTCACTGGGAGCACACAAGGCAGGCAAGGTGCTGCACCCCTGAGCAAACAAGTTCCCACCAGCATCATTTGCTCTGGTGAGTGTCACAGCATTCGCCCAGGCTGCAGCCAAGGGGCCTCACTCCCAGCTTTGCAGTTAAAATCAAGGTTGGTTGATAAGAGCAGAGAAAGAAGCAGTGGGATGTTAGTAAGTTCCTGTTTGCCAAGTGGGTGTTTTCCCCCGGCCCACATGGGCTGTGGGGGGTGCCCTGAATGTGGCTGTTCCCCAGGAACCATGTCCTGGGCAGGGCTGCTGGCACAGGATCCTGGCCCACCACAGTGGAGGCTGCTGCTGGAGTGGGAAGCACTCCAACTCCACTGGCCCCTGCCCCTGCATCCACAGGGACTCTCCCAGCCAGGTGAAATCATTTTCACTCCATGGGCAGCCCCATGCCTGGCATGGTGTGCCTGTAATGCTGGGTTCACGTGTCCTCTGCTCTTGGGGGCTCTTAGAGTCCCTGGGTGATGCCTCTGAATGGTTCCAGAAGCTGCCAGCAGCCCTTCCCTGTGGGGACAGTTTTGTCCCTGCATCACTCTTGGCTGGCTTCAACATGGAGACACTCATCAACCATTTCACCTCCAGCTGACCAAGCTCTTTTAAAATTCATTTATTTGTTTATTTAAACCAACATCTCAGGCATGAGGCACTCTGGGACCTGATGTTTATCCCAGCTTCTCCCACCCTTCAACTGTGGCACTATCATTGCTGTAGGAATTATCTATCTGCAGGGAAGGTGCTGGAGGGGCTCTGCAGAGCTGGGAGCAGGAGCCTGGAGCCCACAACCCTCTGTTGTCCTCTGCCTGCTCTTACTGATTTCTCCCTCTCCTTTTCCACAGCTGGGAGACCGAGGAGCTGCGCTGGGAGGACCCTGTCTGCAGGATGTTCTCTCCACCAAAGAACTCCCTGTGACCAGCGATGATGACAGTCCCGGCGGGACCTTGGGAAGCACTAACATTTCAGTAGCCCAGCATCCGTGGACGGCCTCTTACCCCTCCTTCTCCAGACCCCGCCCTCCCACCGCTCACCGGGATGGTGTATTAACCAAGAGGAGCCCTGCTTCTTTCCTCCTCACCCTTCCATTTTCGGCAGCTCTGGGATTTGTATGGCAGCAGCGTAACCGTGGAGAGGCCGGGGTATCACAAACTTATGGATTTTGATAAGAGAGGAGGGAAAGGGGAGCTGGAGGAAGGTAAAAGGATGTCCAAGACAGGTGGAGGAAGGAGTGGTCATGGAGGCCGTGGTGCTGGAACCAACTCGGGAGTCTTAATGGTGGGTCCCAACTTCCGTGTCGGCAAGAAGATTGGATGCGGCAATTTCGGGGAGCTCCGTCTAGGTGAGAAGGGTCATCTTTGTCCTCACTGTACCCACTCATGCTGGGATTGCCCTGGCGTCTTCCTCCTGCAGTGAGAGGAGCTGGCACAGACTGTGGCCATGGGCACTGACAGGCTACACAGAGTTGAAGCGTTGTCCCTTGCAGGTAGCCCTTGTTTTGTCACAGAGGTTCCACTTCCTTAACCCTTTCACACTGTGCTTGATCTACCAAGGCCCATCCCAACCCGAAGTACTGATTGCAGAGGTGTTTTCCATCACCTCCCTATGCCTGTCACTCTCTGGGTCTCTCAGGGAAAATGCTACAGTCTGGATCTGTCTGTTGTAAGTGGTGGTGGCTGTGGAGTTCTGGGTGTCCTCCAAATCCAGGAACACTGTTTGAGGAATGATTCAGGAGATGCCACTGTGTGCTCAGCAAATCTCACTCCACTTGTGCTCCGGGTGCTACCCTCCTGCTGTGCCTTAGGACAGGGGATGGAGCATGGGTGCCTGAGGGATGTTCACTCTGCTGGGACAAACATCTAGGGAGGAGAATCTGTGTTTTATCGTGGGTAAATTCTTCAGTCGTTCAAACTGGTTGTTTGAGAGACTCTCCTGAAATTCTATGCAGGGCAGAGAAAGGGAGGAATAAAACCCAAGCATCTTCCAGAGTCACTTTCTATTTTGAACCAAGTTTATCAGGAAACTCCTCAAGCAAACTCCTGTTTGGAGGGTGGGGAGGTTACTCCTCTCTCAGGACTGGGAATGTCCCTGGAGACCTTCAGCAAGCTGTTAACCCTTTGCTTGACATCAGGCAGGGCCCAGCAGCGCAGTCTGGATGTCTCCAGGAAGACACATTGGACGTGTGGGTGAAGTCCCTGCCAGCTGTAGCACTTGGCTGTGAGTGCTTTGGGAAGGGGCTTGTGCTCTGGGAAGAGGAGCAGAGCCTGTGACAGCCACAGGCCTCGTTGCTCCATGATACTTTAAGCAGTGCCTTCTCAAACCAAGCTCTGAGCTAAACCTGCCCTGAGCTAAACCTGACCATGGGCCCGGGGAGGAGCCGTGGCAGCCCTGGCTCGGGTGGGGTCGGCTCCCACCTCCCTCTGTGGGGAGTTAATGTCAGCTCTTCCCGGTGTGACAGACTGGCTGGTGCCAGGCTCACCCATCCCATCCCTACACTTCCCGGCGGGATTGCCGCGTAATTGCAGAGCTGGGGAAGTGCTCTGGTTAAAATCCAGCCAAGCAGTTCTCATGTTCAGCTGTCTCTCCTGGTGTCATGAGGAGCTCTGAGCCTTCCTCCAGACCCAGGGCTTGTGGAAGGAGAGGTACTGGGGGATTTTGCCACAACAGCTGCTCCTTTCAGTTCCCCAGATGGATCTGGATACTCCTGCTGCCAGTGCCTCCCTGAGCTGTGCAGGGTCCACCTGTGTCCTTGCACCTCCTATTCCTTGCTTGTATTGCATAGTGGGTCCGTGTTTCTGGGTGAGCTGGATCCCAGGATCCTGCTCTAGGCAGGAGCTGGAGCAGTGTTGCTTTGCTGTGCTCAGTGCTAGGGATCAGTGTGACCTCCCTGCCTTGGCCTCCCCCTTATTTTCCAGGGGCAGCAGCAAGGGGACGTGAGTCTCACATGGATCTGAGGAATGTCTGTCAAACTGACAGTGAGGTTGCTGCAGGGACCTGGGAGCGGTTGGGCTCGGTTTGATTGTGGCTCCAGGGACGAGCAGTGAGCTCTCGCTCCAGGGCTCCACAGTGGTCGATTCTCACAGTGGGAGTTTGTCCTTGCCACCAGCAAGAGAAGCTTCCAGTCCCTTCACGTGGCTTTTTATTTTGCTCTGTCACACCCTGCAGTGCCTGGCCATAATATGATACAGGCCTGAGCACAAGATCTCATCACAGTAGTGGAAGCCACAGCTATGTGGCTTCTTTCCTAAAATCACATCTCTCTTCCTTAGGTGTGCCTTCAAACTGCATCAGGGCTCAGGAATGCTGTCAGGATTTAGGGATTCCTTCAACTGCAGATGAATGGCAAGGGACCAGAGGGCTCCTGCTGTGAAGTGGTGGCATGAGCAGGGATGCTGCCCAGCTCTTGCTGGGCACTCAGCTTTCCACTGGGAATAGAGAATTCAGTCCTCAAAGCTTTAGCGTCCTTGAGGACTGAATTCTCTATTCAGCTCAGCATTTAAAACTGCACCTCAGTATTTAAAAGCTCCCAGATCTTTTTTGACCTTTTTCCTTTTATAACAAAGGCTGTGAGATCTTGAAAAAATATACCTGGAGGTGTACCTGACTCCTCCAGGTACAAGGGGTGGGGATGGAGGAAGGGGACATTGTCTTTCTCAGAAAGGTACCACTTTACCCTATTTCTCCACCATGCTGAGAAGCATGTGGTGATCTGTCCTTAGGGTGCTTCAGCTCAGCTGCCCCAGGTAGAGACAAATGCCCACCCATGTAGGAGGTGTCCAAAATCATGTGATCTGTTTAAAGATGAAATATAAAAAAACAATTGGCATAAGGCATTTGTGGGAAACCAGAAGGGGAATGACGTGGGCAGGAGTTGTGGCTGAGCCAGGGCTGTGCATTTCAATCCTGCTTCTCCTTGTCCCTGCTGGCCTTGGCATCCTGGGCAATGCAGGGACGTGGTGCCAGTGCCAGTCCCAGTCTGGCAGTGCTGCCAGCCAGTTCCGCACTGGACCAGCATGACTGGAGAGCTGGGCTGCAAGCTGGAGCAGGGTGGCTACTCCAGCCCTCTGGCACAGAGGGGCAGGCTTATGTTGTGCAGGTATTGGGTCCTGTTAACTTCTTATGTACTGGAGCTTCACCCTGGGCTAATGAGTGCTCATCCCTTCCCTGCTAGCCTCCAGCCATGGTCCAGCTCCAGCCCAGCTCTTCCTGGGGCTTTCCAGCAGCATCCCTGGGCAGTGCCCACTGCCTGCAGCCCCTGAGCTCCCCCTGCCCATGTGCTGCCCACAGCCAGCCCCACTCCATGCCAGGGTGAGACGCTGCCCTCTGAAACACAAGGCAGCAGGACACTGGTGGCAGTGAGTGACTGGAGTGTGGCTGGTGGCTTGTGTGCCCTGGCACTGGGCATGGCCGAGCTGCAGCCCTGCCAGCTCCCTGCCAACTCCCTGCGCCCCGGGAGCGGGGCCAGCACACTCACAGGGAGGGTTTGTTGGACCAGGTTCCCCTTAGCAGCTATGAGGAATGCTTGGGATGAACTGGGATAGGGGGAGAGGAGGAAAACCCAGACATTAAGCAGAAAGGTCAAAACTGAGCCTTAAGCACCTGGAGATTGTTTGCTGGTGCAGGGCTGCCTCAGAGCCAGGAATTGCCCTTAGTCCTGGCATGCTCCCTGAGGGCCCCTTCCTGAGCCTGGCCCAAGGCTGGTGTTCCTGCCAGGCTGTGCCATGGAGCCACCCCAGGGCAGCCTCAGCCTAGAGCTGCTTCTGTTCTTCCAGCAGTAAACTCCTGCAAATGTGCTTTTTGCAGCTTCTCAGTGCCCACCCCTCTCCCCCAGCCTCCTGCATGCATTGCTGCTGGCAGCTTGGAGCCACAGCAACTGTTTTCCTTCAACATTAAAAGCTGGAAATTAATTCTCTTTTAAAGTAAATTCGGGATTTTGGAGGGAAGAACACGGGGGGTGAGTCTGTTTGCAGTGTGTGAGCCAGGAGCAGGTCACTGCTGCATCTGGACCAGGGCCATGCCCCAGCACAAGGGTCACATGCGGGTACTGTGGACATTCCCAAGCTCTCCTGAGCTGTGGCTCTCAGCCCTGTCCTGCAGCCTCCCAGGAACTCACAGGGAGTTACTTGGGGCCACGAGAGGTGCCTCGAGCACACTTCTCGTGACCTCATTCCTGTCTTGGGCTCTGCAGAGACCTCCCTATGAGCACCTGCAGCGTGGCCAAGAGCTCAGCCACCTCCCTCCTGTGGTTGGAGCCACAGACCCACCACATGCCAAAGGTGGCACATGGGTGTCTTTGGAGGCTT
This sequence comes from Zosterops lateralis, assembly GCF_965231275.1. Taxonomy (NCBI): domain Eukaryota; kingdom Metazoa; phylum Chordata; class Aves; order Passeriformes; family Zosteropidae; genus Zosterops; species Zosterops lateralis. The sequence goes on from NC_139789.1 coordinate 1,485,609, forward strand.
TGGGAGAGAGGAACCCACACAATTCCTGTTGCTCCTGCCTCCCTTGCTGAAGGCTCAGACTTACTTTTTCTCCTGGTTCTTCAGACCCTCCTCTAGAGAAGGTCAAGCTGTAAAATAACATTTTTCTTCTGATGATGTTAAACCCCAGTGCTCCACAGAGCTGTCATTACTTGGCCTGGTGCAGCCACTGTCACTGGAGCTGCAGGGCTGGGCCTGGCTGCCTTTCCATGGAGCTGCCTCATCCCCTGTTCCTGCACTGCATTCCCAGGTCTGGGAAGCCAAATTCCCATCCCAGTGCCCAGGCACAGCTCAGTGCTGCTGCTGCACAAAGGTTCCTGGTGTGGGCATAGTGCTGTGCCATGGGCAAGGGGCAGCCTCAGTGCTTGCTTTTCCTCTCACAGTGAGGGGCTGGAGCATGTCCTGGAGCTGAGGAAGGGTCTGGAGCCCCAGGAGAGGCTGAGGGAGCTGGAAAAGGGGCTCAGCCTGGAGAAGAGGAGGCGCAGGGGGTCCTTCTGGCTCTGCACAACTCCCTGACAGGAAGGGACAGCTGGGGGGGGTCAGGCTGTGCTCCCAGGGAACAGGGACAGGAGGAGAGGGAATGGCCTCAAGCTGCGCCAGGGAAGGTTTAGATGGGATATTTGGAAAATTTCTTCACTGAAAGGGTTGTGAAGCGTTGGAACACACTGCCCAGGGTAGGGGTGGAGTCACCACCCCTGGAAGTGTTCAAAAACATGTGAATGTGGCACTTGAGAATGTGGGCTAATGTGAACATGGTGGTGCTGGTGGTTGATGATTGGAATGGTGATCTGAAAGGTCTTTTTCCACCTTAAGGATTCTGTGATTCCATAATTCTAAGTTGCTTGGATGGGGATCCAGCTGGGAGCCCAGTGCAGGGCCGGGCTCCTCCTGGGCTGCCGTGACATGCAGGAGCAGGTGCCGGGCGCTGCTGCCAAGTCCCTGGAGAGGGGACAGCAGAGAAAGCCACGTCCGGCTTTAACACACCCCAGCCCCAGGCCTGGCTGCCTGCTCCTGCCTTTGGCCCCTTCTGATCCCACACACTGCATCCTGCAGGTGCTGGCAGCTGCATTTGGAGGCACCTCCGGCACTGAGCTGGGCAAAGGCCCCTGCAACGCAAATATTTGCTTTCTGCACCCATCTCACCACTTTTATCTTTTACTTCCTTTCAAAGCACCTTCTATGCTGCAAGTCCTGCCTGCTCTGGTCTTCCCAAGGCACTCCCTGGGCTCTGGCACATTTTGAGTGTCAGAGTTGCCCCCTTGTGAGTACTAGGGCAGAGCAGGTGGCTCCAGGAGCTGGAGTTGGGAGTTCCCTGGTATGGAAGGAATCCTTCCTCCTTGCTCTTTTGCTTTTTCTTTTCTACTGGTTTATTAATCTCATGACAGGCCAGTTCTGCTATTTGCACCTTTTTTAATTCAGAAAGGGGAAGTGGAGGATGGTGATTTGACCTCTGCTCCCCATCTTGTCCACCAGCTGTATCCAAGCCCCCCAAGGAAGGGCTGAACTATGGATTCATTTTTTGGCTGGGAGAATGCTGACAGCTCCAGAGCCTTGTTGCTGGTAGCTTTGTATGCCAGCGATCCACAGGCTGTCCTGTGTGCTTGGGAGAGGACAGATGCCACTGCTGGGGATTCTCCTGCCTCCATCCCTGCTCCCTCCCTGCTGGGCTGAGTCTTTTTTGCAGTGTCCCTCTGGCAGTTTTCCTGCCATGTTATATTTTCCCCCCTTCAGATCCTGACTGACCTCAGGGAAAATCCAGCTGTGAGTTTTCTGATCGCATGTTGCTGCACTGGAGGCAACAGTAATTGTTTTGGACTGAACTGTACGGCTCTTTGGAGCCATGTACAGGTGTGGGGATGTCCCACCTGCTCCCCAGGAAATGTCAGTGCATGATGGGACAAACCCCCTGGATCTGGCACACGCTGTGTTCGCCAGACGTTCCTCCCTCCCTTCCTCCCAAATCCCCTCCTCCCTAATCGCTGTGAAGGGATTTGCTTTATGCAGAGGCAGCAGACAAAGTGGCTTGGCAGAGGTCCCTTGGGATGGGAGAGGGTCAGGGAGGCAGCAGGATTGAGCCCCTCCTTGGCTGCAGAGCCCATCCCTGGGAGGAGCCGCTCCATTAATATCTCCCATTCATCCCTCTTCCTGTAATCCTGCCACCGACTGTGGCGCTCAGCAGCTGGCTCTGATGTCATCCGGCCAGGATTTATTGCTGCTTCAGGTGGAGAGCAGCAGTCTGAGCAGATGAAATCTTACGCCAGGAGGAGCTTGTTCCCTAAGCAAATTGCTTGGAGAAAATCCGAGGAGACAGATGCAGCTCCATCAGATACCCACATGCCAGGCAGCAGGATCTCTGGCTCTGGAGGGAACCTGCTGCCCTTAACCCCCACCTGCCTGGGCTCCTGCAGACTCTGGCACAGGGAACACTCAGAGGTGTTCCTGCAAACCTTTAATCTTTGCCTTTATGGGCCTGGGCAGAGGTTGTGCTGATGCTTCCCAGGTGTGTCTCCTTTTTTCTTGGCCCCCTGGTTTTGGGGGGATGTGGAGGCACCCTGAGCTCAACCTTGCTGTGGTTATGGTGTGAAAAGTCCCATACAGGTGCGGAGCCCTCCAGGGAATCCTGTACAGGGTGCTGGGTGCCACAGCTGCTCTTTCGCTCTCCTGGGCTCTCCCTTCAGCTCCTCCTACAGTCTGGGCCATGCCATGGATCTGCCCCTAGCTTCCCCTGTGCTCCTGGATGGGCGGGAGCATCCCCAGGGATGAGGTTGATTCACACGCAGGTATGCACAAGTCATTCCCAGGAGTGACCCCGGCCATGGGGGAGAGATTTCCACCTGCCTGTGGTGCCCTCAGACTACTGCTGGCTGCCCCAGTGCTCCCGGGTGTCCTTCCTCCCTGCCACCCTTTGCAGGGTCCCACTGGCTATAACTCGGTGTCCCCTGACTCTGGCCATCCCTCTATAGCCCCCTCTCCCTGTGGGGCTGGGAGAAGCACCAAGTCTCAGCCTTGTCCCTGCCTTGCCCAGTCACGTCCCCGCTGCTGCCCCCTCCCATCAGTCTTGGCTCCAGCCCTCAGAAGCCTCCCCATCCCAGAGGAATCCACATACCCCACCTGGGGATAATTAGCAGGCATGTTGCAACTCCCCACAGTGGGTTCTGCTCTGCTTGTGCCTTGAGGCCCCTTCAGGTGCTCTGGGAGCGGCAGAACCTGTTCAAGATGTTTTTGAGCCCAGGAGCCCTCAGGGACAGCAGCGGGTGTGTGGTGGGGGTGATGCAGGGACTGCTTTCAACACCTTTTTGTATCTCTTCCTGCAGGGAAGAATCTCTACACAAACGAATACGTAGCTATCAAATTGGTGAGTAGCTGTCAAACCGGGGAGCTCCTCCATGGTCGGGATGGGGGATGTTCCAGCCATTGGGAAGGAAGTTTCTTCCCCTCCCCTGGTGTTGGAGTGGGTGGAGTGGGTTGGGATGTGCTGGGTGGCTGCAGGGGAGCTCCGTTCCTGTTTGGAATTGAGGGTAGTCTGGGAACACATGTCACTGCAGGTGGGGTGATCAGGGTCTGGGCAGGGAAGAGCTGAGTCTTGCTTCTTCCAGTCCTCACCATGGCCTGTGCTGTGCTCAGCCAGTGCCAGCAGTAGAGTGGGTTCCCCTGCTGGTACCTGATGCCATTAATGTTTTCCTCTCTCTGGATGAGATGATCTGGCTCCCATATGGGCTGACTTTCTCTCATCATCCCCTGAGGCTTCATCTCCCATTTTATACTATCTGCTCCCAACCCCAAATGCTCTCAGTCCAGCTGCTGCCAGCATGTGAAGGAGGTGACATCCAGACCACCTGAACATCCTGCTTCCTACTTAACTGTTCTCCTTTCTCTCCTCCAAGGAACCCATAAAATCCCGGGCCCCCCAGCTGCACCTGGAGTATCGGTTCTACAAACAGCTGGGCAATGCAGGTACGGGGCTGGGCTGAGCTGCCCTGGGGAGCTGCCTGCCAGCGGCACTGCTGGGAGAGAGGCTTTCCCTAAATGTGACTCTGCAACTTCACTCCCATCTGCTCCACAGGGAGAGGCTGGTTTTACACAGACGCCTCATCTCATCTTTGATCTCTTTTGATTTAGTTCTTTTCCACCACTGCCCCCGCAGCAGAGTCAGGGATGTAGATGGAGCTTCCTCCTTCCCCCTGCTGCCAAGAGCAGAGCCAGGCTGGCTGTGCAGGGAGGGCAGTGCAGGAACATCCCCCGTCTGCAGCCCCTGTCCCTGTCTGGCAATGGCATGGCTGTGACAGCATGGCCTTGCTGCAGCCCTGCACAGCCCCTGCTCTTTTTCTTGCAGAAGGAATTCCTCAGGTTTACTACTTTGGCCCCTGTGGGAAGTACAATGCCATGGTGTTGGAACTGCTGGGACCCAGCCTGGAAGATCTCTTCGATCTGTGTGATCGGACCTTCACGCTCAAGACTGTCCTGATGATCGCAATCCAGCTGGTGGGTGCAGCCCCTCGGCCTCCCCTGCAGCTTTGCACGGCTCCCCTGGCCCCCTGGCTGCCCCGGGGAGCAGGGGATGTGTGGGCACCGTGGGCAGGCACCATGGTCATCCCATGGGGGAAGATGCTGACACATCCCAGCCTGGCTCACCGATACCTCACCCCCTTCCTGCTGAGGGAGGGCTCTCAACCCCTTCACATCCCCTCTATGAGCCTAGATAAGCATCTCCCTGTGTGCCCAAGGTGCAGCTGGCCTGGGGCAGTCTCCTGTCGTGGCAAGGAGGCGATGTGCCCATCTTCGGGGCTTGGGCCAGGCTGAGGGGAGCAGGGGCGAGGCAGCCGGAGCAGGGCCCAGGGCGGGAGCGTGCAGGACACAGGGTGGGTCTCTGCCCTGGCACTGACATCTCCTTCTGCCCCAGATCACACGGATGGAGTATGTCCACACCAAAAGCCTGATCTACAGAGATGTCAAGCCAGAGAACTTCCTGGTGGGGCGGCCGGGCAGCAAGCGGCAGCACACCATCCACATCATCGATTTTGGCCTGGCCAAAGAGTATATTGACCCCGAGACCAAAAAACACATCCCCTACCGAGAGCACAAGAGCCTGACAGGGACAGCGCGTTACATGAGCATCAACACCCACCTGGGGAAAGGTGTGTGGGCAAGGCAGCCAGCCCTGCCTCCTGGCTGAAGGGAGGGACTGCAGGGCAGGGGTGCCAGAGATGGGGCTGGGGACAAGCTGACTCTCCTGCTTTTCAGGGTGCTGGCAGGGACACATGGGGTGCTGCAGGATCGGGGGGGACAGGGACAGTGGCTGTAGTGGGAACTGACCCATGTCTCTTTTTCTCCATGCAGAACAAAGCCGCAGGGATGACCTGGAAGCATTAGGGCACATGTTTATGTACTTCCTTCGTGGGAGCCTTCCTTGGCAAGGCCTCAAGGTAACTGCCAGCTCCTGCTGTCTCTGGGCATGGCTTCCTGTGGGTCTGGCTCTGCCTTGGCATGGGGAAGGGGAAAGTTTGGCCCCTGGGGTGTTGGAGGCTTGGCACCCCACCAGCTCTGAGCTCCATGTCAGGACTTTGCAGTGCTGAGCAGCTGCAGATCTCCCTGTGTCCCCCCAGCTGCTCTCACAGTGCCTATTCTGGAAACCCTGGGGTTCCAGACCTGCCTGGGGAGGGAGTTTCCTGGGAAGGAGTTACCTGGAAAAGAGGGTCAAAGAAATCATCCATAGTGTGACAGCACCCAGTGCCTTCCCCTGCCCGGGGCAGTGCCTGGCCCCTGTGCTGACCCCACTTTGTCCCTGCCAGGCTGACACACTGAAGGAGAGGTACCAGAAGATTGGTGACACCAAAAGAGCCACCCCGGTGGAGGTGCTCTGTGAGAACTTCCCAGGTGAGAGCACTGCCTAGCCCAGCCCCCAGCCCCAACCCTCTGTCCCCTGTCCCCCTGAGCCCTCGTGTCCCCGCAGAGGAGATGGCCACGTACCTGCGCTACGTGCGGCGGCTGGATTTCTTCGAGAAGCCTGACTACGACTACCTGAGGAAGCTCTTCACGGACTTGTTCGAGAGGAACGGTTACGTGTTCGACTATGAATACGACTGGGCAGGGAAACCTCTGGTGAGTGCACAGGGACTGGGGGCAGAGGGTGAGGCACCTCAGGGAGCAGGGGCAGCAGGATTGGTGGCAGCAGCCAGGGAGGATACGACTCTCAGCCATCTCTGCCACAAACACAATGTCCAGGGGATCAGCTCCACCCTCCTCACCAGTCACTAGGTCCAGGGCTGTGACACAGGAATTTGAGGCTCCTGGAGCCAGAGGGACCCCAGCAGCCAAGCTGGCACCTCACTTTCTGCTATGGGCGCATTCCTTGGGCTTGCTGCAGCCACATACCAAATATGGCACTGCTGGGATGGGGGTAGGGGCAATGATCAAGTCCCAGTTCTGGGGGGTTTTGCATGTTTGACTGGAGGTTGGATCTGGCTACGGGGTGTTGGGAGGGCTCCATGCTGCACTGACATTGTCCTTTGTGTCCCCAGCCCACCCCCATTGGCACGATGCACAGCGAGGTGCAGGTGCAGCCCCCAAACAGAGACAAAGCACAGCCACACACCAAACACCAGGTGAGCAATGGCATGGCCTGGCTGGGGCATGGGGCCACAGGCATGGGCAGCTTGGGCTGCAGTTTCAGGGACATGGAGCCCAGTGGGGACTGGAGCGTCATTTTCCCTCAGTGCTGCCTGAGGGAACAGTTCTCTCCCACAGCTCTGGGTCTGTGGCTCACTGGGGGCCCAGGGCAGTGTCCCTGTGGCCTGGCAGCGGAGGGAGGAAGCATTGTGGAGGCTGTAGCATGACTGGGGAGTGCCAGGCCTGGGCATCAGCTGGTGAGAGGCAGGATCCAGCCTGGGGTGTGGGGGAGGGCTTGGTGCAGGCTGAGGCACCTCTGCTAAGGGTGATTCACTGGTCTCCTTGTGATGCCCTTCCATCAATGGGACAGTGACACAGGACAAGGGAGGGCAGGATTGGTGGGGCAGCTTGGCAGCGTTTTGCCCCATGCTGGAGCTGCCTTTGTTTTGGGAACGGGCAGAGCACAGGGGGCCCAGCCTGGGGCAGGGATCATGCAGAGCTGTGTGGGAAAGGGGCCAGGCTGCTCAGAACTGCTCCAGTGCTGTGGCCTGTCCTGCTCTGGTGCAGGACACGTGTCTCTGGCACTGCTGTCATCAAGAGCAAACCTCATGTGTTTTCCAGCAAGTACTGTACGAACCCTTGTCCTCCCAAACCTCCGTGGGGACAGGCACCTGTATAGGGGCTGGAGCCAGGGAGGCAGCATCCTGTCCTCCCCAGGCTGCTCCTGCCCAGCACAAGGAGCCTGGCATAGTCCTGGCTCTCACTGGCAGCACTTTGTTAGGGAAACATCTTCAAATCACCTCTAGCTCATTTCTGGGAACTCACTCCCAGTAAACTCTCTGCCCACAGCACCAGGGAAATGCCACGTTGGACATCCCATCTCCAGAGCAGGGGGAAAAGCAAACCACAGAGCTCCCAGGGCTTGGGAGCAGTGTCCAGCCTGGGGACACAGGGTGTCCCCACAGCTGTGGGGCCGTGCAGTGCTCATCAGGGGAGGATTTGGCTGTGGTGCAGCCTGGAGGAGCAGCCCAGCTCATGCCACACAGGTCCTACCAAGCCCCGCCAAGTGCCGCGTCGTCTTGGGGATATGGTGTCACCTGGGCCTGGCTGCAGCTCCGGCTCTGCTGCCCCAGCCCACTCCCAAACACGGGAGCCCTGCTGGAGCTGGCCCTGCTCCATGGGGTGGCCCTGTGTGCAGCTGGCCGTGGAGGTGTGTGGGTGGGTGGCAGGGGGACACAGACCCCCATTGTCACCACAGGGACCGCTCTGGGAGCTGCCAGGACGGTGCTGCACGGGTGCCCTCCGCAATCACCAGCTCGAGCTGCTCCGGTCATGTTTTTGCTTTTGCATGTCTTATTTTCTGGAATCCCTTTACCACTTTTCCTGCCTCTTCCCTCCACTCCTCCCTTCTCTTCCCCATTCTCCCTCTTTTCTTTTGTTTCTTTTCATTCTGTTCCTCCTGCCTGTTGCGAGCAGCCGCCCGAGGGGACGGAGTTGTGGGATCCTCAGGCCGGTGGGCAGCCTGCCGAGGAGCCTTTGGGAGCTCACCTGGCAGCCGGCAGGCTCGGGGGGTCCGTCCAGGTACATGAAACCACGCGCCTGGGGCAGGGGCGGGCGCGGGAGGGAGCGGAGCCACCCTGGGCCTCGTGGCTGCCCGCGGAGCCGGGATCAGCCCCGCTCCCCCGCCCCGGGGCCACACATCCCAGGGTCCTGCCCCGGCTGCAGCACATGCTGCCTATCTCTGTGGCTCGACTGAATGTTCACAGCTCGCAGACGAGGCTGGTGCTGCTTCCTGGGGGCTGCTGGGCTCCCTTGGTGCTGCCAGGGGGAATTAGAGGGTGGTTGGAGATGGATGGATGGATGGATGGATGGATGGATGGATGGATGGATGGATGCCACACTGCAGCACGACAGCTGGGTGGGCATCACTCTGCCCCCAGTGCCGCTCGTCTGAGCAGGGACTTCCCTGCGCCTCCTTGACTGGAGCCCTGGCTCCAAGCCCTGCTTCTCCTCCCTTCCTGGGCACCCCTTGGCCGCGTCCCCCTGCTGTGGTCCCACCTTGGTCCTGTGCTGGCGCTGTCAGCGCCGTGCTCGCCGCCTCCTGCCCACTGCTGCTCAGCCCTGCCTTGGCCTGGGGTTCCATCCCACGTGGATGGTGGGACATCCATGCTGGGTCCCCTTGGCTGGGCCTGCGCTGCTTCCTCTGTCTCTGCTTCCGTCCCCGCCGCTCTTGCTCGTTCCTGCTGCTCCACGGTGACTCTGCTGGTGCGAGGCCCCAGCCTTGGGCACAGCTCCCACTGTTGCCATCATGGGGCCAAGCACTCCATGGTTCCAGGCAGGCCCTGGGGCCAGCACTCTGAGGGCCCACCTCATGCTCTGCCTCCCTCCTCCTGTCCCTCATCCCCTTCCTTCTCCCCACTCCTGCTCTGCAAACCCTCTGCCGTGCTCCGCCTGCGTCCGGCACTGCGGGGATGATGCGCAGGGGTCTCTGTGCTGGTGTCAGGGGCTGGAGCCTGACGTGGCCCTGCTGGCTGGGCACTGGCTGTCAAGTGGCAGCTCCTCTGAGGGCCTGGGAAAGGCTGAGGCTCCTCACTGGAGCCAAGCAGCGTGGAGAGTGTTTGGCCTGTGCATCCCCAGGGAGCTCCTGGCTTTGCCTGTGGGCAGCAGGCACAGGATGGCGATTCAGACACCTCTCAATTGCCTTGGTGGCTTGGATATCCTCCTCGATGTCCTCCACTGTGGCTGACCCTGCTGCCCTGGTGAGCAGGCAGAGCTCAGGGATACCTGAGCCCTCAGGGTGGGCACTGGGCTGAGTCTTGGTGCCAGGAAGCAGAAGTCGTGTCCAGATGCTCAGCTGTGGGAAGGGCTCCTGGCAGCTGTCAGCTTTCCCAGGCTCTGTCTCCACCCACGCTGGAGCTGGCTGCCAGCAAGCCCCTCTCCTGGTGCAGGAGCTCCCAGGAGCTTGGGATCCTTCCAGGGGTGTTTTAAGGGGCTCAGACCTCTCTGTGTGATCGGGCTCAGCACTGAGGCTGAACACCACTGTCTGGGCAAGGGCACCATCCTGCCACCAAGGGCACCTCAGTGCTCCTGGGCAGAGCCGGATGGTCTTCCTGGGTGGCTCCTGTGCCCTGCGGGGGAGGGGAAGGGCTGCAGACCCCTGGGCTGCCCCTGCTGACACTCATCTCTCCCCAGGTGATGAGCTCCACCAATGGAGAGCTGAACACAGATGACCCGACAGCAGGACATTCGAACGCCCCCATCACAGCCCCCACCGAGGTGGAGGTGACAGACGATACAAAGTAAGACCGCTGCCCCCTGGCCAGGGCTGGGCTGGGCTGGAGGAGGGGTCAGCAGCTGCCCCGGGATGCCTTGTCCAGTGTCCTCTGGGGAGCAACAGCCCAGCTGTCCCCTGGCACCCCGTGAGGGGCATCCCTGCAGGGCAACCCCCACCCCAGCCCTTCCCACCTCACCCTGCCCAGGGCTCCTGCACAGAGGGGCACGGATGGATCTGGGACTGCTCTTTCTCTGAAGTCCCTGCCTGGCCCTGCCTCTGGCCACGTGGCCTTGTGTGCCATGGCCAGTGTCACTCCCCTGGTGCCATTTGCTGTGGCAAGTGTCATTTTTGGTGGCCGTTGTGGTGCTCCCAGTCCAGCCCCTGCCATGTATCCCAGGCACTTGGTGGAGCAGCTCTCCCCATGTGGGCTCACCAAGGCACCAAGGGGTTTCTGTCCTCCCTGACCCCGGGGCTGCTGCGCCCTCCGTGCCCTGGCCCCGGCGCTGACGGGTCCCCTCTGTCCCCAGGTGCTGCTGTTTCTTCAAGAGAAGGAAGAGGAAAACCACCAAGCGTCGCAAGTGAGCTGCCGGGGCCGGGCGGAGCGGCGAGCGATGGCTCCTCTCCCTCTGGCCGTGGCTGGATCTTGACCCGCGGAGTCCCCTCGGGCTGGACGGGGACGGGGGGGCCGGGCCGGACGGGCTCCCCCAGCGCCCCACGCGCAGACGGGGAGCGGGGCCTCCCCAAACTGCTTGTCCTTTCCTCCGCCACTCGTGGCCGTTTACTCGAACCAAGCCCAACTTCGCTGAAGTTCCTGCGTCCGTCAAACAGAAAAAAAAGAAAGAGAAAACCCCACGGCGTCACTTGCTTTGAGTTTATAACCAGTCTGAAATGGGGATCAACTACAGACTCTGACCCGTCGCTGTCAGAAGAAGACGAAGACAATTTCGAGAGCAGTGGGCTAAGGAGGAATACTTTTTTTTTCTGTTGCTTCTTTGTCTCTTAAGTTAATTTAAAGTGAGTCTCGGTGCAGAGTGCTGAGTCGTCAGTCTTTGACCGTCATCTTCAGTGTTACCGAATTCTGCTCTTCCTTCCGGCCCCGCCCCGCGTCCCCGCCGGGTCCCCCCGGTCCGGCCGTTGGTGACGAGCGGCGGGCGGGGAGAGCCGGGGGCGCGGGGCGGGGAGAGGAAACGCGTTTACAGATCATTTACGATGCACTTTTGCGAGCAATATAGGCGCCGTCCGGTCCCGCCAAGAGCAGGTCCGAGACTCCCAGGGGCTGGGGGACACACAGGGACAGGGACGGCCGAGACCAAAGGGCCCCATGAATGGCGGTGGCAAAGCAGGGAGGGGAAGCAAAGCAGCCTCGTCTCTGGTGCTGCGATTTCTTGGGGCTGGATGTTTCCACAACAGCTGTAGGTGTGGGCAGGGCTTGATCGGCCTCTTGGTTTAACGGTCTGAGCTCCCCGAAGCCTCGCGGCTCCTCCCGGGGGGCTGGGGGCCAGGCTGGGCGGTGAAGGGCACCAGGGTGGAGTGGCTCTGCCAGCGTGGAATCCCCCACCACGGCATCCCCCACTGTGGGATCCTCCCGGCCTGCTCCTGGGGCTGGGGGAAATGGAGGTTTTGGAAGTGACACACAGACACCCCCCGCACCCCCGTGTTCCTCGCCACCCCCGGGGCACCGCAGCTCCCCACGTGACTGACCCCGTGCGCTGTCGTGTGTATTGATCGTGACACATTGGGGGGGACACACTTATCTTTACCAAAACCCTGTTGTTCTGCCCCAAGAGAAGGGGCTGAGGCTGTGCTGGGGGGGGCGGGGGAGGGATGGGACCATCTGTGGCTGCTTTGAAACATTTGTCAAAACTGACCATCTCGGGGGGGGGGGGGAGGGCTGGAGACCCCAGATTGTGGAGGGGCTGGGGGGGCGTCGGGTCTCCCATGGGGCCGTGACCTCCCCAGGACCCCTCTTCTTCCTAAATTCGGGATTGACCCCGGCTTTGGCCTGTCCGGGCTGCGGCAGCCAGGGCAGCCTCAGCTGCTGCTGCGTCCCTGGCCACGGCGGGAAGGGGACGTGCAACGTTTGACCTCGTGTCCCCAGCGAGGCGAACAAACGAATTTTAAAAATCGCCTTAAATTTTTCACTGGAAGTGGTCCCTTGTCAGCTCGTCGGCTCAGAGCAGCCCCGGCAGAGGCCGAAGAGGAGCCGCGGAGGGGAAGGGAAAGCGGCCGCGAGGGTGTGCCCGGCGTGCCCGGCTCTGTCCGCACACCCTCGGCCGCCGGGGCCGTGCCTGAGCCTGGGACTCTCTGTCCTTCCAGCGAGGAGTCCAAATACTGCGATTGTACGTGAGAGCGTTTGTTCCATTGCGAGTTTAGTTACTGCTTTAAAACCAAGTGTACAGAAATGGCATTTCAATTTCTCTGATGCTTCCTGGAAGCCATAGAATTTAGGGGCTTTTTTTTAAATAAAAACAAAACAAAAAAAATAAAATAAAAATCTTTAAAACCCAACACATTGTTCTGTGTTTCATTGTTTGGTTCCCAAGGTTGACATTGTGAACCCAAGCACCCCCTTTTTATTGGAGGGTCCCTCAGCAGTGGGTGGGAGCAACCCCATCACAGGGGCTCCCTGCCCAGAAGCCTTTCCTGGAGCAGCAGGAAGAAAATCTCGGGGGGACAGGGGAAGAGCAGCAGAGCCGATGGCTCTGGGCAGCCCTCCCCAGGCTCCCGGCGGATGCTCCTGTAAAGCCCATGAGTGAGGAAGGTGATGGTGGAGGAGGGGAGCCCTTGGCATCGTGGCTGAGGATGAGAAGGAAGGCGAGGACATTGTGCTGAGCCCAGCATGATCCATCCAGGGCCGCAGGACCGTGTGCCTTGGTGAGCAGAGTGTGGGTAGGGTGAGAGCAGATGGGCCGGGCTGGGCTTCCCCTGCTCCTGGCACTGCAGGGCCCTGTGGCCAAGCTCCAGCACGGTCTGGAGCGCTGGGAAGCTGCCCCTGGCCCAGAGGCTCACGTTCACCATGGCCCCACTGCTCCCTCTGGGCAAAGGGCAGGGCCCTGCTGGCCCCGCAGTGCTGAGTGACAGTGGGAGCTGTGCAGAGCCCAACCTTCATCCTTGCTCCAGCAGCCCCCACAGCCACTCCATACTGGCACTCACAGGCCAGAGGATCTGCCTTTCCCCCCCAGGCCTGGACTGGCCCCTGCAAAGGCTGAGGCAGCCTTTAATTTAATTGTCAAAAACCTCTAATTCAGGTTCAAGAAATTCAGTCATAAAATGACATGACCCAGACCAGAGTGTGCCCACCCTGTGCCAGCCTGCTGCTCTCCTACCACCACCTCATACCCTGAGGGCCTGGACGCCCCAGCAGTGATTGCCAGGCTCCAGGATTCCCAAGGATCCAGCTCATCCCACATCCCATGGACCCCACAACCGTGGCTGGGGGAGACGGGCCAGGAGCCAAGGAGCCAGTTTGACCCACACTTCCCCTCCACCAGTGCCCATCGTTTCCCTCCAACCACAAAGAAACTTCGTAGACAACCTCAATGTCTTTATTGTTTTCCTATTTACAAATCACAAAGCTGGCCAAAAAGCAGAGTGTGAACACGGGACGAGAGCATCGGATACATTCATCAAATAGCACAGGAGCCGAGCCGGGCCCGCTCTGCTCAGAAGGTGACGTGGTACAACAGAATGGCTCATACTTCTAGGAACAGGCATGTCCAACAAGGAATTACATTCATCTATCTACAAAAGCCAGAATTGCATCAAACTGCGGAAAAGCCGTAAGAACAGAAGTTGCTTGGGTGTAGTTCAGAGTTTGTCTCCTCTCCCTCCGTGACAGGACAAGCTGCCAGACCTGCCCCAAGGGAGGGCAGGAAGGTGGGATTTGGGAAAAGAATTTGTGTAACAAAATAATAATGAGAACAGAACTTCCAGGGAACAGCCAGTAGGACGCTCCCACTGCAGCTGGGCAGGGCCAGCCCCAGCCCTGCTCTTCCCAGAGCCAAGTGCACAGCTCTGCTTCTCTCAAATTCCAATTATTCCACTATTTCCACCTGTACCCACCCCCACCCCCCCCCCCCCCAATGTGCAGAACCCAGATCAGACCCCCTAGGGAAGGTGCAGGTCCCAGCAAGGGCCCCAGCTGCCAGCAGTGACATTCCCACCACCTTTGGGAGAGGGGTGGTGACAGGAGCGGGCACAGTCACGGACAGCCTGACGGACACAGAGCCTGGGCTGTGAATCCATCTCACAACACTGTTTGCATTGCACAGAGTCGGGTTCAGGCACCAGGTCATGGACCCAGGGTTGGGGTTTTATTCTATTTTTTAGTACTGGCCGTATTAGAACCATCCCACCTGGAAGCAAGCTGACAATACACAGCTCACACCATCTCCCTGGAGCACAGAACACACTCTGGCCCTCTCTAACAGCTACTGGTGAGGAGGTGCAGGGCACTCCCAGGCTGCTGCTGCACGGCTGAGCAGGAGACTCCAGCCAGCACAGCCCCAGGATCCCGGCTGGGGCAGTGGCAAGAGGAGCAGCTCCGTGCTCCAGCCAAGGACAGCCAGGTTTTGACTTCAAGCAGTAAAATCCAGTTGCAGCAGCTGCTTAGAGAGTGGCAATGGCTCCGTGTGCTGGAGCAGGAAGTCAGGGAAGGCGCCCTGAGGCAGCACACCCCAGCGAGTCCCACGCAGACTCTGGCACCTCCGGTCTTTCTGCCAGGCTGAGCTAAATTCCAGCTTCCTCTGCAGTGGAGGGGAGGAAGAGTCTTGTGGTCTTCACTCATGGGCAGTGAGGGTGGGGCTGGTCAGGCCGCCCAGGACCGGCCACCCTCTCTGTGACAGCCACAGGGACAAGCAGCTGGCTCTGAACAGGTACAAGCGGTATCTTCCAGGTCACTGAGCTCCACAGCTCAGCAGATGATGTTTGTGATCTCCCTCCTGTGCCTGGCCAACAGGCAGTGTGCAAACACACACCAGCATGGAGAATATTCCACCTTTTCCTGAACCGTTCAGTAAATCCTTGCCCATCTGCTGCATTACAGGTAACAGGCAGGTGCACATCCAGCCTCTCTTCCTGCTTCCATCGGGGCAGCAGGGGCGGGCAGCAATGCACAGGAACAGAGGGAAATGCATGGAAACGTGCATGGAAACTGCAGGAGTGCCCAGGAACAGGTGAGGCAGGTGCCCTTCTGCTTCAACTGACAAACCCTGGCACTTTGCAAAGGACAACGACCAGTAACAACAGAGCTGGGGCTGCTCAAGGCTGAGCTGAGTATCACCCAGCACTTGGGACGTGTCAGGGGTTTGGAAGCAGCACCACGGGATTCAGAATACAGGAGGGACTGCCTGGCCAGGCTGCTGCCCTTTACCACTCTGCAGGGAGGTCACCTCGCTGCCACCAACTGCCCGAGGTGAGGATTGTCACAGATCAGTGAAAAGAGCAGAAAAATGCTACGGTCCCTCCAGAGGAGCTCAGGTTTGAGGTCTCCAAGCCTGTGTAGTGCTGGAACAGCAAAGCCTCAGGGAAAAGGCCACTTTCTGTGACTTTTGAAGGCGGCTCTGTGTGCTGAGGCTGCTGGCAGGGAAGGTGCCAGACACGGGCTGGCCAAGCCCTGCAGTCTGGCCTGGAGTGCTGAGCTGGAGCAGAGCAGGGCCTACCCAGCCTTGACTGAGTCTGTCTGCAGGACCATCTCCTCACGGCAAGTGAAACCACAACCAGAGCCACTCGCTGCCTTGCTTGACCGGTGGAAAAGCATCTACATTCATTACAGTCCGAAAAACGCACGTTGTTAGATAGGGTTAATCAGGAGGTGAAAAACAACAAGCCACAGACAACCTACGAATGGTACTGGGACACCAGCTGGCCTGCACTGGGACACCAGCTCGCCTGGCACCTGAGAGCAGCAGCAGCACTAGCACAAGGCAGAACATGAGCTTTGAAATGATTTCACTGAGACCTTTGGCTAGTGTGGCTCCAATTGGTGTGGTCAAACTCAGCCAGAGATTTCGTTTGGGAGGTGACGGGGAAGAGTCGAGTCCAGGGCGGGCTGGGCAGTGGCACTATGTGTAGAAGATGATCTCTGGGATTTGTCCATCCTCCACGGAGGTGCCGTTGTTGTTCCCAGCCGCGTAACAGAACGTAAAGCAGGTTTTGGCTCCCGTTGTTGGTGATTCATGGATCACTTTGCGCAGTCCTTTGGTTCCATAGTGGGAATCTGGACCCTGCAGGGGTCACGGAAGACAAGAACAGGTCAGGACCCTGCTGCTGCCCAGCATTGGGTGGGGATCTCAGTTCCTCACTTTTCCTCCTGGATTTGCACCTCAGGTATTCTGAGCTCAATCTCATCTCTCTTTAAATGCTAATTTAACCAGCTCTCAACAGCTAAATATGAACTTTTTGAGGCCACTGCAACAGGCTCTGGATTACATACTTGCAGAACTGACAGCTCAGCTGTACACACCAAAAAAATCACCCCATCCCCTCCTCAGTGAAACACCTGTTCAGTGCTGTGAGACAAGTAAAAAAACAGCTCTGAATGCTGAGCTCATGGCAGCAGCAGGTCACTCAGAGACTTTGGAGATTGTACCACTGGCCTCAAAGGACACAGAGCAAGGCCCAGGTTGCACTGAAGACCCACAGCAGGTGCCCCCACCTGCCTGCACTTCACCCCACCCCTTGCGGTACCTTTAGAGTAGCACAGGCTGTGTAGTTGACATTGGGTAAAATCTCAACAGGCTCCTTGAACATGACCCGGAAGGTGTTGGACGACCCGTCACAGCTGAAGCCGGTGTCGTTCTGCCCCAGGACCGTGTTGCTGTCCGTGTGGATGATCTGCAACACAGGGTCAGCCTTTCATCTGCAGGGCTGGACACTGCCAGCCCTGCCTGCGTGAGTGTCCCTGAGCTGGGCTGAGCCCCAGGCACTCCCAGACTGACCAGCCCTGTGATGACTGCACTGTCCATTACTCGTGGCCCTCATCAATGCCATGATCACAGAACCACACAATCCACATTTGGATTGGAAGGGACCTTAAGGATCATCCATCTCCAACCCCCCTGCCAGTGGCAAGGACGCCACCCCACTATCACAGGTTGCTCCAAGCCACATCCTGGACTTACACTTTCAGGGATGAGGCAGCCACAGCTGCTCTGGGCCCCTCTGAGCTCACCACAGAGCTGTGGGCTCAGGTCCCAGGCAGCCCAGGACAGTCCCTCCTCACCCCCAGGCTGGCAGAGCACTGCAAGCCCACACTGTGCTTAGACCCTTCTCCCCCAAGAGCTCAGGGCAGCAGGATGAGCCCTGACAATCAGGGAAGAAATGCTGACAGTCTGTGCTCATCACACCTGCCCTGTGTGCTGGAGTAACTCTCCTGGAGACAGCCCTTCTCCAGTGACCCACACTGGGGTGGCACATGCACCCAGAACAGGCACACAGCACCCACGGGATCCACCTGGTCTTTGGACAAGATCATGATGGACTTGAGACAACTGAGCCTCCCCCAGCCTGCTCAGGGTGAGAAATCAATTACAGCTGCTTCCCAAACTGCCTCCCAACTGCCCCAAAGCTGGGAGCAGACCTGGGGAGATGCTGTACTGACGTGTGCAATAAAATCAAGAGCAATAATCCTTCTGATCCCCAGTGCCCCATCTGGCCCTTGCTACATCTGCCAGCCCCTCTGCCCAGGGACACACACAGTCCCTCTGAACTCAGATTTTGTTACAGATTCACTAAAATGCGTTTGTCAGCCCCTAAAACAGCCAGGATTTTTAAGGCAGCAGAGAGAATTACCTGTATATTTACTTGGTAATCCGTTGGCCCGTGTATGGATCCGTATAATCCAAACCCAACTACAAATATCCTTTTGTTTACTGAGAACCTGCAGGAAAAGAGCAGGAAAGTCAGTCCTAACTTGCCACTCCTGTATTGCTGATACGTAGCTGATATCAGCACCAATATCTCCACTTGTGCTGATTTTACACTTATGATTTAATCAAACCTACACAGATTTAAGCACAGCCCTTAGAGAGAGGTGAAACCCTGCCCAGAACCATCAGCTGCACACTCACACCTCTGATTGGCCCAGTGCACTCGTGTAAAACACAAAGCTGCACAATGCCATCACCAAATTTCAGGGTCCAGGCTCAGGAAGTGTTTCCAAGTTGTGGCAAAACATCAGCATCCCCAAAGGTCCACCGAGCCCAGGCAGGGCAGCCTGGGAGTGGAACAATGCCCACCTCACTGTGCTCTGTCCAGCAAACAGCATTGGATATTTCACTGCTGAGCCCTGGGGAATTGTTCATGTGCTGCTGGGTATTTGCTGCATTCCAAATTTACCAAGAGCAAACATAAGGATTCAGTCACTCCTGAGTGCAGGAATCCCTGCTGCCCAAGGAAGAAGGGGAAGGGTATTTACCCCAATACAGCTCCATCTTCTCAAGCAGCAGAAGCCTCAGTGCCTTCTAAGCTGCCAGCAGTGTTTCTTCATCTGTCCACCAACTCTTTTAGCCCTGTTGTGTTCCCAGAATAAACTGGTCTGCAGCCAGCATGGAATGTTCAGTGTTGGAACTGACCCTGATGCTGCAGAGGCTGAACCTGAAGTCAAACCCAAGCTCCAAAAAGTCTATGAGCATTACAGGTGGGAACAGGAGGTGTTTGGAGCTGGCAGCAGTTCCCACTGCCAAGGGTAAATGGACCACAGGATCTCACCAACAGCTCCAGTGCAACAGAACCATCTTAAAAATTGTGAAGAGCTTCACTGCTGTGAGTCACCTTCTACCCAAGATAAACACAAATCAGGAAAGAACCAAGGCTTCCTGATTCCCTCCTGTCCTGTTCTCATTCCCTGGCCACACAAGCCTTGTAAAGCACCATTTTCCAGCCACACTTGCCAGTCTCTGTCACTGTAACTGGGCTCTGCTGGTTCTCTAGAAGCTCAGGTCTGAACAAACAGGGTGTAGCAGAACTTTATCTCAACCTCTCTTCCCAACAGGAGAGATGTTAAGGGGCTTCAACAAGTCACACTGACACCTAGAGCAGGGAACCAACCTGATGGAGCACTGGTTACCTGTCCCCCCATGAAGCATGGCAGGGGAACAACTGGTGACAACTTATTTATGTGCCCCTAAGCTGCAGGAAGCCTTTGAGGGGTTATTTCCCTCCCTTTCCAGGGGCCTGTGCTGGGAGCCACATTTTCTGGAAACCTTTACCAACGGAGATGCAAAGTGGCAGCAACATGCAGGTCAGTGCACCAGGGGATGGTTCTGCCCAGCAAAACAACTCCCCTTTGGGTTTTACAAGGTGGGAACTTGGGGCATAGCACAGAACCTTGTGTGTTTAGAGCTAGAGCAGTGGAAAGCTCAGAACACGAGCCCAGGGGTGGGAATGGGCGCGAGAGCTGACCTGATCCTGTCACTCGTCCCACTGTACCCCCAGCGGCTCTCCACCTGCTGGAAGCGGCTGATGCTGCACTCCTTGCCCCGCAGGCAGCACCGGGGCCGGTCGATGAACTCCACCCGCGGCTTCGGGTTCACTGTGAAGTGCAGGAACAGGCTCACCACCTCCCGGTCCGTCAGGATCCCCGACTGGGCAGGCCCTGCAGAGGGGAGGGAAGGGGCAATGCCATCAGCCTTAGGGAATCACAGAGTCCTGGAATATCCTGTGTCAGGAGGAACCCACAGGGATCATCAGTGTAGCCCTTGGCCCTGCACAGACACCCCAACAATCCCACCCTGAGCATCCCTGAGAGCGTTGTCCAAAGGCTCCTGCAGCTCTGGCAGCCTTGGGGCTGGGACCATTCCCTGGGGAGCCTGGGCAGTGCCCCAGCAGCCTCGGGGGGAAGAACCTTTCCCTGAGCTCCATCCCAAGCCCTGACACAGCTCCAGCCCTTCCTGGGCTCCTGTCCCTGTCCCAGAGCAGAGCTCAGCCCCTGCCCCTCCGCCTCCCCTCGGGAGGAGCTGCAGCCCCCGAGGAGCCTCCCCTCAGTCTCCTCTGCTCCAGCTGAATGAGCCAAGTGCCCTCAGCCTCTCCTCAGAGCCTTCCCCAGCTCCGTGTCCCTCCTTTGGACACTCTGCAACAGCTTTAGGTCCCTCTGATCTTGTGGGCCCAAGAACTGCATAAGCTGAAGGAATCCCTCTGGGATTTTCACAGGGAAACAAGCCTGACTTGCAGCTGGGAGGAGGCTAAATCCCCATCAGAGGTGGGATCCCAGCATTATATCAAGATATTACATCCCAGACAAAGGTGCTGCCCTTTATGCACAGGGCAGTCGTGGGCTGCAGAGCCTTCATGGAACATGGAACTATGATTACCTGCCAAGCTCTGTGGAGCCCAAATGCACTGGGCTACCAAAAAAACCCAAAAGAATGCAGCTGATCCTTGCCCCACTCCTGGAAATGGTAACATTGGTAAGAGAAAGATGTCCAAACATCCACACCGGTGATTCAGACACGATGGAGGACCATGAGGAGCAGGGACAGGGACTGTCACACAGTTACCATCAACTCAAAAAGTTGAAGAGTATTTTTACTCAAGACAAAGGTGGTTCAGCTCATTCCTTCAGGCATTTAATCCACATTTTGCATTTTAACACCTTTATTGTAGAACCTTGGGAAAAACGTTACTGATTTTACCAAGAGCTGGAGCACGTTCTCATCTTTTTTCTCCAGTAACAAGACATTTTTCCAGAGTGATGACAGAATCACAGAGCAGTTTGCGTTGGAAGGGACCTTAAAGCTCATCCAGTTCCAACCCCTGCCATGAGCAGGAACAGCTTCCACTATCCCAAGGTGCTCCAAGCCCCATCCAGCCTGGCCTTCCAGGGATCCAGGGGCAGCCACAGCTACTCTGGGCAACCAACTCAGTGATGCTAAACTCAGTTTTTTCAAACTTCTTCAAATACTTTCAAAAGTGAAACTGGATAAAAATTGATCTGTCAGCCTAACACTCAAAGGCCTCTCTACAGCTGTTTGCACAAGGCTTTAAACAGAAACAAGACCACTGAGTTTTGGGGAAAGAACAGCAGTTAAATGCTCTTTAACGTGCTGAGCAAATGCCCAGCTACTTGTAGGTCCAAAACTACTTGTAGCTGGTTAAATTCAGCATGATCTTACCCAGACATAAGCTGGTCCAATGATGCAATGGGGAGAGAGACTCAAGAATTCAAGGAAGTTGACTGCTCAAAGGCAAATGAGCATTTGGATACTTTGTTCAGCAAAAACGTCAGCCCCATTGATCGTGTCTGAACTTATCCCCTGTTGCTGCAACTCACTTCTGCAATGTTTCAAATTACCTGCTCTAAGGGCAGGGAGGGACACATTTGCCAGTTAAAACATTTTCATGCAAACCCCCACGTTTGATACTAGATTATACAATAAACTGGTGAAACCACTACTGTAAAATTCCAACTTTTTTTGGCTTTTGAGAGAGAGGGGTGTGGAGGGGAAAAGTCTCTCTCTCCTGTCTCTGCTGTGATCACCACAGAAATCACAGTCATTCAGAAACTCAAAAAAGGACAAAGCTGAAGGAATTCTAAGTTAATTCCTTGTTTAAGGAACAGTTGATCATTGCAGTCCCCCAGGTTTGGGGGTTTTGATCATCTTTTAGGTTAAAGTGCATGGAGAAAACTTAAGAATTTCTCTTAAAGCACAAAGGTCCAAGTGGGACAAGAAGTTTGTGACAGACAACATGTGGAAGGGCACTGGTACTCCCAGCTCAAAGCCTTCAACCCAAACATGCCAAAATTAACACTTTCCTTCCAGTGAGAGAATGATACAAGGTCACAAGAAAGGGCTGAAAGAAATGGGATCTGCAGAAAAATGCAAAGATCTCTGCTTCACGAGCAAACTCCTTCTGAAGAAATCCACATCACTAAGGCCATCACAGCTGTGACAGGCCAGGCAGGGAGTGGGGATCAAGTCTGAAGCACAGATTTTCTCCTTACTAACAGCCCTCCTCACGTGGGAACGGGGACATGAAGGACTGACCAGCTGACGCCAGCACTGCCCTGAGAAGTGACTGCAAAGGAAGGGGGTCAGTGCCCCTGTTTGCTTCTGTGTACACAGCACTGCAGCCTGAAACAAGCTGCAGTCTGGAAAATGGCTCCACTGTGTCTTTTTAGCATGAAAACTATTTAAGCCCATTGCCAGCTTCCAATCCCCAGGGAATCACCAGAGGATGAAGCGAAAGACAACAAGCCATGAAAACAAAACAAGGCAATCTATAGTCCAAGCTGTGAAATGAGTTAGACATCTCTGTGGATCAAGATCTTAATGTAAACTTGAAAAATGCTTTGAGACACAGACTAAACAACACCAAGCCTGCAACTCAAAGAACATTTTCAAAGTTTCTCAGATATGGGACTTTGCTCTGAATAGCATTGGCAAGACAGGGCCAACACCACCACAGGCAGAGGATGGGGAGAAACATCCCCATTTCTCTTTGGGAACAGACTATGATCAACACCAATTATTTGCAACTCCATTAGGTTTGTGTAGTTTAAAAGCTCAGGACAGCTGGAAAGGGAAGCAGGTGAACCCCAGTTTGGATCTTTGCTCTCAGCTGAATGGGACTGTAACCATCCAACCATGCTGTGAGAGCAAGCACAGCTGTGATCCCCCTGCTCCTCCCAGGGGAGCACCACAGGCTTCAGAATGAGTGAATGGGCATGGATGAAAATGGCATTTAGACAACAGATTTTAATCATAGAATCACAGAAGAGTGTTGGAAGTGACCTTAAAGCTCATCCAGTTCCACCCCTTGCCATAGGCAGGGACACCTTCCACTATCCCAGAGCACTCCAAGCCCTGTCCAGCCTGGAGCCACAGCTGCTCTGGGCAACCTGTGCCAGGGCCTCACACCTTTATACTACAGAATTTCCTTCTAAAAATCCAATCTAACCCTGCCCTCCTTCAGGAGGCCATTCCCCCTTGTGCTGTCACTTACGAAATGTCCCTTTCCAGCCTTCTTGTAGACCCCTCTTAGGGGGAGAATGGGGGAGAATGAGGGAAAATGGGGAGGAACATGGGCGGAGTCTCATATTTAAATCACTACAGCATATGCAGAGAAAACCCTCCCTCACTCTTGACTCTCTGTAGCTGAGGAAAAGCAAAGACCAGGATTGCCAGAAACACCTTTGTTGAGTTACCTGCTGCAAACTCCTCAATAGTCATCAGTGGGAATCGGATAAGGGAGAGAGCTTTGCCCAGAACCTTCCGCTTGTTCTCTGGAATCACCTGGAGCTGCTGCCGCTGACACTCGGCCTCCGACCAGCGCACCACGGCATTGAACAGGCGAACCTCCCGGATCCCCAGGGTGTCCCTCTCCAGCACTGCCACCAGGGTGTCTGCAGGGCAGGACAACAGGCACAGCTTCAGGCTCTAACCCCAAATCAGCCCCTTTCACCTCACCAGGAGTACCCCGTGCACAGCCAAGGTAAAAGAGGAAGCGGCTGAACCAACAGCATCTCCCAAAAGTGCCGCCTGCAGCTGCTGAGGAAGATTTATCTGCATATTCCATCAGCAAGGAGCTCACCAGAGCAGCAAACAGAGCCCATTTAATTGACATGTTAATGCAAGTGCAGGAGGATGAATTGCAACTTGCTTGACGTCAAACGTCAAATTTGGATGAAACAAGCGGCACAAAAGCCAGAAGGTGACCCGTGCCTTACCTCCACAGCCCATCTCATTAGAAGAAGGTTAAAGCCTGAATTTTGATGTTCATTAACTGTGCCCAGCAAGTTTGGAAACTGCAGACGGTAATTAAAATAGCCAGTCCTTGCTTCCAAAAACACACCACCTTTTTAACTCCAAAACCTGACAAAGACTTGGGGAACAAAGCCAACTCTACAAAAAAGGCAAGTTTACACCCACCCAAAACCTGCCAACATCAACACAGGAAGCGGGCTTTGTGTCATGCCCAGAAAACTCAAGTTGCACCAAAGTAAGCAGATTCCAGGGTATTTCTGCAGGCAAGGCAGCAAACTCTTTGGCAAATTCCCTGTCTCCAGCTGCTTTGTGCCAGAGACTATTCAACTGATTGCTCCAGAACAGCCAAGCCACAAGTGCCAAGCATTATTAACCAGTAACAACTTTGGAGACAAGCTAGTTATGAAAGCATGGAGAGAGAGGGAGGGATGGAAAAGAGCTTACCCAGGTCAATGTCTGTAAACCCCTCTGCATTGATGGCATCTGAGGTGTTCTTGTCTATGTTCTCCAGGCACAGGCTGGCCAGCTGGGGCTCATCAAACAGCCGGGCCTAGACAGGAAAGAGCATCATTAACAGAAAAGGTATTTTAAAGTTTACACTAGGAACCCCCCTTCCCCTGCCACAGCCCATCTTCATTAGCAATACCATGCCTGACTGCACCAGGAATCCACTGGGCCTTTCACAAGCAGTTAAGCATGACAAGGCAAACACTAGAAAATTCTGTGTTTGGCAGCAGCCCTGGTTCAGCTGTGCATGTCTTCAGGCACGTCTTTGTTTCAACACGGCCTGGGTGCAGGCGCTGATCGTGCTTTCCAGCACCACACTGACCCTGTCAGCTGAGCACAGGCAGTTTTTACATCGTTTTTCTATTTACAAGAAAGCTTTGCCCAGTGACTCCAGGCCTGCCTGCTCTACGAATAATGCAGAGGCAGCTTATTCTGTAAGAGCAGCCACACTGATCTTGCGTATTAGCAAGAAAAAGCTGTAGCAGCAGTGCCTGTGTGTCCTGGGGAGCCCTACAGGGTACACAGCCTGCTTAGTGCATTTCCATGTTTTGCACAGAAACAGCTACTCTAATCCAGTTACCTTAAAGAATTCGTCCCAAAATAGGTTACTATTCCAAGCAAAGCCTTTACACAGCCTGGAAAGCTGCTCAGAATTTCTCTGGTGAAGTCTTGTAACAATTTTGCTGCCACTTCAGATCACCCTGGACTGCCATGTGTTATCAGCCCTGTGCCCAGCACAAGCAGAAATGGATGGAACACACAAAAAAAACCACTAAACTCTTACTTCAGTGCTTTGGTTTTGTTGTTTAGGAAGGAACTGCCTTGACATCACACCTAACAAGAATACACCGGACTTGAACTCACTGCCACAGGTAAGGTTTAAGACTCATGTTTTGGGCTGGGAATTCCATCACTCAGGAGACGTCTTCGAGCATCTTCTGCTTCACCCCTGCTTGTAGCATGCAGAGCTCAGCAAGGCCAACCTTTGTGCTGAGACCTCAAGTGCAGGAAGCTGAAACAAATTCTCAGGGCCCAGGGAAACTTCAGCAGTTGTCACCTGCTCCAGGGACTGGAGGGCTGCCAGTGCCTTTATACTCTTGGCATCAAGAGCTGTGACTGACTCAGACTTTACTACTGTAGTGGCTCTTTGGACACGTGAGGACTTTGATTACTCTTACAGAGCTCTTCCCCACAGCAGCTCCAGGCAAGCTTTATTTTCTTGCTGATCAAAGTGACACTTGGACGTACATCCAAGTGTAAGATCACAGTTCACTATGAGGCACAATCAGTTAGAAAAGCTGTTTGCCTCTGATATTTCTGCCATTGATCAGCAGTTGCTTGAGACAGACAGTGACACAGCTGCTGGACCAGCAGACTGGGCAGACACACACACAAGGAGGTTTGCAGCTCTACCTGGGGTTTCAGGTACATGACCTTAAGACTATTGGGCCTTGTACAAGATTTATCTCAGGTCTGTAATTTACTGAAGAGGTTGTTGGTTTGATGCAGAGAAAGCATAAACAAGCAGGTTTTCACAATGGACCAGAAACAAGAGGGTTGTGAGAAGAGATCCCTTCAGTGAGGTGCAGCCAGTCATTGAGATCAGGCACATTTCTCAAACAAGACCTGCCTCAAACATCTCAGACTTGATACAGAGCAACAGTGAACCTAAAACTAGATAGAATCACCACTAATAATTAATCAGAATGACAGGCCACAAAAAACAAAAGAAATCAGGAAAGCCTTTCCCCATCTGGCATTTCACCTGCCTCAGTGCCACGGATAAGTGCGCCAGGCCGTATTTTGCTTTTGATATCTGAAACACAAAGATACCTTCCTCCTTTGCCAAAGAAGGACCTTTGTGACCTGTAAGGAAGTCACCATAAACCTAAATATTACCTTGCCAAAGCTACAAACTGAAGCGCAGAGACACAGGGAACCACAAAAAATCTCTGCATAAGGAATACCTCTGAAAGTCAACACCTCTAACCCATCATGAGACAGTGGCTTTCTTAACATGCCTCCCCAAAACTTCAGCCTGTAGGAATGATCTGTTCCCAGTTCCTGGCTAACAACTTCTGATCTTTCAGATTGCAGTTGCTGAACCCAAAGAACAGGAGAGCTGCAGCCAAGGAGCTACAATTGTCCCACCATGCATCAGAGATGGGAGCAGAGATTTGGCTGCCACTTCCCAAACAAGAGCCTTCAAGTCCCGAATCTGCCTCTGGGAAGTGCAGCGTGGATCCCCCCATGCCTCAGGGGCTGCCTCATCTATTCAAGGCATGTGGAAAAGGGCCACGTTAAAGAGGATGTGTAAGAAGGCCATGGAGTGTTGAAGCAGTAGCTGAACCCAAGAAGTAACAAGTGTCTACAACTGCCGTGTGACATGGAACTACTTTGAGAACTGACCCAAATATTTAAACTTAATAAATAATCCCAGCCTAATCCTGAGCAACGAGCTCAGCAGTGACTGCTTCAGGCCAGCCCCGCCTCAGTATCTGCACAACTGCTGGTGTAGCCACTGCCACCCACATGGTACCTACAGCCAGAGCCTGAGAGACACCTGCACTCCTGATGAGGGGAAAAAATCCAGCAGACAGGAATGCTGGGCAAGACAGGCAACCTCTCAGAGCCAGGCCACCTCAGTGTGCTGGTTTGCAACTCAGTGCAGCTCCTCTGCAAGGTCTATTTAACATCAGACACCACAGCAACTTTCCTAAGCTGGTTGATGAGAAATATCCCTCCAGAGCCACTCCAGTCTGCCCCTTCCCTAAAGGAAAGAAGCTCACACACAACGCCTGCGTGTTTCTTATTCCGACAGCTCCCAGAACAGGGTGTCCCTGGCAGTGCCAGACACCACCACACAGGTGACAGCACTGTGGATGTCACCAATATGGCATCAGCTGTGCAAGAGAGAGTGGCAGGGACCAGAGAGAGAGGATAGGGCTGGGAAATGGGAACAACCGTGATGCTCATTTAATCAACCTGGATGCAAAATCTGATCTTTTCCAAACTAAGCAGAAGTTGTAAACATTGTCTCCTACTTTGCTGCTTCAAGAGTCAAATGGAAGGTGGAAGAGCCCAACCCTCAGAGACCGGATCAGACCCAGGGCCAAGGAACAGTTGCTCTGACACTCTGGGTCTGTGAGCCTTCAGTGCAGGAGGCTGGGCTGAACAGGCTGAGGAAGAGAGCATCTTGTTCCTCTCCCAGGAAAATAAACCAAAGCACTCACAAAAAGCTTTTCTTTCACCCCCACTACAGGGAATTTATGGCACAGAAGTCCTTCAAGGAATGGCTGAGCAGCCAGATAACAGCACTGAGAGAAAGCTCAGCACTACCAGTCCTGATTCTGTAACACATGGAAATCCTCTCATTCCACTTTTCTTCTTGCAGATGAAATCTTTCCACCCTGTTAACTCCATCTCCAACTCACACTCTGGAAGGAACCACCTGCCACAGTGAAAGATCTGAAACAGCAGCAACGTTTGCTGTATTTTATTGCTCTTTGTAAGAACCTGCTCAGCAGTGCTGGACTCCTGTGAAGAAGAATTCAAAACGACCAAGAACTGCTCCACTTTGGATGATCAACTCGGTAACACTCAGAAAACTCCCATTTTCTGACTGCTGGACCTTTCTGAAGGCAGATGATTACAAACTCACCTGAGTTAACAGCATGAACGCATTGTCTGCTCGGAGGTTTTTTTTAAGAAACTCCACACAATGAGCTTCAAGGGCTGGAACTGCATATTTCTTAGCTGTGTAAAGTGTTGTCATAACAGTCTCTGGTCCAATCTGAACTTCGTCTGAGTAAAGAAATCTGAAAGCATGCAAACAAACATTGCTGTGGTGAATTAAGATAACAGGGTAAAACCCCTGCAATTCATAGAAAACATGTTTGTGCCTCTGCCTGTCATCCTGGTCCATTTCCTCTGCTGGAGAGATAGAAGGGTTTTCACATCCTTCCCACTGACTCTGGTTTACCAAGATTATTTTTTTTTTTTAAACAGACATTTTACAGTATAACTTTTAACAGCTGGGATTTCCACCGAAGCAGCTCAAACTGCCTTGCACCCCACCACCAGTGAGTTCTTATCCTGCCACTTACACCAGGCTAAAACAGTCTCTGGTGAAGTGCACCCCTTAAAATTCAGATTTTTGGCTATTCAATTAGAATAAACAAGGACAAAGATTCAACTTTGCTTGCCTCCCTCACAAGAGAAACTCCATTTTACACTACTAATTCAGAAGTCCTGAGAAGCACTCAGACATATCCATCCACTGCACATGAGGTGCTGCTTTACACACACTCCCCTTTCTCATCTCTTCACTTTATAGATTGAACTGTTTCATTTCACAACACAGATGTTTAAGTACAGCTCACAATGTAATAACTTCAGCATAAAGCAAGAGTTAATTGCAGTGAAAAACAAGGACTGCCATGCTGCAGCAAAGCACCAGCCTGCACTGTTAGGCCAAAACAAGGAAGCACATTCCTGACCCAAAAAACAAAGGAAACCTGACCGAACCCCCTCATACCTGAATTCACTGACCAGAGAAAGTGACGCACTGGTGTTAGTCCTTATCACAGAATCCCAGAATGGTTTGGCTTGGAAGGGACTATAAAGACTCTCTTATTCCCACCCCCTGCCATGGGCAGGGACACCTTTCATAGGTTACTTCAAACCTGCCCAGCCTGGCTTTGGACACTGCCAGGGATCCAGGGGCAGCCGCAGCTGTGCCAGGGCCTCCCCACCCTCACAGCCAACAATTCCTTCCCAATATCCCATCCAGCCCTGCCCTCTGGCAGTGGGAAGCCATTCCCTGTGTCCTGTCCCTCCATCCCTTGTCCCAAGTCCCTCTCCAGCTCTCTTGGAACCCCTTTAGGCCCTGGAAGAGGCTCTAGGCTTTCCCCAGAGTCTTCTCTTCTCCAGGTGAACAGCCCATGCAGAGTTGTTTGTTTGTTTTTTCCTGTATGTCCCTTAACCATTGCAGCATTTGCCAGTCAGGATCTCAAAGGCACAAAACACAGAGATTGAGTTAACTGTGCTTGGCATTCCTATTCTACAGGATATTTTGGAAAATCCAGCAATTTCTTGCTCTGTATTTCTCTGAAGGGGACACAGCAGCAGATTGTGTGGCTACAGCTCCTGGAAGCTTCACACAGCAGAAGGGCTCTTCCAGGGGGATGCCAGGCAGCATTTCCCATCTGCAGCAGAGGAACTCGTACTTCTCTAGCTAGAGGAGAGCAGGATGCCATTCAGGGAAGCATCAACAGTGTTATCCACAGGCAGGGAAGCACTCTCACTGCTGAAAGCAGGCTTTTGTGCTGCTCCAGGGCATTTGTCAATAGCAGCCTCATGCCACAGGTTCATCAATGTATTTTGCACACATCCCTTCTCAGCCCCATTTGCACTGAGCAATCCTTTCTATTCCAAGATTAAAAGAACACAGTGGCTCTAAAAACAATTATTTGTTTACTTCAGTGACTGTGTCAGTATTTCTGTTTACCACAGTCCAGTGTGCGCTTAGACAACAAGAGAGGCTCAAACTGTGAAAAAGCCCAGTATCAATTTAAAAGAACATTTAGACTGTAACCCCAGACAATCAGACATGTTCCCATCTTTGGGTTAACATGAAAATAATAATAATAATGAAAAAGAATCTCTTATACAATTCCAGCAGACCTATTAAAGGTCACTAGCCCACAAATACCATCACAATCCAGCATCCAGATGGGACCTTCAGCAGAACATTCAGGATGGGCACTTTGTCCCTGGATAAGCTTCTGATCCTACAGCATTAGATCATGGCTTGGACCAAGTCCAAAAACATATGTAAGGATCAGCTGCCATTCTAGATCAGTGTTTGGAGGGATTGGTTTTACTCCAGGAACTCATACCACATACTTGGTCAGCCTTCTCCTGGAAGCAGCACCCAAACTTCCTCTGGCACATTTAAGCTCTTGAGCATTTTAAAAGCAACCTAAAAGTTCTAGATTTAAGCACTGGACCATGGACACAGCAGCATAACTGCAAGCTCAGAGGCACTGAGGTAATCCACCAATGACTTCTTCCACAAAAAAAAAAAAAAAAAAAAAAAAAAAAAAAAAAAAATTTCTGTTGAAATCCACCTAAAGTAAAGTCACAACTTGTCTTTTCAGATGACGAATCTCTTCTGAAATCCCTCTGTTTAAAGTGCTGGAATCTCAGCACTGGCAGGGAAACAACAGGATTTTTGCCCCTAATTCACTGGATATTTGGGCCTCACTAAGATTTAAAGATAGCTACAAGCTCTGCACTCCAGAGAGATCCACATGGCTGACAGGCATGCACCAATTAGAGGGATTTCCCACATGCTGGTGTCTGCTTTAAAGTGAGCCAAAGGGGAAGGGGCTCAGGAATCTCAATTATTTCTGGCCTTTCATTCTTGCCCAGATCAATTTTAAAATATTCTAAGATAACACGGGCAAAACCAAAGCACTTTCTGAAGGTAAAGAAAAAAGTGTGCCAGAGCTATATATAGTGACTGCTCCCAGTAGGAAGGGAGTGGGGAACATGTCAAGAGCACAGGACTGGAAACCCCTGGAAGTAGGTTACAGAAATCCTATAGAAACAGGACAATGACTACACTCAGGATTGCTGCTGGATGTTCTACAGCACCAGCCAAGCTTAAAGGAATTGGTGAATAGGACGTTACAGCCCCTTCCTCCTCCTCCTCCAGCACACAGACTTGCAATGCACACTGCAAATGTAAATTCAAACCCAGCTCTGCAAATGAGGAATAAAACCCACACAAAGGGTGATACCCTCCATTCACAAGGAATGGCTGACATTTATTACACACCCCTACTTACCTGTTACAACTTGCTCATGACCTAAACAAGCTCCAAGTATTTGTAACTTACAGAGCTTTCAAAAGATCACTTTTCCCCTCTTCTCACAAAGAGCATTTGGAAACCAAACCAATTAACAAAAAAGAAGCTATAAGACAATGGCCCATATTTTATATTTTATATAAATATATATATATACATATATATATATATATATATATATATAAATTTATGCAGTAGCTACAGTAGACTTTCACCCAAGAAAACAGGGATTTAACACCAGCATTTAAATACTGTTGAACAGATCAAAGAGGCATTTCATTTTGGAAACTAACAATCTCCGCTCTACAAATACTTCTCTGCTTTCATTAAAAACATTTGTTTTCTACACTAAATCTGTGCATCCCAGTTATCCTGTGCTTTAGAAGCAGCTTACTTGAGCAGGGCTAGGAAGGCAGCAGGCTCCACATCAGGCAGCTCAATCTCTGTGGAGGTTGTGGCCATCCCACCATTAAACATCGCATCGAAGACAGCGCTGCCCACGGCCAGCACAAACCTAACGTGGAAAAAACAAACATGCAAATAAAATCTTATGTTAAAACATATTTATATTCAAAAAAAATCCCAGGCTGGTTGCTAATCCCCAAGCCACCCTCAGGGAAAGCAAATTGCTTGTGGAGTTAAAGCAAAAGTGTTTTGCAAGAGCAGGGAGGGTCAGGCTTTCTGCTCCTTAACTGCAAAGCACCAAAGCTGCAAAGATCTTCCTTCTGAGCCCTGTCCTGGCATACAGCACAGTAATGGTTCCCCAAAGGCCAGATTTTGGGAATTATGGAATAGAATAGACATGGCTGCTTTGTAAAGTCTCAGTAGGAGCCTATGTATCATCCCAAGGTTGAGAAGCAAAGAAACAGCAAAGTTAGGAAGTTCAAGTTCTTCCAGTAAACAGAGCCTAAGTCTTACTGCTATTCCCTACAGTCACCTACTGGAAACACTTACAGAAAACCTGTCACTGCACACTACCCATCCTCTTCCACAGGCCCAGGCACATGTCTTTGGTGATGCAGAGCAAGCTCCCAAAACACAAAACTGCACCAGCAGCAGCACCAGGAGCTGCAGATCCCAAGCCCTGGCACAGGAGTTGCCCTCCCCAGGCACAATGCTGGGTCCTTCCACGGATAACCTGCTCTGGGCTCAGCCCAGAGGGAAGAACAAACCTCCCCCAGAGCAAAGCAGCACAGTGAGGTGTACACAAAGACTTCAGCACTGCTGGGAACTCACGTGGTAATTACTGGCACAGAGAAGGATGTTATCAGCTCTAAAAAGACTGGAAGCAGAACTTGCACAAAATGGGTTTGACACCAAAAATTATGTCCCATCACTCCCATGTAAGCAAGATGATTTTCCCTTGACAGACAACATCTCCTGTTTTAGAAGGAGGCCCAGGCCTGGGCTGCTGAGAGGCATGTGTGTATTTAAGCTGCTGTACCTGCTTCAGGACTTAGAAAGCCATTTTGAGAACTTTCTTGTTCAAAAATGCAGAGATGAGCTTTTGCCATGAAGGATTCCTGTGTCTGCCACCATGCAGCTCCCTGAAGTTAAAATGAAGGTCACAGCTCAGCAGAGTGGGGAAGCAGAGCAGCCCAGGCTGCAGAACATGACTACAACCACTTCTCTACCAACTAAGAAAAGAAAAAAGCTGGAATATTCCAGGCTCTTGCTGCAGTGGTTTGATGCATGCTTCCAGAGCAGCAGCAAGAACTGAAGGCAGAAGTCCACACAAGACAGCAGGCATGGGGCAGAAACCTCCAGCCCAAGGAAAGTCCAGCACTAAGGGAGAATTTCAGTCAGATTTAATCGGAAATGACCTTTTAAAAGTAGGAAATTTCCATTTAAACAATGTTTTCATTTTCTCGCTTTTCACTCCCCTCCCATCCAAAGGAGGCTTCCCAGGGATACAATGGAGTGAAGCTCCATGGATGCGCCAGGCTCATTTGCTGTGACGGAGTTTGGCTGACGAGGCGGCTTATTGTTCCTGATGGGCTCAGGGAACTTGGGACAAACCACAGTGGTTACAAAAAAGTACACACATGCATATTTCTGTCAAACCATTCTCAAGAAAAACATCAAGAACAAATAAAAACCTTCCTCACAATACCAGAATTGCCAGATGAAACAAAAATCCTTGTTCCTCCAAAAGCAGCGATGGTGGCAAAACAATCGCTGGCTTTGTCGGATACTAAAAATTAACATATATTAATTGCACTCTCAAATTTTCATTCTCACAGCCAGCACAGTATAGGTCCTCAATGAGCAAGAGCTTTCAGAAGCTATTTGAAAAGGGCATTCATTTTAAAAAGCTCAAATGTTTGCTTCCATTTCAGTCAGGGACAAATCAGTCAGATTTTGTAAACTGCTGAGCCCTAATAGGATCCCGGGAGTTGCCAGAGAAACACAGGACTCCACATTTGAAGTTCTCTTAAAACATTAAGAGAACATAATTAACGTAAGAAAATCCCTCTCTCTCTCTGGTGTTTTCTTACTCTTTCTAAAAGGAATATTCAGATCTGCTCTAAAGACACTCCAGGAAAAGCAGGGATGGATGCACACCATTCCTCCTACATGATCCACTAACTTCCCCCAACCATGCAGGCCTGCAGGAGGAAGAGATGGGGTTTGTCTCAGATGGGAAAATCCAACAGAGGGTTATTCTTAAACACTTCTGTGGCCAAAACAAAGTGGACTACTGAAAGGAGGCAGAGAAATAAGCAGAAACAAAACTAAAGTATTAAGAAAGCAACACCTGATTTCTCCTCATTCCCTTTGTACCAGGAAGAGCCAAAGTAAACTGTCAGCAATAAGTCACAGGAACTCCCCTGAGGTTAATTTGATTTGTCTTCAAAAGGATCCAAAGCTGACTCTACAGGCTGTTGAAGGCCTGCAAGAAAATGACTTTCCTTCTGCTATTTTGCTTCCTATCACAACTTTCACTGCTTCATGTTCACCTTGGCACCTCCACTTGTCACCTGGTTTCATCTGCACACCCACCAGTGCTGCTCCCTTTCCAGGCACTACAGAAACACCAATAAAAAGAAACCCCTCAAAACCCACAGCTACCCCACTGCTGCTGCACAGCTCCCTCCTCCATCCGCACCACTGCGGAGAAACCTTAAAATATCTGCTCCAGAAGAGCTGGCACAGGAACAGAGCAACACGTGATGTGCTGGAGCTCAGTGACACTGGAGGTGATGAGAAGCTGCTGCTGCTGCTGATGGTGTGCTGGCTGCAGAGGATGCAGATCCCAGGTGAAAGGAGCAGGAGGCAGGAGCAGCCCTGCACAGGAGCAGGAGCCATGGGACACCTCAGCACACGACACAGCAGGAACTGTGAGTGAATACATGCCCAAGAAAAGACAGGATGGGCTCAGAAGAGACTCCTGGAAACAACAGCCAGAATCTCACTCAGGCTGTCCCCAAGCTGTAGATCTCCCAGGCTGGAGCACACACAGGGTTGCATTCCCACATACTTGCCCTGCTCACTCTTGGGCCCTGTTTTCTGGCCAATTAACAAGTTTAATTATTACACCCATGCAGCTCCTGGCTGATGAGGTTTAGATATTTCTAATTCCATTGATATTGCACTCAATGAAGCGGATCTGGAAAAAGACAAAAAACCCTTCCCTCTTACTGATGGGTCTAATCAATGTGTTGACCTTGGCCATGCTGGCGCCATGAAGCTTTGAGGCAGCTGCTCAGCCTGGCCTTGACAGAGAAAAAAATTAAGGCCATCCCATCTTCTTCACGGCTTATTCAGCAGCAAAAGAGAACAAGCTGAAGGCTCAGAGACAGGGCCTGCTTCAGGGTAGGCAAGAACCTCCACAGAGTCTGGAGCCTCCTCCAGGTGGGAAACACCTGATCTTCACAGGGCTGTGGATACTTGGACAGGTGACCCTTCAGCCAAACCCATTTACACCTTTCACTACAAACTGGGCTCACACACAAAATGAATGTTTGCTCTTAGTTGCTCTGTGAGGTTTCTTTTGTCTGTCTCTGTGGCTTGATATGAACTGCTGAACCACAGAATTTTGAAATGGTTTGGGTGGGAAGGGACCTTAAAGCCCAACCAGTCCCACCCCCTGCCACAGGCAGGGACCTTCCACTGTCCCAGTTTGCTCCAAGCCCCAGCCTGGCCTTGGACACTGCCAGGGATCCAGGGACAGCCACAACTGCTCTGGGCACCCTGTGCCAGGGCCTCCCCACCCTCACAGGAAAGAATTCCTGATATTTAATCTAAACCTTCCCTCCTTTCAGATTAAAGTCATTAACTGAATTTATCAGGGGCACTCAGAAACACACCTGAACCTACAGCTCTCTCAGAAATATTCTCCTGGCACCAGCATCAGTGTACAACATCACCTGGGCACACACGACTTCATTACCTCAACCTACAAACCCTCCACATCCCCTTGGCTTCATCCAGGAGAAGACTGACCAGGAATCACCTGCACTATCACTTCCAGCTCCCAAAGGATTGCATCTCTTGGATTATTTGTGCTTCCCAGTCTGCTGCCAAAGCCGTTCCCAGCACACCATGAAGTCATATCAAGGATGCCAGGCAGGATGCTGCAGACCACTCCTCAAAGCACCATAAGCAGCTGTCCAAGAACCCTGTTTAGGAGTTGCTCCTCCTGCAACTATGCTTGATACCTGGCCTGTTCTGAAAATTTAACAATTAAACCAGATTGCAGAAATACTTAGCTGGCACAATTGTGCCAGGGGAGGTTTAGATTGGATATTAGGGAAAAATTCTTTACAAAAAAGTTGTAAAGCACTGGAATGGGCCGCCCAGAGTGGTGGTGGAGTTATCATCCGTGGAAGTGTTCAAAAAACCTCTGGATGTGGCACCTGGGGACATGGTTTAGTGGTGAATGTAGTGGTGCTGGGCTGATGATTTGATTTGATATCTTAAAGGTGTTTTCCAACCTTAATAACTCCATGAGTTTATGATTTCAGACATCTGACAAAGCACCAACACCTGCTCTGGTCACTGAAGCACAACAGCACCTCTCCAATTGAACCCATGGCTGCTTTGCAACTCAATTCCAACACAAAGTATCTTCTACTGTTGAGCTGCTGTGAGAGAACTGAGCACAGAAGGGGTCTGGGTGGTTTTATTTTAGGCTCCCTTATTTCTGAAATAACCACAGTACTTCATGAATCACCAGGATATCCCAACATCACACGGACAAGTTTTACTAATATCTCTAAATCCTTAGGTGGGTTGTCACACCATGACACACTCCATTCTATCTTTACCGCCCAGAGCACCAGATGAATTTTAGAGCAATTAAGCAGCATCTCACTTTGGGGACAATTTTATTTTTTTTTTCCAAAACTTCATTTATTTTCCATTTATTTCTGGGCTGAACATCACCTGTCCCCACCCAGCAAGCCTAGTTCTCAGGACAGGAGCAAGCTTACCCAAATACTAATTAAGCTTCAAATTATAAGAGAGCAAAGCTGACACCCTAAACACTCAAACCAGCCTAGAACAAGTGTGGTTTGTTCTAAAAGTGTGAGAAAAAGGGGAAATCTGAAGGGGAAACTTCCAGGAATGTGAGCATTTAGGAGAAAAGCAATGGTTTGAAACTGTTTGGAGGGAGGCTGCCTTTGCCAAGCACCACTTCCAGGTCCACCAAGGAACCTCCCTCACCCAATTAAAGCTGGTTCCATCTCTGAGCTCTTCCTTGGGAGGCCCTTCCCGGGGTAGGGGGAAGAGGGTGGCACACGTGGATTCACTGGAGCTCCCCGAAGGAACAAGCTGAATGTCAATCAGCCACATCAGATCTGCATCATCCAGGTGGAGGCGATTCCCAGCTCCTCTGAGCTGCAAATTCGCAAATGGCAGCTCAGCCTTAAGCATTAACCTCCAAGGGTTATTCAGGCCCAGGTGTCATTCTCAACACAGCTCTTCCAACTCTTTATGGTAGTGGATTAACCCCCAAAACACAGGGCTTAGAAAAAGATTCAATAAAGGTAATTTTAAAATTAAAATGTTGTACCTGAAATTTGGGGTCTCAAATCACTGTTCTTTCAATTCCATCCCCAATGCTCTGATTTTGGTAATCCCTGTCAGCAGGGATCAGGCAGCCTGGGTGACTATTCCTCCTCTCCTCTGCTTCCCACCAAACCAAGGGTTACTTCCAAGCAAGATCCAGAGATTTGGGATTTTCCACACTGTGCCCACCCCATTCATGCCACGCCTCTGTGAAAAACACTCTCACCCAAACCCTGGACCCATTCCGGGCTGGTGATGGAGAGGAAAGGCACAACACTGACCCCAGGGCTGGGAGAGATCTGGGGTGACGCTGACTGACCAGTGGGGGTCCTGTGCTCAGGACATGTCTCTGAGCAGGGGTGAAATGTGGGGTGCAGGTATGTGACCCCCTTTTCTCTCTTCACAGGAGAGGTGCAGCAGCCCAAACCCTGCACCCCTGTACCCCACCTGAAGGCACATCACCACCCGAGGCTGCAGGAGAGCCCACAGCACTCCCCTATCTGAGGGGTGGTTTTGGGGATGAGGGGCAAATACTGATGCAAAGTAAAGAAATCATCCCTGAAGAGGATGAGGGGCCGTCCCTGATGAACTATTCTGCGAATAAGGAGATGTTCCCTGAGGGGCGGTTTTAGGGGATAAGGGAGCAATTCCCTGAGGAGAAAAACGAGGGAGCAAAGGGAGAAACCACTGAGAAGCAGTTTTGGGGGATAAGGGAGTGATTCCCTGAGGAACAACACAGAGGGGTGAGGAGAGCAATCTCTGATGGGAAGTGAGGGGGATAAGGAGGCAATTCCCAGCGCAATTCCCTCAGAGCACAACGTGGAGGGTAAGACAAGCAATCCTCGAAGGGCGGTTTGGGGGATGAGGGGGTGACGATCCCTGACAGGAGGAGGAGCGATGCCTGAAGGGCAGTTTTGTCAAATAAACGGGCGACTCCCTTTATCAGTGTGGGGGGCGTGAAGGGACGCCCCCAGGGCCATCGGGCCGGCCCCCACGACCCTGCCGAGGCCCGGGACCCGCGGCCCCCCCGCAGGGCCCTGGGGCCGGGTCCCCCCACCTCCCAGACCCCACATCCCTCCCGCATTCCCGGCTCCCCGCGTGTGGGCTCCCCGTGCCCCCCGCCCCACCTGTGCGCCGGGATGCGCTGGGAGCCGCGGCCCTTCCCCACCAGGAAGTGCACGTCGCTGAGCACCTCGTTGTTGAAGAGGAACGCGAACCGCTCCTGCACCGTCGGCTTCGTCGCCTGCCAGTTGTACACCGGCTCCCGCTGCAGCGCCCCGCCGGGACCGCCCGCCCCGCCGGTCGCCCCCGCCGCCCCCGCCGCCGCCGGGCCCCCCGCGCCTCCGCTGGCCGCCGGCGGGTTGGCGGCGCCGCTCTGGTTGTAGGTGAGGCCGGGCGGCGAGGCGGGCGCGCCGTTGGTGCAGGCGGCGGCCGCGGCCCCGTTGCCCGGCGGGGGCGGCGGCGGCTGCGGGCAGGAGGAGGAGAGGCCGCCGGGGCCGCCGCTCCCTCCGGCCGCCATCTTGTGCGGCGGGGCCGCGGGGGCGGGCGGCGCGGGGCGGCGCTGCAGCAGCACCAGCACCAGCAGCGGCGGGCGGGACACGGCGGCGGGCGGGACGGGGACGGGGGCGAGGGCGGCGGAGATGTCGGCGGTGGCGTCGATGGCGGTGGCGTCGATGGCGGTGCGGATGCAGAGCGCCGGGCAGCAGCGGCGCATGGGGCGGGCGCCGCCGCCGGCCGGGCACGGGGGGAGCGGCGGAGGCGGCGGCGGGGCGGGGAGAGGGCGTGGGGCGGCGGGCGGGGCCGGCACCGAGTGGGAGGATGGAGGGAGATGTGAGGGGGTGATCCCTGAGGAGGTGACTCCTTAGGGGGCGATCCTTGAGGAGGATGAGGGTCCCTCCCTGAAAGGCGGTTTTGGAGATGAGGGGGCGATCCCTGAGGAGGCTGAGGGACGATTCCTGAGGGGCACTTCTGAGGGTAAGGGGGCATTTCCCTGACGAGCAACGTAGCGGAGCGATCTCTGAAGGGCAGTTTTGGGGCAAGAGAGGATGCGACCCTGAGGAGTCAATGTGGAGGATTGAGAGGGGCAATTTTGGTGGCGATCCTTGGGGACGTTTGGGGGAGATGAGGGGGCGAGCATTTAGGGATGATCCCTGAAGGGCTGATCCCTGAAAAGGATGGGGACTGTC
Organism: Zosterops lateralis; assembly: GCF_965231275.1. NCBI lineage: Eukaryota > Metazoa > Chordata > Aves > Passeriformes > Zosteropidae > Zosterops > Zosterops lateralis. The sequence goes on from NC_139789.1 coordinate 1,524,790, forward strand.
CCTCAGGGGCAGTTTGCAGGACAAAGGGGGCGACCCTTGTGGAGGTGAGTTTCAGTCCCTGAGAGACAGTTTTGGCCATGAGGGGGTGATCCCTGAGGGGGAGAAAAGGGATGATCCATGAAGGAGTGATCCCTGAAGATGATGAGGGGCAAAACCTAAGGGACAGTTCTGAGGATAAAGGAGCATTGTTGAGGGGGCGGCAAGAGGAGCAATCCTTGAGGGGCAGTTTTGGGGATGAGGGGGTGATCCCTGTGGAAGATTGAGAGCACATCCCTGGGGTGAAAGAGGGATGTGCAGGGATTTCCATCTCTGAGGAGCAAGGAAAAGGGAGAGATTCCCTGAGGAGAAGTGAGGGGGTGTGACAGAAGCAATCCCTGAGAACCCGTCTGGGAGATAATGGCGATTCCCCAAGGAGAAACATGAGGGGGACAAAGGGGAGCAATCCCTGAGCACTGCAACTTTGAGGGATAAGGGGAGCATCCTGTGAAAGGGGTTATTCTGAGGAAGATGAGGGAGTCCAGAGAGCAGTTAGTGAAGGGATGAGAAATGGGGATGCAATTCACAACGAAGAGGTTGGGAGTTAAAGGCTGAAGGGGGACAGTGCTGGGGGTGAGGAGTCAGGGAGGTTTGGGCCATGTGGAGGTGAAGTGGGGCTTTTCCCTTCATGATCTCACACACCAGCCATTCCTCTGCAGCAGACCCAGGCCTCCAGCATCCCCAGAGCCCTGCTTCATGCCCAGCAATTCCTCACAGTAATCAGCTGGGAGTTACTGGGTGCTGCTGTCACAGGCCTGGAGAATCACAGGACACCACATTACCAGGCCCACCACAGGTGTTACCCTGCACAAACCCAGAGGCCACAGCACCCTGATCCCTCACCTGGCTGTGCCCTGCTGCTCCTGCTGGACCTGCTCAGCCAGAAACCACTGGCCACTGTTGTCCCCACCGATGGCATCTCCTCGCCAGGCAGCAGGGGTGGAGATGGTGCGGGGGCAGGAGGCGGCTGCAAAGCAGAAGATTAATTAAGAGGCTGTGCCACTGCCTCACTGTGATCTCAGTAACTGAACCGTTAAAGTGATTTATTCTTTGCAGGGTAATTACATTCCCCCTCTCTCTGTTATCCATCCCCTGATCTGTGCTGCACACACACACAGTCAGGAGAAGGCGTGTGGTCCTTGAGTTGATGTGTCAGAGGGGAAATGGCCTGGCTGCCCCTTCTGCTTCCTGTGCCTTGGTGTTACAGCTTCTGTATCAAACAGAGACACGCTGTTTGTGTGGACTGTGCGGTGTTTGTGTGGATTCAATGCTTCCAGACTCTTGCACAGCTCTGGGATCTCCCCATGAACCACTATGGCCAGACAAAGCAGTCCTATTACACCATTGATTTTGATTCAGAGTTTCCAACCTGGCTTTGTATTGTGTTATCAATACCCATCTCTGCTGCATTCTGTGCTGTCAAGCATTTTAAAAGCTGCATTTCACATGGACAAGTTTGGGAAACTCCTATGCAGAGCTCTCGTCCTAACAGTACCAGTGCAGGCAGGAATGAGTAGGAGTCTTTAGAATCAGAGAACCATAGAATCATTAATATAGGAAGACATTTTTAACATCAAGTCCAACTATTACCCCAGCATCACCACCATGGTCACCAGTAAACCATGTCACCACATGTTTTTTGAACACTTTCAGGGCTGGAAACAGCATTTTAGAGTATCAATTTAGAGTATTAGGAATAGTATTTCTCAGAGGAACAGACCTTTTTCCGTGAAATCTTTCATTTATTAATAACATCTAGGCATTCAGTACAACCATATTCTCTCTTAAAACGCTGCATCCTTTACTCTTTAACACCATTTGCTCGGCACGTCACTCCCCCCTTTCTGGCCCAGCTGCTTCCACACAGTTCCGCGTCACACTTTTCCCTCGGGGCCGTGCAGCCTGGCCGCCCGCCCGCTCCCTGCTCAGGCCCGTCCTGCTTGCGGATGCTCCTTTCGGGCCAGAAACATTAGAGGGAGCTGGAGACTCGCTGTGCCCGGCTGGATGGTTGGACGTGGCTGATGGCTGGCAGGAATGGTCTGGAGGCTCGTCCCAAGCGCCGGGGAGCACTGGCTGTGTGATCCCGCACTTCTCCGTCTCCAGGGATGCTACAGGAGCACCATCCAGGGGCTCCTGCCCTGCCTGGGAGGTGCAGGATCATCCAGCCCAGCCCATGCTGCTGAAGCTTCTTCACCAGAGCATTCCGTGCTCCAAAATCCCAGCAAATTCATCCTCGACGAAGTGTGGTGCCTCCGAGGGGTCGGTGTACCTGCTACAGAGGATGGGTGCTTCTCCATCGCACGGGGAAGTGATTCTGCACTCATTCAATCCTGGTCTTCCCAGCACCACCAGCCTGTTCTGTGCCGTGCTCACCGTGCCAGCCCTGCCACCCTGCATCAGACAGATACTGGTTATTCAGCCTGTGGTGAACTAAATCAGGGTGGTATGTGTTGTGGCAGGAGCCAGAGGCTTAACTCGGGACCAGTATAAGGAAATAGAGCTGTGGATATCAGGGATAATGGCCCGGAGATCTGTGTAGGACACTCACCATGGCGCTGTGGGATGGGGTGAGGGGTTTGCTGCAGCTACCCAGCACCAACACTGTGGTGATCAGTGGTGTGTTAGACCAGAGAAATAAAAAGACGAGTGTTGTACAGGAGACTTTACCATCCCAAAAATAAACCTGGAAACAAACGCTCCTATAAAAGGCCTGGCGTCATTATTTCTGGGTCTGGTAGCCAACAGATTCCTTCAGAGATCAGGCACTGGGCAAAGGCAGCGCTGTTTTAGCTTGGCCATTCACAGGGTAAACAAAAGCCTCCCCCCAGCAGTAGCCCTGGGCAGGGAAAACACTGGAGTTCAGCTGGTGGGATGAAGGCTGACCCCATCCAGGGCTTGACATGAAGGATCTCACAAGGCTATGAGCAGCTGGAATGAGCAGTGGGACTAGAGTGCTCAGAGATGGATAGCAGAGAACATCTTGCTTTTCTTCACCTTGTGGAGGCAGAAAAAAACATTTAGAATATGTGCTCCAAGCAAAGCTGGACATGTGTGTCCCAAGCAAAAGCCAGGAAGAGGCAGTTCTCCCCTGGCCAAGCAGCTCACCTCAAAGGAGACATTTTAGGATGTAAGGAAGCTCTGAGGAAGACTGCATGGCAAAGACAGAAACGTCCCTGGTGTGAGCCAAAGGAGAGCCAAGTGGGACCTGCCAAACCCTGTGCCTTAGCACCAAGCCTTGATCTAAACCTCCAGGCAGGTGAGAAGGTGACTCACAAGGCCCAGGGCCTGCTCCAGCCAGCCATGGGCACAGCTCTCACAGGTTTTGGGGAAACCTGACCCTACTGTGCTCCCGATGACTGACCACAGCCCTCATTGGCCCTGCAATTCCACCCAGAGCTGGAATCCTGTGGGAAAGCCAGACCTGCACCCATGGCTCTCCAAAATTCCCACTTCACCATCCAAAACCACAAACAAGGCTGACTAAGGCCTTTTTCCAGACAGGGGAGGGAACAGATGTGCCATGCTGTGCCACTCTGCCACCAAGGATCCTGGTGCAGAGGGAGCAGCCACAGGAAACACAGGCAGGGCCAGACCTGTGCACTGGGCTCTGCTGGGATGTACATCACTCACTCCCTGAGATGACTTCAAAGGGAGAACCTGCACACACCAGTCAAATGGCACATCCTACCAAAATACACAGGAGTTCTTGCCTTCTCTGCCCCATCCCAGAAAACATTTTCAAAGCACAAAATGGAAAAGTTCATTTTTTTTTTATCCAAACCAGCTGTTTTTCATCAAAACACACTTCACACCTTCCACTCCCCATTGCCCAGTGCGGGTTTGGGGTTCACCAATGGTTCAGGAGAGCAGCCTGGTCTGAGGGAATGAATGTTACTCACTCCAGGGTGGTTTTGTGGGCAGACATTGAATCAAAATGTTGGCTAATCACCCAAATCATCAGTAGAGCTGGGCTCAGACCCAAAATTCTGAGAATGCTTCATCTTTGCTCCTACCCAGCTGCCTCAGTGCCCTGAGCTGAAGCCAGATGTGACCCCAGTGCTGCAGCCACTCAGGTCCGACCATGACCTGATGGCTCCATTAAATCCTGAAGACAGGCAGACTGGCATGAGCCACCACATCACCCAAAGCCTGGCTGACCCCCCTTCCTTCAGCCAGGCCACCCCGGTGGCTCTGCAGTAGCCCCTTCCCTCTGGGCCAGCATGGGCAGCACGGCGCTGCTCCTGCTGCGGGGCTTTTCTCCAATGCAAATCCACGGCAGGGTATTTATAGCGCCCTTATCCCGGCGGAGCCTATTTTGGGCCGATGCTCAGGCACCAGAGCAGCACAGGTTATTTTAACCCAGCGCTGGGTTATTTACAGAGCTGCCCTTCTCTGCACGTGCTCAGAAATGGATTCCAACTACCAGGCACTTTTTGGGGTTGGGGAAATTGGGGAAAGGGGAGAAGAGGGACCATGCAAAGGAGTTTCAGAGATTTAAAGTTAAACCAGCATCTGCAGCAAAGCTGCCCGTGACACACCTGTCTGGGATCCATCCGGAATCTTGGAAGGAGGATTGTCTGCAGAATAGCCCTTGAGCAAAAGGCAGGAGGGGAAAGATTTCTGGAGCACACAGCTGAGGGCCCAATGACAGTGAAACAATATGCAAGAGAGGAGGAAGAGCCAAGAACTGGATGCTCCTAAAATGTCCAGGGTCACCAGCTGGTGGCCCCAGGCCCAGGAGGGAGCAGTGGCTTTGATCAACAGAGGCAGAAACAGCACCACGAGATAGGACATGCTCCTCATCCTCTGCATGCAGCAAACCCCAGCGCTGTTCTCACCACATGCCATCCTGGAACAGCCAGGAAAGGGAGACTTCTGGAGCCATCCTGTCCTGATCCAGATGCTGCAAGAAGCAACTGCAGCATTTACCAAGCAGTGAGCCTGGATCCCAGCAGTGTTGCAGTAAAGCTCTCTCAGCTTAGAGATGGGAGCAGCAGCTGGTCCATGGCAAAGCCCACAGCCCATTCCCCAAAGCAGGGGTGCCAGGGATGGTGTTCTGCCAGGGCAGCAGCACTATGGCAATAGCATCCAGAGGGATCCAGCTCCATCCCCCAGCATAGCAGCAGGGCCAGAGGTCAGGATTTTGTCCTCTACAGCCTTTTTCCCACACCCTGATCCCCAGCCTCCTGCCCCCAATGCCTTCCCTATCCCACCACACTTTCCTCTTGCCTCAATGTCCCCTTCTGCCCCATGGAGGGCTGGGGGGGATATGCCAGGGGTGTCTCTGGGGATGGCAGGGCAGTCCCAGGGCCACTGGGTGCAGCTGGCAGGGAGCACAGCCCTGCCCGGTGACCTCCAGCTCCCATTGGGATTGAGAGGATCACACCATCCCACTGGGAAAAGTGAGTCAGGCCTGAGCCACTGCCAGCCCCTATTCCTGGCATCCCACCCCAGCCGTACTCCCAGCCCCCGTGGGCCAGCAGCAGGCTGGGAAGGAACAAGTAAAAGTTGGGAAGGATTATGGTGGGAGGAGCCCCTGGATGAAGTGCCACCCACCTCCCCAACTTGCCCAATCCCCCTCCCCAACTTGTCCCTCCTGCCATAGCACCTGCCCACCATGTAGGTCTCAATGCATTTTTATTAAATTCTTACAAAACAGAATACAAAATTCTGGCATCAACAATTGTTATAAAGGAAAACTTCAATTCAGCTGTATCAGGTCAGCTGGTACATACAGTAAAGTGCTTCTTTTTGTGTGGTTTTTTCTCTTTTTTTTTTTTTTTTTGTTTTTGTTTCTTTTTTTTGTCTTTTTTTTTTTTTTTTAGTATTTTCATTTTTATTTCCCAGCCAGCCCCCAAGCAGAGGCTGCTGTTGCACAAACCAACAGTGCGTTAACGTGACTCTTGTTGAACCAGCTTTGGCAGTCTTCATCAATTGTAAAGTGGAGAAAGTTTCTCCTGGTTTGATAAAAAAGAGTTAGCTTCACAGTAAACGTTTCTAACCAGTTCTAAGTTGAGTTAGTTGGCTGGAGGAAGGGTGGGGGGGAAGGAGAAGAAGCAAAACCACTTAACATTTCCAGCTTAAAAAAAGAAAAAAATTTTGAAGTTGGTTTCCAAGATAGATGCTCTATGCGGGGGAAAGCTTGGAAAGAGGAAGAGGAGGAAGAAGGGTGTTGGTGAGAGGGGGTCGCTGGTGCTGGACCACAGGAGCATCTGCCTGGAAACCACCCCGGGAGAGGTGCTGGCAGCAGGGAGGGGACATCTGGCCCTGGCACAAGGGTGTCCCCAGCCATCCTTGTCCCACCGGGGCACCTGTGGGTGCCCAGCACTGCCACGAGCCAGGCTGGAGGTTTTCCAGTCAATCCCTGGCTCTAGAGGCATTTAAAGATTCTCTACTAATGCACAGACCCGGCCATGGGTCAGCCCCAATGCCAGGAGCACCGGGCCCAAACCAAACCCCACCCAAAATGTGAAGCTGAGCCCAGGCAGAGCTCTGATGCTCCCAGCACATCCTCCAACTCCCACAGCATCTCCTGGCTGCACATCCCTGGCCGAGGACACCCACGGGACACAGGCAGGGTCACCCAGGCCTTCCCCAGAGTGTGTGGTGTTTATATATATAGATATAAAAGAGATCGCTTTTATGCATGGGCAAAAAGGGGTAACTCAGTTTGCCAACAAAAGCAGCATGGGGGACAGATAAATTTTGGAGACATCCCCCTGCCATCCCCTTCCCATCATTTTTTTTGTTTTTTAAAAAAAGGCTGCGGCGTGCAGCATCAACGATAGCTTCACAATACCAGCTCAAGGCATCGCGTACTGTACATCATTCAAGTATTTCTTAATATAAGACAACAAGGAATTATCTACAACTGATAAAACAAAATAAGCTATAAAAAGTAACAATGTACAATCAAGATGGATTTTTTTTCTTTCTGTTAGAGGAGGCCTCTCCAGGGTGCCCTGGTGCCTGGTGGGGGGAGTCTCCCCTCACCACTGCCTTGCTCCTCCCCACCCGGTGTGGTGGGATCGGGGACATACGGGGAAGAGGGAGATCACAAGTGTGAGGCAGTTTTGGGGGGTGGGATGGGGATAGAGTCACCCTCCCCAGCCCCCCTGGGTCAGCAGAAAGGCTGGGAAGGGTGAGAGAAGATGGTCCCTGCCCTAAACTCCATCAACACCCGAGATCATCATCTCCCAATATAACTCACACACACCTCCCTGAAACAAAAAACAACATATATTGCATAGTATTGCTGTCAGCAGTCTTAAAATAAAAAGGAGAACTTTTTTTTTCCAGAGACAGCGACTGTCTTCAGCTGAAGACCCAGGAAAGTCTGTTCCCCAGCTCAGAGCTCCCAAACCCTCACCTGTGCATGCAATGGGCTGAGGCTGCTTTTGCAAAATATAAAGCTCAAAGCACTGGGTCAGAAGGGACAGGAGGTGGCTATGAAGGGAGCACTGCCCTCCCAGTGGAATGGAGGCTGGCAGTGGGTGCAGTTTGGTGGCACAACCCAAAGCAGTGCCTGTGGCAGGGAGCAGGGGGAGTCAGGGGGGATCTGGAGGCATTGGGGGCAGCTGGAGGCTGGTCTGGCCCCGAGCACGGGCACTGCTTGCCTGGACAGACCCAGAAACCAGCCAAGAGGCTCACCCTGACTCAGTATCCCAAGTCCTTCCCACCCCAAAGCAAACTCCAAGGAAAGGACAATGCCATGCATGCCTGAGCACACGTGAGCAGGGGTGCATGTGCATGACCACACACACCAGCACCCTCCGGCCACTAAAGACCTTGCTGCCCTAACCCCAAATCTTCCAGCCCCACATCCCAAGCTGTCCCCAGAGTGCTCCCCCGTGCCCTGGCCTTTGGGTGCTGCCATCAGCCTGGCTGCTCACTTACTGGCACCCCCGGGATATCGGGCACCGTCTGTGCCCCCTAACCCTCCTGCCACTGCAGCCTCGGGGCCAGCCCGAAGCCATGGCAGGTCTCACTGTCCTGCAGCAGGTCCCGATGCTCTTTAAGGAGGTCCTTGATTTCCCCAGAGCACATAATTCCCAGAGAGGGTTTCTGGCTGCTCTGGCCACCCTGAAAACCTCATCACCCTTGCACCTCCCCAAGGGCACAGCCACCAGCCCTTCCAAAACCCGGGGTGCAACACCTAACCTGGCACAAGAGCACAGCCCTGGATGCCCATGCATCCCCTGGGGAGCCACCAGCCGGAGCGTGGGAGGAAAGGAAGACATTTCTCCATGCCCTGTAGAGAAGCACAGCTGGCAGTTCAAAACCAACAATAATTAAAAAGGAAAAAAAAAAAATTTAAAAAAGGGCAAAAAGAAAAAGAGTGTGAATAGCTTATTCTGGAAGGAGGATGCCGAGGAGAGAGGGTGGGTTGGGCGCTGCTCCCTTGCTGGCACCGTCTCTCCCCAGCCCAAGCGGTTCTCTGCACAACGCCCACTGTATCCCCCAGAGCAGAGCTGGGGACAGCCCCGAGCACAGCACAGAGGGGCTCCCCACACCTCCCACACCCAGGAGGTGCCTCCCAGATCCCCAGAGAGGGGGTTTTGTGGGATCTGCCCCAACATCGGAGAGAAACCTGCAGCTCCGAGGGGAGGGACGAGGTTAAAACGCAACTCCCGTTGTTGAAAACGCGACCGAGGGTCTTTTGTTCACAGTATGAAATGAGCTGAAATTGTCAAAGCAGCCGCGGATACAAAGAGTCCTTTGGTGTCGGGGAGAGGGGAAAATGTCAGAGGAGAAACCAAGAGCCGGGAAACAAAAGTCCGTGTGTCTGTCAGATGTCCTTGAGTGTGCCCTGGGTGAAGCAACCTCACACTTGATTTAATACCTTTAAAAAAAAAAGATCTTAAACAAACCCTCCCACCCCCAGACCTACAAGATCAGCAAAACCTTGGAAACCAGCCACAGGGACGAGTCCTGATCTTGTCACTAGCCAGAGACGGTGGGGTCGGGAGGGAAAGGGGAAGAAAGAAAGGAGGAGAGGAGGGGACAAGGGGTACAGCAGGTGTGAGGGGCACCGCTCAGGCTTGGTCGGCCACCAGGACCAGCGGGGCCACCAGGTGCTGCCCAGAGGCCACTGCCTTGGCCAGGCTGCTCTTCTGCCGCCGCTTGGCCAGCTTGGACTCAGAGGGGGGGGAGAGCTGCATGGCCCGTGAGGTAGCTTTGATGATGATGGGTCGTGCTTCCTCCTCCGCCTCTTCCTCCTCGTCCTCGTCGTGCCGTGTCAGCTGGCGGTTGACAGCGATGGCCTCAGCAGCAAAGGAGGTGAGCTCTTTGGCACTGCTGTTCCTGCAGGGGAGGCATGGGCTCAGGGGGGCATGGGGGGCTGGTGGAGGTCAGGGTCAAATATCTGCATGTCCCTCCTCACATGCTGGCTGTGCCAGACTGGTCAGACACCAAAAATGCAGCCCAAACCCAAAGCGGCAGGGCTGTCCAGACACAGAGTCGTGGCAGAGCCCCCAAAAAGCAGAAGGAATGGACAATAGTGCTGAGGAGTGGAGTCAGGGTTCAGGGGGCTGGGGGGTGCCCCAGGGCAACCCACACTCACCTCTGCAGGATGATGGGGGTTGGCAGGGTGTTGTCCGGGGCACACTGCAACAAAATGCAGCCAGTCAGAGCCAGGATTGTGCAGATAGGTATTCCCCACCCTGGCTTTTGGGAGCAGAGAGCAGGGAGGGGACATCAACACTCACCCCCTGCACCCAGGGGTGCTCCAGGACCTGGGCTGCGCTGAGCCGCTTCTTGGCATCTCTCACCAGCAGCTTGGAAATGAGGTCTTTGGCTCCAAAGGAGATGTGCGCCCAGTCCTTGTCAGGAAACTCATACTTCCCCTCCTGGATGCTCTCAAAGAGCATGTTCTGAGCAGGAGGAGAAACAACAGAGGCTCAGCCAGCAGTGCTGCAGCCAAACTGGGGGTGGGTTTGGGCGCTGCTGGGGTGTCCCACGCACCTGGCAGGTGTGGCACGCCTCACCCCGGTCCCAGCCGCAGTCGGAGCCGCAGTGGCCCACAAAGGGGGGGTACCCGCTCAGCATGATGTACAGGATGACACCCAGGCTCCACAGGTCACAGCGCTTGTCGTAGATGGAGGCCTCCTCGTTGAAGGCTTCCACCACCTCCGGGGCCATGTACTCGGCCGAGCCACACTGCAGGGACAGGCAGGGTGAGCCCCGAAGGGTGGGGACCAACAGGGCAGGGTGGACTGGGAGAGTCCTGACAGATCTCCAGGGCTGCACCTCTGAAGGGAAGGTGCAGACATGGCTGCTCCCCAGGTTTCCTCCCGCCACATCACCCTGCTGCGTTTCCCACCACAGAGGATGCCACAGACCCGCCTCTCCGGGGTCACTCAACGGCAGCTGCCACCCCGAAGGAAAAAAAAAGCCTAAAGGGTGCAACCCCCACGGCATAGGACAGTCGGACCCACAGGACCCACAGCATCGCCGCCACCCAACCGGCTCAGCGGGGCAGCCCCAGCGCCTGGGAGCGGCCACAGGACACGGTGGGACGAGCCTGCCGTGCCTGTTCCTCTGACCGTGCCCGTTCCCCGGCCCGGCACAGGCGGAGCCGCCGCGCAGGACCCGGGGCGGGAGGAGTTAACCCCGGAGCAGGGAGAGGCAGAGGCAGTGGCCCCATTCCCCTATCGCTCCAGGGACTCTGGGGCTTTCCAGCGCATGACCCGCAGCCCACACAGGCCCCGTGACCAGGGGAGAAAAGAGCTGCAGCCAGCAGATAATCGCCCCGTAACGAGAGAGGCCTCCTGACGAGGGGCCTCTCCGGCCCCAGCAGCTGATGCCACCGCAGGAAAACAACCCCCAGCGCCGATCCCGGTGGGAATGCGGCGGCCGTGCCGCTCCGCCCCCCGGGGCTGAGAATGGGGAAACTCGGGACACCTCGGGAACCCGGCTCCCGCCCCGAGAGGAGGGCGGGCGTGGAGGAAGGAGGGGGCCGGGGTGTTGTGGCCCCCGCCCCTGCTGTCGTGCACCCGACACGGGCTGGGCTCTGCCCTCCCGGCACGTTCGGTCCCGCAAAAGAACCGGGGCGCAGGGCGATACCCTGCACGGGGGGCACCTGCGGCAGGAGATAAGGGGAACGGGGAGATCTATGCGACCCGGGGACACCCGGGAGCTCTCGAGGTGTCCACCCTGCCCCGCACTCCCGCACCCGGAGGCTCGGCCCCCTCTCCCTCGCCCACGAGCCGGGGAACCACGGCGGCCCCCGGGCCGGTGCTGACCCAGTTCTCCCCGGCAGGCTGGGCGCAGCCGCCGCGGCTGCTCGGGCTGTTGCTAAGGCTCACGGCAGCCCGGGCGCTGCGCCAGCCCCCGGCCCCCCCGCGTTATGTAACCGCATCCCGCCTGCCTCGGCGGGGGGGGACCGGGGGACACGCAGCAGCAGCGACAGCAGCGACGAGCAGGGGGTGTCCGTGCACAGCCCTGTTCCTGGAGCCTGCAGGGCAGCTGGGGGGGGTACTTGGGGACAGATCCCCCCCCACAAGGTGGGGGGCTCGCACACTTACCGGGGTGAGCAGCTCCGGAGTGGAGATGGGGGAGCAATCGCCGTTCAGTTTGATGCCACTTCCCAGGTCAAAGTCACAGATCTTCACTGGGGAGACCTGGGGAGAGGGGGGAAGATGTGGTCGGTGACCCCCCTGGCACCCTCCAGGAACCACAGCCGGCAGCCCCCCGGAGACCACAGCCCTGTTTTCAGGCCACAGCTGCTCAATGCCAGGTCCTGTCATGCTTCACACCACGCTGTGCTGTGGCATATGGGGAGTGTGTGTGTGTCCCTGGCAGGACCTGGTGTGTGTGTTTGAGTGTGTCCCTGGCAGGACCCTCCTGCACTCCCCACCTCAGGAATCACCCCACTGTGCCCACCCCACCCCCAGGCAGCACACCCTGCACCCACCCTGGCTGCTCCCCGCTCACCTGGTCCAGGCTCTCACACAGGATATTTTCTGGTTTCAGATCCCTGTGTGCAATCCCTGGGGGCAAAAGAGCCAATGAGGGTAAAAATCCCCCTCCTACAAGACTGCTATAGTGTAAAGTCTGGGGGTGGCACAGAGATCCCTCCCTCCCTACCCCAAGTCACTGCCTGCACCCTGGCAAAAGGCAGAATTTGCTGCTGGCCTCGAATCCCAATCAAACTGGAAGAACAGGATCTGCACCACAAAAAACCTTGTGATGCAGCTGGGCCTGACCCTGCGCACTGGAATGGGCACTGTCCCCTGGGCAGGAGGGTGGGGGGAGGCAGTGACACCCCCGGGAGGCCCAGCACACCCCAGGGTGTCCTCAGTTGTGTCCCACGCACCTGGGGCATCCCAGCTCACCTTTGTTGTGCAGAAAGTGCAGGGCACTGGCGATATCCTGCACCACCACGCTGGCCTCCAGCTCGTTGAAGTGGCGTCTCCGGTGGATGTGGGTCAGGATGGAGCCTGTGGCCGGGTGAGAGCAGAGCTGGGGTTTGAGGGTCCTGATGCCCCAACTCCCCCTGCCCCAGGGCAACACTCACCTCCCCTCATCTTCTCAAACACCAGGTAAAACCTCTCCTCCTCCTCGAAGAACTCAATCAGCTCCAGGACGTTTCTGCAGGGACCATGGCATCAGCCCAGTGTTCCCCCAAAACACCTCCTGGGGTTCTCCCCACACCTCATTCAGCACAGGACCCCAGGAGGGATGCGGGATGGGAAAACCGGGCTTGCAGTGATTGAAACCACACAGCCAGGGCCCCCCTGGCCGCATTCCAGGGGGCAGAGGGCTTGCAGTGCCGGCTCTGCTCCTCCCTAATTGCTCACAGCCCCTCCTGGCTTGCTCGCCTGCCCCACAGACAGCCCCACTCAGCAGCGGGGCTCGGCTCTGCTCCAACTTGGCCACCGAGGCCCTGTCGTCATGGCAAACCACTGAACGTCCCCCTCTGGATGCTCCACGGCAGCCACAGGGCCAAGGGGAGGGAGTGTGGGGCAGAGGGCAGCCTGGCTGTGGCCCACGGGTGTCACGAGCATCAGCCCGGTCTCAGCCCACTCCCCGTGCCCACAGTGGGGGACACAGCGGCTGCCCCGCCGTACCTGTGTCCCTGGCACTGATAGAGCATCTCCACCTCCCGGAAAACCCTGCTCCGGATGTGTCCCAGGCGCTTCTCGATGATCTGGAAGGCAAAGAGGGGGAGGCTCAGGGAGAGGCAGCGCTGCCAGGGAGGGGCTGGGGCACCCCTGCCCCAGCAGCGCGGGGACCCGCGGGGCCGGGCGGGGCAGGAGCCCGGCGGGGTGAAGGCAGCAGAACAGGCTGTTCCCGGCGCCGGTGCCAAGCGGCAGCCGCGGTGCCAAGCCGCTCCCTCCCGGGCCGGGGCCAGCGGAGCTCCACGTGATGGAGCAGCGGCGCAGCAAAGGGCCCTATGCCCCACTGGGCGCCCGCACAGCAGGGCTGCCCGGCCCTGCCAAGGCTGCACAGGGGGACCCCCCTGTTATCTGACCCCAAACGGGAGGGGGCAGATGGGTGCTCTCATTGCCCTTTGGGGCACACAGAGCACTGCACCACCACAGCCCTCCCTGCTGCCTCAGCTTCCCCTCTGGGGCACGCAAAGGTTCCCACAGAGCGATGGGGGAGGTGAAGTTCCCGCAGTATTTGGCTGCATTTTGACACAGGGCCCATCTCAGAGCCCCTGAACCACAGCTTGGAGTCTATGGGGCGCAGGGCCACGGGACCACCATCCCTGACCCCAAAAGCAGTTGGCTCATCCCAACCCCCTCCAGCACCCGTATGAGAGAGACCTCCCTGGAGTGAGCAGGAAGAGACCACCCTGCCAGCACCACGTGCCCCTGCCTGCCTCAAGTCCCCAGACACATCCCAAGTGTTAATTTAGTCTCCAGCATGCCCTCATTGACAGGGAGAGGAGCGTAGCTAAGGAGGGTCACCAAGGACCCCGAGCTGTGTGGTGGCAGAGGTCGGTGTTCCACCATCACAGCCCAGCCCTGCCGCATCCCTGCCCCTCTCCCTTCCCTCCAGCCCATAAAGCTGCAGTCCTGGGCCAGCACCAGATGGTCCTGGGAGCTGGGAGAGCCCCAGATGTGGAGGGCAGAAACAGAAACTGAGGCAGGGGGTGGGAGGGGGTGGGTCTGCAGCCCCAGCAGTGGAGCTTTACCTTCACTGCGTACTCCTTGTTGGTGATGAGGTTCACGCAGGACTGGACTCTGGCGTGGGCCCCTTCTCCCAGCACCTCCTCCTGCAGCTGGTAAACATCTGCCAGGGGAGAGTCACCTGAGCTGCCGGCCCCACTGCACAGAGTGTGGGGACACCAGGAGGGCCCAGCCCTGCCCCGGGCCGGGGGAACCCCTGGGGTCCCTGAGCAGCCCCACTCACCTTCAAACCTGCCGGAGAAGCTGTCGGTGGCTCTGCAGCGCTTCTTCTTCTTGTTCCTTTTCTTGGCGTCAGGGATGTCGATGGGTTGACTTGAAGGCATGTCTGTGCCAGAGCAAAGCCACCGGCGTCAGACATCCCCGTGCACCCACAGCTCCCCCAGCACCGCAGGGCTGCCCCCAAAGCCCTCAGGGCCAAAATCCCAGCGGACAGGAGAGGAGGAGCCCCACTGGGATGGAGCCCATGAGGAGGCACCTGCCACTCACCGGGACGGGGCGGGCACTCGAAGTTGAAGACAGGCTCCAGGTGGTTGGACTGGTCGAACTCCAGGTCGAAAGGGTTTTGCCCCTGTGGGAGTCAAGAGCACGACTGAGGTGGCAACTGCTCGATCAGCCACCACCGGCTGCCACCCGGAGCCCAGCACAGACACACAGCCCGGCATCCTCTGGCTCCTGGGACAAGTTCTGCTCACTGCCCCATGTGCACAACACCAGCTCATGGTGGGACACAGCAGTGCTCCAGGGAGAGCCAGAGGATGAGGAGGAAGGCTTTGATCACATCTCCTGATGGGGACAGTGCTGCAGGGTCACTCCTCCAGCCAGCCCCAGGCCAGCACATGGGGGATGATGAGAGGGACCGCAGCCACCCACACCAACCCAACCCCAAATCTCCACCCAAACCTGAACCACACTGAGGTAGGAGGGGGAGGAAGAGAAGCCACAGGGCAAGTCAGGCTCCAGAGCCACCCCTCCATGTCCTCCCAGCTCCCTGCAAGGTCACAGAGGCTGGAGCCTGCTCTGCCCTGCTCCAGTGGACATTGTGTCCACCAGGCCACGGGACACCCCCGACCTGGCAGGATCAGGCCTCACTCCAAACCTTCCTGCACCCTGGGATCCATGGAGGGCATGGCACCCCCTCCTTCCCCCACTCTGAACTCCAGCGGCACCCGAGGGGACCCTCTGCTTCCTGCCCCCCTGAGCCACCCATGGGACAGGGCAGTGCTAGGGGCAAAAGGGCCCTGTCCTCCCCAGGATTATGAAATCTGTTTGGGTGGAGGTGGCAGCTCCAGCGGCGTTCCCAAACCCGCCCGGTGCCCGGGCCGGCTGCCAGCCCCAGCACGGCCAGCCCCGGCCACCGCCAGAAACACCCAGAACACTCCTGTTTACTGCAGCCTGGGGGGGTCGGGGGTCCCCAGCCAGAACGGGGGGAGGTTCCCCCAGGGGCACCCCCACACCCAGCACCACTGTGGATCTCCGGGCCCAAAACTCTCCTGTGCTGCATTTTACCAGCTTTCCTCCCCCTCAAAACCCGGATTTGGGGAGAGCAGCATCGCCCCGCGGCTGCTGCCCCCCGGGATGAGCCCCGGTAGGATGGGGGGGACAATGCCTCCGGGAGAGGTTCGGGGTGTACGGGGGGGCAGGGGAAGCACTGGGGGGCAATAGGGGGGCAGGGGGCCCTGCCAGCTGCCGCAGCACTGCCACACAAAGGTCTGGGGGATGGGAGGCTGCGCACGGGCTCCATCAGCACAGCCGAGGTGTCCCCCCCGCCTCCATCCCCGGCCACCGCGGGAGGACACAAACCCGGGCCGAGGCCACCTCAGCAAGAGCGGGGTCACCGCAGTGAGGGGGTGGGTTGGGGGGATCTCCCCGCACCCCGGAGCTGGAGTGAAACCGAACAAAGGACCCCCCAATCCACAGGCAGGAAGCGGCTCGGGAGGGGGGAAGCGAATGGAGCGGGACTACAGGGACTCCCCGCACAGCCCGAGGTGACAGCGGCAGGGGGGACGGGGGGGTGCCCAGGGCATCCCTGGGTGGGCGGCGCAGCAGGAGCGACCCTCGCACGGCCCCACCGGGCCGGGCCTGGGGAGCTCGGAGACCACCCCTCACATCGCTGCCGGACCAGGACGAAGGGGTGCAACGGGGCGGGGGGAAAGTGCAGCCACCCCACCCACGGGGATCCCTGTGGGAGCTGCAGCATCCCAGCACCCACCCGAGGGAGGGCGGGGGAGACACTGATCCAACCCCCGGGAGCACCGCCACCTCCGGGACGGGGGGACAGGGGGGTCCCCCTGCTCGGTTTGGGTGACAGCGCCCCCGGAGCTCCTCAGTTTGGGGGGTGTCGGCGGTGGGGCAGGAAGCGGCCGGGCCCCCTCCGTTCCCGGGCAGGGGATGCAGCGATGCGGGCGCCCCCCGGCCCCGGAGCCCCCCCCGAGCATCCCCGTGGGGGCGGGGAGCAGCCCCTTACCTTAAAGGAGCGGTGGAATCCCGGGATCTCTGATTTCTTCTGCACCATCTTGCTGCGGGGGGGGACGGGGGGCGGCGTTGCTGGGAGAAATGAGGGGGGGCGGCAAAATAAAAAAAAAAAAGAGGGATGGGGGGAGGGAGGCGGAGGGACGGGCAGAGCCGGAGGGGAGTCCGGGGGGTGGCCGAGACCTGCGGGGAGAGGAGGGGACGGGAGGGGGGTCAGGCGGTTGCGGCCCCCCCGGCCCGTGCCCGGTTCCGCCCCCGAGCCCCGGCCCGGCGCTCACCGGCGCGGCCCCGCAGAGCCGCCGCTGCTGGTGGTACCGCAGCCCGCACCGCCGCCCGCTCCGCTCCGCGCCGCTCCGCCGCCGCCGGGGGGGGACGCGCCGCCCCCGCCCCCGCCCCCCGCCGCCTTTATAGGGCGGCCTCGGCCCCGCCCCGCCCCGCCCCCGGCCCCGCCGACACCCCCCCGCCGCGCCCGGGACGGGGACACCCCGCCGGGGACACGGGCCCTCGGCACCCCGGCACACAAACACCCCCGCCAGGGTCACAACTGCCCCCCCGGACACCCACCGGGGACACGCCCCCCCCCGGGACACCCCAGAGCCCCGGGGACACACCGGGACAGAAACACCTCCCCCAGTGCACCCCCCCGGACACAAACAGCCCCCGGGCAGCTCCGGGGACACAAACACCCCCCCGGACACGCAAACAGCCCCCCCCCCCCCCCGGACATCCCAATTCCTCCTGGAGACACAAAGACACCCCCCCCCCCCCCCCCCCGCACTGACTGGGGAAACAGCCTCCCTAAGGGGACACCCACACCCCCTCCCCGGGCACCCCCCGGGACATCATCCCCCCGCAAACCCTCTGGGGATACCGCAACCCCTCTGTGCCGCTCCGGGGACCGGGACCCCCCCCGGCACCCTCCTGTGGTGTGGGGGAGGCTGAGGACACCCCTCGGAAGGGTCCCTGCACCCCCACACCTGGCACCCCCCTGTGCTGCAGCCCTTTGCCACCCCCAGTGCTGCACCCAGGGACAAGGACCCCCCTGCCACCCCCCAGTGCTGCACCCAGGGACAAGGACCCCCCTGCCACCCCCCAGTGCTGCACCCAGGGACAAGGACCCCCCTGCCACCCCTCAGTGCTGCACCCATGGACAGGCGCATCCCCAGTGCCCCCCAGATTGCTCCCACAAAGGAGGGCACCCGCCCGCATCCCTCAGACTCCCCTGCACTATTTTAGGGGACAGTGGCATCCCCACGGCACCCCAATCCCCCCCCTCCTCCCGTCAGACACACTTGGGCACAGGGATGGGGACAGCCCTGGACACCCAAAGACAGGGACACCTCTTGAGGACCCCCCTGCACAAGGACACTCTGGCTCCGTGTTGAGGACGCTGATGGCAGCGGAGTGGGGCCCCCTGAGCCCCCCAGCCCACACGGCTCAGGAGTGGGGCAGAGCTCAGCCCGGCCTGCACCGAGGCGGGGGAGGGCAGAGCAGGGGGGTCACGTCCCCCTGTCCCCGCGGGTCACCGCTGGCTGTGGGGAGCAGGGTCGGTAGCAGGACCCTCCTCCCGGTGACCCCCTGGGAGCCCCTCACCACGCGCGTGTGCGACTGTCCCCCCCCCGCCCCGTGTGACGCCAGCGGGGGCTGAGAACAGACGCGCTCGTTGCGCGCAGCGGCTGCGCCGGGGCCGATGGCTGCGGCACCGCGGTGACTTCACCGCCCGCACCGCGCATTGGCTGCGCCCGCCGCCGCCACGGCCCCCCCGGGCCCCCCGGCCCCGCCACCGGCCCCCCGGACCCCCCTGGCACAGCCATCAGCACGCCTGGACCCCGCCCCCCCCACTGCCAGCGGCACCCTCGGAGTGTCGTCGTCGTCGTCCCCCTCCCCAACCACTGGACACCCCCGTCGCCACCATCGCCACTCCTGGAGCCCCCCGAACACCCCCATCACCATCGGCATCCCCGGCCCCCCGCCCACTATCGGCCCCTCCAGACCCTCCTCGTCAGGGCCATCGGCACCCCTGGAACACCCCTATCACTGCCACGGCACTGCCGGGTCCCTCCTCAGCCACCGGCACCCCCGGACCCCCCCGGCACCATTGGCACCCCCGGACCCCCCTCACTGCCATCGGCACCTCCCCTTCCCCCTCAGCAGCGCTGCAGCCCCGGCCCTGCTCTCCCCCCACCCTTTTCCCCAGCTGGTGTTTGGGAGGGGATTTGCATGATCCCAAAGCCCGGTGCCAGCCTGCCGTGGTGTCACCAGGGTGGGGTCCTGGCCACCCCCCTCCCAAAACCTGCCCAAATTCCTGCTTTTCCCGGCCCTAATGGCTTCTCCTGCCTCCCATGCCGGGACGCTTCCCGGGCCTTTCTTTGTTAGTGCTGCTAACGACGTTAATCTGGACTGGGGGAGGTGAGTGGTGGTACCCCCACTATTGGAGGGTCTTGCAGGGGCACAGGGACGGTCCCTGCCCCTTCTGGGGCCCCTGGGGAGCCACACATTCCCAAATTGCACCCGCCACCATGTAGGTCACAGAGCTGGGAATGACAGGGCAGTACAGCCGGAACCCACAGCCCTGGGGCCACCCAAGGGTGCCTGGCGTGGTGGGGATGCCCAGGGCTGGGCTGGGGGCTCACCCAGCCCACGGGGGTCCCTGTCACCCTGTCACTGTGTGGGAAGCTGGGGCAGTGGCAGCGTGTTCACCGTGTGGAATGTGTGTGACACGTGTGCTGTGTGCTGGCTGTGGGTCATGTCACCTGTGTGTCCTCTGCGTGCTCCCCACATGTCACTGTGCCCTCCCTGCACACCCAGTGTATGCTCAGTGCTCACCCTGTTCCCCGTGTGGCCCTGGTGTGACCTTGGTGTGTTTGCCCCCTGTGCTTGTCACACGCGCTTTGCACACTCAGTGCACACTCAAGGGGAGTGTACACACACCAGCCGGGTGTGGCAACAACGTTGGGTCTCAGCTGCCAGACACAGGGACACCAGGACGGGCTCCTGTTCCCTAGGCTTCCCTTCCCAGTGCTCGTCCCTGTGGAATTGGCTGCCAGAGAACGTGCACAAAACCACACACGTGTGTGCAAGGCCGGAGCATCGCCCCAGGGGGTGTTTGCACAAACACACACACACACATGATCATGTGTTGTTTTTTGTCTGCACGTGTGTTCATCCTGGTGTACCATCCATGTTTCCCCCACAGGACCAGGGCTCTCCCTCTCCTCCTCACTGCTGGGCGTAGGGTCCTGCCAAAATTCCCCCCCGGGGCCCAGCCTGGCCCCCAGGTGTGGGGCCACAGCAGATCCCTGCACTGGTGGCCCCTGCTGTGTGGACAGTGCAAAGGGCCCTGCTGGGCCAGGGAGCACTGGCAGCTCACAGGCCACAGCTCAGGGCTTCCTAATGTTTTTTTCAGGGAAACACAAATTTTGATGCATTTGAGCCCCCCAATCCCCTCCCTTCCTCCTGATCACATCCAGTGTCCTTGGGGTGCAAACATGGGGCTGGCAGCAGCAAATTCCCCATGTCCCAGTTCTTCCCAGGATCTGCTAATGGTGATCCTCCTGCTGTGTCCCCAAGGTGTCACCTGTCCCCACACCTCTGTGTTCCACCAGGACCCACAATCTTGTGGGGTCTCCAGGAGCTGTTGGAGCCCCACACTCCAAGACTGGCTGAGGGAAAACAGGAAAGCGAGTGGGGCTGTGCCGGAAGGCAGCTATTGTTGGCCAGGGAGCAGAGGGAGCGTGAGGGGCCGGAGGCATCGTGGCCACCCTGTCACCCCTCTGAGCCACTTGTGGCTGCCCACTCCCCCCTGGATGTGCCCCAGTGTGGGCAGGCAGCTGCTCAGGGCTTCCCCTTGCACCCCACTGCTCTGCTTTGGAAGGGAAAATAAATAAACCTCCTTTTTCCGTGTGCTACTTCCCCGGCCTAAGGAGGGCCCAGCTTCCCGCCCCTGGAAGCAGGAGGATTTGGAACCCTGGCTCTGTGTCAAATGAAAAAATCCTGCAAAAAACCTGGAATTTCCTGCTGGGCAGAAACACGGAGGTTTGACACTCCTGGTGCTGGGGTGGGGCAGGAGGGGTGGGAGGGGTGGGGGGCACCAGGGACTCAGAGGACCCCCCCCTCCCCCCTCCTCCCAAGGCACACACAGGCTCATGACCAAGCTGGCTCCTGTTCCTCCATCTTCCTCCTCAATTTGAAGCCACTGGGAGAGTTTTGGCAGCTCCTGCCAGGCCTCCAGTGCCCCCCAAGTCCCCACCCTGCCTCTGTGGGGCCCTCCCAGGGACACGGCCCTGGTCTCTCACTCCCCATCTGCTGCAGGAGAGGGGCTGGGGTGAACCTGCTTGGCTTTCCCAGCTCCTGCTTTACCCCCACATTTCAGGGCTGCTCCCTTGCCCAGGAACTTCCCAGCAGAGCTGCCCAGTGTGTCTCAGGGACAGCTGGGGGACAGGCAGAGTGAGAAGGGGCCACATGGAGGGGGTGGTGGTGCCATGCCTCCGTTTCCCCAGCTGGAATAAGTGCCATAAAGTGAGAGAGTAGCTGGAACCCAACATCAAAGCTGCAGGGAAGTGCATCCTGAGGGAGGGTACAAACAGACCTGGGGTGGTTTCACCCCCAAAAAACCCTTCAAGGGAGGTGCCAGTTCAATGGGGAGTGTCCCCCCTCCCCCATTGCACAGTCCTGGCCCTGACACCCCACACCAGCCAAAACCCTGAAGACAAGGACATGGAGATGGTGGGATTGGGGTAGGACTTGGCCCAAGGATCTACTGGCAAAATGGACCAAGTTCCTCCAGGAGGGAAATCCCTGCAGCCCCCAAAACATGGGGCAGGAGCTGTGTTTTTGGGGTGTTTGGGAAAAGGGCAGGGAGAAGGCTCATGCCACACTGGGAGTCCTGTCTTAGTAGATAGCAGCAAAAGAGAAAAACATTTACAGGAGGACTTTAAACATCCCAGGCTCTTTTCACCCTTCTCCATCTTCCCAATTCCCTGTGAAGGGGGAAATCTGCAGCAGCAGCCCTGGCCCAGCTGCAGCTGGGTCACTCTGGGGAAGTTCCAGGAGTGAAGGGAGGTGGCAGGAAGAGGTGCAGGCTGGCATGTTGCACATTTTCTTAGAAGGAGCAGAAAAACTCCCAAACCACCAAAAAATTCCCCCTGGTCCCTTGGAAAGGGCACTGAAACCACAGCAGGGCCTGTACACCCTGTGCTGGAGGACATGGGTGCTGGTGGCTGTGTGCTGGCAGCCTCTGGGGTTAGCAGGGATTTATTCACCAGGACCAAAAATGATCCTGGGGCCCCTTCGGGTAAAGCAGCGGGTGAGGAGGGACCTGCTCTCCCCGTGGGGCCAAAGCAGCAGGTGCCCTCGGTATCAGTGTCACCCGCAGGGATGGGACATGTCCTCCCCGCTCCAGCATTTTCCCAGAAGCATTCCAGGTCCTGCCCATGTTCCTGGAGCTGCTGGCCCCTGGCCTGGCCTGTGCCATACAAGGGAGAGGGAGCACGTGCCATGCTGGTGACTGTCCCCTTGTCCCAGGAACGGCTGTCACCTCCTCCATGGAGCCCAAAACTGGAGCAGAGCAAAGCCAGGGCCCTGCCCAGGAGGAGGCGGGTGCGGATCAGGACTGGGGGGCTGCCAGGGACCCTGGGGAATCTGGCCCCAGAGGCATCAGTTGTCCAGGGAACACAGAACAAACAAAAAGCACATTTCAGAGCTTGGAAAGCATCCACTGCCCATTCAGGGATGAGGGATGGAGGCACTCTCAGGGTCTGCGGGGCTGAGTGTGACAGCAGAGCTGTGCAGGGACATGTCCTGTGCCACCTGAGCTCCTGTTTCCCCAACTCCAAAGGTCCATGGGATGAGGCAGCACCTCCTGGGGATGGGAACACAGTCCACAGGCCCATGGTCCCCATGGCCCCTCTGGAGGGGTCTCCCCACTGTCTCTGGGACAGTGCCCAGGGCTGGAGGGGCAGAGCAGTGTAAGGACATCCTTGTGTCACAGCACAGCCCCAGCAATGCTCTGAGCAGGATCTGCTGCCCGGGGAGGTGCTGGCAGGTGGGGACATCCCTGTCCTCACCCAGCAGGACACGATTCTGGCACAGACCCTACAGACATGTAGCCACAGGTGCCAGAGGAGACCCTGCTCCCCCCTGGCTGCTTTCCAAGGCTCCATGCAAAGGCTGCCCCCACTTCCCAGCTTCCCATTTAAGCAAACCCTAATGGGACTTGTGATGGATGCACTCAACCCTTCCACCAAACCAGCGATGGTCTGGTGTGGGATCCAGAAGAGGAAAAGGCCAGAGCCAGGCCGAGAAGTCCAGGAAACCCATGAAAGAGCAAAGTGATCCAGGGAGCATCGATGCTTATGAGCTCAGAACTGATTGTGGGATTAACACATGGAGAGCAGGTGGCTTTTCCAAGACTTATTTATCAAGGAACAATGAAAGTTGTGGATACAAGGAGCCCCCTGTCCTTTTCCCTGCGAGCCAACTGCTTCATCCCACCACCCTGCCACCAAGGCACCAGTGGGTGCCTTGAGCTCTCCCTGCCTGGCAGTGTGACTGTGCCAAGGTGTCCTGGAGCAGAGACACCTCCCGAGCCTGCGCCTCGAGGAACAGAGACCTTTCAACCAACAACAGATCTTTGGATGAGTCCAGTTTGAGTTCCCCCTAATCTGCAGCTGGACTGCACATCTGTGATCTCCCCTGGAGGTGGGACACATCTCAGGGTTTGGGATGAGACTGAGAGATCCTTCCCCACCCGAGGTGGAGAGACCTTGACATGCAACAGCTCTTTGGTGAGTTCCTGACAACACCCTGAATAAACACCAGTGAGATCCATGTATTTAATTCCTTTGTATGTGAACCATTGTCCAAATCTGAGACTAAGACCGGACCTGGGCTGTACCTAAGGTCCATCAGGAGTTTAGGAAGTAGTGGGGTGTTGTCTGAACCTTGAACTCAACAGAAGGGTCCCTCTTAACCCTTTTACATTTTCAGTCTCAGCATAAATAATTCCAGCTCAATTCCAACTTGATTTTCCTTAGTCTTTTACATCCATGTAGAAGGTACCAGAGGGAACCTCATCATTGTACTGTTAAATCACACTTTCATAGATTCATATTAAAATAACTTTTGCTAACAGCGTTGATGGTGACTCTTTGAGTGACCCAAAATCACTCATCTGTGACAAATTGATGTTGTTGGCAGGATCCTAAATCCGGATTCATGGCAGAACTGAGGCCCTGATGCTCTTGAGCTCCTCAGGGTTCAGGGGATGGAGAAGCCCAGCAGGGGAGGATGAGGGCAAGCCACGGCTTCCTGGGAGCAGCAGGAGACCCTGCTCTGAACCACAGGAAAGGAGCATTTCCCTCGGAACATACGGCAGCCGCAGCCCCCTCCATGCCGCCAGCCCGCGCCCGCTCCAGCTCCGGGGCAGAGCCATCTGTGCTTTCTGGGAAGGGAACAGCCCCGCAGAGGGGAGGCTGCTGGAGCCCTGGGCACAGTACCTGCTCGGCCCAGGCCCTGCAGTGCGGATCTGCAAAGCTGCTCTCTGGGTTCTCGGCACAGCCTTTGTGATGCCTCTGCACCCAAGCAGTGCCGGGGGAGATGAGGAATGAAAGTACCGAGAGGTCCTGGACAAGGCTAAATCCCCTCGCCAGGCTGGGCTCAGCTTACAGGGCTCAGTTTGGATGGGCTCAGTTTGGGGTGCTCAGCCCTGGGGGCACAGCTCAGGGGGGCTCAGCCCTGAGGGCTCATCCCCAGGCGGCTCACAGCTGCCTGCACCCTGCAGCACTCGCAGCTGCAGCTCAGGAGCGAGTAAACACGACATGAAAGTCCGGGGAGATGAAAGAGGGGCTGGGGCTGCCGAGGCAGAGGCAGAGCAAGGCTGAGCTGTGGCTCCACAGACCTGTCTGGGCAACATCCTGCACTGCCGGGTGTGGGGGCCGGGCTCAGCCGCTTCCAGCCCTGCCACATCTTCTCCCACAAAGGTCATTTTCCTCCTCTTCCCTTAGCTGAACTGGTCTCACATGGGAGAGTCGCTCTCCCAAAAAGAAAGGGGGCCGAGGAAGGCAGGTCCCTGCAGCCCTGTGGGTCACAGCCGGTTGGGTGCCACACTACCCCGGACTCAGCACCCACAGCATTCCAGCAGGGCTGACCCAGCACCACTCAGCACCCACCTGCAGCCCCACCACAGCTCAGCACTTGGGGCATTGCAGGTGTCTTGGTTTCAGCTGAGACAGAGCCAGTTCTCTCCCCAGTAGCCGATACAGGGCCATGTTTGGGATCTGGGATGAGAATAATGCTGATAGCACACCGATGTTTTGGTGTTACTGAGCAGTGCTTACTCTAAGCCAAGGACTTTGTGTGTCCCGTGTTCTGCCAGCAAGGAGAGGCACAACAACTGGGGGGAGCAGGGCTGAGACAGCTGACCCAGGCTGGCCAAAGAGATACTCCACACCAAGGATCAGCACATTCTCCAGCTG
Organism: Zosterops lateralis; assembly: GCF_965231275.1. Lineage (NCBI taxonomy): Eukaryota > Metazoa > Chordata > Aves > Passeriformes > Zosteropidae > Zosterops > Zosterops lateralis. The sequence continues at coordinate 1,549,907 of NC_139789.1, forward strand.
AGCTGCACCCACAAAACATTGGGAGAGGGGCTAGAGGGTGGTCCCAGCACCCTCACTGGGCAGGGGAATGGGCAACAGCCAGTGCTGCAGGCAGGGAACAGGAGGAGCTACAACTGGGGAGATTTTCACTTCCCTTCTCACCAGGAAAACAACGTGCATCCCCCAAATGCAGAGTTTTTCCCAATGTAGTCCACTAGCCTCAATGACTGCACCCTTAGCTCCTCCCCATGGCAGAAGAGCCTCTTGGCAAGTTGGTGAGCTGGAATTCCCCTCCCCTGCCTACTTCCACCCCAGTTTCAGAGCTGGGAGAACAGTTCAACCCTCGGGTACAGAGACACTGCAGACACAAGTCAGGACAACCCCAGGCTGCTGGCCAAGGCTCCCATGGCCTTGGGACCCAGCTCAGTGCTCGGAGCAGCCCGGACCTGGCACCTGGAGAGCAGGAGGAACCCAAACAACCTCCCAGGAGCTGCGCCAGGAGCACACACCCACGAGCTCCCAGCTCTCCAGCACAATCCCCAAGGAGCCCAAACACCCTGTGTTTGTTTTGCTGATGGGAAGGTTCTGACGAACGCACAGTCACGGGACTCTCGGCAGCGGCGTGTGCTGTGTAAATACAACATAATTTATTGGTTCCATTTCAGAGCACGAGTGGTATTTGTAAGAGTGTCCTAACGGCAGGACGAGAAATGAGAGAGTCACGTATGTACAGAGATTCCAGGGCACGGGAATGCTTTGTAAGGAAGAAGTGGTTAGTGGTGCAGTTTGGTCACTTACTGGTCCCCAAATCCTAGGTAGACCCAGTACCTACCTGGGGGCACTGCCAAGCTCTTCTCGTGCAAGCAGCGGGTGAGGCTGGGGGGGCTCTGGCTGCACACCAGAGATTTTGGTCCCAGATGTGCACAGCTGGGTGGGGTGGTGAAGCTGGGGAACAGGGAGAAGGCTCTGTACCCCAACGAGAAGGAGATGCGGTCCTGGCAGGGTCAGCGTACCACGAGGGACAGGGAGGGGACGGAGGAGAATTCCTGGTGCCTGTCCCAGCACCTTCCTTCTGGTGGCTCCCATGAGGAGCTGCCAGCCTGGATCTGTGTCCCCGTGGGGACAGTGCTGAGCTACAGGCAGGCTGTGTGTGCAGAGCTCAGCTCAGGGCTGGGCTGACACACGAGGGCAGATTTCCACTCCTACAGCACTGGATCCAATGTGGCAGCCATGGGATGAAGCTCAGTGCCAGCTTACCCAGAGGGAGCACACAAGAGCCAGGCCTTGGGGACAGGTGGGCACAGAGCAGCTCTGCCCCAAACCTGGACTCACAGCCAGTGGAGGAGGTACTGAGGGATCCATGTACACCAGTCCTGTACCCTGCCTTCAGGGGTGGGAAATGTGTATCCCAAGGGAGGTACCGCTTCCATGGCAGCACCAGCCCCACAACACAGCTCTGTCTGAAGTGTCTGGCTCAGTTCACTCAGGGCTCACAGAGGAGGCAGCTCAGGTACCTCTTCTCTACTCCGAGAGCCAACATTCCCATCAAGTGGCCCACAGAATATTTTCTTTCTTTTTTATAGAAATTACTATAAAAAATTAGTTAATCTAGAGCATCTTTAAAAAAATATTCCTGCAGTATCACAGTTTTACATTGAAACTCATTAAAAATATATAATTTCTTAAACGAAACGTCTCTTTCTCCCCTTGAATCACGTCTCCAATATGGGATTGGGGCTCGGAGTCCTCGGAAGAGGTGCCGAGGTGGGAGCAGGAAGGTCTGAGCTCAGTGGCACATCCGAGAGGTCATTTCCTTCTGTCAAAGGGACAGAGAAGACAAGGGACCGTGAAGGAGGATCCAGGCTCCCAGGTGAGGGTGTGGATGAAAAAACCCCGTGTTTAGCTGTCAATACCATTCCTAGGCACGGGGTGACACTGCTGCCCACAGCTCCAGTTTGGGCAGGGCTGTGTTCCTCCCACCATTCCCATTCCCAGCACGTCCCAGTCACATCCTGACTCCCAGGTTCCTGACAGTTACACTGCAAGGCCAACTGGTCCTGAATTTGGGCAACCATCTTTAGAAGAGAATCATGTTAAAGGTTGGAAAAACTCCCAAGATCATCAAGTCCAACTATTACCCCACCACTGCTGTGTCACCACTAAACCATGTCCCCAAGTGTCATACCCACATGTTTTCTGAGCACTTCCAGGGATGGTGACTCCAACACTGCCCTGGGCAGACCTTTCCAATGCCTGTCCCACCTCTTCAGTGAAGAAATTTTCCCTTAATCCAATCTAAACCTCCACTGTCACAGCTTTAGACTGTTCCCTCCTGTCCTGTCACTTGTTACCTGGGACAAGACTGAGCCCCCCCCGGTTGTCCCCTCCTGTCAGGGAGTTGTGCAGAGCCAGAAGGTCCCCCCTGAGCCTCCTTTTCTCCAGGCTGAGACCCCACATCACCCTCAGTTGCTCCTGGGGCTCCAGACCCTTTTCCAGTTCTGCTCCCATCTCTGGACATGCTCCAGCCCCTCAATGTCTTTGTTGGAGTGAGGGGCCCAAAACTGACCCCAGGATTTGAGGTGGGGCCTTCTGAGAAGATTCCAGAGCCCTCTGTGACTCCCCCAGGCCTGCGCTGGCCACAGAGCCTGAGAGCCCCACCTGCACTTGAGCCCACCCAGACACTCACCAGGGGCTCCAGCTCCTTGGTGTCTATGAGATTGAACTCTTTCACAAAGTAGTAAAAGTGCTTGTAGCAGGTGTTCACGTGGGCCTCCGAGCCCATCTGGGTGATCCTGTCGAAGTGGTGGATGTAGACGTGGACAAACACCCGGAAGAGCCTGGAGAGAATCTTCTTCACCACCGGGAGGAAGTTCTTGGGGAAGGGAGTACCTGGGAGGGAAAAGTGGCCATGGAAAACCTTTGGTCACATTAAAACTGCTTGCTTAGGGCTAAAATAAATTGGTAAAATGCACAGATTGATGCAAAAGCGCTTCTGTCCCTGGTAATTTCCAGGTCCCCTCTTCTTTTTCCTTTCCTTTGGATCACATTTTTCAAAGCACAGATTTTTTAAGTGACAGAGTGATGCACTGCTGTGACTGAAAGCAGAGCCCACATTCCTAGCAGTTGTTTCAGTCAGACAAGTCTTCTTCTACTCCTGTTTGATGTATTTATATAAACAGTGCAAAACACCAGATACAACCAAGCAACTTCCCAAAGGAAAGGGCTGGTGCTGTTAACTCCCCACAGTTATCCCTTGTTTTGGTACATCCTTAGCTCTTTGGTTAAAAATTAAAGCTGTTAATGTCATCTTTGAAGGCTTCAGGACTGTGTTTGGCTGGGCCTCTGCAGCAGAGCAGTCTGGCCATGCAGCCACCTCTGTGGGATATCAGGGTGTAAAGTTCACACTGTTTCTGGAGGAACAAGGACGAGTTAAATCCTCTCCTTGCTCTGCCAGAGCTGCAGCATCTCAATCAGCATTACAGGATCTGGTAAAAGCTGAGCTGAAGACAATAACAACTAAAAAAACCCCAAACCACAACCCTCGTGCTGTCAGAAGCTCATCCTGTAGCCCGGAACAGAACCAACATCCCCAGTGTGGTCCCCAGAGAGCTGCAGCAGAGCCTGTGCAGTGTGAGAAGAATGGCTGGGGAGGGTTTGGTGCTTCAGCTATCTCAAAATTGGCTGTTTATGGCCCCCCTCCTCTCTCTGCCCACTACACACCAGGTTTAAGCAGCATTTTGGCACAGTGGAGGACCCCTGTGGATGCTCAAGTGGCAGATGTGCCCCAAATAGGGACCAACTGCATCCCATCAGAGCTCCAAATGAACACTGGGGCAGGAAGGAGGGAGGGAGCTCTGCTGCAGGTTGTCTCCTCCATCCCAGGAGACGGAAGCTCTGCATGGGCTCAGTTGTATTTACCTGATAACTTCTTCCATCTTCATAACAAAATAAAACCCAACAATCTCTGTCCCAAAGCTGTGTTTGGATATGGAGATTGAGGTGTCTTAGGCCAAACTCCTGTTTCCATGGTCCTGGCAGCAGATGAAACATGGCCCCTCCCTCCAGGCCTGTGCCAGCATCCCAACCCTCAGGAGGGACAGAGGCAGCCAGTGTGGCCTCTAATAACAGAGGGGGTGCTTATGGCACGTGGCACCATCACCAGGTGACACAGAGCTGTGCCTCAGACCTGGGCTGGCCATCAGCTCCCAGAGAGCCATCCTGCATCCAGCATGAGCCACTCCAGAGCCACCTCAGAGACTGACTGCTCTAAGGGCAGCCTCCTGTTTCACTGCCTCGAGGTATCCATGGCTCCCAGGGGGATCTGGTACAGCTCCACGTATTTCAGCACTGCACAAGAGCTGGGAAGAGCTCACTGCACTGCCCACATGAGAAGCACAGAGGAAAACAGGTCTGCTACAGGGCTCAGCTGTGCTGCAGCATCTCCTGGAACAGCAACAGGGGCTCCACGAGAAGGCTCCAGACCCATCTCCCTCCCTCCAGCCCCAGCTGGGACCCCAACTCACCGACGTTGGTGGGGAAGATGTCCTCGTTGTTGATCTGCACCTCAATCCAGTCCATGAGCAGGTTCATGTACTGGGGCGCAGACAGGGCCGTGGGTTTGCGGTACTTGTGCTCGTCCTGCCACCGGTACTCGTACTTGGGGCCGCCTGACATGATGGGGCAGGACTGCTCCGTGCAATAGTCACTGATGGTGCCGTAGATGAGGTTGATGCGGTTGAAGAAGTCCACGACGTGCACGGCCACCCAGTCGTTCTGCTCCTCACCCGGCGGCAGCTGCACGGCCACCTTCAAGTCCAGGCCGGCGTTGAGCGAGGCCTGGGCCTTCTTGTGCAGCTCAAAGCGCTGAGTACCCGGCTCGAACTTGCGCTTGGGCCGGAAGGTTTTGTCTTTATTGAACACTTGCTTTAAAGCGTGGGACATTTTCCTTCTCTTGTGTCTCTTCCAGGCCCGCAGCGGTGACAGCCGGAGGCGCGGCCACTTCCCGGGGCAGGGCTGGGATGACTCTGATCTTCACAGAAACCTCCCTCTCCTCATCTGGTCCTGATCTGCAACACAGCACAGAAGGGCAGCGATTAGGAGCAGCTCTCTGAACAGGAAACCTCATCTAAATCCCATAGGAAGAGATCTGGGATGCCATCTGGGCCCTCGCCCCACATCTGAGAAGGGGGGGAGCCCATGGCAGCTTTCCTTCCTCCCCCTTCCCTCCCCCGGCTGGAGCAGAGGGGAGGGGAGGCTGGAGTTGTGACCTGGGCTGAACAGTCACCTCCTGACCTGTTCCACGGCCCCACAGCCATGGGAGGGGGCTGCCACTCACCCCAACACTGCCACACCATGAGACCCCAACTCTGCAGAAATGCCACCACCTGCTTGGCTCACATGTACTGACAAAGAACGGTAAAACCAGCTGAGTTTCACCCAGATCTCATTTTCACCTCTGCATCCCCCCTTTGGGAACAAGACCAGCGCACAAAACATCTCAGAGCTGCTGCCAGACAGCTCCCACCAGGCCAGCCACTGAAAGTGAGAGACAGGAACCAAGGCACGGAGAGCAGTAAGAAGAAGAAGAAGTCACAGCTCAGGCACCCGGAAAGCAAATATCCTGAAATAACACCAGCCCTGAGAGCAGCCACAGCCTCTTCTGCAGGTGCACACAGACCATAACCATATTTCCCATTTCAGCTTAGCTCCGCTTACAAGTTGAAAACTGGAAGATGAGGGAAAGCTCATCTTCCTCTTGCAGCCTGTAGAAAAGAATCAGCTCCAAGGGTGAGACACAAGTTGAGATCTGAAGGGATGCTGATGAGAAACATAGCTCTGTTTATCTGTAGCTAATTATACCTCCTTTGTTCCCACAGCCAGCCCCTCACAGAATTTGTGCCAGGCTGCTCTTTGATGAAAGCTTAAGGCAGAAAGCTTTGTGTAGCAAAAATATTATTTTACATGTGCTGGACAGAGAAATGAATAAAGTAATAGAAATTAAGCTGATGCCTTAAATAGCATAAATAAGTTTCCGTAATTTCATAAGCAAGCAAAGAAAAAAAAACCCACCCCTTTTCCCCAAGCAGAATCTATTCAGATTTACATGGGGCCACAGTGTTGTTCCAATAGGTAAATAGTGTCCTCAGATGCTGGCAAGCACATCCCAAACTCAAGGTCATGACTACCACAGCTGCAATCGAGCCCATCTCTAACAGATGCTGCAGTGCTAATCAGCAGTTCTTCTCTGGAGAAAGATTAAAAAGCTTTAAAGCCAAGGCTTCTTGTTTCCTTATTTAATTACAGTGAGGAAGAAACCCCAAACCACTCCAGTTCACCCCACTAAGAACAGGCTCAACACTTCCTGTGGGAATGGGCTCAGTAACCTCTTCCATGCAGGTGCTGAGAGATCCAAACCCCAACATGGGCTACAATGTGTTGGGAGAAACCCTAAAAGCAGTTAAATGTGGTTCAGTGAGATCCATCATGGACTGAGAGGTGAATCCAGAGCAGATATGTCATCATGGAACGGTTGGGGCTGGAAGGAACCTTAAAGACCATTCAGTTGCAAATCCCTGCCATGGGCAGGGACACGTTCAGTGGGCAGGCACACCTTCCACTAGACCAGGTTGTTCCAAGCCCTATCTGACCTGGCCTTCCTTCCAGGTGCCAGAACAGCTGCTGTGACCCCATGAGCCACCTCAGGGGAGGCAAACCCAGCGCAAACTCCTGGCAGACGTGTCCTCTGGAGTGTGATCCCGCCCCAGATGTGTCAGAGGAAGAAGCGAAGGGTGTGGAGAGACAGCTGAGCAGTACGGGTTATCAGGAGCTGTGTCACAGCCTGGCCACATCCTGTGGCACAGCCGGAAGCTCCAGGGACTGCACTCGCCCTGGAACTGAGGCACGGCCCCCATGGAACCAGCAATGTGGGCAGCAGATGCTGAGGCTGCTGCTACTTCCAGCAGAAGCTCCAGGGAAACACTTGTGATGAGTTCTCTGCACTGGAGATGGAGGAAAACACATCCTCTCACACAAGAAACCACAAAGCAGCAGCAGCACCGCCCTCCACGTGGCTCTCTGGTGCAATGTGACTCCATCACTGCTTCTTTCCCGGAGGATCAGCACTGCAGGGCCTGGCATGCATGTGGATGGAGTAAAATGCAAGAGTAAAACCAAACATCCCCTGGCTTTGGCCCCACATATCAAGAAACAAACACCAACCATTTTTCTCATCTCAGTGGGATGGAGAGACTTTTCATAGAATCGAAGAATATCCTGAGAGTTGGAAGGGACCCACAGGGATCATCAGTGCAGCCCCTGTCCCTGCACAGACACCCCAACAATCCCACCCTGAGCATCCCTGAGAGCGTTGTCCAAACGCTCCTGCAGCTCTGGCAGCCTTGGGGCTGGGACCATTCCCTGGGGAGCCTGGGCAGTGCCCCAGCAGCCTCAGGGGGAAGAACCTTTCCCTGAGCTCCATCCCAAGCCGTGTCACAGCTCCAGCCCTTCCTGGGCTCCTGTCCCTGTCCCAGAGCAGAGCTCAGCCCCTGCCCCTCCGCCTCCCCTCGGGAGGAGCTGCAGCCCCCGAGGAGCCTCCCCTCAGTCTCCTCTGCTCCAGCTGAACGAGCCAAGTGTCCTCAGCCTCTCCTCAGAGCCTTCCCCAGCTCCGTGTCCCTCCTTTGGACACTCTCCAACAGCTTTGGATCCTTCTGATCTTGTGGTGCCCCAAGTGCCCCAGCACTGGAGGTGAGGCTGCCCCAGGGCAGAGCAGAGTGGGACAATCCCTCCCTGGGCCTGGTGGCCCTTTGGGCTGTCAGGACACAGCAGTGACTCAGATCCAACTTGCCATCGACTAAGAGTCCCAGGTCCCTTCCCATGGCGCTGCTCTCCAGCCTCTCATTCCCAGTCTGTGCCTGCATCCAGGGCTGCCCCATCCCAGGGCAGGATCTGACACCTGCCCTTGTCACATGGCTGGGGATTTCCCTGCTCTCACATTTGTCAGGGTCTCTGTGCAGGGCAGAGTTTACTTGGTGTTGAGGCAGTACTTGTCCTACAGGCAAATTCCTGATCCTCTGAAGACATCATCCCTGAGAACTGGGGAGCTCAACATAGCAGCAATTGTCTCTCAGACGATTCAGCATCAGAGTGAAGCATTAGCAAAATGAGTAGCTGAGACATCAAGCAGATGCAGCCTATTTAATTATGGCTCTGACTGCAATGAGCTAAAAGAAACATTTAGCTCTAGGAAAAAAAATAAAAATAAAGAGGCACAGAGACCAAAGCATCCCTGACATTGCTTGGGGATGATATCATCTGTACAACACCTACTTCCAGAGTCACAGCTGACACCACCCCCGCACACAAGGGAAAGGAAAGGTCAGAGACAATTGGGAAATGGGACATGCAAAGCACCTGGATGGTATCTGCAGGCTCTGAAGGTGAGGGGAAAAACCACTCCCCCCCATTTACAAACCTCAGTACATTTTGTTGCCTCCTACTTTCAGCCATCACAGCAGACGTCACCCGTGCTCCAAGAGGACCTTGGCCATTGCTCAGGATCACAGAGCCCATGACCCCCGGGGGCTGTCCAGAGCACAAACACACCTCCAGCTCATCCCAAGGACACGGTGGGAGCAGCTCCCTACTGTGCTGGAATTGACTGCCCAGGGATCTCAAGGTCTGGCCCTCCCTTCCCCTCCCATCCCAAAAGCTCCTTTTCTCTGACTCCCTGCTTGTGCAGCTCCAGTCCTGTGCTGGTTTGGCTGCCAGGGCTGTTGGCATTGTCCTGCCATTCCTCTTCCCTCGCCAGGAATGGTGGAACATGAGGAGCTGCCTTGTTCTAACACCAGGCTCTAGGCAGAGTCAGCTGTTTCCCAACTGCTGGTGACTTGTAAAGGCAGCTCAAAGTCTGGAAAAGGGAAGAGTCACCTCCTCCAAAATACCAGGAAACTGCCTCCCCTTGCACCCTGCTGCAGCCATCCTGAGGTTTTCCAGGAGCCAGCAGAGTTCCCGACAGATCCTGCCCTCTCTACAGCAGCAGAATGTCCCAAAAAGGACTCCAGGAGTCCCATGACTGCTCCATCAATGCCAGCCCCAGCAGCACTCCATGCTCCCCTCTCCTGCCAATACTGCACAGGGGTTTAACAACAACCAGGAGAAAACAGCAAGGCAGGGGAAAACCAGCAAGGCAGCAGTCAGCAAGCTCCTACCTGTGTTCCTGGCCTCGGCAGGTCACTCCTGCAGAGGGTTCAGCCGTGCTCTGCACCCTCTGTCAGCGCTGGCAGGAGCCACGGCTGAGCTTCCTTTTTCAAAAGAGGGGAAAAAACCTCCCCGTTTGTTTCATGGGCGGCCGCAGCTTGGAGGCTCCACAGCTGGGGAGGGGTCAGACACGAGGCCACCTCCCTCCTCTGTGACCCCAGCGCTGGGCTGGCCACATCCTGCTGCCTCTGGTAAAACAGCCCTTCAGCACAGCCCAGAGAGCAACACAGCTCTTCAAATCAGGGATTTGTCCAGTTTCCTGTCCGGGAAGCCAGGCTGCTGTCCTTGAATCCCACTGAGTCCAGCTGCTTGTAACCCTTGGGTGGGGAGCCTGTAATACCCACCGTATCCCCAGAGCTCCCCAGGAGAGGAGAGCCACGATCCTGCTTCCTCCTGAGACATTCCAGGGCCCTTAATGCCAGACCACAGTTCCCAACACAGGACAAAATCCCCTTGACTGATAAAGCAGCCCTGATAAAGGTATTTTGGATGCACTAAGCATTTCAAGTAAAAACCTGAATTTACAGAGTGAGAAGCAGAAGAAAAGCAGCTTCAAACAAGCAACTTGCACAAAACAGCCAAGACGGACGCACACGCACATTTTTTCCATAATTCCACCCCCCTCCTTTCACAAATCCCTTCCCCTGGTCACTCTGCACTAGCTCAGTGTCTCAGGACAGGATGATCCTGGTTTTCTCCCATCAAAGGAGAGATTTTACTACAGAGCAGGGACCAGAACGATCCTGGCAGCCGCACTGCACTAATGGCAGCCAGTTTCTGCACCCCCAGAGCCAGTCTGGCAACAAACAAGAGCTTGTCTTCCGGAACGAGACTTCCAGCTGCTCTTTTGAATGAGTTTGTGATATGAGGAGTGAAGGTCTGCCCCGTGCTTACCTCGGGTAGGGCAGGGCAGGGCGAGGAGGGCTCAGTGTGGCTGGAAGGCACCTCTGGCCATTCATAATCCCAGCCAGCCGGCACTTCCACGTCAGCCGCTTCCTGTCTGGCACTGACTCCAGCCTCCCGGCCCAGGGAGCTGCCAATGTTTTCCCAAAAGCTAATCCTTCCCCTCTGCAAGTTCTGTCTTTCCTGCTGCAGGATCACTCCGTGTTGCTGCAGGAGAACCGAGCCACGAGCCCCGGCCGTTTCCTTTGGCATTGCCCTCCCCGTCCGTCCCCCGCGCTCAGTCCCGTCAGCTGAAGCTGCTCGGAAGTTTCTGGAGAAGGAGCAGCTCGACCCAGCCCAGCTGCACCTCCAGCCCCAGCCCGGGCACACACCAGCACTGTGCTGCTCTGCAGGACAACATCCAGGTTTTTCTTTCAGAAAGTGCTTTAGCAGCAGCCCTCACAACCAAATCTGGACAGGGCACACTGGAAATGCTGAATTCCCAAGGTTTGGGCAAACAAAGAGCCTTTTGTCTTTCACCAGTCAGCTTTAAGAAGGTCCTGCCTGTTGCCAGCCACCCCCAGGCCCCGCTATTCCAATCTGCTGCACAATTTGGAAATTCCCGAGTAAGAAAGGGCACAGTTCTCCTGGGACTTCCCACGTCTCCAAGCCCTTCCCGGAAAGAGGGTGGCTTAGGAGAAGGGAAGAGGTTGGTTTAGGAGCAGGACAGGCTCTTTACACATCTCCAAACCATGGAGAGGCAGAGCCCATCTGCAAGGCCAAATGCATGAGAAAAGGAAAAAGCATAATAATAGACCAAAAATAGTTATCCTGGGCTTTAATTGGCATCTCCTTTGCCCCTGCAAGGCCAAGCATTCCAGACAATCCTGAAGTCAAGTTAGTTTATGGAATAAAGGGAAAAGGCCTGTTAAATTAAGCCATATCTGGGAGAGCAGAGGACCCACCAGAGGTGAGGGGAGCTCTGGCAGAGCCCATCAAGACCTGCAGGTGGGAATGCTGCTGCTTGGAGCAGAGAGCCCAGGTCAGCCAGCAGTGAGACACCAGCATCCATCCCAGGCAGATGGATGAACAGGGAGTTTATTGCCTGGCTTCAAACTCAGGATTTACATTCAGACCACGGGCAGTGACAGGAGGGATGTTATGGGTGACACTGCTCACACTGCACAGGGATGCTGAGACAGTGCAGGTGAGGCAGTGAGTGCTGGGGAGGCTGGAAAACCCAGTCTGGCAAGGGAGAGGCAAGGCAAGAACCCCAAATTTCCAGTGTGGTTTGTCCCTCCAGCCTTCTTCCCCACAGCCACAGAGAGAGGAAACCCTCAGGAGAAAGCAAGTTCTGTAAAAGGTCCCCTCCTGCTTCCCTCCCCAGAGAGAAGCAGATGCAGGTCAGGCAGCAGATGCTGCAATTTCCAACTGTTCCTGTGGAACAGCAGTGACTGCAGGGAGCCCCACGGAGCCCCGGGTGTTACTGACTCAGGGCCAGCCCTGCTGCCTCTTACGTGACATCTGCATCCATTGCAATGTCAGAGCCCGCTGCTGGAAGGTTTCCAGGGATCCAGCCAGGATAGGGCTGCGTGTGGAGGCAGAGCTAATCCGCTGCAGGCTTTGCAGGGCTGTGCTGAGCTGACAAGCCGGGTCACGACTCCAGCACGCAGGTTAACTGCACACACAAGTATTTCCAGGGCAGAGCACGGCCAGTGACAGCATGGTAGGAGCAGCTCCCTCTTTTCCAGGTCCCAGAGCAGCCTGGTCCTTCGGGAAGGCCTCTTGCTGTCCCCACTACAGGGCTGGAGGGGCAGGGTGATGTTTATTAGGTCCCAGCTGAGCTGCTCCTCTCTCCCTGTTTGTGCAGGCTCTGTACTGCCCTCACTGGACAGGGTTATTTCTGGGCCCACAGCAGTTCCATTTTCTCTAATTTTGGGATCTGCCCCCACCCAAGTCAAAGTGAACATCAGCCTGGAACATGAAATTTGCATTAGGATGATAAAATGACTATGGCACCATTCTAACAGTGGGCTGGGATCCCAGGAAGTGTGGGATCACACCCCAGGGCTGAGCTGGAGCACGAGCTGGCCACACGGCCAGCCTTTCCCATAGCATGGATAATCCCAGGGACAAACATCCCTTTTCTCCACGTTAATGTCACACGTTGGGATGAATGGCAGGATTGTTCCTTGCTGACAGCAGAGGCCCATGAGGCCTCTCCTGCCCTAACAGGAGATACGGGAGTAACTCAATCCCTTAGCACAGCTCCAGACACAGAATGAGTCCGTGGATGTGGAGCTGGAGACCACCTCAACACCAACCACATCACACAGCAAAAGAGAGAAGCAAAGGCAGCCAGACAACAGCCCCAAGAGAGGCCTGCAGAAAATACAGGGCCTTTCAGCGCAGCCACGGGGCCAGCTCACCTCCTGCTGCAACCACAGTCTGGGTGGCTCCAGCTCATCCTCTGCCCCATGAGTTCCCTGGAATCAGCACAGGGTCACACACGGCAGCATCACCACAGCGGCCTTGTCTCACTCACACTGACCCAACACCAGCACTTTGGGACCTCAGCCAGGTTTTCTGGAGGAAGTCAAAGCTGTCAGAGTGTGATGGATTGCTCTGCTCTGGCTTCGCCCACTTGCAAAAGTTGTTTTGCTGGGGTTTTTTTCTGGCCTTCGCTGCCTCCATCCCTTCCTCTGCCCTCTCTTCTGCTTCATGTACCCAGAGCAACAACCCACCCAATTTCACCAGGAGCAGAGCAGCACCCCTACCCCACCACCAGCTCCAGAGGGAAGCAGGCAGCACACCAAACCAGGCCTCAGGGATAACTCTGCCTCCCAGAGGCATCTGGAAAAAGAAGGATAAAGGTGCAGCCTAAGGTGCACTCTTTATTGACAGCATTAGCTGGGTATTACATATTCCTAAAGATAAGCTGATAAACCTCCAGCAAAGCTGGTTCTGGATCCACTTACAGAAGCATTTATGGCTCAAGAACCAGAAAATACTTCCCTGTCTTACTAGAAATCAAAACTTAGAAATGGAAAGCGATTCCTTTCCCAGATCTGTGGGCAGGACTGGAAAGGTTTTGCAATCTCTGTGCTTTGACCCCAGATACTTTCACTACTCACAAGGGACATTTTCTCTCTAATTAGTGTGGCCCTCACAGAGGAGCAGGAGTAACCAAGCACAGCACAGATCTGGACAGTCCAACCTCCAAAATGGGACTAAATCACCCCATTCCAGTGCGGGGGGCACTTTTCACCCCATCAGCAGAAGGGCCAGGTTAGATGTGGACAAGGAAGCAGCTGGCAAACAGCTTCAGTGGCAGCTGAAGTGAAGCAGGACAACTTTGCTCAGGATGCTGAGCCTATTCCAGGCTCCCCAAGCTTGGCCGAGCACACGGATGAGCCCATTTCCATGTCTGATGATGTCACAGGTCACAGTGCAACCCCACCCACAGAGCACCCCAGGAGCTGCAAGGTGAGCCAGGCACAGGGAACCAGCTTCCTGCTCAGCACCTGCACTCAGCTCCTCGCTACAGACCAACAGCTCCAGGTTTTGCCACCACTGGCAAGAATTCCCAATACTCTCCCTCTTTCTGGGGATTTTGAAGAGTCATAAGCTCACCTTGGGCTCACCTCACAGTAAGTGAGTAAGACAGAAAGTGAATCTGAAACATGGGATACACAGTCCAGGGAACGGTGACAGACAAATAGGGAGCTGGATGTGAGCCTGAAGTTGGGAAAGGAAGCAGAGAGCAAGGACAAAGCCCTGAGGACAGTGATAAACAGGTGGCTGGGGAAGTTTTACAGTAAAATCTCTCCCTGCCCTGCAACTTGGCAGAAGATTTCCAGACCAGAAAGGGGCTTTTAACAAAGGGATGGGAATCCAGAAAGTGTGGCCACTCTGCAGCTCCAAGCTCTAGGAGGAGGGAATCCTGCCTTTCAGTAGCACTGACAGAAATGCTTTTCCCAAACATCTGTGCTAGACACTGGACAACTCCAGGTCCCCTTTTCTTTCCCTCCAGAAGACTTCCTGCCCTTTCCTTTTGCCTGTCCTTCTCACACAGCTTTCTTTGAAGGAGCTGAGCTCACTGTGCCACGGATCAGAGGCAGCCCTGTAAGATCAGGATTCCTGAGCCTGCAGCAAGAGACAGAAGCAGAGCAAGAGTTTGCTTTCAAGTTCTCCCTCATGACAGCTAAGCTGTGGCTCACCATGACCTGAAAACACATGGAAAATCCCCCATTCCCCGACCAGTTTAGAGACAGAAAGGTTTGAACATCAGGGCTCTGCCTTCACCTATGGCAGCTGGGCTGGAGAAAATCGTGACAGAGAGGTGGGATAAAATAGGGAAGTTACAAGCTGTAACTTTACAGTTGTGCCACCAAGCCCCGTACTCTCTTCGATGTTTCATTTTTCCCTCATTATGAATTTTTCAGCTGCTCACGAATCCTGCAGCAGGTTCGTCCTCTTCCCGAGCCCTCTGAAGGGAGGGGGCTGTGCCCAGCAGGCAGGGCTCTGCTCGGGGATGTCCCACCAAGGGGTTTCTCCTGCGGGCCGGGCCAGCACAGCAGATCCATGTTCTGCTCCATGCTCTGCTCCCTGCTCTACTCCCCGCCCTGCCCGGCCCGGGGGGCTCCGCGCCCTCTGAGGGGGCTCGGGCCGGGCCGCCATCGCCCCCCGCCCAGGCGAACACAAACCATTAACGCCCAGACCGGGGATGCGGCGGCCGCGGCTCAACAGGTCCCGGCCCGTCCCGCCAAGGCCGGCAGGACCCGGCCCGGCCCCTCCGGGGGAACGCGGCCACCGGGGCTGGGGGGACACGTGGGCAGGGCTGGGGCCCCTCCAGGCCCCTTTTCCCCGGAGGCCCCTCCGAGCCCGTCCCGCAGGGCCCTCCTTCCTCACAGACCCTCCCGTGTCCCCTCCCACCGCCCGCTGTCCCCGCACGGCCCCCGAATCCCCGCACGGCCCCCCAGTCCCCGCACGGCCCCCCAGTCCCCGCACGGCCCCCCAGTCCCCGCACAGCCCCCCAGTCCCCGCACGGTCCCCCAGTCCCCGCACGGTCCCCAGTCCCCGCATGGCCCCCCAGTCTCCGCACGGCCCCCCAGTCCCCGCACGGCCCCCCAGTGCCCGCACCTGCCGGGCCGCGATCCCTCGCCGGCGGACGCGCACAGCTGGCGGCCGCAGCACTCCCTCCCCGCGGGCCGCAGCACGCCCCGCGCGCCCGCCGCGCTCCCGCCGCTCCCGCGCGCCGCTCGCCGCCGGCGCTACTTCCTCTTAAAGGAGCCGCCCCCGCCCGCGCGGCCCCGCCCACGGGAGGGGCCGGGCTGGACCGACCGGGGGAGGGGGAAAGGCACAGCGGATGTTGGGGGGCGGCATAGGGCAGTTCGTGTTTTATCGTATTTTAAACTTTTATTTTAGTTTATTTTACTCGATGTTCTTTTATTCTATTTCAATATTTTATTCTACATTTTCATTTATAAATTTTAGTTTTATTTTCTACTTTATTTTGTTTTCTATTTTATCCTTATTTAATTTTCTGTTTTATTTTATTTTTTTCCTGTTTCATCTTTTTATTTTCTCATTTTATTTTCTATTTTATTTTTATTCTATTTTAATTTTCTATGCGCTTTTGGTTTAAATTTCCTTCTTTTTAAATATTTTCTTCTGGTTTATTTTATTTTTTATTTTCTTTAATTCTATTTTTTTATTTTCATAATTGTATTTTTTTTTCCTTTTATTCCGTTCCAGTTATTTCCCTCTCTTCCATTTTATTTATTTTCTTCTTTTAAATTTATTTCCCCATTTTTATTCTGTTCCGTTTGTTTTCTTTTAATCCCCTTTATTGAGTGTTTGTGTTTTCGGGAGCAGGGACAACGCCGGGAGCTCCGGGGGCTCCGAGGGGCTGCTCTGCCCTGGGCAGGGCATTGGCCCCACGGGGGCAGCTGCAGGGACCTGCCCGGACTCAGCTTTAAGGTCACCAAAAGGAGAAGTGGCCGGAACCAGCCCCGGCTCAAAGGGAACTGCTCACAGGCGTCAGGATGAGGAAAGTCAAACCCCGCCGGGAAATCCCTGGGAAGCCCAAAATCAAAGGGTGCTAAAAGCCGAAGCAGAGCCCGCAGAGCTCCTGCCCCGGCAGGGGTTTTCCAGCACTCCTGTCTGGAGCCTGCACTTCTCCATCCCAGGTGCCGCACAACCTTTGCAGAGCCCAGTTCAGTCCCTCGGGTGTTCACGGCCCCCAGCCCAGCGGAGCCGCACAACCTGCGGTGAAGCTCCAGCTCCTCGGGGGTCTCACTGCCCGAGCTGGCCCCGGCTCATGGCAGCAGCTCGGCTGCTCCTGCAGAGCAGCTGATCCCACTCCTGCTCCCGGGAACAGCCGGGGCTCTGCTCCAGCAGCCCCGGGGCCTCTCGGGCTGGATTCCTCTGTGGAGCAGATGATGCTCTGCCCCAGGGCAGGAGCCTGTGTGCCAGGCTCGTGGGCAACTCTCGGTCACAGAACCACGGAATGGAGGTTGGGAGGCACCACTGCAGCTCACCTGGCTCAGCACAGGACGCTCAGGATATCAGGCTTGTGTCCAGATGGCTTTTGAGGATCTCCAGGGCAGGGAAGGTGACGCCACCACCTCTCTGGGCAGCGCTCGGTCACATGCAGGGCAAAGTTCTTCTGCTCAGGTGGAATTTCCTGTGTTCCAGTTTCTTCCCATTACCTCTGGTAATGGTATGTTGTCTATATCTCTATCTTCCCCCTGCCTCAGCTCCCACAGCCTTTCCTCACAGGATATTCTCCATCCCCTAATCATCCTCACAGCCCTGCACAGGCCCTACACCAGGAGCTCCAGCTCTGCTCCAGAGGAGCCCAGAAGTGGACACAGCACCCCAGGGCTGAGGAAGGGGCAGGATCAGCTCCTGTGGCTTATTGAAACCTTGAGCTTTGCTCCAGGCACTTTGTGGGTTGGGGTTTGTTTTTGTTCCCATCCCATTCCATCAGATTTGTGCAGTCCCAGACCACAGCAGGGCCCTGTGGGATTGCAGTACTGAGAACAGAGGACCTGGATCATTCCTGAGCTGCATCTGCCAGTAATGGGGCCAGCAAGTTACTGGGCAATTCCCAGTGCAGAACTGGTGGCTCCTGACTCTCAGCCCCAGGGATCTTCTGTCTCAAAATGATTCTCACAGGTTTGGGTGTGACTGGAAACCACTGGAGCATCAGCCAAGGCAAGGCCTCATTCCTGCTGTGGCAGGACAGGGCCTTAATCCTCATCTCAACACCACCACGTTGGTCACAAATTTAATTTGAGGCCAAGAGGAAGCAACAGCAGGAGTTGATTCTGGCCTCATTCAGACCAGAGCTCCCATTTTTCCAAGTGTTGGATTTTAGCTGCAATCATGATCCAAAAAATAAAACAATAAATGGAGATTCAACTGAGATAGCCTGAATTATTTTTCCTGTAATTTCAGTGTTAGTGACAGCTGCTGTTGCAGAGCTGCCTTTCAGAGGGCTGGTGCTAGGAATTCCCTACCTCCTTTGGGAAGAGATTCCTCTTACCTCCACTGAAGATACGTTGTTCCGACCTGGGATAAATCCATGTCTTGGTTTTGGGTCCATCCAAACTGGAACAGTCTTATTATGAAAGGACCATTTACAAAGCCAAAAATATAACTTTGTTTTGAAAGTTTATTGGATCATCTTGACACAAAATCATTACAGCAGCTTGTGGTATGTTGTTTTCTTTTCCTTTTTTTTTTTTTTTTTTTTCCAGGGAATGTTGATAGCAAATAAATTTGTGAATGTAACACATCATACAGTTTCAAAATTCTAGAATCACTGCACAGGATTCTGTAAGAGACTCTACATGCTAAAGTGACAGTTTTCATCCATGAATTAAAAAACCCAAACACTAATTGAGGAACATTATCCTTTAAGACAATTTTAATATGTTCAGTTTCTAATACACAACTGGCTAACCAAGGGAGGCTGACCAAAACCAAACCCTCCATGTCCTGGCAGCGTGGTCAGACACAGAGCTGGGCCTGGCAAGGAACCCAGAGCACCAGAGCAGAGCCTTTGCCAAAATACCTCCTGTGGGAAGAGTGTAAAGAGCACAAGACACGCGTAAAGTACAGGACATCACCCAAGGAATAAGATCAACACTTTATCCTGCTCCCTGCATAGGGGTTCGGTGTTTTAGGAGTGGTGGTAGTGCTAGAGACGTGCAGACCCAGCCAGCTCCTCCCTGGGCACATTTTTGGAGCAATCAAGTGCTCCTGACCTGAGCCTCAAAGCAAAACTGTTCCACAGAATTTTGCTCACTGGGTGCAGAACAGCGAGGAAAGAAATGGAGCAGGGGGAATAAAAAAAAAGTTGAAAGCAAGGGATGTTGGAGAAGGACATCAACTGAGCATCTCTGCAGGACACTGAGACATCCCTTTCCTGTCAGTGACTCCACAAGATTCCAATAGTGCAGAATGGGCACTTCCCAGACTCTCCCTTCTTCCCTCTAAAGCAACTGCTACAGCCCCAAATCTGCAGTTCCTCAGCCCCCTCCCCATCCTGCACCCTGGCAGGGAGAGCAGCTCCTCATGACCCCTCTCCTGCACCTTGGCACGGAGAGGGGCTCCCAATCCATCCCCTCCTGCACCCTGGTAGGCAGGGAGAGGGGATCCTCATCCCTCCTCCTTCCTGCATCTGGGACAGGGGCTCCCAACCCATCCTCTCCTGGACCCTGGCAGGGAGGGCTCTGCCACAGGGACCCAGGAGCACTTGTGCTGCCAAATCTGCTCTCACTGCTGCAAGGGCAGGGCCGAGGGACACAGGGCACACAGACAGAATGACCCTGCTGGTTTCAGAGCCCAGAGGGAGCACATGGACCTGCCCACAAGGGGCTGCACCCATGGCTGTTTCTCTAACCTGGTAATGGTCAACCTCAGCTGGTGAGCGAAAGGATAAAAAAGCAGGAACAGACCCCTTTGGATTTTCAGTTTCTTGCTACAGCTTAACTGTTCAGGAATGTGAAATTGAAGTGGACTCATAAAACACATCTGCAGAGACAGCTCAGTGGGGAGAGGCCTGACAAATTCTGTGTGTGGGGCAGTCGAGGGGAGCACAGACCCAAACAGTAACACTTCCAGCCTGTGTCACACTTCCACACTCGACTCTTCCAGCTGTCACTAAAAGAAGGTTAAGGCTCAAGGCAACTACTATAAACAGAAACTCAAACATCCCAGTTCTCACAGGGCTCCTTTGGATTAGCTCAAGGAGATGGAGGATGTTTATATGCTGATCACAATAGATCTTGAGATAATAATAAATCATATATATATAAAAACAAAACAAAAAAAAAGAGGCCTTCTGGTCCAGCACCAGCCTCTGCTAGAAATATACATCAACTACAGCAGCCCTGAAGACATATTTCATGGCTAAGGATTAAGTCAACCTTCCCTGGCATAAGCACAAGCAACAAATGTGCTACTGTTGATAAAGTCCTGCTCAGTCCCTGTCCCACACAGATGGAGGTCACGGGATCATCATGAGCTGCTGAATAAATAGTGCCCACCCCCCCTCCCTCCCTCCTCCCCTCCCTCCTCCAGTCATGTCACCAGGATCTCTTTGGGCTAGAAAGGGTTAACACCACAGTTTGTAAAAAGTTCTGAAAACAAAAAGGTAACATACAGCCTTAAAATGTCTAAACTGCAACCAATGGTGGAGTTAACTGAAAGCACGTGCCCCAGGGTAGTACATGCGTACGAGGGAGAAACTTAACACTTGGGTCTGCTCGTCTTTACACGTTGGGTGTGTTTCTTGTCGTTGGAGTATTTTATAAGGAATATTCAGCACTTGGACAATGTCTCTTTCATCTCATCCAACAAGTTGCTAAGCAGGGTAGAATCATTACATTTCCCATCTATGGATACAGAGTTCTCTCCCTTGGAAAGGAAAAAAAAAAAGAAAAAAAAAAAAGAAAAAATTCATTAGCTCCTCTTCCAAGTGGGGATAAATGTGTCCCCAGCCAAATTCAGGGACTGGAAAGAGGCAGGGAAGGCTCCAGGTTTAGCTTCTCTCAGGGGTTACAATGCTCTCACCTTTTTTACCAGTAGGCAGACGTGATGGCCTTGGATAGAACGGCTGTACATGGATGCACACGAATCAACGCGTTCCACAACTGCAGAGAAACAGCAATTTCATTCCATTTCATTTCATTCAATTCAATTTTAATTCAAGACTTGCTTCCCCTGGAGAGCAACCACTGCTCTGCCTGGCCTCGAGGAACAGAGGCTTCTACAGAGGGGAGGAGGAAGTCAGGGTTAAGATGTGCCTGGCTTCTCTCTGGGACATTTCACAATAATGAGGTGAGTCATTTGTCTCCTAAGCCACAAATGTTCTGAGGCAAAAGAACACTGCTCAGAATGTAGATTTCTTCCCCAGAAATACTTCCAGTGAGGCAACATCTAACGTGAACTCCAGAGCATGATGAAACAGCCAGTTGTTTTGCTTCAGCCAGTGCTTGTGTTTTAATTAATAAACCCAAATCTGAATAGCTGGGGCTCCCTCTCACTGAAACAAAGCACTGGGGAAGGAGTCTGAAGCCCTGCAGATCAAATCCATCCTCCAGAGGACAGTTGCAGCCTGAACTCCACACCAGCTGCTCCCATGATACCTGTCACATGCCTCACTGGGCTGCAGGAATTCCACAGGGACACAAGGAGAATTCATTTTGAAGAACACTGCATGCTTTGAGTGTTGCAAAACTGGAAAAACTCCCTCAAATGTATTTAATCCGGATATCACCTGCTCCTGTGATTGCTGAGCCCATGAAGTGCTGTGCTCACCAAGCACAGCAGAGATTTTAGAATATGGAATTCTGCAAAAGGTTCTGCATCACGAAGACTCACCTGAAAAATGATGATGAAAACAGATCTTTGCCAGTAGATGTTGGAAAGAAATGCTAATTCCATCTACTTTAATAGAACTCATGTGCAGATCTCCAGACTCTAGGAGCTTGGCAAAAGCATCACTGCAGAACAGGAAGGAAAGTAAATGTTTCATCAGAAATGCAAGTGAAATCTGTCCCATCAGCCCCATGAAACGTGTCAGGATACAGAAGCTTAAGTGCTACCAAGCTTAGGAAAATGGGCTTACAGTAAATACGGAAACCACACTCCAGAGTCCACTGGAGCAACTTGTGCCTTCTTGCTGCCAGAGCTGCCTCTGCCAGTCCACAGGGCACAGAGTTCCCTCTGCAGAGCCATTTGAAATAGGCCACTGGACATATGTGAGCAGTCACCCCTTACAAAGACACTGCCCAAGCCCTCGGGAGCAGGCAGAACTCAGCCTGCCGGGCCAGCACAGGCACTCACCTGTAGCAAGGCGTCGTGATCAAGTATGAAGCGCAACTGAAGTGCAATTTGAAATCTAGTTTTTCATGGGTTGAACCTTCATCATTCTGCAAAAGGACAAAGGAGAACAAATGAGTGGGAGCCCTGAGGCAGCAGAAGGAGGAGCCACCCCTACCCACCACACAGGCACCAGCCAGGAGCTGAGGGCTGAGTTCCCTCTGAAACAGCCTGGCTGGGCCTGAAGGATCAGCCTGGGAACCATCCCACCACATCATCAGCCCAAAGATTTGGGCAGCTGGGCTGATACAGGCACCTACAACAGGAAAGGGACACACTGGGCTGCAGTTCTGCCTGCACTCTGCTGAAATAAAGTGAGCAGACTGAGTTTAAACTAACACTTGGAGACGTGGTTTTACAATTCATTATTTCCTGAGCAAAAAAATAAATTAATAGTTCCCAGATTCTTAGGTGCTAAAATAGGACTAGCATGCTATTTTTAAAAACTCCTTAAAATAGAGATAATGGCTGACTCAGGAGTAGCCACAACTGTCTCCATTCATTTCCTTTGAGCTGCTCATGCAGCTCTTTCATTAATAACTGTACAGAAATAACATCAGAGACCCACACAGTCTTATCCAGCTCAACACCTATTAAACAATGCCTTCCGCTGACCTCATTCTTGGTCTGGGTCTCCACTCTTAATAATTGCATCTAATTCTTGTTTTCCAGTCTTGTACCAGGCTGAGGTGTCCAACTGAGATCAGGAGCACACCCTGGTTCTCTGTCTCCCCTCCCCAGCAGATCAGTGTGATTTTCTAGCTGACAGTGTGGCACATGTTTCAGGCTGCCTTGCTCACACACTGCCAAGGAATGACAATCTAGGACGTGCTGACGCAGGATTGGGGGCACTCTTTGCACAAGATGTCATGTGAAAATGTTCCTCACAGAATGGGCTGGTGCAGCAGGGATGAAATGATGCCTATAAAAAGATTGAGAGCAGAACTTCCCACCCGAGTCCGGCTCCCTGACGCAGTTCCCAAGGAAGCAGAGGGAGTTGAGAGCTGCACTTACTTTGACTATAAAGGACAGTGTTCCTTTTAACTTCTGAGCCATAACAATACTCTGAAGTGTAAACACAAACTGGGCTTCATTAGAGATTCCTAGTGTGAAGAGAGAAGAGGGAAAAGTCAGGTCAGAACATGGTTTCCAGACCTAAGTAATGGTTAGAATAAACTGACTTATGTGCAGACTATTTTTGAACCAAGTCTGAATCTCTGAGTAGGAAGAGAGTTCTACACACAACTGCTGTGGTGAGTCAACAATGTTACAGCACTTGAGTCTCTCAGAAGCAGCAATGGGAGCTGACATTTGGTGGAGGTTATTGAGCAAGTGCCTGGGCAAAGTGTCACAGTGTCATATATTTTAACTATTTGCATAACTGGAATTATAGTCTAAACATTTCGGAGTAGCTTTCAGAGCTAATTTGAATTCTGATGTTTCTATGTTTTCCTTTTAATATACAAGTCTGTGTCAAGAACTGCCTCACACAGATTTAAAATCAAATCAAATACCCCACTGCTTTTCATGGGGGATTGAAAAGCACCCTGATGTCACTCCAGCCCTCTGTGAGCTGTTTCAGGGTTCAAATTAACTCCTCGGTGAAGGAAGGGAAATTCAGGGAAGTTCACTGATTTGATGTACTACTGTGCTCTGTACAAAACCATTATCCTTCATTTCTGTACTTAATACTTCTGGTAGGCTCAGCTCCCCTCCTTGCACATCCTTATCACAAACCTTCACCGCAGAAGGCCTCTGCCATTCAAACAGTGGGACAAGAGCTTCAGAATAAATCCTGAGTGGATTCTAACACTTCACAAACCTACTACCCTGTTTCATTTTAAATCTCATAGCAAACACATCATGAATTTTGGATTCCTGTAGTGAAAGGCGTGCCAGCCTGCAGGCACCTGGAAAAGCAATTTAGACATTTGGACCCCCAGCCCTAGATTAAGGCTTTGCTGTTGCTGTGCAGAACCACCTGCATTACAGCCAGACTGGGAGAGGCCTTATCCTCTCCAAGGAACTGTTGGAAAGCCCAGCAACACCCAGGCAGAGATGTTTTTCTGGAAAACAGCAGGAAGTTCAAGCAGCTCTTCCCACAGGAGGGCAGTGCAGGGCCAGCTACACTCCAAGAGCCCTGTGCAAAGCTGTGCATACCAGGGGGGAGCTGGAAGGGCACAGGTATCCCATCATGTACTGATGATCCTTCTGGTCGGAGCATTTTAGTGTTGAGAGAGTCCAGGACATTCAGTTCCATGCTCTTAAGGAAGCTAGTGCTTTTGTTCTCAAAGATAACAGACACAGTAACTTTGCTGTCATTCTGGAGGTTTCCTTGAATATCGTAGGTCTGCAAATGAAGGGAAAAATGTCACAGGGAAGAATCAGAAACTTCAAGGAAAGAACTCAGCATGGGGATAAAACCAGGTTCGAAAAGGAGGTAATTTGGTATAGCTAGAAGATTATGGAACTACACTGGTGATCAGTTAAGGATTGGGAAAATATCAACTTAGAAATTAAAGTGGGACATGGAAAGGAAATGGATCTTGGTTATAGTTCTACTTTCTGGGACTGAAACAGTTCTTCAGTTATCTGATGGCTACATAAAGTCACTCCACCACCCCTAGGGTACCCCTCTCTCAGGGATCACAGGGAGACAACACTTGGAATAAACACCCCAAACTCACCATTTTAATGTACGGGTTTTCAGCAAGAAGCCGGTAACTGGACATGGGCTGAAAAAGGAGAGAAGTCACAGTCACACCAGAACTAATGACTCTGACAAGGGCTGTCACTGCCGTCCCTCCCAGCCAGCTGAGCTCTCCTTGTCCCCAGGCCTGGGCACAGCTACTCACTGGTAGTGGCTCATCCTCTAGTGTCCCGTTCTGCACCGACGCTGGGGGCTCCTCCTCGCTGTGATGACTCTTCTTTTTGGATTTCTTTTTATCCTTTGATTTCTCTTCTTTCTCTTTCTTGTGCTTCTTCTTCTTATGCTTGGAGGATTTCTACCAAGAAGAACACGAAACTGCAACAAATCCTTAAAGAAACCCTTGACTTCTATCCAGGATCCCTCTACCACACTTCCAACTCCAGACTCTTGCTCTCTGCACTTCTGGGACTGACCAAAGTTTCCTTTTACTGCAGAACCCATAACAGAGCTACCATTCCTTAAATCCCAAAAGTAATTCTGTGTGAAATCCTAGTAAATGCTGCTACCCCCTCAGCTGCCCATACCTTATCCCAAAGCAGCCTGGGCCAAATCTCTCCAACTGTCAGTAAACTCAGCTTTAACTGGGACCTGTCCCTTGGCTAAAGGAACAATCAAACTTCTGACCATCAAGTGTTCACAGCTCCTCAAGGATGCAACATTTGCAGGCAGTAACTGCACTGAACAGATGCTGCTGATAAATCCTGTGTGCTGCTTTTTGAGGAATTTGATCGAGCAGGGGAATATGGCTGAAGGGTGACAGCAACTTCATAGAACCAGAGAATTGCGAAGGTTGGAAAAGATCTTTAATATCATCAGTCCAACCATCAGCCCAGGGCCATCACATCCACCACTAAACCATGGGGAGCATGGTATCCACAAGTGCCACACCCATGGGTTTTCTGAACACTTCCAGGGACAGCGACTCCACCACTGCCCTGGGCAGCCTGTTCCAACGCCTGACAAGCCTTTCCACTGAAAAAAAAAATAAAAATCTTTCCTAATATCTCATCTAAGCCTCCCCTGGTGTAACTTGAGGCAATTTCTTCTTAGTTTTGAACCACTTACCTTTCCTTCATCCTCCTCCTCCTCATCTTGCTCTTCCCTTTCTTCTTTTTTTACCTCTTGAGATTCAGCCACCACAGCAGTGCCCATTCCAGGCTCGCTCTGAGGAGATGAGCAGAAGGATTCTGACACTAATGCAAAGCAGCTGGAACAACCCAATCCCACACCAAGAGAAACTCAACAGTGACAACTCCTCTCAACTGTTATTTCAGAAATGACATTAGGCTAACATGGTATCAAGGCTTTCATTTTATGCCTCTGAAACCCAGCAAATATGATCACCTGAGGACATGATTCAAAAGACTTCCTCCAAGGAATCCATCCCCTTATATTCCTTCTCTCTTCCTCTAGACTTTCCCATCAAAATTCATGAGAATTTTTCTTTCACACTCTGTCTCTCATGTCTATTAATGTTGCTAGAGTCTACCTCATACTGGGAAATAAAACCATACAACTGTATAACATTATACCCATCAATAACAAAATCAACCAAGCCTGGAGTTGCATCTGTATTTCTATTTCTATTCCTTGATCGGCACAGAACAAGCTTGAAGTCTCCCACTACAATTTCTCTGACCTGGGCAGACACAGTATCTCTGCTTCCCAGCAGGAAGTTGAGGAGATGAAGCTGATGTTCCCCTCTGTGCTGCAGCATGACACAGCACTCCTGCACAGCTCACAGGCAAGAAATAACCAGAGAAGTCTCCTCTGATGGGGGAAGATTCCTACCTGTGGCTGGGACGTGGGAGCAGCTGGTGGAGCAGTGGAGAGCCAGAAATCCAAGTCTTCCCCCTGAATTTCAGGAGAAAAAAAACCCACCATCATTGTTTTTATATTTTTCTTAAAAATCAAAATTTAAAACCCAACATCCCCAACAACAACAACTGAAAATCAAAAGATCACAGGGCTGGAACATCTGTCCTATAAAGAAGGGCTCCAAGAGCTGGGGGTGTTCAACCTGAACAAAAAAAGGCTCCAGGGAGAGGTCAGAGCCCCTTCCAGGACCTAAAGGGGCTTTAGAACACAGGAAATGGCTTCCACTGTTAGAGGGCAGGGATGGATGGGATATTGGGAAGGAATTGTTGGCTGTGAGAGTGGTGAGGCCCTGGCACAGGGTGCCCAGAGCAGCTGTGGCTGCCCCTGGATCCCTGGCAGTGTCCAAGGCCAGGCTGGACAGGGCTTGGAGCAGCCTGGGATAGTGGAAGGTGTCCCTGCCCATGGCAGGGGTGGCACTGGATAAGCTCTACGGTTCCTTTGAATCCAAACCAGTCTGGGATTCTGTGACTCTACAACAATTAAATCAAAACCTTAAGTTCCCATGGAAATGCAGCCCTCCAGAGTGCACAGATGCTGCGATACATTCAGGAACAAAACACCAAGAAGCTTCACTTTAGTCTTTGAGCACTTCCAAAGCTGGGCCCAGCTGACAGCACCTGGCCAGCACCCCACATCAAGGTACCCCAAGCATTCCAAGGGCTGCAGGGCAGAGGGAAAGGGCAGCTCTGCAGGGGGTTAACAGGTGGATACTTCAAATTCTGAGAGCAACTGGCAGCTAATGGCAGGGTTTAAAACTGAAAGGTTCTGGAGTACATGGGAGACAGGATGCAGAACAAAGGACACTCAACGACACGAGTTCCAGATATTTTGCTAAGGATTTCCCCACTTGGAGAACAGACAAAATATCAGCAAACTCAGCCTCCACGTGAGCTCTGGCAGATCTGCTGTGTAGGCTGTAGTAAGCTGAATTCTGCTAAATTAGGAGGCTACACAAACATTATTTTTATTAACAGAAACCTTTAAATACCTGCTGCTACAGTTGTAAAAATTTAAGGAAATAGAGATTGAATGCATTCAGCTGTTTGAACTGTCAAATGCAACTGTTCCTAAGCAACAAACTGAACTCAGCAATAAACAGCAGGAGCTAAAATAATGCAAATCTTGGAGAATTACCTTTTTTTCTTCTTCCTCCTCCTCCTCTACCACCTTTTTCTCTTTCTCTTTCTTTTTTCCTTTATCTCTCTCTTTATCTTTATGTTTCTTTTCCTTCTTTTTGGGTTTCTTGCTCTTCTTCTCTTCTAGGGGAAGTTCTGAGTCTGGTGACTTCAGGGTCTCAACATTCCTGTGTCTCTGCACTGGCAGCTTCTCACTGTCTGCTAAGGGTCTTGAAAAGAAAGAGCCCATTACCTGCTGCAAACAGTCTCCCTCAGCCAGATGACCTGTCCAAGACAAGGTGTGCTTTGTTTTTAGGGAGCTGGGCCCCCAAGCCTGAAATCAGCACATACTTCTATACCTGGAGTTTATTTATGCAACTGCAGACATTGCCCTTGTGAGTTGGGAATCAGTGGAAACAATTGCAAGGTGACTGAGAGCCAAGGTCTGGCTGTTTAACCCTTAGAGGTGCCAGCCAGAGGTGCCTGCAGGCTGAGTAACACCCACAGAGGAACAGCTCCATGCAGTGTTACGCTGCGTTTCCATGGAATTCCTCTCCAAGGAAAAGCAAGGATGTGGAACAGCATTTCCAAGAGAGTGGAAATTCGAGCAGTGGAATGCCAGCATGGCTCCAGCAGCCCTTGAAGGGTGTGGGGTTTGCTGTTCGCGATGAATAGATCAGTCCAATAGGGAATTACTCTAAGTCATTTTTATTTTGGAAGCTTGCACTATGAACTTCTACTTTACCATCACATTTTGTAAGTTAAATGTAACTTCAGACACCTTTTTCCAAAAAGCACCAACAGCACTTCATATTTACACTGTATCCTAAATCCACTACTTGGGGAAAAAAAGCCACAAAAAATTCTCTCGTTCTTGTCAAACATTTCCAGAAATCAGCAAGAATTTCACCAACTGCTTCTTTTTCTATTTCTTAGCTTTTATTTAATGTTAATTTTCACATCTGCACAGCAAACTTTAGTTCAGAAAGATTTCTAATGGCCTGAACTGCCTCAATTTTTTTGCATATGTTGCATTAAGAACCAGAACCAATTCATTTTTCACTTTCAGATGCTAACGGAAGATTCAACAGCAAACAAGCCTCATCTTTTACTATTTCAGATACACCTGTACAGGAACAGCACTGGTGCTGAAAGCCTCACAAATGTGAGGGTCTCTGATTTAACAGTTCCACCACCCTTCAAGGACTTGCATTGTCCAAAATCAACGAACCTGACAAAGGTCAGCACTCAGGAAATATTCTTACCTGGAAGGCTTCCCTGAAACCAGACTGCATGTAAGCATGACAGACAGAGCAGTGCAAGCACAGAAAGAGAGAGAGAGGACACAGACATGAGAAACCATGACAGGAGAGCACAGCACTCATGGCTCAGGGGAGGGAATGGATGGAACAATCCAACAGCCCTGGATGCCTCCTGGAGCACAGCACCCAGGACCTGCTTTGCTGGGTGTGCCCAGTGCTGGTGAGAATGACCATGCAAATATAGGAGCTACAGTCAGAAATTTATTTCCTCTTATAGATTTGTCCCTGCAGACTTTGACTGGCCTTCCAAAAAGGGAAGTTTCTCAGAAGCTGTTTTATTCACTTTTTAAAAATGCTGTGACACTTTTTCTCAAGATACTGAGGGGCCAAAGCCCTGTAAATTTGGAACTGCAAAGAAAGGCACAGACTCTCAAGTATCAGAGGAAGAGAGAGATCCTACACACACCCACATGAGCCTGTACAGTCTTCCAAACTTTACAGGAGGCATCTCTGGACCATAAATTAGCAATTATTTTTAGCAGGGTGATTTTGTAAAACAGCAACTAAAAAAAAAAATCCAAACCAATCTCCATGTGCAATACTGAACAGCCCAGTACTCATGGTCATGTGGGTGCAGGAGCTCGAGGTGCTGGCACTGGCACAGCCCCAGCCGCTGCCTGAGGACCAGCGTGACCAGGTGTGACACAGCTCAGTCACACCACAACAATTCACAGCAGTGGGACCACACTGAAGGGCCACAGGGCAGTGGGGTGGGACAGCCTGGGTGCTACTGCTCAGTGATCACAACACAGGCTTGCCATGGACACAGAGCTCCCGAGGGGGACAGATGGACACAGGTCACAGCAGAGAGACAGTGGGACACCCAAACTTCAGAGTAACCCACACCTGATCCAGTGACACTATCTGTGCTTCCAGACTCCTTCAGTCACACTCACACTACATTTAGTGATTCCCCTGTCCCTCCCAAACCTCTCTCATACTCAGGAGTTGAGATTTTATCATCCAAGCTACAGTGGGAGGCAAAGCTGGATGAGCACCTGATGTTTCATCAAAGCCATGGGGAGAGACTTCAGTCTTTTCCCCTCATGGCCTGTAGTGCCTTTGCCTGCTCAGCCCCAGTCCTGCCCCCAGGCATTCCTCCCTTGGCAACTCAGTGAACTCACACACAAAACTGCCACTTACTTATCCAGATCTATGTCAAGTGCCTTATAGGGATCATTTGGATCTTTGTCATCTTCATCACTGGGCAAAGCATTCTGCAGGAGAGATAAGAGAGATGTCCACTGAGGCAGCAAACCACCAGAAATTTTCAAACTCAAGCTTAACACCACCCAAATTAAATTTTTTTTGAGCCTGTGAACCCTGTACCAGGTCAGCTGCAGTCAGGCACAGTAAGTTAAAGGAACAATGCACTTCAATGCAGCATCCAGTTTCAAGATTAATTTAGAACAGAAACCTCTTCTCCATAAACAGCAGGATTTGAATTGCTGCTGTTCGGTTTTGATTAAAGGAAATTTTAGAAACAAATACAAATGACATCATTAGCATCTGCAATTAATTATCATCAGCTGCAAAGCTGCTGACTAGACACCAAGTTACTGTCAAAGTGAAACAGCAGAGAATAATAAATGCTATTTGGACAGTGTTACTTTTAGAGCAGGGATGAACATTGTTTTGTTGGTTTTGATTTTTTTAATAGCTTCAGTGGCAATTTTTGTCTTTTTGTGGGGGGGGGGGGAGGGAAAAAAGACTGTAATTTCTTCTCCTGCAAAAAACAGCGTGGGATCATCTCAGTCATTTCTGAAACAGCTTTGCAAGACAGCACAGCTCTGGACCTGCCACATCACAGACTGGCTGCAGCTGTGGGGGCAAAAATCTCTCAAGAGCTGCACATAGATAAATCCCAGACCCCAACCACAGGAACTGACCTCTGGCATCTCCTCTGTGATGATGTCGACATGGTGAGCTGGAGCAATGTCCTCCTCACTCTCCGTGTGCAGGGAGTTGTGCCGATGGTGTTTCCCTCTCTTCTCCTTTTTCTGTTTTTTCTTTTTCTTGTCTTTCTCCAGTTTCTGTTTATGCCTTCGCTCCTCTTCCAGTTTCACATACTGGTCTGACATGGGCATTCCTGGGGGAAAGCCGAGCTGCTTTCAGGTACAAAGCACACAGACTGGGCACTGAAATACGACGTCTGGAGTTCCAGCTTCCCAGACCATCTGGATCCTCACCTTCCTGTGCTTCCACATCACCTCACATAGTCCCCAAAAGTCCTCACACAGCACCAGCTTTGCTGTCCACTCCATCCCTCCAGAAACAGGACAGAGCTCAATCCTGCCCCCTGATTCTTGGCTGCATTATTGCATTACAAGGAGCACCCACACACTGAGATTTTAAGGAGAATTGGTGGCATTGCTGCTGTACTGATAACTTCTGGAAAAAAATATTTGCACTTAGAACTCACCCCTTGCAACCTAAGGCACTTTATCAACAGCTTTTCAGTGCTGTATCCAACCACTCCCTAGATACACAACTACTTTTGATAACTGAAACAAGATATTCGAACAGTATCTCTACCATTAGATTCTATTTCATGTCTCCTGATCACCTCCATCAGACCTCTAAGATATTTTCGAGGTGAGTGCTCCCACACAGAACAGTGTTACAGACTGGCTGTATGATACTACATGTTACAGACCTGGCTGCATGATATTCCTGATCACAGAACTATTTCTAACATCTTGAAAGGAACTCAGAATTTCAAGGGAGGAAAATACTACTTTCAAATGTAAATTAAGAAGATATATTTAAGAACATTAGGAAAGATATATTTAAGAACACACTAATGGAAGTATGTTCCTTGCACTTCAAAACCTCAGGTGGAAGTCCTAAGCAGGAATTATGACTTTTGCTGAAATGAATTTCTTTTAATAATTTTAAAGATTAGCTGTGCTTACCTGGAACTTTTAATGGGACAGAAAGGTCAATCTGGACCACAGGAATATGTTCCACACCTGGAGTGTCTTGGTATCGCTGGGGAAAGAAAGACTTATTATGTTCTGAGCATTGCCAGCACAAATTTCTGTAAATAGGCACATTACAAAACATCAAGCAGTTCAATCCCTTAAGTGAACATTTTAAAGGATAGGAATGGAGCAGCTTATTAATAATCCTGTGTGGTAGCAGTGTGTGTTTTAAAGCCAGCTGATAACTATTAAAGGACCATACTCTTAGCTACAGTTCTTTAACCCCTCTACTGCCCTGAAGAATTATTGCAGCTCTCAGAAGAATTTTTGGTTTGTGTCTTATTGCTAATAACTTGCCAATTCAGAAGATAAATTTGGAGATTGGAGTTGAGGAATATGGGGTGGTCTTTCAGATATAGAGGGAATAAAGGAATTCTTCCCCTGAAAAAGATGTTCAGAGACTACAACAGCTTTCTGATCCACAAAACACAGTGTGTGTTCCAGGGTCACCCTCTGCAGGGCTCTGAGTGAGGTGCCTGGGGATGTGAATGTTACCATCACCCAGGGCTGGAACAAACTGCACAGACTTTCACAGGCTGCTCTGGGGGTACCAGGTCACTCAGGAGATTCTCAACACAAACAGGAGTTATAAAAACAGTTATAGGCAGCCACTCCGGCCCGTGCATTATGAAGTGGTCAGAACTGCAGGAGAAATAGCAGAATGTCCCAGAGGATACAGCTCTGATACTCAGGTAGTCTTCACACAATGACAGGAGAGGCCAGTGAGATACTGCAATTCAGACTCACCTTCTGAGGGGAAGGAGAGCTTTTAATATAAAATGGGTTGTTTGCCTGTTCTTGTTTCCGGGCTTCTCGACGCTAAAAGCAAAAGAGGATTTGCAGTTACAACGTTTGTTTGTAAACAAAGAGATAAAAGACACCAAAGGGCAAAACAAAAGCTCCCTGCATTTTTGGAATACATAACTACTGTGAAAAGATGAGAGCAGAGCAGCTTGTGTGTGATGAAGTAGTTCTGAGTTACCAGACATACTGGGATAGAACTGCAGGTACCATTACTAATTCCCATCCCTGGAAGGGTTCAAGGCCAGGTGGGAAAGGGCTTGGAGCAATCTGGGATAGTGGAAGGTGTCCCTGCCCATGGCAGAGGGTGAATGAGATGAGCTTTACAGCCCCTTACAACCCAAGCCATTGGATACGATAGTATAACTAATATTCCCTTTGCTTTTTAATTATAGACTAGAGACAATAACCTTCCCAAACATCACTTTTTGATGGCAATTGGAATGTTCCTGTTTTCATTTCTGCAAGAAGAGGAAGAAGTGAAGATTCATGTAGCAACAAGTTCTCTCTGTGAAACCAAAGAGGTTAGAGGCAGGAAAGGTGGGACCACTGCTGAGCACAGTCATGTTACAGTCATTCACAGAAGCTGCTGAAGTCCATAAGCATCAGCTCTCATCAGTGATCAGCTTTTCTGAGCTATGGAGAGCAGAAGGGCTCCCTGGCTATGTGGAGAATTCACAACAGCCCCCACTGCTCCAGCACCACTTAGATTACTACTGCATTATGTAGGGAAAAGCATTTTAACATTCACTCACTCTGGCCAGCTCCTCTTCATCTATTTCTGGCTGTCTGTGTCTGGTATGCCTTTGCTCCTCCTCATGAAATATTGTTTTGGGCTTTTCATCTTCAGACTCACTGTCTGATGGAGGCTCATTGATCCAGGCATCGAGGTCCAGGCTGGGAAGAATCGCACCAAACAAACAGCTTGACTCAGTCCCCTGAGTATTTCAGTGCCTCATCATATACTTTGCTTTATTATTTAAAGTTTAAACAAGGGTTTGGGAAAGAGAAAAAACTTTACCCCTCTGGAACAGGGACTTTCTTCTGTGCTTTAGGAGCCACAGGGTTCAGTTCACCAGCAAACAGGGCTATCACTTCCTCAGCTACAGGAACTTCTTTTACTTGTAGCTTCTGAATGTATTTTATTAGCTGCAAGATGCAAGAAGCCTAAAAACAAATGTAGAAGTGGTTTCAGAATAATATTTAACAAGCTGAACCAAACAAATTGACTGAAGTTAACAGAAGGTGTTTTACTCCATTAAGGAAATAAGGAGAAGCAGCATAAACTGCAGGTTTGGAGCAAATTATAGAAAGACCATATTAAGCTTCTCTTTTAGCTAAGTCCTTCTTGTGCCCTTATGTGCCTGAATAATTTTAAAATTAAATTGTTTTGAGTGAAGAGCTTGCTGGCAGCCTTCAGAGATGGCATCAAACTACAATAAGATCTGGGCTTTGTCACTGATAACAGCTTATAGAAAATGTGCATAGCCACAAAGAACCACAGATCTCCAAGGCTTCCCATGATGAATCCCAAAGTCATTTTGTTCTCTTACCCTCTCCTGAACCTCCAGATCTGCACTCTGCACAAACTGAGGCAGGCGCTCGATCATCAGCTGTGTAATTTCCTGAGCTGCTTCCTTTTCCCCAGCCTGCTCCTTCTGCTGCAGGATGGACGCGTAGAGCTTCACCATGTTCTGCACATAAACTGCCTGGATGTGGCCTGGCAGGGTGGTAACTTTGGGCCTCAGCATTGCTTCCAGGGTTTGGTTTGCTTCCTCGAGGTGTCTGTAAGGACAGAGTATACAGATGAGAGGCAAGCAAAAATAAAATCCAGCAGCCAGTGCTTAATCTGCTTTACCAGATCTTATGCTCTTACTCAAAATTATCTGCTCACAACTAAATGGAAAATGCACAAAAAAGTTACTGGACTATTACAAACAGAAAGCTAAAGTTGTTTCTAAGTAGAAATGTGATCACACTGGAAAAGAAGAATATATTCTCTTACTTCTTCATCTGCAGCTTTCTTTGTACAATTTTTTTTTAAGAAAATGAAGATCTGAGCTGTACCAGCATTCTCCCAATATCACACCTACAGTGTGAATCTAAACTAGAGCCAGTGGTCAGAGGGGCAATTGGGAGGAGACACCAAAG
Source organism: Zosterops lateralis (assembly GCF_965231275.1). NCBI lineage: Eukaryota > Metazoa > Chordata > Aves > Passeriformes > Zosteropidae > Zosterops > Zosterops lateralis. The sequence continues at coordinate 1,584,381 of NC_139789.1, forward strand.
CCCCAAGGCTGCCAGAGCTGCAGGAGCGTTTGGACAACGCTCTCAGGGATGCTCAGGGTGGGATTGCTGGGGTGTCTGTGCAGGGCCAGGGGCTGCACTGATGATCCCTGTGGGATCCAGCTCAGGATATTCTGGGATTTTTTTTTTGCTTCTGACTCAAAATATTCTGGGATTCCACGATTCACTACTATGGCTTCCTGCATGAGTGGGCAAGGCTGGAGAGACAGGAAAAATGACCAGATAGTTAAAAATGTCTTGGCTAGAAAGAGCTGAGGAATTGATAGTGTGGGGAAACAAGAGAAAAATAATCACTTTGGTGGTGTTAACGTACATACTCTGAAGCACCCATCTCTAAGAAACACATTTCAGTGACTGAAAGCTCTGCCCAAAAGCTGCCCTTCACAGCATGCCAGGCCCTGTCCACACTTACTCTGAGAACTCCCCACAGATCCAGGCAGCAGCATAGAGCACCTCACAGATGCCGTTCCTCTGGGTGTTGCTGGCGATGAGGTGGGCGTTGTCCAGCAGCATGGCCATCTGTGACACTGCAAACTTCCTGATGGCTTTCACCCTGATGGCCACATCCAACATCTGGGCTGCGATCAGGTGCCCATGCCTCGTGCCCTCCAGCCGCGTCAGCTCCACCAGGATGCTGATGTACCTATGGAAAGGAAAAGGGATGGGTGGGTATCAGGGGACAACCCTGCATGATCTTTGTGATGAGCTCTAAGCTGGCAGCTGAAAGCACTGACCATTCAAAGTTCGTGATGTATTGATAATTGGACTGGCTGCAGATGTCTATGATTTTGGTCAGCAGCTCATCTCGGTACGTCGTCCCTTCGGCTTTATCCACGTGAATCATCAGTTTCTTCACAATCTCCATCAAGTTCTTCTTGGAGACCTGTTAAAGAGGTGGTGAAGGGTTCAACCACTTTCCTACACAGTCACGTCCTTCCAGTTCCAGTAAAGCAGCTGCAGGCTCCTTGCTGGACCTCTATCATGTTAACAAGAAACCAGAACCACCTCTATGGGCCCCAATCCAAAAATGAATCTGATTCTGAGATGACCTTGCTGTAGGACAGCTGAGGATCAGAATTACTATCAGAATGCAGAAATCCAGGAGAAAGTGAATATTCTATTGTCAGATTAGAAAGTTTAAGAGTTTAAAACATTTTTGCTTATAAAGGAAACAAATTCAGGAGTCATTAACATCCAATGGAATGGATTTCATAATGGGTGATTTCCAAATGGGCCTGAACTGAGAAACTCTATCCAGTCTGAATCACAATTTCTAAAGCCCTCATGCTGAGCCAGATATTTTACTTAGGATAAGTGTCAGAAAAGATACAGGAGTTGTTATCAAAAGTCTGCTGTGGAGTGGGCAGAGAAAGTTGCATGTTTTCCCTAAACATCCCCTTCCTAAAGGGTCAGGGGGGCTGCAGAGGAAATAAATGTAGGAACATACCATGCCATAGAGGAGATCTAAAGCTCTGAGTCGGATGGACTCATCTTTGTCATCCAAACATTGGAGAATGAGATCCTTGTGAGACTGAACTGACTTGGGGTGTGTTTTCAGGATTTTGGACATAGCTAACAGTCCCAGGTACTTCACTGTGAAAGACAAAATAAAACTTCTTTCCAAATATAGAAACACTCTTTTGTGCTGAGCATGAAATCCTAAAGCTTGTTTCAGCAGAAGCACTTGGTATTGAAACCCATGAATAAAAATCTGTGATGAAGAAAAGCATTTTTAAGAATGGTGAATCACAGACTATAGTCTTTAATTTCATAATCCCATAGACAGACAAGTAATTACATATATAACCCTCATCAGGATCTTCCTGCACCTCAAGTTTTAGCACTAATTCAAAAATATGTATTTAATAAATAGAAATGCTGGGGTTTGAGAACAGGCATCCTGAATTGAACACAGCTTTAAAAGCACTGAATATTGGTGTGTAACAACCCTGTTCTCAAGGGGAAAGACTCAGATGGCAGGAAAAAGAGATGCACAAAAGAAAATTTTCCCAGTATTCTTTGCAGTCACTAAAGTAAGTCAACACTCTTGCATTTTACTATTATGCTCACTCTGCTGAAAATAGCTGTCACTGCTTTCCAAGCAGCCAGTCTATAAAAAGGGAAATCCCAGAGCATGGAAAGAACTGGTTTAGATTTACAAGACCACAAACAGCAGTAATAATTGCTGTCATTTGTTTTTAAAAATATTATTATAAAGAAGTGCTCAATGATTTCCATATTAAACCCCCCAGCAACTGTTTACAGCACACCAGGCACCACAACCCCTCTGAGGCTGCTGCAGCATTTCCCCAGTACTTGGGGGCCAACAGCTCCATGAAGATGAAGACAAGCAACATACTTACAGTTCTGGTCAGAATCTTCTATCAATATCCTCAACTTCTGCACACAGAGCTGGAAAAAAAGACCACACCATGCTTATTACAGGTCTTAATTAAAATAAGTCTTCATGAAGTTTACTCAATACACAAGGAAATATCTGACCAAGACCTGAGGTCTCCAGGTGAGAGGGTTTTGTTGCATTAACAGACCTCCAAACAAAAGGAACCTCTGTATGACGGTATTGACAGCAGGAGATTAATAAAGAGTTGGGAAATCTCTCACACTCTGCATTTTAGAGTGAATTAAGTAGAATTTATATAGGAAATGCTTCAATCTGCAGGACTGCACAGTGAGAGCACTTCAGGGAGTTACTGCTGTAACTTCTGGAAGAGGAACACAATCCCATTTTCTCCGGCCCTTGGGATCCCACAGCAGAGCAGAACAAACAGCCCTCACAGTGTCCCACCTGGATGCTGGCGCTGTGGTTGGGCATCCCCGAGGAGAGAGAGATCAGAACTGAAACAGAAGCACAAATTCCAGTCAGTATTTCTGTGCTGGGAGTGACTGCAACAACACCCAACAGCCTACACCTAGCTCAGCTCTCAGGGAAAGATGACAGATTATTGTTTGTCTGTTTCCCTGGACTTTTAGGGGTCTGGAGGGAGGAGACAAGGTTGTGACATGAACTTAGCTTCATATACCATAACAGTAATAACAAGAGGGCAGGAAAAAAAAACGTGTAAAGGTGGAAACAGCTGCAACAGCCAGGTCAAAGTGGCTCTTCTTTGCTCTCGTTATGGTTTATTTCACTGACATCACAGCGCAGACAAGGCTGTTAATATGGCAGCAGCTACTGTATAGCTGAATTTTTAATTGTGCACTTTCCTAATGCAATGGGATGCAGACCCTGGAGTTTAATGTGATTAGATTGGAGCTTTAATCAAGCCAGCCTTTGTTGATTATATGGGACACTTGAAAGCTCTGGCAGACACAGCCCCACTGCAGAAAAGGTGGGCCCACCCTGGTAACTGCTGCTGGCACAGCACAGCCAAGCTCAGCCTGGCTGTGCCTGAGCAGGAGTCACGTGCTGCCCTCTGTCCCTGCAGGGAAGCTGTGCTGGACACTGTCACCTCCAGAGCTGGCAGGTGCCAGGTGTTACCCTGGTGTTTCAGGGCTTGTTTGCTGGCTCCAAGTCTAACATCAGCATCCCTGAGGTGTGCTGGGTGGCTGAACTCCCTCTCTACCCACAGGATCTCAGTGAAGGCCACTTTCATCCACAACAGAATTACTCCGTGTTATTTTCCCTCCCATCCTGACACCTCATTTCCCTGAAGGAATACACAGTGAGCGACAGATCTCTTCCCTCTCTGAACTGACCCAGCACAGCAAGTTCTGCACCATTATCCAAAGTAGCCACAGGAGACAGACAGACCAACTGTGAATGTCAATAACCCTCTGCTCCACACTCTGATAGGAAAAGTGCCAAGCCTGAGCTGCAATAACGTGTTATCCCTTTTTGCCTTTGTTTTCTCTCACCCTCCCAGTTATGGAGTTCATATCCCTTCCCCAGAAACTGAAACTGCCAATCAGTAACTCCAATTGCCTCCTCTAAGGAATTACACCCCATTTTTAAACTGCAAAGTTGCAAATTTATTTTTTTTTCTTAAAGTCTGATCCATCATCACATAAGAAAACTTGGCAAAGAGACATCACTTTTGTTCTAATTCAATTGCTGCTGGTATATTTTGTAGTTGTAGCAACATTTAGGATCTGGCATATAAATAATCTCATTGTCTGTACTCAGTTTCAGTCCTCAGCAAACACAACACAGCTGTAGTGACTGTGCCTCACCCACTGACAACAAAGGATTTCAGCCCCACAGTAACACAAAGTTTGCCAGGAGACTTACTGCATTATAAAATACATTAAGTTAAAGAAAAAAGGTTTACAGATGGTGTTAGTTGATAACAAAGTTCATCACGTTTTTTTTCTAGGTTCCAAGTTTCAGTTCTCACCTGCTATTACTGTGTTCACACATTCATATAAGAGAGACATGGCTGAGGTGCTGAAACAGAAATCAAATCTATTAAATAAGGAATAAACCAGCACATTTTGAAGAGTTGTCAGCACTATCTGGGAGCTAGTTAGCACCTTGAACTTCAAAAGACATTGTCAATATTCTGCTCCATATCCCTTCAAACAGATGAAATGATTCTCACTTAAAAATTGTTGAGGGGAGGAATTTTTAAACAAATGTTTAAAAACCCAAAAATCATCCTGGAAAAGCAGCAAGTAAGAGCACTGTGACACAAGGAATATGGAAGGAAGTGGTTACTCTAACTCCAGCACCAGTCACAAAATACTGAAGCAATCTTGTCCAAGAATCAAATTAAATCCTCTGCCCAAGGTCAAAAATTCATGACAAGGCAGATGGAGAAGCTCAAATCTCTCTCCAAGCAAGTGAGTCACACCCCAGCAGCAGAGCCTTGGGATGCAGGAACACACTTCCTATCCCTGGAAGTCAGCAACCCATTTCTAATGTCTGATTTCCCCCAAAACTGAAATTCAAGGCTGCTTGTGCCAGCTGAACACACAGACAGCACAGTTCTGAAGACTGCAGAAGTCCTCACAAAACCTGATCTGTACAAGAGGGAAACAAGAACCTCCCAAGGCCCAAAGGAGCAGGCTCCCAGTGCAGGGTCACAGGGAAAGAGCACAGCTCTGGAGGCAGCAGCACAGTGATGCCCTGAGGGTCAGCCTGGGATGGTGAGAACCAAGATCAACACTTCTGCTCCCTGGGCACTTGGTGGGACAGCTCAGGGTGCTGTGACTCATTATGAGAGCCAAAATAACTGAATGAAGACCAAGCCAAAGGGGATTCAGTCCTCACAACTCAGAATTACTGATGTGTGACTTGGGGAGAGGAGGTAGGATTGTCCATCTTCCTGCATTTTTCTGGTGGGTTGTATCTATTTGTTACTGCTGACAACTCCCTTGGAGGTACGCGGGTGCTGGTCTGCTCTGAGCCTGCCTTAAAGGAATATGAGGATGGACAGAAATCATCTGGCTAGAGCTGCTCTCAAGGCTACACAGCTATCTGCTTAAAACCTTGCTCTGTCATATGAAAATAAATAAACTTTTTCACTCAACAACTTCTGCATAAGATCACGCTTCCTCTTCATAACTGGGAGAATCCATGTACTCCCTCCAAGGCACATATTTGCTAATTTCAGTTCAGAATTAGAACCACTACACCACCACAAACCAGCACGAACAAGGGACAAGGAAATACCTTCAACTTTATTTAATCTACATTTAGAACATATATATTACAAGAACCTCTTTCAAAACCCATCTGAGCTGCCAAATGCAGGAGAAAATGGCTTTAATATATTCCTTGTCACATCGCTTGGATGGGTAAGGTACTCTCAAAAGTCAGGAATCAAATGTGTGAGGTGAACAAGAGAGGCAAATACACAGCTGAGCCTTTTTTAAGCCAGAGTTTTTATACATTCTCCACAGTCATCTCTGGCTTGAAATGCAGTGAAAGGAAAGCAAATTGCTCCAATTTTCATGCGTCCTTTGGAGGAATTCATGCTGACAGTCAGACACTCAGACTTTCCTTTAAGGTATTTTACCTCAGTTTTCTTAGAAACAACCCTGATCTAAGATTATCTTCTGATACTTGAAAGCAATATACCAAAAGTCAAGAAAAAGTTATAAAATGCATCTTCAGCCCAGATACTGACCCACCCACCAAGTCCTTCCCCAGTCCTGACTGAAAAAGGCAGGCTCTGTCACACGTACCTGTGGATGAGGTTGGTCAGGGGCTCAATCAATTTCTTTCCCAGTCTTGGTTCTAACGGAGTAAGAGCACCAAACTGTTCAAAGAGAAGAAAAGTCAGTTAATAGCTGCTTTTCAAAAGCTTCAAAACATTATGTAAATTACAGTGCACTTTATTTAAACCAAGCTATATTAACATATTTTTCTCTCTGGTTAAATTCACAAACATCAGAAGATATTCCTGGTTCCTTCTCATTTAGATTGAATGGTAACTATGCCTCCCAGCAAGAAATCCATTTTCACACCCAAGGTAATTTACTGAGAACCTTAATCCTGTAAACAAAAAGCAGAATACTTGCCAGTTTTATAATTTTAATGAGAACCCAATTATTGGTTGATGATGTCATCAACTTGAAGAAGAGTGGAGCAAGGGAAAGGTAATTTTTGGGATTGCGTCGAGCCAGCTCACAAATAACATTTACTGCAGCAGACTGCACACCTGGGGAAAACAAGTGGGAGAAGCACAAATCTCATCAATGCCTTCATTGTAACTGAAGTTTCTGGTGCAGAACCCCCACAGCAAAAGCAGCTGAAGCTTCAGACCTGTGTGTTCAATGGCTTGGCCTCATTCCTAACCCCGAGGCAGTAAAGTAAATACAGGAATGCAAAAGCAAACTGAGATAGGGTTTTGTTTCATTCTGGCTATTTTCTAATATAGCAGCCAGCCAGGTATCTGCTTTGGGTCCAGCATGACAAAAACCAGCACACTACCACATCCCTGCCCTGGACTGTGGAGAGCTGGCTGTGGGACACAGACAACACAATCAATAATCACCCACCAGAAAGCTTCCAATCACTCTTGACTTCTCTGATATGTATTATTTAAAAATGTTTAAATACAAAACAAAAATAACAATTCCTTAAATGATCTGACTGGACACTTTCACTCCCTTCTCATTGCTCAGCCTCTTACATGGGTTGTTGTCAGTTTGGAATGTTTTAGTCTAGACAGGCTGGGTGTCCTAGCAGAGAACAATCCTTCTCCCCACAAAGCATAACAGGCAATTTCTTCCTCTCTCTGCAGGTGAGGGATTTTGCTTTCTTTAATAACATTGTCCCTGGAAGATGAATATTCCATGCCCACAATAAAACAGTCCAGGAAATGCAATTAAATTTCTCCCTGTAATAGCAGATACAAATCAAGTGGAGATCAGACACACATCACACATAGAATTCCTAAAACAAGTGTTTTGGTGCACTGAGGGAACACCAGCACCACCTGAAGACTGAGCAAAAATGTGAATGATACAGAACAATTGCAGATTTCTTGTGCTGCTGTGGACCTGCACTGACACAGTACTGAGGGGCCCAAAGAACAGTCTGGACTCAAATAGAAAATACACTAAGGGATGTCAAATCATTTTAAGTGTGTCCACTATAAGTCAATAGCTGCACCTTGCTAAAAAGGCACAGGAAACAACAAAAACAGACCCCCAAACCCTGAAATCCACTGAAATATTTAAAAAGTTCAGTAAGCAACAGATCAAGAAACTTTAAGCTGCTTTGTCCATTGAGGTAGCTTTGGGTTTGAAGAAATGAACATTTTAAAGAACAGGTTTTTAGTATGGCAACACTTGTCAAAACTCTATGCTCACCTACCCTGAAACAGGTGAGTCAATGCCCAAAAGATGATTACAGCATTTTTCATGTATTCTTTTCTCCACAAGCTCTACAAGCACACGGACTTCCACATGTGGGAGCAGAAGGAATTCACTAAAATCCACTCACCAGGATCTGGATCTTCAAGTTTCTCTTTAAGGCGAGGAAATGCAGGACGGAGGGACTCTGGGTACTTCAAAAAAACTTTGTACATGATTAACACTGCCTTCTTCCTGATGTAAGGCTTCGTGTGAGACATCTGTTAACGAAACAACTGCAGTCAGGCTCTGAGCACACCTGTTTCCAGAGCTCCTGTGCTCATCTCCTGTCACCAAAGCTCTTCCTGGGAGACTCAACTGCTTTTTGAAAACTCAGCTTTGAGGTGAGAGCAAAATACAGTTGTTTATCACCAAAACTAATGATTATATTTCAAAGTGAATATATTGATCTAACTAAGGTCTGTAAAAGCTCCCCAGAACCCCCACAAGAATGAAGCAGCAGTTTTCACATGCATCAGTTCTAAACTTAAGATATTTACCAGATTTGAATAATTTAACATTCTATAATTATAGAGTAAAGCTATTTCAACCTTATCAACTCACCAATGTCATGATGTCATTTGCCAAGTCCCTGGCAAGATCTGGAGTAACAAAACAGGACAAGCCAGTCAGTGCAACTCCAGTATCATACTGGTTAGGGCTACTCAGATCCTAAAAAAAGAGAAACATGCTCAAAAATTTAAGATCACACAGGATGTCAAGAAACTACTTTCTCAGACTAATTTTATTCACTCAACATAAATTAAGCAGAGCTTCTGCTTCATGGGAACATTTATATATCAACTACTAACACCTGCTGAAGTACAGCCAGTCTGGGGTTTAATAATGGGCACAAGGAACCATAATAAAACAAGAGATGGATGACTACAACATAAAAGCAATCAGAGAGATTGCACCTTGGTGGTGTTTTGGGAATGGAAATAATTTTTAAACACTCATTACAGGATCACACACATATTTAAAGTTCTAAAAAACTGGTATTAAACACTAACCCTGCTAAGTCCAATTCCAAGTGCCATCAACCTCGCTGTGAACAAGCACTCTTGGGGGAGTGATGCCCCACATTAATCTAGTGGAGAAATGAGATTATTCTTCTCCCAAGATACTGGCAGCACCACAACTTACAGTCCACAAAGACAGGACACAAGTTATGTGTGTGGAACACATTTATTGGTCAAATTTCCTTGGATCTATCCATAGCCAGTATTCTACCCAGCCCTCCATAAGCTTAGAAAGACCTGAAAGACTAAGTCACTTAACCATAGTAAAATCAGTCTCTGAGTATGTTCAAGTATAGACTGTAAATTGTGTATCAGGAAACACAAACATGAAGAAGCTGCACAGAACATTCCCACATGGACTGCTGAACTAAGAGTCCAGATTCACGTGGACACTGACGCTGCTTCAGGAGAGCTAAACATAGTCAGGCCTTTGGGGTTCTGTGCCGTTTGCATCTCATTTAAAAACCTGCTGCAGGTGGTGGGAAATTAGAGTCTACTCTAGGGATAATGCTATCTACTTCTGAAGGAGCAAAAAACTGCAATTCATCCTGGCTTGAATGTATTTTGAGAACTCATAAATCCTTCAAATCTCAAGTGGTTGGATCAATGAAACATGAAAAGGCATAAAGAAAGATGCTTTTAAGTAAAAACTTGGGCACTAAGTGGAAGTAGCCAGTAAGTGACTGAAATTCAGTCAAATGAAGTGTCCGTAATAAAGGCAATAGATATTCACATTCAGCACAGAATAGTCCAAAAGATAAAGGGAAAAGCACTAATTCTTTAGGGAAGATACTGGTCAACATCCCACTGCTCTTTTTTAAGCAAGTAAAACACATTTTAGTTCCTCATATGGTAAGAATGTAGGCATATCTTGTACTGGATCAGTCAAGTTTTAAAGCAGTGATACTTAAAAATGAGAGTTAAGAGCTTTAAAAAAATATCTGTAACTTCAAGAATGGGAAACTATGCTGCAAACCAGTAACTCTAAGTGATCAAGCTCTATGAAAATGAATACACACATGGCTGCATGAATACACAACAAAGCTTTCCATACACCCTTCACCATTTTTACACCCAATTCTACCAGAGAAGTCAAAGTCTGATCTGGAATTACAGACAAAAAGAGCTCTCACAAGTAGAAATGTTGTGGAGCCATGTCACTCCCGAGCCAGTGCTCATCTCACTTCAGAAATGGGGACATTTTTCCTGCCTGTTACATTCTTATAAGCACTGCCTAGAGACCAGCAAAGTTATTTCTGTCACCATTCTCTGTGCTGAACAAACACAGAGCTAGTATGAGACAGCACAGGGAGGGCTGTGCACAGCTCCTGAGTGTTTCATTAATCCCTCAGTTTGTGCAATGACAGGAGACTGCAAATCAAGAACTCTACTTAAACACCTCTACATTCCTAATGCAGAAATACTCAGTACAGATGTGAAAGTACAACTAGGGAGAGAGTGCAAGAAAAAAATGAAGAACTGAACATTTACCTTTCGGATCTGATTAGTTGTCAACATGATGACATCAGTCCCTTCATGAAAGCACTGAGAGGCAGCCAGGTAACCAATGCGCTGGGAAAAGGCAAGCAGGAAAACAAGGTTTGTTTTTAAAGTCAATTTATACAATATTTAGGTGGGAAACAACTGGTGGCTTTACAAGCAATATTAAAAAGATGAACGAGTAGATTCGTGTAACAGAAGAGGCATGAGAGGATTCTCTAGAAATGGGGGTTTATATCAAGAAAATAAATTCAGACAAGGAATGTTCTATTGATAATTTATCTGTCTTAGGGATAATAAAACCACTTCTACCTTCTCCATTTCATTACAACACAGTTCAGTGACACAAAGCTACAGAAATAAGGTAGGATTGTCTACTATATTAATTTTGTCTGTGTTGACTCCTGAGTTTTAGGTACAAAGCCCTATTCGAAAATCATTCCTTAGGAAGTAACATTCCACACTGTTTGGTGAAAAATGACTGCAACAGAACATGAAAAATATTACAAGAAAAATTATAAAACTATTACAAAATAAAAAATAGCTGGTATTAGGAATCTCAGATGATCTTCACATAAAAATACTCTGGCTTTTCACAAAAGGTATCCGACAGTTTGGCCAGGACAGCTGCATTTACAGAGAACTCACCTTGAATGTAAACTTGGAAGCACTCATAACTTCAATGATGTTGAAAGCAGCCCAACTGATGTCATAGCCCAGCATCTGTAACTGTGAGCAGAGAAGCCAAGATAAGATTCTGAAATAAGACTCAAGAAAATAGGTCAAGACACCTCCCAACATTGAAGATGCAACAGGAGTCTGAAAATGATACTGTAAGACATCACAGGTTTATGAGCAATTTTACACTGCACACTCACAGTAAGTGAAAGATGTCACAAGTTTTAAGCAGTTTGCATTAGTTCCAGGTTGCCCAGAGCAGCTGTGGCTTCCCCTGGATACCTGCAAGTGTCCAATGTCAGGTTGGATGGGGTTTAGAGCACCCTGGGAGAACATAAGGTGTCCCCGCCCATGGCTGGGGTGGCACTGGACGAGCTTTAAGGCCTCTTCAAATCCAAGAAGATTCTGATTCCTCAAATCCTGTTATTCTATGATATGCAGTTATACAAGCATTGGTATGAAGAGTTTTCTTCAGGGCTTTTTTTTAAAATAAAAACCATAGTAAGAACTCTATACCAATATTTCTGTCTTGTCCTTGTCAACAAAGGACTGAGCAAAGAGAAACCAACCCAGTTTCAAGTGCTCATTTCACGACACTGTAAGAACCAATCCAGTTGAAAACATTTCTTTTAAATTGTTTTAAATGAGATTCACTTCCTGACCCATCACAATAAAATCCAATTGTACCAAACAGAGCAGGAACGTGCAGCCTCTGATGTCAGAGCTGGGGGAGTGCTGTCCCCACAGGCTGCACTTAGAGCAGCCTAGGGAGAGCAGGCACCCAGACCCAAGACTGGCTCCAAATCAGCAGGGAAGAACAAAATCCAGCTGTAATTCCATGGGATCCCAGCAAGGCACTTACATAGGTCAGTTTGCAGACTGCGTTTGCCTTCACTGCGATGTTGTCCTGCTTCAGCTCCTGCTTGATCTCGTCGATGCACTGTGAGATGTATTTTGCCTGAGGAAAACAAACAAAAATTTGAGCTCCTTTTACCAGTTTCTCAAGTTTGCAGCTGTTGGTGAGGAGAAGCAGCAGAACTCAGCATTTGCAAGCACCAATCTCACACACACACACACACAACTTAGTAAGCACTTAATACTGACAAAATAACTAATTAAAAAGAACCACTACAATTCTGTTACAAAACCAAAAGAATGAACTATTTCTTCAGTGGTTGTCCCTTCTGCCTCTCCCTCACAATTACACCACTCACTCCAAAGCTCTAGATTCAACAATCTGCCAACATGAAGTTGTTCAATGGGGATTGAGTAGGCAGAGGTCTGAACAAACCAGAGTTCATCATTGCCAGAAAGCTCACTGCCCCCAGAGGGATGTCAGAGAACACCCGCTCACTACATGACAAGGAGAAACTGTCAAACACTGTTAGCAGCCCACAAATGAAAGGTGACTGATGACAACGCACTGAGCTACCCCACTTTTGGACATGTTGCCAATGATGACACTGTGGGTGTGCACCCACAACACTCCCCGTGCCTGAAGGGACACAGCACAAGGCTTGGGTGGGACACAGGTGCTTCCTGGATCCCTCCAGCCATGGAAAGTTCCACAGAAAGTCATGAACCCCCTCTGATTCTCAACTTACATGAGCCCTTTTGCCATTTACGCACTTTGATAAATAACAGTTATTTGTATGAATTTCTCAGCAATTCAAAGAGTCAAATGTCACAATGTTTACATTTGGTTGGTGCTTCACATCTTTCCAAGTAATCACATCTGTGTTTGTGGGAAGGATGTGGCAAACATGTGATTTAAAATTATCTGTACTGATTTTACTTTATAAGCAGAATTGGCTCAGACAAAGATTCTTCCAGTTCACAATTAATTATTATTTAAGTACTGAAGGCATCTGCTGCAGGAATCATGAAAATTGAAATGCAAAGAAATAATCTCTCTTTTCAAAGCCATGCATGCACCAGGGTATTCCACATTCTTAACTGCCAGAGGAACCACGTCAGAACCTGATTACCTAATCCCTGCCTGAATACCACCACCTTTCTCCAAAAGTTTATTTTCAGCATAGGAGTCTACTGGCCTGACTTTAATCAACATTTTTCCCCTTTACACTAATTTTTGTGTATTAATTTTTTTAGTCTTTTACAAATGTCCTGGAGTGACATCCACTATTCAAGTCACAGAATTTTGCTGCTAAAAACAGTATGTGGAGAATGGATGGAGATCAGCCCTGGAGAGAAGGACATGGGGGTGTTGGTGGGTGAGAGGCTCAGCCTGCCCCGGCCATGGGCACTGACCCCAGAAACCCCCCTGTGCTGGGCTGAGCCCCCAGCGTGGGCAGCAGGGGAGGGGGGGATTCTGCCCCTCTGCCCCACTCAGGTGAGACCCCACCTGCAGAGCTGCCCCAGCCCTGGGGAACAACATCAGGAGGACGTGGAGCTGCTGGAGCCAGTCCAGAGGAGGCCACAGAGCTGCTCCAGGGGCTGCAGCCCCTCTGCTCTGGGGACAGGCTGGGAGAGCTGGGAGTGTTTAGCAGACAAATGAATGAACTTGAAGGAATTTAAGATATTCCTAAGTGCCTGTGTTTGAGATAGAAATATTATCCTTACAGTGGGAATTCTCATGTTAAGGGGGAGCACCGAACACCTTTCCTGTACACAGATCCCTTCTGTTCTCCTGGATACAGGTGAGTGGCATCTGCCAAAATTGGATGGAGATGGAGTCACCCCCAAACATTTAACAACTTAGTGACCAGGTGACTTTATACAGAAGCAGATTTGGGATTCTAAACCCTTCACCTGAGAGCGATTCATGTCCTGACAACTCACATGGGAAGTTTAAACTCTTGAGTATAAACTAAAAAGACCTTCTGAAAGTAGAAAATAAATACTTCATCAAAGATGCTGGAAGAGTGACTTACACAACATGCAAGTGATCCACAAATATATTGTACATGGCCTTGAATATTTTATGCCCACAGAAGAGCACTCTGGAACAGTGTCACAGAATCCTTCTCATGTGTATCTTGTTGCCACATCCTGGGCAGCAAGGCCAGTGATGGTTCTCAAGGCACAACAACACTGACACACAGTTACAGTCTTTATATCCATAACCAAAAGCCTCACTTATTTCCCACTGCACCGATCCCCAAACTATTCAAACATTAGTTTAAGATTCCTGGCAACCTTTTCAGAGTTGAGCACAACCCACTGTGTGAGCAGGAGGGGGGAAAAAGCAAAGTACAGGGAAGTTCAGTAGTGCCCAAAACCCAGCACAGGCTCCAAAGTCACCAGCCCCAACATCCCACAGGCAAATCCCTGCCTACCAGTTAGTCCAGCTTCTGGAAAAGCATATTACAGAACTCAGAATCAGATCTGCAACTATGAAAAAGGGATTAGAGAGAGCAGAAAGAAGTCCTTCCAAAACAGCTGTATTTCAAATCCCAAAACGCTCCAAGGAATGACAGGCACTATATATAGAAAGCTTTACAGGATCAGCAGGTATTAACTTTTTGTTAATCCTGTGGAGCGGCACTGCCGTGAATGAGCAATATGAGGAAAACTGATCTACTCAGTCTCCCTCCGAAATCTGAAAGCCAAGCACCACGCCCGGCTGGATCTGCTGCCACATTTCACACCCACAGAACTGGGAGGGAACCCAGAGGCAGGGGCGGATCTTTAGCGAGGCTCTGGCTGGTGAACGCTGACCTGGGCAGGCACAGGACTTGCAGGTCCTGCACCAAAGCTCTTCCCTCTGACCGACACCCACAGCCCCCAGTGCAGCCCATGAGCTGCTCAGTGGGGTTACACCAGAAGGAAAAAGGGAGAACAGTCACATGATGCAATGAAAAAAACCTGTAGTCACTCAGTAAGGCCTAAATATTTGGAAGAAAAAAAAAGAAAAACACCCCAAACCCCCCAAATTTACATACTGACACAGCAAAGAATCTGGATATCGTGCCCAGCACCAGTTACATTTTTGCATAAATCCCTCTAATACAGGAACTTCCTAGTGTGGTAATTAAAAATAAATATTTCCCAGAATATAACTAGCTTATGTTAAATGCTTTTGAGGCCCCATGAATCAGAGAATCATTAAGGTTGGAAAAGCCCTAAAGGATCAACAAGTCCAACAGTGCTAATCCAGCACTGCCATGTTCATCAGTAAAGCATGTCCCCAAATGCCACATCCACGTCTTTCTGAACACTTCCAGGGATGGTGACTCCTCCACTGCCCTGGGCAGCCCCTTCCTGATATATTCACTCTCCTGCTCTCCTCCTGGGGGCTTTTAACTAGCTCAGTTATTAGGAGGATTTGGAGAGAATTATACTAAGGATGAGGTGAGATATCTCAGAAGAGGCCCTTTCCCCAGGACCTTTGTACCAGGCGTTTATATTTCAAATCTCCAAGGGAGAAAGAGATAGAACAAAAGAAGGGGAGACAATTTATAGCCTCCTAGTTCAGAGAAAAGATAGCTGGACCACAGTCAATGGGGTCAAAGAAAGAAGTAAGGGTCACTCTAAGTGGTAAGGAGCTCTAGGGGTTCAGGAGAGAAAAACCATTTCCTTAAAGAATTACAACACCTTCCAATGTCTGGCCACTTTTTCTATGAAGCAATTTTTCCACAATATCCAATCTAAACCTTCCCTGCCACAACTTAAAGCCATGTCCTCCTGTCCTGTCCCTGTTCCCTGGGAGCAGAGCCCAACCCACACCTGGCTGTCCCCTCCTGTCAGGGAGTTGTGCAGAGCCACAAGGTCCCCCCTGAGCCTCCTTTTCTCCAGGCTGAGCCCCTTTGCCAGCTCCCTCAGCCTCTCCTGGGGCTCCACACTTCCCCAGTGGCTCCTCATCACACTTGTGCTCTAGTCCCAGCCCTGGACACACTCCAACCCCTCAATATCTTTCTTATCATGAGGGGCCCAAACCTGATCCCAGGATTCAAGATGGGGCATCAGCAGTGCCACGACTTCATTTATGTTCTCAGTATTCATTATAATATCAACATATTTCTTAGCTATTAATTCCTTACTAATTCCATGACAGTGTAATTTGCAAGTTTAATGTTGATGGCTCACACATTCCGGCCAGTTGACTGAGGAACATTTCTAGGCCCCAACATTCACAGAACTGTGGATGTTCCCAGCCAGGTGGCCCTGAGGGAGCCAGGCAATGCCCAGGCAGCCCCTGAGGCAGCGTGGTGAGGACAGGCAGAGCCATGAGGCACAGGAACCCTCTCAGGAGGATGAGTGGGAACAGGGGCAGAGCTGCCTGCCCGCAGCACGGCTGAAGCCCCTGAGAGGGAGCTGAGGCTCTCTTGTATCCTGCTAGGCTGCCAAGTGGGAAAGGAGCCTTCCCTGCCTCGGTGGAAAGGGCTCCTTAATGAAATGCTATAGCAACCACCCTGGTAATTGTTCTGTCTCCCAAGGAGCATTACAGGAACATGCCTGGAGCAGCCCAGCTCAAACCCAAGTGCAGCCTGCAGATATGGGCAGCAAGTACTCAACAAAGCCCAATAGCACAGCCACAACTGCATTTCTCAAAGTATGTCACCAACGAGACGCTGGAACATTTTATATCCATTAACAAAATACAGACGATGTTTTTTAAAACAAGTCCAAATTCCTCAAGAATTCCAAGATCTCACCTAGAAAATATGTGCATTTAAATGCATGTGAGTGGCTAAAATAAGAAAGAAGGCATCATGAATCAAAGACACAGTCCCTTTGAAATGGAAGGAGGAAGGGGAGAGTGGGTCATGGTAAGAAGCCAAAATTGTCATCTTATAGGATTTTTCATTTCCCAGCCATGCTTTTTGACTTAACTTTGAAAAACACTAAAGCTTTATTCCAAGCCCAGACATAACTTGGGGTCTGCTGACAATTTCAGAGATGCTCACAGAAGACTTATCTTTCTCAAGCAAGCAACTATTCAATCAGTGTAATTGTAATTGTGCAACAATTACATTCCTAAGAAATGTGATTTTCCATGCTGTACTTTCTTTCATTACCTGACAGGAACACACTGATGACTGGGATAGAGATCACTACAGAACCTTTACATTAAATTTAATCATGTAAGCTACTCATTTCCAGTAGTCTTTAAGAAGCTGTATTTTCATTTCAGCCATAAACCATCTTCTAAACCCAAGAGAAGACAAATTCACATTCCTACCACTTTGGGTTGCAACCCAGCAAACCAAATGCTCTTGGTTTGAGATTCAACCCTGTCACTGCAGCATCCAAGTACTTCCATCCAGATGAAGAGCAAATGTCGGTGAACATTAGTTCCTATTTCTCTTGTGCTTCCAGAGCTAAATATTGTGTTTTAAGGAAAGAATTATTAACAGTGAATGCCACAAGGAGTAAGTATTTTCCAATATGTCTGAAACTACCCCATGGTAAAACAAATGTCTGGGATACTTAGAATATAAAAATAAATAAGCACAAAATGTAACATTTCTTCTGTTTTAAGCACTATAGGATTTATCAATTTTTGGTAGGACTTTGAGACAAACTCCGTGAGATCACGCTGAGCACAAGCACATGATGGTCTCACATGATAGGAAGAGGTCCAGTGCTGCAACTTTGTAACAGGACCAAGACGCTCAGCACCAAAAGCAGTTACAGCACCAGCACCTTGTGGAGGTGAAGGAACTTCGAGATCAGTTCCTGCTTCAGGCAGCAGATCCCATTCCCAACGCAACACAGATCAGCTGCCAGCTCCTGACTGGAAAGAAATATTTATCACTTCCCAGGCTTCTCTCAAATCCCCAAAAGCAGCCCTTGATGTCAAACACCACTAAAGCAGTCAGAGAACACCTCCAGTGTTTGCAGTACCTGGACATGTTGTACCATGACAGTACTGAATGAATGAACTGAAGTAACAGACAAGGGCATTAAAGAGCAAAATGTGCTGCTTTCTACTGACTTGGACACAGCATTAGAGATCAACATATTACACAATCATTCCCATAAAAATACTATATTATTCAACTACTGTAGAAAAAAACTATTTGAGATAAATAACAGGATCTTTTGTTAAGGCTACTCCATGGCTGGATAGAAAGAATTCCAAGGCACGTGCTCCCACACATGCTCCTCACAAGTAACTTCACCAAAACCATGGCAAAGCAGCTGAGCACAGAACAGAGGCTCAGCAGTGATGAGAAGCTGCACAATGTTCATCTTGATGGGTTTGCAGCAGCCTCAGTCCAGCAGTGCAGAGGCCACTCAGCTGCAACAAAGGGCTCAAGAAATTGAAAGGCATTTTCATAAAGCCAAGCTTATCTTTCACTCAGCTGTCGATGAACAGCCTTGCTGTACATGTTTCAACATGCCTTAGTTTTGCCCTTGCTACCCAGCTTTCCAGGGATTTACTGGCTCATCCTCAGGTGGGCTTCAGATCCCAGCCCAATGTGCTGTTCTCAGTGACAACAGCAGAGGCACAAGGTTCTGCTGGTTCATTTGCAGCAGACTTCTATATTATTTATTAGAAACATGATGCATTACCCACTGCTCCCTTGTCTGGTACAAGCACAGTGAGATCACGAGACTCCTTGGCCAAAGAACACAGAGGAAGGAATGCAAAAAGTTGGTTTACAGTTTTTTCTTTTGTTAATGTTTGCTGAAGTTACACACATCAACTGAAAACTGGCATGATGCATGCACACATCCATCCTAAAGTGACTCATAAGCCAATTTAAAACTTTGAACCTTATTCTAAAAATTCAGGGAAACGTTCTCTCTGCAAGTACTGTGCACCAATTTCAGGGCAACCCAGACCAACCATTACAGCCCTTAAAGCACTGCAGAACAACATTCAGCATCTTCTGAACAGGTATGTTACACCAAGATTGGGTTTCAGGAAATAAACAGCTCTAGAGTTGCAGCTGCTTCTCCAAAGTGACTCCAAGCACCTGCAGCATCCCCCCAAGCATTGGGATATTCTAGCAGTGTCCCATGGACAGCTCCTCTTTGGTGGTTTACCCAAAGACAATTCAGGATTTCACACTGAAATGCCCACAGAAGGGCACTGATGCAGGAAAGCTGGAGCTAAACAAAACATCCTGCCCCTCGCCCAGGTGGGCAATGCCAAGATCACTGTTGGCACCTTGGGAACCAGGAAAGTGGCAATCAGCAAGCCCTGAACACCAGTAAATCAGCAAGCAGGCAGCAGAAGCAGCAGCAAGAGTCTAGAGATGTCCCTTAATTATCTCCATTCTGATCAGTCCTTTAATATAAGCACATCTCCAGCCTGATCACAGTATTTGTTAATTTAATTGCACAGCAATTAAACAATCCTCAGGGGTCTGTGCTGTCTAAACCATATCCGAGCAGACAACTTTTAAGCCTGGAGAGATGCGTCAGATAAAAGTGTTCATCCTTGCAAATACGAGATGTACCCAAAGTTTTATTTTTACATAACTATGCAAAAAGCTATGCAAGTGTTTTTACAGTAGATTTTTCAACTTGCTTGTTCCAGACATCTCTGTGCAGTTTCAGGCTCTGATGAAGGCAGGCTTCATTGAAGCACGTGCTTTGTTGGATGCTTAGAGAACAGTCACTTCCTCCCAAGGAACTAAAGTAGCTATTGTTGCTGAGACTCAGATGACTGAAGCAGATCAGGGAGAAACCAAAAAAAGATGCTTAATGACGTCTTAACACCAAATAAAAATGTAACACTGAAAATACTACAAAGATGTAACACTGATTCATGCACAGCTGTGAGTACTTTGCAGTTATGGAAAGGTAAGGAGGATAATGAAGAAAAAAAGATGGTTCATGGCCACTCCTGACTTCTTAAATTCAGCACAAATATTTGTGTAATTAAATCAAGTTTGTTCACCTCCTCCCTACTGTACAATCACACCAGTCACACTAAACAAACATTCACTCTCAAGACTGAAGCTGATTAACACAGTGATCCACTTGGGGCAATATATTTTATACAGCTTTGCCATAAAGATTGAGCCAACCAGAAGAAAGTTTCAACATTCCTACATTGACACCTTTCTCCATTTATACACCCTTCAACACAGGATTTTCTCAGCAGAAGTTGTCAGGTTTGAACATCTAGGTCACCATGGAAATAATAAAAAAGAAACAGCTAACTCTAAAACCAGCACTCAACTATAGGGTTCACAAATTGACTGCTCAGCCTGCTGGGCAGTGACTGAGGGGGAGCTGGTAGGAATCAAACATTCCTAATACCCAGTTACACTCAGGACTCAACAGGGCTCACTTATTTCGAACATTTGCTTCTTATTGAAAAACCCACTCAAGCACCTTTCTGAGCTACTAACACTACCACCAACAATGTTATTTTCTGCAATTTTTACCCTATTCAAATATTTTTATCCTTTCTGACACCTGGATTTTAGAAGACTCCCCCTTAGATGATGAAGCATTTCGATTTCTCAGTGTGAATGATCAGCAGTTTTTAATAATCTAATGAACAAAATGCTTCCTTGTAGCTGGTCCTGTGATTCAGTTCTTTCTGGTGCCTGTCATGTAACGCTGCCCTTCACGGGGCACCAGGAACAGGATGTACTCCCAGAACACTCCCAAGTGACAAACCTAAAGGTGCTGTCTGTACACAAATGTATTCACTAACCCACACTGTGGAAGAAGAGGTTTTCAGTCACTTTCACGGACAATGATGGCAAGAAATCACAAAGAGCTCCATTTTCTGCACTCAGCACTGAGACAAAAATCCACATCAAAAAGCACCAAATAAACAACTCTCTGCAGTTGATCACAGTGCAGAAATGTAATTTGTATCCATATTTTACTTTGTCTGGCTGTTTTTCCCCTGGCCTCACTAAAGGTACAGTGGATGGTCACTCCATTTCTTAGGTACCAGACAGCTCTTCCTCTCCCCTGGATCTGCCTGGGCACAATATTTACTCCCACATGTGCCAGTGCAGATCTGTCTGGAGCGTTTCAAACCCTCAGCAGAGGCAGCTATAAAATGATCAGGACTGGGAACAAAGCTATTATCCCCACTTATGCCACAGTCAATTAAGTAATATTTAATACAGGAGAAAGCAAGAAGCTAATGAAAGGCAGCACTAATGCAAAGCCTCAGCTGCTCCTGCCTGTAATCACAGAAGAACAAGCCCACATCCTGGCTCGTGTTCCATGCCCCAGGCCCTCTGTGTCCGTGACACAGCAGGTAAGGCAGGACACTCACACTGGGCCTTGCAGGCCAGTCCCATACTGGTTTCTCACCAAGTGGTGTGAGGTCCTTATCCAACCCTCTTTGTGTATTGTTGCTCTTTCCGACTTGGTCTTTTCCAGTGATTCACACACGCGAAGAATTAACAATAGCAACTCCAGATCCACTTGGAAGTGGGTGGAATAATGAGCTGCCTTCAAAGATATCAACACGTATATGACACAGTAACTGATCGAGCAGCAGTGCCTGAAAGAGCTGTCTGTCATCAATGAACTGCACTGCCCAGCAGTTGGTCTGTTCTTTCAGGCACCAACAAGCTGTTTAGCATCCCTCAAAATTCCCTGATTATGTTCCATCCCACATCCTTTACCATCAAATACTAATACTGCACCAGTGGCTGAGGCCAGGCTGTCAGAAGCCCTTCAGCTTCACTGAGGACAGGCTGAGCCCAGAAGGGTTTTGTGATGTGAAAAGATTCCTCAAAACTCCTCACATCACCATTTCGTCTGAAAATGTGTCAGAGAAGATGCTGGAAATCAGCAGTGGAACACTGCGGCCCTTTATTTAGAGGGAAAAGCTTTTTTAACAATGCAAGTGCCCTGTCCTCAGGTAACACTCAGTAAGCAGCAAGAAGCCACTGCCAAGTTGGAAAGCCCAGCTGACAGCAAAACACACATTTCACATCACGACAAACAATGCTCTTCCCATTTAGCATTATATTTGTAACTGAAGGTGTGTTTTTTTTTTTTTTCCCAACCAGCAGCACTGATTGCTCCTTTCACTCTTCCAAAACAGTTTAAGTGTAAACCAGCAATGAGATACTTACCACCCAACACCACAGACAGGAAAATGTGAATTTTTCAATATGATTTTTCCTGGAAGTATCAATTACCAAAACCATAAAGGGCTACTACACACAGCAGGGTCTCTGAGAAAAGAGGGGGACATTTTTCTCATGTTATAAGACAAGTGCACATATATTTTGTATAGGATCTTTTAAAATCCTTTCTCTCTCCTTAGGTGTCCTGCAGTAAATCAAAGACACCTGAAACAGAGGAGTACTGTCTGAATGAGCCTAAGCACACTCATTAATATCTGTTTCTGTTACTTTATAATTTCAGTTTTATAAAGGCACATCTCACATCAGCATCTGACAGGAGCTTCCTTGTTGGGAAAAACAAACTTTTAACTGTGAATGAAAAACACTGTGCAAGGGCCAAACAGCATCAAAGAATTATCCTGTCTCTCATTACATGTTTATGAGAACAGATATAATTTATCAGTTTGGACTATCTTGGAAAAAATCCAGTATAGTTTAACAACAGTACCAGGCATTCCTCCCCTGAGCATGCTGTGGAGCAGATCCCAAAGCAGTAGGCACAAAGTGGGAGAAGTTACTCCATGGAGTACAAAACCACCTCATAACTGCTGAAAAACACCACTTTCATTAGCAAAAGCATTCCTCTTCCAAATGAAAGGGAGAGAATGAGGTATTGGAAGTGAAAAGTCAGGAAAACACAGTAGGATCAAGTTTGGCTTTGAACTGGGGCTGGGAAACACCACAGGGACTAAAGAGTGTGTTGGAAAGTAAACACGTGTCAGAGCTGGGAAGGAGCTAATGCTGTTCTGCCACCTCACCCCTCGCACACAGCGCTCACCCTGCAGAAGGACAGTGCAGCTCCAGCACGCCCCACAACACTGGAAATGGACAGAGTAAATCTGCACAGAGCACTGACTGTGCTAACCACCTCCTCTCTCCTACCTTGCATCCTTAGGGAAGTCCAGCCCTTCAGTTCCACTGTTTTAAACTCAAAATAAATGGGTCACACAATGGAAATGCCTCTGACAGGAATTAACATGCTGCAGAGAGGCTGTGAGCTTGAGATCCAGGCAGCCTCCAGCACTCTCAGCTCCTCTAATGAGCGGAGGAGCACACAAAAGTTATCAATAAAGAGATGTGGCCTTCTCTGAGTTCAGGACACACCTTGGGGTGTGAGATTTAGGGTCACAGCAGCACAGGAAAAACACAAACCCATCAAGCAAGAACACATTGGGGCTGTCCAAGAACTGCACTGAGAAACCCTCTGTGAACTGGGGCGCCAAGCACTCCTACAGCCTCCATGGGCTGGGAAATACCAGATATGTTCATGTGGCTCCTTCCTAAGAAGAGGAAAGGAATAAACTTTTCCATCTCAGATCTACCAGGAGGGACTACCCAGAGGGATGAGGGAGTAAGTGAGGGTAGATTTTTCCATATGATTAAATTCCAAAACACAAAACCCACGACATGTAAATAAACTAACCTCCTGCAAAAAGTACAAGTAAATCAGAAGTCAAAACAGCAATCTTGCCTTCATTTCTCCTCATAGCATTGCTATTTAACAACCACTCCTTTCCAGAGACAACTCTTCCTGGAGAAACTCCTGTTGAGCCAAGACCAACAGCCAATATCCTCCCCACTAAAGCACACTGGTTTAAACAAATTTGCTTTTCTGAACAGGATAGAGTGTCTGTCTTAGGCTCAGACACTTATCTTGAGACACAACAATGTTGGTTGAACCACAGCACAGGAGCAATATTTAACAGATACAATGAACAATGGAAGCACTGTAGGGAAAAGAGGAAGAATTTCTGCAGCTACTTCCCCTAAAACAGCATTCTGATTTTGTAACATCACCTGAAAATTAGCCAATGTTCCTGGCCACTGCCTGGAAAGTACTGAATCCACACCCAAAATCTCAACAGCAGGTTTACAGCTCTCTCCAGCTGAGCCAGGAAAAGGCACAGTCCTGGGCTGTTTGCAGCCACTCACTGGAATTAAGAAAAACGTTTGAAGGATTCCCAAACACACGGGTTTTACCAGTGCAATGCCCTAATCAGCTGAACACATCCTCATATAGGTTTTAATTTTTACTGTGCTCAAAAGGATATAAAAAGGAATTATCCCTATAGTTATCTATTTCAAAACCTCACCATTTGACTCCAAACTGAAGAGTTTAAAATCCCATCATGCTGCAGCCCAGCTCTTGTAAGAGACAACGTATTGCTCTGACCTCACTGAATCCCAGAATGTGCGCAGACCCGAGCAACAGCTTCCTACAAGTACACAGAGCCCTACAAAATTGTCCAAGGAGTGTTTTTTCCTAACTCCAAAGGGCACCAAAGCCAATACATTTTAACCATTTCTTGTCACAGACTGAGAACAAACTCGGTGTGGCTCACAACTCTCTTTATGAAGCTGTCACAAAATTATTTTAGAAAGAACATTCGATTCTTTTCAAAGAACTGGTGCCACAAAGGCCTGGATCTTCACCAGGAGGATCCTCAGCAGTTTGACAGCTGATGAAACACTTTCAGTCCTATGCACAAAGGAATAAAGCAGATTTACTAAAAGCAACACAACACACTGGGGGGGCTCTATAATTTGCTGTTGCCATTTTGTGGTGTATCCCACATCTTTAAGGGCACTGCACAGCAGCCCTGCCTTCCTCTGCCACCAAACCAATACCATAAATTTAACATATGCTGAAATAAATTGGATTCAATGATCCTGACAGGTCCCTGCCAATTCAGCATATTCTGCCATTCTGTGAAAAACAAAAGTTTCCCAGGTATGGTCACTACAAACAGCCCCTTGTTGGGTGCACAAGGAGCTTCACAGAGATTTTGGAAGTTCTATCTTGTGTTTCAGTTCAATAGCACTGGCAAGGAAGATCAGCTTTCCTAGGAAAGTTCTTCATTTAGTTACATGTTTACAACTTTTCCAGATGCTTTCGATAGCTGATAGACTGCACAGCAACCCCCCAACGCAGCAGCAAAGCCCAGCAGTTAGAACAACATTAAGAATGCTTCTCAGGCTTCATGAGTTACTTGAAGATGAACATAAACGACATTGAGGCCCGTTAGTTCTCAATTACCATGTGACACGTCACTGTGGAGTCTCAAATAACACGTTCTTGATGACTAATTATTTCACCTATACCAATTTCCTGATCACGTGCTGTTCACACAAGAGTGGATAACAGGCCAACACGGAGAACTGATTGCTGCCTACGAAAGCTCTTAGAGAAGGACATTTTGGTCAGGAGGTACCAGGCATGAATGATCTGAAAGCTGAATCGGGAGCTTTCTCCTGTGTAACAGCTTCAGGGTGAAGAATACATAGCACATGACTGTAGGGCTGGAGAGGATGGAATTCCTCGACATTATTCCTCCAATAACCATGTATACATTTGCGTGTGTTTCCACACATATCTATCCGTATGTACATCACGGATCTCAACACCACAACAACACACTGAATAGAAAGGTGAGCACCGAGCACGACCCTCCCTCCATTATTAATTCTGGTGCTCTGAGCCAGCCTGTCCCTCCTGCCCCACACCCCAGCGCCACGTTCCTCGTTCTGACTCCCGCTTCCCCCTTCCCAAACCAACATTCCCTTCCCAGACACGGCCCCAGCGGACAGCGGTGACATCCCCGGGCCGGAGCGCAGGGAAGGGTCCCCTCACCTCATCCTCCTTGTGATTGCGGATGCCGCGCACCAGGTCCTGCAGGTTCTTGTCAAACATACGGTCGATGCTGCCCTTCACCATCTTCAGCGCCATGGCGGCGGCGGGGCCTGCGCCGGGCTGAGGAGCCGGGCCCGGCCGGGGGGGCCGCCGCGGTGCTGCTGCCGCTCGAGCCGGGTGAGAGCAGCGGTGCCGGGGCGCTCACATGCCGAGGGAAGCGGAAGGGCACGGGCGGAGCTGCCCTGGCGGACGGGCGGGCACGGGCGACCCCGGCCACGGGCACAGCTCCGGGCGGCGCTGGGGATCCGGCACCGACAAAATGGCGGCCGGTCAGCTGAGGCCTGGGCCACGCCCCCGACATGGCCACGCCCCGACCGACCGGCCACGCCCCTGGGCCAGCACGGTCCGCTGTGCTGCTCCCCTGCCCCGCCCACTGCATACAGACCGCGCCCTCTGCTCCACCCACTCCATACAGGCCGCGCCTCCGTCTGGCCACGCCCCCAGAACAGCCTTGGCGCTCCCGCCCGTCTCGCCGCTCTCCAGCCACACCCCGATCACATTAGACACGCCCCATAATTGTCTGGACACGCCCCCGACCCCGCCCCGCCTCATTCTGTCCGCCTCGCCGCTCTCCAGACACGCCCCCTTCCTCTCTGACCACGCCTCTAACCCCACCCCTGCCACTGTGCAGCTCTTCAGCCCCGCCCACACGTCCAGACCACGCCCCTCGGGTCGTCTGATCACACCCCGAGCCTGCCCCGCCCCACCCCTCCAGCAAAGCCACGCCCACTCAAAATATAGCTCCGCCCACTCCTCTCAGGCCCCGCCCACTCGCCCCTCAGGAGGGATGCAGGCCCAGGAGGGGGATCCTGCCCCTCCCATCCCGTGGGATGGAAAGAACAAACAGCTGCAAACGCACGAGAGAAAACCCCAATCCTGGGAGTGCTTGGAGCAAACACTGAGTATTTAATGAGGGGGCCCAGAGGGGCCTCACCGAGGGGGCCAAGAGGCTGGTGGGATTCTGGGCTGTGTTAGGAGGAGCATCAGTGGTAGGACATGGAGCTGATCCTGCCCCTTCCTCAGCCCTGGTGGCGCTCAGCTGGAGTGCTGGGTTCGGCTCTGGGCTCCTCGGGATCAGCGAGATATGGAGGTCCTGGAGTGGGGCCCGTGGGGGCTGTGGACATGCTGGAGGGACTGGAGCACCTCTCGTACGAGGAACGGCTGGAGCTGGGGCTGTTCATCCTCCAGAGGAGACCCAGGGGAAAGGGGCCCTCAGCCCTGTGTGTCCGTGTCTGCAGGGAGGGCTCAGAGCAGGGCCCAGCCTCTGCTCCCTGGGGCCCAGAAACAGCACCAGAGGAACAGGCAGGAACCGATGCCCAGGGATTTCCACCCGGACACGAGACAGAACTTTGCTGTGCAAGTGACCAAGCACTGAACAGGCTGCCCAGGGAAAGTGTGGGGTCTCCCTCACTGGGGATATTCCAGAACCATCTGGACTCAATTCTGTGCTCTGGGATGGCCCTGCCGGAGCAGGAAGGTGGGAGCCGATGGCGCAGCGTGGTCCCTTAAACTTGAACTATTCCGGGGTTCATTCCCGCCCCCGCCCCGCGACAGCCGCGTCCCTGCTGCCGCGGTTGTCACTGTCCCCGCACTGGCCACGCCCTCGCCCGGGCCACGCCCCGCCTGGCCACGCCCTCGCCGGGCGCCCCCGCGGGTCCCACGTGGCAAAGCGGCGGGGACACGAGTGGGGACAGGGATCCCTCCATGGGCATGGGGCTCCCTCTGTCAGGCTGGGGGTCCTTCCGTGGGCATAGGAGTCCTCCCGTGGACGTGGGGACAGGGGGCCATCCTTGGGGATGGAGGTCCTTCCATGGGGGCAGCGGTCACTCTGTGGGGATGGAGGTCCCTCCATGGGGATGAGGGTCACTCCATGGAGCGGAGGAACCCTCCATAGGGATGGAGACACCTCTGTGGGTCTGCGGGTCCTTTCTGGAGCTGAGAGTCCCCCTGTGGGGTCAGGGGTCCCTCCATAGGGATGGGGATCTCTCCACGGGGCTGTGGATCCCTCCATGGGGCTGCAGGTCCCTCCACGGGGTGGGGGTCCCACAGGGTGGGGCTGGCTGAGCTCCACCTCTCCCCTCTGCCCGTGGGTGTCAACAGTGGCTGCACAGCCAATAGAGCCAAATTTTGGGCCATGTCTTTATTGGGGATGCAGCTCCACACCTGAGCACCCACTCAACACCGTCACCTACTGCCCCTGGTGACCAGTGTCGGTGTGGGAGGGCTGTGACAGGTGACAGGTGACATTATGGGTGATGGCCAGGCGGACATGGAGCCTTGTGGGTGTCCCCACATGTGTGGGCACAGAGTGGGCAGTGGTTCAGTGTCCCTGTCACCACAGCTTGTCCTCTACCCGTGTACCCAACACCCCTGGATGGGTGACATGTCCCCACTGCAGGTGGGTGGTGACAGGGAACAGGAGAGGGAAACAAAATGTACAGGAGCTTCATCTCCAGAGCAGGATTCCAGCATCAGGGAAAGGAAGGAAAGAAAGAAAAAGGAGCTGCAAAGAAAAAGGAGACATGACCTTGCCAAGATCCACCTGGGATTCTGAGCTGCTGCACAACAGGGGAAAGAAAAGGATTTCTCTTGTTCCCAGTGTTTTTCCCTTTGTTCTCTGCCTTCAGCCTGGGCTTTGCAGCCTGTTTCTGTTGGCCCCGAGGCAAAGAGGGGAGCTCAGGTGTTGTGTTGGTTTTATTCAGAAATAGCTGCACACATCAGCCCCTGTGCAGGAGGTTTCCCTTTTTAAGGGAAAAAGTCAAAGGGAAGAAGAGTTGTGTTTGCTGGAGCCCTCATGGTGTGGAGAACATCCAGCTACCAGGATGAGGCCGTGGTTGGGAAAGGCTGGCTGTGCCCACCTGTGCTGTCACTGTCCCCTGCACCGTCCCCCTGTCTCTGACTGGGCTGCTCTCTGAGGAGATCCCCAAAAACCTTGTGAAAATCCCTTGTTTTAGCCCAGCCCTTTGCAATGGATCTCAGCCACTGTCACGCTGTCACTTTATCACACTGTCACATTGTCACACCCTCACACCCCCAGGACAGGGTCAGGCTGGGAGATGCAGCATCCCGAGGTGTGGGGAACATCCACAGATGGATTTGGCAAGACTTGATCCCTCCCGACTGAATTTCCAAGGATTTCTCCTCCTGAGGCAGCCTGACTAAATTCAGCCTTAAAAATTTAATTTGGGACACAAATTACTTTTTCACTCTTCTTTCTGCAGATCAAATGCTGAAGGGTTTGGAATCCCCTTATGATCACCTTTAATTAAGAGCCTTGCTTTAAACCTAATTGCTGCCATTAGTGATACCTAAATCTTAACATTCCCAGCTTTTGTCTTTCCTGGCTTTTGCAGCTCGGATTTTTTTTAATTTTTTTTTTTTTTTTTTTTTTTTTTTTTTTTAAATAAATTACGCCACCTCCTGTTTTCCCTGTTGCGCTTACGCAGGCAGCATTCCCAGGAAAGGAATTTTCCCACTCCAGCTGCATCACCAGCCGCTGACATCGAGCATCCCTAAGGAATGCTGTGCCTTGGGAGAGCTCTGTGATGAGCTGCTGAGTCCCCCTGTCAGTGGGAAAACACAATTCTGGCCACCACATCCCCAGTGGAGCTGGGTCTGAGCTGCTTTTTAATTTTCCCCCATGGCACTGCTTCCAAGAGCTTTCTCCCCATTCCTGGTACTTACAGCACTCTGTGGATTTCCCATCCCAAGGAGGTTTAAAGAGGTTGTACTTGGATGAGTTGTGATTTTTGTTTAAATTGGTCTGAAGAAAAGAAACATGAAATTGGGGCTGTTCAGCCTCCAAGGGTTCCCATGACAGGATGCCCATTTTGGAGTGCTCGTTTTGGGGTGTCCTGTGCCTGGGTACTCACATTGGGGTGCCTGTGTTGGAGTGTCCTCACCAGGAATCCCATGCCAGGATGTCCTTTTGGGGTGTCCCATGCTGGGGTGTCCTTTATGGGACACTCAGGATGGGGTGACTGTGCCAGGGTGCCCTGTCCCCAGGTGACAATACTGGAGTATCCGTTTTGGGGTGCCCATATTGGGGCACCCCATGTTGCAGTCCCCATGCTTAGGTGTCTGTGACAGGATGCCCATTTTGGGGTGCTTACATTGGGGTGCTCCATGTCCGGGTGCCCATATTGGGGTGCCTGCGTTGGAGTGTCTCTGCTGGGATGCCCGTGTCAGAATGCCCTTTTTGGGGTGTCCCATGTTGGGTTGTCCTTGCTGCTCAGGATGGGGTGACTGTGCCAGGGTGTCCTGCCCCCTGGTGACAACAGTGGAGTGCCCATATTGGGGTGCCCCATATTGCAGTCCCCGCGCCGAGGTGTCCGTGACAGGAACTCAGTTTTGGGGTGCCAGTTTAGGGGTGCATCATGCTGGGGTGTCCCGTGCCCCAGTGTCCGTACTGGGGTGCCTGTGTTGGAATGTCTTTACCGGGATGCCCGTGGTGGGGTGCCCCTCTTTGGGGTGCCCATATCCACCCCATAGCGGGGTGCCCGTTTTGGGATGCCCCTATTGGGGTCCCCACGCCCCGGTGCCCTGTCCTGGGGTGCCGCTGTCGGGGTGTCCCCGGTACAGACTCCGCTCCGCCGGTCCCTGCTCGTCCCCGCGAGGTGGCGCCTGCGGCCCGGGAGAACCGGGGGGACACGGCGGGACCTGCCGGGGCGGGGGACACGCCTGGGGGACCTGGGCCGGGGGCAGGGAGAGCCCCACCTTTGGAGGAGGGGGCGATGTGTTTGGGTGTTGCGTGAGCTGTGGCTGGATGGGGGCGGTGGGTTCCCGAAGGGGCACCAGGTTTGGGTGCCGGGTGCCCCATGTGTGGTGCGGGGGTGGCTGGTTGGGGGTCACCCCAACCAATGGGTGCCCCATATTTGGGCAGAGGTGATGGGCGCCCACATTTGGACAATAGGTGACCCAAGTATGGTCGCACCCCCACATTAGGGCGCCGTGCCGGGTGAGCTGTGGGGGCAGCCGGTGTCCCCGCGGGCCAGGCACGGGGCGGGACACGTGGCCACGCGGGGACAAGGGACCCATTCAGGAGGCTCCGTGTGCCGCCGCTGCCTCCGGGCGCTCCGGGTCCCGGGCGGTGACTCGGGTCTGGCACGGCCGCACGTGCAGCTGGCACGGTCCCCTCGCCCCCAGCCAGCCTGAGCCTTTGTGCCCCCACATTCCCCGCTGAAACAGGGGCGCGGGGTTGGACGCAGCGGGGATGGAGCTGTCCTGGAGCGGGGATGGAGCCTGAGGGTTAAACACCCGCCTCGTGCTCACAAATTCCACATCTAATAAAATGCTTGGAATCGGTCCCAAACGATGCCACATTGGAGCGGGCCCGCCCGGCAAGGTGGAGGCTGGGAAGAGCCCGGGGCCAGGGAAAAGCTGGGCACTGCACTCCCTCTGCCTGTGAAATGGGGCCAGGACCTGCCCAGCCCTGGCTGCCCTCAACAAGGGGGCAAAAAAGGGCAAGAGGGGTGGGAGGCAGTAGCGGGGACACCCCAGCCCACCCGTGGGACCTGGTTTGGCCTCTCTGTCCCCTCTGCCAGGGGCCAGGGCAGGGCAGAGGGTCCCTGGATGGCACCAGGGGCTCTCCAGAATTTCTCCAGCAGTGTGGGGTTAGACACAGGTTAGACCAGGGTTGCAGCATCGGGGGATTCAAGCTCCAGCAGAGCCTAAGGGACAAAATTTGGTTTGTTTTCCCCTGGCAAAGCAGAGCTGATGGCAACCTCCAAGGGTTGGGTGAAAGGGCTGTGGGAGGGCAACCTCCAAGGGCTGTGTCCAAGTGAAAACATCCCTGGTAACTTCCCTGGGGTTCAGGGCTGCTCCGGGGGGCCGAGCAGGTGACTCCTCTGCCATCAGCTGTGCCTGGCACAGGCTGTGTCCCTGGGTTTGTCCATCTCCTTCCTTGCTGAATCTGAGGCTCTGGCTCCTCATGAATTCCCATCACTGTGTGAGGGAGGCTCCAGCAGTGGCAGCCACGTTTCCCTAGGGAGAAAAAGCTCCCAAACTGGGCTCAAACCCAGTTCCAGGACCAAAAGCAACCACAAGTGGCTTTATCCTGCCTGGACCTCCACTGGCACCAGCATGGCTTTGATGCCTCACTCACCTCAGGTCCTCAATATCAACAGGACTCTCAGCGCAGAGGAAACTGTTGCATCACTTTGTTGTTGTGGCAACAGCAGCCAGAGCATCCCTGGAGAGATTCGGCCCAGAGAGTTGGCAGGACAGATGGAAGGGCAGATGTTGCTCTGTCATGTGGAAGGGAACACCCTGGTGCCATCAGGATTGACCCCAAGAAATTAAAGTGGGGCTTGGAAAATTGCACAGGAGGCATTTTGCACGAGGGAAAGGGAAGTTGTGCATGGCCATCAGAGCAGGGTGTGGGAGCAGGGAGCTGACTCCATTCCTGGGGCTGTGGACCACTAGGATCCTGCCCTGCCACTGTAGGGGCTCCGCTTGGGATATTTAATCTGATGGGAACAAACTTGCCTGCATTAACCTGCCTCGTGATCCAGCTTGTTATTGTCAGCTAAATTGGGTCAATAGTGAAGATGAGCTGTTGCTGGAAGGCAGGTTGACATCAGAGGAGCTGATGTGCACCTCAAGCCCCTGTGCCAAGCACTGGCCCTGCCCAAGGATCAATGAACCCATGAACATGATAGAAGCCGACCCCACAGCCCAAGGGGAGTAACCCCAGCGTGGGATGAGCTCCAGAGGTGCCTTTGCAGGTGGTTTGTGCACAGAGTGTCAGAGCACTGCTTGTGCAAAGTGTCCTTGGTGCATTAGTGCCCTCCTTGTGTCCCCCTGTGCCTGCATTCCAGGGGAATGTCCCCACATTCCAGGGGGTCCCTGCCTGGGGCTGTGTGGGAGCAGAGGTGGGATGTGGGAACAGCAGGGCAGGAGGGGCCTGAGGGCACCAGCTGCCCACTGCACACTCTTGCCAGGGAAAAATCTCTTTTCCAGTGCTACAGGAATGGAGTTGTGTGCATGGAGCTGTGCAGAGCTTCCCCATTCCTCCCTTCCAAACTGCTTCATCTGGTGGTAGCAAAATAAAATTCAGCCCTGAATTGTGCCAGTCTGGAGCCAGGAGCTGCAGCTGGGGGTGCAGCAGGACCAGCACACCTGGAGAGGAGATGGGAATCTCTCCCCCCACAAACCAGAAAAATCCAACTACTGCAAATTTAGAAGTGGATTCTTGATTCTCAGGAAGGGACAATGCTTCAGGTCACTGCCTGGTGTCTCTGGAAAACCATCAGCCTCTGGAACCCTGGCAGCATCTGGCATGTCCTGGTGCAGAGCAGAGAGGAGCTGCAGGAGAGCACAGGGTGAGTGGGCAGAGAATCAGGGAATGGTTTGGGAAGAACCTTAAAGCCCATCCAGCCCCACTCCTGCTGTGGGAAGGGACACCTTCCACTGTCCCAGGCTGCTCCAAGCCCTGTCCAGCCTGGCTTTGGACATTTCCAGAGATCCAGGGGCAGCCACAGCTGTTCTGGGCACCCTGTGCCAGGCCCTTCCCACCCTCACAGGGAGGAATTGTTTCCCAAAATCCCATCTAACCCTGCCCTCCGGCACTGAGAAGCCATTCCCCTGTCCTGTCACTACATGCTCTGGTCAGAAATCCCTCCCGGGATTTCTTATAGATCCCCAAGGCACCCAAAAAAGCAAAACTCCAGAGCTGTCTAAAGAGCCAAGTGGGTCCCAGCTCTTGGGGATTCTCACATCTCTCAGGGGCCAGTTCAGCTCTCAGAACCAGCAGAAAACAGGGCATTGCTCTTCCTTGCTTCCCTCTCTTCCTCCAGACATAAAACTGAGAGAAATCAGCGAAAAGATGTCCTGATTCAGGCAGGTGCTTCAAAAATGACCCACTCCCCACTACCTGCCAGGAGACATCAGCTCCAGCACTGAGCCCCTGCATGGTGGCCAGATGGTCGGGATTCATCTGGGAAATCCTGGAAGCTTCCATTACTCTTTATTAGCAGCCCAGGAGCCTGCTTGGGCCACACAAGGACTTGGACGACAAACTGATTAAAGACCAACCTAACGAACTCAAAGAGAATTCTTTAAATGGAGCCTGCTGTGCCTTGGAGAACTCCTGCCATGTCTATTTATTTAAATTTAATGGAATTTTTGTGGTAAGCTAATTAAAAATGAATTGATTATTTAAGAGGCAGTCAGAGCAGTTTAAGCACTGCTGACTTGATGATTTTAGTGTTTTCCTTAGAAAAGCGTTCCTAGCTATGGAGCTTTCTGCACGTACAGACGTTTAAGGGGGAGAAAAAGGATACAAAGAGGGGAATGGATGAGTTTGGAGCCAGCCTTGGAGCAGTTTCTGGATATGGGAGCAGCCATGGGGACAGGAGCAGGAGCACATCCCAGCCCCCATCACAGAGCTATGCAGCTGCCCCCAATAAACAGCTCCTGTTTCTGCTGAAGGCAGAGACCTGTCAGAAAATACAGGTGTTAAATAATGTACAAAATCCCACTGCAGGGAATATCCTGCTCTGGCACTCGCTGGCTCTGGATGCATTTCCAGCATGGTGCATTCCCTGCCTTCCTGTAGACACAGGGCCACAGGCTGACCCCAACCACAATGCCAGTTTTCACCCCTAACACTGGATGTCTCCATCCCAAAGGATTTGCAGAGGTCCACTGAATGCAAGAGGCTTTGCCTGGCCCTGGAGCCACATCCCAGAGCAGGAGTGGAGAGGCACAGGGGCACCAAAGCTGAGCTCCATGGCCCCCAACCTCTCCAACAGGGCTGAGCCACATCCTCTCCAGCAGGATAAAAGAATGACGGGATTAATAAACTGGGGACAACAGCCAGGAGAGCCAGATGGCAAAAGCATCCTGCCCCGAGCTGTGTTTACTTGTCTTTGGCTGAGAAAGTGAGGAACCACAGGGGAAAAGTTTCCAGCCCACACCAGCATTGCAGGGCAGCAGCTCCCAGCACAACTTCCACCACCAGTTTGATGGGGAAGGGCTGGTTTTCCTTCCAGGTGACATCTGGCCCTGCTGGACCCGGCTGCAGCTCAGGGCATGGGCTCACCTATGGCCAGCTGGGCTATGGGCACCTCCTCGGGATGCTCCTGTCCCGCGGCGATGCTCATCCCCAGCTGGCACTGGTTTCCAGCTGCTCTTGCAGCCCTGGGATGGAGCACAACACCCGGCACGGTGTCACTGTCCCCTGGCCCCCTCCGGCAGTGTCCTGTGAGCAGATGCGATGGGGAGGGTGTGGGCTCTGTGGTGGAGCTGGGTGCTCTTCCCTCGGAGCACAGGCCAAGGTGTCAGAGTCCCTAGATGTCCCTGCACCCCAGGGCAGGTTGGCAGGGCCTCCAAATGTCCCCAAAACCCAGAGGAGAGCACACAGATACCCTCATGTCCCAGCACAGGGTAGCAGGGCCCCTAAAATGTCTCTGTAACCCGGGGCAGAGTGGCAGGGCAGGATCGCAGGGCACTCAGATATCCCGATGCCTCAGGACAGGGTGGCAGGGCCCCCAGATGTCCCTGCACCCCAGGGCATGAGCATGTCCCCGGAAGAGGGAAATTATCACCCAAAAGACTGCGAAGGATGAAGCTCTGGCCTGATTTTATCGCCCAGCTGGGCACCTATAGACATGCAAAATGCTGCCACTGAGCCCATCACCGGCCACTATAGAGATGCAGGACGGTGTCACCGCTCCCAGCCCCCACCCAGGACACCTCTCGGTTTTATCGCTGCCCGGCTGGGGTGCGCTCAGCCCTGCTCCCAAGTTACACCGTGTTGTAAGGCTGTAGCTGCAGCCAGGGCAGCTCCCGATGCTGCTCTCGGCATCCGGCGCTTGGTGTCTGTGGCTGACGGACCCCGTGCCCATGTCCCTCCATCCCCGTGTCCCCCTGTCCCGTAGTCCCCTTGTCCCCATCGGACACTGCAGCACACAGGGCCCAGCTCTGCTCCCCCATGCCAGCAAAGCTCCTCCTTGGAGCTGTGTGGAGCCGCTGGCACAGCCTGGCACACACAGCCGCGAGTGCAATGGGGACCCGTCTGTGCCCCCACGTGTGACACACCCCCCACGACTGTGACTGTGACCATGTGGCACCAGGAAAAGCTCACACGTCACTTGTGTGCAGACTTTGCACCAGAAGCCATGGGGACTCGGGGGCTTGGTCCAGTGACCCATGAGCACACCCTGGCCTCACACGAGTGTGACAGCCCTGCAGCATCAAACGTGTGCCAGCCTTGTGCCATCATATGTGTGACAGCCCTGTGGCATCATGTGTGTGCCAGCCCTGTGCCCTCACATGGGTGTGACAGCCCTGTGCCGTCACTTGTGTGTGCCAGCCTTGCACCACCACACGAGTGACCCAGCCCTGCAAGGCCACATGAATGTCCTATGCCAGCCTGGTGCTGTCACATAGAGGTGGCCATATGCCACCTTTGCTGTGTCATGACGGGATTCCAGCCTGGCAACCCCCGAGCACCTTGTGCCAGTCCCATGTTGTCACATGGAGGGTCACAGCTCCTGTCACATGAAATATCCCAGCCTTGTGCTGTCACATGGGTGCTCCACCCTTACAAAGACTTTCAGTGCCACGGCCACCCTCGCCCTGTCTGGCGTGTGACAGCGTGGCCCATCCTGCTCCCGTGTGCCATGTGCCACCCTTGCCCTTGTCATGTGTGTCGCAGTGCAACCCATTCTGCTCCCGTGTGCCGTGTGTCATCCTCACTCTGTCACCTATGTCACATCACAGCCTGTCCTGCTCCCATGTGCCACCCTCTCCCCATCACACACGTGACAACGTGGTCTGTCCCACTACTGTGTCCATGTGCCAACCTCTGCCTTGTCACACATGTCGTGCCACAGCCTGTTCTGCTCCCATGTGCTACCCTCACACGTGTGACACTGTGGTGGGTGCCTTCCTGTGCCCATGTGCCACCTTCGCCCCATCACACGCGTGTGACACTACAGCCCGTCCTGCTCCTGTGTGCCATGTGCCATCCCGGCCCTGTAACATGTGTGTGACACGGCAGCATGTCCTGCTCTTGTGTGCCATGTGCCATCCCGGCCCTGTCACACGCGTGTGACACGGCAGCCTGTCCTGCTCTCCTGTGCCAGGTGCCACCCTGGCCCTGTAACATGTGTGTGACACCACATCCTGTCCTGCTCCCGGGTACCATGTGCCACCCCGGCCCTGTCACACACATGTGACACTGCAGTCTGTTCTGCTCCCGTGTGCCACCCTGGCTCTGTAACATGTGTGTGACACGGCAGCCCATCCTGCTCCTGTGTGCCATGTGCCACCCCGGCCCTGTCACACGCGTGTGACACTGCAGCCTGTCCTGCTCTCCTGTGCCGGGTGTGCCACCCTGGTCCTGTCACACGCGTGTGACACGGCGTCCCGCGCTGCTCCCGTGCCGGGTGTCCCCGCGGTGTCCGCCCTGTCCGGGGGTCCCGGTCCCCTCCCGCATCCCGCGCGCAGAGGGGGGCGGGGGGGGGGCAGGGTGGCCGCGGGAGCGTGCGCGAGGGGGCCGCGGGAGCGCGCGCGGTGCGGGGGCAGCTGAGGACAGGGGGGAGGGAGGGGAGGGAAGGGAAGGGGGGAGGGACCGCGGGGCCGCGCCCGCCCCTCTCCCCGCCCGCCCCCTCCCCGCGTCTGTCGCGTCGCTCGGGCCCGGCCCGGCCCGGCCCCGGCGCCTCATTGTGCTTCGCCTCACGCCGGCCCAAGATGGCGGCGGCGCCCGAGAGCCCCGCGAGCCGCCAACGACAATAGAGGGAGGGACGGGACCCGCCGCCCCCCCGGCACCGGCCGCCCCTCCCCGCCGCTCCCGCCGCCCCCCGCCCGCCGCGCCGCCCCACGCCCCCGGCCCGGCCCGGCCGCCGCACCCCGCCCCGGCCGGCCCCTCTATAGCATGGTGCGGGGCCGCCGCCGCCTCGTCCTCCGGCTGCCGACATGGGCGAGAGGCTGGAGCTGCGGCTGAAGTCGCCCGTGGGAGCCGAGCCCGCCGTGTACCCCTGGCCGCTGCCCGTCTACGTGAGTATGGCCCGGCCCCGCACCTGCCCCGCGCCCTGTCAGCGCCCCCGGCCCGGCCCCGGCCCTGGCACCGCCGGGCGCTCCCTCAGCCCGGCCCTTGCCGGGAGCCGTCGGGATGATCGCCCCCCGTGCGGGAACCCCCCCGAGCCCCGGCCCCGGTGCCGCCGCCGCTCGCCTGGAAGTCAAATCCCCAATTTCATTTTATAATTGGTTGACTAAACCGAAGGGCGGGGAGGAGGAGGACTGGTTAATGAAAAGTTTTCGTGTTTTCCTCGCGCTGGGCTCGTGTAACTGGTTAATAACCGGTGCTGCTGCGAGCGAGGTGGAATCCAGGGATTCTGCATGGGGGAACAGCGCTTAAATGATGGATGGCCCCGGGTGGTCGTGGGGACCCCCAGGAGCAGCCGCAGAGTGGGAATAAACAGCGGCCGGCGGCGTTCTGGGGCTGCCGCCAGTTTCCCTCCAGCCGTGCCCTTGGAGCTCCCCTTTTTTATTTATCCTGAGCAGAATTCGAGCCAGCCGCAGTCCTCGTGCTTCCAAATAAAATGTCACTTGTCCTTGCTTAGCTACCGAGCGGCGTTTTTCCTTAACTTGCCTGACTTTCTCCCGAGCCCGGACGAGCGATGTGTGACCTTGATAACAATGTCCATGTTCAAATTAGTGACAATCCCACGAGAAGCGAAGGGCTCCGGGGAGGGTATTTTTGGATGTGTGTAGGCTTCCTATCAACCCTTGAGCAATTTCTCTCCCTGACTGCGCGTAGCCCCTCGGAGCACAGTTTGCAGAGGCAAACGTCTCTCTATATGTTTACTTGGCGCAGGCACTGTTGATTATCCCTGCGTTCCAGGCTGTGCTGTTGTACGTGAGCCGCTTCCCGGCGAGAACACGCCGGGACGCACAGGCTGGGGCAGCTGATACCGCTGATGTTGTTGCTCGCTTTGGCAATCGCTTGCGTGTGAGCGATTAGGAATATCTCGCTCGTGGCAGGAGGAGACGGCTGCCTGCTCCTATCTGCCGCCTGCCTTTCGGGGCTGCTGCTGTGGCCGTGCTTTTCCAAAACATCCTCCATGCAGGCTGGCGTGCCGTTCCCGGCGTGTCTCCCGGCACACTGTGGTTAAACGCAGCCTTTCCTGTTTGGGCAGCTCTGTCAGTGTTGGCGGGCGCGCGCTCCGCTCAAATTGTCAGAAACTGAAAGTACAAGCGATGACCGGGTTCGGTTTGTCCTCGCCAAATATTAACTCGTGTCCACCCCCACCTCCCCGAGCGGGTTGTGTGAAGCGGAGGTTAAAGATTACGCGGGATAGGGATTGTTCTGGGGGGGAGAGATGGTTTTATGTCTGTTCACAGAGATTCCTACAGGCTTAAAAACAGACACCCCCCACCCCTTTATTTTAGGGGTGAAACGTGTGTTTTGGAAATAACGATTTAGTTGATTTGGGAAAACTTGAGCAGCTGTTTTTGAGGATGGCAGAATAAATAGAATTTCTTCTCAGTTAATCAGAAATGCAGCGGATGGAGGTGGTGGAGGGGGTGGGGGTGTGATCCCCCCATGTACTGAGAAAGACCACAAACCCCAAACATCCTGCCATTAAACCGTCCGCTTGGCATTGCCAGCTTTTCCAGAGTGCTTCCCGAGGGGATGTTCCACCTGGAGCCGGGCAGCATCGCGGCTCGGGGGGAGCGGAGCGCGGCGGCGCGGCCAAGTCGTGCTCGCACACACGCACGTCCCGGCGCCGGCCGCGGCTCCGGCTGAACCCTGGGGCTCTGCAAACAAATCCCGGTGTCCGTGGCAGGGCTTGGCCTGCTGACATCGTGCTCTGCTGAACTGCAGCCGCGCTTTCCCCGCGCTGGCGCGGCCCCGAGCTGCCGGCTGAGCTCGGCTCGCTTTGACGTCAGCAGAACATTTCTTAGTTTCACCGCTCGTGGTTCCGAGGAAGCAAGGTGGGATAGCTGAGGGGAGGGAAAACACACACACACCGCACTTCAGGGAGTTTTATTTAGCAGCGTTCTGGTTGCTTCCTGTTGTACTCTGTGAGATGTGTTTTCCGAGGAGAGCTGGAGGGAAAGGGAACGGGAAACTCACGGTCCCGGCTGGTTATTTTTGGTGAGAGCGGCAGCAGTGGCAGGGAGTCATGTTTCCCAACATCCGAGGCTCTGTAGTGTGAACCTGCTGCGTGCCCGGGCTCCGCGGTGTGATGTAACCATGCCTTGAGTAACTTGGCTATTTTTATGCTCTTACTACATCTTAAATTAGCGGCGTCGGTGTTGCTGCGTAGAAGGCTGGTCTCTCCCATTAATGGACGCCTGGGTTAATACAGTGTGTCTTTATTGCCGAGCTGCTGCTTATTTCGTGTATAATAGGAAAAGTGGGGTCTCTCCAGACTGCTGAGTCCAGATAATAGCCCGGCTGACAACCGGCGCTTGTTGGGATGCTAAAAGAGCCGGGGAGGCTGATGTGAAACATGTATTTCCCTCCGAGTCTAATTAGGGCCGTGGGAGGAGAGAGAGCGGCGGCGGTGGTGCAGCTCCAGCCTCCCACTGGCTTCCACACAAAACTGAAAGTGCGGCTCCTTCCCCCGCCTTCCGCCGCCTCAAAGGAAAGGCCACGGTGCCCTAATGAAGCCGTGGTGAGCCGTGCTGGCCGTGCCACACTGTGATGAGTAAGTTGAATGGTGCATGGTGAGTAATCTCTCCTCATGACTCACAAAATATTTTCTGATGTTGACCTCTGTTTTTGTGACTGCCCCACTTAATCAGAGCTGAAGTGAGTGTACTCTTTTGTGTGCTGGTTAACTCCTCGGCTCCCACGTACCTGCCCCACTTTTTGCCAGTGCCAGGTTGTCAAGAGATCAGGGATACGGTGTTAAAATTTTAATTTTGATACTACGAAAGATATAGGCCTGGATAAAGGAAGTATTCGGGTGAGACACCTGAGTTAATAGATCTAACTGGTCTTAATTAGGCTACTGCTGGAATTTTCAGTCATACTTTAAGTATTGCTAAGCATAACTTGGTACTCATTACTTAGATCTGAAAGGTACAAGGCGTGAAGTCCCCCTGTGTAGTTTTAAGACTAGCAGATATTTAGTTTTTTTCCCCTGAGAATTTTTCTTAAAATGGTTAATTCTCTTGTCTCTCACTTTTACTATAGTTAAAATTGAATATGGATTAGGTTTAAATGTGAGGATTTTTCATTTTATACCACAGTAAGGTCTGCCTGATCTGTGAGGTGTCTCAGGTTGTACTTTAAACTCCTGACAAGTTCCTGTGTAGAGTCACAGGCTGTTGTGTGTGCAGGAGGGAGAAAGGGGTGGGAGTGATGTGGGGTGGATCAGCTCTACAGTCTGGTCTGGCAGAGTTCTGCTGATATATCTGTGGCACCAGAGAGGGATTGCTTGCACAGAGAGCTGAGCAACAGGAGGTTCAGAGCTGCTGAAGCTGATAATTGCCCCTAAAATCAATGTTTGCTGGACTGCACCCTATTGCAGCACAGAGTTGGTGAATGTGGAAAAGCCTGTTTGCAGTCTGTCAAAGAGAGGAGGATACTGTGCTTCATTCATTTGCTGTCCTTAAGGCCTGCACCGCTGTGGTTGGCAGAGTGTCAGTGCTGAGCAGGCACAGGAGGCACAGCCAGGTGCTGAGGGAGGGCTTGTGCAGGGCTCTTGTGGTGGCACCGTGTCCCTGGCCCTGCTGGCTGCAGGTGACTTGCTGCCTGTCATGTTCAATATGGGTGCAAACCCTTTCAGAATGAGACATCTGCCTGTTGTGCTCTGTCCCCTGCTGGGTGACATTCCTGTGGCATGTGGCTGTGTGCATCAGGTTGTTGTGGGTTGTGTTCCCCTTTCTCTATTTGACTTGCAAGGGCCAGGGGGTTAAGTTGTGACAGCACCTGAGAACTCCTCCTGCAGCCCTTGGAGATCACAGTAGATTGTACTCTGGGTATAAGATCATGGAACCATGGAATGGTTTGGCTTGGAAAGGACCTTAGAGCCCATCTTGTTCCACCCATCCTACTATCCCGGGTTGCTCTGAGCCCTGTCCTTGGGCCTTGGGCACTTCCAGGGATGGGGCAGCCACAGCTGCTCTGGGCACCCTGTGCCAGGGCCTCCCCACCCTCACAGCCAAGAATTTATCTTCTGCCCTAGTTACCGTATGGTAATAAGGTGTGGTGTTTTTTTTTTTTTTTTTTTTTTTTTTTTTTTTTGTTTGTTTGTTTGTTTGTTTTGTTTTTTTTTTTAGTCTACCAATTTTATTCCCTTCTTCCAGCCTTTGACTCTGTCCCAGGAGGGGAGAGTCCTGGTTGTGCCACTGTGCCCATCTTATCAGGGTGAGGTGCCTCTGCCCTGAGCTGCTGGAATTTAAATCTCCAAATTAGCACCTGCGATGAGAAGTCTGGCTTGAATAATTAATTTATTTGTCTGTGTTGCTCATCATTACTGCTGACTTTCCACTCAGCTGTGATGGCAAGAAAATTCTCATTTTCTAATTGAGTGTTGTCAGAGCATCACCCCGCACCTGGAGGTGTGTGTGGCTGCTACTGGGAGTAATGGGATACAAGATTCTTACTACTAGATTTTGTACAGGTGGGAGGGTGCAGATTGTGGGTTTTTGTGTTTGTTTTTTTTTTTTTCCCTCTCTGCTGTCGTGATCCAGCTGATACCATTCTGTCACCAAAGGAATGTGCTGTGCAGGGAGAACTCAAGGACAGGGAGTGTTAATGAAAATCACAGCCCAGCGGGGATTGTCACCTTTGAAATTAAAGATCAACGGTGGAGATGAATAACAAACCTTGTTTGAGAATTTAATCCTCTTTTTTGTGGATGTCACTCAGCTTTCCTGGCAAGACTTTCTGTGATGCCTGGCTTTGACATCCCAGGCAGGAGGCAGGTGTGGAGCACTGAGTGCCACAGAATGGTGCTGCAGATGAATTTGGGAAGGACCTAAAGAGGAGCTAAATTGTTCCCTTGGGGCTGGAGCTGCCCTGTGAGGATGGCCCTGTACATCCTGCTCTCTTCCACAGATCCATCCCATCCTTATTCTATAGCCCGCTGCTCTCCTGTGGGATGAGCTGATGGAAAACACGTTTTGCAGTGCTCCCGGCTTTTCTCTGGGATCAGCCTGTGCTGGAGGGGGAAGGTGAAGCCCCCCTGGTCCTCCCTGCGGTTGGGAGTGTCGGTGCCTGCGGAGAGCTGTGTGTGGGGCGGCTCTGGGAACGGCATCGCTGGAAATATCTGGGCTGGAAAAAAAATGTTGCAGTGTTTTCAGAGGCGGCCCCCCGCCCTGCTCTGTGAAATGTGAGTCAGGGCCTGCCCGGGGCAGCCGGCCCTGCAAAGGAGGCAGAGGAGGAAACTGTTGCTCTGCCTTTGCCAGGCGAAAACCTCCTCAACTCCTGAGTAATCGCCGGTATATTCAGCAGCCGTGGCTGAATCCGGGGGGTTTTCCCCGCTGCTGTTGATGCAGCTTGTTGGGAAATGCTTGTGGGGATGACTAATCACTTAGAAAAGCTTGTCTAGTGAAGGAAAGACTTGAACACTTTTGAACACTTGAGCACAGTTCCGATTTCTCAGCACCTCTCTCTGCCTGCCCTCCTCAGTTGTAAAAACACCTGGAGTGGGGAAAGGGAGCAGCGTGAAACTGGGAAATATTGACTCAGTCATTTCAAAAGCACTTGGGCTTCTCTACTGCCCGGCAGATCACAGAGTTGGCACAGTTACGTGGTTTTCTCTGCCCTTTTCCCCAGTGCCAGAGGGGCTCAGGGCTGTGCTCCTGGGGGGCAGAGCAGCCCTGCAGCGGGAATTGTGCTGCACGTGGGCAGCGCAGAAGGGCAGTTCCCTTCTGGGCTTCACCCTTTGAAGTAGAACTTGCCCTGAGTGACAATCAGTGCTTGTTCAGTTCTCAAACTCCTTTTGTTCCAAGCTCTGACCCGTTGGATACAAGATAAATCATGAGTTCAGTTAACAGAGATTTTTTTCCCCAGTTTGAAAAGTGGAAGTTGGTCTCTTCTCTTGCATCTTAAGACCACACTAGTATTTATTTTTTTATGTAACTGATTTATCTGAAATGCAACTGTTGAAAGACAAAGTAGCTGTCCAGGATTGCTTGTTTTCCCTCTTTCATTCATCAGCAGATGAGTGAGGATTAATGTTCATGTCCCGGCCGAAGTTCCAGCTCAGGCAATTCAAATTTATCTACCTAAAAATTCACCCATCAGCTCCAGTTGGACACAGCACTGAAAGCTTTCAGTGTGCCAAGGGAAATCCATGCCCCCACATGCAGCTCCAGCTCTTGTCCTTCATGGCAGCCTTATTATATATGGAGATGATTATGCTTTCAAGTCTCAGATACGGGACTGAATTGTGTTGCCTCTGGGAATTTAGGCAAAATATCTTACCTCTTGGTATGTGAGATTTACGGGGCATTTAATCACCCTTCTCCCCAGACATCCATATGTCTACTTTTGTACTCTTCCTTTCTTTTCCCCATTTCTCATTGACTTGCTTTTTTTACTTCCTGCTTTGAGTTAACCTTTAACTGTCTGATTAAAGTTTTGCTCTGTAATGGTCAACACAAGGACCAGGGATGGGGTGATTTTTTTTGTCCCTTGCAGTGTCTTTTATCACAGATTGATAATCATAAAGTATCTTAACATATTTTGCTTCAATTATTTTCTCCTTCCTAACAGAA
Source organism: Zosterops lateralis (assembly GCF_965231275.1). Taxonomy (NCBI): domain Eukaryota; kingdom Metazoa; phylum Chordata; class Aves; order Passeriformes; family Zosteropidae; genus Zosterops; species Zosterops lateralis. The sequence goes on from NC_139789.1 coordinate 1,628,828, forward strand.
GGATCCACAGAAGGAGGAAAAGTTTGTGTTAGGAATTGTGAACATATTTACTTTCATGGTAATTATTAAAGACAAAACTAACTCTGAAGAGGAACAAGAAATAAAACTGAATAGAAAAGTTGGCCACATGCTGCTTGAGCTATCAAATCAAGTATGGACTATTTTTAGAGCATAGGAAGAGGGTGAGTATATTTTACGGCAGGAAATGATGGTTTCATAGATAGGAGCAGATCTGTGAATAACGAAAAAGTTCCTGTTCAGAGTATCTTGGTTTGTTTCATTTTGTGAGTGAATGAGTTTTCTAAAAATTTACACTGAAGGAATTTTGTAGTGTTGGATGAAAAATCTCAAGAACTACTGAAGACAGATGAATGCAGCATTGGAAAACTTTTCTGAACCAAACACAACAGAAAGTTCTGAATTGTTTCTTTGTTATTTTCTCTGTACTGTGAAGGGCAGTTTCTGAGGTTTGGGCATTAAGGTGTCATTTACTTCTTGGAGCTCAGCAACATTATTAATATTTGACACTTCTAAAATTCTAACAACTTTGAGCTTTTGAGGCTTCATGTTCATTCCTCAGCTGGATTCTCACTGGGCTGCAGGTGGTTCCCTCTGGTTCCCACCTCTGTTGGCAACAAGACCTGGGAGATCAGGTGCTGCCTCAGGGTGGCCTCTGACCTCTGGAGCTGGGTTTGGAGTCTTTGTGGGTCTTACTTGGCTTCCATCCCTGCTCATTACAGCAAACTGTCATTTGAAATTCTACCATTTGTGAAGAATGTATTGATATATTGTAGGGTCATTTATAAGTCTTTAAAGTAAAAGCTTGAGGAAATGGTTGGTGGCTGGAAGTTGATGTCTGCTGTTCAGAACTTCCACTGGATCACTGCTCTCCTCCACAAGGTGAAGCTTATAAAGGAAAACCCATATGTATTCCTTTGGGTTTTTTTTTTTTTTTGTACCTAACAAAACTCCTCACCCAGTGGGTTTCAGAAAGAGTACAAGGTTTTATTGCTAAATTCTATTATGCAGAATATTTATGTGTGTTAAGTAGGAGCAGAATTTCTGAGCTGTCCAACACTGAGTTATCTTTACAGAATACAAAGTGGTAATTTAAGCTGTTGTATCACCAGTTTTCCCTGCAGGAGAGAGTGCTCAGGCTGTGCCATGACCTTCCTCCAAGCTCCCACTGAGGGTATGGGAAGACCCTGGGCTTGAGAAGGAGATGGTGACTGCTTTCAGCACCAACATTTTTGGGACTGTGTGTTCATTCCTTCCCTTGGGTTCTGTGTGAAGGTTTGTTTCTGGCAGTGTGGATGATCAGAGATGTCTTGTGTACCTGCACGGGTGGGGTATTTCCCCGCTAGCACAGGCTGCGGCTGCTGGGGAGGTGCAGGTTTGCAGCTGGGACATTTGCAGGTAGAAATGACTCTTGTCATCTCTGTTCCCTTGTGCCTGAGCTGCTCTCACCCTTGGAACAGTGTCTGTGAACTGGTCTGGTTAAAAGGGAACTGAGCCAAAACCCCACAAAGGTTTAGTTTTAGTTTGGGCCTTGCCTGCCTTTGCTGTGTGTGAGCACAGGCACGGCTGGCCCAGAGCAAGAGGTGACTTTTGGGGAAGTGGTGGCAGGGCAGGTGGCAGGGTGGGGTTAAACTGTCTGTGAAGTGGTGGCAGGGCTGCCTTCCTCTGTTCCAGGGACTGAAAGCCCAGCAGTTCCCTCTGTCCCAGAAGAAGCACTGCTGGGTTCTTGTGCATGTGGGATCACCACAGCATCTGCCCACTGCCTCCAGCTGCCTTGGTGTGGGCAGGGTGTGTCACTGCCTAAAACTCACCTGGGAGAACAGTAGGACACACCAGTGAATTGCTGTTTTAGCAAAATGATTGCATTCCCCTATGCATTTTAACATAAATATTATTTTTAACTGGGTTTTTTTTCCTTGCATAGTGGAATTACTGCTTTTGTCTGGCTCACGCTGGGGAAGCTCATCCTGCTGTGACTGTCCTGTGTGCCTCCACCACTCCTGCAGGCTGATTGCATGTTAATGGATTGACACAGCCCCTCCTGCACGTACCAGGGGAACCATTCCCTCCTGCATCTGTGCAGTGTCCGTAGCAACAGTTGGGGTTGCTGTGTAGAAAGGCAAAACTGCGTTGCTGTGGTTGAAGTAGCAGCAGTGAAAGTGCAATCCCTGCTGCAACCATGCTAAATGATTATCCAGAGCAGTTTGGCTCTTCTTTCCCAATGCCTGTTTCCTTTGTTAGTTTGTTTTGGATCTCGAGCCAACCTTTTATTTTCATTTAAATATCCTTATGTAGCCATTAAGGAGGCCGTAGTGACAACCATGTTTTCCATTTGGTTTTGTGTGACAGTAACTTAGAAACTACTGAAACTACCTCAGGCTTGTTTACCTCCTGCTGTGTGGGAGATGGGTTTCCAAATGCAGTCTTGGAAGCTCTTCCTTCCCTTGTCTTTTCTTCCCTGAAATTGAGAGTAAAAGTACGGGATACGAGGTGTTCTGTGCCAGAGATCTCTTTTCATATATTCTAAGAAAACTGTATTCTTGTATTGCAAATGTCCTTGTGCTTTCTTGATTAAGGGAATGACAGTAATTAGGTGGTTCAGAAGAGACTTTTGGTCCTTGTCTCTCTTGATAAGAAAAATTGTGCGATGGTTGTTGCTATGGAATCTAAAATGGCACAATCTTGATTTGGGATAAAATTTGGTAATATTAAACTGAGTTTCTCTATCCAAATGGAATACTGCATGGAACAGGCTTTCCCTTTCCCTTACTCAAGGTTTAAATGACATTTGAACACAAGGCAAACACCCTAAAATGCAGAGTGGTGGAAGGCAGAGCCGGCAGGACATGGAGCCCAAGATCCTCCCTTCATTGAGCAGCTCCTGGCTGCTGCAGTGCCTGGAAGTGCTTTGGCTTTCCACAGACTTTTGTGACCCCTGTTCAGGCATGTTCGCCGTGGGTGTGCTCTGGGCAGAGGGACTGTGCTGCTGGGTCTCTTTAGGTGGGTTAAGTGAAATTAAACCCCGTGGCAGGGGGAACATAAACTTCTGGCAGGCTGAAATCCCTGGTTTGTGAGGGCATCCGTGTGCCACGCAGGATGCTGGATCTCTCCTGGCTCCCAGGGAAGCTGCAGCTGCAGTGGCTCATGTTGCCTTTCCTGGTGTCCAGAGAAACCCTTATCATCCTCCCCAGATGGAAGCGAGGGGTTTGAAAGAGGCACTTGTCCCACCAGCCTTCTACAAGATTGATTGTCTTTTCCTAATCCATCTTTTTGATCTCTGCTAACCATCTTGTCTGCAGCTGTAACATCCTCTCCTTTGGATTTATGGACTGCTGCCTGGGGAGAGAGAGCTGCCACTGCAGGCAACCAAGCTGTTGTTTAAACCCAGGGTCTGGTGGGACTGACCTCTTTTGTTTTGTGAGTTAAATGGGTCGTGTGGAGATCAGAATTTGGCAAATCCAAATGACTTCTGTTAATCCATGAGCGGGGTCAGTGTTCAGGATTTGGGAGGAGCTGATGTTACATTGGAGTGCTGCAAGTGTATCCAGACAGGGTCATTAAAGGGTACACAAGTGTTGCCATTGATTTACTTGTAACTGGCTTGTTTCAGCTTTGGTTTTCACACATCTGGTGGACAGGAGAAAGCTGTAGGAGATCTGTCCCTCCTGCTCTGCCCCTGCTTGACCACAGCTGCTTTTCACATTTCTGAAGAGCTGCTTTGGTAACCCAGCCTGTTTTTAGGGGAGGAAGCGTGGTCTAGTGAGTCAGAACTGGCTCTGAAAGGGCAAGGGTTGCTTTGGTGTGGGACCAGTTTAGCCTGGACAGCCAAAGCTGTGCCCAGAAATGTTCCTGTCTATGAAGAAGAGATAAGGGGTCATAAAAGTCTCTGTGGTGGTGCTGGGAGAGTAAAAGATTGAAGGGGCCTGAGCTGTGTTTCCTTTTCTTTTTCTTCTTCAAACCATTTGTTTGCTGTTCAGGACTGCAGGCTCTTTGGGTTACCTTTTCACGACCTGTGCTGTGTAGGTGATCAGATCTCACAAAGATCCCACTTTCAGAGAATCGTGGAATCCCAGATTTGGGTTGGAAGGGACCTTAAACTCATCCAGTCTCACACCTGCCATGGGCAGTGACACCTTCCACTGTCCCAGTGTGCTTCAAGCCCTGTCCAGCCTGGATGAGCATAACTTGGCATGTGGGGAAATAAAATTCAGAAAAATATGGTGTTCACCCTCAAGGCCCAATTTAGGCTTACCCCAAGGCTAAGCACAATTTTGTAAGAAGAACCCAAATAAAAGAGGATGTCAATTTGTAAGGGCTCTGGGGTGGTGTTTCTTGTTCCAAGCAGTGCTGGCTGCTCAGTTTAACTGAACAAGTTCTTTGTGTTTGAGGATGGAAACCAGAACATTTAAAACTGTTGCTTTAGGTTATAGATTCACTTTAGACTACGGATTGTTGCACTGGGGGTTAACTGTTCTGTACAAACACACCCTGGAGTCTGGGATATGGTACTGGAACACAATTAAATCAAAATCTTGCCATTTAAGTATCTTAAGGGATGTTAATTTGAAAATTTGTTGTAACCAAAGCAGCCACACCTGGAGGAGGAGCGTAGGGCTTTGTGTTCAGGGGGAATTACAAACTGTTCCAACAGCCAGCTTGTGGCAAAAATGTTGCGAACTCTAATTTATGCCTTACCTTGCTCTTATAGAGAGTTCTTTAGAAATGTCTGGGTTTGCTGTTTTTAGTAGGAATTTAGTGCTTTGTAGAACAAAGTGGTGCACAGATAACTGTGGCTGGTGCTGATCATGTCATGCACACTGTGATCTCTGTGTATACAATATGTATTATTTGGGCTGCTTTAGTTTTCTCACTCTGGTGGCAGAGGAAGAGCTGTGAGTGCTGCTGTGTCCTGGAATATCCTGAGCTGGAAAGGACCCACAGGATCATCAATCCAACCCCTGGCCCTGCACAGACACCCCAACAATCCCACCTGAGCATCCCTAAGAGCGTTGTCCGAGTGCTCCTGGAGCTCTGGCAGCCTTGGGGCTGGGACCATTCTCTGGGGAGCCTGGACAGTGCCCACCACACTGAGTCATATTGGTGATTTAAAAATTTCAGTTAACGAACAAAGAATGTGATTATAGAAAAGGATAATGATTGCTTCAATATACATATTTGGAAAGAGCTTTTGGGCACTGTTATTTGGCTTTCACATCACATACTAGGGCTTCTTGTATCTGCAAGATACAAAGGGTCTTTTTTTTATGAGGAGGTGAAGGGAAAGATTGAACTCTTAAAAATTGCTCTGTGGTCCAACTTCCATGGCCTGAAGGGCGACAGGAGTTGTAGGAGAACTCAGCTCTGTGTGTGTGGGACAGGAGCTTTGTGTGCTGGGAGCACTGGTGTGCTCAGTTACAGCACTGGGGCTGCTCCTGGCTCCCAGCTCCTGTGCTCAGAGTTGTAGGAACATGTGGCTGGAGAAACCTGTTGTAAGAATCGGAAGTGTGAGGCTGTTCTGTCCTGCTGGCTGAAACTGTGCTCCACTCTTTTCCATAGAATGTTGGATGCTCTTAGAAGTGACTTTTGAGAAAGTGTCTGCTTTCTTTCTGTTATTTTTTCCAATGAAATATCTTGGCAAAAACTAGTGAACTTTCTCTGGGAACTCACGTTTCAATTTAAAATTCAGAATTTAGGTTGAGGACCAGAACTCTGTGAAAAGTTCAGCTGGAGGGGGTTGGCTGTAGCAACTCGATGGGTATTTGTTTGGTTTGTTTAAAACTTGTGAAGAGCTTTGGGCAGTCTCAATAATTACTGAAGACTGTAACTCTTTACTTTAAATACTTTCCACATTAAAGAGATAAGGATGATTGTGAAAAGCTTCCATTTATGTGGCTCATAAAATTCCAAGGGCCTCTCAGACTACATAAATACAGGAACATTGGAAAGTACACCCAGGCCAGGAGCAGCACGTAGTGTGCTCCATCCCCTCCAGTGCAGGGAGGAGGGAGGGAGGGAGAGCAGCCTGGAGCAGGAGGAGGGTGAATGGAGTTGCTCTTTGTGACAGGGAGCACCGTGGTGGCATCATCTCATCTTGTGACTGGGAACAGAGCACAGAGGCTGCTTGAGCCTCAGCCAAAAGGCTTCTGCACACGGGATTCCGGGACTGATGGAGTCTGTGGGAGGCTCTTCCCCAGGAGGTTCCAGTGCCAAAGCCCCGTGGGTGTCACAGTCCAGCACGACACACGAGCACAACCTGTCTGCAACCTGAGTCATGGGCACTGCAGCTGGGAAAAATAATATAAAACTGAACTGAGCCAAAAAACCCCAAACTCAGACCCATGGCAGAATTGGAGAAGCTTTAGGCCACCTTTGGGGTGCAGGGTTGGCTGTTGGCTGAGCAGGGTGAGGTTGATCAGGCTGCTGGTGCTGCAGCAGAGCCATCAGGCATCCCCATCCATCCTCTCAAGCTGCTGGATTTAGTGTTCACCCCCTGGGGCTCCAAAGGATCTGGGTTAAAGCTGCTGCTCCAGCCTCTGGTGTGTGTCTGACCTGAACCAGTGCATCTGCTTGGGCTGCTGATGGCAGAGGCTGGAGCAGGGTCGGGGATCTGGGGAGTTTGGAAGGTCCATGGCAGAGGCTGGAGCAGGGTCAGGATTTGGGGAGTTTGGAAGGTCCATGGCAGAGGCTGGAGCAGGGTCAGGATTTGGGGAGTTTGGAAGGTCCACAGCAGAGGCTGGAGCAGGGTCAGGATTTGGGGAGTTTGGAAGGTCCATGGCAGAGGCTGGAGCAGGGTAAGGATTTGGGGGGGTTTCTATTCCATCTGCCCTTTGATTGCTTCAGACTCTCTCTCAGTGCCATAACCAGTTGCCTGAACATAGATGTGATGCCTGTTGCTGTTCAATGACTTTTCTCATTAAATCATACAACCATAATGATAGAATGGGGTTGGAAGTTTCTCTAAGAAAAGGGAAGCTGCTCTGTATTCTCTTCAGATATGTTTCCACCCTTCCCTCAATTTTCCACAACTCTGCTTTGAAGAAATGAAGAGATTCTATTGGATTTTTTTTTTTTTTTAATATTTGTTTGCAAGACTTGTTTGAGACCTTGGCAGCTTCTCTGCTCTGCCAAAGTCTGTTAGAGAGCAAAGTAAACTTGGGAAGTGTTTTAGCATGGGAAGTTCAACGGTAGTAGATGTGGAACTGGTTTGGATTTCTTTATTCCTAGATAATGTCACAAACTAAGCTCAAAGGCCCCTTCTGCCTGGAATTTTCATGTGAGGTTGTGCAAAGTCACTTAAATTGGCTGATCTGCAGTTGTAGATGTGAACTGTGATTTTTTTATTTTTTCAGATTGATTTTTTACTTTTTAACCTGAGACAGAAGGATCTGTTAATTAGACAATTTTTGTCTCTTATAGCAGTGTTTTCATGAAGACCTGTAGGACAAGGCGTCTCTCATGTGCTCTGCTCACACTACAAATGTGGGGAGTAGAACTTCCTCCCAGGAAATGGTTATGCCAGAATAAGTCTGAATTCACTTTTCCGGTATAATGTGCTTATGTTGATAAAGCAAATTCTGACTCTGCAGGAACACAATTTACTGTGAGAGCTGGATCAGCCCAGGGGGGCTCTGCTGGGATAATTCTGCATGGAGTCAGATGTGAACATTTCTGGGGGATGTTTATGGATGAGCTGCTGTCCTGGGTTATTCTTACACTTGACAGATAAGAAATAAGAAGAAAGAAGTTCTCCTCCCTCCTTGTGCCCTCCTTTCAGTGCACAGAGAAAAGAGGAGAGAACACACTCTTTTATTTGTGCACTGAGAGGCAGGAGCAGCTTTTAGTTCTGTTGCTTCCCTGGTTTCTAGGCCAAGATTTATCAAAAAAATTACCTGACATTCCTGGGAGACTGGATTATGGATGCTGCTGTTTTCTGTAGGGTTTGGACTGTCCCAGCCCAGGAGACTGGAGGAAACACAGCCCCAGATCTGTTCTGTGGTGTTTGGGGTGCTGCTGTGGCCAAGGCAGTGCTTAGCTCCAGGCTCTGTGTGTTCCATTCCAAGTGTTCTGGCTACTGTTGTTGGCTATTTTTCCTTCTCCGTGTTGTAACTGGAATGTTTTGGTTTTTTGGTTTAGTCTTCTGTGTGACTTCTGGATTTGGGATTAACTTTTTGTCATTTGAAAATGAGAACTTCTGCAGGCCTGGCTGATCCTAAGTGCATTAACTGGTTGTACAAGGGAAAATGTGTTTCCACCTGGAAATAGGGAAGCTGAGATACTGATAGAAAATGCTTCCATTTGACTCATATCATGTCCTTCCATGTTTTGAAAATGAGATAATACAACCATTTTCTGTCATCAGCCATCATCTGTTTTCTTCTTTCCTTCCCCTGCCCCCAGTCCTCTGCTTTGTTACCTGTCCCTGCCCTTTGCTACAGAATTTCCCCATGTAACTTTACAGAAATGACATTTCTGCTGCACAAGACAAGGGAAATGATTTGAGGGAGCCTTTGCACTTGTATTTCTGGAAGGGCTGTAGCTACAAGGCTCCTAATTAAAAGGTCAAAGCCACTTGCAGAAGCAAATGTCTAAATATAGCCCCAGCTTTGTGCAGATGGACTCTGGTAACTAAGGCTTCACAAGCTGGATACATCAATGTGTGTAAGGAACTCCTGTGGCTTCCCTAAAATAGAACTTTTTTTGTACAATGTTGCATATAAATGCAGCTCCAAGAGCTCTTTTTAGCATGAATTTGTAATAATTTGCTAAACCCACTTGTGCTTCTGTTGCTCCTGAATAAACTCCCAAATGAAATCAACAAACCTCTGAGTCTCACCCTGATGTGGATGTGTGATGCCCAATGTTTATGTGGTTTGGATTTCAGTTCATGAGCAGGGCTGCATATTCAGGCTTTTTTCTGTGTGCTCTGAGGCTGTTTTTCCTGCACTGACATCCTCTCCCTGTTTATTGGATGCTTTATTTTAGAAAGCCATTCCCTGTGTGAGAATCTCGCTGCCCATCTGGAGCTGGGAGCCTGTGCCAGATGCGGGCCAAGGGAATCAGCTGTTCATTGGGAACTTGCAGTCAAGTACCTGCTGCATCCAATAATCCCCAAAGGCTTCAGTCAGTCACACAATCCCCAGCCTCACAGTCCCTGACTGCAGGGAATGACAAAGAAATAAGTTGAATGACAATTCCTTCATATTAGTCAGAGACACTTGAAAAATTTATTTCCTTAAGCCTTATTTTTTCTTAGAGGGCTCATTTGGCTGGCTTCAATGAGTGGAATTCAAAGACTCCTTTCCCAGTATGCTTGGCACCTGTATCCTTAAGAACACTGTGATTCCTGTAAACTCTTGACAAACAGCACCTGACGTGTCTTTTTTTTCTATTTAATTTCAGGACAAACACCACGATGCTGCTCATGAAATTATTGAGACAATTCGGTAAGTGCTCGGTGCAGCCTGGCTGGGACCCCTCCTGTGCCTCACTGCAGCTCTGGGAAGGGATGTCTGGAGTCAGGACATGCAGGAGGGCAGCAGTTACCATTTAGCAGCTCTGAGTTATTTTCTAAGCTGAATTTGCTGCAATACAGAGCTCCCTGCCAAATAGATTTTGTTTTATCTTGTCATATTCTATTCTATTTTGAACAGAGTTAAAAATGTGTGGTGGTGTTCAGTTTTAATGCTTGTGGCAGTTTGTATTTGAGCTTTGGACAGACAAGGTTAGGGAAACATCCTTGGCTTGATGTGTTATGTCCTGATCTTGACTCTGCCCACCCTCTCTGTTTCCCCTGTTGCTGTGATCTTGCAGCATTTGGGTTGTTTGGCAATGATCTCCCTGTAGCATTCCTCTTAATCCTGCTGATAGAGTTGGAACAGCGTGGGGAAAATGGGAGGATAAAGGTGAAAGCCAACTGTGAGGAGCAGGAAGTCAGAGGATTTCCTAACACGGGCTCTCAGGACGTGACTTGCTGTTATTTCAGCAGGATTAGGATGGGACTTGCCAAAGAACAACTTTTAATAAATGCTACATGAATTCCCCAAACACCTGAGGGATGAGGATAAGTTATCCCCATTACAAAGCTGTTCTTGTAAACTGCGTTAGATCCTTACAGGCTGCCCTTGGCTCAGCTCGGGGCTGTGTCTGCAGCAGGTTTTAATGCTTGGGTGGTGCAGATACAGGTGAGGGAGGAGGTGTTTTACCTGCAGAACAACCTGAGCTTGAAATTTGGTCACATATGGCAAAGGAAAGGGTAGTAGTGAGTCTTGTGAGCTCCCAATGTGGGTGAGAGAGAGCCAAGTGCTTGATAACATCACTCACATGCATGAAATCAGAGTATTTCCCATGGTCTGGCGTGGCAGAGGATGTGGAATGAGGCTGGAGCTGAAAATTTTTTTCCTAAAGGAATTTCTTTTCCTATCTACACAACACTGCCAGTGGTGCTGTCACTTTGCTTGGACTGGTGGGGATAAGATCCTGTGCCTTGGGATCTTGTGGCATCATTTGTTAGTGGGGTGTGGAGAAGGCTCTTTCGAAGGGGCTCAGAGGGAGTTTGGGCTGGAGTTGTTGGTGCTTTCTGTGCTGGAGGCAAAGGGAAGCTGCCTTAGGAAGCAGTTGGGTCAAATAATGTTTCACAATTGTGTTTTAAGCAAGGCTGGAGTGAATTCAGTGTCAGAAGCTCTTGTGCTGCCCTTGCCTTGTGCAAAGTGCCCACAGTGTTATGAAAGTAATGGGTGAGAGAGTGCAAGGAAGCCTTTACCTCATCAGGCAGTGGAATCATGGAATCATGGAGTATCCCAAGCTGGAAGGGACACAAGGATCAAGCTGCTGGTAGGCAGCTGTTGACTGCCTGTTCCTGTGATTTAAGAGCAAGAAGTTTGCAGGGAGAGGCCTAGTGCTTTTAGGGGAGATGGGAGATAGCAGAAGAGGGCCAGCCATACGTGTCCAAGTTCTGGTTTTCACTGGCCTGTGTAGTTATTAACCACGTGTGAATCAGCCAGAAGGAACAGAACTGTTGCATCTTTAGTATTTTTTTTTTATTATTTATTTTTACTATTTTAATAGTGAAGAATGGAGCAAAGTTCTTGAGGAAAAAATTCTGTGATTCCTATTGGAATTCATCTTGTGATGTGGGGATTTTTGATGCTGACAGTGCTTTCCAATTTGATATTTGTGGAGGAAAGTGTGTGCAAAGCTTCTGTGGCTTTTAAATTGCCTTTGAAGGGAATTAATCTTCCTCCATTCCACAAGTGGAGCTCTCTCCTGTGAGCTGCCATTGTTGGATGCACTGCAAGTGGGCACGTGCTTTCCCTCTCTGATGGCCACAACACACACAGGGCTGTGTTAATGCAGAGTATCAAAGGGGTCTTTTATCAAAATTACTTCTAGAAATCTGGTTTAGTTGGGTGTGTAAGGTGTAAGAGCAATTTAGACAGTCCCCAGAGGAGAATATCCTGGCACTGAGTGGTTGGTGACAGGGTTTTGGGTTGCTGTGGGAAATGTCTTCTCCACATTCAGCTTTGTCAAAGCTTCCTGCAGCATCAGACTTCTTTGGAAATGCTGCACTTCTGCATTTTATGTTAGATTAACATCAGCCATGACTTTGAGTATTTTTAGACACGTGGAATACATTTATCACCTCATTTTGAAGCTTTATGCTCCTGCCAGTGGCTACAGGCATCTTGCTGTTTATTCAGTACAAATGTGAACTGTTGCAGTTTCCCATGATGTCTGTTCCTAGCAGTACTATGAGCTCCCAGGGCTGCTGCAGGATCCTCTCTTCATGTAGAGCAGTCCAGAATTGAGACAAACGACCTTATTACACTTAATTGGCAATACCTCTATTCATTATTTCTTCTCTCCTTCCAGGTGGGTCTGTGAAGAAATCCCAGATCTCAAGCTTGCCATGGAAAACTATGTTTTAATTGACTATGATACAAAAAGGTGAGAGGAATGTTTTTGTTCCCAGCAGGAGTTCAGGCCAGCACAGGGTGTAGTGAACCAGTGTGTAACTGGTTATTCTTAGACACTACCAACTGAAGTTTTCTCTCAGAACTGGCTTCAGCCTCTGCCGGAGTTATTTTGGTAGGAAATGTGTAACAGCAACATTGGCAAAGGCAGTTGGATTAAGGACATAATTGGAAACTCCGCACAGCTCCAGTGCAGCTCTGCTGTACGTTGGATTACTCACTGTGAAACAATGATCGGTATCTGCGCCCTTGGAGTGCAGCCAGGGTGGGAATCTCAATGGCAGTGAGGTTCCTGCTCCCGTAGTAACCAGGAATTCCTGCTCCCAGCAGGGCATGGCAGAGCTGGGTGTCAGTGGGAGCTGCACCTTCCCCTCCCTCCTCTTCCTGCTGGCTGGGGGCTGAATTCAAAGGTGAAATTCCCAGGAGTGTTGTGGGCAGTTGGAGGGGTTCCGACGTGCCTCAGTTACGTGGGAATTCATAGCCACAAGCAGTTCAGAATGAATGTTTCTCATGGGATATTCCCCTCCTGGCTGGGAGAGGCAGATCCTGACCTGTGGTGTGTCTGTGGAGAGTTCTGAGGTTCTGTGCATGGACTTGGCTCTACTGAGACTGGGAATAGGGATGATGATCAGCTGCAGTTTACAGAAACCTCCTTGGTTGCCTTCATGCGAAAGACTGAATTTATCCAAGTAGAATGACTAAACCGTTAGAAGAAAGTTTACAGATGAAACTGCATTGCTGTGAGTAGAATCACAGAATATCCTGAGTTGGATCCCACAGGGATCATCAGTCCTGGCCCTGCCCAGACAATCCCACCCTGAGCATCCCTGAGAACGTTGTCCAAACATTCCTGGAGCTCTGGCAGCCTTGGGGCTGGGACCATTCCCTGTTCAGTGCCCCAGCACCCTCTGGGGGAAGAACATTTCTGAGCCTAAACCTCCCCAGCACCACATAATTCTGTCGTGATCTGCTTAAAGTATTGCTTCCTCTTCTCCCAATTTTCAATTGTGAGACTTGTTAGTCCCTGTCTTCCTCCTGGGAAATCCAAAAGGATTAATCAAGGTCAAGCATCCCTTATCATTAAAATCCATTAGTCTGGATTTGTGGATTGCTCACAGCAACTGCATTAGTGTAATTTTGTGATTGTGGCATCCTCACTGGGTGTGTTTCATTGGGGACCATCAGTGTGGTTGGCAACAATGCTGAATAAAAGTGAAACCCCTCTGTTCCCCGAAGTCACCCCTCACTATCTTCCTGCAGCTTTTCAAGGATATCATGAACTGGAATTCTGGCAATGATTTCAGTCTTTTTTCTTCCTTCAAAAAAACTTGTCAGAAAAATCACTGGCAGCAGATGGGCTGAGCCAAGGATGAGAAGGAGAAGCAGCAGGTTATGGAAATGCAGACAAACCCCGGTGCAGCCTCTTGCTTTTCCCAGCATGGAAACAAGCACAGGCAGCTGGAAGCTTGGAATGGAATGGGCAGAACTCATGGGAGAGGTGTCCTGGGCAGTGTAGTGACCCTGAGGATCACAAGAGACTGAAGTGTCCCTTCTGATGTCCCCTGGCCCCTCATCCCTTCCCAGCTTTGGCAATGCCCTTGGTTTAACGATGTCACTCCTGTAACTCCTTGTATTGTTTTTGTTGCTGCTTTGTGGCTCTGATTACATCACGACTGATGTTCTCAGGAATTTACTTTCTTTCCTGGTCTGAGGTGAATTGATTTAATCCTCTCAGCTTGTGTCATTAGGGCATCTGCCTGGGCTGACCATAATCCCAGCCAGCCCATGGAGCAATCCCCAGGCTTTCCTGATGGGTGGTGTTTTAGGCTGTTTTCTGGCTCTTGTCTGCATTTTCAGTCTCAGAGTGAATTTCTGGAAAAGCATCTGGTTGTCTCAGGACTGATTATTGTGGAGAGATGATAGCAAAAATGAGAAAAAATGTACGGACCTCTTAAATGTCTGCTCAGCTGAAAATATGGAGAAGAGGTTCTGAGAGTACAGAACTTGACCAGGAAAAGGGCTGCACTCAAAGTATGACTAATAATAAAGGAACTAATATTATTTGTCAAGTACTCCTGGTCTACTGAGGATTTTATTTAAAGGAAACAAAGTCTTAAATCTATGTATGTAATTACATATTCTGAGAGAAACAAACCCTAAATACTTACTAGGCAAGAGGATGGAAAAGCCCAAGGTTTTACCTTCAAACCTGCCTGTTTTGAGCTGCCTCTGTTTTCTCTCCCCAGCTTTGAGAGCATGCAGAGACTGTGTGACAAGTACAACCGAGCCATCGACAGCATCCACCAGTTGGTGAGTACTGAATTTGGGCCCTGCCGTGGTTTTTGTGTGCCACGTTTGAGTTCAGGTACTGAAGGACAGCAGAAAGTTGTGACTGACTCAGTGCTGCGTTATTCCTGTTCCTGCAGCACCAGCAATATCCAGCACTTCCAGTTTTTGGGGGGGCTTGAGCTTGGTATTAAACTTATTTTCTTAATCATACCTGGGCAGTCAAGGAGTTCGTATTGGAGGGACATTTTTACAGAAAGAAAGGGAATTAAACACCACTTTTTGTTCCCAAATTCAGAGTTGTTGCTCTTCCTTGTGCCCTTCTGGCACTGTTATTTTGCTGCTTGGAAACAGCTGACTTGCCTTTAGGGGGAAGGAAAGGTTTATCTGCATTTAACACAGGGATTTCTCATATAGATTGACTTTTGCACAGGGAAATCTGTGATTTATGGGTACTTAAATAATCCATATGAACTCTCCTGTGTGTTGTGGAAGTGATCCATGGCTTAGGAATTTCCTTGCCACAGTTCAGCTGCTCTGGCCTGTGGGATCACTGGCTAAAATAGAATGTAATCTCTTTTCAGGCCAATTTAATGAGCTTTTTGGTTCTCTTACCCACCAAAAAGGTTGAACTGGAGGAAGCAAAACATGAACAATGAATAATGTTACTATTCTGCTTAATTTGAAAGTATAGGTGGATTTTTTTCTCTACTGTGCTGATGGGAATTATTTGAAATATGCAGTATTATGGCAACAAGCCTTTTTTGCTGGATTTTTTTTAATTTTTTGGGCCTTAAAAACTTGTGCCTATTTGGATTCAGGCACCTTCATGCCTATGTTGGTTAACAGCTAAACATTAGCAGCTATTCAGCATTTGCAGTTGCTATCTGAACTGGCAAACCTGATGGGTTTAACTTTTTCCTTCCCATCTGAATCTCACAGGAATGTTTAGGAGGAGTCCTGGAATTGTTCTTGTCTTGTTTGTTTTTTATCAAATGGAGAGGTAGACATTTTAAAAACTTCTATGCGTAGGATGGGTTTTTTCTGAAGAAGAAAGGAAGCTTGATTTCCATCTCTTTCCTGCCACTCCCTGTCTGAGTGCATCTGATCCCTCCCATGTGAGAGCTGGAGCAAAATTAACCTGTTCTTGTGTTGACAGTCAACATCAGTTCAGTGGGGATAGCAGAGAAAAAATGAGTGAACAAACCTTTACACCCACACCAACTCCATTCAGTGTTGTGCTTTACACTGCCAACTGGTTTTTGCATCTCTTTAAATTCTCCTTTATCACCTGTGAAATTACCTGTTAATTGAGCTGTGACAAAGTTCAGAGCAGCTGCTGGTGTGCAATTTCTGCAGTTCCACAGAATAGTTTGATTGGGAGGGGTTTTAAAGCCCATCCAGTGCCACCCCTGCCATGGGCAGGGACACCTTCCACTATCCCAGGCTGCTCCAAGCCCTGTCCATCCTGGCCTTGGACACTGCCAGGGATCCAGGGGCAGCCACAGCTGCTCTGGGCACCCTGTGCCAGGGCCTCCCCACCCTCACAGCCAACAATTCCTTCCCAATATCCCATCCAGCCCTGCCCTCTGGCAGTGGGAAGCCATTCCCTGTGTCTGTCCCTCCATCCCTTGTCCCCAGTCCCTCTCCAGCTCTCCTGGAGCCCCTTTAGGCCCTGCAAGGGGCTCTGAGCTCTCCCTGGAGCCTTCTCTTCTCCAGGTGAACAGCCCCAGCTCTCCCAGCCTGGTTCCAGTTCCGTTCACAGTTTTTATCTCTAAGGAGCACCAAGCTGAGGGAGAGGGGCAGGGAAGGGACTGTCCCCTATTCCTCAGCTGGCCTTAGGGCCAGTCCTTGTCCCCATGGTGGGCTCACAGCCTGTCCCCCTGTCCCCTGCAGTGGAAGGGGACGACGCAGCCCATGAAGCTGAACACACGTCCCTCCAATGGGCTCCTGAGGCACATCCTGCAGCAGGTCTACAACCACTCGGTCACTGACCCCGAGAAACTCAACAACTACGAGCCCTTCTCCCCCGAGGTCTACGGAGAAACGTCCTTTGACTTGGTGGCCCAAATGATCGATGAGATCAAAATGACAGAGGATGATTTGTTCGTTGACTTGGGCAGTGGTGAGTGACCAATAAACTCCTTTTTCTTTGCTGTTTGTACTTTAAAACCCTCATATTTGGGAAATAACCCAGAACTGGGGATTGTGTTACAGGATAAGCATCTCTTCTAGATTTCTATTTCTAGATAATCCCTAAAGATGCTCCCACTTTTATGCCAGGATTAAATGGACCAAACAAACAGCCCAGACCTCTTTTCTGGTGGCAGTGAAATATCAGCCTGCAATGCCATAAACCCTTGTTACAAACCCCTTTGTTTGTGTTGGTATTGTTGGATACACTTGTGAAGTAGAAGCAATGTTAAAAATGATGTTTGACCCATAAAGTTGCATTCCTAAGGATTCATCTGTTTTCACTGGATTTGCTTTATGCCCTTTGTATCTGAAAATGGGATTTCTTGACCTTGCCATGTGAAACACTTGGTGTGGAATCTGAAAATGAAGGATTTTTTTGCCTCTGACTTGTCAGTGTGTCAAAAAAGCTTTTATAGTTTACTTGAACAGTTATGAAACCCCACAAAATCTAACCCACAACTGCAACGGAGTCGAGTTTTAAAAGGAAATCATGTCTAGTTGGTGAGGAAACCAGGTATGACTCAAGCACATGTGCAACAGAGATACTGAGTAAGAAAATTATGTTCTTTTTCTTGGTAAAATCTGGTTCAGAACAGGAAAGAAGTAATAAGAATTTCCCCTCTTGGTTGATGTTTTAACACATCAAGCAACATTTAACACATTTAAACCCAAACAAGTGTGTGATACAGGACTTCTGGGGAAAAAAAAAATCAAAAAATTATATTTAAAATTTGAATGTATACTTTAAATAGTTATCTATAAATATTCAATATTTATATATGTTACACATAGTAAAATAATAGATTGTAGAATAGTTAAATGGTATACTATTAAAAAGTATATAAGAATATATTAACATATATTATAAAATATATTAATTATATAATATATAAAATAGAATTATATATATACACACACATACACATATATATATATATGTATGTATATACAGGCTCTTCGGTTATTTTCTCACCCCTGCTTCTCTCAGTGAGACTGACTAAAGTTTCCTGTCAGAGACTGATATTCAGATGAGACCTTAAGAAAAACATCAGAGCTGAGAAACTCTTTTTCCATCTGGAGTGAAACAAAATCTCCATAGATTCTCACAATTGTTTGTCCAGGAAGGTTCAGGAAGATCATATCTGGGCCCCCGAGTGCTGCAGGTTGGGTCATGGGCCCATGTCAGATCCTTTAATCTGCTGTCCCTAGAAATAAATCAGGTGTTTTCCCACTCTGAGCAGCACCAGGGGAGTGGGAATGACTTTGGGAATGCCCAGTGCCTCAGTGTAATTCCAGCTGGCAGCTGAAACTGCCCTCAGCCCAGTCCCACTGGTCATCTGCTTTTTCTGTGTGTACTTTGCTCCAAAACCTTCTCTCCCCTGGCAGTGGTTTCCCTGAAATGCTCTCAGCTCTGGGGTTTTTGTTCCTGCAGGTGTGGGGCAGGTGGTGCTTCAAGTGGCTGCAGCCACAAACTGCAAACATCACTACGGAGTGGAGAAAGCTGATATTCCAGCCAAGTATGCCGAGGTGAGTGAGCCTGGGGAGTGCTGGGTGTGTGCTGTAGCTCACTGTGCAGGGTGACAGGAGCTGTGCTGCAGGGAAAGCAGAATTTCAGCCCTGCTGCACTTTTGCTTCTCAGATCAGCCAGTCCTGGAGCAGTGAGATATCAGCCTGCAATGCAAGGATGTGCTTGAGAAAAGAAGTGGGTCCAGTCTGGAGTGTTCAGAAGGAGCATTGGCATCTTTCTAGAGTGATTTCAGGCCCTGAAAGCTCTTTTCGCAGTAATGTCAGGGCCTGTTCAAAAGGGAGTGCAGTATAAGCTTCACCCAAATACCTGCAGTCATTCCATATCTGAAGTGGCTCTAATGCAGCTCCCAGAGGCCACAGCATGCAGCAGATACAGGAGTAAATTCACCAGACAATTTTTTTTAAAGGCCATATGTCTGCCTGTGGTGGTGATGTCCCTTTTTCAGTTATTAAACCACCAGAAGTTCCTCCTGAGGCCTGTGCTGGGTGTCTGATGTGTAACTGCTTAGGAGGCACCTTAGGGAGGAAAACCATAAAATGGCCTCAAGATGGAGGAGGGGAGATTTAGATTAGAGATTAGGAAGGAATTCTTGGCTGTGAGGGTGGCACAGGGTGCCCAGAGCAGCTATGCCTGTCCCTGGATCCCTGGAAGTGTCCAAGGCAGGGCTGGACAGGGCTTGGAGCAACCTGGGACAGTGGACATGTCCCATGGCAGGGGGTGGAACTAAAGGATATTTAAGGTCCCTTCCAACCCAAACCATTCCATGATTGTTTGATAATGTTTGGTCAGGCTTCTTTAGTCGGGTTTCTTTACACTTCTAATTCTGTGCCAATGGGACACACAGATGATGAGCTCAAGACAAACCTGGGAGGCCACAGGCACACAGAGTCAGTCATGTCTTACCACAAGAACTTTGCTTTCTTCAGTAGCCTGAACAGAAACTGATCCCTCTGAATTATTAAAACACAGATTGAGCCTGAACAGGCTGGAAAATTATCCCTCATGGAGGGAGAGAATAAATAAAACTCCTTGATCCTTCTTTTCAATGATGTGTGTAAAAATGTGTAAGCACAGTTATGAGGACAATCAGTCAAGGACCTAAAAATCCACTTTGTTTCCCCTGCCAGGACTGAGTGGAAGTTTTTACCTGGAGGGCTCTCCCTCTGTGTGAACATCCTGGTTTTGCTTTGGAGCATTTACAAGGAATGTTTACAGGAATCCCCTTTATGTTTAGCATTAAACTTAAAGATCAGCTTTATAAGGAAAAATGAATTTCTCACTGTCACTAACACCCCTTCCTGTCACTGTGCAAACACAAGGCTTGGGTGAAAACAGTAAACAAAAGAATGACCACAAATAGAGTGTTGGGGTAGTCACTGCTGGGATGCCTTCAGTGTCACAACTCTTTCATGAGATTACTGGGTCAACAAAATGTTCTGCTTAATTTCCCTGGTTAAATCCTGACAGATTTAACAACCAAGGAGCTGCTGCAGTGTCAGAGTGTGGAGCTGCTTTGTGCCTCTGTTAAGGCCCAGTTTTCCTCCAAGTATTTGTGGAAGACATTGGGTTGAGTTTCCAGTTAAATTGGCTGTGGCACCACATCTTGGGTACCATGATAATAGTACCCAGATAATAGATGAATAAGAATTTGAAAAACTTCTCCTAAAGAGGAAGAATGTTACCGATTTGTGCTAGTGAAGTTGCCTTAGTAAATTAAAATGGAAGTTCATACATGAAAATACTGAGGATTTATGAGTTATCCTGCTCAGCTTTGGGGTGCTTTTGAGCATAAAACATGCCTGTCAACACACAGAGTTTTATTGAGCTGCTGATGGAGCAGCTGATCAACCATCAACTTGAGTTGTCAGTGGGATCCGAATTTCTGCTGGGCTTCTCACACAGAGTCACAGAATAGTTATTAGAAGGGACCTCTGACAGGGTCACCTGGAGCAGGAATGTGTCCAGATGGGTTTGGAATGTCTCCAGGAAGGGAGATTCACCTCCAAATTTGGGCCAAATCCTAAAGATCAGCTGAGGCCAGGCTGCTGGAAAGGTGGTGATGGGGATATGTGAGGCACTGAGCTGTCTGGAAATGGGATTTGTTCCTTTCTCCTTTCTTTGGACAACACAAAACAGCAGAGCCCTCCCTCCTCTGCAGCCCTGGTGTGTCTGGGTGCAGTTTGAAGCACTCCCAGTTGCTGTGAGATGCAGGATTCTCCCTGTTTGCTGCTGGGATGCTTTTCCTGCTGCTTTCTGCCTCCTCAGTGACCCCAGCAGACCTGTTTTTGTCCTGGTTGTCCCTTTGCTCCCGGGCTTAGACTGGGCTGCACCCGCCTCCTCCTTGTGGGATTATGCACCACAGCTTAAGGCTGGGCTATTTTTAGTGCTGGGCAGTGCTGGGCTTTTCTTAGAGCATGGAACTTCCATGGGAAGGGAGGGTGAAGATGCCAGCTTTGCCTTGGCCCAAAGGAAGTGAGGGTTTGGTTTTTTTAAGGAAACTAAACAGCAGGAGCTCTGTGTCTGCCTGCCCTTGGAATGTTAATGGCAAAAAACCTCCATGCAGACAGAATTCTTGGGGATCAATGAATGCTTCAGAGCTGTGTCTCCATTGCTTTGATGGAATTGGAAATATGAGATGTCCTAATAGCTGGTTTTGGTTTTCCTCCCTCCTGCAGACGATGGACAGAGAGTTCAGAAAATGGATGAAATGGTATGGGAAGAAACATGCAGAATACACAGTGAGTGAAACTCAGCTGCAGATCGGGATCCACACTCATGTGCAGAGTTTGTAAAGTCCCCTCCAGCCTTTCCTCAGCCATCAGCAGTTGAGCCACAGCTGCTTCCTGGCTCTTGTCTTGATCCTGGGCATGGTGTTTCCAATATATCCTCCCAGACCCCTCTCTTTGTCTTGCCAGATGTGGGGCATGGTGTTATTTGGAGCACTTCCAGGTCTTTCCTGAAACTCCTGGAAGATTTATTCTTCTAAAATATTGTTCTGACTGGGGCTGCCATGAGTCTTCTGTTCGTGTTGAATCCCCTTTTCCTTTTTCCCTCCCTCTGTCCATGGATTGGGGTTTTTGCCAGATATGGCAGCTCCTCCTTGGGGTTCTGAACTCTCCTGCTGGAAATCAAAGCTGAAGTTTTGGTTTCTGCAGGCAGGGGAATGTGTGACCGCCTGGGCCCAGTTCTGGAGGGGATGGGGTGGCAGAGGGGGATGGATGGGCAGGGAGCTCCAGAAACAGTTACCAGGCTGGATGGTTCCCAGGGGAGGGTGGCAATTGTGGTTTGGAACTGGATGCTCTGAGGGTGGAACTGGAGCAGGAGGAGTAAATGGGCCATCGTGGGGATCTTCCTGCCTGTGGCAAGGGTTGTGTTGGAATTCCTTTATCATCCTCCCGATATTTCTTTATCTCTGAGGATGTTTTGCACTCCAAGGATGGATGGTGTGAAGCGTGTGGAAATCCATGCATTGTCCTGTTCCATTCCTTCTCTTTTCCCTTTCTTCCTCTTTGTAATTGTCATTAAGAAAATCTGCTCCCTGCTTAATCACTTTCCAGTCAGGAAATGAATGTACAATAGGAACTCACTGAGAGTTTTGAAAACACATCTATTTCTGCTTCTGCCACTCCCCTATGGTAAGGGAAGAGGCTGAGGGGGTCAGGGATATTCCTAAATATCCCAGAGAAGCGAGGTCACTGCTCAGAGGTTGCAGCTGGCCACGTCCTGCATCCAGATGTGAGCAAGGACTGGGGAACTGCTCCTTCTCTTCCCTTCTGTGCAGAGCCATCCCTGCCATGCCCCTGGGATGGTGTGATCCCCGTGCCTTCAGCATCCCAGAACTGTGGGATCAGTGGCAGCTTGGAGCTGACCAGCCTTTTTTTCCCAGTTTTGTCTGCTGGGATCCTTGGTGCTCTCATCTTGTAGTGAAGCTGCTCCAGCTCTCCCTTTGGGAAGCAGGCTGGGAAGGTGATGGTCCAACCTGCCCCCAACACTTCCCTCCTGCAATTCCTGTTCAAGATAGAGGGATTCCCTTCCAGAGGATGCTGGGCCTGGTCTGCAGCAGGACTGATAATTCCCTCCTGCTGTGGAAGCACTGGGATTGCTTTACTTTTCCTGAAGTGGGCATATGGCATTTTTCCATTGTGTCACCCAGCTGGCATGACATGAAAGGAATTTTTCCTGAGGATGCTCTGCTTCTGAGCTGGGTAATTTAAGGAATAGGAGGGGAACTTGGACTAAAACATTGGAAGCATATTGCTTGCCTTAGGCAGCATTTCCATATTGAGCATTCCAAGTGACAGAGTCTGGTGCTATATTGAAACAAAGCTATTTATTTTTGCCAGGTTCTTTGGCTTTTATAACTCTGTTTTCTGCAGTGTTTAGAGTAAAATTTCCTTCAATATGCAATCTGGGGTTTTTTTGGGAAGAGTTAAACACTTGCAGCACTTCTTGTCTGAAGGAGAGCTGGTTTCCTGTCACCTTGGAATGATGCTTGAACACAGATTTTGGGCTTTTACATTAGGCACACAGGGCAGATTTTATTTAGTTTTTATTCATTAAACAGACTTTTGCCAGGCAGTTTATTTTCTTTAGGAACTCCTTAGCAGCATCTGCTATAGGTGACTGTTCAACACAGAGCAGACTTGCTCATAATGCAGCTGGAGGACACAGGAAGATGTGGAATTGAAAGCCTGGCATCTTTGTCTTTCTGGAAAACAGCTTTGTCCCTGCAAAATGCTTTGTGAAGTCCCAAAGTTCCAAATGTTGGAGACAAAATAAGCACAAATTGAAATAATCTGTCATCAGCAGAGCTCAGCTCGTGAATTCCACTCCAGTGTTACAGGCAGTCATATGAAAAATCAGCGTTTTCAGAAGAATCAAGTGCTGGAGGAGGGGAGGGCTTGGCAGGAGTTCAGAGGGAAGAATATCAGATCCCACCTGCAGCTCTGGCTGAACTTTGTGGGTTCTCTCTTGCTGTAAAAGTAAAAACTTTTGGTGTATAAGGCAGCAATAAATCCTGGAGCTGGGCTTGCAGAGTTGTGCTGGTTTTTAGGTTATTTTAACAGCCAAAATCCCAGTACAGGTAGAGATTTCCAATTCAAATGGATTTTGGGTTCTCCCTGAAAAGTGATCTGCTGAAAAGTTGATTTTAGCAGAGTGTTCCATGCTTATTTGGGCTTGTGCACATCAACAGTTTCTTCTTATTTGGGAAATTATCTGTAGCTTTTCACCATCTCCAGCCTTCCCACCTGGTACAGTCTCCCTGAGAAATATTTTCTGTCCTTTTTGTCTTTTGCAGCAGTCCAAGGGACTCAGAACCTCACAATGCCCCAAATCCTCCCAACAGGATTTTTTCAGGTTACCATTAAAAGAAAGTTGCTAGGAATGTAAACAAACAAAAACCCATTGCCCCCAAAACTCTCGGAACAATAAACATGTTCTTGAGAACCCTTGAGGAGAAGGGGGCAGTCACTGTTACCTCACCAAATTGTTCTGCAGCCTTCAGTTTCACCTTCTGGCCTTCCCCAGTGGATTGTGCTTGTTACTGCTGGGAGTTCTGAGCTTGGACATGAATTCTGGAGAGCAAGGCCCAGTGCCAACATTTAAAATAAACCCTGATTGTCCAGGTATATTTCCACCCTATTTTGTCCACAATTATTTTAAAATAAGCAATGGTTCCACACAAAATTGCAGCCTCAGTTGTCCTGTAGTCACTTGGTGATAAAAGCACATTAAACTTCTCCAGTGGCAAAGTGTCCTGGGGGTGTTGGATGCCCAAGGCTGCAGAGCCACAGCTGGATCATCCCTGCAGCTGGGGAGGGGGAAGATCCATGTGGGGCATTTGCTCCTCATGCATTGCTTTGGGAAGCTCCTGAGCTCCAGCTGTTGCTGGTCACTGAGTCTCATAATCCTCTTAACTGAATATTTACATCCCCTGCTCTGCTTGGGAATGTGCAATTTCTGCTCATTTAGGGAAGAGCAGATTTTTTGCTGCTCTTCTGTCCTGCATTCCAAGGGAAGGATCCTCCTTCTCTAGAGCTTTTCATCATCATCTGCTTCAGCTTTTTGTACTGGGATGTCCCACTTCCAATACAAGTTCCTTTGTTCCAACTCCTTTTATCTTCTTCTTTTGCTTCCCATGGAACTGAGAACTTTCCAAGATTAACTTTACCCCACTCTTTTCAAGTAAACTTGTCTGAAGGAACCAGGAGACTTTGGGAAGGTCATTAGGCCCGGCTAATTAGAGAGTCTTTCTTGGGGAATTCCTGCATATGTGCAGCCATCAAATTAAAACCCGGCATGGCAATTAAGAGGCAGATGGGTTTTCATGGTTTCTAACTGTAAATATCCTCATGTGGCCTCAGAATAGGAGCCATCTCAGGTATCTGGGGCAGGAGGCTGAGATCTCGGAGTAGCACGAAGTGCTTCTCTTCCTGGGCTCCACTTGGAGAAACCTTTTGGCTTTTTTTTTTTTTTTTTTTTTTTTTTTTGTTTTTTTTTTTTTTTGTTTTTGTTTTTGTTTTTGTTTTGTTTTGTTTTGTTTTGTTTTTGTTGAGTTCTCAGTGCCTGTGACCTGTTGTTCCCTTTTCCTGAGAGAAGAACACATAGAGCAGAGTTGCTCATGATGTACCTGGAGGACATAGGAAGATGTGGAATGGAAAACTTGGCATCTTTGTCTTTCTGGAAACTTTGTTCCTGCAAAATGCTTTGTGAGGTCCCAAAATTCCAAATGTTGGAGACAAAATAAGCACAACTTGAAGGATCCCAGGCTGAGCTCAGAGCAGTAGGGAGTTGGTGCAGTCCCACATTGGACTCTGCTGAGAACCAGGATTAGTTTTGTGTTTATTTATTCAAGGTTGTTATAACAGAATTCCTGCCCTGCTCTCCATAAAAGCTGCTTTTACCAGAAGGTGGCAGTGACTATGAAACCTGCAGGAAACAGGTCAGCATTCCTAAAGGTGGGATTTGGGCTGGATGGAAGCCTCTGTCTGCTCCCAGAAAACCCCAGGAGATCCTGGTGGCTGGAGGTGGTTCAGCCCTGAGGATCAGGGGTGAGTTTTGGGCATGGATCAGTGCAAGCCTGGCTCTGTGCCTTGCAGGTTTCTCCCCAAGTTTGGGGTAGTTTTTTGCCTGCCTTTCCTGTTCTGAGCAGAAACAGGGAATTGTGTGGGAGTTCCAGTGCCCAGGAGCTGGTTTGTGATGGTGACTGGCATCACCTGTATCCCAAAACTTCCTGCTGCTCTCAGGGAAGGATGAGGCAGCTGTTTGCTCCTGGTATTTTTCGACTGCCCCATTTCAGCAGGAAATTTGCTGTTTTGGCATTTGAAAAACCCTCCAAACTTCCCCTGTGGCTTTGAAATGATGCCACATTTTGGAGGTTTGGATTCGTGCCTCTGGTTATTTTTGAAAAGAACAGGGACCTAAAAATAACCATGTGTACTTTTCCAAGCAGAAATGCCGGGTTTTTGGGAGCCAAGTGTTTGCACGGAGGTGGCTGGAATGAGGCTCCTGCCTGTGAATTTATGGCTCTGTGGAGCGTTACCAGAGAGCCTCCCTGTCCAGCCCTGGGGTGAGAACCCAGCCCTCCTTCACAGCTCAGGGGCCTGACCTTCCCAGATTCCTGCTCTGCTCCATGATGAACTCACACCTCCTGTGCACCTCTGGCTGCCTCCCCCAGGCTTGGACCTGCTGCTTTCCATCCAGTTGCAGGAAGAATTACGGGAATCAGATGCTGCTGAGTGTATGCCTGCAGTGTCTGTTTGAAAAACCTGAATAAAAACCTGGCCTGTCTTCTAAATTTAGAAGCAATGCAGGCAGCAGCTCTGGAGGCGATTTTGCTGAGCTAATTATCCTGTTAGATAAAGCATCTCCTGCATTGTCTAATCAGATGAAAATATCTGTGTTACAGATGGTCCCTTCCATTCATTATTCACTAAGGAGATTAAGTTTCTGAGAGAGAGGAGGAACAGGATGAGGGAGGGGACAGTGGAGGAAGAGATTGAGTGTGGCCCTGTGGCTGTCACCATGTGGATGTGTCCCCTGCTCCCTGAGTGACCAGCATGGACCACGTTCTGCTGCTTCAGCTGCTGCTGCCCCGGGGCAGGGATTAATCAGCTGGACTTTCCTTCCCAGTTCTTGTTTCACTCTCAAAATTATTGCAAACCACTGGGCTGAGAGGGATTTTGAGGGGAATTTTTTTAGATTCTCTGTGTCAGTTGATCTGTAAAGAGCTTCTTTCCTTTTTTCAGGGCATCATTTATTGATCACTGCCCCAGCACAGTGGGTGAGGAGCTGGTTACAGGGGTCAGGCAGCTCAGTCCCAGTTAGAGTAGAGCATCCAGGAATCACTGCCTTGCTTCCAGAGGGAAAAAAATAACCCATTTTCTCCCAGCCACAGTTGATCATCTGATTAATTCTGTGCTCCAGTGTTTTTCCTGGTGAAGTTTTTCCCTTGACTCTTGGCTAAGCATGAGCTGGGGAAGCAGTGCCACACAAAAATAGATGTGCTTAAGGTGGGCTGTGGTTCATTTGAATTGTTAAATGGCTCTGGCTTGCAGAGTGTTCATCCTCCATGGGTGATATCAGGTTAAAACCTGGAGATTTGGGTTATAAATGCTCTTCTAACCACACAGACAGGGCAAACACACAGTGAAACTGGACCCAAGCAAGGCTTAAGAGCCACTTAGGTTGGATTTCAAGACCTTCATATGAAGTTTAGCATTTCAAAATCGTTTCATGTTACGCTGGTTCTCTGTTCTCTTGCAGACTGTGGCATTTGTGGTTCCTGGTTTTCCCAATGTTTTTCTTTCCCTGTTAGTGTAGGAAAACCCCGTGGAGACTTCAGAAACTGGTGGTGTGGAGAATGCCATAGAGAAGCTGACTTGCAAAAAATGTTATAAAATAAATACAGTTGCCTGTCATGTGGGTTTTCTTTGACTTTGTCTTGGTTACTCAACCATGGAACTGTTCACTACAAGAATAGATAAGGCTGAAAATTATCTCCTAAAATTAATCTAGATGGTGTGTCCACATATAGGCATGCAGAAAAAAAATCTTGCCTTATATGAGATGAGAAAAACTCTTCTTAGAACGTTTTTGATGTTGAGTCTCTGGTTTGGAATCTGACAGTACCCAGCAAGGTGTCCTTGGGTTGGATCTGTGAGTTCAGCTTCCAGTTTACCCTTTGATTTTATTGCAGGAGGGATGTCAAGGGTGCTTCCCCTCCCAGCAGGTGGGAGATCACAGGTGGTAATTCTGGTTTAACTCTGATTTCAGCCCAGCTGGTGGAACAGGTATTTCTGAATAATTTGAGCTAATCTTGCCCACTCTGTTCAGTTTCCAGCACTTAAGGCTCTTGACCGAGTTCTTGATCTCTTACTCGAGAACCTTGAATGTCCACTTTTCTCAGCCCTCTTGTGTAGCAGCAGGACATTTTGGTGGTTTTCCCCTTTCCTTTCCTTCTGGAAGCAGTCCCATTCCTGTTGGCACCTGTGGCTTTGTCCTTCACAGTGGCTCATGCAGGTTTATCACCCCCCTCTGTGTCCACCATCACCAGGCCCTGCAGCTCCCTTTGGATGTTCCCAGGCAGAGCCAGCCTTGAGGGATGGGAGTTGTTCCTGTGTCTGCACTGCAGTGCTGGCACTTGGGAGTTGTCACTAAGGAGAATTAGTGCTGCCATGTGAAATCCTCACTCCTTCCCATACAGAGAAATCAGTGCAGGAAAAGGATCCTTAGCAGTCACTGCCATTGCTTTGATGTTCCTGAGGTTCTGGCACAAACCATCATCTTCAAAGGCTGTAATCAGCATTAATTATAGAGTTGCACCTTATTTTTTCTCTCCTCCTATCATCTTCCTCCCCCGACCCTCCTCCTGCCTGACTTGTGGCACAGCAGAAAAGTGTGGCCCATGGGCTCCTCTCTCATTTCCAAAACACGACTGAGAAAACATCAATCTGTGCAAGAGCTCTGTGTTCACCTGGGACTTGATGTGGTGTCATCAGAAAGGTGTGCACAAGCCACTGAAGTCATAACTGTATTTATTTTCAAACAAGGCCTTTATGTTACTTCATTTCTAACTTGAAAATGTTAGAAGTGCTCAGGGTTTATATTTAGCACCACAAAAATCAGACTCTTGTTTGTGCAGTGCAGCAAGAGCCTGAATTGGGAGGCAGGGCTCCCAGCAGGAGCTGTTCCCAATCCAAGTTCAGCTCCCTCTGCTGGGGGGGGTCACCCGCTGTGGGGGCCTTCAGGAGGCATTTGCTGATCAGTTTTGGAATGAATGTCAGCCCTTCTGGCTTCTCCATGGAGCAGCCAGAGACCCTTCCCTGTTCTTCCCAGGCAGGAGAGCAGCCGAGGGTGGGAGCAGGGAGGGAGAAACCTCTGGGATCTGAGGAATGAGCAGGGTCAGCTCTCCCTGCTCCATCTCTGGGTTTCCAAAATGTTTGATTTGTCCCTGGTTGTTTGTGGGGTCAGGGAGCTGGTGCAGCCTGTTTGTCCCTCTTTGGAGGGAGCAGGAGGGAACCCTGTTAACTCCTCTGTATTTCTGTGTTCTTTGTCTTGTTTTAAGCTGGAAAGAGGTGACTTCCTCTCAGAAGAATGGAGAGAGAGGATTGCAAACACAAGGTACAGTACAGCAATTGAATGCTGCTTTCTGAGCTGGATATTTGGGAGTTTGTATAATGGAAATTGGGAGGCTAGCCAGCTTTTTATATAGAATTTCCATAGCAAATACCCAAAGTCTATCTGCCAACTCTTACACTGGCCTCTTTAGATCCTGTTTTCTGACTAGAAGAATGGCTTTGAGTGCACGTCCCATGATATTCCATACAAGGGTGTATCCAAGATAAATTCTGGTTATAGGAGGAGCACAAACCTTCATTTGTTTTGCATATCCCTATGGTTCATGTCAGGGGTTCTGGCAAAACCCTCATTCTCTTGGCTATTGGGGCACACAGGCTCACTTTCCCTCTAATGAAAAGACCCAAGTGAGTTTGTTTCAACTTATATTGAAAGTTCATTTAAACTAATTGTCTCAAAGGTTTATTTATGGGGAGAACTGCGCAGAGGGTTGGGCTCCTTTCTGAGGGAGCAGAAAGGGAGTAAATTTGTTAAAAGCAATAAAAGTCGTCTGTATTTTTAAAGCTTTGCGTTCTTTCGGCCTTATGAGTAGAAAAAACCTCTTGATTTTTATATGACCTTCTGGGCCACTGTGTTATGTGGGGGAAAGGAAGGCAGTTGTCAAAGGGAGCTCTGAAAGCCTTCAGAGTTGTGGCAATTTCTGGATTGCTCCCAAAGCTCTGGTTTTGAAAGCCTGGAGGAGGCGTCTGCCAGGCTGGTGACTCCTGCAGGATTCTGTCCCTCACTTTCTTCTGGAGGTGCCTTTTAATTTGTGGACAGACTTGTCCCAGCCTTGCAGCACACTTGGGTTTGGCCTTGTTGCTTGTTATTCCAAGTGCATGATCCTCTGCTGCCCGGGCAACTTTCCTCAGAATTAATTTAAATTTTTAGAGAAATTTTTGGCCGCAGGAGCCCTGACTGCACCCAGAAGTGCTGGGAGATGTTTGGTTTGTGTGGAATGGCACTCACTGTGGGTCTCAGTGCTGCTCCACCTCACTGTGGTGCAGGACTGGAGATGGTTTGGGTTCAAAGGGACCTTAAATTTCATCCAGTGCCACCTCTGCCGTGGGCAGGGACAACTTCGTCTATGCCAGGTCCTGTTCAGTCTGGCCTTGGCCTCTCCCAGGGATGAGGCTGGTTCCAGGACATGGTTCCCTGTGTATTCCAGGGGATCCCTGTGCCTGTGGCTTGGCAGAACTTCCTGGAACGAAGGCTGAGCCCAAGGGGGATTCGGGGTTCCTGTGCCCTGCACGCGCTCACAAAACTCTGTGCCAGAGTGAACACTATAAAAACACACATCTGCAGGCTCTGGCTTTTTCCCTTCCTCTCCTGGATGTTTTCTAGTCCCATTAATATGTTTGGCTCTTTTGCAAGGCCTTTTTTTGGCACATGGGAAGGAGGAGGAAGAAACCCCTGCTAGTTTTACTTGCCAGGCAGGGTTTCCCAAATTTCCAAGAGCAAGGCGTAGCAAGAATAATTTTTTTTTCCCTTGGTGCATAAACATTTTTTTTCATTCGTGGTTTTTAATAGCTTTGACTGCTGCTCTTAAACTCCGTGTCCTTGTTGAACACGTTTCATGTGTGGAGGCACTGGGAAGGGAGTTTTTCAGCAAAGAAATCAGTTCTTCATGTGGGAACAATAGGCCAGGATGGCTTTTACACTTCACAGAATCCTGGAATATCCTGAGCTGGAAGGATCCCACCAGGATCATCAATCCAACCCTTGTCCCTCCACAGACACCCCAACAATCCCACCCTGAGCATCCCTGAGAGCGTTGTCCAAACGCTCCTGCAGTTCTGGCAGCCTTGGGGCTGGGACCATTCCCTGGGGAGCCTGGGCAGTGCCCCAGCAGCCTCAGGAGGAAGAACCTTTCCCTGAGCTCCATCCCAAGCCCTGACATGTTCATTTAGCAGGGAGCTCAACCACTTCCAAGAGGTGTTGGAGACTCTTGTTGCAGACTGATAGTAAATGGGCACCAGGGACAATAGACCAGACTGATTAGACCTTAAAACTAAAGGGGTATTTATTTTTCAATCTGTGGCATGTGCTGTTTCTTTCCCAAGCCCTTTTATCATTTGCGGGATTCTACTTCTGTGCAGATTTCTTTGTTTCCATAGGGTTGTTTTTTCCCCTCATTAATTTCCTAACCCAGAAAAAAAGATGCAACTCCTCTGTTGTGGACAGGGCTGAAGTGCTGGGTTTAGGACAGGGAAAGGGAGCTAAGATGTGATTTGTCTTCTGGCATTACAGGGAATTTGGAGCTGGAAGAGAAACAGATTGCCCAGAGCAGCTGTGGCTGCCCTTGGATCCCTGGCAGTGTCCAAGGCCAGGTTGGAGGGGGCTTGGAACAGCCTGGGATAGTGGAAGGTGTCCCTGCCATGGCAGGGGTGGCACTGGATGAGCTTTAAGGTTCCTCCCAACTCAAGCTATTTTATGATTCTAAAATACATTTTGATATTTTGCTGTAATATTTTAAGTCCCCACCAAGAAATAACAGGATTAAGTGCTGAGTGTTGCTCTCCGTGTGTTGTGTGGCAGGAGCTGTGGAATTGGGGACGAGCAGGTTTGTCCATGGCAGGAATGGCTGGGAAGGCTCCAAGGGGCTGTGGTGTGACTGGGGGTCCTTGTGGGGTGTTCCTGGCTCCCTGATCTTTAACTGGATCATTGTTTTGCAGTGTTATTTTTGTGAATAACTTTGCCTTCGGGCCTGAGGTGGATCACCAGCTGAAGGAGCGCTTTGCAAACATGAAGGAAGGTAAATCCAACTGGAAATGTTTTTCCCTTGATTTCCTGATTCCTATGGAGGCTGGGGTGGGAGGAGGGCTCAGTTCCAGCTGGCAAAGCCAGGCCTTGGGGTTTGTTCTGTGCCTTGGGGCCACATGTCTGCACCACAGTGGGATCCCTTCCCACCTTTGTGTCTGCCCAGACCTGCCTGGCTTCTTGTAGAGAAGACTCTGGAGCAGGGTTGGGGTGGGAGGAGCTGCTGCTCCATCCTTTCCCCTTTTGCGAGCTCACAAAACACCCAACAGCCAAGGCCACGCTTCCTGGATCCCTGGCAGTGTCCAAGGCCAGGCTGGACAGGGCTTGGAGCAGCCTAGGATAGTGGAAGGTGTCCCTGCCCATGGCAGGGGTGGCACTGGATGAGCTTTAAAGTCCTTCCAACCCAACCCATTCCATGGTTCTTGGCTGCAGAGGCCCAGCTTTGGAAGGCCAGTCTGTAATTCCATACAGAATTCACTTCTGGGTTCTGGTGTGCAGAGTTGTCACATTCAGTGCTGGGTGTTAACTCCTGACTACTGAAATGCTGGAGTCTCTGTCCCTGTGGGGATGTTGCACTTGGGGACAGGGTTTAGTGGTGAGCATGGTGGTGGTGCTGGTTGGACTTTATGATCTTAAAGGTCTTTTCCAACCTTAATTGTTCCATAAAAACTGGGACAGTGTCACTGGCTGCTCCTGAGAAGCCACACTGTAGACTGGGGACACCCACTGACCCTATCATGGCCCCTCCATTGCCCTGGGTGTCTTTTCTTTGCTCTTAACCGCTGGGATCAGGAACGGTTTTACTTGGTTGTGGCAGAAATGACAAAAATAACAATTTCTGAAAAGAATAATGTGTGGTGTGAACAAAGCACATGGCACAGCTTTGTGCTGAAATAAATAATGTGACTTTTGGGCTCTGCTGCAAACCATAAAACCCCCAAACTTAAGCTGTTTTCTTTAATTTAACTGGAATATTTTTTAGTTTTCAAACTTGTTTAATGGTGGCTTGAGAGCAGTGGGAAGGTGGGGATGGTTCAAGGACTCTTTACAAGGATGAAACCTGATTTCTCTTCCCACAGTGTGCTTCAGGCTCTGCTGAATGACCCCAAATACCCATGAAATGGAGATTAGTGGCCTCTAAATAAAAGGGTTTTGGGGGCTTGTGTATAAAAGATCCCAAGTAGGAAGGAGATAATTGAAATTTCTCTAGATTGCCACTGAGAATTAACATGCTCTTTTTATTCCAAGTGTTTCCAATCTGTCATTTTAAAGTGATGGTTGAGGTGTCACCTGGCAGGAATCATAGATTGCCTTTCTTGGGGCTGTCAGAATGGGAATTAAGGGATTTATTTCTTTTTTAATGCTATACAAGGGGCAGTTTTATAGGACTGCTCTTTAGGGCTCTGTACTGGGTTATATTTAATAAGTAGTTACTTCTAGAGCAAATAATGAAGCTGACTGTGCCTTTTTTTTTTTTTCCTCCTTTTTCCAGGTGGGAGAATTGTGTCCTCAAAACCTTTTGCACCTCTAAATTTTAGAATTAACAGTCGAAACTTGAGTGGTATGATTGCCCTTTTTATTGTTCCTTACAGTTGTGGATATTCATTATCTGAAAATGTCTGGGGGGGTGTTGCTGCTTTTTAGAGTTACTTAAGTAGAAAATGCTGTTGGATTATTTAGGGCACACCAAGTGAGAGGTACTTAAAATCAACCTAAAAACCCCAGCCAAGAGAGAAGCAGACACTTTTTGGGGGGTTTGTGCTGCTGTGTTTTGGTGTTGGTTCCATCAATGTGTCCCTGGCTGGGCAACTTTAGAGCTGAAGAGAAACCAGGAGTTCAAGGGTGTGATTAATTTCTTCAGCCACAAAGAGCTGCTGTGACTCACAGGGGAGTTCCTCACACCCTAAATCCAGGCAGGTAAATCCCACCAGTCAGGATTCCTAAAGCTTAGAGGTTATGGAGCCAGGCTGGGAGAGCTGGGGGTGCTCACCTGGACAAGAAAAGCCCCTGGGGAGAGCTCAGAGCCCCTTGCAGGGCCTAAAGGGGCTCCAGGAGAGCTGGAAAGGGACTGAGGATAAGGGATGGAGGGACAGGACACAGGGAATGGCTTCCCACTGTCAGAGGGCAGGACTAGATGGGATATTGGGAAGGAATTGTTGGCTGTGAGGGTGGGGAGGCCCTGGCACAGGGTGCCCAGAGCAGCTGTGGCTGCCCCTGGATCCCTTGGAATGTCCAAGGCCAGGATGGACACTGGGGCTTGGAGCAGCCTGGGATAGTGGAAGGTGTCCCTGCCCATGGTAGGGGCAGCCCTGGATGGGCTTTGAGGTCCCTCCCAACCCAAACCATTCCAGGATTCTGTGAAATGTTCAACTTTGAACATCTCCTGTGCTGTGCATTGAGCAAACAAACCCCACCCAGACGCACCCAGGCTCTGGGTCTGGTTTATTGCCAACACAGGGTCCTGTTTTCCTTCTCCTCTGAACACACCAGACTTGGTGTTTGGCAGCCTTGTCCTTTGCAAAGACATGAGCTGAAGTTTAAGGAGGTTTTGGGACATTCCATGTTGTTGGTTCTGCTTTTTGCCTTTTTCAGACTTTCATTGTTGAAACTGAGGTGTCAGTGCAGAAGTTGGGCTGAGTCTTTGTGGGTCCCTTCCAGTTCAGGTTATTCTGTGAAATTTCTCAAATAGAAGAGCAGTCCAAGCTGGGCTTTACATGTATTTACTGTGTCAGTGCTAAATTTTCCCTAAATCAACACCCCCTCATTCCCTCCCTGTGCAAATGTGGGGAGCAACTCACTGAGTTCTAAATCTCAAGCTGTGCTGTCTAATTTTGCCCTAAACTTTTAAAGAATAGTAATTTTTGGACTGTCATGAAGTAAATTGTGCCTTTGAAAGTTATTTTTAAGCTGGAATTCTTGTGGATGTCCCACAGAGCAGGCACCCAAACCTGCACTTTTCTTCCCTGTTTGAAATTCTGTTCTGGGGCCTCTGGTGGTTTGCAACCTTATTGACCCTTGGGTGCTGGACTGCCAATTCTTTGGAGACATGGACTTGAAAATAAAAGGGAAAAACAGTGGAATGGTGCTCCTGGAACTCCTGAAGCCTCAGGAGAGCTGGGATCGGGCTGTCAGTTGGCTAATGAGGCCAAGAGAGCCTGAGTGAAGCTTGAGCCCTCTTGCAGAGCCCACCAGAGCTTGAGGAGATCCAAGAATGCACTTGGAGAGGTTTCAATTAGATCTGCCCACAAAAATACAGGGCTTTGGCCTCTCAAGCCTTTTCTTTCCTGGATTCTTCCCCATTTCCATCTCTCTCTGCTGCATTTGGGAGACTGAGGGCAGCATGTGCTGCTCTTTCACCTCAGAACAGCCCTGGCCACGACTGCCAGTGGAGCCAGACCTTTATCCCGTTCCAGCTCCCACCCAGGGTGGATTCGTTGGAAATGTTTTCTAGAATGCTGAAGTTTCAGATCTCAGCTGTTATTTAATGCTGAATGGAAATGCTGATGTTAAAATTATATTGAGATGATTAATTAGGGTTTGGATGGGTGAGAGGCTGAGCAGAAGGAGAGTCAACAGCTTCCACCAGTAAGAAACTTCCAGGGATTCAGATAAAAAGCCTGGAATAAAAAGTACCTTTGCATGCTACAAACAGGAAGGATTGTGAGAATAAATTTTAGGGCTTAATCCCTTTCTGAGACCATATTATGTTTTGGAAATACCAACATCAAATGAGCTTGTGTGGGATGTGCTGGGCCTGGGGCTTGTTCCAGTGACCTGTTCCAGTGACAGTTCCAGGGAAATGCCTTCCCCAGTACCCTGCACATGGAACAGGGAATGTCACTGCTCTGCTGCCTTTGTGCTGCCCCACAAGGTTTTTTGTAATACTTTTATTCATCAAGGCTTTTTTTGGTGCCTGAGCATGACTTGAGTCACATCTCACCTGTCTATCAAATACTCTGATCTTGAGTATGAACATTTAAATAATTTATACAAAACACTGGAAAAGATCAAGCTTGAAGAAGGAGGCACCAGTTCCCTCAAAACCACTTTTGTCCTTAGTAGTTCCATCTGTAGGAAGAAGTGGAAATGTGGAAAGAGTTGGGACAAATGAAAACAAGTATTAAAATGTGGTTAAAATAGTGGTTGAGGTTGCTGAATCCCAAACCTTGCTTTTTTTTGGCCTCTTCTGAGTCATTTGTGTTTAATTAGAAATGTGCCATAATTTCTTCTGCAGCCCTGCCACTCACTCAGTGTTTGTGGGAATGTTTAAGGCGCATCCCATAGCTATTAACTCTGGAGAACAAAACAAATATAGACAAAAAAGCAAACCCAAAACATGTTTGTGCCCAGTCCAAATATGGGGCAGCTGCAGCTGACAGGGGCTGGGCTGGTGACGTTCTGGGACTGTTTAATTCAACCCTGTCACACACATGTGTTGTTCCTTGGAAAAGTTGTGTGGGACACAGTTGTGTTGGCCAGAACTGAGTAACTCACTCTGGGGGGGGCTGGCTGAAAGGTACATCTCCCACATGTTTGTTTCCTGTGGGGTGCACGTAGCAAGAGAGGAAGAAATTCCCCTCAAACTTCCAGCAGCGTTTTCCTGTCAGATCTGCAAAGCAGATTTCTCTGTGTTGGTGCCTGGCTGGTCTCAGCTGAGCTCTCCCCTAACCTGCCTCTCCTCCCACAGATATTGGCACTATCATGAGGGTTGTGGAGCTGTCACCACTGAAGGGCTCCGTGTCCTGGACGGGGAAACCAGTCTCCTACTACCTGCACACCATTGACAGAACCATAGTGAGTACTGGGGCTGCCATGGGGCCAGGAGCCTCTGCCCTGCTCCAGGGCAGCATTTGCAGCTCCACATCCTTCTCCCTGGGCCTTGTGTCCCTGTCCCTTTGTGGATTTACACACCTAAGGGTGCAAACAAAACTCTGGCTGCTCCAGGGTTCCACACACCCTGGGGTTAGCGGCAGTGCTGATTTATTGCAGAGATTCACTGATATAATTCCTTCTACAGCTCCTCAGAACTGGGGTCTCCTGCTGTAATTTCCTCATAGAGGAAAGACTCGGTGGGGCTTTGATTCCTCTGGTGCACAGACCATTTAATTCAGTCATATTCAACCAGTAAATCTCAATTTTAGTAAAATTCTCAGCTGCTGTAGAGGCAGCCCAAGCTCCATAACAATGGTGATGCATTCACTGTTTTTTTGTTGTTTTTTTTTTTTAATTAAAGAAAACAAAACAAAACCTGTCCAACAACAATAAAAAACAAAAACAACAGCCCCCCCCACCAAAAAAACCACCAACCCCCCCCACAGAAAAGCCCCCAAGCCCCCCCATAATATCCAACAAACCCTGTGGAAATGGAAACCTTTGTGGACAAATCTTTTTTCCCACCCCAAGGTTTCTGCAGTGGGATAGTAAGGCTGTTTTCCTTACTCTGCTGTTGTCTAACAAAGCTTTTGTGCAGGAATGTGCCAGAGTGCAGATAAATGATGGAGTACGAGGTGCTGCAGCTTCAGTGAAAATAACTTCATTGAAAATCAGCCTCTGCTGAGGAGAGATATGTGACACAAAGCTTTAAAACAAGGCCAGGCAGTGGTGGGGATGATAAAACCTTGTAGAGGTTGGATTATGCCCTGTTACACAACAGGCTGGGTGCCTGAAAAGAATGAATGCAAATGGCTTCTTGATGTAGCTTATCAGAAGCAAAGCAGTCAGAATTTCTGCAGTTCTGCACTTGTTTTAAGCTAATATTTTATTCTTCTGTGTTCATCTGTCATGGTTTTGAGGATGACTCTCTTCTCTTTCTATTTTCAGCTTGAAAACTATTTTTCTAGTCTCAAAAATCCAAAACTCAGGGTAAGTTTCAATCATTTTCTGTAGAAAACTCAAAGTGAGGGAGCAGCCACCGTGAGGAATTTAATCACAGGTGGACAGAATTGATAGGAAATCAGATTTTCTTGGTAGGCAAAGAACATGGAGCTAATTGAATGGAAGTCTCAGATGCCATCAAGCACTAATTCAATCATGTCCAAGGGATTTCTAATAGAGAATTAATGGGGGAGCCCCAAGGTGCTTTTACCTTGCACTGGAGGTCTGTAATGAGCTATTTCTTCATTAAAGAACTGGAATTAAAGAAGGGAATGATGGTTTGAATCTGTCCCAGTGCTCAGCTCCTGAAATGAAGCTGAGCAATGCTCTGAAATGTTCCTTTTGGGACGTGCCATTGGAGGCACAGAGTGAGTTGTCATTTGCCGCAGTCTGGGCTGTTACAGGTGGAATTAAAATGCCAGAGAATTTTTGGGACTGT
This sequence comes from Zosterops lateralis, assembly GCF_965231275.1. NCBI lineage: Eukaryota > Metazoa > Chordata > Aves > Passeriformes > Zosteropidae > Zosterops > Zosterops lateralis. The sequence goes on from NC_139789.1 coordinate 1,666,515, forward strand.
GCTAACCTGAAACAATCAATGGATTCCCAGGAAGAGAATTAAGTGAGGCCACTTAATTTAAAACTTCAGGTGAATGTTCATCCTCAGGCTGACTGGCTCTGTAGGAATAGACTCATGGGGACTCTGAAAGGGAATTATTTCAGATTGCTCCACTCAAATTTGGGACAAAAAAGACTTCTTAGAGAAAAGAAAAAAAAAAAAAAAAAAAGGTGAGGATACTTCTGACCTTCCCTGCTTTTCACACTTAAACCTGACACTGGTTTAGTTGATAATGTGCTCAAATCAAAGGAGTGTTGGAATCGCCAGAAGTCTTATGCAGATTAAACCTCACCTGGAAGGTGCAAGAAAGGCTTTGACTGAGCTCTTGGAAATTTCCTGTCTGAAAAGAGGTTTTTTTTTTCAGACAGAAAAAGAGATTTTTCTCTGAACAAGGAAATTTCCTGTCAGCCTGGGAGAAAATCAACCTGAAAAGTTGCTGCTTTTGGTTTTTATTAGTCACCTCACTAAGGCTGACTGAACTTGAATGAGATGATGATTAATGGCTTTGCCATTTCCTGTCGTGGGAGATTTTTGAAGTGTCACCATGAAATGTTGGAGATATGGGGAAGCTATTGAAATACATAATAATAATAATAATAAATTAATAAGGATAATATCCAAATGAAACCTGATACAGCAATATGTGGCTGGGAGAGGAGAATATAGGAAGAGGTTGAGAGATTGAGATTTAATCCCCTCTGGAGGTGAAAAAGGACTTGTTCTCACCTGAGTGTGGGCTGAGCCAAAGGAAGTTTGTTCCTTTTTCTTGTGGAAAACTAAGCTGGGCCACAATGTGATCTGTATTAAAGAGTGATAAATGCAGGAGCAAATGGTGAACTCTCCCTCCCTTCCCCCCAGGAGGAACAAGAGGCAGCTAGACGTCGTCAACAAAGAGAAAACAAAAGTAACACAACAACTCCAACGAAGATCCAAGAAAACAAGGTGAACATCTTGCATTTCTGGGCTCTGAATGTGTTTCCTGTGGCTGTGCATGAGCTCATGCTCTGAGTCAGGAGAAGCCTGCCTCTGTGGGAAGGCTGCTGGGTTTTACTCTGAGCACACAAACTGCTATAGCTGTTGCTGTGCCCTAAAATATGATGGAGTGAGTTAATAAAAGCTGCACTTGGGAGTTGCACCACTAATTCTGGGGAAAAAAAATGGTGTAGCAAGATGAATAGTTGCTTGTCCACCCTCGCTTGCATCCAGCAGGAGTTTGCAGAGCTGTCCCTGAGTCACAACCCACTGAATGGAGTTCAGGGTGTGCTGAGTCTCTTCTGCAAAGACTCATTTCATTTCTTGGGTAATGCTGTGAGAAATGCAGTGCCTGTTCATATCCAAAAATATAAAGTATTGATTGTACTCTGAGTTTTGAGTGAAATTCTGTTGAGGAATGTAGTCAGGGAAGGATGAATAATCAGCTTTTGTTAGACAGCAGGTACAGATTTAACAGGATCACAGAACAGTTTGGCTGGAAGGGGCCTCAAAGTCCACCCAGTGCCACCTCTGCCATGGCAGGGACACCTTCCACTGTCCCAGGCTGCTCCAAGCCCTGTCCAGCCTGGCCTTGGACACTGCCAGAGATCCAGGGGCAGCCACAGCTGCTCTGGGCACCCTGTGCCAGAGCCTGCCCACCCTCACAGCCAACAATTCCTTCCCAATATCACACCTAATCCTGCCTGAAGTTCCCCTCCCTCAGCATTTTATTTTCTTTAATGAATAAGCCCAGAAGAGAACGAGCACAACCCCTTGGGAGCAACTCTTATCCCAAGCAAGTCCACTTCCCTGGCAAGTTATTGAACTACAATGCATCAGTTTCCTTTCAGAAAGTTAAACACCATTATTAATGTTTGCTGGAAAGGAATGCTGCATATAGAAGTAGAAATGACCAAAGTTTTTCAAAATCTCTCAGGATTCTGGTGCTGAAGAAGAAAAAGCTGCAGCAAATTCTGTTAAAAAGCCATCTCCCTCCAAGGCTCGGAAGAAAAAGCTGAGTAAGAAAGGCAGGAAAATGGCCGGGAGGAAACGAGGGCGCCCTAAGAAAATGAACGCAGCGAGTACTGAACGCAAGACCAAGAAGAACCAAACTGCACTCGAACTTCTGCATGCCCAGACTGTCTCCCAGACATCTTCATCCTCTCCTCAGGGTGAGTGAAGGGGTGCTGGGAAAGCCTGGAAAAGCCTCTGAAGCTCTGGGTGTGCTTGTTTTCCTTTATTGCCAGGTTGAGTTTGGTTTTGTGGCATAACTTCCATGTTGCCAGCACAGCAAAACTGCCCTTTTGGTGATGCTGGTGCTAGGATTAATGGTGATGGATGTGCTAATAGTGATGTGGGTGGGATTAATGTATTGGTGGTGATTAATGTGTTAATGGTGATGGCATTAATGAATTGATGGTATGGGGGTGGGATTAATGCTGATTGATGGTGATGAATGTATTGATGGGGCTGGGGCTGGGATCTGTCTGTGGGTGCTCAGCCTGGAGCTGGAGCTGAGCTGTGCCTGCAGCCTTCTCGCAGCTGCTGCTCTTAGGATGGATCACAGATACCCTTCCAAACAGTTTGGAGCCACGTGTGGATGGACTAAGCTGCTGGATCTCATTCCAAATGCCTTGTTTTCAGTGGTAAAGCTTCTGTCCTTGTCCCAAACCCTGAGTGCTGACCTGAGGTTGTGTTTGTGTCTCTCCAGATGCCTACAAGTCACCTCATAGCCCATATTACCAACTACCTCCTAAAGTGCAACGGCATTCGTCCAACCAGCTCCTGGTGACACCCACCCCCCCTGCACTACAGAAGCTGCTAGGTAAGGCTGCCCTTGGCCTGCCCACCTCCCCTGTGGGGTTTAGCATGGGGCAGGAGGGGGATTATCTCCTCCCTACCTTCTCCTGCCTCCCCCACATCCTTTGGCATCACCACAAGGTCTCCCCTCCTGCTGAAGTTGGTGTTTCACTCTACATTTGTTCTCTGAGGTTGTTTCAGCTCTCATTTAGCACAACAGACAGCAACCCTGGATTCAGCAGGAATAGTCAGAAATAGCTTTATTTGAAATGAAACCATTCTCTTAGTCCTGGGGAACATCAATCCATTTCCTCTGCTGAACTCAGAGCCAGTGAGGTCCTGTCTGAGAGTCTGAGGTCGCAAAGGTCTGGTTGAAAAGTGCATTTCATGAGCAAGAAGTGATATAAAGGAAAATCTAGAGGGGTTTTTGTTTTGTTTTGTTTTGTTTTAATCTTCTGCTGCCTGTCCCCTCCCAGCTGTTTCTGGCTTTTGGCATTGGGCATGAGGCAGTCCAGGATGGTCTGGAAGGATGGTTCTGTGCCTGTGTGGGGACCATCAGTGATGTCCTTAACTTGTGCTCTCTTGCCCTTGTGTCAGTTATGGTCCATTCCTTGTCGAAGAGAAGGAGAGAGAAAAAGAGTAATTTAAAGGGATTTTTTGTGTCAAAAAGAGTTATTTTGAAGGATGTTGTGAGGCAGGGTGGATGGGGGCAATGACCCTTGTCTGGACTGAGTCTCCTGCAGGTTTCTGTACACCACATAGTGCCTGTTTTGTGCAAGAGACTGGGCTTAATCCTGGAGTTGCTTTAATGATGGAAGGGCTGGGGAGGAGGAAGGGTCATTGCTGGAGATAAAGGTTTAATGAGAAGCCAAGTGCTCCTTGGAGGGGAGAGTAAACTGGGTGTAGAGCTCCTCATGTGTGTGGAGGGAGGAGAAGGAACAGGCCCGGGTTGAGTGCTCTGAGCTTAACGCTGGTTTGGGCTCCTGCAGCTCATTTCTTTTAATATTTCTACTTACAAAGTGTTAAAATCACTCAGCTCCCTCTTTGCACATGCAAACACATCCTCAGCACCTTCCTCTGCCTCTTTGGATGTGTTGTCATGGCTTTCACTGCACCTGATGGATCCAAGAGTCCCTTTTGTACCAGAAGAACGTTCTTTTTGTACCAGGAGAGGAATTTTCAGAATGTTTCTAAATCCATCCTAAATGGCTTAGTCTGACTTAGAGTCCAAATCAAAAGCAAGGGAGAGACAAGTGAGGAGAGATGGCCAGGGAGGAAATGGAGTAAACAGGGGCATGGCATTTTCCCCCTGCTGAAGTTCCTCATCTGATTTTTTTTGCAGACTCATTTAAGATCCAGTACATGCAGTTCATGGCGTACATGAAAACTCCTCAGTACAAAGCAAGTCTGCAACAGTTGCTGGAGCAGGAAAAGGTGGGTCTCACTTTTTAACATTTCTAAACAAAATTACCAGACTCTGAAGTTCCTTGGATGTGGGGAAGAGTGCTGGAGATGGGAATTGTGTGCATTTACAGCAGTTCTGCTTAGGCTGAACAACTGCCTGGGGATTTTGTTGCAAACTCATTTTTTGTGTGCTTAAATCTGTACAATGAGAGAGCTGCACCTCCCCTGTTGCCTCTGACAATGCTGACTTAGAATCACAGAATCCCAGAATTGTTTGGCTTGGAAAAGACCTCAGAGCCCATCCAGTGCCAGCCCTGCCATGGGCAGGGACACCTTCCACTGTCCCAGGGTGCCCTTGGCCCCATCAAACTGACCTTGGAGACTTCCAGGGATCCACAGTCCCTCCCAACCCAAACCAGTTCCAGGGTTCCATGAGCCATAGTTCATAAGGATTAAGAAACCCAAAATGTCATCACTGGTTATGGTATGGGGATTTAGCACAGCATCCTTGGTACTGGTAATCAGAATGTGTTGGATTGCACTGATGAGCAAAGTGTAAATGTCCCAAATCATGGACTGGAAGACATGGAAAGGCAAGGAGAGTCCTGGAGCTGTGCAGTGGGATGTTTCTCTCCCCTGGAGCCACCAGCAGAGGGAGAAGATCTCCTGCTTGAACACCTTCTTGTCTTGCTTAGTCTCAGTTAGATCAATTAGCCCTGCTGAGAGTCTGTTCCTGCTACTTCTGTGCCTTTCCCCATAATGCTCAGCAATAAACTTGAACTTCCAGTTAAAACCTTCCAGGGCCTAAAGGGGCTCCAGGAGAGCTGGAGAGGGACTGGGGACAAGGAATGGAGGAACAGGACACAGGGAATGGCTTTCTACTGCCAGAGGGCAGGGCTGGATGGGATATTGGGAAGGAATTGTTGGCTGTGAGGGTGGGCAGGCCCTGGCACAGGGTGCCCAGAGCAGCTGTGGCTGCCCCTGGGTCCCTGGCAGTGTCCAAGGCCAGGCTGGACAGGGCTTGGAGAACCTGGGACAGTGGAAGGTGTCCCTCCCCATGGCAGGGATGGCACTGCATGAACTTTAATGTCCTTCTAACCCAAACCAGTCTGAAATTCTGTCCAGGTCCAGCTTTTGGCATTCCCGGTGGAAGCTTTCTTTCACTCTGTAGTTGTGAGAGTGTCAGAAAAAAAGCCACAGGGCTTTTTTTGATAGTATTTTCCATATTGGGAACTCTCCAGAGGAGAGAGATTAGCTTGTGCCACCCCATTCCTTACTGAGAAGTGGTTGATGCTGGTCTGGTGTTCATGGAAACCTCTTCTTCTGCGGTTATTTCCATTTGCTTTCACAGTCAATTAGCACTTACAACTTTCATCTTTTTCCTTAAGCAGCAGATTTTTCTGCTTGTTCTGCACTTGTCAGGAAAATCAGCACGAAGTGATCTTGTCTCCTGCACAAATGAAATGATGGTGTGCAAGGCTTGTGCCCTGCACAGAGAATGAATCAGGAGTGTGGAAAAATCATCACTTGGTGGTGGTGTCCATCGGCTGCTCCACACTCTTAAATGTTAAATGAGGAATTCAGTATGAAAATATTTTTTTATGGAGTGTTACATGGCAAATTAAACCTCACAGAGGCAGAACTTGGCTGGGTGAGGGGCTGGGTATGGTCTGTTCCCTAACTCACTCTTACAGCAAGGTTTTCAAGTACAATAACAATCTCTCTGTAAAAATGATTTTGAAATCAGCTGCTGCTTCCCAGAGTGCCCTTAGATGGAGCTGTCAGCCCCTGCAGTGCCTGGGAAGGCTGAATGAAATGCCTCATGTTGAAAACAAAAACGATTTTTCAGCATCCCCCAGAGCAGCCCCTTTAGCATTGCAGGGGCTGTTTTCCCAAGCCAGGTCTGTGTGTTCCTGCATGTGGGGAATTTCCAGCACTGCTGCTTCCCTGCTTGGGAGATCAGTCATGGAATTATTAAGGTTGGAAAGGACCAAGGTGCTTTTTGCCCTTGTTCCCCACTTTTCCTGGAGCAGTGGCTCGGTCCGTGCAATCCCTGCTTGGCCTCAGCAGCACAGGGTGGAGAGCAGGATAATCCCAAAGCTCCCTGCCCTTGCTGCACTAATCCTGCATTTGGGGCTGGGTAAATGAGACTCTTCAGCCAGTCCTGTCCTGCCCTTTGCTGTGCATGGCCACGGATTGAGGGGGCAGGGACCTGGTTAAGGAATGTTCTGGGCAGGGAATGTGCTGTGAGTGACTGAGGCGACCTGTTGAAATAATGGTGGCACAAGTAGGAAAACTGGTTTGGCTTATTTAGGTTTTTTTTTTCCTGCCTCCCCCCTCAGTGTATTTCAATTTACTGCATCTCTTCCATGAGTATTGGACAGGGAAACTCTGAACTGGGGCTCTGGGGATTTAGAGCCAGTTCCCAGTTCGGGAACAGATTTCATGCAGATAATCTTTTCCAGTTCTATTTCTGCTCTGTGGGATGTGATTATTGCTGCTGTTTCACAATGCACTAGGAAGATAAAAAAGAGTTTTTAAGACTGCCTTGGTTGCATTTTACCATACAGGAGGAAAAAAAACCTACTTAAAAGCTCTTTTCAGCTGTCTTAACTCCACCAGTATCACACCCCAAGAAATCCAGGCTCCCAGGAGTGTGGGGCAGGGCTGGATGAACCCTCCTGCATCCAGATTCACTCCTAAAGTGCTCTGCAGCTGGTGCTAAAAGTGTGTTTTGTCACTGTTCCCTCTTCCAGGAGAAGAATGCCCAGCTGCTGGGGACAGCCCAGCAGTTGTTCACCCACTGCCAGGCCCAGAAAGAGGAAATCAAACGCCTGTTTCAGCAGAAGCTTGATGAGGTACCTCAGTGCTGGGGGGTGTTGCTGAGTCAGCTGCATGCAAACATTTCTGGTCAAGCCAAGTAAGACCAGAGCAGCCTCAGGTCTTCAGCCTCTGCTTTGCAGCAGATCAGGCTCAGAAAGGGGCAATCAATCTGTGTCACTCTCTGGTTATGTTTTGTGTTTATTGTTGGAATTGTGTGCCCAATGCCCAAGGAAGGGGACAAACCACAGCCAGGTGCTGTTTGGTGAAGGATTCATCCTCTACTGCTCAAACAAACTCTGTGCTGCCAACCAAGCTCAGGAACACAGGAGGAAATGTGGGGGGTCTCCACAGACAGTTCTGTTGGCTGGAAAAGCCTAAATGCCAGTTTTACAGTTGAAGGGGTGGAACAGCAGCTCTGAGATCCTTGTGTCCTTCCTTGTGATCCCCCAGCAGCTACAAAGTGTCTTGGAGAGTGCTGGGAGAGGTCCTGAGAGCTGCAGAGTTCAGCAGATCTCCTTAGTTCACTTGGGAATGGGACAATCACTGGGAGTGAGGGTGTCTGGACCTTATTGACTGATCTCACCCCTCACCTTTTAGCTGGGAGTTAAAGCTCTGACGTACAACGACCTGATCCAGGCTCAGAAGGAGATCTCTGCTCACAACCAGCAGCTGAAAGAACAGACAAAACAGCTGGAGAAGGACAACAGTGAACTCAGGAACCAGAGCTTGCAGCTGGTAGGTCCAACCCCTGGGCTGGGAACAGGGGGTGCTGCCCTTTGGCTGAGGACAGGGCGCAACCTGGGGGGTGAAACATCATCTAGCTGCTCTGGGTCCTTTGAAACAGAGGGATGGTGGGGGGATCCTGCAGGGAGTCCTTTTTTTACCTTTGATGTACCCCATAGCAAAGCCTGAAGTGGCAGTTGGCTCTGGCCTCAGATGTGTCCCCAGACAGCTCTGGATGTCAGTGGGTCTGGATCTGGCTGGACAGGGAGTTTGTGCAGGGCCTGCTCTGGGCATAACTCCTGTGGTGCTTATCTTGGTAATTCAGACTTAGAGAATCATGGAACTGTTAATGTGGGAAAAGACCTGTCAGATGATTGAGTCCAACCATCAACCAGCACCACGGTCACCAAAACACCACCTCCTCAAGTGTCACAGCCACTTGTTGTTTGAACACTTCTGGGGTGGGGACTCCACCACTGCCCTGGCAGGCTGTGCCAATGCCTGACAACCTTTTTAGTGAAGAAATTTTACCCATCTCCAATCTAAACCTCCCCTGGCCCAGCCTGAGGCTGTTCCCTCTCCTCCTGTTCCCTGGGAGCAGAGCCCAACCTCCCCGGCTGTCCCGTCCTGTCAGGGAGTTGTGCAGAGCCACAAGGTCCCTCCTGAGCCTCCTTTTCTCCAGGCTGAGCCCCCTCAGGAGGTAGGTGAGGGGAATATCTGGATATGGAAGCAATGAGGGTGGGTGATAACACTATTTTAGAAAGAGCCAGGCCGCCTCCTGCCACACTCCCAGCACCAAGCTGGGAGGACTTTTCAGTGGGCTAAGGGGTTCTTGCAGATTCAGTGCAAAGTTTCTGCTCTCAGCTGAACTCCAGGTGCTGTGCAGAGGTGAGAGCTGTGTTTTGACCTCTTTGTCCCTGTCCCTTTGTGTCCCTGCAGCTGAAGGCTCGGTGTGAAGAACTGAAGCTGGATTGGTCAACGCTGTCACTGGAGAACTTGCTGAAAGAGAAGCAGGCCTTGAAGAATCAGATTTCTGAGAAGCAAAAGCACTGTTTGGAACTGCAGGTAGAGAGCAAGAGACAAATGCAGAGTCACCAGTGTGGGGTAGCTCTTGGAAAATGGGCCACTTATGGTATTACACTAAATATGGTTGGAAAGAATCAACCAGGTGCTGCTTTTTTTAGTTTATTCTTCTTTTTTATTCCTCCAGAGACTGAGCTTTCTATTAGACGATTTTAGGAAATAAGGATGTGGATAACTTGTAAAGACAGTAGATACCATGACCTGATTCCTGGGTGATGCTGTGGGAGGAGGAATCATGGTGTATCATTACCTATAATTAAAAATCACAAGCTGATGTTTTTCATGTGTGCTCTGGTGTCTCAGCTCAGGAATCACAGAATTCCAGGCTGGTTTGGGTTGGAAGAGTCCTTAAAGCTCATCTCATTCCACCCCTGTCTTGGGCAGGGATACCTTCCACTGTCCTAGATTCTCCAAGCTCTGTCCAGCCTGGCCTTGGACACTTCCAGGGATAGAGTTGGAATAATTTCCCCCGGAGTGACATTTCTTATAGTGACAAGAAATAAAACTCCTTTGTGTGGAGAACTTTTCTTTCCCTGTGAGATTGACTCCAGAGCTATTTCAGCCTTTTGCTGGATGCTTTGGCATGGAGTGACTGTGCAGTACTGAGTTACTCTGTACATTGGAGATATCTTCCTTTTGGTTTTAAGATATGAGAAGTTCTTTCTCAGGGATTCTGAGCTATTCCCCTCACTTGGGCCTTTTGGTCTTAAGCTCAGAGCAGAATTTTTTTCTCAAACTTTGTGTCTCCTCTTCTGCATTGTTCCCCGAAGCAGGGACACTTTTACTTAGAAGAATTTGGAAGCAAAACTCCATAAAGTATTTTGTTACTAACTGCTAAGTGCAGTCTTTCATTTTTGTTTTCCTCTTCACTTAAAGATCAGCATCGTGGAACTTGAGAAGAGTCAGCGGCAGCAGGAGCTGCTGCAGCTCAAATCCTACACGCCCACAGAGGAGCCCCTGTCAGTACAGCTGCACAGCAAAAGCCACCTGAGTCGTGACTCTGAGGCTGAGCACGGCAGGTTCCAGCTGGAGCTGGAGTGCTCCAAGTTCCCCATGCCCCACATCAATGGCATGAGCCCCGAGCTGTCCATGAACGGCCACGCCACCCCCTACGAGCTCCAGCACGCCTTCAGCCGGCCCTCGTCCAAGCAGAACACCCCCCAGTACCCCAACTCCCACCTGGACCAAGACATCGTGCCCTGCACCCCCAACCACAGCAGCAGGCAGAAGGCAGACAAGGTGACCAGCCTGTCCCTCCCTGATTACACCAGGTTTTCCCCTGCTAAAATCGCCCTGCGGAGACACTTGAATCAGGACCACGGAGTCAATGGAAAAGCAACAGCTAATGAGATACAGAGGTGAGAGGGATGGGGAAGGAGGGTGGTGGCTGGTGTAAATAGCACTGGTAATTTAGATTGTGGAAAGAGATTTTTCAAAGTGGAGGTTTGTCTGTTTTAAAATGTTTTGTTTTATGAAAAGGAGCGGTGAGAGCTAATGGGGTAAATAAGATGGGACAATGCCTTGAGTGTGGTGCAGGAATTCCTTGTCACTAGCTTTGGTATCCTGACAATTGTACATCTCTCTTCCAGAGCTGAGCATGTCAAAGAGAATGGCCTTACATATCCAAGCCCTGGAATTGCAAATGGCATAAAGCTGAGTCCTCAGGAAACTCGGCCCTCCTCCCCTGCGGCCTTACCCAGTGCAGGAGAGAAGGTAAAGGATCTGCTGCTGCTCAGGTGCTGCCCCTGGGGCAACAAAGGGCAGGCTGGTCAGGCTGGGGAATGCAGGAATGGTGTGTTCTGTGGCCAGCTTGGCATGGGAAATGACACAAAATACAGTGGATGTGATGCCATAAATCAGAGCTGGTCAGAAGGAGAGAAAGATACTCCTCTCTGAGCACCAGTAATGCAGTGGAAATGCTGTTTGTTCTGGCACGTGTCTGCTTGAGCTGGGAAAGGAGGCTCTTTCATAGTTAGAAAAATAAAGAGTAAAAAATATGGTCCATGTAATTGGTGCAGCCATGGAGCATACTGGGGCTCACAGAGCAGCAGGTGCCCTGCAGTAGCAGGTTGCCATGGAAATGCATCTGGCTGCTACAGAGAGCCTCAAGATACAAAATCTGACATCTGAGTGCTTTTCACAGAGCTCTAACCAAAACACAGGGAAATGAGCTTGCCTAAGGGTTCCTTTTCCTGATGCTTGGGGCCAGCAGTGGCTTTAATTTACACATTTCTGTGCTGTTGGATGCCGCTGTCCCAGGAGCCTGGTGCTGGTAACCAAGCTGCTCCATGCCTGCCCTGTCTGATGTTACAGTCACTGCTCCCAGTCCTGTAATTCCTTAAAAAAACAGGAGTGGGGGAATGACATACACATAGAAATGAGCAGGTTATTACTACTTTAAAAACCTTTTCAATATCCTGTGTAAGGACTTTGCTTTCTCTTTTAATTTTACAGGTTTTGAGAGAGAGAACCTCTGTGAGTAATGGAGAAACTATCACCAGCCTCCCTATCAGTATTCCTCTGAGCACAGTGCAGCCCAATAAACTCCCTGTTAGTATCCCTCTGGCCAGCGTAGTCCTACCTAGCCGTGTTGAGAAGGTGGTGAGTAAGGGATTGTCAACACTTTCCATCCCTAAACTAAAATCCCAGTGGGCAGGATTGGGGTGCGGTGCCCCAGGATCCTCCATGGGCTGCTCATCCTGGAGATCTGCTCCTCGGGGGAGGATCATGGGGGGATGCATCCTCTTGACTCTTGGATCCTGGAGATTTTTCCTCTCCTTTCTCTGTGGGGTGGAGGGGGGTTCAGCCAGGAAGGAGAGTAAAATAAATACCTCAGGATAGCCTAGGCTGGAGTGTGTGTCTAGATGAAGAGCCTGAGAGTTTGTGGCAGTGGAAGCAGAGAATTGCATGTGTCAGTTTGTTCTTAGCCCTGCTTTCTGCAGGAACCTGGGAGAGAATCCTTCAGTCCCAGTCACCTCAAAGCTGCCTGTTCTACTCACACATGTGCAGGGTGAGCTTGAACAGCCCTTGGGGCTGTGATACCTCACATGTGAGTGACTGCTCTGCAGCAGAGAGCTTCTGGACCATCTCTTTTTGAGATGTGACAAGTCCTTGCCTCTTTGAGTGGAGGAGGAGTTCAAAAAACCCTGGTCCAGTTTCTCACACCAGTTTGTCACAGAAGTGCTGCAGCAGAGAACTGAGAAGCATTTACTGCTTTTCCTGTGAGCTGCAAGTTAGAATCCATCCATGGCTTGTCTTTCAATCCCATATTGGGAAAGCTGGAGCTGGTTCACAGTATTGAATCCATTGCAGTTTTTTCCAGCTGAAGACTTCTGGCTTTAGCAGAACCAGGGTCTGCCCAGCCCTGAGTGGCACCTCCCTTTTGTTCAGGCTTTCATTTCACAGGTGTTCTCCATGTTTAGGAGAACATCCTCAGAGAATGTCCCAGAGAACACGGCCTGATGCACTTCACGTTCCCCTTGGGGCTGTTTTGGGGAGCTTTGTGAGCACAGGCCTGGGGACAGGATACAACCATCAGTCTCCTCCCTGCTGCAGTAGTGGGCTGAGCCATTCCTGCTCCTGGCAGAGCTGTCCGGAGTCTGAATATCCTGTGATGATGAGTCTCCCTCTCTGCATGGTGTCTGCTGTGTGAAAGATACTACTGAAGTATAATTACCCACTATATTTTTGCCCCATAACGTGCTGATCCATGCTTTTCTCTAAACAAATCTAGGGCATACAGGAAGTAGAGCCACTTCCCATGGCAGATGTACTAATGCATGTGAATTTGGTTTAAGCTGTAGATTTGTGATGCTGTTTCCTGAAATGCCTGTTTCTCTCCCCAGAGAAGCACACCCAGCCCAGTTCACCAGAGCAGAGACTCATCGACACTTGAAAAGCAGATTGGTGCTAGTTCTCATAATGGCATAAGCAATGCTGCTGGAAACAAGCCTCTGGCTTTGGCTACCTCAGGTAACAGCCTCACCTGTGCACAGCTGCTCCTGTGCTGGGGCAGCTCCCAAACACACATGGCCAAGTTTTCCAAGCACTTCTTGCCAGGTCCTGCAAGCCCTGAAGTGCTGGATAACTGTGGGTGAGACCAGAAACTACTGGATGATGCTCTGATGTGTCTCCAGCTTAGGTGCATCTGGCACCAAGGGTTGGATTGATGTGCCTTTAGTTGTAAATAAACAACTTCTGTAAATTCTGTGAGGATCCAGAGATTCCCACAGATGTATGGCAAACCTGTTGAGTGTTGCACAGCTGCATCCTGAGCTGGTGTTCTGGCTCTAAAAGTTTTATTTTACAGGGTCTTTAAATAGCAGAATGAATTTTTTTTGGGCAGGTTATGGAGGTGCCTCACAAGCAGCTGTAAAGGCACAAGAACCTGGGTGGGAAAAGCTCCAATGGGAGATGTTGGGGATCCCTTTAGGTCCAGACATTGCTTCTGACCTCATTCATCCATGGAAATCATGGTCTTTATCTACTCTGGGAATTTTGTGGGCCAGGAAAACTAGGTTCTACAGCTGATCTCTCATCACAGAATACTTTTGTTCTCAGTGTTTACCACCCTGAAGGGCTTGGGTTGTTTCAGCATTTGTTTTGCAAAAATTCTTGGCTGCATTTTTCTATAAAGCAAATGATGTATTTAAAAAAAACCTTGCTGTAAACCATTACCATGTTGTTCCCTTCTGCCCTTTTCATTTAGAGAGTCCAGACCATCCTAGAGCCCAAACCCCATTTATGATACCCCGTGGCAAACACTGAATTCCCTCTCTTGTAGCATTTTTCTCCCACTATGTCTTTGAAGGTCCCCTGTCACTTCCTAAGTCACAGCCTTTTGTTGAATTTGTAGGAGGTGGGCTGTCTGGATGGCAAAGTCCTTTTTTTGGGGAAGGGAAGGACTGAGTCAGGCCATTCATTTCCTTGATGAAAGGAAGGAGTTGAGAGTAGAGGAACCCTGATTTCAAAAGGGGTAATAGTTCAAAGCGTAAACTTGAATTCCATGTAAAACTGGGAGGAGCACCTGTTCTATGGGATATCTCCATACACCAGTGAATTTTCCTGAACTAGGAAGAGAGCAGTGGAAGCCCCTAACCCCCAGCTGGCACCTCAGCACCCAGAGCCACATTCTCATTGCCCCATGGAAAAGCAGCCGTGTGTTTCCCTTATAGTCCAGAGCCACTGGCTGCTCTCCAGGCAGAGCTGGAATCCCTCCAGCCCTCCCAGCCCTGTACTCGGTGACCTCTCTCTCGCTCAGCCCCAGCAATGATCTATACTTTCCCTCTCAACAGGTTTTTCTTACTCTTCTGGCTCCGTGGCAGTCAATGGAAATCTTACAAACAGCCCAGCCCATCTTAACCATAGTGTTGATCAGGCAGCTCTGGACGACTCTGGGAGTCTTTTTAACTCTGTAGGGTCTCGGAGTTCCACTCCACAACATCCTTTGCTAATGATGAGGAACTCTGGGCAGAACTCCCCTGCTCAGCAGCACTCGAGCCCCCGCTTAAGTGGCCCGGCCCAGGGCCTGGCAGGGGGACTGCAGGGTGCAGAGGCTCAGAAGATCTTTGCCGAAGGAACAAAGGGGGACCTGCAGTCTGATGCAGCGTTTTCAGATCCTGAGAACGAGGCCAAGAGGAGAATCATCTTTACAATCTCTCCTAATACAGGACATGTAAAACAATCCCCTTCCAGCAAGCACAGCCCCGTGCCCGCGGGCGGCCAGGCCCAGGCGCAGGACGGGAAGAAGCGCGGCCGGCGGAAGAGATCCTGCACCGGCAATCCCGGCGGGAGCGCCGCCGTCTCCCCGAAACGCAAACCCCTGCCCTCGGTGGCCGGGCTCTTTGCACAGCCCTCGGGGTCACCCCTCAATATCAACTCCATGGTAAGAGCCTGCAGGAGGAGCTGTGTAGTCCTGGTTCTGTGCCTGGGGTGTTTTGGTTTTCTGAAACTCTTTTCCCAGAGAATTTCCTCTAAACAGGAGGAATATTTTGTAACTGTACCTATGCTATTCATCCCTTTTCCTCGAAGGGACTTCTTCTCGATGCCCCTCTGCTCTGACCAATGTGATTGAAGAGATTTGCATTTGTTTCACCAATCAAATTGGCCTGTGTAAAATAGTATTAAAAAAACCCACATCCCAAAAATAAAAAAGTAATTTTCAGCCTTCTGAATCTCAAAGTCTGTGTCGTTGTAGTATAAAACAATGTCAGAGCTGTGCTTTGAGAAAGCTCTTGGAATTAGGGATAAACTCCCAGGCTGGAGCTGGAATTGCTGTGAAGGCTCCTTGCAGCAATTCTGCCTCTCGCTTTCACTGAGTTGGTGAACAGTTTGTGTATAAGCAGAACGTCTTCAAAGAGCTCTTTGCTGTCAGAGCATTAAAAATTAAAAATAATCTCTTCCCTCATGACAAAGAGCTTGTTTCTGCAGTGAAGTTGATTTTTGAGGCTGTAGATTCAATATTTTGAAAATAGTTTAAGCTAAGATTGACTAAACAGCAGAGGAGTGCCAGAAGCATATGGCATTCTTGCTAATGAAGCCAGCTAGAGAGTTGTGTGCATGTGATCCTGCAGTTTAGTTTGAGAAGAAAAGGTTTATCCCAGGTTGTCATTTTTGATTTCAGACATAAAATCAAAGAATGAAAATTAGCTATTTTTCCAAGTTACATTTAAACTTTCACCCCTGGTTCTAATGCAGGAGGTGGAAGGTAGAGGCAGCAGTGCTAAATCAGCTGCTGTCTGATGTCCCAGAGCAAGTTAAACCTGCATGAAAATCCTTAACACGATGCCTTTCCAGGGATACTCTCATCTGTAACTGCTTTCTTTCCTTCTCACCCAGGTCAATAACATTAACCAGCCCTTAGAAATAACAGCCATTTCCTCTCCTGAAAACTCCCTGAAGAACTCTCCTGTTCCTTACCAGGACAATGACCAGCCCCCAGTGCTGAAAAAGGAGAAGCCCCTCGTTCAGAGCAACGGTGTCCATTACTCCCCCCTGACATCGGATGACGAGCAGGGCTCTGAGGATGAGCACAATAGCAGCAGGTGAATGCACAGGCACAGTTTCAGGATGAGGTTTCTATCAGGGCTAATAGCACTGCTCTCAGCAGGAGGGGTGTGTTTAAGCTTCTTTGTTCCCCTTGCTTGAAGGCCCATCCCATTATCCCAAACCTCTTATGTGGCTGAAGCTGCGAACAGGGAAGGTATTCAGGCAGCAGAATGTGGGAACCTGCTGCTGCTGTGTTTGCAAGGCTGGCAGGGTCTGGCCCTGGAGTTAAATGGTGAAGAAATGACTGAGAGATGGAGGAGACTGAGGGGAGGCTCCTCAGGGGCTGCAGCTCCTCCCAAGGGGAGGAGGAGGGGCAGAGACTGAGCTCTGCTCTGGGACAGGGACAGGAGCCCAGGAAGGGCTGGAGCTGTGTCAGGGCTTGGGATGGAGCTCAGGGAAAGGTTCTTCCCCCTGAGGCTGCTGGGGCACTGCCCAGGCTCCCCAGGGAATGGTCCCAGCCCCAAGGCTGCCAGAGCTCCAGGAGCATTTGGACAACGCTCTCAGGGATGCTCAGGGTGGGATTGTTGGGGTGTCTGTGCAGGGACAGGGGCTGCACTGATGATCCGTGTGGGTCCCTTCCAACTCTCAGGATATTCTGGGATCCTGTAATTTTCTTACTGTGCTGCTTTGTAGGAGCACTGAGGTTGTGTGTGATCTCTAAGGATCTGTCTCCTGCTCACTCCCAGTTTGAAACTTTCTTTAAAATTCTTCAGTTCCTGCCCCAAACTATTGATGCGTTACTCTGGAAATGGATTATTTGCCACTCTTTGTCTGCCTATGGGATGCAATATTTTTCTTGTTTAAGATGCTGGAAAGCTGTCCAAGGGCAGAGTTAGATGGAATATTGGGAAGAAATTTTCCCTTGTGAAGGTGCTGAGGGCCTGGCACAGGGTGCCCAGAGCAGCTGTGGCTGCCTCTGGATCCCTGGAAATGTCCCAGGCCAGGCTGGATGGGGCTTGGACCAACCTGGGACAGTGGAAGATGTCCCTGCCTGTGGGAGGGGTGGAATGGAATGAGCATTAAGGTCCCTCCCAACCCAAACCATCCTATGGTTCTGTGATAAATGACCACTACAGATATGTAGTTCTACTTCTTGTTTTGAAAAAAATACAAAACCAAAGTTCTCTGAGCATGCACTAATCCTAGTGCAGTAATTCTGTAATAGCTCCTGTCTAAAGTTCGTGGTGGGTTTTTTTGTGCTTGTAAATTCCTTTAGTGACACAAAACTGTGGGGCTGAGTTGGTTTTTAAACTCTCTCATCAGATAAAACCTGATCTTGAGGAGTATTGATTGTGAGGGTAAATGTGCAACAGAAGATTTGCTCTAGGTGCTATAATCTTTCTATTTTCCCACTAGAATTGAGAGGAAAATTGCAACAATATCATTGGAAAGCAAATCTCCACAGAAGACTGTTGAAAATGGTACGTGTGAGGAATGGGAATTGTTTGTGGGAATGGGAATTGTTTGTGGGAATGGCTGGACCTGGAGATGGGTGAAGCTGTCAGTCATTGGGAGGTTTCTCTCTGCTGCTGCACAATGTGGGGTTCCTAATCATCATTAAGCCAGGTGGCTGCTAATTACAGATTTTCACTTCTTTCTGTAGTCACAGGTCACTAAAGATCTGACCAGTTTTTTCCCTGACTCAAGGTTTGAGGAGGGATGGATAGTACAAAGACATGGGGAAAAGGCAGATCAGTGTTCTCAGACTTTTCCAGAGTGTTAAACTGATTTTTAAGGAATTTTTAGGTGACTTTACAAAGATTTCTCCCTTTGGTTCAGAAATAGAATTAGAGACTGATAAAAGGTGGGTGTTGAAGGATAAAAAATGTGGGGAGTTCCCAAAGAAGGGGCTGAAGCACCAGGAGCAGCTGAGAAAGCTGGGAGAGCTCAGCCTGGAGAAAAGGAGGCTCAGGGGGTCCTCACTCTCTACAACTCCCTGACTGGAGGGGGAAGCCTCAGGGGATCAGGCTCTGCTCGCAGGAAAGAAGGGACAGGACAGGAAGAAATGGCCTCAAGCTGTGCCAGGGGAGGTTTAGATTGGATATTGTGAGAATTTCTTGACTAAAAGGAGTGTTAGGCATTGGAAGGAGCTGCCCAGTGCTGTGATGGAGTCTCCATCCCTGGAAATGTTCCAAAAACCGATGGATGTGGCTCTTGAGGATGTCGTTTAGTGATAACCATGGTGGTGGTGCTGGCTGATGATCATAAAGGTCTTTTCCAGCCTTAAGGACTCTGTGATTCTATAAAACCCTCTTCTCAAGGGGCAATTCATTGAATCCTGTTTATTGACATTTGTAAACCTTCCCCCCCAACCAGGTGGCAGCTTATCAGGGAGGAAACAAGCACAAAGCAACGAGAACATGAACAGCAGCAAATGGAAATCGACTTTTTCACCGATATCTGACATCAACCTGACCAAAACCACAGACAGCCCCTTGCAGGCGGTGTCAGCTCTGAGCCAGAACTCCCTGTTTGCCTTCAGGCCGCCCTCCGAGGACGGGCTGGCCATGGACACCAAGGTCCCAGGACACCCCAGGAAGGGGCTGGCCGTGCCCTCGGACGGGCTGAGCCCTGGCACAAACCCCCCCAATGGCTTCACCTACAATGGGGGCCTGTCCTCCGAGCTGGGGCTGCACGGCTTCATCGACAGCGCCGCTCTTCCACACAAAGCCCCGGACGGGACGGCTCCCAACTGCTCCCTGGGCTTCCCCTCACAGCGAGGCAAGGACCTGGGGGTGTCAGACACGAACCTTTTCCTGAACAAGAGGCAGCTGGAAGGTCTGGGCACCAAGGGAGACGAGCTGAGCCGGCCTGGGGTGAAGGGCAAAGAGCTCAGCGAGCTGAGTGCCCGAGCGGGGGGGTCTGCGGAGAAAAACTCTGTGCAGCACAACGGAAAGGTTGGCAAGGGAAGGGACCGAGACGTGGAGTTTAAAAATGGCCACAACCTTTTCATTTCTGCTGCTGTTTCGTCTGGTGGCCTTCTGAATGGTAAAAGCCTTTCTACTGCTGTTTCCTCAGCAGGGAACCCAGCACCGTCTGTCCCGACGCACCATCCCTTCCTCAACACTCTGACCACTGGATCGCAGTTCCCCCTCGGCCCCATGGCCTTGCAAGCAAACCTCAACTCGGTGACAAATTCCTCAGTATTGCAGTCCTTATTTAATTCAATGCCAGCTGCTGCCAGTCTGGTCCACGTGTCATCAGCTGCAACCAGACTGACTAATTCTCACACTATGGGGAACTTCTCTCCTGGGGTTACAGGTGGAACAGTTGGAGGTAGGCAGAACTCTTTTTCTGGTATAAGACAGGGCCTAAAGGAAAGTCTGACACTGCCTCTCCAGGGGTGAAACCCTTTCATTTCTACAGGATGCGAAGCAGATCTGTCCCACATAACCAGTCTCCTCTCTCTTTCTTTCTCTCTCTTGGAATTGCTAGGATGATTTCAGTTTCCCACAGTGAAATCTCATGAGCTTTGTCTGCTAGATGAGCTTGTTGTACCACCTTAATGAAACAATACACCCAGACTTTGTGATTGATAATATTTGCTTGTTCAGATGTTGCTGTGTTGGAACCAACTTAGGTCTGCCTGCAGGTAACAGATTTGACTTGTCCTGGTACCATGTTAAGGATCTCTAACTTGTCAACTTGAGTAAAGGTTGAGATTAGGCCTTGAATGTATTTAGCATGATCCAGGAGGACCAGAACATCAAAGGAGCTGGTGTTGAGAGTTCTGTAGTGTTCTGGCCCTTGAATGGACACGAAGAGCATTTCTTGGCCAGGAAGGGCAATGCCATATGCACCTTGCACTTCTGGGATTCTGCACAGGCTTGGCTTCTGTGGCCCACACCAGGGACAAGCTGGCAGGACTAGAAGATAGGCTGAACCTGCCGTTTCTAAGTATCCAGGGCAGTTTTTCTAACCTGTCCATAATCATTCAGGCACCATGTCGGGAAATCCTAACTCTCACATCTCTCAGCACGTAGATTTGCTGGAATTACAACTCCCCTCTGCTGCCCTGTAAGTGGGGGAGCAAGAGGGTGGGGAGGGAAGAGCAGCACTTTGAGTCTTCAGATAACCAACTCTAAAGACCACTTCTAATCTCATCAAAACTCTGCCTGTGTGGTATAGAGCTGACAGTTCTTGGGTCTGACCATTTTTCCTCGTGGCATTTAGAGGTTGGCAGTAGGAAAGGTAAGTGGAACCTTTTGTAACCTCCTGGCCTGCACCATTATCTTTTCATTGCTTGCTGCCTTCTCACGCTGCATATTTTTGTATGGGGCTGTAACTATTATAATTTTGCTTTTGTTTGTTTGTTTTTTCTTTTTTTTTTTTTTTGTTTGTTTGTTTGTGTTTGTTTTTTGTTTTTTGTTTTTTTGTTTTTTGTTTTTTGTTTTGTTTCTCTTGTCACTTGAGACTGTACAAAGCCCATCTGTTGAAGCTGAGTTTTTCTCTCCTGTTTGCAGGTATTTTTAACCATGCGGTGCCTTCTGCCTCCTCTCCTCATCAATTTGGAGCCAGTTTCAGCAGCAGTGCTGTCTCTAGCAGCACCGTGCTAAGCTTAAACCCTCTGCAGGCTGTTGCCAGCACCTCATCCTCATCCTTCCCACCCTCTTCCTCTAATTTAGTAACATCTAGTGAGACTAGACCTGCTCAGCACCTCAACAGAGCGCCAGTGCAATCTGTCTTCCATCCCCCTCCACCCCCTCCTAACGTGTCCTTGCCTCCCCCTCCTCCTCTGCTCGCTTCTAACTCTGATCCTGCTCTCCTGCAGAACCTGCCCTCCATCCCCCCCGGCGAGACGTTCCTGCCCTCCTCCTCTGCTCCTGTCCAGTCTAACTCTTCTTTGTCTATTAAACTGGCTTCTCTCCAGCACAAACCCTCCCGGCCCTCCTTTACAGTCCACCACCCGCCCTTGCCCCGCGTGCTCCCGCAGCCCAACGCCGCTGGCACGGCCGCTATGTGGGTGACCCTTGGCATGCAGCCTCCTTATGCTTCGCACCTTTCGGGGGTTAAGCCACGATAAAGAGCTTGCTTAGCTAACAGTTCTTGTTTTGTAAGGTAAGGCCAGACACAAAACCAGAGGAGTTTGCGTGCGAGATGCTCACTGACGCTTCTTCCTTTGCAGAGAGAGGTCGGGGCAGGGCTCCGCGAAGCAGAAACCTCTGAAATGGGGAAAATGACCCCTAAAGTGAGGGAGAGAAACCTCTAAAATGGGGAGAGAAATCTCCAAAATGTGGGGAGCAAATCACCTGGTGGCAGAGGATGGAAAGTGTTGGTGCTCTCTGTTCTGGGAGTCAGGATTTCTCGACAAGGAGTGCTCACAGGGGTAACTCTGCTCTGGCTCAGGGTTATGTTCAGGCTGAGATCTCTTCATAGAAAGAGTGTTCTTTCTGGAGGTAGTAACAAGAGGAAATGTCTATTTTAATGTGGTTTTATACAGTTGCTGGAAGTAGATGTTGCCATCTGATCCCCTCCCCTCCTGCACAGCTTGTTTGTCCCAAACCAGTCCTTGTCCGTAGTACTGAGGTGCCCAAAGGTTCCTCTTTGTAACTCTGTGTGACAACATGGTGGTCAGTAAAACCTGCCAGTCAAAAACAGCTGCTCTAAATAGTCACAAAGTTAAAAATCTCTGGGTTATAAGCTTCAGCTTTGCTTGGAGAGCAAATTCCCTGGGCCTGCAGTGCAGTCAGTGTCCCCTGCATCACTGGAAACACAACCACAGGTAGCAGAGAAGGGCTGTGACTCCCCAGTCACTTCCCTGTGCTGGACTTGCTGCCAGGGCCAGCAGGAACAGACTCAGCTGGTGTTTTATTTTTGCTCACAAGCCCTGGGAGCACAGGGAATGTGCAGGGGGAAATGGGCTTCACTCTCCACAAAGGCCGTAGGAGAGGAGGGTTCTGGAGGCTGTATGCATTTCTCCTGAAGCAGGTATTTATTGAACTGTCTCTAGAGCTACTCCAGAATAAACTGTACCACCACAGAGCTGGGTACTGTGGTTCATACAAACACTCTGTGGCAATCCTGCTGTACCAACTCGTGCTTGCCAAGTGCATCCAGCGTGTCCAGCCCCAGAGCTGGCTCCGTGCTTTCCTTGTAGGTTTGTGATGTTGTTGCTGTCCACTGGTACCAAAGCTACAAACGTGGTTGAACACACTTTGCTGCTTATAAAACTCGATTACAACATACCTGAGAGAGCCTCTGTGCATTGTGTGTAGTGTCTTCCTCATCAAATTCCTCCTCAGACACCACAAACCCCTGGTTAGGCTTTTGGGAGGCACGTAAGTATTGCCAGGTCCTTCCCCGCAGGCTGAGCAAGGGCTTTGTGTGCCAGCAGAGAGGTGGGCTTGGAAAACCCCAAAGAGAGAGAGGATGGGGATGAAGGAAGATGGGGATGGTGAGGAGGGTCAGTTTAGGGTCTGTTGTATGAGGGCAGTGTGAGAGTCTCTGCTGGAATTACCTGGAACTGAGGCCATGCTGGACTAGGATCCATCAGGTGTGACAGTCCCTGTCACTGAAAAACACTGAAAATAGAGGCAAAGGACAAAAGGGACTTGTAGAAGAGTAGCTGAGTGTCGAAGCTGGGTTGTGGAGCACAGGAGCAGAACTGATGGTACCAGAGGTGGTTGTGATCCCAAGCCCTGTGACTTGAAGCCAGGTCAGGTATTTGACCAGTGTGCTTGATTTCAGTGAGAACAGATGTGTTCAGTCTTTGAACTGGGGACTAAAATAACCTTTGTTTCTCTTCTGTGGAGCCAGGCTGAGAAAGCTGGAGGTGTTCACCTGAAGAAGAAAAGGCTCCAGGGAGAGCTCAGAGCCCCTTGCAGGGCCTAAAGGGGCTCCAGGAGAGCTGGAGAGGGACTGAGAACAAGGGATGGAGGGACAGGACACAGGGAATGGTTTCCCACTGCCACAGGCAGGGATGAATGGGATATTGGGAAGAAACTCCTCCCTGTGAGGGTGGGGAGGCCCTGAAATGGATTTCCCAGAGCAGCTGTGGCTGCCCCTGGATCCCTGGCAGTGTCCAAGGCCAGGTTGGACACTGGGGCTTGGAGCAGCCTGGGACAGTGGGGGGTGTTCCTGCCTGTGGCAGAGGTGGCACTGGATGAGCTTTGAGATCCCTTCCAATTCAAACCTTTTTAAGATTCGTAATGTCCCTCCCCCAGAATAATTACAAAACTCAAGCAGATTAACTTGTATTATAAAAAGATGAAGCACTGAGGGGGGAAATACCATTTTTTATTCTTTTTCCCTCACTTGATGTCAGTCCCATAGGAGAGAGTTCAACACAGTCACAGCTTGAGAAACTGCAGCATTCGGAGGGGCCACATGTCCCTTGGAACATCCATCCTTCCCTCTCATTGGGATTGGGTCAAGATTTGCTTCATCTGAGGAGGTCTTGGAGCAATGTAGGAATGATTGACACATCTAACAACACAGCAGATTTTTGCCTTTTATTTAGATGAGTCTCTTCCTCTCCTCCTGTTGTGCAGGTAACTAGGATTTCTACCTCAACCCAATGTGACCTATGCAAGGACAACGTGGACCAACTTCACTCGGCTTCCACTGAAAGGTGCTCACCTGGCCTGTGCAGGGGTTTCTACTCTCTTACTACTGGACAAAATAAAAACCATAAAAAAAAAAGACCTAAACAACAGAGCAAACATTTACTGTGAATCTGAGTAAAAAAAAAAGGAAAAAAGGCAAAAAAAGAAAAAAAAAAAAGGCAAAAGAAATGCTTAAAGCTCCAGTTTGTATTGTTGATAGTTTAGATAAAGTATTTATCTTTTTTTTAAAGTGAAAACAATTTTGACTTATTTTATTCCACCTAGACTCATAAATACAAGTTATTATTATTAAATTCTCTGAATACTAAAGGACTGGCACACCAGCAGAGATGTAAAAGAGCCTCCTCGGTGCTATTTTGTCCGTCAGAACTGTGCCTCTGGTTTGAATCTTTGGTGCTGATTTTGGGGGGTTGACCAATGCCAAACCCACGTCTTAAAGGTCTGCAGATTATTTATTCCCCTGACTGTTCATATCCCAAAATCCGCTTGGTTGGCAGCCGGGGCTGGCAGGGAAGGGATTTTCCTCCCTCGGAGTTTGGTTCACACTGAGCCAGGCACTTCTTAACTGGGTGGGTTTTAATTGAGTTTGTGACTAACGAGGGCTCTGTGCTCCCCTCTGGAGCAGTCTGGGCAGGCACAGCCCACGCAGGCACAGTTGGAACAGGAGAAATCCAAGTCCTGCCCCATCCAAACTACTTCCCTGGGCCATTTGCAGTTGCTGGTGGCACTCGGGTCACTGTGAATTTTGGTAGCTGGTCTGGTAACTCGCTTCTTGGGGCTGGCCTTGGTATATGAACATAGTGTGTGCTGACTGGTGCTGGTGCAGCCCTTTCTCCAGCCTTGGGAAGACTGAACATTGTGCTTCTGTCCTGCTGCAGGGTGCAGAGTTTGCTCAGCTCGTTGTTTTTTTGTTCCAAGCACGACGTGTTTCCTTGGTAGGGTTTTGATACTTGACTCTGATCCGGCTTGGCCGTGTACATGAATTGAAAAGGTGCATTTTGCTTTTGCGTTCCTTTGCTTTTGAGTAGGTTCTTGAATGGTAGTTCACAAAAACACCCTGACCTGGCTGCCTGTGCTGCCTCTGCCTCCCTTGGGGCAGGGACTTGTATCATGACTCAGTGTTGTGTGTGCAGGAAGGGCCAATTTTACAGAGCTGTGATGAAAACTTCCAAGTTTCCTATGCTTTATTTCCTTTGTTTTTAGGTTGTACAATGCACAATGAACATGTAAAAACTGATTTATTTAAGTGCACAAAGTGAGGAGGAGAAGTAGGATCCTTTTAAGTAGAAATCAGGCAGGTCTGAGTTCAGGCCGGGCCAAGCACCAATAAAGGAAACTGCAGTAGAAAGGGGATTGCAACAGTAAAATGACTGGAAAAAAAAAATCACATTCAGGCTTTGAAAACACCTCCCTGCTGGCCCTGGTGCTCAGAGGGGCAACACTGTCTTTAAATCTCTTCTAGTGCTCCCTGGTGAGTCTCCCACTGCAGCAATCAGGCATTGGTAGGAACTCCATGGAGCATCCTGGGGTCACAAACAGCTGCTCAGCTCCTGCCTCTGGGTTCGGAGTCAATGAGGTCCCTGTGCCCTCCTGTGCCCTCCTGCTGCCTGCAGGGCTGGAAGTGTTTGGAGAGGGGGTGAGGGGCTGCAGCAGCTCCCACCCTCTGCAGGGTTCAGCTCTCTGTGCCTCATCCTGGGCAGTCTTAGGAGAGATTTAGGACCAAGTGCAGTTGTTTTGTTGGTTCCTGAGTGTGTCTTCCATGGGAACCTCTGTGTGCAGACTCTGGCGTCTGGCTTTGCCTCCTCATCCACTGGGAAGGGACTGAAAGCCCTGGGAGTTTGGGGGCATTTTGGAATGTTTTCTGCTTTGTGTGTGGGACAGGGTGCATCCTGCTGAGGGACTGGCAGCATGAGGAAAACCTGGCAAAGGGCAGGAAAGCTGGGAGGGTGAGAGCTGAGGAACATCCAGTAGCTTCTCGTAGGAGCCAAACACAGTGTATGTCCTGGAATCCAGGAGCACAATGTAACCCAGATGTTTTGCAGCTGGGAGTTGGGCAGCTCCAGCTTCTTCCCCAGCACACAGCAGAGTGCTGGGGCCTCTGGAGACTGTAAATGAGTGATTGCTGGAGGGGCAGCAGCCTTAATTAATTTCCTAATTATCTCTCCCCCATCATTTTTATCTCTGGTGAGAGAGAGAGAGGAGGAAATACAAGTAGAAGCTTTTCATCCCCCTGATTTTATCAGACCCTTTCCTGGAGAGGGACCAGGATTTGGTGCCCCTTGGAGCTCTTGTGCCTCCCTTCACCTCCAACCATGGAGATCCAGGAAGAAAACTGCTGCCATCCGTTGTCCTGGTTTGGTTGGTGCCCAAGGCACCCACAGGATTTGTGCTGGAGAAGGAGCCAACCCACAGATTCCATGGAACCCTCTGTGCATCCCAGGACAGCTGGAGGAATGAGGGGCTCTGCACCCAGTTCAGGAGTTCTGGGAAGCCACACTGAACTGTCAGAGAGGTCAGGGTGCCCTGGGCACTGTCTCCTCACAGCTGGACTCACTGATCTGAAAGATCTTTTCCAACCTGAACAATTCCAGGACCCTTTGGAGCAAAGGCCTTGGGTGAGGAGTTTGTGACCTGTTCTTTGGTGGGTGTTGTGGAAAAGCAAAGCCTGTCTGTCCCTCAGTGTCACCTTTGGTCACTGCTTTGGTGGCCAGCCAGTGTCCAAGGTTCAGGAGCAGCCTTGGGAATGGGCAGCACAACCCCTGGAGCTCAGCACTGGGCTGTGACTGAGCCACTGCCAACAGCCCAGGATTTGTGAGTCTGTGGCTCTCCAGATGTCATCCAGGAAGGCCCAAGGGAACCAGACCCAGGAATGAATCTTTGGGATTCCTGGACAGAGATCCAGTCTGCCTGAGCATCACCCTTCCCCTGCCTGTGCCCACTGCCTGCTGTTCCACCCTGCCATTCCACACTGGAGGAGTCTGGAGCTGCTCTGGCCTTGCTGGTGTCTTCCTCCTACCCCAGCCCCTGCACTGTAACTGCTCCCAGATTGTTCTTCCAGAGGGGCCTGTCCAGCACTGAGGTGGGAAGCCAAGGGGCCAGTTTGGGACTGGTGCCTTGGCACTGGCTGAGCTGTTTTGTTTTCCCTCTCCCTGACCTTTCATTGCTTTGCCATGATCTGGAGAAAGCTCAAGTTAAAATTGTGGAATCACAGAACATCCTGAGTTGGAAGGGACCTGGAGGTTCATTGAGTCCGGCTCCTGGCCAGTCTCTAACTGCTCTGCACATTGGGAAGAGCTTTCACCTGGCTGAAGGCAGACCTTGGAGCTGGTGGGATCTGATCCATGTGGCCACAGCTGTGACCCCACTGCGGGAACACTGAGCCAGAAGCTGAAACCTATTTGCAATAATTGAAGATCCTCTGGAGCAATTAAAGGCAAACAGTCCTAGAAAAGAGAATTTCTCCTGCTGGTGCTGTGTGCAGTTGTTCTGGGGCTGTCACACAGTTCCCCCTCCTCCACGCCCCTGCTGCCAGTGAAGGACTCACCAGGAAGCAAAAACACATCTTGGAGCAAGTCTGCTGCCAAAAAAATGTAACTTCCTGAGTGTTGTGCTGAGGAAAACCTGTCCCTGCTGCTAAATGTCAGCCTTGAGGAACAAGACTTGCGTGGGCTCTTCCTTTTTTGGGGATTTGCCACCTCTGGCTCGCCAGGCCCAGTCCCCTGGGACCCACAGTGCTGGGAGGGTTCCAAAGGCACTGGACCTAAATTTGGGATTTGCTGCAGATGAGTCATTTAGCAGCAATTCTTCTTCCATCAGCCAGGGGTGTGGGGACACCTAGCAGTTGGATTGCTGAGGGAGAGAGTGGGAGAACATTGCTGAGGGTGTAGAGGCTGGATCTGAGCGAGTGCAGGGGATAACGGGGATGTGGAGCTGTCCCTCCATCACCTCTCTTGGTACAAAGGAGGCTGTTCCCTGCAGGAAGGTGTGGATCAGTCTGGACAACCAGGGAACAGCTTCACCTCAGTTCACTTGTGGATGCAGTGAGAGAGAGGAGGAGAAGCTGCTTTTTAGGGAAGCAGCAAGGAGTGCAGCACATCCTCACTGTCCCTGGCATTCCGGGACTGAGCATCATCTCCAGCTCCTTCTCATCAGCAGGAATTCGTGTCTCCTTGACCAGACAGATCAGAAATTCTTGTGCTTCCATCTCTTTTCCTTCCTTTTTGTTGGGGACAGCACTTTATCTTCCAGTGCAGGCTCTGTGCTGCCCCTGTTCTTGGCTGGGGTTTGGCTCTGGGCTCAGCCTGGCATGGGAAGAGGGATTCATTCCCCTGTGCCAGGACTCGCTGGTGGGATCAAGCTGAGCTTGGAGGGTCTGAGTCTGGGATCACACCCACAGTCTCTGAAGTCCTGCAGGCAGGAAGGTGAGATCACTCGGTCATGAATGGACTTACTCATCTCTTTTTGCGACCAGAGATTGCAAATCCCCAGGACTTGACACTCCTTAGTGTGAAACTCGCCCAGCTCTGGGTCACACTCAGTTCAAGCGCTGAGTCACTTTCTTCTTTCTTTAGTCAAACTTAGTCCTTGAGGAAGTCACTTGAGCAATGGCAGCCTGAGAGTGGAGAGGTTTCCAGCTTGATCAGCTCTTCCATCCCACCTGGAAACCTCTCCATTGCTCCAGGGCTGCTTGGGGCTGTGTCCCTGCCCTCACCCTGCTGGGGACAGGTTTCCTTCTGAGACATGTGCTGGGGTCACTTCTTCAGCCTTCTTTGGGGTGAGGCTAAATGACCTTTAAAGGTGCTTTCCAATCTTTCCAAACTGTAGAGACTCATCTGGGAGCAGGAGAGCCAGACCTGCCTCACTTGCTGCTCCTGCACCTTCACCCCAGCCTGTGGGGTACAACACTTGGCAGCTCAGGTGCTCCCCACCACAGAGAATTTACTGTCTGTGGTCATTGTTTCCCTCTCATCCCTTGGAAGAGCCTGGATCTTCCTGTACTGCTGGGCTGTCCTTTCCAGGGGAAGATCTTTTCTTGTGGCCACGGACAGGCAGCCTGGGGCTTGGTTCTTGCTGGGATTATGTGTTCAGAAAGCAGCATCTGCTACCCCCACCCATTATTTTTCCACTTGGAAGAGAGTCCAGGCAGAGGAGAGGCTGAGAGAGTGGTGACAGGGACAGTCCCAGCAGTGCAGAGCTGCTGGGGACACCCAGCCCTGGCTCAGGGAGGGGACAGCCAGTGCTTCCAGTTCCTCCGAGTCCCTTCAGGGCCCATCTTGGCACTGGGGACCTGTGGGACCTGTGGGATTTGTGCCCTCGGGATGCTCCAGCTCCCCTGCCCCACTCCAGGACCTGCTGAATGCTGGCAGAGGAGACTCCTAGTGCTGGGAGCTGTTCTCAGGCTGCTGATGGTGATTCCCCTCCCTGCTCAGCCTTCCCTGGGCCTTTCCTTCCCTCCCCAGCTGGGTCTGGAGCAGCCCCGAGCCCTGGGGATGCCTGCACAGCCCAGCCCAGGGTCTGTGTCCCCAGGGAGCTGCTCCTGGAGCTCCCCAGGATTCCAGGATTTCTCCTGGTGCTGATGCCCAGCTGGCTTTGCTTGGTCACCATTTGCTTTCGGTGCTGGATTTGGAAACCTGAGGGTTCTCCCTGTGTTTTGTGCTGGGTAACTCCACCCTGGAGTTATCCCAGTTCCCAGGGGTGGCTGTTGTGGAAAATTCTGCTTTCCTTGTTCTGCCTGAGCCAAAAGCACAGAGGGGATTAAGGATTGGGAGCAGGGGAGGGCCTTGGACAGGGCTGTGAACCCAAAATCCTTTTGGAGAGCAGAAATTACACAGTGTTTTTGTGAACTATCTTTGTAGCACTGAGGAAAAATCACAGGAATTGAAGTTTGGGGAGCACAGATGTGCAGTCAGTGTATGAATATTTGAAGTCTTACTGGTTTTAAAGGGGTTTTTTCTTTCTTTCTTTTTTTTTTTTTTTTTTTTTTCTCCATTTCCATTTTCCGCTCCATTTGCGGATCAGGTTTTCACTAAAAGCTGGAGTTTCAGTTTCAAAATGTTGTTGTGCCATGTTTTATTTATCCTTACACATTATAAATATATAAATATCTATTTAGACTGAATATTGCATTGAAAGATGCTTTTATTGGGAACTTCAGGGTTTAAACCTGAGACAAAAAATTGGGAAATAATTCTCCAGTACTTTTGCTGTTTGGGACCTTCTTCCTGAAGAGGCTCGTTGAGTTCTTTATGGTGTAAAAACAAAATCACATCCAAAAATTCAAATTTTGATGATGCTAACCCTGAAGTTCTCAGGCATGTGATCCTTTGGTTTTCTTGAGGTACATCTGGTTGCTTTTTTGGTGCAGTCAAATAATTTTTTAAAAGGTTTTGTCTCTGGAGTTGTTGAGGAAAAGGTGGAATGGGTTGATCCATCCTGCTTGGCTTTTTTAACCTATTAATCTTTGAAGTGATCCATTTCCAATTAAAACCCAACTTTTTAGGTCTCTGTTCTATTTAAACTTTTTAGGAGTGAGAGCCTGCCCTCGCTGAGTGGGACTTGGATGGGGAAAGCAGTAGATGATGAGGTTGCTGTTGCTCAGGAATTGATTAGTAAACTTTTAACTACTAATAAAAATCCATTTTTCAATGGATTTTTAGAAAAACCCATTTTCTTAGGACAGTGATATGGGATGTTTCCTAGTGAATAGGAATTAGTTTATATAGTTTAGCCTATTAAACTGAATTATTTAAAATTCAAACTTCCCCTAATTTATCTCTTTTTTTTTTTTTTTTTTGGTTGTTATTTTTTTGTTTTCTTTTTTTGTTTGTTTGTTTTCTTTTTTTTAATTTTAAATACTGGTAAGTTGTCCTGTCATTCCTTTCATTCCTGCCTAGCAGTAGTGTGAATTCTGGTGTGTATATATGTATGTATAATATATATATTTCCACCCGGCCTTTCTAATTCTCCACAATGTAAGAGTTAGTTTTTGCTCCCCTCCCTCCACTTAATTTCTTGTGTCTCCCTTGATTTGTAATTGAAACGATGCTTTGAAGTTTTGTCTTTATATTAAAGTGTCTGTATTTTAATACACCGAGCTCGTGTGGACTTTCACTGCCTCAGCAGGACGGGCTGGAATCAGGAGGGAAATGGGATTTGGGGATTTTGTGGGGGCACAGAGATCCCTGAACCAGGGGCCACCTTCAGCTCTGAGGGTTTGGGGACCTTGTGCTGGGCACTGGGGAGGGACAGCAGGGCCTGAGGACAGCTCTGGGTTCATCAAGGGACACTGAGGGGCTGGAGTGTGTCCAGAGCAGGGAATGGAGCTGGGAAGGGTCTGGAGCCCCAGGAGAGGCTGAGGGAGGTGGGAAAGGGGCTCAGCCTGGAGAAAAGGAGGCTCAGGGGGGACCTTGTGGCTCTGCACAACTCCCTGACAGGAGGGGACAGCCAGGGGGGGTCGGGCTCTGCTCCAGGGAACAGGGACAGGAGGAGAGGGAACGGCCTCAGGCTGGGCCAGGGGAGGTTTAGAGTGGAGATGGGTAAAATTTCCTCACTGAAAGGTTTGTGAAGCACTGGAAGGGGCTGCCCAGGGCAGTGGTGGAGTCACCAGCCCCAGGAGTGTTGGAACAAAGTGTGGATGTGGCACTTGGGTCAGTGGTGTCAGTGCTGGGTCATGCTTGGACTTGATGATTTTTTAGAGGTCTTTTCCAACCTAAATTCCCAACCATGATTCCCAACCCATCCAAACTTTGTTCCCCTTTAGCCAGCAGTGCCAGCAGTGTAACAAACCCACAGGCTGCCAGGGATGTGTTTAAACTCAGCGCTGGAGGTCACAAACACCTCCTGAGCTAATTTCCTGTAGGGTTTAAAATGAGACACAGCCCAAGCTTCACCCAGAGCCCCCAGCCCCTGACCCAGCTCCTGCTCCTACACAGGTTTGTCACCTGCCACTGCCCAGGCTCCAGTACCCAAACCAGTTGGAGTAGATGACCTTTAAAGGTTCCTCCCAGCCCAGAATCTTCCCTGATTGTATGAAAAGTCCTCTCCAAAGGCCCTTGTGGAGCCATCCCCAGCTGGCTCCTGAGCAGGAAAAACCCCTGGTGCCCCTGGGCAGGTCCCTGAGCTGCCTCCAGCCATCCCTCCCAGGGAGGTTTGGGTGTGATACAACAGTTCTGACCATCGCAAAGATTAAAACAGGATTTATTGGGAATGTTCACTGTACAACAGAGAAATGGCCTCAGCTGGCTCTCAGGGAGCCTGGACCCAGCTCTAGCTGAAACACAACAAGCAAAGTCATCAGAGTGTGAAAAACAAACAGTTGTCTATAAATCACCAGCAATGATGCAGATTTCAAAGTCTCTACAAAGTACCATTCTCCCTCCCAAAATCCCACCCCGTGTCCCAGCCCTACAATGGATCTGAGTCCCTGGGCCTGGCCTGGCCCCGGCAACTCTTCACAGCTTTTGTTGTACATTCAGTCAAGAAATGTCATTGGTGATGAACATTTAAACCAGTGTTGGGTTTGCTCTTGCTCACCCAACTGTTCCCTGGAACAGAAAATAAACCTCCCATTTTCTGCACAGTGACAGTGGAGGGTGGCAGCTCCACCTGGGGAAAGGTGTCCAGCGAAGAGGCCACCGAGCCCTGCAAGGCACAGGTGACACATTTGCTACAGTGGTGGCAGGCCCAGCTGAGAACTCAGCCCTGCTTTGTAAAAATGCAGGCTGGGCACAACTAAAATGCACTTTGGAGTCATCCAAGGATACTGAGTCCCTAAAGCACAGCTCCTGTGTGTTCCTGCTCTTAATCCCTCGCTGCTGCTTCCCCTGGAGCTGCCATCTGTCTGCAGCCCCCCCTGGTTCTGCTCCCTCCCTGCTGCCCTCAGCTGATCCCTCAGGGCAGCTGCCCTTCGGCTGATTTTGGTAATTTCTGGAGCAAGCACCTGGAATGATTCAAGGGAAAAGGAGTATCTGGGGAGGGAAAAGGGGAAAATCTCAGCTTTGAGATTAAAGCATCAGTGACAGGCATCACTCCTGGTACTCAGCTGCATGAGGTAAAGAGGGAACACCAAAGGCTGCACTGTGGGCTCTGGATTGGGCATTTATTCCCAGCCCAAAGAGGAAAAGATCCCAAAATTCTCTTCAATCCCAGCTCAAAGGCTGCTCCACCCCCTCCCTGGGCTGGGCAGCTGGAGGGGAACAACGCCCAGAGCTGCAGCTCCCAAAGCCCAGGCCAAGCCCCAGCCCCTTTCCTGCTGCCAGCAACCTCTGACAGAGACACCTGGGACTTTCCCAGAGGCCTTTCCTGGGGGTTTTCCCAGACTGGTTCCAGGAAAGCTGCTCTGGCAGTCAAGAATCTGGGTCTGCTGCAGCCCTGGGTGTGGGGAGTGTCCTGATCCCTCATTTCTGGGCACTTTTCCTTGGTGCAGCCAGAGCCAGGGCTGGTCCTATGGGGATGCTGTTCCTAATTCTTATCTCTTCCCTGCAGGAGCTCCAGGACAGGCAGCCTGGGCTCCCTGGCAGCTCACTGTGACCTTGGCAGTTTTCTGGTCTGTCCCTTTGGACAAAGGGGACGCAGAGAAAGGAGAAAAGCTGCAGCAGCGGCTCAGGGAATGAAGGGTTAATGCCTGGCTGAGCTGGTGCACGTCCTGCAGCTCCATCCTCCAGCCAAAGGGAGCAGCTCCTGCCTCTGCCAGCTTCTCCATCTGCCTCTCCTCCCTGGGAAGCTGGATCACTGCAGAGCTCTGCAGACAGGCAGGATCACACAGGGCTCTCTCTCTGTCTTTGTTCCCTCGTGTTCTGCAGCTTTGCCCTTTTGGATGGGCTTATCCACCCCCCAGGAACTACAGCACCTGCCCAGGGGAGGGAAACTCAAAGAAGACCCCAAAAGGCTGTGGGTGCACAGGGCTGCTGCCTTGGCACAGACCAGCAAATGCCTCTCTCCATCAGCTGGAGCTGTGGCTGAGCTGGAGCAATTCCCACTCCTCCCTGGAGGGGGTTAAACCCTGGAGCCCAGAAATGCATCAGTCACAACATCCTCTTACAGGCAAGGATGAGCCCAATGGCTCCTGCAGGAGGATCCTGGGCCAGGGAAGCCCAGCAGCCCCCCAGGACAGGGACGAGCAGGGAAAGGGCTGGAGCTGGCTCAGGTGGCCCCAGCAGGTCCTGGAGGAGAGCAGGGGCTGGGAACTCTGTCAGGCCCTGCCTCTGCTCATCCCAGGGCTGGGGGGCTCTGCTCCCACTGCAGCATCCATGGAGCAGCTCAGCCTCCCCAGCTGGGGAACTGGGAATGTGCAACGAATTCCCTTAAAAACCAAAACCAACAAAACTATTTGGGTAATAAATAAAAGAGTCACGTGGTCACTGGGGGGAGCTGCTGTCCTTCCCAGGGGGCTGAGCCAGGAGCCACTCCCAGCCAGGTGAGAGAGTTACTGCCTGTGTGTTCCCAGCTGGAAACGAGCTTCCTCAGAGATTCCATACTGCTCCAGGGGGTCCTGTGGGGGCACAGGGAGGCACCACTGAGATGCAGATAAAGCCCAGAGGCCCTGGGACACACAGGACACAGCAGGGACCCAGGGGAGCCACAGCCACCTCCCTCCCTGCAGCAGGGATGCTCCCAGAACTTGGCAAGGGTTGAGCAGCCATAGATCTGCCCAGGGCTGGTGTGAACTGTTCCAGAGAGCCCCTGGGAGGCCAGGGCAGCTCTGGACCTGTGCAGCTCCAAGCTGGGGCCACTCCAGCACTGGAATGTGTGCACCAGGGTGGAGTGAGCACCCAGGGGAAGGTGCTCAGGCCTGGCTGTGGAGACCACAGCTCCTGATGGGATCTGAGATCTCCTTCCCACACACAGCCTGGGCAGGACTGGCAGCATCAGCCCCTGCTGCCACCCAAAGCCATCAGTCAGCACCTGAGAAGTGCCCTGCAGGGACTCACTCACCTTCCCTGTCATCTTCTGGATCTCGTTCCGGTAGAAAATCAGGCTCCTCCTCAGGAACTCGTAGCTGCAAGGCAGGAACAGAGCACGGGGAGGGCTGAGCAGAGAAGGATGTGGGGAAGTTCCCCTGTCCCTGATCCCAGAACACAGCCCAGAGCCCCCAGCACTGCCCTGGCTCCAAGGGCTCAGCCCACCTGGCTCTCCTGAGTGCCTCGACCCACTCCTGGCACTGCTCCTCCGTGGCACACTCAAAGCAGTATTTCCTCTCTGGCTCCTGGATAAAACCTGTCAGAGACAAGGAAAAGGCTCCAGGCAGGTCCTGGCAGAGCTGCTGGTGCTCCCCACCCTCCCTCCCCAGACTCTGCCAGGCCACAATTAGCAGCTCTGTTAACTAAGATGAGCTGGGAACGAGTCTGGAACCCCAATCTCCATCCCCTCTCCCATTCCCTGCGTGCCTGGGGCAGCTGCCCACAGCATTTCGCAGCTTACAGCAGCCAAAGACCTTGGGAAGAGCAACTTCCCAAACTGAGGGTGAACTGAACTGGCCCAGCATGGCCAGATCCAGGACTGACTCCCTGAGGCCCCTCACAAAGACTCCAGGGATTTAAATCCAAGTGAGAACCAGCCCTGAGAGAGGAACTAGGACACCTGCAGGGAGCAGCCAGCTGAGTAGTTAAACTGCACTGGGAGGAGGTCCTGAGCTGCCTTTGCTGAAGGCCTTTGGGAATGTGGTACTTACAGGGTACTCCCACCATGGAGAACAGGGCCTGGTGCCACTCCAGCTCCAGAACAGGACAGAGCCAGGACATGCCACCAGCTCCTGTCCCCAGAGCTCTCAGAGCATACCCTCAGGGCTGCTGGGTCAGGCTGCAGCAGCACCTCAGGATGTGCTGTGGACATATATCCCAACACCAGGAACTGCTGTGTTCCACCCTGCTCAGGAATACTCACCCACCAGAGTTCCCAACATCCCTAAAGCCCCAAAATCCAGCACAGGGTGCTCCGGGCTCAGTGTGCTCAGGCTGTCTGAGGGTCCTTTGGAAACAGAGCAGAGCCACAGCTGTGCCTGGCAGCCAGGCCAAAAGATACGGGGATGGCCTTGGAGAAACATCCTGTTATTGTGGCCACATACCTCTGGCACAGGGGAGGATAAAAGGCTGCTCCCAGGGGAGCCAGCCCAGCTGGAGCCGCCACAAGGACAAACAGGGGAGGACGGGGCTGGAGCAGCTTTATCTGAGCCTCTCCAGGACTTTTTTTGGATGAAATGCAGCAGCACAGAGCAGATCTGTCAATAACCAAGCTCCCCCTGCCAGGGATTCCACAGGCACCCAGTGGGGTCTGGCTGCCGTTGGTGCAGCTGTGCAAATCCCCCAGGCTGTGCCATGGAATATCCCTGAGATGCCCCTGGGGTGGGCCACAGGCATAGTGAGGAACAGCTGGCAGCTGAGGAGGGGAAAGGCTGAGGAATTGTTCAAGCTGGAAAAGGCCTTTAAGACCATCAAGGCCAACCATCAGCCCAGCACCACCTCGGTCACCACTCACCCCTGTCCCCACACGTTTTCTCAACACCCCCAGCGATGGTGACTCCCCCACTGCCCTGGGCAGCCTGTGCTGTACTTCCAAACCTCTTTGGTGAGTAAATTTTCCCCAATATCCAATCTAAACCTGTCCTGGGCGCAGCTTGAGGTCATTTCCTCTTCTCCTGTCCCCTGTTCCCTGGGAGCAGAGCCTGAAGGGCCCTGACTCAGCTGAGGGAGAGGAGAAGGGCTGGGGGCAGTGACCCCACTGAGGGGAAGGGCTGAGTGTCCCCACTGTCACCAGAGAAACAGGGAAAAGCAGGAACTGAGCAGTAAAACATTTTATGTCCCACAAGGGGAAGGCAAAGGGGAGCACAGGCAGCACTCACTGATGGAGAAGATGTTCTCCTCCTCTTTGGTGATCTTGCAGTGCTCCAGCAGCAGAGCTCCAATGGGCTGGAAAACACATGGAGAGAGAATTTAACCTGCAGTGCCCCCAACACCACGAGGGCTGAGCCCACAGTGCTTCCCCTGGAGCCTTTTAAGCAAATTTCACAAGCTGGTGCCATTTTTAAATAAATTCAGTCTGGTTGCACCATATTTTGTGTTCCTTTAATCGACCTTTTCATGCCAGTCTCACCTCTAGCACTCTGTAATTGTTAATTAGATGTTAATCACCTCTACTGGCTCAGATTCAGCCTGGCCTTTATCACTCTGTGATAGCAGTGAAGAACTTTTGCTTTCTAAATCAAAGATGAAGCATTTACTGTGACACCCAGAATAATCAACACTGAGCTGTGTAAGGGCTGTCCTGGAGCCTTGCAAGACGTTAAACAGTGTGAGGAGAGCTGGAGCAGCTCAGGATGAACAAAGAACCACCTGGTACTACTCAGGGACGTGGAGACAGAAGGTGACACTGGCCATGAACAAGAGCAACCACAGGAAATCCTTGTTCGAGTGACATAACGTGCCAAAAGCAAATCAGGCAGCAGGGAAGGGACTGAAAACCCAATTTTTCTTGTGTTTCATAGACCTCCTTGGGTTGGAAGGGACTTCAAAGCCCATCCAGTGCCACCCCTGCCATGGGTAGGGACACCTTCCACTATCCCAGGGTGCTCCAAGCCCTGTCCAGCCTGGCCTTGGACACTGCCAGGGATCCAGGGGCAGCCACAGATGCTCTGGGAAATCCATTCCAGGACCTCCCCACCCTCACAGGGAGGAGTTTCTTCTCAATATCCCATCCCTGCCCTCTGGCAGTGGAAGCCATTCCCTGTGTCTTGTCCCTGCATTCTTTGTCCCAAGTCCCCCTCCAGCTCCTGGAGCCCAGCTGAGCTGATGGAGGAGGAGAGGTGGACACTGTTCCAGCTCTGTCCCTGCACCATTTTCCCAGCCCACATAATCCACACACAGAAAATGAAAAAAGGAGGGGAACAAACCCCACCCACGAGCCCCAGCCCCTACCTCGGCCTCATCGGTGCGAAAGTAGAAGAGAAAGTTCACCACGAGCTTCACCAGGCGCTTCTTCAGCACTGCAGGGACAGCAGGGCAGGGCTGAGACACGGGGAGCAGGGGAACCTGCCAGGGCACTGAGCCCCCCAAAGCTCCCCCTGCACCCACCCCGAGGCTGCTCCCCCAAACAAAGGCTCTGAGGGGCCTCAGGGTGACAAAGCCCCTGAGCAGCTTCTCCAGGGCACTCAGAGCTCACAGCAGCAGCACCAGCAGGGCCTCAGGCACTCCAGGAAAAGCTCCAGATCCCGGGAGCCCTGCCTGGAGCTGTCAGCACAGGTGTCACCTCCAAAGGACAAAGTCCACCAGGTGCTCAGAGGAGGAAAGGCCCAAGACAAGGGAGTGAGTACAACACTCCCATGCTGGTTTGCAAGGGAATTTGCTGGGAGGTTTCCGGGAAGAGCTTCTTCTGCAGATCCCCTGGAAACTGGGATCTCCCCGGCCCCAGAACCTCCCTCCAAGCCCAAACTGGATCCCACCACTCGTGCTCCCCATTCCCACACTCCAACCCTCCCAGTCTGCCTGTCCCCAGCCCTGTCTCCCAGCACTCCCAGTCCTGCCCATCCCCTCTGCCCAGTGCTCCCAGTCCTGCCCTGATTTCCCAGCCTGGCTTCTCCAGTATCCTCAATCCTCCCACCAGCTCCCCCAGTCCCTCTGCAGCCTTGTTCCTCAGTAACTCCAGTTCTGATTCTGCAGTCGGGGCCTCTCAAGCAGCCCCAGTCCTTCCCTAGTCCTGCTCCCAGTTTCCCACTTACGATTCCCCAGTTCCACCACCCAGGGCACCCGGCCTCTCTCCCAGTCCCCCCCAGTATCCCCAGCCCTGATTCTGCAGTCGGGGCCCCCAGGCACCCCCGGTCCTGGCCCACCTCCACCTGCCTCCCCCCCGCCCTCCAGCCGTGCTCCCTCTCCCCCTGCCTGCCCCAGTGCCCCCAGTTCGCCCAGTCCTCGCCTGTCCTGCCCCAGTTTCTCACTCGTGATTCTCCAGTGTTCACTGTCCCGCCACCCCAGTTCTCCCACTACTCCCCGTTTCCCAGCCCGGATTCCCCAGTACCCACAGTTCTCCCAGTCCGTCTCCAGTAACCCCAGCCCTGACTCCCCACCCGGGTCCCCTCAGGTCCCCCCGGTCCTGCCCCGACAACCCCATCCCCGATTCTCCGCTCAGGCCCCGCCGCTCCCGGCCCCGCGCGGACTCCCCCTCACCGTTGCTCTTCTTGGGGACGCTCATGCGGATCTCGGCCGCTTTCTCGGCGGGCTGGCGGGCCAGGGACAGCAGCTCCCGCTCGTTGTAGCGCATGGCGGGCCCGCCCCGGCCCCGGCCCCGGCCCCGCCCGGGCCGCCGGAACCGCTCGAGCGGCCCCGGAACCGCTCCCGGGGCGCCGCGGGGCCGCGCATGCGCCGGGGCGGGAACGCGCATGCGCCGGGCGGAAGCGGGGCCGCGCGCAGGTACGGACCGGGGGCCTGAGGGGAGAGGAGGGGAAGCGGGGGGCTGCAGAATCGGGGCTGGAGAACTGGGTGTGCTGGGTAAGGGGGGTGTGGGAGAGCTGGGTAAGGGGGACCGGGAGTGCTGGGTAAGGGGGACCGGGAGTGTTGGGTAAGGGGGACCGGGAGTGTTGGGTAAGGGGGACCGGGAGTGCTGGGTAAGGGGGACCGGGAGTGTTGGGTAAGGGGGACCGGGAGTGCTGGGTAAGGGGGACCGGGAGTGCTGGGTAAGGGGGACCGGGAGTGTTGGGTAAGGGGGACCGGGAGTGCTGGGTAAGGGGGACCGGGAGTGTTGGGTAAGGGGGACCGGGAGTGCTGGGTAAGGGGGTCTGGGTGTGCTGGGTAAGGGGGGACCGGGAGTGCTGGGTAAGGGGGGACTGGGAGTGCTGGGTAAGGGGGGACTGGGAGTGCTGGGCTATCTGGATGGTGGGTGTGGGAGGGGGAACTGGAGAACCACGAGTAGGAAACTGGGGGCAGGACCACGGCAGGATTGGGGCTACTGGGAGGATCAGCAGGGCAGGACCGGGGACAGCTGGGGGGCCCCGAGGGCAGAACTGGGGAGGAGTTACTGGAAAAGTACTGGCGAAGACGCACTGGGGGAACTGGGTTCCCTGGGTGGGAGGACTGGGAGTACTGGAGAACCTGGGCTGGAAAACAGGCTACTGGAAAAGGAGGGACTAGGAGAATTGGGGTGGTGAGGCTGGGAGAACTGGGGAATCATGAGTGAGGAACTGGGGTAGGACTAGAGCAGGACTAGGGGTACTGGGAGCATCAGGGGGCAGGACTGGAGTTGCTGGAGAACTGAGTGACCTGGGTGGGAGGACTGGGGATAGTGGAGAATCACTGGGAAAATGGGGATAGGACTGGGAGGATCATGAGAAGCAGGACTGGGGGTATCTGGGAGCCTCAACAGGAGAATCAGGACCAAAGTTAGAGGAGAAGGACTGGGGAAGAGACATTGGGAGAACTGGGGGAGGTAGTGGGCAGTCCAGGCTGGAAAACCAGGGGTAGGATCAGGACAGGAGTGGGAGTACTGAGTGAGGAGGGACTGGGAGAACCAGGCATCTTGGGGTAATGGAGCTGGGGTAACTGGAGAATCACAAGTGGGAAACTGAGGTAGGGCCAGGGAAGGACTGGGAGGAGCACCCGAGTGGGAATCACTGGGCCTTGACTGAGAATCAGGACTGGAGTTACTGTAATGTGTCTGGAGAGGGACTGGGGGAGAGACACTGGGAGAACTGGGTGCTCTGAGGGGAAGGATTTGGGGTTCCTCAAAAGTCTTTCCAGTGTTTGGGCTCCATGTGGGGAGGTCTAGGGGGGGCTCTGACCTTTCTGAGGGCAGGGGAGACTCGAGGACCTCACCTGGGGCTTGGGGACACTGCTCAGAGCCTCTGCCCTTGTTGGGGAACCTGGAGGGCTCTGACCCTCCCCCGGTGCTGAGGCTGGCAGGCGGTGGCCCTGGGGCTTTGGGGGGTGTTGTGGTGGTGGGGGAGCAACAGACCTGGGGCTGGAGAGGGGGGAGCTCTTGGTGCCTCAGCTGAGGGGGGAAGGCTCCTTTGGGGGGTCTCAGGGAGCCTCTGCTGGGACTTCTTGGCCTTACTGGGACCCAGCTGGGCTTGGGAGTAGCTGAGGAGATGGGAAGGGGGGATTTTCTGGATCCTTTTACTCTGAGTTGGTGCTACCAGATGTGCTCCATGTGGGATTGCATCCCGTGGCATGTGCTCAGGGTGTGTCTGGGGCGTCATCCCCATCCTCACTGATAGGGCCGAACAATTCTCTGGTTCAGTTATTGTGGAGTCGCTGCAGCCCCTTGACATAATACCCAGGGTCTGGCCTTGGCAGGACAGACCATAGTTACCTGCCCAGCCTGGCAGAGAGAACTCCCCAATGGTGCTCTGTACACCCTGGGTTCCCCCCTCCCTGATGCCCCTGGCCCTGGTTTCTCCTTTCCCCTGTGTCTCCATTGGTTTTGGGACCCGGTGCCAGCCCTGTGTTCCCTGTGGGACAGTGGCCTTTCCTGCCCTTTGTTCCTCCCCCACACCTCAGGGTCATTGGCTGCTAAAGCTCATACTTCACCCTGACACCGGCACGTGTTCATTCCTTTTTGCCTGGATTTCCCTTTGGCTCCTGGTAATAAACTTGGCTGGGACTGACCTAGTGCTAAGGTCTCCTTGCCTCTCGGGCTGAGCCAGCCTCATGGTGTGTGTGATGTGTGAGCTGAGTGTTTGCCTGAGTTTCCCCAAGTGGCCTTTCCACCGGAGAGGCTTTTTGCGATCCTGGTTCCAGCTCCACTCCTAAATACATGACGCTACAAGTTATCACACTCCTTTCCCTCCTTTTCGCAGACTTTCTCCAGGAGGAGCTGAAGCCCACAAGTCCCCGCCATGGATTTCCAGCATCGCCCCGGGGGTAAAACCGGCAGCGGGGGCGTGGCCTCGGCCTCCGAGAGCAACCGGGACCGGCGGGAGCGGCTGCGGCAGCTGGCCCTGGAGACCATCGACATCAACAAGGTGGGGACAGCAGGGCCTCCACAGCCCGGGAGTCACAGTCATGGGAGCCCAGATGGGTTTGGGTTGACAGGGATGCTAAAGTTCATCCAGGGACACGCCCCACTATCCCAGCTTGCTCCAAGCCCTGTCCATCCTGGCCTTGGACACTTCCAGGGATCCAGGGGCAGCCACAGCTGCTCTGGGAAATCCATGCCAGGGCCTCACCACCCTCACAGCCAATAATTTCTTCCCAATATCCCATCTAAACCTACCCTTAGTCTATTTGAACCCATTCCCCCTTGTCTTGTCCCTCCAGGCCTTTTTCCAAAGTCCCCCTCCAGCTCTCTTGGAGCCGCTTTAGGCTCCATGGTCACCCCAGAGCCTTCTCATCTCCAGGCTGAGGTGTGGATTGGGTTTAAATACTTCTGTTTCTGAGCATGTGGGGTTAAATGAGGAATATTTGGGACACATATTTGTGTGCTCTGCCAGCTCTTGTGTATCCATCTATTTCCAGTCTCTTCAGGGCTGGTTTGGGTTGTGGTGTTTCTTGCTGCAGTCGGGAATTCTGTCACTAGTGCACACAGCTGCTCTTGGTTCTCTCTGCTTCCTCCTCCTAAAGCTCTCCTGTGCTGTTAATTTAAAATCTGAACTCAGCTACAGGATGCCAGGATATCCTGAGCTGGGAGGGACCCACAGATCCATCAGTGCAGCCCCTATCCCTGCACAGACACCCCAACAGTCCCAGCCTGAGCATCCTCGAAACGCTCCTGGAGCTCTGGCAGCCTTGGGGCTGGGACCATTCCCTGGGGAGCCTGGGCAGTGCCCCAGCAGCCTCGGGGGATAGAACCACTTCCTCCAGTGCAGAACTCTGCAGTATTTTGCCATTTGCCAATGGATTTTGCTCATAACTTGTCTATCATTCTTTTCCCAGGACCCCTATTTTATGAAAAATCATCTGGGCTCCTACGAGTGCAAGCTTTGCCTGACGCTCCACAACAATGAGGTGAGGGGAACAGCTGCCTGTCCTGATCCCAGCAGCAATTTGGGAATGACAGTGGCTTCAGCACCTGCACAGTGTCTGCTGAGACATGAGGGGTGGTTAAACCTGGCAGTGGGTGACAGCTCAGCAGCTGAGAGCAATCTGCACTTTTGGAGTGAGATTCCTCCGTGCTGAGGATTAAAACATTCCCTTGTCAGGGTGTGTTACAATCTCCCTGTGACAGGAATGTTTCAGTCATGGCTTCATTTAACTTCTACGTTGGTTTTTATTTCAGGGGAGTTACTTGGCACATACCCAGGGGAAGAAACATCAGACCAATTTGTAAGTCACCTCTACTGTAACTTTATTCTCCATTATATTAATATTAATATTATGATATTGGGTATCTGTAGTCTTTGACCTCCATTGCATTCTGCTTGATTGTTCTTTTACTGTGGTTCCTCATGCAGCCAGGAGGAACAGCCTGGATCTGCTTGAAAAGTGGTGCTGAAAATCTCCAGTTTAAGCTAAAGTTCAAATCCAGTTGTGAAATTTCTGAAGGAAGTAGGAGAAAGTTTTAAAAGCAAATTGTCTGAGTCTAGTTAGAAGGACCTCTGCCTGCCAGAGCTCCAGGAGCATTTGGACAACGCTCTCAGGGTGGGATTGTTGGGGTGTCTATGCAGGGCCAGGGGTTGGATTTGATGATCCCTGTGGGTCCTTCCAACTCAGGAGATTCCAAGATTCTGTGATTTGGATTTGTCAGTACAGGTTTGGAGGAGCTCGTAAGTTTTATTTTAAGGAATCTAGTTTGCTTTGGTTTATCTCTGTGGGTTTGGCTTTTTTTTTTTCCTTTTTTTTTTTCTTTTTTTTTTTTTTTTTTTCCCTTCATTTTGATTTCAAGAATTTAAGTCTTCCCAAATTCATCTGTGGAGCCTGGCCTCAAGGTTATCGTGAGGGTGGATCAGATGATTGAGTGACAGCCTTTAGCTAGGGGGAGGATGGATACAGCTGGGGAAGGGAAATGGGATTTCCTGGCATGATTCCTGTGAAATGCTGTGCTGAGGGATTCAATCTGCCCCTGGTATCCTTCAGGAACAAAGGCAGGTAACCCTTAAATTCTGAAATGAATCCCCAGGGCCCGACGAGCTGCCAAGGAAGCCAAGGAAGCCCCTGCCCAGCCTGCCCCAGAGAAGGTCAAGGTGGAAGTGAAGAAATTTGTGAAAATTGGGCGCCCAGGTTACAAAGGTGAGTCAGGGGTGGCCAGGAGGACCCTGATGGGCAGTACCTGCAGTGCCCTGCTGGGATGTGAATTATTCATTAGTCTTTTTAGTAGTTCTGCCCATTAATAAGATATGGGCTCTTTCCTAGAGTCCTTTTATTGTTTAAATTGCTTATGGAACATCTTTTTATTGCTGACAGGCAAGGGAGGATTACTTTAATAATAGATGGGTGTGTCTCAGGCTGCCAGGGAGATGATGGCATTTCATCTCTGCTTCTCTTGTGCTGCAGCACCTTTCACTAATGCTGTAAATCACTCACTCCATTGCAGAACTCACGTTGTATTTCCTGAAATCCCATCATTTTGGCCTTCAGTACAAAATTTGGCTTTTTAATCTCAGCAGTGCTTTGCCCCACAGCAGCTGAACTTCAGTAGAGGAGAATCATGGAATAATTTAGGTTGGAAAATACCTTTAAGATCATCAAGTCCAACAGTAAACTTAGCACTGCCAAGGCCACAACTAAATCATGTCTCCAGATGCCACATCCACAGATGTTTTAACACTCCTGGGGTGGTGATTCCTGGACAGCCCCTTCCAATGCTTTACAGCGCTTTCAGGGAAGGAATTTTCCCAATATCCAACCTAAATCTGGCCCAACCTGAGGCTGTTCCCTCTCCTCCTGTCCCTGTTCTCTGGGAGCAGAGCCTGACCCCCCCCGCTGTCCCCTCCTGTCAGGGAG
Source organism: Zosterops lateralis (assembly GCF_965231275.1). Taxonomy (NCBI): domain Eukaryota; kingdom Metazoa; phylum Chordata; class Aves; order Passeriformes; family Zosteropidae; genus Zosterops; species Zosterops lateralis. The sequence goes on from NC_139789.1 coordinate 1,710,829, forward strand.
TTGTGCAGAGCCACAAGGTCCCCCCTGAGCCTGAGCCCCTTTCCCAGCTCCCTCAGCCTCTCCTGGTGCTCCAGACCCTTCCCCAGCTCAATTCCCTTCTCTGGACACATTCCAGCCCCTCAGGGTTCTTCTTGGGCTGAGGGGCCCAAACCTGCCCAGAGCAGCAACACAGAGCCCAGAATGGTTTTGGGTTTAAGGAAGGGACCTTAAAGCCCCTCCAGTGCCACTCCTGCCATGGGCAGGGACATCTTCCACTGTCCCAGGGTGCTCCAAACCCCGTCCAGCCTGGCCTTGGACACTGCCAGGGATCCAGGGGCAGCCACAGCTGCTCTGGGCACCCTGTGCCTGGGCCTAACCACCCTCACAGAAGTAGCTTTGGTTAAAGATAATGTAACATTTTGTTTGAAAAGCAGGAGAAAAATCTTGTAATATTCAGTTGTTGGAAACTTTGTGTTTCCCGGGGCAAATTAATGCTGCTCTCACCCTGCTGCCCTGCTGGGGGAGGTTCTCAGATTTTTTTTTTTTTTTTTTTTTTTTTTTTTTACAGTCACCAAGCAGAGAGACCCAGAAACAGGCCAGCAGAGCCTTCTCTTCCAGGTAAGGGCAGGGTTAAAACTCCTTGTCAGGGTTTTCAGGTAAAACTGCTAAATGAGCAATTCTTTGCAGGACCCATGAAATTAATAATAATAAGGAGTTCCTAGTTTCTGCAGCTGATTGTATTGAGCAAATCCCTGAGCTCAGCTGTCAGGCTGTGTAGTGTGAGGTGGGATGAGATGAGATGAGATGAGATGAGATGAGATGGTCTCAGAATCGCAGGATAGTTTGGGCTGGAAGGGACTTCAAAAATTATCTATTTCTGCCCCCCTGTGATGGGCAGGGACATTTCCCGTGAGACCAGGGTGCTCTAACCTGGCCTTGGACACTTCCAGGGATGGAGCAGCCACAGCTTCTCTGGACAAGCTGTGCCAGGCCCTCCCCACTCTCACAGGAAGCAATTCCTTCCCAATATCTCTCCTAAATTTCACCTGGTTTAGTTTGGGGTCTTTATGGTCCCTCCCAACCCAAACAGTTCAGGGATTCTCAGCCCTTCCCTCTGCTGTTTGTTCCCTTTGTGTTGGGGATTGCTCTGGGCATGCTCCATACTGGGGAATGTGTTTGGAGCAGAGGGTGTGGTGCAGAGGGGGGGTTGTTAATGCTGCCCTGCCCCCCCAGATCGATTACCCTGAGATAGCTGAGAGCATCATGCCCCGGCACCGCTTCATGTCGGCCTACGAGCAGCGCATCGAGCCCCCGGACCGGCGCTGGCAGTACCTGCTGATGGCAGCTGAGCCCTACGAGACCATCGCCTTCAAGGTGAGACTGGGACACCTCGCACAGAAAACCTGGCACAGAAAACCTGGGAGAGTTCCCTTCCTGCCTTAGCCAGGTCTAGGGAGGGGATTGTCCTGCTCTGCTCTGTGCTGGGGTGGCCTCACCATCAATGTTGTGTGTGGTCACTGCCATGTAAGGAAGATATTGAGACATTAGAGAGTGTCCAAAGGAGGGACATGGAGCTGGGGAAGGCTCTGAGGAGAGGCTGAGGACACTTGGCTCGTTCAGCTGGAGCAGAGGAGACTAAGGGGAGGCTCCTCGGGGGCTGCAGCTCCTCCCGAGGGGAGGCAGAGGGGCAGGGGCTGAGCTCTGCTCTGGGACAGGGACAGGAGCCCAGGAAGGGCTGGAGCTGTGTCAGGGCTTGGGATGGAGCTCAGGGAAAGGTTCTTCCCCCTGAGGCTGCTGGGGCACTGCCCAGGCTCCCCAGGGAATGGTCCCAGCGCCAAGGCTGCCAGAGCTGCAGGAGCGTTTGGACAACGCTCTCAGGGATGCTCAGGGTGGGATTGTTGAGATGTCTGTGCAGGGACAGGGGTTGGATCAATGATCCCTGATGGTCCCTTCCCACTCAGGATATTCTGTGATTAATTCTTGATGAACCTTCTGATGTCTGTGCTAACCTTCAGGGGTTAATGGAGTGGGAAGGGGGGTCAGGAAGATGTGGCTGGAAGTCATTAAACCCCACTGAGGTTTGGTGCAGGACTCTGGCATGAAAAACAGACTGAGCTGAGCTCTGGGGAGCTGTGAATTCCCTGTGTCTGACACAGACAGGAGCCTCCTGGGCTTCGCTCCTCAGCCTCTGTGCAGATGTTCAGGGAGGGATTTTTGCTGGTTGTCCTTGACCGATAGGGGAGTAACTTAATTCTTTCCTGCCCCCACCTCTGTCTAATAACAGCCCTGCACGGCCTGGAATAACTGTTCTTATCTTACAGGCTCTGGGGCTAAAAAGGGCCTTTGAGCTAATCTGGTGCTGCTAAGAATAGCTATGTGTTCTCTTTTGGTGCAGGTGCCAAGCCGAGAAATTGATAAAGCAGAGGGAAAGTTTTGGACTCACTGGAACAGAGAAACCAAACAGGTAACTGAGGTTTTGTAAGGTCTGTCCTTAAGGAGAGCAGAGCAACTTCAGACAGTGACATCAGTTCTGTCCTGCTGCTTCTGATGTTCAAATCTCCATTCCCTCAATGCACCTGTGCAGCGAGAGCTCCTGACAGAGATCCTCCTGTGTGGGATCTTGGAGAGGATGAAATTTTTGGCAGCAGCAGCAGGATGGGGCATAAATATCCAGAGAAAAGGAGGCTCAGGGGGACCTTGCTCTTAAAAGTGGGACAGGAGGGTGCAGCCAGATGAGGGTCAGGCTCTGCTCCCAGGAAGCAGGAGAAAAGGCCAGAGGGAACAGTCTCAAGCTGTGCCAAGGGAGTTTAGGTTGAATATTGGGAAAATTCCTTCACTGAAAGTGTTGTCAGACATTGAAACAGAGTGGCCAGGGCAGTGGTGAAGTCACCACCTTGGGAAGTGTTCAAAAACATGTGGATGTGGCATTTGTGGACATGATTTAGTGGTGAATGTGGTGGTGTTGCTGAGCTGATGGCTGGACTTAATGATCTTAAGGTTAGGTTTGGCTTTTCCCACTTTAATGGTTCCATTATAAATGTGCCACACCATGTCCTCTCCTGGCTCTGGGCCTTGTGTTCCCTGCACACACCTGGCTGAGGGAGCCTGGGGCTGGTGGGGCTCCCCTGTATCCTGTGAGAGCAGGGGACAGTGCCTGGGGAGTTCTCTCCCCTCACAGGGACCTCAGTGCCCAGAGGAGTTAAAATCTGAGACAAGACTGGTGCCAGTCACAGCTGCTGCCAAGGCTGGTGCATCTGAGGGTAACAGGAGGGGCTTGAGCTGTGCTCTGGGGCAGAGAGCAGCTCCTGTGTGCTGGCAGAGCTGTCTCCAGGCTGCTGGGGCACTGCCCAGGCTCCCCAGGGAATGGTCCCAGCCCCAAGGCTGCCAGAGCTGTTTGGACAACGCTCTCAGGGATGCCCAGGGTGGGATTGTTGGGGTGTCTGTGCAGGGTTGGACTCAGTGATCCTTGTGGGTCCCTTCCAGCTCAGGATATTCCAGGATTCTATGAATCTCTTGATTTAATTGTTCCCTTCTCTCTGCTTTCCTCCCATTCCCAGTTCTTCCTTCAGTTCCACTTCAAGATGGAGAAGCCCCCGGCGCCCCCGAACCTCCCCCCGGGGCCCCCGACGGTCAAGCGGCCGCCGCCCCCTCCCCTGATGAACGGGCTACCCCCGCGGCCGCCCCTGCCCGACTCCATGCCCCCCCCTCCCCCTGGGGGCATGGCCCTGCCCCCCATGCCCCCCTCGGGGCCGGTGCCGCCCCCCCCGGTGCCCCCCCAGCTGCCCCCCGCCCCCGGGGTGCCCCCCCCCGCCCCCCTGCCCCCCATGATGCGGCCGCCGCTGCCCACGGAGGGGCCGGGCACCATCCCCCCTCCCCCTCCCTCCAACTGAAGCCCCTCCTGGACTCCATTCCCTGGGATTTGTGTCCTTTTAGCTGCAGCTCACCCCCCGTTCAGGGAACAGCTCCTTTTTGTATGTATGGAAGCTTGCCTGGATTCTCTAGGTTCATTAAAAGATTTTTGATTTTCCTTTCCCTCTGGTTTCCTGGGCTGCTGTGAGTTCACTTTCCTTACCCCTCAGATACAGGAAACATTCCCAGGCTGGTTATATTTTGGAAATTCTCCATAGAAGAGGCAAAGGATTGGGAATCTCAAGGCACCCCCTCCTGACTGGATATCTCCATCAGCTTGGATGTATCCTCCTCAGGCTGCCTGATGAGTGTCCCATTAATTATCCCCCATTAATCAGTTTTGATTCAACCAAAGCCCTTCATCTCTGTTCATTCACTGAGGGGGGATGTAGAAAGGCTCCTGTTAGTGATATTGAATCTTAGTTTATTATTATAATTCATTAAGTGTCAGTACTAGGGGGTAGTACCTGCTGTCACACGATTTTATTGTGTGTTCTCCTCCCACTGACAGCTCTGTTCAGGCAAGTTTTTAGTTCTCTGTGGGTTTATTTATCCTGAATGTTTCCTTCCAACCATCACTTGGTTCCCATAGAAAAGCAGCAGCAGTTCTGCCATTTTTCTGGCCTTTCCCAAGTTCTTGAACTGGGGAATCTGGGGCGGGGGAGGGGGGGGTGTCAGTGGGTGAGGTTGAGGCACCACAAGAGCCCTACAGCTGCACCCCCTTGATGGGGGAATCAAAGCCTTCATCTCTGCTGCTGCTGGGCTGGGCTGGGCTGGTCCCAGTCAGACACAGAATCCCAGACTGGTTTGATTGGGAGGGACCTTAAATCCCACCTTGTGCCACCCCCTGCCATGGGCAGAGACACCCCCCACTGTCCCAGGTTGCTCCAAGCCCCATCCAGCCTGGCCTTGGACACTGCCAGGGGTCCAGGGGCAGCCATAGCTGCTCTGCGCACCCTGTGCCAGGGCCTGCCCACCCTCACAGCCAAGAATTCCTGCCCAATATCCCATCTAGCCCTGCCCTCTGGCACTAGGAAGCCATTCTCTTGTCCTGTCCCTCCATCCCTTGTCCCCAGTCCCTCTCCAGCTCTCCTGGAGCCCCTTTAGGCCCTGGCAGGGGCTCTGAGCTCTCCCTGGAGCCTTCTCTTCTCCAGGTGAACACCTGCAGCTGTCCCAGCCTGTCCCCAGAGCAGAGGGGCTGCAGCCCTTGGAGCAGCTCCAGGCTTTGTCAGCTGCTGTAAAGTGACCTCAGACTCCTCCAGCCCTCGCTGTGGTGTCCATGTCCTGCTCTAGTTTGGGAGCTCTGTCTGTTCTTGACAATCCTGAGCTCCAGACTGCAAAGACTTGGAAAGAGAAGGGTCTTCCCTTCCAGAGAAGGGTCTGGGACTTTTTTTGTTGGGACACTTTCCCTTGCCAAAATTAGGAGAGGCCTTAGGTGGAGGGCAGGTTCCCAGTGTGGTTTAGGCAGGTGCCATTGGCAATTCCAGCTGTTCCAGTGAGTCTGGGCATCTCATGGAGGGAAAAGTCCTTGCAATATGTGTGTATGAGGCTTTCTAAGGGGGGTTCTGAGGGCTCAAAGTCCTCAGGCTGCTGCTAACCCAGTGATTGTCATTCCCAGGATGAAACCCTTTTCCAAGGCAGCCTGTCGGGCTGCAGGGTGTGAGGGGAAGATTTTCCATACATTTACTTATTTCAGCCCATTATCTGCCCCTGTCCCCCTCCTCCTGCTCTGGCTCGCTCTCCCCTCCCGGTGTTTCAGTGCCGATGGGGTTGTACGTGCCAGTCCCCATGAGGATCCCATTCCAGACACTCATCCTCCTTTAGAAAACATCCAAAGTCAAGGCCGTGCATCCCTAACGAGTGAGTGCAACAGCTTCGATTTTTGCACGTTTCCAAAACGAGCCGCAGACCCAAAAATAGAACAAAAAAACGTTTCTTTGCCACCTCCCTCGCTCCTCTGCAGCGCGACAGCCCCGGGGCGGCTCAGGGGAGGCGGTTGTGCCTCGGCCACTCAAGGCCACCCGTGGTTAAAAGGGAGACGCCGTCCTCCCTCCTCCTGCCGAGGGCTTGGGATGCGTGAGCTGCTCCAGGGAAGAGCCGAGGTGGAACCATGAGCGCTCTCAGGGGGCTCCTGCTGTGCCTGGTGCTGCTGCTCCCCTCGGCAGCTCTGCCCAGGAAAGAGGAAAGGGATTCCCTGATGGAGCTGAGCCTGCCGGAAGGGCTGGGGCTGGAAGCAGAAGGGAGAAAGGTGGGAAATGGAAGTTTACAGGAGGCACCCAGGTCCAAGAGGGATGCTGCCACTCGCCTCTTCTCCAAGCCTGAGCCGGGAGCCAAATGCCCGCAGGGAGTGGCTGAGGAGGGGGGCCCGGGCTGGTCCCGCTCCAGCCTGCAGCCCTGGCCCCTGGGCGGCCTGGAAGGGCCCGTGTGCAGGGTGAGGATGGAGCAGGGTGGGGCCACCCCGAGGCACATGGAGGTGGTGGGTGTGCTCAGCCACTACGAGAGCAGCTTCATCAAACTGCTGAGACGGCACCGGAGCTGGGACGGGAACTTCCCGGGCACCTTCGGGCTGTGCTGGGCCGGGGAGGCAGCGGCTGCTCCCCATCCCCTGCAGAGGATCCACGAGCACCTGCTGGAGCCGGGGCTGGACAGATTCCTCGTCCTGCACCTGGAGGAAGGTTGGTGGGAGAGCTCTGCATGCTCCGAGGTGGAGCAGGGAGGGGAAGGATGCAGGGCTCGGGATGGTGATGCTGTTTGCTGGCCTGAAGTCAGGGATTTAAACACAGAATTAAATTTGAGGGTTGGGTTCCCTTTAAAAACAGCGAAGTGATGGAGTGAAATGTTTCTGGGCATGGCAACGTGGCTCTGGCACCTGTCCCCACCTCTGACCAACAGCCAGGTGCCACATTCCAGCCGCCTTTGGGAAACGCTCTCAGGGATGCTCAGGGTGGGATTGTTGGGGTGTCTGTGCAGGGACAGGGGTGGGACTGGTAATTCTTGAGGGTTCCTTCTAGCTCAGAACATTCTGTGATTCTTCGTGGCTTCTGCTCTGCTCTCGTGAGTGTTTCTCACTTTCTGTGGATGGGTTTGGATCCCATCCCAGCTCTGGGGAGAAAGGAGGGGGTCGGACCCGGCTCCTCCCGCTGTGCTGTGAGCCCGGCGTGGGCTGTTCTCCTCACTCTTGGGGCTGTGGAGCAGCCCGGAGTCCTGGGCTGTAGCTTCAGCCTTATGGGAAAACCTCAACACACTCCCCTGTCCCATCCCGGTGCTGGAGAGGGAGTAACACTCTCCAGTTTAATCCGTAACAAGAGGGCGTTGACCGTTTCTTTCGTCCTGAAATCTTCCTCTTCTCCCGGGATTTGGATTTTCAGCTGAACTCAGCAGTGCCAGGCAGTGGGGAAGTGGCTCTTCCCCGAGCAGTGGGGAACCACAACGTCCCCGAGCCACTGGAGAGCAGATTCCCCTGGGATCTGGGGGAGGAGCTCCCTGCCCGCCGGGTGCAGGGTCTGTCCCGCTCTCCATCTCCCTGGAGCCGGGACGGGATTTGCTATGTCCCTTCCCCCTGCCGGCTCCTGTCCCAGGTGTTCTGCTCCTTGCCTGGGGACAGTGCTCGGAGCCCCTTCCTCAGCCCCGGAGCCCCGCGGGCCGGGGGGATTCACGGCCGTGTCTCCCCCGTTCCAGTGCAGTGGGAGGCGCAGGTGAAGCTGCGGTTCCAGCTGGTTTTCCAGGCGGAGGTGGGCCGGGCTCTGGGAGAGCTGCAGGCGGCCGTGATGCTCTTCTACCTGGGCCACCGGGCGGGCCGGGGCTCGGGGCACCCGCAGGAGCTGCAGGTCACCGGCCCGGGGCTGCTGCGGGACCAGGTGGGTCCGGGCCCCGGTGGGAGCGGGGGGCGGTGCCCCGGCCCTGCTGCCCTGGGCCTTTGTCCTCCCTCCCAGCCCATTCAGCAACCCCTCCCGGTCCCTCTGCTATCCCCTCCCATTTCATTCATCGCTCCCCCCAGACGCTTTGCTATCCCCTCCCAGTCCATTCACAGTCCCCTCTCAATCCATTCACAGTCTCCTCCCAATCTATTCAGAATCCCCTCCCAGCCCCTTTGTCCCCCCTCCAGCCCCTTCGCCAACCCCGCCCCGTCCCTTTGCCATCCCCTCCCAGCCCCTCCGCCCCGTCTCCCGCTCCTGCCGGGCCTGAAGATGGAGCTCTTACCCCGTCCCCAGCAGGGGCTGCCCGGGGTGCCCAGCCCGGTCTGCGGTCCTGATCCCCCGCCTGCCCCTCGGGGGTTCAGTGGGTTCCCTGCACCCCGCGACCCCCGGGGCAGCTCTGGGGCTGGGGCGAAGCTCCCGGGGGTCCCCACGCTCTGTGTCGCTGCTCCTGGGTGACCCGGAGCCCGCAGGGACCAGAGCGGGGGCTCATGTCAGTGTGTCCCCCGTGATGTCTCACCCACCCCTCGGGTTTCTGTGTTTTCTGTCTCGGTGCAGAGGCTCTGCCTCTCCAGGGACACGCAGTACTTGGCCCTGGCAGCCGCCGCAGCCTCGGTCACCCGCAGCGCGGAGCGGCTCCGCTTCTCGGCTTCGCTGACCATCCACGGCGGAGCGGGAGGTAGGGACGGGGACACCCCGGGGACACCCTGGGGACAGCAGGGCACCTGCCCTCGTGTCCTCGCTCGGACGTTTGGGGTCCTCTGAGTCCCACGAGAGGCGGTGGGGACGTGCGGGAGACCCCAGAGCAGAGTCCTCCCCTCTCGCTGCCGCAGCAGGTGCCGCCCTGCCCCGCTCGGAGGTGCAGCAGCTCCTCTTCGGCTCCGATGACAAATGTTTCACCCGGATGACCCCGGTGCTGCTGCTGCTGGCCGAGTCCCGGCAGCTGGAGGAGGAAGAGGATGATTTGGCTCCATCCTCCTACCTCTCTGCTGAGAGGGTGCTGGACACGGCTCCGTACCCACAGCTCAGGTCCGTGGCCGTGGCTGCAGGACGGGAAAACACAGGGGCTGGGAGATGAACTGGGACGGGGCAGCCCCAGCTGTGGGACCATGGACGGCTGTAGGGCACGGCCTGGTGGGACCCCCGGGGTACACGGGGCCCCTGTGACTCTCCTGTGTTCTTGCAGCCCACCCCAGGCCGGGCCCGAGGAGCTGCCGACCCCCACGGCCCCGAGCCAAGGCAACGCCTCGTCCCCCGGCAGCGCCCAGTTCCTGGGGATCCTGACCCGCTTCATCCGGCAGCTCCTGAGCTCCTCCAGCGAGCCGCCCCCCCAGCCCAGCGCCCACCACAGGCTGGACTTCGAGGTGATGGAGACCCTCCCTCACCAGCTGCTCAACCTGTCGGAGGAGGCGGCGCTGGAGCGGCTGGTGCAGTCGGAGGAGCCCTCGGTGCTGCTGCTGCCCCAGGACAGCGGGGCCGTGCTGGAGCAGCACCTGGGGGACTGGCAGCCCGAGGACACCGTGCTGCAGCTGCTGCTGGGCAAACTGCAGCTGGTCATCCAGGAGCTCAGGGACATCCCGGCTTTCCGAGCCAACGCGGCGCTTTTCCAGCACCTCCTGACCTTCTGCTATTACCCTGCGGGGCCGGGGCAGGCCGGGGCGGCCGAGCGGGGCCCGGGCTCTCGGAAGCTGCGCACGCTGCTGCTGCTCAAGGCGCTGCAGTCGGTGCGGGCGCGCTGGCAGGAGCGCAGGAAGGTGCAGCGGCAGAACCGCAGCGCTCGGCACCAGGCGCACTGCCGCCTGCAGGAGCTCACCATCGACCTGCGCGACCGCCACTTCATCGTCATGCCCACCGTGTACGCGGCCAACAACTGCGAGGGGCCGTGCCGGCTGCCGCTGTCCACGCGCGTCCCCAGCTACTTCTCGCACACGGTGCTGCTGCTGGGCGTGCAGGAGCGCGGCTCGCCGCTGCGCAGGGCGCCCTGCTGCGTGCCCGTGCGCTACTCGGACCAGCTCATCATCAGCCTCTCCTCGGACGGCCTGGAGATCCGCAAGTTCCCCAACATGGTGGCAGAGGAGTGCGGCTGCCGGTGAGGCTCCCGCCGGCCTCCCCGCCCGCCCCGGCCCGGCCCCTCTCCCGGTTTGCCCTCCCGGCTCGGGATCTGGTGCTTCTCGCCAGAGACGGGAGCTCCCCGCGTGTCCTTTCCCCGTGGTTTGGCTCGTTAGCGTCGCTCTGGTTCTGGGTTCATCCACGCCTGTCCCTGGGGCCGCTCCGTGTTCCTCTGGGGCTGTCCCCGCTCCCGGGGGGCAGTTTGGGCTGGGCACGGGCACGGCAGGGCCGTGGGGAGGGGGCAAAGCTTGGCAGATCCAGGCAGGACCACTCTTATTTATCCCTCACTCTCTGCTCCTGTAGTGGCTGGGAAGGGCAGGTGCTGCTCCCTCCAAGCCTTGCAGCGTCCTCTGGCCATTCCCAGCCCACGGCCCATCACTGCTCCCCCCGGCTCCCCCTGTGACAGCAGAGCAAGAGGCCGAATCCCCTGGCAGGGAGCAGCCGTGCCCTGGGGACACGTCTCTGTGTGAACCGGGGCCGTGAGGAGCCCTGGCCGTGCCTTGGGGCTCCCGGCCAGGTCACATCTGCGTCACCCCGCGCTGACCCCGCTGCCGGGGCCGGGGGAGGAGGGAGGGAGCGATCCCGTTACACCTCCCGGGCTGCTCGCACCATTCATGGGAGCGGGAGCGAACGGCTGCCAGAGCACCTGCTGCGCGTCCCCGCCGGCGTCAGCGCGGGCCGCCTGCCCCAGATCATCTTCCAGCCGAGCCCAGCCCTCAGCCGGGGATCCAAACCCGCGGGAAGCAGCTCCTGGGCTTGTCCTGGCTACGCCTCCTTGGGTTTTGCAGTGTCCCCACGGGGAGGCACGGCTGGGGGCTGGTACCCACCAGACCCAGCCCCAGGATTAGCCCTGAGCCCCTCGGCTTCGGGGGGTGCAGAAAACACACACACACATAACCAGGGACAAAACACATAACCAGGGACAAGGGCTTTTCTCATTTTCCTTTTCTTTTTCCTATTTTTTTTAAAACATCCAGTTGAATACCTTATTAAAAATGAAAATAGTTTATTTTAACCACTGTTGATTTAGCAAATACTGAAACCTGCCATGGGTCGGGGCTGTGAACGTCTCTGGCTGTGTGATATTGCTCTTGTGTTTCCTTCCTAAAAGCGACTCGGAGAAGGCGAGGCCCGCAGGGATCCCTGGGGAAGGGCTCCAGCCCTGCTCTGTCACCAGCACCTTCTGGGCCACCCCGCAGCAATGGGGTGAGGTGGGGGGTCTGTCCCCGATGTCCCTCTGAGGACGGCTGCAGCCTGGTTCCGTAACCCAGAATATTCTTCTCTCTTGATTTGCTTTTAATAAAACCATTAACCCAAGAGCTGCACAGTCTGGACACAACTCTGTTCACTGGGATCCCTGCACCGCCCTGGAACCACGAGTGGAGATGAGCTGCAGAGGGATCTGGGGTGGGGATGGAGAAGTAACGAGGCCCAAAGAAGCTCCTTCCATGAGTCCTTTCAGGTCGCCTTTGATCCAGGGGGGGCAAAGTCCCCGGGGAGGCTGGTGCCAGGCTCCTGGGCTGCTCTGCTGCTGCTCGGGGGTCCTGGGGTGCTGCACAGCCGGGGGTGTCTGGAGGGCAGGCAGGGGCGGGGTCCCTTGCCGGGGGCAGGGGTGGGATTGGATCCCCCTGGATCCAGCGTCACCGAGCCCCGCGCCCGCCCCGGCCTCAGTCCCGCCTCTTGCCCTCCCTGGTCCTGCCGTCCCTGCCCGGCGCCGGCTCCCAGGGCTTCCTGCCCTTCTGCTGCTTCCAGTCCCGCCTCGGGCTCTCCCGGCCGCCGTCAGCCCTGCCGGGACGGCCCTTCCAGCCCTCCCTCCTGGACTCATCCCGCTCCCGCCGTCTCTCCTTCCTCTCCTTCCTCTCCCGGTCTCGCTTCTTCTGGAACTGCTGCTCGTGTTCCCTGGCGGCCCTGAGGGCTCTGCCAGGTTTGTCCCCCTGGCTCCTGTCCTTGGCTCGTGCCTCCCTCCGGCTGCTCCTCTCTGCATGCACAGCACGGCCTTCCCGGGCCTTCTCCTTCTTCTCCTCCTTCTTCTTCTCCTCCTTCTCCTCCTCTTCCTCCTCCTCCTCCTCTTTTTCCTCTTCCTCCTCATTCTCCTCTTTTTCTTCCTCCTTCTCCTCCTCTTCTTCCTCCTCCTCCTCCTCCTTCTCCTCCTTCTCCACCTTCTTCTCCTGCTTCTCCTGGCTCTTCTTCCCCTCCATCACAGCCATTGGCACCTCGGGGACATCTGCAGGTTCTTCGTCCTTGTCCTCCTCATCCTTGTCCTCACCCTTGTCCTCATCCTTGTCCTCATCCTCTGGTGTTGTTCGGCCAAACCACTTCTTGAAGATCCAGGGTTCTGCCTGTGGGGACAGAGGGGACCAGGAACTGATGATGCAGCCCAGGGACCGGGTTCCCTCTCCATCCCTCTCCCCGGGGACAAGCAGCTCCCTGCCCCGGGAGGTGCCCCCCTGACCCGCACCAGGTTGCTGTCAGCTTCGCTGTCATAGTCATCGTCCTCGTCTTCGTCATCACCGTCATCCTCCAGCGCGCTGCTCTCTGCTGGCGGCGCGGGCGGGGCAGTCACCACCTCCGGGATCTCCTCCGCCTTGGGGCTCACCACCTCTGGGAGGGGACAGGGACACTGTCAGTGTGTTTGGGGGGATATCCCAGACAGGGGCTCCCAGGGCCAGCCCGCCCTGCGGTGTGCGCCTGTCTCAGGCTGGATCCGGGGGATCCGGGGGGGAAGGAGCCTTGGACCCACCGGGAATGGGAGGGGGCGGAGGTTCCTGCCGGCCGCGGGCGAGCCCCTCCTTGGAGCATGGCGCTGCAAGAGAGGAGGGGACAGACAGGAGCCGGGCGGTGCAGCACGGTCTGGCCGCCCCTTCCCGCTCCGTGCGGCTCCCGACTCACCTTGGAGCAGCTGGAAGGTGACGCTGAGCAGGGCGACGACAGAGGCCACCAGGATGCACTTGTTGAGGGTGAGCCCTTCCCAGAGCAGCGGCTCCTCCGCAGCGTCCAGGCCGGGCGGCTCCACCTTGCTCTGCACGGGGAGGCTCCTGGGGACTGCGCCCCCACGGAAAAATGTTACTGGAGGGAACTGGGAAGAGGCAAAGAGCTCTGAACTGGGGAGTGGGAAGAGCTCTTAACATCCTCCTGCACAGCCCACTCAGGGCAGGGACAGGGACAGGGACAGGGACAGGGACAGGAGCTGCTCCTGCCACCTGTTTGCACTGCAGGAGTGGAGACAAGAGTCCCGGGGGCCGAGACCCAGGGGTTTGGGCCATGGTGGAGTTAGAGTGTCCTGGGGATCAAGCTGGGAAAAGCTCTGCCCGTGCTCCTCCTCCAGCAGCAAATCTGGGCAGGGTGGAGAGAAGGAGGAGGAGGAAGTGGAGGGTCTGGCTGAGGAGCCCCGTCTCCATCCCCGTGTCACTGATTTCCCCGGGGACTGTGGAGAGCACAGCTCCTCCTGTCCCTGCTCCATGGGCTGCCTGCGGACCCGGGATTGTCCCTCTGTGGCCACCCGGGGGCAGGGTGGCCATTCTGGGGCAGGGAAGGGCTTTCCCACACACCCACCTGGAGGCCCGGCAGCGCCGCCCTTGGCTCCCACCTTCTCCACCCGCTTCTTCTCGGCCGCTTTCCTGTCCCCGCCGAGCGGGGCTGGCTCTGGCATGTCCGGCTGCTGGCTCTGCCTCGGGCTGGTCCGGGTCCTGCTCGGAGACACCGCGCCGGGACTTTGCTCCTCTATTCCCTGCGGGGAGGGCGCGGAGCGTGGCCGGGGGGACAGGGACACGCTGCTCTGGGGGTCCCCGGGCTGAGCCGGTGCTGCCCCAGCGAGAGGCACCAACCCGGTTCCTGCAGCACCTGGGGCGTGTGTTCACCTCAACAGCCTTAGTCAGGGCTGTATTTTACGTTATTTAAGCTGGATTTGGCCACGAGTTAGCCTCGGCACACACGGGTGGGCTGAGGACTGAGGGTCCCCAGGCTGTGCTTGGGATCCCCCCGGAGCAGCCCTCGGGGCTGGACTGGGGCTGCAGCGTCCCCTGAGGGCGGGCTCGGTGTGTGGGGAGCGGAGGGAGCCGCGCTGTGCTCGGGCTCGGTGCTGAGCGCGGCTTTGGTGGCCGGGCTGGGTGTTGGTCAGTGCCACCAGGGAGAGCTGCCCACCGGCACGGATCAGTGACAGCGACAGCTGGGGGACCTTCAGCTGCCCCGGGATGGACGTGCTGCAGCTCTGCCGGACAGAATGTCACTGCAGGACAGCCCCAGCTCGGCCCCCTGACCCTGCCCCGGCACAGGGATCCATCCCCAGCACCCCCTGCCCTGGCACAGGGATCCCCCTGGCACCCCCTGTCCTGCCCTGGCACAGGGATCCACCCCCAGCACCCCCTGTCCTGGCACAGGGATCCATCCCCAGCACCCCCTGTCCTGTCCTGGCACAGGGATCCACCCCCAGCACCCCCTGTCCTGGCACAGGGATCCATCCCCAGCACCCCCTGCCCTGGCACAGGGATCCCCCTGGCACCCCCTGTCCTGCCCTGGCACAGGGATCCATCCCCAGCACCCCCTGCCCTGGCACAGGGATCCATCCCCAGCACCCCCTGACCCTGTCCTGGCACAGGATCCCCCCTGGCATCCCCACCCTGACCCTGAGCACTCACATGGGCTCCTCCACTCTCCCGTGGCTGTCGCTGCTCACCGGAGCGTTTGCATCTGTCGAAGACAAGCACAGCACAGCTCCTTACGTGACAAATTTGGGGAGGTGGGAATCCCCAGGGGCTGGGGGGTGTGGTGGCACCCCCAGCCTGCAGAGAGGGGACATCTGGCCGAGTTTCCCCCGTTGGTGTTGCCGAGTCACCCGTGGATGGAGAGAGGTGTCCCAAGTCAGGCAAAAAGCCTCCACCAGGCATCGAGAGGGTGCAACAGGAGCTCTGGAAAGGTCTGGGACTCTGAGCCCCCAAATGTCACCAACATGCATATCCCAGGGGAGTGGCAGCCCAAGGGACAGTGACCTCCCTGCCAAGGCACATGGCAGGACTAACAGACCAGGGTGTGCTCAGACAGCCTGAAAACACAAAGCCAGACACTGAAGGCCTGAGCCTGGACAGCAGGAGAAGTCTCAGCTACCATGGAGCAACCAGACCTCAGAAAGGAGCTCAAGGGGACTGCAAAGCTCAGGGAGGACTCTCAGGGCTTTTTCCAGCTGGGAAGTGGGAGAGCAGACTGAGGGTCCCCAGGGCTCCTCGGGGTCCTGTGGGTTTCTCTGCCCTGGGAGAGCTGTGGGGGTGGGAAGGCACCACAAGGTCCCAGCACCACTGGCCTCAGCCCTCTTGGCATCTGTGAGTCCAGTGCCTCAGGTGCCACATCCTGCCCAGAAGGAAGAATTTTTGCCCCCTTTGAGCCAGATTTAGTTTATTTCCCCCCTGTGGAACACTGAGAAAAGACACCAGTTCCCAGGATGAAACCTATGAGTCAATGTTGGAAACAGAATGGATAAAAAAGAGGAAACATTTTGGCCATTATCTGAAAGGTCTTTGCTTTCAAAAGGAAATAAAATGAGTCTTTGGTTTGTTTAAGTGATATAAGTCTGGTTCTTTCTCTGCTGGGAAGGGCCAGAGCTGCCCCAGGACTCTCGTGGTGGTTGGGGGGGGGGGGTTTCCCAGACCCAGGGAAAGCACCAAGGTGGAGAACTTTTCCTCAGAGTGTTTTCCCCCCACATGATTGCTGTGTTTTTGAGCTTCTCAATCATTCACTCTGGTTCTGGGCACAGATGAGCACCAGGAAGGTGGAGGAAGGCCCAAGCCTCTGTTCCTCTTCTCCCTGGCCATGATCCATGTTCCCATGGAGCTGGTGTCACACCGGTGTCCCTCAATGCCCGAGGTCACCCTGTGAAGTGACACCACCACAAAGAACCATTTCTGCCAGGCTGAGCTGTATCCTGCAGAGTCTCACACACCTCTCCAGTAGCCATGGCTCACGGTGAGGACAAGGAACCTCTTCTCCTGTCCTTCCTTGGCCACTCTGAGCTCTCCCTGCCCACCTGGACAGCCCTTTGGTGGCCTTAGGGCACCTCGAGTCTTTCTCCAATGCTGCACAAGGGCCATGTCACCTCGAGGGACCCTCACTAAACTGAGAGGGATCAACCACTGTGCCCACAGCACACCCCTGCTGGGTTCCCCAGTCCTCAGCTGAGCCCAGTGCCCTGTCACACAGTGGAGTGGGAGGAGTGCCAGGCTCCTTCCACATCTCCACCCCTTGGGCTTCACTCTGATGGAGAAGCCCAGACAGCCTCCAGACCCGGGGGCAGGCAGGTGTCCTCTGCCATGTGCCCCAAAGGCATGAACTTGGCCCCAGAGCTGACCAGATCCATGCCCAAGTCCGTTCCCTCTGGGCAGGAGATGGGGCTCTGTGCCCTGGCAGGAGGTGAAAGCACTCTAGGGCTCTACAATCCACACAGGATCCTTGTCCCCAGCTGGGATGGGCTGTGTCACCTGCAGGAGCAGCTGGTGATCCAGGCACAGCCACTGGCCAGGCCAAGCAGGGCAGGGGTGGCCACAGTGCCAGGGATGGCCACCAATGCCAGGGACACTTTGCCCACGGCAGGGCTGGCCACCCGCAGTCCCAAGCCCAGCTGCAGCCCCCGGCTCGCCCTGCCCCTGCCCAGGAGCGCTCCCATCCCTCTCCCTGCCCGCCCATCCCGCTCCCCGGGACTCGCGCCCCGCACGGATCCGCCCGTAAACGCTCAAAATCGCAGGCACTTAACAAATAATCAGCTCCGCTCTGCTGCCACGGGGACTTCTCCCGCACGGGCTGCCGAGGTCGTTTTCACCGCTGACTCACATCAAAGAAACTTCCAAAAATAGTCCCCTCGCCTGCCCCGCTCTCCCTGTCACCCTCGCCCGGGATGAGCCCCGCGGCTCTCGGTCCCTCGCGGCCAGAGGGAGCCGGGCTGGGGCCAGGGGCTGCCCAGGGGCTGCCCCACATCAGGGCTTAAAAGCCACAGATATTCTTACCTGGGGTCGGCCGCCGCCTCCTCCTCGGCTGCAGCCCCCGGGTGGCTCCGGCTCTGCCGGGTAAAGAACAGCAACAGCTGCCGGAGGGAGCCGGAGCAAAATAGCGCCCAATCACCGGGGCCCGAGCACCACAAAAGGCAGCTCGGCCCCGGCCCCGAGCGCAGGGGCTGCCCCGGGCACGGGGTGCGGCTCTCAGGGGCACCTGCGAGGGGGTTTGTCCCTCCGTGACACTCCCGGAGAGCACGGGGAGGGGACAAGGCCCCCAGCCCCGAGTGTCTGAGCCAGCTGTGGGAGGGATGGATGGATGGATGGATGGATGGATGGATGGACGGACGGACGGATGAATGGATGGATGGATGGAGGTGCAGAGGTGGAGCAGAAACCTGCCAGACACAGGTGAGAGAAATCCCCTGGGGGCAGCGGTGCTCAGACACCCCCAGTGAAAATCCCGTTTTGCAGTGTTTGGAGAGGTCCACTGCCTTCCCACCCCTCTGATGTCCCCACCCCTGTCCCCAAGAAGCTCTGTCACAGCCACAAGCATCTCCTGGGCAGGTGGGAGAGGGGATGTCCCATCCCATCCACTCTCAGGATACAGGGAGGAGATGAAGAATCCCATCTGGGGAACTGCAAAAGACCCTCGGGCTCTGGCCCTGCCTGTGGGGGTTATCCCGAGCCCCCCACGTCAGCACGGGCAGGAACAGCCTCAGGCAGGAGCTCCTGTGTCAGGGATGTGGTGCAGCAGTGACTGGGACCACTCTGGCACATTCCACTTTGAGGACATTGCTCTTATGGAGAGGCTTCAGGCTCAAACCCCTCCAAATCCCTGAAATTGTTACATTTCACACCTGCAGTATTGGCATTTTTCTTTATCAGGATCTAAAGGGGGAATAAAGCAGGCACTGCCTTTCCCAGGACACCTGGTGAGGTTGGGTCTGGCCCTGCTTTAGGAGCTCTCTCAGCACAGGAGCTCAGGAGCAGCCTCTGCTCTCCAGGGCAGGGATTTGCCCTCTCTGGCAGGGACAGGGCTGAGCACACTGAGGGATGAACAATGTGATGGATGGATGGAGGGAAGGGGCTGCACACAGCCCCCCACACCAGCCAGAGCAGTGGGGACACTCTCAGGAGAGTTTTCCTGGTTTTCCAGGAGGGTCAGGGCTGTTTGCTTGCGTGGCATTTGCTTTATAGGGAGATGATGAAAGAAGAAAATCATCAACAGGCCAAATAAAATCCCTTTTCCTCCCAGTTAATCACGTTCCTCGTGCTGCCCCCAGATTTGTTCCTTGCTCCTGCCTCCCGTGGGTGAGCTGGTCCTTCCAGGAAAGATGCCAGGGGCTGAACAGGCACCGTCTGCACTCGCAGAGCTCTGGCAAAACACCCTCCCACTTCATCCTTACATGGAGCCACAGGATAGAGAGCTCTCCTCACCCTTCCTAGGACCTTTCAACACCCCGTGCCCGCAGCGGGGAGGGACCGGCAGCGTTTTTGCCTCCACACGTTTAGCTCGGAGCAGTTCCCCGTGGAGCTGCAAAGCCTCCACCTCCATCACACAATTTATCCCGGGCAGATGGAGGAAAGAGATTCCCGGAGGCAAATTCTTTCCTAATCTCTTGAACCCCCCCAAATCCCAGCTTCTTCCTTGCTCTGAGCCTGATAAAAGCGTCTCTGGGAAGGGTGAGCTCAGGGAGGGGGAAACCCGATCCGGCTGGGAGAGCAGGAGGACAGAGCCAGGTGGGAGAGCAGGGGAGGGCAGTGGAGCAGCGTCCAGGCCAAATACTGACTTTGGATTGCACAGCCCCTGTTCCCTGGCTTCCAGGGCTGTCCACTGGCCTCTGTCCTCACGAACTGTGGTCTGGGCTGTGCTGCAGCATCCCCCCACTGCCATGGCAACGCTCACTTATCCTCCCACCAGGACATCATCTCCCTTCTCCCCGTTTTTAATAACTCGCAGTTAAAAGGCAATCGGAAAGGCATAAAATTAGTCACTGAGTATTTTCGGCACAGGCTGGCTCTGGGGATGAATGTTCCTTCTCCCTGTGCAATTCCTCTCTCCCCAGAGCCCCCAGAGCTTGACTCTGTCTCCTCCTGCCACAGGTACGAGGGGCAGCAGATGCTGGAGCTGCCTGCTCAGGAGGCTTTCCCACTGCTCACCAGCCTGGCTGCAAGTTTTTTCCCTTAGATTTCATCCCAGGCTCCATCAGAACCTGCCTGACCATGTTCCCAAGGCTTGGGACTCCAAAACACTTCCCGGCCTTTGGAGCTTTTCCCCTCCAACTTGGGCAGGGTTGGGCTCTTGGCCTGATTTTAGAGATGGGAATTTGGATGTTGTCTGCCAAGAGAAGTGCCCTGGGCACAGCACAGCTCTGCAGGTAATACCCAGCTCCAGCTGTGTCACCCCCATGCTGGCATTGTCCCTTGGGGCCTCTGGTCTGAGGCTGCACAGGGCAGGGCCCTGCTGCTGGCACCAAAGATGTGCTGGAGATGCACGTGGAGCTCACCGAGGTGCTGCATGGGCTTGTTGGAGGAGCTTGGTGTCTCCCAGCCCTCCACACTTCCCTCAGATGTGGTTGGGGATGCATTCAGAGTGGGGCTGGTGGAAGAGACGATCACAGAAACATCAAAATTCTCCAGGAAATGGGGTGAAAGAGCACCTTGATTCCCTGCAGGACCCAAACCCCAAAGGCACAGGTGTCTCCATGGCAACCTGGCCACAGCCCAGTGCTGACAGCAATATTCCACTGACCCAAAATTCCTCTTTCAGCTGGATCCATCAGCCCTTCCCAGCCTGGGGGGTTGTGCAATGGCTGTGCTGACACACAGCTGCTGCCTCCTTCCCCCGAGGAACCAAACATCCACCTGGGAGATGATTCCTGCAGGAACCACAGAGCTTTCCCAGCACTGGGGTTATTGAGGAGCACTTGGGAGGTTTCAGGAAGGGAAGGGATGTCTCCTCTCTGCCAGCTGTGCTGCTGCTGTCAGATCCCATCTGTCAGCATGGAAATTTCAGATCTGATGAGCTGAGCCATGTACTTGTAGAGGTGTGGATAATGGAAGGCCTTGGGGCAGTTTGGATGCTGGATGTTCCTGTGGCTCCACAGCCCCAGGCGTTGCAGCAGGGCTGGGGGGAGCCAGCAGGAGATGGAGCATCCTCTGCATGAGCTGATTCCCACAGCTGATATCTGGACGGGCTCCAAGTGCCCAGGAGAGCTGATTGCAGATCATGGGCCTTCAAAGCTTCTGATGCCAGTTCTGATCAAGAGCTCAGATCTGGGCCCTTCCCTCATGGCTTCAGGGATTTGAAAAACATGGCCAAGGGGATCTTTTGTCTCCTCTCCTGGGCTTGAGATGGTGTGGAACTGGTGAGGGAAGATGGGAGCTCTCTGGGCTGTTACCACCTGGGTTTAATGAATCACAGCTTGCAGCATCGATGGGACAAGAGGAAATGGCCTCAAACTGCTCCAGGGGAGGTTCAGGCTGGACATCAGGAGGAATTTCTTAATGGAAAGGGTGGTCAGGCATTGGAAGGGGCTGCCCAGGGAGGTGATGGAGTCACCAAGGAATAACTGAAGGTGGCACTCAGTGCTCTGGGCTGGTGACAAGGTGGTGACCAGGCACAGGTTGGACTCAATGGTCTCAGAGGTCTTTGCCAGCCTAAATGAGTTTGGGAGTCTAAGATCTTGGAGGATCTTCTTCCTCTTACCCTTTTAACCTGGAGGGAATGCAAGCCAGAAAAGTGATGGCTCTTTGTTTAAAGGGAAGGGGCCCAGGCAGGGAGGGCACCCCACCATAAGATTTTGGGAACAGATGGTGCAGCTTAACACATTCCTCCAGCTGAGCATGGAAAAGGGGATCACATCTCTTAGAAAAACTCTTCTATGTCACCTCTGGCTTCCCAGCCCTGAGCTGGATCCATCCATCCATCCATCCATCCATCCATCCATCCATCCATCCATCCATCCATCCTTGGAGCAGTGTCCTGGTCCCCTTCAGGCTCGGGGCTGTTTCACAATCACTCCCAGTGATGGAGGAATCCTGCTGGGGACAGGTTTGCAGAGCTGAGCAGGACAAGGAGCAGACAAGGTCCTGCTCCCAAGTCCTGGTTCCTGAAGGTCACTGTTTCAGGCACACAGTTCCAGACCCAGGACTGACTGGAGCTCAGGCCACCCAGCATGGTGACAAGATCAGGCTGGCAGGGGCACAGAACACACATGGAACACCTTTGTCACTGGTCAGGAGCTGTGGATGTGCTGTTGGATGAAATGAGATTGGCAGGGCTCTGTGAAGAGCAGAGAGGCAACAGAGAGGGACATCCTGCTGTGACATCCATGTCTGAGCCTGAGCACAGCACAGGATCCTGCCCTGGGGATGGCTCCAGGATCTCCTGTAACTTGTGGATGTCACTGGGACCACACAGCAGTGAGGGACACCCCCGAGCCACCAGCCAGGGCAGAACACCACAGTGACAGTGGAGGGAGAGCTTTCCATGGGCTCATCCCATCACTGCCTGGAATGACCCTCAGGTATCTGGAGCAGCTCCACATTAAAGCCACCCTGCCCACCCTCACATCCATGTGTGTCCTAAAAACTCAAATTCACAAGTCTCAGAGGTTTTTCTCCTTTTCCCTGGCAGAAGGAGCTCACTCAGCTCAGCGGGGACAGAAGATCCAGATCCTGTTAAATCCTACTTTTAGTCTCTTTCTGTAATTGTTCCATGATCCCTTTTCTCACAGCTCAGCACCATTCATGCCTGATCACTGTTCTCTTTAAAGATTTACGGCTGTTTGTCACTCCCAGGAGAACAGGAGGATGTGACACCACTTGAACATGGCATTTCAAAGGAATTATCCTTGGAAGTGCCATTTGAGATGGGGAAAGTGGCCACAATATTTGTCCCACCAAGGGCCGGGGGCTGTGGCACACTCAGTCTGGAACAGCCATGCCATGGGAAACTGAGGCAAAGGGAGATTTAGGGGAAGTGAAGCTTCAGGTGGAACAGTTTGGGAATATTTAACAGCCCATTGATCATAAATCTTCCTCTTTTTTTTTGGCTTTCCTGATGGATGGAGCATTGGTGCATTTACCTCGAGAGCTTCTGGCACTGGGGCTGCAGATCCCAACCTGTTCCTCCCTTCCCAAATCATTCCCAGCAAAGGAGCTGCTTCCCTTGGCTCCAAACAGGCACCTGAAAACAACCCAGGGCACCTGGAATGAGAAGGCTCTACCTCCTGTGGGAATAAGGAGCTGTTCCTCAGCTCCTCCCACAGAGCCACCAGCCTCTTTGGGATGATGGCACCCACTGGAGAGCAGGTCCTGCTGGATTTAACACCTGTCCCAGGTGTTAACCTGTCCAGGTTGGCACCACAGAACTGAGCAACCAGTTCTGAAGCAACTAATCCATGTCCACAGAAACATCCCTGTGCCATGGGGATGCTCCCAGACTTGGCAGCTGTGCCAGGAGCAGCTGGGCTGTGGGACATGGGGAGGAAGGAGATGTTCCAGGCAGGGTTCAGGTCTTAAAAGGGTCATAAAAGTACAAAATCCACTACAAAGTACAGCAGAAAGTCTTGCAGGGACAGCAGAAATAGCAGGAACTTCCTATCCACCCCCAGACCTCAGCTGGGGTTTCCCAGTTTCCTGGTGCCTCCCACTCTGGTCTCCACTTCTCTCTCTGTTATCAGACCAGAAACTCCCAAATTAAAACTTAGCAGACTCCAGAATCCCAGGGCAGAGGTTCCACCCTGCCCAGCCTGTCTGCTCTCCCCTCCCTCCCTCACACCACGGATTTCTCAGCTCCTTTGGGGCAGTCTGGGAAGGCTGGAGGGGTTGGAGTTCCTTCCTTGTTCTCTTGCCAAGACCATGACTGTTCTCTGGTGCTCTTTGTGCCTCTAAGGCACTTGCTGGGGTCCTCAGGAGGGACTTTGTCATCTCTCTGAGGTCTGGAAACTTTGATGACGCCTTTATTTCTCCAAAATTGCAGCTGATGTCCAAACTCCTCTGAGTTATAGCGGGACAGAAAGGGCTGGGACCTGGGGATAAGGTTTTTGAGTAAAGCCTCTCATGCTCCAGCTTTCCCTCTTCGTACTTTCACCCAGCAAAGCCAGATGTAATGTTATGTAATAGGAACAAGCAAGAACCAAACCAGCAAGGACTCCAAAGAGCAGGAAACTCCCTTTCTGAAGCCACACTCTCAGTGAATCAGTTTTCTCTCATTTTGCTCACCACCCTTGACCCACCCTGCAGACCAGGCTTTGTCCAGTGCTGGTAATTCCAGTGCAATGAGGAGATGTCAAAGCTCAGAATCTTTCATGTTTTCCAGTTCTTTCCCAATATATCCTTGCTAGACATTGGTTCCTAAGACATGTCTTGCTCAAACAACAAGGTTTTGCTTAAAATAAAACTCGAGCCTCCCCAAGGCACCACCAACCTCCAGGAAAGTCATGGTGTGACTGGAAGGGAAGGGAGAGATGGACACTTCACCTCTCTTTGCCATAACCCTGGATCGTGGATTGCCATCAGCCTGCTCCTGGAATTCAGCTCACAGCTCCACCACACCAGAGCCGGCGTGGTTTGGGCTGGAGCAGCAGCCAAGCAATTCAATGTCTCCTCTACCCTGGAGCACAAACACAAAGCCCTTGGGAGAGCTCAGCAGGGCCCCTCTGTGTGGCACTGAGGGGTGTGGCTGTGTCTGATGTCACTGGTCACCCTTAGCACCCACAGCTGCCAGGGCTGTGCTCAATCCCAAACACTGAGCTCTGGATGCTGGATTGGTGCTGGATACATCCAAGACAGCACCAGAGTCAGGGAGTCTGGTTTGGGAGAGATCTTAAAGCCCATCCCATTCCACCCCTGCCATGGGCAGGGACACCTTCCACTATCCCAGGGTATTCCAAGCCCCAGTGTCCAGCCTGGCCCAGCTTCCACAGCTGCTCTGGGCACCCTGTGCTGGGGCCTCCCCACCCTCACAGGGAATAATCCCTTCCGTATCCCATCCATCCCTGCCCTCTGGCACTGGAAGCCATTCCCTGTGTCCTGTCCCTTCAAGCCTTGTCCCAGTCCCTCTCCAGCTCTCCTGGAGCCCCTTCAGGCCCTGCAAAGGGCTCTGAGCTCTCCCTGCAGCCTTCTCTTCTCCAGCTTAACACCCCCAGCTCTCCATGGGGTTGCAGGAGATTTAAAAGGAAATCACAGAGCTCCCAGGCTCAGGGCCCAGCTTTAGGACTGCTCCTCCTCCTCAGCTCCCTGCTAGCACCAGCAGAAAGCAAATGTCCTACAAAAGCCAGGCTGCATCCACCAACTTGTGATTAACAAAATCAGGTGGAATCTTTCACTGACTGACAAAGAGGGTTCAGGAATGAACCTCAAGTGACTCTGCCCACCTGTCTGGGGGAAGGTGATCCAAGGGCTTTGGACAAGCACCTCCACCCAGGCAGCTCCTGAGCTCAGGAATCATCCAGCCTGGAGCACTGCTCTGTTTTTTAGGCTGTGTTTTCACCAACACCACATGGTGATGTGAGGACTGACTTCTCCCTCCTGCCCAAACATCCTCATTCCCACTCTGCTTTCAGTTGCCTGTGCTGTACTTTGGGCAGGGCTGTGATCACACTTGGATCACAGAGTTCAACACAGACTGAAGTGGTTCCCATGATCAGATACGACACCAGTCTGGTATTTGTTGGCAAAAAGGCACAAAGGAATGAAATGTGCCCCGGGATGGGGCAGGAAGGTGCACAGACATGCAGAGGAAGGGCAGGGTGCCCAGGAGCTGAGGCAGGAGCCTGCAGGCTCTGGTGGTAACAATCCTGAAAGTGATGATGGAATTATTAAAACACAGCAACACGTGTAGGAGTGGGTAGAAAAGCAGGTGAGGAGATGCTGCCCAGGCTTCTCCCAACAGAAAGGTGCTCAGTGTCCCTGCCAGCCAGGATGTGTCCCTGGGAGTACCCCCACATTCCTGGGGAGCCAGGCCGGGAGAGCTGGGGGTGTTCACCTGGAGAGGAGAAAGCTCCAGGGAGAGTTCAGAGCCCCTGCCAGGGCCTAAAGGGGCTCCAGGAGAGCTGGAGAGGGACTGGGGACAAGGGATGGAGGGACAGGACACAGGGAATGGCTTCCCACTGCCACAGGGCAGGGCTGGATGGGATATTGGGCAGGGATTGTTGGCTGGGAGGGTGGGGAGGCCCTGGCACAGGGTGCCCAGAGCAGCTGTGGAAGCTGGGTCAGGTTGGACATTGGGGCTTGGAGCAGCCTGGGACAGTGGAAGGTGTCCCTGCCCATGGCAGGGGGTGGAATGAGATGGGATTTAAGGTCCCTTCCAACCCAAACTATTTTGGTGCCTCTGATCTTGTCTTGGGACTCCTCAAGTGGCCAATGAAGATTCCATGACTGTAGATCCCAAGAGAGGAGCAAGGAGCTGGATCCAACTGTGGGCTCCATCCTAGGAAGGAAATTGAGGCAGAGCAGTTGGAGGGGGTTTGGCAGGGCCCTGGCAGGAGCTCTGTGTCCTCTCCCAGCCCCACTTTGGCTCAGCTGCTGTTGAGCAGCCTCTGGGCTCCGGTGAAACTCTTCAAGGGACATTAAGTTTCCAACACAGCTCCAAGACCAGTGTTTAAGCACCACTACCCACAGTTCCCCCATTCCCTCCTCCTCTCCCCACCTGTGCCCAGCCTGCCTCAG
This sequence comes from Zosterops lateralis, assembly GCF_965231275.1. NCBI lineage: Eukaryota > Metazoa > Chordata > Aves > Passeriformes > Zosteropidae > Zosterops > Zosterops lateralis. Next base: position 1,736,390 of record NC_139789.1, read on the forward strand.
CTGGGGGGGGGGGGGGGCGGAACAAACCAAAACAGCTGAGTCCTTTTCCTGTTTTCTTTGACTATTTCACTGAAACATTCACCACAGCCTGAAAGAACTGACACTGAGACATGAGAAATGAGACACTGAAATCCATGAGGAAGTTTTTCCATAGGAAATGCTGCAGGAGTCTCAGCCATGAGCATCCCCTAAATCCAAACACCACATCTTCCAGGCTCAGGGAGGAGCCAGGTCCTGCAGGTCACAGTCTCTAAGGCAGCCTCGGGTCCCTGCAGTGCTGCAGCTGCTTTCCTGTTCTAGATATTCAAGGATTTCAACAGCAAAAGTGAGGAGAGGAGAAGTCACTTCCCCTCCACTCAGCTCTGCCCGGCAGAGAAGTGGGACATGAGACCTCTCCATCCCCACCAGCCCCTTGTGGTGTTGGTGGATCCCACACACCACTTACACCAGGGAAGGCCACCCATCTCCAACAGCCTGCTGTTTTTTCCCACCCTCCACAATGCCAGGAAGGTGCTGTAGGGATTCTGGGGGGGAAGGGGAAATTCCCCCTTTCCATACTCATAGAAGCCATTCCCAGCCTGGGGACAAAAAACTCCCCAGATTGCTGAGATCTGCTCTGCAGATTGCTGGGATCTTCACCACGGGGATCTTCTGTCCTACAAAGACCGGGACCAGAGAATCACCAAATAATTAAGATGGGAAAAGATTCTTAAGACCAAGTCCAACCACCAACCCACCACTATGGCCACCACTGAGCCACAAGTGCCACATCCACACGTTTTTGGAACACTCCCAGACAGACACTGTGGTGGCCCAGCAGGTGATGAGAAGAGAATGAGGAAGAAACCTGGAGAATGAGGAAGAAACATGGAGAAAGCTGTGCCAGAATCCCACTGGGGTGTTTTGCTCCTGCACTGGGAGGTGAATGATCTCACCAGAGAAGCATCAAAGCCTCTCTGCAGGTGAATGAGCAGCAGAGCCAGGCTGGGAACCCGGGACACGCCGGGACAGGCCGTGGCACGAGGAAGAGCCGCGATTTTGGCCGCAGGGAGCTCGAGGCCCTGAGCTGCCCCGTGGGAATTCCTTTTAAACTCAGGCTGGGGAGGAGCCTGGGTGAGTAATTGCTCCATGGCAGGTCCAAGAAGTGAATAATATTCCAAGAATAAAGGTTAAAAGCCTGGATACTCCAATGAAAGGCACTCTATAAATAGGATGAAGTAGGCAGAGCAGTGGGAAAAACAGGCGAAAAAACTTGATGTGGAAAAGGCCTGGGAAGGATCTGACACCCACAGTGGGACCAGACACGGGCTGACTCTGCAGGACAGAGCTCATACATTTGTTTGCATTTGGGGGTTTTATCCAAAACCAACTTTTGGTCACCCCTCAGAGGGCACCCTGTGCCTGTTGGGAGCTGCCTGGAACCACCCTGCTCCAGCAATGTGAGATTTATCCCTGGACATTGTCCATTATCCCTGGCTGGGACAAGGCAGCAGCAGGACAGGAGGTGAAATCTGGGGTTGCTCAAAACACCATCACATGGGACAATTTCTGCTGTGCCCAAAGGAACTGGAGGAGTTTCCTTTCCCATTTTTGTCCCCCATTCCCTTGTCCCTGGGTGGGACAAGGGGGTGCAGGGACAGCTTTGCTGCCAGTGTGGCACAGGGCCTGCATCTCCCTCTTCCACTTCTGTGAGAAAATCAGCCTTCCCAAGGATGTTTATCCTTCCTTCCAGTTTACCTGTTGCTGGTTGGTGTTTTTACAGTTATGAGAAGGAGGGATGAGGTCACAGCACAATTTATAACCAAAACTACTTTGGTTCTTTAAAAAATACTAACTTTTCTGCAGAACTGGGCTGAGCCAAAGCTGCTCAGAGGCCTCAGAAGATGTCACTGTGCAAATGTCAGCTCGGGGCTTAAGGCAGCGAAAAGCCTTGCTAGGGAATTGCTGTGGTGCAGGGATGATGCTTTGAAAGATCATCCTGTGTTTGCAGGAATCCCCTGCATCCCCACATCTCTGCCAGCAGCTCTTGGTCTCTTGGAAAGAGACAGAAAAGCAAGAAAAAGGGATGGGAGTGGGAGCAAGTGGTGCAAATGGCAAAGCTTCCCCAGGAGGAAAGGCTGAAGAGAGGGAAATATCAGCTTGGAAGAGAAGCAACAACCCCAGGGAACTCTGGAGAAGGAGCCGTTTCCCTCTAATCCACAAAGCACAGAAATTTGGGTCCAGATGTAACTGGAAAATCACAAGCTGAAATCCAGCAAAGATCTCTTCACAGAATCCTGGAATATCCTGAGTGGAAAGGGATCACTGAGTCCAACCTTGTCCCTGCACAGACACACCAACAATCCCACCCCGAGGGCTCCTGCAGCTCTGGCAGCCTTGGGGCTGGGACCATTCCCTGGGGAGCCTGGGCAGTGCCCCAGCAGCCTCGGGGGAAGAACCTTTCCCTGAGCTCCATCCCAAGTCCTGACACAGCTCCAGCCCTTCCTGGGCTCCTGCCCCAGAGAGTTCAGTGCCTGCAGACCTGTAAGGGACTCATGGATCTCATTGCTGTGGGATGTGGCTGGAGCCAAATGTTCCCTGCTTTGAAAAGGGTTTAAAACCCACCTGTGAAATCAGACTCTGAAGCCCAAATTCATACTTGAGAGCCCAAATTCAGACTCCAGAGCCCAAAGCTGGGCAAGTTGGTCACTCTTCTGCCCAGCCCAGCCTTACCCCTGAGTCCCAGTTCCAGGGCAGATCCAGCAAAGGCAGATGATTTACAAGAACTCTGGAATTGTGTGCAAGGTTAGAATTGGGGCCCAGATCTGCACATCAAAACAGATTTCCCATAAATTACTCTGTTAAGGCTTTTCATAAAAGTTTCACGGGGGAGGATTCATGAGGAACCTGTAATATTTAATTAAAGGGGAGAAACCGATCCCGCTGTGAAAATCTTCCCGATCCCATGCCAAGCTCATCACTGACTTGATTTATGGGACATAAACAGGGCAGATAATGGCAGAAGTGGGAAAGTTGAGGAACTTCTGCCAATTTGGGATACAAAGATGTGCAAAGGGAGGAGGATTTACAAACTAAGTGAGGCAAAGGTGGAGGTGCAGCAAAAAAACAGGGAATAAACTCCTGGGCACAGGATGGGAGGATCCAGCCTAGATCCAACCTTCAGCTGCTCTTTTTGCTCCTACCCTGAGTTCTGCCTCTTGGCATGAAGGTCACTGCCATGAAATTCCCTATTGCTTAAATGACCTGTGTCCTTCAGGCTGGAATGCCACATGGAAAAGTGTCAAGGCTGCGATGTCGGTGACACAGACACTGCTCTAACTCTGGTGGAACTGACAGAATGACTCTGGATTTCCACAGCTCCACCCCACTCATTGCCAGGGGAACCTTTCTCCAGTTTTGCTGAGGCTTCCTTGCCCTGCTCATCCCTCTCAGTGTATCAGTGCCCATGGTGGGATGCAACGTGTGCCCAGAAAGGGATTCTCGGTGTTATTCACATGGAAAAAATGCTGTGGGATTGTTTCAATCCCAGAACTAACTGGTCCCATGAGCTCAGATCATGATTCTTGATTCCTGAGTGGAAGAATTTCCAAAAGTGAGGAGGGAGAGGCTGCTGGGTTTGTGAGGAAGGGAGCAAGGAGGCTGCGGTGAGAGAGTGCTGGGAAAGGAGACTGGAGAGAGCTCAGCTGAGCCTGGCTCCCCACACCATCATTCCAGAGCAAACTAGGGAATTTGGACCCCAAAAACCACAGGAACCTGCTGTTGGAGATGCCTTTGATGAGGAATTTACCAGCCACTAAATAGAGCAGCTCCCCACTAACAGGGAAAAGAGGGAAGTGAGGAATTCAAAGGCCAGGAGGGAGAGGAGGTCACTGCAGAGCTCCTCCAGCTCAGCAGCAGTTTCACAAATGCTTTAAAGAACTTGAAATAAAACACTTTCCGTACCACTCCCTGCTGGTCTGGCCAGGCCTGAGCACTGTAAAGAAAGCTCAGGGTTCTTGAAAAAAAAAAGGTGAACAAACACAGAGGAGTGTCAGTAGCAGCTCCCTTGTACAAGGAGATGCCTCCAGCTCCTTAGATGACCCTTGTGCATCTCTCTCAGCTCAGGATATTCGATGATTCTGCAATTCCTCCTTCCTTTGGTCGCTGTTGGAGTCAGGATTTTGCAACAAAGCTGAATTTGAGTGAAGGAAATCACCATGGCAGTCACAGGCTCCTGTCACATCCCCAGAGCACCCCACAGGCAGCCGCAGCTGAGGGCCTGGGATGCTCCACCTCCTTGGGAAGAGGCTCTCACCAAGTTTCAGAGATACCAGGGGCACAAGAGGCATTTCAAAGCAGAAGAAAACAAATCAGAAAGGCAAAAATACAAGGAAAAAAGCCCAACCCAAATCCCTCAGGTGCAAAAAGTGTTGCAGGAGCCAGGAACGACTGTGCATGATCCATTCATATTTCCACAGCCAGGAATCATCCTTGATCCAGTGTTTGCATTCCCACAACCAGGAATCATCCTTGATCCACCCAGCATGGAACTCCATTCCTTTAGCTTCATCCCTTTCACAGCATTCCTGCCAAGTCTCTGCCTTCCTCCTTTGGAAGTGCCTGGCTATGGCAGCAACTGCTCAGTCAAACTTCAATATGTGATTTTCCCTGGTTTTTAGGGACAAGACCAGGCCCAGCACAGAGCCAGCTCTTGGGAATGTTTCTGCCCTGAGCTTTCCCACCCCCATCCCTGCAGTGCCGTTGGGGCCGGGATGTGTCCCACACCACCAGGGATGTAGTGGTGAGGGAAGGCAAAGTTTGAAAAGAATTTAAGAAAAGGGAGTTAAAAAGTCGTCCCAGCCAGCCTCAGTTCATAAGGGAAGCTTCTCAGCTGTGTAGCCCTGAGATTTTCCTTTTCTTATATCCCAAACTGTTGTTGGCAGGACCATCAAGAAAATACAACAAGAGTGAGAGCAGGAGGTAAAGAGAAAAGCTGGGCAGCACTGGGAGCAGAGGGAGGAGGAAAAGAATAGGGGACGTGGGCGAGCAAACGAGCTAACAATTCGGGTTAAAAAAGCAGGGTCTGAAAAAGGCAATGAAAGGAAAACGGAGCAGCCCAGCAAAGCAAACCCCTGGGGAAGAGGCAGCCCGGGCAGGACGGGAGTCATGGGAAGAGGGATGGACCCGCAGTGTGCAGGATGGTGACTGAGAACCGGAGTGTGTCCCTGTCCCTGTCCCTGTCCCTGTCCATTCCTGCCCAGGGAAGTGCCCCCGGTGCTCCAGAGGAGCTCAGGGATGGAGCACAGCCCCCGCGGGAGTGGGACCAGCACACTCTGCCACGGCCACCTCTCCCATCTGCTTTTCCTTGTGCCAGATGGGCAGGGGAGGGAGGGAGGGAGCGATGGAGGGAAGGAGGGAGGGATGGGGGATGGAGCCGTATCGCTGGGATGGCGGGGATTCATTTCTTCCCATTCTTTTCCCAGTGACATTTAAGCGGCTGGCCCCAAAACGCTTTCTGATTGCTGTGCTTGCCCCAGTGACACCAAGGCAGGAGCCTTTCAGAATAAATCATTTAGAGGCAGAGAGAGAAAAAAGCAGCGGCTCCGACCCCAAAGGCACAGACACCTCCCTCCTCCCCCTCCCCTCCCCGCATGTTTTGGAGCTGCTCGAGCAAAGGGGAGAGCGAACTGGAGTAATTTTCCACGGATGCAGGGAACAATCGAGCCCCGCATGGTTTTCCTGGTTAAAATGCTTCCCTGCAGCAGTTCGTGCTCATCCCCGGCACACAAAGGCGATGCACATGCAGGGACCGGTCGTGTCTTGCTCCAGCCGCCGGTGCCGAGGTGCGGGGGACGGGAGGAGCGGGGGAGATGCTCCAGCTCCGCTCCCTGGGCAGGGGATGGCTGAAGCCGGCTCTGAGTCAGCCTCAGCAGCCCGGGCACAGGGCCGGGGCTGGGGAGGGGAGAGGGGACGGGGCGGCTTTGGCACGGAGAGAAGGCACCCGTGGGTTCAGGGCTCGGGGTTGAGGGGCACCATCGTTTTTCGTGCAGAGTCTGGGGGAGGAAGGAGGCCACTGTGACTTCACAGCACTGTTTGCTTCAGTCTTGGGCCCGATTTCTCCCGGGATGCAACCCCTCCACTCACAGGGGAGACCCCCTGCCCCATCCAAGGGTTGCTCCCTGGGGACAGGGTGTGCTGGTGCTGAGGTTGGATCGTTCGTGGGAGAGGTTTTAGAGGGGAGCAAGGAGCCCTGGGAACCCTCAGCATCACTCCCCAACAGCCCAAAGGGGGCAGGAAATGGGGTCCAAGTCCTGAAATACAGCAGGGAGTCAAACAAAGCCTTGCCAGGATCCTTTTTCCCCTTGGTCCCTGATTCCCTGTCTATCCTGACTCCTTTCAAAGAATCCTGGTATGGTCAGTGCTAGAGGGACCTCAAAGCCCATCCAGTGCCACTCCCTGCCATGGGACACTTTCCATTGTCCCAGGTTACTCCAAGCCCCAGTGTCGAACCTGGCCTTGGACACTGCCAGGGATCCAGGGGCAGCCACAGCTGTGCCAGGGCCTCCCCACCCTCAGCCATCAAGATCCCATCTCTCCCTGCCCTCTGGCAGGGAAAGCCATTCCCCCTTGTCCTATCCCTCCAGCCCTTGTCAAGGGTCTCTCTTCAGAGGGAAGAATTTCATCCCTGGCTCTGAGCATCACCCCCAGCCCCCTCAGGAGGAAGGGAACAAGTTCTAGCCCCTCAGAAATCCTCTCCCCATACGTCAAACCTGTGAAAAGATTAACTTTTATAGCCCAGACCAGCCCCAAATAAGAGCTTCAGACCTTTGAAATGAAAAGAACTTTGAAATGTCCATCTCTGGGGCCTGCAGGACAGCAGGAGGCATGTTTTGGTCTGGCAGCTCTGCTTCTCTTGCACATTAAATCATGGCACCATTTCTGAGCCCCTTTGGCTCCTCTTCCCTGGGGTGTGCCTGTCAAACTCCCCTGGGAGCACCCAGGACTGAAGGGACAACACCTCTGGTCTTGTGGGAACCCTGACAAGAGGATCCTTAGCTCTAGCTGTGAAGGAATAAGAATAGCACCCAGTTTCCACAAAAAAACCCCACAACAATTCTTAGTTTCTTATCAAAGATCAGCACACAGGAGCTAAATAGACCCAGACTCCTGCTGGGAGATCTCAAGCGACATTTTTGTGGTGCAGGGGGAGGTTTTGCCAAACTCCTTCTACCTCCACCTTCCTGAGCCAGGGGCTCAGCCAGGGCTGGTTTGGATCCCTTTGCCAGACCACTGGAGGCAGCTTCCAACAGAACATCAAAGCACAGACCCACAGGGATCACAGGATCCAGTGTGAGGATCCAACAGCAACCTTTTGATGGGATATTAGGAAGAAATTCCTCCCTGTGAGGGTGGGCAGGCCCTGGCACAGGGTGCCCAGAGCAGCTGTGGCTGTCCCTGGATCCCTGGCAGTGTCCAAGGCCAGGCTGGATGGGTTTTGGAGCAGCCTGGGACAGTGGAAGGTGTCCCTGCCATGGCAGGGGGTGGCACTGGATGGGCTTTAAGGACCCTCCAACCAAAGCATTTCATGATTTCATGATTCCATGATTCTGTGATCCGTGTCAAATCATAACCCCACCATGTAGATGTGCCAAATGCTTCCCTCCTTGCTCTGCTTGGGTGTTTGTGCTTTTTTAGCTCCTTTTCCAACATCCAGCAAATGAATTTAGAAACACTTGGGTTTTACCTAAGAGGTGATGGCACTTAGGTGGTCGTGGAGAGATGGTTTCTGTAAATAACTTGTGTGGGAATGGTTTTGGATGGCTGAGAGGCTTCCTTGACAAGAAGCAGGGAAAGAAGAAAGGAAGATTTACAGAGGAAAGTCTCAGTTTGCTTTGCCTACCAAAACAAAGGGGTTGGATTGCTACACACAAAAGCACCAAGAGAGAGCCAAGATGCCAATTTAAGCATAAAGACAATGCTGGCATGAAATCAGCTGGGGATAAAAACTGGCTAAAATAAATATAACTGGAATGAAAAAGGAGCTCTGTAACTCTGAGAGCTCCCAGCTTGCGGAAGGGACACTCTGGGGGCTGAAGGGGGAGCTCTGTGCCTCTAGGAATCCTTGGACCACAGGTGGACAGCAGGACTGGGCTCAGAAGGTCCCTCCCTGCCCCATCCCTCCAACAGCAAACACCTCCCACATCCAGGTCTCCAAACTGAGAAGCCAAACCTTGCAGGCAGAGAATGCTCAGTGTCCCCATAAAGCTGCACCAAGAGCTCTTGAAACCTTTCCAGATGAAAAGTCAGTCCAAGGATTGGGAATGTCCTGGGAACAGGAGCTTTTCAGAACATACGAGCAGGGATCTGGGAGAGCTGCAACAATTGCTGATTTCCAAGGAAAATGAAGGACAGCTTGTTTTCCCAAATCCCAGTTTCTTCCCAATGCATCAGAGCTGTTATACCTGGAGGTCAGGGGGAAAAAAAGTCATGGAAAAAAGCCTCATTTGAACTAGTAAGTATTTTGGATGTGTCCTGGCTGAATCCAGTGAGGACAGACTGCAGAGAAACTGTTGGGAAGTGAGGAATCAACAGCAGCCATGGATTTAAGGGGGAAAATCCCCAATACTTTATAGTAGTAAACACAGCAAAGTGTCGGAAGGGATTGTGTAGGGAAATGTTGGTCTCCCTCTCTCTGAAGAGTTTTCTGAACAGGTTTGTCAGGAAGGGTTCCTTTCCTTTTTTAGGGCAGGATCCTGGGTTGTTTGTCCTACAGTGGCAACTAACAACAGCTGTGACACGAAATGGGCTTCTGTGACCCCCTCTGCCCAAAACTGGACACAGAACTGCTGCTGGCTGCCAGCAGGGACCCCAAGGACCCTCCACATCCCACAGTGACCTGGAAACACCATTCCTGAAGCAGCTGGAACATCCTGGTCCCAGCCTTGGTGTCACAGTTTGGACCAGAATGATAAAGGCTTAATTATATTAATTAACTTTATTTACATTGCTTTGCATGGAAGCCTCAGGAAAGGATTGTTGTTGAAATTCAGAGTTTTTTAAGTCCCAGGGACACTGAGAGCAATGATACAAATAACCAGAGTTTTGGTGTCGTGTGACAATGACAGGGGTGGCTCCTGTCCATCACCATCACCCTGAGAATGGTAAAATAAATCCAGTTTTCTATAAACTGATATCCTGCAGCCACCTCCATAACATGGGGAAAAGCATCCAGTTCCCCCCAGCAGGAATATTTTTGATCACAGTTAAAATCTTAAATTGCAGAACATAAACCTTACAATGCCAAACAGCAAGGAAACCATGGGAAAATATGCCAAATATGATAGAAAAGAGAATTAAATATGATTATCACTGCCAAAGTGATCTCCCATACTTTTAAAGGCAACAAAGAGATTAAAAAAAAGAAAGAAAGAAAAAAAAGGGAGTTGAGGTAGGATTAGGACAGATAATTTAGGTTAAAAGACACATTTTGCTTTGGAACATTGTTTACAAAGGAGAGTTTTCAAAGCGACCTGAACTCCCCCCAGTCCATTTCCCACAGAGAAGGGAGGGAGCAGAGTGAGATCAGCTCCCACCTCAGCTCTGCCTTCTCCCACCCTCACCTTCCCAATCCCCAGGGACACGGCGCAGCTCCCGCTGGAATTACAGCTCCAAAGGGGCTGCAGGGGGTCACAGGGGGAGCCCAACCACACAAACCACACACCCTGTGCTCCCTGTCTCAGGAACACCCACAGCCCAGGGATGCCGTGGGATCCGCCCTGCAGGGATCAGGTTTAACGATAAGCCCGAGCCTGGGTTTAGCAAAGCTGCAGAGGGGACAGCTGCTGACTCCCATTTCTTCCTGTCACATCCCGTTCCTTCAAGGATTCCTGGGGACATTTTCCTCCCTAATGAGCCCAAGGAGGCTGAAGATGGGCTGAGAGTGCCCAGCCCATGATCCTGGACCCAGGATGTGGCTGTGTGTGAAGCCAAACAAACACAGGAACGTCAAGGGGAATGAGGAACTGGGAGCTGAGAAATGAAAGTGCTGTAGGACAAAAGTCCAGGAAAGCAGCAGGAAGGCAGAGCACCACCTGCATTTACTGAAAGCATTTACTCACTGGACAATCCAACAGGGAAACTCTGACCCAGGAACAGACAAACATTTTTAGGGGAATCAGAAAGGTGCTAAATATGCCAGAAAACAGATTTCAGAACGAAATCTCAGCTCCTGTCCAGTCTATTTCCAGTAGTCACAGCCATTCCCAGTATTCCACACACCTCTGAGGCAGGAGGTTTTCAGCTCATCACCTGAAGTAGCTGGCAAAAGTCACTGTGTGCAGAAAATCAAACTAAGTAGGTCACAGCTCCAAGCCTGAGCAGTAATTTCAAGGGTCTTTACCTTCCTTATGCCACCTCTTTATCTTCCAGCACCTTAGGGAATCTGCTGGTCTCGTTAAGAGCTCGGGGCTCGTGCTCAGCTCCCTTGGAAGTGGGGTTTTGCCCTCCCAAAGAGGAGTCAGGGTGTCTGTGTGTGACACACACAGCAGGACACACGGGAATAAACAGCTCCCTAAAGTCTGGCTTCTCTGGAAACACCAGGACAGGCACCACGGGAGGGTGGCTGTGAAATACTGCAGTGCTCATCCCTTTCCTCGAGCAATGAACCCTTCAAACCTCAGCTTCTCCCAGAGTTAATGACCAACAGGAGGCAGGGAAGTTAATCTGTACCTAGCACAGCTTCATAAATAAAACCCTTTGGGAGAACTGGAAAATTCTGGCCCTGAACTAGAGCTGCTTTCATTTTAAAGCCTCCACTCCTGAGTGTGGTGGCAGCCTGAGGGCTCCTTTGCTGCCAGTCCCTTAGGGTGCACCAAGTCTTTGGACTTTGGTTTGTCACTTCCAGAGCAGGTTTGTCACTTCCTGGGGAGATGCCAAGTCTGGCCCAGGCTGGGGGGCTGCTGCCCACCCACTTCCAGAGGGGATTTTTGGCTGCAGAGGCTCTGAGGTGGGCAGATTGCTGCAGGGAGGGCTCGTGCTCACCAGAGCTGTCCTGCTGCCACCTCTCCCCAGCCTGGAAGTCAGGAGTATTTTTCAAAAAGATGTAAACAAGGGAAGCAGCTAAGCTGGGCTGATGCTGGCTCCAGCCCTGCTCTCACTGCAGGGATTGCTGACAATCCCAGTACACAGAGCCCTGAGTAAATATTGGTTCAGACACGGATGCAGAGAGCACGAGGCCGCCTGCAGCTCAAAAAACAGCCTGGCCAAAGCAGCTTTCCCCAGGCTGCACCTTCCTGTCCCTCCTGCAGCTCAAAAAACGGCCTGGCAAAAGAAACTTTATACCAAATTTGGACCTTCCTGTCCCTCCTGCAGCACCCCAAGGGCTGCCCTGGCTGTGAGCACAGGGAGTTCTGGCCAGTGAACAGAATCTAGGTGGATTATCCCCAAAATAGAGCAGTGTGGAGCACACAGAGCTGGAAGAAATCCCCCTTTGCCTGTTGGTCTCTGGCTCGCTCTCAGGGTGAACTGGTTCCCTCAGCCCCAAGTCTCCAAGGGGTGAGCATGGGATAGAACTGATTCCAGGCAAAATAACCTTCCCTGCCCTCCAGGCCTGCTCATTTTATTTATGGGAAAATATGCTCATTAATGCTCTTATCACGGGCAGGATCTAGTCGGGGGGGAAAGTCTCCTTTGAGTATCTCCATGTTAATGAGCTGCTGGGTGAAACGTTTCAGCAGGCAAAGCTCACTCTGAGCTGGTTTCTGACAGAGCAGCCTCTGCACAGGTCTTAATGCTCGTCCTGCTGGCAGCTGTTTGTTTGGATAATATTTCCAAACGAAATTAGGGGTTACAAAAGCAGGACTGCACCCTGCACTTCCTCATCCCTGAGGCTGCCTGATCCAAGCACAAGAGGAACTGGAGGAAAACAAGCCAGGCTGTCCCATTCCCCTTCCCAGCTGGGCAGGGGGATGGTCCTGCAGGGAAACCTCGGAGAGTGGTGGATTCTGGAGAGGGGGAAATGGAAACAGAAAATAAACTCCTAAATCCACCAAACAAAGTCTCCAGCAAGAAAGTGAGGGGAAGGAAAACGTTCATGGAGGAATTCCAGGGAGCCTGAAATGCTGATCATGACTGTGGAGGGGTTTGCAAAGGGTTTGCTCAGGACCCCACTGCCCTCTCCATGCCAACGGGAGGGACAGGGCTTCTTCCCCTCCCCAGATGAACTCCCCTCTGTGACTCCTCTGCAAGAACCAGAGCTCCATCACCTCTGGGTGACTCGGGAGAGGGATTAGAGCTGAGCTGCCTCTGGCCCAGCAGAAACGAAACAGAAAATGGGGTGGGGAAGGGAAGCTGTTGAAACGTCTTTCACTTGATTCTGTTGCAACCACCTCCAAATTCCTCAGGGCCATTTGTTCATAACTGGCAACAACAGCCAGAGAAAAATCAATACAGGAATCAGTGTTGTGGAACATTATCCCTAAATTACAGACCCACAACAACAAAGCGCCCCAGCACATCTCCTTCCCAGAAATCATACGGTGCCACCCTCTGAGTGTTCCTTGTGGCTCCTGCTCTTGGCCAAGCCCCTTTCCAGCTGATTTCCTGTTCCCACTTCAACCTCCCTCCCCTGCCCCCACGTTATTTCTATGTAGAAACTGCTCAGTTTGATCCTGCAGACACAAAAAGAACTCCGCCTTTCCCAGGTGCCCAGGTGATGTTGGATTCCACCTCTGATTCAGATAAATGAGAATTTACAGCAATTTTAACACCTATTACCTCATCTGCATTCAATCCCTCTCCATGCCAGCTGTTTTCAAATGGAAAAAACAGAGCTCCAAAGTTTTTTTTGGTGAGAGTACAGACTTTTTTTTTGTTGGCCTGATGACTGTTTTCTTCTAGTTCAGTATCTCCCAAAGATCTTGGAAAAATAAATTCTTCCCTGTGCTGGTAAACACCTAAAAATTCTGGCTTCATTTGACAGAGTCTCCTTCCAGCACAAGTGGGTCTGCGGAAAACCTGACCTTCAAATTAAATCATTCTCACAGGCATGATAATGAAAATGAGGAGAGTTTTCCAGTTAGAAAAGGTGTTCTAATTACTTGTCCCACAAAGATCAGAATAGATTCTGACACACTAAAAGAGTGATTTAGTGGGGGAGTATTTAAAATTAGATAACTGGTACTTAACTGTTACCTGTGAGAGATGAACCAGAAGTACTAAGGAAGAAGAGGGATAGATTTAAGAGCCATTTTTAAAATAAGGCTTATAAAATAGAGCTCTGATAAGTTTAGAAATAACACTGTCCAGTGTTTTGATAAAGCCTCACAAGCTTTTGCTGTCCTTTGTCTCCACAGACAGCTGACTAACAGGAACATTTCAATTATTCCATGACTAAAATCAGCTAAATTACAGGGTGAAGTCATCACAATGATTTCTATGAAAACAGGTCCTGACGGACATCTCTGCCTCAGCTTCTGTCCTGTTTTGGTGCTTGGCTGCATCTCTAGACACCTCTCAAAACTGCAAGGACAAGCAGTGGAATAGAGAGCAAAGGCAATCAGATCCACTTGATTTTAAAGTCTGCTTCAATAAATTAATAAATTAATATGTTTCATTCCCATTTTTGGGGAGGTACTATATGGGCAATGCTACGCATGGACTGCACATGCTTTGGAAGGGAGCTCATGTTTTTCTCTCTGTCGTTTTTCCCTCGTCAGCAAATGAGAGCAGGATGAATTCCCCTGATGCTGCTAAATGCCACAAACATCCATTTCCACGTTCCAGGAGAGCCCTGACAGCGTGATGCAGCAAAGCACAAAACACACACGGCTTTCTGCTACTTGTCAAAAAGGATTTTTGTCCCATTCCCCTTCCCTGGAGCTTTGTTGCTCCTCTAGAACACGGATGCAGGAGAAGCCTCAGCTCCACCAGTGGCAGAAAACCAGGCAGAAGCAGCAGTTTTTGCAGCTGTGTGATTTAATCCTGCTTTAATCACCTAAACGACAGAAGGGTTTATCTTTCCTTCTTGGAATAAATGATGTTACAGAGCTGTGGTTTCAACGTGCAGGATTTCAGAACCGTAGGAGATTTATGAGTGTTTCAGCTCCTGAACATCTTTCTAAGCACCGATCCTGTGTTATCTGATCTTGCACACCTGAAAACACAGGGAAGAGGGAAGACAGTTATTTATCCCACAGCCATTTCTTGCTCTAATATGTTCACAACAGTTTTCATTCTGGTTTTCTTCCTGTGCTGCCATGAACTCTTCTTCCAGACTATTTCAGAAAGTAAAACCCATTAAAGCTTGACAAAGAATCACTGACTGCTGCTTTTAACTACTGTTTGAGACTTCTTTGGTGAAAAGAAGCTAAAAAGCAGATAGAAACAAGGTAAGAAAGGAAAATCAGGGAAAATCAACTCCTTGGCTTTTCTCAGCCTGCAACAATTTCAACTTAGATCCCTAACAGAGATTGGTTAGTTGGTGCTTGTGTCCTTTTCTCATTAACTGCTCTGGTTATTGAGTAACTCAGGCTGTACAAGATTCTTTCCCAGGAGGTTTCAGGCAGCCCAGTTGCTGTGACCTGCTTGGAGTAAGAGCACAGAGCAACTGGGACCTGCTGGGGGCTCTCTGGGGAGCTCCCTCAACAGCTGGGAACTGACAAGCTGCAGGTTTTGTGACTGGGAGGGTCCTTGGAAATGCAGTTGTTGGAGAGGGGAAGGCTGTGGTAGCTGGAATGAGGAGGACTTTGTGTGTTGGAGGACACCTGCACAGGATTTGGCATGGACGTGATGGATGAGATTCTCTGTTTGCAATGGTTGTAAAAATACAATGCAATAAAGAAATAAAGAAGGATCCAAAGCTGTTGGAGACTGTCCAAAAGAGGGACATGGAGCTGGGGAAGGCTCTGAGGAGAGGCTGAGGGCACTTGGCTCGTTCAGCTGGAGCAGAGGAGACTAAGGGGAGGCTCCTCGGGGGCTGCAGCTCCTCCCGAGGGGAGGCGGAGGGGCAGGGGCTGAGCTCTGCTCTGGGACAGGGACAGGAGCCCAGGAAGGGCTGGAGCTGTGTCAGGGCTTGGGATGGAGCTCAGGGAAAGGTTCTTCCCCCCGAGGCTGCTGGGGCACTGCCCAGGCTCCCCAGGGAATGGTCCCAGCCCCAAGGCTGCCAGAGCTGCAGGAGCGTTTGGACAACGCTCTCAGGGATGCTCAGGGTGGGATTGTTGGGGTGTCTGTGCAGGAACAGGGGCCGCACTGATGATCCCTGTGGGATCCAGCTCAGGATATTCTGTGATCCTGTGGCTCTTCCCTGGTTGTTGAAAGCTGCTGTGCCACAGCAGAGCTGGTCTGCCTCAGACTGTCAGGGTTCACTGCCCCCTGAATTAGGTAATTCCAGGGACTGAGATGCCAAACTAGGAATGCAGCTGGAACAACAACCCTGCTACAGAGTTACTCTGCCACAAGAAGGGCAATCGCGGCAAACCAGGGGTGAAAAACCAGCTGGGGATGGCAACATCCCTGACTGCCTCAGCCGTAATCCCAAAATTGTGAGTCAGAGGCTTCTGTGTGAGGATTTATGAATCACTGTCCCTGCTAAAGTGGAAGTCAGGCTATCTCAGCAAAACTGCAGCTGGAACTAATCCCCCGTGGTGTTTAACACAAACCCAGCACAGGTTGTTTGGGCTTTTGCAGAGCACAGAGCTCCCGGAGCTCCCCAGGCACTCAGCTGTGAAATGGAGTGATGGACCATGGAGGTGACAGGGATTCAAAGGGCAAAGCTGTTCCCAGTTCACAGGGAAGAGGAAACAGCTGCAGCGCTGATTCCACTCACACAGAGCCATTATAAGGAATTACAGCCGGATTACTACAGGAATAATAAATGCCATTATTGGAAATAATGAAATCTATCACTGAATGCTAATGCAGCCCTTCCACCCCTGACACCTCCATCCCCAGCAGGAAAACCTTCCCAACACAAACCAGGAATTGCCAAATCTCCTCTAATGTGCTCTGTGTGGTCCGGATATTCCGGAATTGCAGCTCTCCCATTGTTTCAGGCTGGACTCTGGGTAATGCATTAAACAGAAGAGTTTCCCCTCCATAAATCAACACCCAAATCTCCAGAGTGAGGTGAGCACAAGCTCCACTCATGTCGTGTTCTGGGAGCTAAGGGCAGCTGCCTGCAGCAGGAAAAGGACTTTCCCCTCATCCCTTTTACTTTCCAGGACTCCCAGATTCTCTCCTGGCTGCTGGCCAGGCCAGGCTTCTCCTCTGAGCTGCAGGAAAGCAGACGCTGCTTTATTTTGGCAGCGACACTTTGTTCCATCCCGGCTTATCCCAGCAGCTCCGGGACACAAAAGGTGGGTGGAGATTTAGACAACGATCCCTCTGCAAAGTGGATCCAATCAATCCATTGTGCTCAGAGCTCCTGCATCATCATCGTTTATTTTCAAGCAAATAAAAATAAGGTAGTAATAAAAACCCCCTAAGAAGTGGCCGAATGCACCTCTGGTAGCTGCAGGCAATAAAACAGGTGTTTTGGGGCCCGAGTTGATGGAAAAAAAAAAAAAAGAAATGCAGCCATCTACAAGTTTTTTAATGGAAAATTAAAATTATTAAAATGATTAAATTAAACCCATGATTAAAAAAAAATTACAATGTATTTTTAGCAGTTTTCTTTGGTTTTATAAACACCTTTCCCCATTTAACTTACAAGGCATCCCTGCCTGCAAACACCATCACTTACACCATTATTTTGAGGTCTCCATACAGGATAAAATCCACTGCTCAGGATGTGCCTCTGCCTTGGTTTTCAGGCTGAAATTATCAGAAATGGCTCAGCCAAAGATCCAATTCCCAAACCCATGGGAATGACGACCTATTTAGCTTTTTGTGCACATTTGCTGCTTTAAGATGGATTTTGAAGGCTGACCCTCACCCCCAAGGGATGAAGCTGTGCTTCCATCTATCCCATCCAGAAGAGCAGTGGGGGTGTCCCATTTCCAAATTTGCATCCTTTCCCTCAGACTGTTCTTGTCGTGGGACTGCAGAAAGACACAACCACATCCCCAAGCCCCTGATTTCCAAGCCCCTGGCAGGAGATGGAAAGCAGAGGGAACAGGGTGGCTGTTATAGGGGTGAGTCCAACTTCTGCTGGGTAAATAATCAGGATTTACCCACTTCTTCATGAAGGCATAGCAAAAATGTTTTAGCCTTTTACCCTTTTTAACCTAAAAGATCATCACTGTCAACCATTCCCCACCCCAAGTCCCCTATTGATCCATAAACCAACTGTTCCCCATCCCTATTCCACTATAAATTGACGAACCAACTGTTCCCCATCCCTATTCCACTATAAATTGACGAACCAACTGTTCCCTATCCCTATTCCTCTATAAATCCAGGATCCAATCATTCCCCATCCCATTCCTCAATAAATCAACCATTTCCCATTCCTACTCCCTTATAAATCCATAAATCAACCCTTCCTAATCCCTATTTTGCTATAAATCTATGAGCCAACCTTTCCTCGTCCCTATTTGACTATAAATCCATGAACCAACCATTCCCCATCCCTATTCCCCTATTATTCCATAAACCATCCATTCCTTATCCCTTTTCCACTATAAACCCATAAACTAACTGTTACCCATCCCTATTACCTTATAAATCCTTGACCTAACTATTCTCCATCCCTATTCCCTTATAAATCCATGAACCAACTATTTCCCATCCTTATTCCATTCTAGATCCACAAACCACCTATTCCTCATCCCTATTTCCCTATAAATCCATAAACCACAGCCAGGCCAAAGTGGACCAGCCCAAACACTCCCCACAAAACCAGGTCACAACCCCAGCCCGACCTTTCAGGGACCCTCCCCACTACTTGTAGGGGGTTTATTACTAGTTTTTAATTAAAAGTTTCCCTCAGCACCGAGCTCTGTGCGAAGCTCTGAGGGCGGCGATGCCCCCGGGGGTCCCACAGGGGGTCCTGCTGCCGCCCCTCCGCTGCTTCCAGCCCCAGGGCTGCACCCTGCGGGTCTGTCCGTTTCTCCATCTTTTTCCATAACTCCTCACGCCTCTCCCTCCCTGTGCTCCCTCACGTCCCGCTCCTCCCCCGGCCCCCCCGGTTACCTCAGCCGGGCGGGGCGCGGGCGCGGGACTCGAACCGGCGACTCCGAGGGCAGTGACGGGTTGCGGGGCGCCCGCCGGCCGATGCCCCGCCAGGCCCCGCCCACCCGCGGCGCGCGCAGCCAATCACGCGCCGCTACCCCCCGCCCCTCGTGCAGCACCCCAGCCTATGTCCGCCCCCCGCGCTGGGTTCAGCCAATAGACAGCGAGATCGGCTAATAGACACCTGAACTGTTCAGTAGGAACCGCCTGCCCGTGGGAGGGCGTGGCACGCGCTGAGGGGCGCGGTCTCTTAGGGGGCGTGGCAGAGGGAAGGTATATAAGGAGGATGCGGCTACGGTGCCATTTTGTGTAGCAGCGCCTGGGGAGCGGGGGAGGAGGCGGCGGAGGGTTTCGGGGTTCGGACCAGAGCGGCCGGATGGTGAAATCCTCCCTGCAACGGATACTCAACAGCCACTGCTTCGCTAGAGAGAAAGAGGGGAATAAAAGCACCATCATGCCCGCTGTGCTGAGCCTCAGTACCGGACAGAGCAGGTGAGGCGCCGCGGCCTCCCTCAGCCTCGCACGGCCGGGCACTCGCTGCCTCATTCTTCTTCCTCATCCTCCTGTCGCCTCCCTGGTGGCCGCGGAGGGCGGGGGACGCTGCGTGGCCAGCGGGGGAGGGGCGGCCCGGCCCCCGCCGCGCGGGGAAAGGCGGTAGGGGAGGGTGGAAAAAAACACCAAAAAAAAGCGTGACTTTGAGGCCTCAGCGCTGTCCCGGCCCTGGGAGGGACCCCCGAGGGCACCCCCGGGCTGGGAGAGGCTCCGGGCAGGGCTGGGGCAGGAGCCGTGCTGGGGGGGGCGAGGGGAAAACGACAATTAGGCAAACATATCGAAGGATTGACGGCTGTTATCCCCTTATGTAACCGTGGATACTCCGCAAAACTAATCGAGGGTAAGAGTGTTACGAGAGCTGTTGCTTAAAAACTCAACCGAAAGATTAAACACCCCCCACAGGTGCTGGGAAGAAAGAAAATACCTGAATTAAGGTGGCTGGTGTGGAGTGGTGGATGCTCAGGATATCAATCTGCCCTTTCCACCTCGTGTGTGGACTGTGAAGGAGTTTTTTAACCGTTTTTATATTTAACTGCGGGTTAAAGATTTTTTTTTTTCTCTCTGAGTGCACGTAAACATCACCAAAATATATTCATGGTTGCAAACCTTCTTCTGCGCCACCTTTTTGGGAGAGAAAGGTGAAATTGTCTAAGATTGCCACAGCACACCTTTGGAAAAGGTTTTTAAAGGTTTATTTGTAAGGGAAATTAGAAATGTATAGTTCACAGTCATTCTCAGATAAAAATAAATAGCATTGGTACTAAAGAAAAACATCTCTTTCAAAGAGCTTAAAATAATGGATTGGAGACTCATTTAATTAAAATAACGCATTCAGTTAGCACAGATCTTGTATTTTCAAGAAAACTTCGCAATTGTTGCGCTCGCTTTATGTTAAAACATAAATATAATTTACCTTCCAGCACATAATATTTAACCTCTCTGCTCAGCCTTTTTAATACGGATTATTCGTCACAAGTTTCAAGCTCATTTAAAAAAAAAAAAAAACCAACAAAAAAAAACAAACCAAAAAAAACCCCAAACCAATCCAAACCCCGCAGCTCGGGCTGCGAAGTGTGCAAAATGGTGGATTATTTTGTAGCTGTTTATTCGGATTTGCAAATGGCTGCAGTGGCTGCTGCTGGCACCCGGAGACAGGACGATTGTGAAAATTCCCCCAAGGGCCTCGATTGCTGCATCTGCTGAGATGACGCAACTCAAGAGTGGAGCCTGCGGGTGAAGGATGGTGCAGAGGGAGGGGCCAGCGCCGCTCTGCCACGGGAGGAGTGAAACAGCCTTGAAAAGGATGGGGAGAAACTTAAAAATATTCCTCACATCTTCAAAAACACAGTGTGTTTTTCCTCCTCGAGCGCGGAGCGTTGTGGAGTCGCTCTGAGGAATTCACAGGGAAGAGGTTTGGAGGTGTTTGCGGAGGTTTTGCAGAGGTTCAGGTGTGGCGTCAGCTCAGGCTGAAAATGCTGGAGGTGGAGATGATTCCCTGGAATCAGTTCCCTGGAGATGTTTGCCTGGTCTCGAGCTGGGAAGGTCTGGTGGTGAATATCCCAGGGAAAAGAGATCCCTGCCTTGCTGGGCTGGGGGTTTGTGCTGCCTGACAACAAGGAAGGTAGAAAACAGCACATTCCTGGAGAAATGCTCTCCTCATGAGGTCAGATCAGGCCTGCCCTGGCACAGAAACACCCCTGGCTCACTCAGCCAGAGTATTCTTCATCTCCAAGTCAGTCTGCACTCAAAATGCTGCAGTGGCAGCTCCCTGGGCACTGTCCCTGCCCCTGGTGTGGAGCTTCCTTTGTCTTCCCACTTGCAGTGGGAGGAGTCCTTTGGCCTAGGTTTGGGTTTAACACTCTTTAAATCCTGGAAGTCACAGGATTTTGTCCAAGCCTTCCTGCCTGTCTAACCATTCTCCCTTTGCAGTTCCAGGGTTCCCTTCAATTGCTGTAGTAACCTGGGTCCGGGGCCTCGGTGGTGCTCCTGATGTCCCTCACCCACCCCTGAAGATCCCAGGTGGGCGAGGGAATAGTCAGAGGGATCACAATCTTTCAGCTAATTTATTTTATTCGGTGAGTATGAGGAGTAAACAGCTCCTGGTGAGCTTGGCAGCATTCCCTGCCTCAATCCCTCCTCCAAAAATGAATGGAAAAATAACTCTGCCTTTCTCCCTACTGCAGGATAATCGGCTGAATGTCACAGAAGAACTAACACCTAACAACAGGACAAGAATTCTCAATGTCCAGTCAAGGCTTACAGATGCCAAACACATCAGTTGGAGAGCAGTGCTGAACAACAACAACCTCTACATTGAAATTCCCAGTGGTGCTCTGCCTGAGGGGAGCAAGGACAGGTGGGCCAGGGAAAACTTGGCTGTGTGTTAACACCAGACTTCTCAGTAGGGTGGGAGAACACTTTGCTCTTTGTATTTTGGAAGCTTAAGTTTAATTTTGGTATTTGAGGCTCTCTTTGAGCCTTGTTTCAGGGCTGCAGGCAGAACCAGCCCAAACTCTGGGATTTCAGACTAGTTTGAGTATCTGTCCCTGTAGCTCCTTCACCTGTGTCACAAACACATTTCTGTACCACTGAGAAGTCCTGCCCTTGAGTTCTGCCTGGGGTTCAGGGATCTGGTGGTGTGAGGCTCCAATCTGTGCCTCTCCCTTAGAAATTTCTGTGTGAATTGGCTCCCAGGGCCTTGCTAAACTCTCTGAAGAAGCACTTGCTGCCAGAGCTCCAGGAGCATTTGGACAAGGCTCAGGGTGGGATTGTTTGGGTACCTGTGCAGGGCCAAGAGTTGGACTGGATGGTCCCTGTGAGTCCCTCCTATCCCAGGACATTCCCTGTTCCACAGGCACTGAGCCCCTGGTGTTTCTCTTGCAGTTTTGCAGTTCTTCTCGAGTTTGCTGAAGAACAGCTCCGAGTTGAACACGTGTTCATCTGTTTCCACAAGAACAGAGATGACAGAGGTGGGTGTTTCCCTGTGCCTCCACACACACAAAAATGCCTTTTGGTAGAAATTCAAGGGTTTTTTTTTTTTTTTTTTTTTTTTTTTTTTTTTTTTTTTTGTTTTGTTTTGTTTTGTTTTGTTTTGTTTTTTTTCCTGTATCCTATGAGTGAAACCTGTCTCTTGCTTTATTTTCCAGCTGCACTGCTCCGCACTTTCAGCTTTTTGGGCTTTGAGATTGTGAGACCAGGGCATCCCCTTGTCCCCAAGAGACCAGATGCTTGCTTCATGGCCTACACGTTTGAGAGAGACTCAGCAGAAGAAGACTAGATTGCAATGTTTGCCTCTTTAGAGCTTTCTTGTTGTCTATAAAAGATGATTCTGTAGAAATTTTGTCAACATCTTATTCCAGTCTTATCTTAACTCCTGTACGAAACCTTGTGTGACCCAGCTGCTTTGGTGGTGAGATGTTGAAAATTTCAGACTCCACATCTTTCTCTGGATTTTGTGCGCATGTCGTGGTTGTGCAAAAAATAAATGCTCCCTCCAAATTTAGCAGTATATTTCTTGAAGTTTAATATTGTGTTTGTGATACTGAAGTATTTGCTTTAATTCTAAATAAAAATTTATATTTTACTTTTTATTGCTGGTTTTAAGCTGTTTAAAGACTTGCACTCTTAAAGAGGTGGCTCTGGAACTGCCCCAACCATTAAAGTTGCAGGTGTGGAAAGGCTTTGCTCGTTCTTTGCTTCACTGGAACTCATGGATGTGCTCTGACAGGGCTTGGAATAATGCAGCAATCCTGGAAAAGTCTACTTCTAGTGAATAATTAGCAGGTGTGGTAGTTGGGACCAGTGCTTCCGTGCTCTGCCAGTGTTTTATAGGATATGCAGGGTGTGATTTAGTGGGGAAGTCCCAAGTGGAACACGATCAGCTCGGCCCATGGCTGCTTTTAATACCAAATATGCAACTGAAATACCGGAATTCTAGTGTTCCCTTAACAGTGCAGCCTTTCCAGTGTGTGCGGGGTGACTCCAGGAATTCTGGCTGTGAGCTGGGAAGGTTTGTGGCACTCCTGCAGCTCAGTGGGGTCACAGGCTGGGCAAGATTCTTGGGCAGATTGTGGTTGAAGGGCGAGGAGGGGGCTGTGCTCACAGACACCCCTTAGTGAGCAGAAGGGGAAAGGGCTCCTTGTGATTCTGGAATTAACAAACCTTCAACTGAAGTTACAACAAATAAGTCTCCAAAGGGGTTGAGCTTTGAAGTGTGGTATTTCCACGTTTTTCATTACTTTCAGGTTTATTTGGCACTATTGGAGCTGATGAATTTTTCCTCTAGAAAACCTTGGAGCAGGGAATCCTGGGATGGGTTTATTTCACCAGGTTTTGCTGGGTGTGAGTAGAAGTCTCTGGGGCACAGGGAGATCTGAGTGCTGTGAAATGTGTGAGAGCCTAAAGTTCCCCCGCAGCCCATCCCTGGGCTCAGCAGTACTGGAATCCCATGGAATACACTGAAATATTCCCTGAAACTCCTTGGAGATGCAGCACAGAGTAGCCTGGGGTGTGTGAGCAGTGCTATGGTGCAGAGTGGGGGCTTGTGCTGGGCTCTTTAATTGGCTCCCAATTCTCTCGTGGCCCTACAGCTGTGCTCATCCTGGAGGGATTTTTGGCAGGCCAGTGACAGGACTCTGGGAAACTGCACAAAGCTGAGCTGGGGCAGGTTTGGGATGGAGCTCAGGGAAAGGTTCTTCCCCCCGAGGCTGCTGGGGCACTGCCCAGGCTCCCCAGGGAACGGTCCCAGCCCCAAGGCTGCCAGAGCTGCAGGAGCGTTTGGACAACGCTCTCAGGGATGCTCAGGGTGGGATTGTTGTCTGTGGTGGTGTCTGTGCAGGGACAGGGGTTGAATTGATGATCCCTGAGAGTTCCTTCCAGCTCAGGATATTCCAGGATTTCATGGTGGTGGCACGACCAGGGGAGGGTGTCCTTGTTTTGCTCAACAGGCTGGCACAGGGCTGAATTTCCTGCCTATCTGGAAAAATCTGTTTTCCTCTGCAATGTGGTACCAGTGCCATGTTCTGCTCTCCCCAGGGATGGGAGCATGGAATGTGCCTGGTTCTGCCTCCAAGGGACGTTTAGCTGGCTTTGGATGCTCCTGGCAGCAGGGGAGGGGGTCACCCACGCTGGAAACCAGAGCAGGGATGCTGTGGGTCCTTGGGGCTGCCGGCCTAGGCCCGCAGGACCCAGGGGAGCGGGTTTGGCTTTGTGTTCCCAGGATGAGGAGCCGTGCCGCGGCCTTTACTGCCCTCTCGTAGCCACGGCAAATACTGCAGAGAGACAGGGACAGCAGGGCTGGGCTCTGCCGGGGCACCCAGTGCTGGCCCGAGAGCCTGGGATGGGATCTGAACCCCATTTCTGCCAGGGTTGATGGGGTCCAGCCTGGGCAGGGAGGCTGCACTGGGGGATTGGGGTGCTGCTCCAGGTGGGAGCAAACCAACCAGGGAGCTGGGACTGAGCTGCTCTCTGCATCTTGAGAGGGTCCCAACTCTGTTTGTTTTTTGGAGCTCCTGAACTCCTGGGAGGAATCTTCCCCACTCCAGCCATGCCCCAGGCTCCGGTGCTGGCCTGCGGAGCCACTGCCGCATCCATGGGCACAGCAGAGGTGGGGAGGTTCTGTCCCACTGTGTGCACAGCCCTGCTGCTGTCAGCTGATGGAGTCACTGAATCATGGAATGTTCAGGTTGGAAAAACCTCTGAAGATCATCGAGTCTGACCATTACCCATCACCACTGCCCCACGTCCCCGAGTGCCACATCCACTTTTGTTTGAACACATCCAGGGATGGTGACTCCAGCACTGCCCTGGGCAGCTCTGCTAATGCCTGATCACTCTTTGAGTGAAGGAATTTTTCCTGATACCCAGTCTAGATGGCTGTGAGTGGATTAATAATTGCTGAGGAATAATTTAAATGTCCTGATCTTCACCATGCTGGTCCTTCGGCATCCACAGGGATTTGGGGACTGGGTCCAGATCCCACATTTCACACAAGGAGCAGATGCCATAGCCCTGCCTTGGTGCCCATGAACCCACCTGGGCTGTTCACCAGAGCCCATGGAGGCTGTTCTGGGTAATCACCACTGGGCAGGGCAGTTTGGCTTTGTGTTTCCCTCTGGATCCATCCCTGGAGTGTGTTATGCTGGCAAAGAAGCACATAAAGGACCAGTGTTTAAGAGGCTCAGCTCCAGGTTTTATTGAAGCTGTATTTTTCCCTTTAAAATGTCATTTTTATTTGTGACTGTGCCACAAATTATCTCTGGGAAGCACAAACTGAAGGAGCTGTTGTTTCTCCTTTGCTGAGAAGGGTGAGCTGTGATGGGTGGCTTTGAGTGTTATTTAAAACAACAAAAACCTGGTGGCTGCAACAAGGCTCTGAGGGGGTTTTGTGCAATGTCTGGACCCCATAAACTTTACTTGGGATTATCAGCCACTAAATTGGTGCTTGAGGCTCCCATCCAGCTGCCTTTCCTCAGAATGTTCTGATAAACCAGACTTAGAGTATCAAGCAAAATTTGTTTGAGGGTATAAAACCACACCCTGTATTTGGGAGTTTGATCCCAACTTTATCACTCATGGGCTATGGGGTGGAGTGGGTTTAAGTTTGCTTTCCCAGCGAGGACCTGCTTGGATTTCTCAGGAACTGGTGGATTTCATAGAATCATGGCATGATTTGGGCTGAAAGGACTCTAAAAATAATTGAGTTTCAACTCCCCTGCCATGGGCAGAGACAGGTTTGGCCAGGCCCTTGTGAGGCTTTGAAGAGACCCTCGGGTAGGCTGAACTGGAGGTTGGTTTAGGGAGCGTAGAGGACCTGGGTGACCTGGTAAAGGGTGTGTTCAGTGACCCCCTGGAAGTACTGGCAGCACAGCCACTCCTCCAGGCCCGGGCTGACCCTGGCCCCAGCCGAGTTCTCTGCAAACCTCAGGAGCAGCAGAGCCCTCTTGACCTCCAGCCAGCTCCGGAGCAGCTCCAGGCTCTTCCTGCTCCTGGCAAAGAGCTCCTGGCGTGGCCCCCAGAGCAGCACCTGCAGGATGCCCCTGGCCTGCTCGATGGACACCCTCTCGTGGGGATCCCTGTGCAGCAGCAGCGTGGCCAAGCGCCTCAGTCCCGCCGAGTAGATGGACAGCGAGGGGATTTCGGGGAGCCTTTTGCTGCTGAAGCCCAAAATGTTCTCCAGGGAGATGTCCACGTGCAAGATCTGATAGATGAGCCTGCCCACGTTCAGCTCAGCTGCTGCTGGAGGGGAGGGTGCAGCCAGACCCTGCCTCCAGTCCTGCTCCTGGCTGCTGGAACAAGGTCTCTGCTTCTCTTGCACTTTGAAGAAGCTGCTGATGAGCAGCCGGGGAAGGGACAGCCCCAGCGGCTCCTTCTGGCCCTGCTGGCTCTGGGAGGGACACGGGCACTCCACCAGCAGCAGGTTCTCGGGGCAGAGGTCCCCCTGAGCCACGTTCTGCCCCCGGAGGTGCTCCAGCCCCATGCACAGCTGCAGGAGCAGGAGGCAGCCCAGGCGTTCGTAGTGCCCGGGGCTGGTCCTGTGCAAAGCGTGGGAGCCCTTCACAAAGTCTGCCAGGGTCTGCTGGGGAACCTCGGCACAAAGCAGCACCTGCAGGACAGGCTGGGGGGCAGGACAGGCTGGTTCCTCTCTGGAAGAGCCCTGACTGTGTTTTCCAGGGATTCCTGGGAGCACGAGCTCCCGAGGGAGGCGGTCGGTGAAGTGGCCGAGCAGGCGCTGGATGCTGCAGTGTGTCCCCAGGGAGCTCTGCACCCCCAGGCTGGAGCAGCACGGCTTGGGGACCTGCAGGGACACACAGGACAGGGCCAGCTGTGCGAGGACAGAGCCTTGTCCTGGGCTGGGCCACCCTGCCAGCTCTGACCCACACGTGGTGCTGGGATCCCCCTGCACCCTCTGAACCCAGGAATGGAGCCAGGATGGCTCTGAGCAAGAGCTGGGACATGAGTGCAGCCCCCAGGTGGGCTGGGGTCTCATCCTGCTCTCCTGGGCAGCCAGCTCTACTCCAGCCTCTCCTTTGCATGTTCTGCCCCCTCTGGCTGAGTTACAGGACATGTCCCTCAGCAGGGCCGTGTTTGACGTGTCCCTTGGTCCCACAGGAAGTGTCACCCTCACCCCCCAGCCCCCACCAGCAGCACCCATGCAGCAAATGCAGAAGTGGGTGCAGGAAGGGGAAGTGGCCCCAGTGTTTTGTTCCATGGAAAAGCCAAGGCTCTGGATGTCCTGGCTCCCTCTGCACCCCCCAGGGCTTTTACCCCGATTCCCCCCTTACCTTGGCTGCAAACTGCAGCTGCCTGTGCTCGAAGGTGAAGCCCACCCTGAAGTACCAGGCGTCCCCGCTCTGGCAGCAGGGCTGGGGGTCCAGGACACCGAGCGCTGCCCAGCGCTTCCCTGCCAGCTCCGCCTGCAGCAGCTGCTGCCTCTCCTCGGGCCCCACCAGCTCCTCCTGCATGTGAGCCGAGAGCCGGGCCAGGGAGGCCTCCTGGCACCCCAAAACCAGCGCACAGACCCCGGCCGGGCTCTCCAGGAGCTGCCCCAGCTCCCCGTCCGCGGTCCCGAATGTCAGCTCCTTCAGGCCAGGGACTGGGGCTTTCCGGGGGCTGCTCCGGGCCAGCGGCTCCCCCAGGCTTTGGGACTTGGTCAGAGGCTTTTTGGGTGCCCAGGGGGGTCTGTCCCGCGGGGGAGCCCCCTCCCCGTGCCGCAGGGGGGCGGCGGGGATGCTGTAGAGGATGCTGCCAGCCCGTGGCTCAGGGTCGCCACGGCAGCGGCGGGATGATCCCGGCTCCGGGAGGGACTCGGCTCGCTGGAGCTGCTTTTTGGGCAGTGGGGGCGGCAGGGGGTCCGGGTCGGGCTGAGGGAGGGGTTTCCCAGCGCCTTCCCCTCGGCTGGCCTTGCGGGGAACGAGGTGGGCCCGCAGCTCTCCTGGGGAGGGAGGGACAGACGTGACAGGGCAGACAGGACAGAGGAGAGAGTGGGATGGGATGGGGTGGATGGGATGGGGTGGATGGGATGGGGTGGGATGGATGGGATGGATGGGATGGATGGGATGGGATGGGATGGGGTGGATGGGATGGGATGGGATGGATGGGATGGGATGGGATGGGGTGGGGTGGGGTGGGATGAGATAGAATGGGATGGGATGGATGGGATGGGGTGGGATGGGATGGGATGGGATGGGGATGGGATGGGAGTACAGCACGTTGTTCTTTGCCCCCCTGCAGATCTCCAGCCCCAAAGCCACACCCAGCACCAGCCAGAGAGGTGACAGGGGGGAGGGCAGGGACAGCAGAGGGGCTCGAGCCGCTGTCCGAGGGGACACCCCGGCAGGCA
Organism: Zosterops lateralis; assembly: GCF_965231275.1. Taxonomy (NCBI): domain Eukaryota; kingdom Metazoa; phylum Chordata; class Aves; order Passeriformes; family Zosteropidae; genus Zosterops; species Zosterops lateralis. The sequence goes on from NC_139789.1 coordinate 1,764,429, forward strand.
GGGGCACGGTGGGGTCAGGCAGGCCGTCACTCACCCACGTTGCTGTAGATGAGGGCTGGGTTGGGGGGCCGAGGGGGGCAGCCCCCCGGCGTGTCCGGCATGGGAGCGGCCGCTGCGGGGCGCGGAGCTGGCCCTGCTCGGGGCCGGGAGCGGCGTCACCCCGCGGGTCCCGCTGCCCTCGGGGCGGCTCGGAGGAAGAGCACGGGGAAAAGGGGAAGCAGCGGCCTGGGGAGCCCTGGCGGGGTGGTTTTGGGGAGAAACGCGGGGGTTTGGTGGCGCAGTGACTCCAGCTGCCGCGCTGGGAAATCCTGGCGGTGGGAGCTGCCCCAGGGGCTCCCCGGGCGCTGGTTCCCACCTGCCCGGGACACACCGTGTGTGCACAGGGGTGACTGTCACCTCTGCTCCCCGCTGGGTGACCCAAGGGGGACACAGTGCCGGCAGAGGTGTGGGACAAGAGCAGGAAAAGCCTTTGACACCCCCGGCCAGGCCCGAGGGTCGGGACAGGGGTCTGGGCATGGGGAGGGGGCGGAGGGAGCCGGAGGGGGAGGGAGGGCACTGGGATGGAGCCGCTGGGTTTCACTTCCCTGTCCCGGCACTGGGCCCTGACTGGGCCGCCACCAGCGGCACCAAACCCCGGTGGCTTTGTCTGAACCTCCCCGTTCTGCTGGGGACAGCAGTCCGGGCTGTGCCCCCTGAGCCCCCTGAGCCCCCGGGGTATTGCCCAGCACAAAGCCCGGGGTGGGGCAGCCGTGCTGAGCAGCTCCTTCCCGGGCCCCTCTGCAGAGCCCCTCGTTACCTGTGAGCTGTCCCTGGCGGCGGGGGGGCCCCGCGGGGCTCCAGCTCCACATCCCGGAGCCGCCGCAGCTCCCGCTGCCCGTCCCGGCCCGTCCCGGCGCTGCCCATGGACGCGCCCTGCGCCGGGCGCTGCGCCCCGGCCGGGCAGGATGTGCTGTCAACACCCGCTCCGTGCTCGGCTGAAGGAAGCCGGGCTTTGGCCTCGCTCCCCGCAGCCCCCGGAGCCGCCCGGCATCGTCCCAGCCCCGGCCGTGCTCGCCGTGTCACCGCCAGTGCCACCTGTGGATTTGTGTCCCCCGAGCTGCTCCTCCTTGCCGGGGGCCTCCAGGGGTGGCTCCAGGGATGGCTCCAGGGGTGGCTCCAGGGATGGCTCCAGGGGTGGCTCCAGGGGTGGCTCCAGGGGTGGCTCCAGGGATGGCTCCAAGGATGGCTCCAGGGGTGGCTCCAAGGATGGCTCCAGGGATGGCTCCAGGGATGGCTTTAGGTGGCAGCTGCTCTGAGGGGGGGTTTACCCCCACAAATCCCCCTCACATCACAGAATTAATTCCCCTTCATCCCAGTTGTTACTCTGGGTGCGTTGGCAAGGAGGAATATTTTTATTTTCTTCCATGAACCAAGGTTAGGGGTTCAGTTCCAAGGAATTGGACTTGATGATCCCTGTGGTTCTCCTCCAACTCAGAATATTTTTTGATCTGTGATCTGGCTTTTTGCTGGGATTTTCTGCAGCCATTGCATGAGAGGAGCTCATCTCTTGGTAAACACTTTTTTTTTTTTTTTTTTTTTTTTTTTTTTTTTTTTTTTTTTTTTTCCTCCCAGAGCTTTACAGGTGCTCAGAGCACCAAGTGATCCAACTCAGTAACTGGAAAAAATCTTCCCATTGGCGTCTGTCCCCTCTAGGAATGAAGTCACTTTTTAAACACACTCTAACCCCCAAAGTTTCAATATTTCCTCCCTTCTAATCACTCTTGGAGTCATCAGTGTGGGTGCTGTGGAGGGCACCTGCAGGGATTTCTCCTGGGAGCAGTGAGGTTGGGATGAGCAGGCTTTGAGAGATGTGAGTTTCCATGAGGAGAGAAGACAATTTCACTGCTTGAACCCAACCACACAACCAGGACAGGGGGACCCTGGATCCAGGCAGGGCTTAGGGGGGCTGGGCTGGGACTGGGTGGGTGCTGTGAGCCTGCAGCCTCCCCCGTGAGGAGCCCACAGTTCCCTGCCCGTGTTTATTTCTGTATTTCCCAGCCCACTCCAGGCCAGCCGGGGGTTGTGGCTGTTGGCTGGGGCCGTTTCTGGGTGCTGAGGCCGCGTGTGAGAGCTGATAAAAACCCATGTGGGGCTGAGTCATGCTTGGATCCAGCTCAGGGAGGAGGTGCAGGGCTCTGGGAGGGGACAACCTGCACCATCCACCCCACGTTGCACCAGCAACCCAGACTGGTTTGGGTTGGAAGGGTCCTTAAAGTCTATCCAGTGTCACCCCTGCCATGGGCAGGGACACCTTCCACCATCCCAAGTGGCTCTGAGCCCTGTCCAGCCTGGCCTTGGACAGATCCAGGGGCAGCCACAGCTTCTCTGGGCACCCTTTGCCAGGGCCTCCCCACTCTCACAGGGAAGAAATTTGTGTAGAAGCATCACTGTTTTTCCTTAATGAATAAAATTACCATTAAGAAGTACCAGAAAATGTTAGGAATAAAATTACAGAATTCCTGCCATGCCTATGACCCTGCCAAGCTGGAGAGAAGTGGCCAGGGAAAGAGGAGCAGCCAGGAACTGTTTTTTTGCTGTGAAATCCCTCATTTGTCTTACTAGAACCACGGAGAAAATGCCACGTTTAAAAGCCACCCAAGCCCTTAACAAGGTCGGTTGTTTCCTGTTGCCAACCTGTGCAAAATGCTGATTTAATTCTCCAAGCCATGGAGCATCCCTGAATCCTGTGGTGGGTTCTGCTGCCTGTTCCAGGTGGACAAATCAGCTGCAGGACAGGGCCCTGATGGCCTTGATGGCACTGGTGGCACTGATGGCATTTGCAGACTCTGGTCCAGGAGCTGCTGAGCCCTTTTTTCCCCTGGATTGATGCAGAGAAGCTTTTCTTAGCTCCAGCCTTTTTGGTTGGTAAGGAAATTGGTTTCTCTTCCCAGAGGGAGATAGGATCTTTAAATGCAGCTGCTGCAAAATTGCAGTTTTCTAATTGTCTTTATTTTTTTGCTGGTTTTCTTTCCATTGTTCCCCAGCCCGTGGGTGCTGTGGGGATGCTCCAGGCCCAGCTCAGGGCAGGTTGGGTGATCCCTGGGGCACTGAACCCCCCTGGGTGCTCTCTCAGCATCTCCATCCTGCAGCTCACCCCCAAAAGGAGCAGGGGGTTCAGTCTTAATTTTGCCACATTTCCCTTTTTCTTCCAACGAATCAAACCAAGAGTGAAGTGTCACCATCCCAGTCCTGCCTCCCACGGTGCCCCCACAGCCCCGGGCACAAGCAGGAGCTGTAACCTCGACCCTTCACCTCCCTGTGCTATGAAATGCATCTTGAAGCAGGAAATGAGAGAAAAACCCCAATTTCCTCTTTCCTCCCTCGCAGCTCTCGCCCAGCCCGCGGGGGCTGCAGCCTCCCGCTTATTTGGCAACCAGGGCCACCCTCCCTCGAGCCGTGGGGTGGGAGCTGGGAGCCTGCCCGGACCCCAGGGTGTGTGTGGGGGCTGCAATTCCGGGCTGGAGTGGCCCAGGGTCTGTTTCTCCAGCAGGTGGAGGCATTGCTGTGCTCCCAGCGCAGCCAGTCCGGGCTGGGAGAGCCGGGCAGGGGAGCAGGGCAGGCACCGAGCCTGGGAAAGGGACACGGGGCGTTTGGGGACGGGCAGAGGCCCCTCGGAGGGGTCACAAGGACAGCGGGGCAAGGGGACTCTGGGCTGGCTGAGCCCGCGGCGGGGACAGCGGTGGCAGCTCTGCCAAGGGCAGGGGTGGCCTTGGGGGGGCCAGGCTGTGCCCTGGGGCTGGCGGATGGGGAGGGCACTGGGAGGGTCTCTCTGTGGAGGAGGAAACACCTCCCCCTCCCACCCACTGTGTTCTGCCCCACGGCAGCGCCCCCCCGTGCCTCAGTTTCCCCCGGCACAGGCTCCCAGTGCCCAATTTTCCAGCCCCATCCAAGGGATTTGGCTCTGTGTGTGTGCCTGTGCACATCCGTGCACTCTTGTGTGGATGTGAGTCCTTTTAACCCCCCCAAACCCCAATTTTCCTGCAAGCAGGACTTGAGGTGCTGCCTTTGCACCCTCCACTTTTGGCACATCCGTAAAAACACTGCATTAATAATTAATAATCGATTAATAGCAGCAGCAGTTTGTTAGCACACATGCATTAATCATTTATTAGTTATTAATACGACTTTGGTACTCTCTGGGAGGTGCTTTCACATTGTTTATGTGGGGTTTGTGGGAGTGATGGTGGTGACAGACTCAGGGGCTGCAGAAGCCCCGGGAAGGGGGAAAGCTCTGCTGGAATTCCAGGGTTTCCCAGGTTGCAGCAGGTCTGGAGAGCTCAAAGGTGTGAATTCTGCTGCTCCTGCCTTTTCCAGGTCCTGCTCAGGCTTTGCCCACTGATTTTGCCTTTTCTTATCAAGGCACATGAGGAAGAAAAGGGGGAGAAAAACCCAAATGAGCCACAGAAGTCACTTTGTTCCTTCCTTTTTTGTTTTGCTCACAGATACATCTCACATGCTCATTACATAGAAAACTGTGCCAGGTCTGCACTGCCCTTTGCTCCCACTGTGAGGGTCCATGCCCGACCCCCTCCCTACCCTCCCAGCCCCCTCCCACCCCCCTGCCAAGCTTAAAAAAACCCCAGACACCAAACAGGACCCTGGTAGGACACGGCATGCACGGCTCGGGGGCGAGGGGCACCGGGCATGGGGGACCACAGGGACAGCCAGACGCATGGCAGGGAGGGAGGGATGGATGGATGGATGGATGAATAGAGGGATGGATGGATGGATGGATGGATGGATGGATGGATGGATGGATGGATGGATGAATAGAGGCATGGATGGATGGATGGATGGATGGATGAATAGAGGGATGGATGGATGGATGGATGGATGGATGGATGGATGGATGAATAGAGGGATGGATGAATAGAGGGATGGATGAATAGAGGGATGGATGGATGGCACCCTGTAAAAGAAGAACAGGGTTGGTGTGATGTTCTGAGGAGCCACTTGTGCCCCACAAAGCTCCCAACCCCCCGGATACTCTGCTGCCACTCCAGGATGTCTGTCAGAGGATGGGCACCTGCCCCCTCCAGCTCCCAGCCTGACCATCACTGGCTGGAGAAGGGACATCCAGGTGGGGAACATCCCTGCAGGAATGGGGACAATGGTGGGACCTGCAGCAACCCCCAGGGTGCACATGCAAGGAAAAGGAGGAGGAGGAAGCAATGAACTCCCTGGATCCTCCCGCCAGGTCTTCCATTCCTTCTCCCACACACAAAAATCCACACCCTGAGGCAGAGCCAGGGCAAAGCCTGGGAAGGGGTGGAATGGGAAGGCAGGAACCACCCCTGTGGCAGCCGGGAGCAGCCCCAGGACATTGACCCGTGGTCCTCAGCGCCAGAGGGTGCAGGATCTGGGATGGAGGTGTCAGCCAGGACGTTCTGCTGGACTGCTTGTTCCCAGCATTTCTCTCCTCTTCTTTCCTAGGCCTTAGGGCCTCCCTGCACAGGATGAGCCAGGTCCTGCTCTCCTGCAGATTTTGACTTTGCAACTCAAAGAAAATGAACCCCGAAAGTGCCTTTTCAACCCGTAGGAATCCCAACCCCCTTGGGCAGATGCAGAGACAGGGGGGTCTTGCATAGCCCTGGGGTTGCTCTTCCTGATTTTAATGATCTTGGCCTCATTTTGCCTTTTTTTCCCCTTTTTGTCTTGCTGACACCTCCTCAGAGCCTGGCCCTGGAGGGTTATTATTGCTTGTGCAGAAGCGTCCCCGGGCACCCACATTGGCAGATGCTGGATCTTAAATCCATGGATGAGAAGCTCTCAAGGCACATCCGTGCCCGGGGGGGGGAAGGTCTGTCTTTGCTAAGGGGCTGGGGGACACCCCCAGCTCGGCACAACCTCCCCAGTCCCGCATCGCCCAGGAAGACATTTCTCTTGGAAATTAATTAAAAAAAAAAATCGGACCAAAACCCCCACCAACACCAAGAAAAGAACCACAAACAACTACCAGGAAAGTTTTCTGAAGAGTCCCTTACAAAAAAAGGGAAAGGGTGGGGGAAAACAGGAAGCATTTTTCTCCCAGGCTCCAACACTGCTGATCTTTTGGCTCAAGAAATGCATAGTTGGTAGCAAAAAACTTGCTACATCAGGAGCCCCTGGGACGGCCCCTGAGCCCTGAGGGCTCTCCACAGGGCTAGGACATCGGGGTCATCTCTCCCCAACCCTGACGTCCCCACAGTTCCCACCCTGCTGGCCTGTGGCACCTCTGTCTCCAGCCATGTCCCAGCACAGCAAGGTCACTCTGGCAGCTCCGGGACATGGCCGGTACTCCCACAGCCCTCCTGGCCCCATCCCACCATGGCCGTGCCCGGGGCTGGGCAGCAGACAACGGTTCTCCTCTGGGAGAGGCTCAGATCATCTTCATGTTGAACTTCCTGGCCCCTCCTTGGCCGGTGGTGGTGGTGGGGCCGTCCACCTTGCGGAAGGAATATTCCACGGAGAAGTTGTTCTTGTGCTGCCCCCGGCCACGGCTCCAGACGAAGAGCAGGAGGAAGCAGAAGAGCACCACGCCCAGGAAGGTGATGCAGCCCATGGCCGTGGAGACCAGGATGGTCTTGAGGTCCAAGGTGAACTTCAGGAAGACCTGGGTGTCGTTGTGGAAGGTGTCGTTGAAGTTGCTGAGGTACAAAGTCCGGTTGGCGTGGTGGACGCCGTCGGCCGGGCGCCCCTTGACCGTCAGCGTGGCGAAGTAGGTGTCGTTGCCGCCGGCGTTGCTGGCGATGCAGATGTAGGTGCCGCTGTCCTGCACCTGGGCGAAGCGGATCTCCAGGGTGCCCCCCGGCAGCACCGTGGCCCGCCCCGTGCTGCGGGTGGTGATCATGCGGTGCTGGGGGGACACCCAGGCGATGGAGGGGTCGGGCTCCCCGTCGGCCCGGCACAGGAAGGACACGGACTGTCCCTCCCGAGCCGTCACGTGCTGCAGCTTCCGATCCCGGATCTTGGGCTTCTGGCAGGTGAAGTACTCGAAGAGCACCGAGTCTGGGAAGTCGCGCAGGGCGTTGCCCTGGATTTCGGGCGGCGAAGAGCACATGGGCTGCTGCCCGTCGAAGTTGAGCGTCTTGCGCCGCTGCAGGATCCAGAGGAGGCGGCAGTCGCAGGCCAGGGGGTTCCTGTCCACCCGCAGAGTCTCCAGCGTGTTCACCGAGTGGAAGGTGCTCTCCTCCAGCGTGGACAGGAAGTTGCTGGAGAGGTTGAGCAGGCGGATCTGTCTCAGGCCGGAGAAAGCCTGCGGTTCCACGGACACCAGGAGAGCACCCACGATGTGGAGCTCCTGGAGCCGGATGAGGTCCTTAAAGGAGCCCTTCAGCACAGTGCTAATGGGGTTGTAGGACAGGTTGAGGTACCGCAGGTACACCAAGTTCCTCAAGGCAGCGGCGGGCACGGCTGTGATGTTGGTGTAGGTGATGGAGAGTGAGGTGAGGTTCAGGCCCTGGAAGCTGGTGGGGGACACCTCCTCCAGCAGTGGCCAGTTGTCGATCTCCAGCTGCAGGAGATTGTAGAGCTTCTTGAAGTTCTGGTCCTCCAGTGCAGAGATGCTGAGGTGCCGGAGCCGCAGCACCTCCAGGTTCTGGAGGTAGGACAGCGACTCTGCCGAGATGGAGGTCAGGTTGCACTTCTCAATGGTCAGCTGCTCCAGGCCCAGCAGCCCTGAGAAGGCGCGCTGGGAGATGTACACCAGGTCGTTGTCACCCACCTCCAGGCTCTTCAGGTTGCGCAGGTCCTGGAACATGTAGTCCAGCAGGATGACGAGCTTGTTCTCGCTGATGTCCAGCAGGGTCAGGTTGGTCAGCTTGGTGAAGACCCCCGGGGGAATGAGCTTGAGCTGGTTCCCCCGCAGCCGCAGGGTCTGCAGGTTGAACAGGTTGCTGAAGGCGCCGGGCTCCACATTGGAGATGATGTTCTCGCTGAAATCCAGCTCCTCCAGCAGCGGGTACGGGGCCAGGTCACCAGGGTTGAGGCAGCGGATGCGGTTCTTGTTGAGCTCCAGGACGCGGGTCTCGGTGGGGATGCCCTCGGGGATGGCCGTCAGGCGCTTGCGGTGGCACAGCACCGAACGCAGCTGGGGCGCGCACTCGCAGCGCGCGGGGCAGGCGCGCGCCCGCGGGGACAGCAGCAGCATGTGCAGGGCCAGCACCGGGAGCCACCATGTCATTGTGTGGGGCATGGTCTAGGGGCTCACTGCCGTTCTGCCATGCGCCTGTGACGGAGAGAGAGCGGGGTCAGCGGGGACAGAGTCCTCCCCGGCCCCACAGAGCACTTGGCTGGGAGCTGAGACTGGACACTGCTCCCCAGGCCGTGCCCCGTGGGGTTGGTAAGGCCCCAGTCCCTCCAGGAAACCCCCTGGGTCCCTTTGACCTACAGTGGAACCCGGGGATCCTGCCCTGTGCAAAGCTGGGATAAATGAGCCTCACTCTCCGTGGGAACAGGGAAACTGAGGCAGGGGGAGAGGTTTCTGAGAGGAGCCAGGGCTGCAGACCCACACCTGAGCCTCTGCTCCCACTGACTCAGCCCTCCCTGTGCCCCTGAGGGTGCCGGCATGGGCAGAGGGGATCGTGAGCACCCCGGGGTAATGCAGGGCACAGGCACCCCAAGGGCAGGGCAGGAGCACAGAGATGCTGGCAGAGACACTGGCAACTTGTGACACAGGTGGGATGCCCCGTCCCCTCTGGTGACACAGATGGGACACCCCATGCCCTCTGGTGACACAGATGGGATGCTCCATGCCCTCTGCTCCTGGTGTGAGGTTTCACCCAGCAGCACAAATTCTCCCCAGGCCCCCGGCTCGGAGGGGTCCCGTAGGACGGGAGACGCTCGGTGCCGCACGTAGGGCCCGGTCCCCCGTCCCTGTCCCTGTCCCGCCCTCTCGGAGCGCAGATTAAGGCGGCCCCCGGCACAATCTTTGCCGAGGAGGGATTAACACCGACCCCGCGGCGCCGTGCCCCGGCTGCCCTCCTTTCCAGGGATTAGCACTTCGCCGCCGCTTTCCCTTTTCTTTGCTTCCCCTTTCCCGGTCCCTGTCCCCATCCGTGCCCCAAATCTGCCAGGCTGCCTGCAAACGCAGCTCCCAGCGCCACCGCGAACTCCTCAGCCGCCTTTCCTTAATGAAGCACGGTCATTAACCTAATTAAGTGGCAGCGTTGCTCGGTTGGGGAGCTGCGGAGTGTTTTTGAGCCTGGCAAGAGAATATTGGGGGTACCAAGAGCAGAGCCAGCCTCTCCCGACACCCCTTTGGAGGTGCAGGGAGGGGAGCACTGACACCTCCAAGCATGGGGGGCTTGTCCCATTGTTCCCACAGCACTGGGACAAACTGAGGGGCAGCCCCCGAGGGCTGGTTCCAGCCCTTCTGACTTCCAGGGAACCCCTCACACGCTCCCTTCTGTCCCTCTGGGCTCCTCAGGGACCCCAAGGCTGTCTGTGGGAGCCCAGCAGGATGTGGGGCAAGGGAAGAGGATGATGTGACATCTGTGGCTGCTCAAGGCCATCGAGGTGTGGCTGCAATGCTCCCCCTTGGTGCCACTGCAGGTTCTCAGTGCCCAAAAGGGCCCATCTTGAGGTGGCTGCTGCTTGGCTCAGGGGGTGACAGAAGGAGAGTGATGAGGATCCCCTGGAGAGGTGACACTGATGGAGCAGGGACAGCAGGAGCTGGCCCAGCCCAGCATCTCCTGCTCCTCACACCCACCGTGCTGACAAAAGACACCCAAGGCTGGTGTCACCCTCCCTCCTGTCCCCATGGGCTGGTGGCACACAGGAACAGTCTCGGGGGCTGGGGGGTTGTTGACTCTGTGCTCACGCCTCAGGAAGGATGCAATCTCTAGGGATAATTTCCTGCCCTGATCCCATTATCTGAGAGGAGCAATTCTCTGGGATTAAACCCATTGCTCAAGTGCAATTTTGGAAGGATGAGAGATGATCTTCAAGGAGCGGTTTTGGACAACGCTCTCAGGGATGCACCCAGGATTCTGTGATCTTGTACTGACGTGGCACTGAGGGACGAGTGGTGCCCTTGGCAGTGTTGGGGTTACAGTTGGACTCGATGATCTTAGAGGGATTTCCAACCTCAACAATTCTATTCTGAGTCTGTGACACCTTTTTGCTTTTTTTATTTTTGTGTGTATGTTATTTTTGCCACATTTCCCTTTTTCTTCCAACGAATCAAACCAAGAGGGAAGTGTCACCATTTCACACAACCACAGGATTAACAGCTGGTGGATGCAGCTGGGGGACAGGGGGGTGGGACTATCGACCCCACTGGTGCCCCTGCCCCTTTCTCCCCTCTCTCCAGCACTGCTCGGCTTCACTCTTTGCACCAAACCCCCTGTGGGGACTGGAGGCCCCCAAATGCCATCTGGGCACTGGAGCTGCTTGGCAGCCTCTGCCTTCCAGGAGAGCCACTTTGTGAAGGCTCTTCCTGGCTGGTGGCCCAGGGAACCTGAGCTGGCTCTGAGGTGAGGTGAGGGCAGCTCCCCTTTGTCCCCCTGGTTCTGGAGGCTCCACTCTTGCTCTGCCCTGAGGCTGCATGGGGAGGATACCCCAAGCACAACCTGTAAACCCACAGGACAAACCCCTTCCCATTTATTGTGACGCTTATTGGTCCTATCCAGTGTCTCTACACTAAATAAAGGCGCCCTGGTGCCTCTCTAATGATGTCCCAGGCTGGGCCGTGTCCCCTTGCCCAGCTTCCCTCCCTGCCAGCCCTGGGGGGATCCCTCCCCGCCTGAGGCTCTGCCCCTCGTTCATTATGGATGAGCCCGGGGTAACCCAACTCCACTTTTGGTTACTACTCTGGCCACCCGATCCTCTAAGCAAAGCTCCAGCCCCGCTGGAGTTGTTTACCCTGGCAGATGGAGAGCAGGAGCCTCAGCCCTGGGCTCACCTTCCCTCTCCACAGCCCGAGCATCAGCCTGCCCTGCTGCCCCACTGAACCCATAGTGAACCCCACAGCGGGAGCATCAGCTAGCCCTGCTGCCCACAGCCCCACCCATGGGTGCCCCACTGACCCCATAGTGAACCCCATAGCGGGAGCATCAGCCCGCCCTGCTGCCCCACAGCCCCACCCATGGGTGCCCCACTGACCCCATGGCAAACCCCACAGTGGGGTTCAGGGCTGCTGGATGAGCCATTCCAGCACATCCAGGCAGACCCGAGCTCCAGAGCAAGGCTGGCTCTGCCCCAGCTGTCTCTGGCGGCCCCAGGACATCCCGCAGAGGAGCTGCACAGAGCCCGTGTCCCCTGCAGGGACACCTGGAGGCCGTGGTCGCTCTCTGTCCCGGGCAGGGCCAGGCACAGCCGGGCTGTTTATTAATAGCTCATTACGGCGATTGTGCAGCGCTTTCCGGGCTCGCCCGGCCCCTGGGGAGCCAGGGCAATTAAGATCCAGAGCAAGGCCTAGATAGAGGCTCTTCTCCTCATTTAATTTATTTTTAAAAATAACAAGCTTGCTGCATGCAGGGCTGGGGACAGAGCCAGCAAAGCCTGGGGCTGAGGGGCTGCGATGGGGGAAGCAGAGCAGAGAAATTTTGGACAATTGGGACAATTGGACAATTTTGTGAGCCCCTGGAGCCTTGCCTGTCTCATTCCTACCTCCCCACCAAGATTTGTGACCACTGAGGTAATTTTGTCCCAGCCACCAGCAGCACAGAGGAACTGCTGCTCTCCAGCCACCCTGGCCTGGGGTTACCCAGGAAAGCTGTGGCTGCCTCTGGATCACTGGAAGTGTTCCAGGCCAAGCTGGACAGGGCTTGGAGCACCCTGGGATAGTGGAAGGGGTCCCTGCCCATGGCAGGGGGTGGAACGAGATGGTCTCTAAGGTCCCTTCCATCCCAAACCATGCTGGGATCCCATGACTCCTGCAGGTGGGATTTTGGTCCCTCTCCACCCTTCAAACAGCTCCTGCTTCTCTGGCCCTGTCAGCTCCTCCAGGAGCAACTGCTCTTCAGCTGCCATTATTTCTTCCTTTTTGTGAATTAACACCAAAAAATCAGCCCAGGTTGCCATTTCCAGGTTCCCCTGCACAGACATCCCATGAGCACGAACACCTCAGTCAGAGCAAGGTCTTGTTTTATCCTTCCCTTGACACACAGGATGTAAAATGCTTCTGCTGAGCCCTTCTTGTTCCAGCACCCCATTGCTGCTGCTCCAGGCCAGGCCACTTCATGGTGGGGGCCAGAGACAACCAGGGGATGCTGCTGCATCTTTCCAGGGATGCAGAGAACCCCAGGAGAGCATGGAGACCCCAAAGGAGGGAGGGAGCAAATGGAGCAGAAAACGATGGTGGGATCCCCACCCTAAAAACATCACCAGGGAGGATAATCCCAGTGCTCTATCAGATGGGCATCAGTGCCTTGTGCCAGTGTCAGTGTATCCCAGACTTGGCATGAGACAGGAGAGGGCTCCTACAAACACCAGCAGCAGCCAAATGCTGCTGGGAACACCCCGAGCACTGCCCAGCCCTCACCAGCAGCCAGCCCTGCCTGGCAGCCCAGTGTCCCCACGCCATCCTCACTCCCTGGCTGCTGTCCCCAGCCCGGCTCTGTGCCAGGGCAGGCAATGCCAACCACGCTGGGCTGTGCCAGCATCTTCACAGACACTGTCACCCTGCTTGGTGACACCCTGCTCAGCATGGGGCTGGGGCTGGGGCTGGGGTGGGATGGAGTGTCCGAGCATCCCTGTGGTGTTTCTCAGCTCACTGACAGTTTGCCAGGATTGCTGTTGGACTCTCCATCAGGACAAGCTCTGTGTGCTTCCCTATCCTGGGGTGTGGCCTGGATGAGATCTCGATTCCCAGGAACAGGAATTTGCTGGATCAAGCAGGCTCCATGGACTCGAAGCTCCCTGAACTGCTGGCAGGGGCCTGGAGCAGAGGATGGGGCACTCTGGATGCTGATGCCAACAATTCCCTGGCTCCAAGCTCTGCCCATGGGGAAGGGAAAACTGCAGCCAGAGCTGCCTCAGGACAGAGCTCTCCAGACCTGAAGAGGAGCCCAGACCCCAGTCCTGTGCCAATGCCTGTCCAGACATCTACTCCTTCTTCCCCGCTGAAAAACCCTGAGCCCTCAGTTCCACCTTCCAAAAACACCCTTCCCCCCACATTATTTTAGGCTGAAAAGGCAAAAAACGAGGGTCCCTGGGGTCTGCTCCATGCTCAGCTTCACTGGTGACACCACCCACACTGATCATGGCACCAGGGGCTGCTGGGGATCCCCAGGGGGATGTCTTGGCATTGCTCAGAGCTGGCAGAGCACAGTTTGATGCCCAAATGTGAAGTCAGGGAATCCAACTGTGTTTTTCCAGCTGTTGCTGCAGCTCAGAGCAGAGCACAGTTCCTAGGGGCACTGAAATGAGGACCAAAGGTGACCTGTGCCACTGTCCAAAAACAAATGTGTGGCTCCTGCAGCTTTATTTTATCCCTTGCCTCGAGTCTGCAAAGTCAATGGATTTGGAGCCACACTGAGCTTGGAAAAATCCCAGAAAAAACAGGGGGGCATGGGGAGGATAGAGGAGATGAGGAGGAGCTTCAGGAACATCCCTTGGACCTTCCCTGGCTCCTGAGGTGACACCAGCAGGTTTCTCCCTCTGCACAGGGCAGCAGAAAGATCCCGGCTTATGCTGGGGCGTGGAGGGAATTAAATCAGAGCTGAGACAGAAGCAAAGAGGCAGAAACCGGAGGGTCAAAGGAGGCCAGGGATGTGCCCAAGCCTCAGCTCTGGTGATCAGGCAATTAGCAAGCCAAGCATGAGAATAAATAATCCAGCTGAAACAGGGAGAGCAGGACAGAGCTGGGGGTAAGAAGGAAGGAAATCAATCACCAGACCTAATGGAGAATTATCCAGGAGAGAGTTATTCCTAATCTCATCAGGGGCTGGCTGGGAAACAAATTCTCCTGGCTCTGCTGCTCTCAGCACGTTTTTCTGGGTCAGGGCAGGGCTGGGCAGGCAGGAGGGCAGGGCTGGAGGAGCAAAGGGAGAACCAATGGCTGGGTGGGCACTGAGGGCACCCAGCAGGGTCCCTACAGAGAATCTTCCCACCCCACAGGACCTGGTGAACACCTTGAGGGTCCTCAGACCACCAGGTGGCCAAGTGACCATCCCCAACAGCCTGGCAGAGCCCAGCTGGGCTGTGACCATGGTGGCCGTGCTCCCGATGTCACCCTCATGTCCCTCTCAAGGCTGCTTAAGCTGAAGCAGATTTTCCTGGCAAGGCACGGGAATGGGGAGGGGAGCTGAAGGGAGCTGTGTGTGCAGGAGCCAGGTGGGGCTGGGTCACCACAGAACGTGACTTCAGGGACAGCTCGAGAACATGAAAAGCTGCCACAGAAGGGAGTTATTTTGGTGAGTGGCAGCTGCTGCCTCTCACGCGGCTCCTCCTGCTCAGCAGCCCCACGTCTCGGGGCAGCCGAGCCGGCACCAGAGCAGCTCCCAGGGAGGAAGGATCCTCCCTTCCTTCCCAGGAAACCTCCATGGTGTCTCCATGGAACCATCTTCCCATCCCAGCATTCCATCCCGAGTCCTTGGCAGCCGTGGCCACAGGACTCTCCACTCCTCTCCCACGTGGAAACTCCCAGCCCTCGCAAACACCACAAAACCCCACAACTGAGGATTCCCTGATGAGCCACGGCACCAAGGAGACAGCCCAAAAGAAGCCACTGCTTATTTTTAGAGACAACCTTATGATTCCTGAGCACGTGGCCCAGGCAACACTGCACAGGCAGCCCCAGATTGGCCGCAATCTGCTTTTCTTCTTGACAGACATCATGTCTGAATCTCTATCTCCACAAGATGCTCCCAGGAGAGGAGACATTTAGAGACGACCACAACGTACAACATTTCTGAAAGGTCACTGCCTGCACCAGACAACGAGGAGCAGAAGACACTCATCAGCAACAGGGGCTTTGGGGAGGTGTTTAATATTCCATGAGCATCTCTATTTCTCTACCAAAGTGGATAACTCTTCTAAAAGTAGGGGAGGGAGGCAGGGCAGGTGGGTGCTGGGCTCTCGTTTCCACCCAAGGTGGGTTGGCTGAACCACTGGTCAGAGCTGAATCTCAACTGCTGCTGGGAAATGGTGCCTGAGAGTGAACATGACCTGGATCTCAACAGCCTCAGAACCTGCTGGACCACAAAAGAGCAGAGGCTGAGCTTGACTCCTCTTCTTCCGCTGTATCCCAGATCACATCGTTGCCACTGAGCTGTTCCACTGATGCCACCAAGAACCCTAGAGTTGCACTTCATGCAGTGGCTGTGCTCCCTGGATGGACAGCAGAGGCTCTTTTTTTAAGGGTTCAAGTGAGAACTTTCAATTTGCAGAAGCCCATTAACATCAGGGGCAGGATGAGGGGGGGCTGGGCGGCAAATGCAGGGTGACAGCCCACGGCCCATGGCACTCTGACTTCCGGATGTTTTCCCATCCCAGTCTGTCACCAGGACTGGGTTCTGGTCACAGTCCCCATGGTGTCCCTTTCCCTGAGCACCAACCCAGCTACGAGAGGCCCAAGCTGCAAGGTGACAGCCCAGGTCTAGGAGACTCCCACTGCAAACCCAGCTTTGTCCTCTCCCACCAAAGCTGGGCTTTGCCAAGGTCCCCATCCAAGCCCAAAGGTGCCCATCCAAACCAACCTGTGGCCAAGGTTTGCCTGGTCTCAGGTTTCTCCCCAGCCTGGGAGTGGGGACAAGGAATCCAAACCCCTGGCTACTGTCCTGGCACCTCAGTTGTAGTGTCCACATGACATTTGTTGCTGCTGGATTAATAAAACATGAGCCCACATGAGCACAGATGTGACAGTCAGGCACAGCCACAGGCAGAGAGAAAAGCAGGGCCACGCTCCTGGCAAGGGCTCCTGCCCCCACAGAGACACAAATACAGAGCATTAAATTAGAGAGAGAAATTTGCTCCTTCCTCTGCAGCTGCCTCCCCCTCCTGCCTCCCTCCTGAGCTCCTCCTTCATCTTCTGCACCAAAACACAGCCTGGGAGCACCCCAGGAGCAAACTGGGAGCACCGAGGGGCAGCATGGCTGAAGCCACATGGGAGAGGACAGAGGGAATGTGCCAGGGCCTGGCCAGGCAGGACATCCTCAGCTACAGCACTGGGGCCGTGCTGGGGACACCTCTGGGGGTGACCCCACCTGCTGGGGGGACACATCACTCACAGGGGCTCTGAGCAGCAGGGAGGACGTGAAGCCTCATCACAGGAAGGGACCCAGTGCCTTCACTGCTCCAACCCAGGCAGCTCCAAACCAGCAGCTCCGTAGGAATGGAGGTGCTGGGGCAGGATGATGAATAAGGGGAACAGGAAGGCAGAGGCTGTAATTAGGCACCTTTCAGAGTGCTGATGGATGACGCTGCTCGGGGGCGTGCAGAGCTGGGGATGCTGACGTGCAGCCACCCCCCGGTGCCAGCACTGCTCCCAGTCTGGCCAGCAGTGCCCAGCAGAGCCCTGCTCTGCTGCTGGACAGTGACTGCCCGGTGATTTCAGTGCCAGCTGCCTCCCATGGGCTTTGCCCCAACACACGACCTCATTTGTCCATGCCAGCCCTCGTTAGATCAGCTCGTTCATTAAGCTCAGCACTTCAGTAACAATGGCCCAAGCCCCTCAGGGGGATGGCGCATAAATCACACCCTGATCGCTGTCACTGGCTGCCAGTGCTGGACCTTTGATGGCAAAATCTCCTCCTAATCCCTCACCTGGACTGTGGTGACACGGGTTAGGGCAGTCCCAGGGCTCCTGGATAAAACAACAGCTCTTGGCAGCCTTGACCCTCAGGAATCACCCTGCTCCTGAGGGCTCAGCCCCATGGGAGCCTTCACCCAGGGCAGGGGGTTCCCAGCAAGCCCAGCTTCCCTCTGGAGCGGGAGCCTGGAGTCCTGGCTGCTACCAGCCAATCTCTGCACCTTGGCAGGGTGAGCCATCATTCCAGAGGCTTTAATTCGACTGGACTGCTGGACATGTGGGCAGAGGAGCAGACTGACAGGCCAGACTGATGGACAGCTGCCTGCTCTGAGGCCAGCAGGGACAGGCAGCTGTGGCTGGAGAACAGCCCAGTCCCAGCAGGACTGCTCAGCTCTGCAGAAAGCAGCTTGGAGCTCTGTGAGCAAAGCTCTGCGGGGGCAGGGGGGAAAGGGGGCAGAGCTGGAGCCCTGATCTGCTGGAAGCCCTGCTAGGAGTGGGAATTCCATCCAGCAGGAGCACGGAGTGACAGCTTTCCCTCCCCCTCCCAGCTCTGCTCAGCATCAGTCCCGGGCTGAGCGCATTTTTTAAGATCTGTCTACAGCTGCTGCTGCATTGGAGATTTTATTGCCATCCCAATTATGATCACGGGAGCAGCGAGAGCAAAATGCCATTACAGGGGTGAAATGGCTCCTGACATCCCAATCCATCCCTGTCGCGCCAGGCGGGAGCAGGACCAGCCCCCTGAAATAATCCCCGAGAGGGGAGGGGGACAGGGGGACTCACCCCAACCCTGTGGAGCACAGATCCCTCCTGGCCTCGCTGCCACATTCCAGACGGGCCCCAGCAGAGCTGGGGGGGCTCCAGCTGTGTCAGCCCCAGAACTCCCCCGGGCTGGAGGATGAGGCAGTGGTGACATTTGGAGCGAGACATGCTGGCGTCAGTCCCCAGATCTACGGCTGCAGGGCATCAGCTGGGGCTGGGGCACCACGAGAGCAGCTCCTTTCCAATGTGCAGCCCCAAGAGGATCCCAAAAGTCAGAAATCTCCATGGTGGAAGGGAAAGGGGATGGCAGGGCTGTGTGGTGTCATTCCCTGTCTGGCATCTGCATAGCAGAGCAGGGGCAAAGCCTCCAGAGCTCCTCTCCCAGCTGACGAACTCCCAAATCCCAGAAATTCATCCAAACCCCAAACTACTGCCCCTCAAACTGATGCTGCACATGGATCCTGGCACAGCCAAGGCTGGGGCCCCACTGACTGCCTCCACTGCTGCCTGCCACCAACCCTGAGCAAGTACCCGAGCTCAGCACCCCAGAGCTTCACGTCACAGCTCTGCCTGAGTCACTTCTTGCTCACTCTGGGTTGGTGACAACAGGCTGGAGAGCTCCCAGCTGTTCCATGGGACAATGTCCAGCCGAGTGCTCATGCTGCACAAGGAGGTGGGGACAAGGAGAGGGCTAATGCCACCAAGCAGAGGTGGCCACGAGGTAAAAATAAGCTGGATTTTGAGTGTTGCAGTGCACAACCCCCAATCCCACTGGAGCTCAGGGAGTTCTCACCGTTCTGCAGGTCCAGGGCCGCTCTGACATCGGGATCTGCTGAGGCATTGGAGCCTGGGAGTGTTCAAATGGTGAAGAGTCCAGCACAGCCAGCCTCGGCTCCTCTGCACAGAAAGCACAAGGAGAGCACTGTCAGCCACCCTCCCTCAGTGTCTGCCACAGAAATCCCAAATAAACTCCTCCAACGTCCAGGGATGTGGCAACCAGGCACCTCCCAGATTGGGGGAGCATCCTCAGTGCTGCTCCAGCCGGGTGTGTGACCTGACCATTGCAGCTTGCCTGGTTTTATCTATATAAATATCTACCTATCTATCTATCTATCTATCTAAATATAAAATTATGCCACGCTTTGTGCCCTAAAGATCCTCTCCCCACTAGGAGAGCATCCAAGCCCAGTCCTGCTGTGGGTAGCTGTGGGTGCAGCAGGGAAGACACAACACTGCCCTTTGGGAATCACCTGCAGGGACTGCAGGAGGGGAATGAACCCACCCAGTGGGTGCTCACAGCCCAGGGGGCCTCAAATCTGGGGAGATTTCATCCAGACATGGAAGCAGAAGTGCCACTGGCCAGACCCCCAGCCCCGTGTCCACTCCCTGGGCATTTTGGGGGACTTGGGGGTGCTCCCAGCACTGATGCAGCAGATGCTGAAGAAATGATCTGCTGTGGTTTTACTGAATTGCTTTGAAGTCTCCGAATCACGTTTAATTTGCCTGTTGCAAAGAAAGGGAATTTAAATGGCTCCTTTTGTGTGATAATCCTGGTTAACAGCCCTCAAATGTCCCTGACTCGGGTCCTGCTCAGCAACACCCACGCAGAGACGCTGCTGCTGCAGCTCAGCAATTTCTCTGTGCCTGCTCCAGACCTCACTCAGGTCTGGAAGGTGTGGTTTGGGTGGGCAGCAGCAACCAGGGGGATTAATTCCTGCTGGAAGAGGCTTGGGGCGCCTTAGGCAAAGGAGCTTTCCACGGCAGGGATTTGCTGGGGAACGGCAGAGGAATGAGGAGCCGGCTCTGCAGCAGCAGCCGGCCCCGGGACACAGAGATCACACCCCCGGCACATCCCCGAGCCAATAATCCCGGGAGGATGGAGCTTTCCATCCCTGTGTGCTCCTGTGAAACCCAGTGGTGTCCACATGCTGCTTGTGGATGGGTAAATCCTCATTTTGGGGGTTTCTGGAGGACTGACAGTGCCCAACTCTGGAAAAGCTCAAACACCTGCAGGAAAGCAGCACTACCCCAAAACTGAAGTCAGAGGGATTCCCTTTAATTCCCTGAAGGTTTGGGCTCAGCTGTGCAGGGACAATGCTGAGGGTTCCACACTCCTGGTCACTCCCAGGCCCCTGGGGCTGTGAGGCTGCAGGACTTCAGTCAGTGCCTGGCAATCCCAGCCCATTCCCTGCTTCAGAACACCTTCCCCTTGTCTGCTCTGCCTGAGGGACCCACACTTCTCCCTGGAATGGCAGAACCCACATTCCCAGCTCCCAGAAGTGTCAGTGGGATACCCTGAGCCCTTCACCCCATCCAGTCCCTGGGTGGCAGGGATGCAAATCCCATGTGGGATGCACGGAACTCAGTCAGGGACACTCCCCAGTAAAAGAAGAGCACTAAACCCCCACAGCAACAGAAATCCCCTGCACTGGGCATGCCAGAGCTTCCTGCTGCAGTCAGGGGATGCACCAGCCCCTCCAGGAGGCAGGGCTTGGACAACAGGGACAGCTCAGGCCTGGCAGCAGGATGGAAAAACGCAGGATCACAGCAGGATCTCCTCAGGAATATGCCCTGCAGCACAGGGGGCTGGAGCACACACATGTGGGAGTAACTCTGACCCTGCATCTGAAATAATGGCAAGAATGACCCAAACCAAGCCCTGAGATGCAGAAATGACCCAGAAACACCTGAGCCTGCCCTCAGCACCTGCAGGGGAGAGCTTGTGGCACGTCCAGCAACTACAGCTGGTGCATTTCCACAAAGAATTTACCTCCAGGGGGTGAAGTGTGTGTGTTTTGAGGGATTGGGGCTCCAGGGGCTGATGCACACAGAAGTGCTGTGGATCCCTGGGGCTGCTCCGGTCCCAGGAGATGGGATAACTGGGAGGGAAGTGGGTTTGGTTCATTTGCAGCACCATGTGTGGGACTCAGGCACTAAAGTATTCCAGCAGGGATGGAGGAGGCTCGGTGGGTGATGCTTGGAGCCAGCACTATCCAAGGGTTAATCCCATCCACAGCAGCACATGCTGCTGGTCCCCATGGCCAGGCTCCAGCTCTGGGGATGGAGAAGGTAAAATTTCAATCTGATTTCAGCAGGCTGGACACAACAAACTGCAGTCAGCCCAAACGTGCTCAGCTCCTGGTGCAGAGCAGCCTCTGCTGCCCTCCCTGAGAGGCCTCACTCCCAGTCCTGCTGAGCATCAGGAACATGGAATTTAGGCTCACTTAGAGACTACCTGGGTTTGGCTCATCAGGTGAGCCCTGGGAACGAGCAGGGGCTCAGCTGATGGTCTTGGCATTTGTTTTTGGCAGCTCCTGAGTCACTTAGCAACCTCTGTCTCAGGTTACCTCCGGGGGTTTTGTCAGCAAATACATTTTAATCCTTCTGAAAGGGGACCCACCAGCACGTGGGTGAAGTGGCCTAAAGCCTCCTTGGGTCCCATGTGGTGACACCAGCACAGCTCCCTGGCCCTCTGTGTGTTTGTGCCACCAGGGCCATTGTCACCTCCTGCTCCTGTGATTTGTGTTTTACTCAACACTTGGATTTGAACTCTTTTCTGGGCTACTCAGTGGAGGAGCCAGGAGAGGATTCTCCTCTCCCCAGGTATCACACAGGACCTGCTTCTCCATCAAGGAGCTTCCAGTTCTGCACATGGGATCCCCTTGAAAAAAGAAATTCAGCAACAAATCCCAAAGCCAAACAGGACTCAGATGTCCTGGAAATCAGCAGAGACCTCCAGAGAACCAGACTACCTCCAAGAGCCCAAGTCAAGCTCTTCTAAGCCAGGAGCATCCCCTGGGATGTGCACAGCAACTATCCCAGGCACGGCAGCAAATCTGGCTCATCTCAGATCACTGCAGAAAGGGACCTGGGGATCCTGGTCAGTGGCAAGATGGATCTGAGTCACTGCTGTGTCCTGACAGCCCAAAGGGGCACAGTGTCCTGAGGGCACCAGGCCCAGGGAGGGATTGTCCCACTCTGCTCTGCCCTGGAGCAGCCTCACCTCCAGTGCTGGGGGCACTTGGGGCACCACAAGATCAGAAGGATCCAAAGCTGTTGGAGAGTGTCCAAAGGAGGGACACGGAGCTGGGGAAGGCTCTGAGGAGAGGCTGAGGGCACTTGGCTCGTTCAGCTGGAGCAGAGGAGACTGAGGGGAGGCTCCTCGGGGGCTGCAGCTCCTCCCGAGGGGAGGCGGAGGGGCAGGGGCTGAGCTCTGCTCTGGGACAGGGACAGGAGCCCAGGAAGGGCTGGAGCTGTGTCAGGCCTTGGGATGGAGCTCAGGGAAAGGTTCTTCCCCCCGAGGCTGCTGGGGCACTGCCCAGGCTCCCCAGGGAATGGTCCCAGCCCCAAGGCTGCCAGAGCTGCAGGAGCCTTTGGACAACGCTCTCAGGGATGCTCAGGGTGGGATTGTTGGGGTGTCTGTGCAGGGACAGGGGCTGAACTGATGATCCCTGTGGATCCCTCCCAGCTCAGGATATTCTGGGATTTTATCATTCCGTGGATCCCAGGACACTTGATAGTGCCCAAGATCCGGCCAGTGTCGCACTGTCCCGGTATCCAGGAGCATTAAGCCAGAGACTTTTGCTCATTAGTGAAATTAATGTCAGATTTCCCAGCCAGCTGAGCATCCAGCTGACCTTTAGTTACTGAAATATGAACAACAAAAATGACACATTACCATGGGGAGGTGTCACAGGCTGCTCATTTGAAATCCTCTCTCAGTGACAGGCCCCCACAGAGTTTCTTTCTGCAAAAGTAAATAGGAAAATTTGGAAAATGCTCAAGGAAGGAGGAAAAATTCAGCTTCACAGCAGCACAAAAGGGACACAGCATCTGCCAGCTTTGAGGACACAGCCAGAAATGGCCCCAGGGAGAGAAATGGAGGGAGAAATGAGACAGAGGTGTTGAGAATGAAACAGAGGAAAAAAGATCAAGAAGATCTGTTTCTTAGGAGTCTTGGGAAAGTCAGAGGTGGAGACAGTTGAGCCAGGACTGAGGCAGCAGGGACAGGTCCCCAGGCCATGGAGTGATCCCTGTATGGGGACAGCTCTGTCCAGCATGAACTCAGGGGCAGCAACAGCCTGAGCCAGAGAGAACCTTGGGGCACAGAAAAAAAAAACCAAAACCACGGCAGCATTGTCTGGTGGTGGGTGAGCCTGATCCAACAGATCACAGCCCCATTTATCACTGCAACAGCAACAACCTGGACCTGGATTTCCAGAAGTTTCCAGATGTTGGTGCAGGCTGAGCAAGGCAGGGGAAGGCAGTGGTGCCAAATCCCATCGGGACGTTCCTGATGGGAATTGCTTTGCCACAAGGCTGGTGCTTGATGAAGCTGGTGCTTCTTACCCTGAAGGTAAGAAAAGAAACCACTTCCTGAAATGTGGAGGATCCAACCTCCACAATAACTCCTGGAATGACTTGGAGAGCACTGGGCATGGCTGGGAGGGATGTTGGCATCACCCACTGAACTTCCCTGGGAGCAGCCCAAGGTTCCTACTCCTCATTAGGCCCAGGAATAAGGACTAATGAAGGCAGGATTATTTCCCCCCCTCCATTAGTCACACTTGGTTAATATTCCTGCTTATGGAAAAAGGTCACAGTTTCTCTCTCACTGATGTCACTCCACCTTCTATTTGCAATTTCAGGGTTCTGCTCCTTTTCCATCCCTAATTAGTGTTCAAGTTCAGGGGCCCTGCCCCAGCCCAGCACCAGGCACAGGTCCTGGCCACGCCACCTCTCCTGGGTCTCCCTGTGGAAAACTGACCCAAGAACAGCCCTTTTTCCTCTGGCAGTGCAAAGGGAACCAGATGGACTTCCCTTCAAATGAGATGTAAATTGAAAAACACAAAATAGCTCCTTGTGCCAATATTGAAGGGTTGGTGTCCAGCTGTCCTGAGCACGGGGAAGGTCAGCCCGGGTGACCCTCTGGAAAAAGAGGCCAGAAGCACCAAGCACCCTCATGGTTTGAGAAGAGGTTTGAAATTACTCCTTCGACTCTTCCTGAGAGAAAACAAATCTGCTCACCAAAGGTGAGGTGTTCCACCCTGGAATGTGGCTGAGGGAGTTTGGATGCTCATGGAGAGCCCCTTTAGCTCTGCTCTGCGAGGAGCACTGTGAGGACCATGCTCAGGAGGCTTCAGAAGATGGAAAAGAGCCTTCCCAAGGCTGTCTGAACCCCCTCAGCCCGTGCTCCATCCCCAGTGGTGGCACATGGCCCGGCAGCTCCGTGGGTGTCACAGCCACGGCTCCGGGTGCCACAGGGCCAGGGGAGCTGATCCCACAGAGCAGCCATCAACAGCCTCCTGGCTATTTCGGTCCAAAAACAAACCCCCTCATCCACCTGGGCTGAAACAGTGGCCAAATTGAGCAGGAAAAGCAAAGAAGACCTTGAGAGTTTTCTGGAGGTGCTGAGGATGGGAATTGAGCCGGAGATCAGGCGAATCCCCCACCACAGGGTGCTGCTCCTGCTCCTTCTGGGATTTGCTGTGTGAAACGGCCACGATGTCCCACGCTCCCAGCTCTGAAGCAGCAGGGGCTTCACCACCTCCCTGGCAGGAGCAGCACTGTCCCCACCACCCAAAGATCCCCCAGTTCCCACACAATTCTCTGGGGACATCAGCGTCCTGTGCTGACAGGGACAGAGCTTGGGCTCAATGCACCCAGGGCAGAGCAACAAGAGGTAGAGAGGGACAATATTTGGTTTAAATTTTTCCTCAATTCCCTTCCCACTGAATATTTTCTCTTCTCCTTTCCAAGAACTTCTTTTATTTCTCCCTGTCTCCCTCTAGCAACAGTATCTGGGAGGAACAATGAATTTTTAATAGGAGGGGGCGGTGGGAAGAAGCAGACCCTGAGGCAAGAAGAGAAAACATTGATCTGTTTAATCACTCTCATCAGCAGGAAACCACATTTAAGGGAGAGGGAGCCACGTGAGGACCACACAGAGCAGGGTCCCGGTCCCCTCTTTTCTCTGAACCCAGGGGATGCTGTGCAAGTCCCAGCCAGGGTGAATCCTGCTCAGAGGAGCTCTCCCAGCCACCCCACACACCCCTGGCATGGCTGATGTGGAGGGTGAGGGTGCAGGACCCCCAAGCAGCCCCTTGCACAGGGAGGGGAACCCTCCAGCCCTCCTGCCCCACAGCACTGGGGTTGTTTCTCTGCAGCACCTTCCCTGTGAGGGTGGGCAGGCCCTGGCACAGGGTGCCCAGAGGAGCTGTGGCTGCCCCCAGATCCCTGGCAGTGTCCAAGGCCAGGCTGGACAGATCTTGGACAGCCTGGGATAGTGGAAGGTGTCCCTGGCCATGGCAGGGGGTTGACACTGGATGAGTTTTAAGGTCCCTTCCAACCCAAAACACTGGGGATTCCACAATCCCAAAGCTGAGGTGTACCCACCTCCTGCTCCCCACTCTGCTCTGCAGGTCCAGGGCTCATCCCCACGGAGCTGAGGATGCCCAGCTCCCCTCCCTTGGTGCCTGGCCCTGTCTCCCCATCACAGCCTGAGCCTAAATATAGTCCCTGGTTCTCTTTTCTTGTAGACACAACCGGTGCTCTGAGTCAAAGTCCTTTCCCATGAACTCACTGTTGCTTAATAAAGCACAAACCCTCGGAGACCTTGATGCTGGGATCTGTCATTTTAATTCCCAGTGACACTTGTTCCTCTCCACTCCTGTATGTGGCCGCTGCTATTTTGGTTGGCACATCGGGAGCTGAACAAGGAGCCCCGGCGCTCCAGATCTGAGCTGGGCAGAGCTGGGACAGCTTTGAAAACCAAACCCTCCTGATGGATGGGGCTGCAAGCAGCAGCCAAGCTCGTGGTGGCATGAAAAATTCAGGGGGAGGAAAGCAGGGAAGCAAGGGAAGAGCTGGGCTGAGGCAGAGGAAGGAGGAGAGATGGATCCTGCCTCTGTTCCTGGGATGGGATCCCAGCCTTGGGTGCCCATGTGGGTGCCAAGGCATCACAGCAGCCTGGGGATCACACCCTCCATGCTTTATTTTTAACTCATCCCTGGTAAAGCTGTTTCTGTTTGCCCAAATTCTCCCTCTGAATCTCTGATGTTTGGTTGTTCTCAGGTGAATTTGGTGCTGTCCTCAGTCCGCCCATTTTACATGGGAAAGAGGGAATGGCAGCCCCTGCCTCGGCCTGGGGAGGGCTCTGCTCTCCCACCACCAGGGCCATTTCCCCCCTTTGCCACCCCTGTCCTGCCCAGCCTCAGCTCCCACCTCTGACACCCCACAGACCTGGGGCACCTTCGGGGTTCCAGCTCCAGCCCCAAAACACCACAGCTCAAATGGGATCTGAGGGAGAATCCAGCACATTCCACTGGCAATGGCTGAGCAAAGCTCTGGCCCAGGCTGTCCCACTTCTGCATCCCTGGTCCCACAACCCCTGAGCCAAAGCTCGTGGAAGCAGCTGCTTTGTCTTTGAAGGTGAACCCTACAAAAACTTCACAAACAAAAAAGCCAACCGAGGGTGCCCAAAGCCCAATCCATTTCCCTTCCACAGCCACTGTGGCTCTCAGCAGCATTTCCAAGTGTCCTCGTGGGATTTATTGCTTTTAATCTCCTCTCACATCTCCGCTCTGAACATTTCTGTCCTCGCCTTTTTGTTCTGGGGCTTTTCCAGGATTCACAGAGCAGCCCTTTGGCCTCAGGCAGCACCTTCCACCCTCTGCAGCCCCATCGACCAGTTACATCCTGCAGGATGCTCCATGACGCTCCCTCTGCCTGCTCACACAATCCCATCACTGCTCCACAGCCACACACAGGCAGCAGGAGTTTGGCTGCCTCAGGGACTGTGCCACTCTCCAAAGCCAGGCCTCCAGACCACAACCATGTACAGCCAGGGAAACTGCGGCACGGGATGCACGCAGAAGGGCTCTGGAGCCTCGTGGCGAGTCAGTGTAACTGGGGACAAGCCCAGGGATGGCCTCACTTGGCTCCCACTTCCCTTCCCTCGGAGCTGTGGGACTGGGGACGTGGGGAGTTGTTGCTGGTGACAGGCATCCCACCCGGGCTGCCCACGCGCGCCGGCGGCACGGGGATCGCCGCTGCCCACGCACAGCGCGCCCGGCCATGTGCTGCACATTCCCAGCGTTATTCCCAGGGCTCCCAACACCTCTCTCCCATCCCGGGGATGTGAACGCAGCAGCGATGCGGCTCAGAGCTGCCGGAGCAGCCCAACTCCTCCTGCCTTATGGCAGCTCCGGCTCCTCGCGGAGAGAAGAGGAGCCAGCTGCTCCCTGGAGGGATGCTGGAGGGGGAAACACGAGTGATCCAACAGGCAGGAGTTGGGAAAAATCCATCCCAAACACACGGATTGAAAACCTTTAAACGCTGAGTGCAGCCGGAGCCGTGTCTGTCTGTGCCGCTGGGCTGCGAGTCCAGTGTTTAATTCGGGCCCAGGAGGGAAGAGCAGGGATTAGATTTGGGCCTTGGAGCCAGGGATGAGTTCTCTGGTGAGGCAGGATTAGCACAGCTAATAAAAGCAGACATTCCTGAGCTCTAAACACTACAAAATAGGAAAAAAAGCCCCTGGCCCTGCTATCTTCAGCCAGGATCAGCAAAAGCGCATCCCCCCCGGAAAGGCTGAGCCTGGCAGGACCTGGCTGTGCCTGTGTGTCCCAGCTCTGCCCACCACAGCCACGTCCCACCCTGGGCATCAATGCCCAGGATGGCTGAAACACAAACCAGCCCTTGTTCCTCCTGTCCTCCTGCTTCCTCCTCCAACAGGGCAGGATAAAAGCAAAATCTACTGATTTTAGAGCCAACTCTCTCCTGAAGCTGCTTTGCCTCCTGCTCCCTGCTCTTCGGATGCTCCTCCAGCTGTTTTGCAGCCTGGGCATCTTCCCCCAAGATCAGCCCACAACCCAAGCACTTTGGGAAAGGTTGCAGACACCTGAGTGGGGTTTTTGCACCAAATTAAACCAGACCAACCCCAGGCTGCCCAACTGGCAGTTCCCCAACTCATCTTCAATTATTCTCCCATTTAAAGGACATGCACCACATTCTCTGCCATGCCTCGGGGTGGCATTTAGTCTCCATCCTGCAAGGGGTGATGGAGCTTTGGGATGCAGAGCAATCCCAAGGGCGCCACACTTCCCAAAGGGTTATTGCAGGTTCAAAACCTGCATTTTGAATTTTTACCCACACACCACCATATCACTGCCGAGCCGCTCTGCTCTTGGAGGGCTTTTTGGTTTTAATGCCTCGTGTTTTGATTGAAAGGTTTGTAGGAACTTTCCCTGCCTGGATGAGGCTTTTCCCATGGTGTCACCCCTATCTCAGGGCTGGTGCTGGGTTTTGGGGTCTCCATCCTGCAGGCTGCACATCCCCAGCCAGGGTGAGAGTGTGTGAGAGACCATCCACAGAACCAAGCAGCAGCCAGGAGCTCTGCCAGGCCTGGGCTGGTGTTCACCAGGCCACCAAACATCCCCAATCCCGGTCACTTCCCGCTCCAGCCGCGCCGGTTCCGATGCTCCTCACTCCCAAGGGTTTGTGCTCTGGGTGCTGCCAGGCTGCGGAGCCCGGCACGGCTCCACTCTCCATCAATTTCACAGGCACTCTGCCTTCTCCTGCCATCCTCTCCCTTCCTGGTTGCTCTTTTCTCCTTCCCAAAAACCTCATCGCAGGGTAAGGCTGGGAAGGACAGAAAAAGCAGCTGCTCCTCTGCAACCGCTGCCTGTGCGAACGCCGTGGGAATTGGAGCACCTTTTGTCAGGTTTTAGCTCAAACCCGCTCTCCAAGCGGATTAAGGAACTGGCACAAAAGTACTCAGGATGGAGAGTGGGAAGAGGCAAAGGCTGCTATTCCAGCACGGCAGTAGAAGCCAGGAATGCTGCGCTTGCTGCCTGCTCCATTTCCCCGAGAAATACAACCCGGTAACATCCGCGGCTAAACCAACCCTCGGAATTTTCGACAGGAGAATCCGCCTAAAATCCGGGATGCTCGGGGAAGAGGCAGGAAGGGCCCTGGGGTGGCGAGGAGTGAGGACCTGCAGCGCCCGGGGGGAAACACGAGCGAGAGGAGATGGGAAAAGCTTTCCCGACGCCCGGCGATGCTCGGACCCGCTCGGCTGTGCCGGGGAAAGGGGCTGCGAGCGGCGGCCCCAGCCCCAAACGGGAGCGGGGGGGCTGCGGGTACCAGACCCCCGGGAGCACCGGGGGATGGAGCGGAGCAGGGGCGGGCTGGACCCGGCGCCGCGGCGACACCACCGCCACCCGCGGTGCGACCCTGCCCGGGGCACCGGCGCCGCCCGCCGTGCCGAGCCCCCTCCCGGGCACCGCCGGCGGCTGCGGAGGGGCCTGGCGGCCGTGGGGGGTGGGCACGGCCGGGCAGCCCCCGCCGAGCCGCCGGCGGAGGAGGGAGGGATGGAGGGAGGGAGGGAGGCTGCGTGTCCCCAGGGCCGGCGGGGGCTCGGCGGCCGCCCCCCGGCTCCACGTGTGCGGCCCGGCACGACCCCCCCGGCCCCGGGACCCCGCACTCACCGCTCGGCGGCCGCTGCGGGGCTGCCCATGTTGCGGCGGCGGCGCGGGCAGAGCCGCAGCCCCGGGGGCGGCGCGGCGGCGGCTCCGGACGGACCCCGGCCCGGCCCCGGCCCGTCCCCGGGGGCGGCGCGGCGGCGGCAGCGCCTCTCCAGCCGCGTCGGGCCGTGCGCGGAGCCGCCCCCCGCGCCCCCCGCCCGGCCGGGGGAGGGACGGGGCCGGGGGCGATGTGCAGCCCCGGGCGGAGAGCGGGCACAGCCCCGGAGGAGCGCAGGGAAGGACACGGGGGTCTCCTCCCCGCGCAGCCGTGAGCAAACGGGAGCCTGGGGTGCTGAGCCTTGGAGTGTCCTGCCTGAGGTCCTCGACCCCATTCCAGCACCATGGAGTACCCCTGACCACCCTGCCTCAGATCCACAAGCTCATGGCAGCACCGTGGAGTACCCCCGACCACCGTGCCTGGGCTCCCCCAGCCCTGCTCCGCACAGCCGGGTACCCCACACCGCCCTGCCTGTGCTCCCCCATACCAGCACCCAAAGGTACCACCTGCCACCCCGCCTGGGCCCCCTCAGCCCCACACCAGCACCCCCAGGTACCCTCCCTGCCCATCTCCATGACAGCCTGTTTGAATCCCCCTGCCCAGTGTCCCCTGCCTGCCCCAGGACAGGGTCTGGGGGTCACCTCACCCAGAGCTGCCCTCTGCACTGGAGGCGGAGGTGGCTATGGGTGAACACAGCCATTTCCCCTCCATCCCATGGGAAATTGGGGCAATCAGAGCACAAACAGAGTCATGACCCCAGGAATGAGTGCAGCTCCAGCCCAACCACGGCTCCTGTGTTTGTGCCCCCTCACTGAGCTCCACTGTCCCTTGCAGCAGTGCCAGGGAGATTCCAGGCTCACGGGACAGTGACCTGGAGCCCCCAGCAGCACCCCCATCCCCCACAGGGACAGCACTCACCATTGCCCATTCCTCCTTGCAGTTCTCCTCTTGCTCCTCTTCGCTCCTGCCGAAGCCTCCTGAGCTGTGGTGCTTTGGTTAATTGGGCTTTGAGGATGGCAGAGGCCAATGCCCTCCTTGGCTCTGACTTGCAGGCTGGAATTGTTGCTTCTCTCCACTCATCACTGGTCAGTCCAGGCTGGCCTCAGCCTTGCTGGTCCCCGGCCTCAGGGGCTGTGGGCAGCTGATGCAGAGTGTCCTGTGCCCTTGATGTGCCAGCTGACCAAGCACCACCTGAGCTATTCGGTGACATTTGCTGCTTCTGACAGCGCTTTTCAAGCAGGGTTTGGCAGCATCTTCTTCACTTTACAGCTGAGGAAGCTGAGGGCAGAGCTCAGGGGGAAGGAACGGGGCTCAGCACTGAACACCAGGTGGGTCCCACGCCGTGGTTTTGCCTGGACTGGCTCAGTTTGTGCAGGATTTTGTCAGGAGAAATGCCAACAGCTCTCCCAGCCCTGTCGGTTCCACTCCCAACTCCCATCCCTTGCTGCAGCCCAGCGCTTCTGCTGATGGAGGTTCCTGGTGCCTCCTGCTGCTCGCTTGCTCCGGGATGTGGATTTATAATTTCATTGCAGGCACACGTAGCTTGGGCTTTCCCATTTGAGCTTCACCCCCAGCCTCAGCCCTGGATCTGCAGTTAAAACCAGCAGATTTATGTGGCTGGGAAGGAATTTCATTGCTGTTTTAAACAATATCAACTTATCTGCTTAGGAAAAGATGAAAAATCCAGGCATGAAAATCGTGGCTGGTTTAGTTGGGGATGGATTTTTAAGAGGCTGACGGTGGGGGGGGAGGGTGTGCTGGAGCAATCCACATCTCACTTCCATTCCCCAGGATGGAAAGGTGATTCTGGCTAATTTGAACACAGTCATTAAGCTGCTGTATCAAAAGCACAAAGTCAATTAAGCAGCGTCCCCCCCGCCCTGGCTCCGCAGGCTGTGCTGTTTTAATCAAGGATGGGGGGAATTGCTGCTGCTTCCACAAAGCTCCCGATCCTGGTGCTGAGCTGATTTTACCTGATGGAAGGTGCTCTCCTGCCTGCTGGCCAGGGTTAGAAGTGGTTTTGGGGGAGCAGAGTCCTGACAAATGCACTGGGGGAGCCCCAGGTTGGAGGGGGCAGGTTGTCCTTGTCCCCTCCTGTGTGCCTCACCAGAAAATCAAGTTATTTCTGTCTTACTGTGCCCCCTTCATGCCATTATTTTATTTTGGGGGAAACCAAGATGCAGACTTGGATGAGGGAACAGGCAGGTTGTGATTCAAGCCTGGGCTGTGGGTTTTGGCTCAGCCCAGCTCCCCCTCTGGGCTCTCTCACATCCATTAACTCCAATGCCCTTCTGGCATCACTTTGGGCTTTGAGGAAGTAATAGGACAGAGCTGTGGAGGAAAAGCACCAGGCTGAGGTGACCAGTTCTGCTTCCCCAAGCCAGAGTCCAGCACTGGACACTGGAGAATCCCACAGGGCCCTTGGTCTCATGCTCCAATTAATTCAAATGGGCCTCAATAGGAGCATAAATCCAAAGGGATCTTAAGCCAGGAGCCAGGGACAGGCTGGGGAGGAGATCCTGCCAGGGGCTGTGGCATTTGGGTGCTGAGATGGGACCCAGTCCCCTCCTTAGGGGGCTTTACCCCCACTTGTCACCTCTGTCCCAAGAGCCTGGCCCTAAACAAAAACAGTGCCCCCACAAATGAGGATGGGGACCCATAAATCACCAAAACCCTCCAAAATCTTGCTGAGCATCGAGATTGGGATGAAATGGGGCCACCTGGGTTCCAGCTCTACCCTGGAACACAAATATCATGGAATCATAGAATCATCACGGTGGGAAGAGGTCTTCAAAACCACCCAGTCCCACTGTCCCGCAGTTTGGAGGGACACAGAAGTGGCAGGACCCTGAGGCTGTCAGGGCTTGTGCTCCAGGGAGGGTCCCTACCTTTGGAGATGCTGTTCCAAATGAGCCGGCCCTGGGAGTGTCTTGACAAGTTTTGCTGCTTTCTGGGGCATTTTCACACAGACTCAGCAAAATGATTTAAGGAGAAAAAAAAAAAAAAAGTGTGAGGGAAATAAAAATCGCAGCTGCTCTGGCACACACTCAAAATCCCAAAGAGTTTTTGACTGGAACGTGCCAAGGGGAAAAAAATAATTCCAACAAAGTGAGAAGTCAAGTCTGTTTTGCCCCCAGTTTGCCCTCTGTGGTGAAGTGAGGGATCGTTCTCTGCTGATCCCAGGATCCAGAGCCTCTCCCTGCCTGCAGGGTCCCTGCCAGCCCCGCTGGTCCCCTGCCAGCCCGAATGCAGCATTCCAGCGCTGCCAGCTCCAGTGACAGCCCAGGAGGCTTTTGTCCCCACTCAGGATGCAGCAGTGGGAGCCATGTGATGAGAGCAGGCTCCTGGTGCCTATTAATTTTGCCTAATGGGAACCTCGATGGACTCCTCGAAGGAGCTGGCCAGATGCTCCCACTCCACCTGGTCCTACAGAATTTGGGTTTTGGGGAGCTGTATCCAGCCTTCTCCCAGGGACCTGCTGAGGTGGGACCAGGAGGTCCTATGGGTTCACTCTGACCTGGTCACACCCAAAAACGCAGTTTCAGCTCAGGTGTGCACTCTGGCAGGACTCCAGCATGGAAAGTGGGACTCACTGTGGGGGTTGGGGGACACAGGGAAGAGTGGCTGCCACATCATGAGTGACATCTGTGACCTGCTGTGCACAGAGCTGGGGTTGTTCCCCTGCAAACCCTCTTGCTCCCCATCCAAAGCCCCTGGTTCCCCTCCAAAGCCCATTTCCTCGAGCTCTCTCTGCCCTGACCCCAATGTCTCCATGTCTCCACTTTAGATCTGTTCATTTTGAGCACAAACCCCTGAGGGGGGACAGTCTCACCTCGTTTTCCCTGCCAGAGCCCTGGGTGGGTGGCCCCGCTCTGCACACACAGCCTGAGCCCGTGACTAAGCCCAGTTGCTTTTAATAAATATTTGGTAATAACAATGGAAGTTTCTTTGGCCAGGGACCTGCTGTTCTGAGCTGTGCCAGCAGAAGCACCATCAGGTGAAGGGTTTTCATCCAAGCAGGAGGGAGAGGAGCCTTTCTCCTCTCTCCCTGCCTGGGCTTCAAGTGACAGCAGTGCTGGGACCCTCACCTGCCCTTCCTCCCTGCATGTGAGCCCTCCTGTCTGGGTCCAGGTGTCCCTTCTGGCACTGCAGTCATCCCAAGGTGACAAACACCAAGGAAGGATTTCCTCCCTTTTTTAAGGGCCAGTTTTGCAGAACCACCCAGCCCCAGCTGGCTTCAGCAGGAGCTTTGCAGGCTCAGCCACGCTCAAACCCAGCCGAACATTTCCCTGCTCAGAGAAGGATAAAGCAAATTATCTCTGGTTTCCCAAGGCAGGTTGCATTTTTCCTGGTGCACGACTTAGACCACGCCAGGCCCATTTGCAAAGCCATCCCTTCATTGCTGAGGATCAGGGGGGCTTGCACAGCCCCAGATCCCTCCTCTGTCTGTGGTCATGGAGCTGGGCACTGCCACATATGGAGCTTGTGTCACCCTGCAGGGCTGCCCAGCCCTGCAGAGCTCCAAGGATTGATTGCCCACATGAGAAAGATATTGAGCCATTAGAGTGTCCAAAGGAGGGCAAGGAAAATGAGGAAGAGCTTGAGGGGAAGCCATGCGAGGAGAGGCTGAGGGCACTTGGCTCGTTCAGCTGGAGCAGAGGAGACTGAGGGGAGGCTCCTCGGGGGCTGCAGCTCCTCCCGAGGGGAGGCGGAGGGGCAGGGGCTGAGCTCTGCTCTGGGACAGGGACAGGAGCCCAGGAAGGGCTGGAGCTGTGTCAGGGCTTGGGATGGAGCTCAGGGAAAGGTTCTTCCCCCCGAGGCTGCTGGGGCACTGCCCAGGCTCCCCAGGGAATGGTCCCAGCCCCAAGGCTGCCAGAGCTGCAGGAGCGTTTGGACAACGCTCTCAGGGATGCTCAGGGTGGGATTGTTGGGGTGTCTGTGCAGGAACAGGGGCTGCACTGATGATCCCTGAGAGTCCCTTCCAACCCATCTTACTCTGTGACTCTGTGATTGTCCTGCCCATCCACACCAGGACAGCCCCATGACTGCTAAGCACACCCCACAACTCTGATAAAAATAAGGTAATAATAAGTGGGCAAGAGGGAAAATGTTGGGGGTAAAATCTGAGGTCATCTGTAGAGTGCATCCCACAGCCCAGCCACCCACTCCCCAAAGCCCCTGAGCCCAGGCAGCTTGGGGCAGCTGCCTTTGGAGCCTGAAATGTTCTCCTGGTCAGCAGCCCTGCTGCTTTTGGGTCAAGCAGGGGTCCCAACATGAGGCTTTCCCACCCCAAGGACTCCCCCAACACCAACCCTATCACTGCCCTGTCCCCAGGCTGCTCCTTGGGGACACAGGTGGCTCTGCCCTCCGTGCCTGGCCAGACAGGGCTGGGCAGCAGCAGCAAACCCTGGTGTGGAGCCAACGATCACAGTGGGGAGGAGGAACCGGGGCTGGCAGCAGCTCCTCTGTCAGTGTATCCTGGTACCTGCAGCCCCTTCCTGGATTAGCAGGGCAAACAGAAACCACACAGCTGCCAGGATGGGAAAATGAGCTGGGCAATGCTGGCCCCTCTGGTCGGGGGAATAAATCAACAGCCGTGGGGAAGAAATCTCAGAATATCCTCAGAAGGAAGGGACCCACAGGGATCATCAGTGCAGCCCCTGGCCCTGCACAGACACCCCAACAATCCCACCCTGAGCATCCCTGAGAGCGTTGTCCAAACACTCCTGCAGCTCTGGCAGCCTTGGGGCTGGGACCATTCCCTGGGGAGCCTGGGCAGTGCCCCAGCAGCCTCGGGGGGAAGAACCTTTCCCTGAGCTCCATCCCAAGGCCTGACACAGCTCCAGCCCTTCCTGGGCTCCTGTCCCTGTCCCAGAGCAGAGCTCAGCCCCTGCCCCTCCGCCTCCCCTCGGGAGGAGCTGCAGCCCCCGAGGAGCCTCCCCTCAGTCTCCTCTGCTCCAGCCGTACAGATGAGAACCAGTGGAACGGTGTTTTTGGCTTTCCTTTTTTTCCTTTCCTGTCTCACCAGGTCCCAGGCCGCCTCCCCATCCCCGAACAAACCCAGGGCTCCGTTCCCGGTGCGATCCCAGCGCTCTCCCACCCTCGGGGAGCCGGGGGCGGCCACTCCGCTGCCTCCCCGCGAGGAAATTGCTCCTGATGGAATCCAGCCCACATTCCCTCAGCCGCAGCGTGCGGAAGAAACGCGCTGCCACCCCCGTCTCCCTCGCCCTCCCTCCTGCCTTTATCTGCGAGTGGCATCGAATCCCTCCAGCAGCTCCCAGCTCCTTTTCAAATACCATTAGAGCTGCTTTGCAGGCGATTAGAATTCCAGGCACTGCGGTGCCACGGACGGCAAACACAGCATTTACACCTTCCAGATGGAAATGTCCCCGTGTCCCTGTGTCAGCGCGACCCACAGACAGAGAGGTTCTAATCCCCTTCATTCATCAGCTTAGCCTCATCAGCTCTGGGAGCTGCTGGTTCCTCTGCTCAGGGATGGGAACATTGTGGAATGATCAGGGCCCCTTGCCCCAGGGAATCTGAACAGGATTGCACAGCAGTAAAACCCCCAAATCCATGCCTGTATCTGTTGTGGGATGGCCCATGTCAGGTTCCCATCCAGGGATGGCTCAGGAATGGCTCGCTGGACTCAGGGCAGGAGGGATCTCACTGGGGCCACCAGCCAGGGACAGCCCCCTCAGGTGGTTCCCTTCCAGCTGGCAGCGTGTCTGACCCACCAGTCACTCCTCAGGGTGTTGTCTTGGGGAAAAAAGTTGCCACTTGTTGTGAGTGGCTCAGGGCCACATCCCCAGTCACCACCACTTGTTGGGAAGGAAGGGACGCACAGCACCAAACTGGTGAAGGAGAGCACCCACACCCCAGCGTGGGCTCAGTGGCCTCCCAGCAGGAGCTGCCCAGCCTCTCACCTGTGCCCAGGTGCAGCTGGCAGGTGACAATGGTGACAACACACTGTCCTTTTTATTGCTGGAAGCTCTTGAGGTTCCCCTCGCCTCTGCTGTGCCCTCTGTTTTGAAGGATGTGCCCTTCCCCGTCCCTTTCCTGCTTCAGGGTCATGCTGAGGGCAAGGAGGTGCCAATCCCCAACATTCTGCTTCTTCCCTGTCCTCACATGGATCATGTCCAGAAGATGAACTCAAACAGCAAAGGAAGAAACTCCCTCTGTGCCCCTCTTTTCCTGCTCTCCCCAGACCAGCACATGGGTCCTGGGGTGTTTTTTTTGCTGCCTACTCTTGCTCCACGTCCTTGGAGTGGGATGGGAGCTGTTAGGTTGAAAGACAAATTATGCTGGGATACAGTGATGGCAGAGCTGATTCATCAGCCGGGGGGGGGGGGGGGGGGGGGGTCTACAAGGTCTAATTTGGGAGGGAAGATCTCTGACGAATCCTTTAGTAACCAGGAAGACTTGGGAAACTTTTCCTGGCTGAACACATTATTAATTTTCCTGCCCATCCAAGAGCTGGGATGGGGAGGCTGCCATGGTTAGGGAAAAGGTTTTAAACAGGAAATAGCTTCAAATTTGCTGGATCATCATTAATCATTGGACTGTTGGATTGTTGGATCTCACAGATCTTTTCCAACCTCAATGGTTTCTCCATGGTTTCTCACCCTGTGTTGGTCTCTGGGGGCTTTGGCCAACACCAGGATGAAGATGATGGTTTCTCCCCCAGGGAATCCAGCTGTTTCCAGATATTGAGAGTCTCTTGTGAAGCTCCACAGTGCTGGACATGTTTTGCCTGCCACAACAACTCTCATTCCTCATGCTCTGCAGGGACCAGGAGCAGGTTCTGGAATGTTCTGGCTGCCCTGATGCTGAAGGGGGCTCAATGTGGCTGAACATGGCTTTGGGGCATGAAGGAATTTCTCCAGCTGGATCCTGTGGGAATTGGCTCAGGCTGTCAGCTGCCAGGCAGGCAATTCCAGCCTCTCTGGAAGCCTCAGAGGCTAGAGAAGACACACAGGGCTGTGCTCTGGGCACTCCTGGCTCTTCCCACATCTCCTGGGGGGTGTCTGGGGTGGGGGGACTGTCATGGAACAGGGCTGGCAGGAGGATTTTGGGGAGCTGTCAGTGCTGGAGGTGAGAACAGGCCTGGCACCCAGCCAGCATTATTAGTGTCTCACTTCTACAGGCAACAAATCCACCCACATCCTCCATGGAAGGAAAAGCTGTTTGGAAACAAGACCTGTACCTGGCACAGGGATCCAGACATGTTCTCCTGGTGCATCTCCCTGCATCCCATGGCCTTGGCAGGACAGGCAGCAGTGCCCAGGGGTCCACAGCTCAATTGTGACTGTCCCCATCATCCTGTCCCTGCTCATCATTCCAGCAGCAGCTCCCAGATCCTTGGATATGTGAGAGGGGTGGAGGTCGCTGTGCCCTGCCTCTCTCTGTGAATTATTAATCCAGCAGGAGACAGTGCGGACTGGGAAACCTTCCCCAGCAGGCAGAAACACTGGGAATGGGTTTTCCAGGCTGTGCTGGGCAAACTGGCCAGTGACTGAGTCACCCAGACCAAGTGTGGTCCAGCCTGTCCCTGCTCCATCCCTGAGTCTTGTGCAATTCAGGGCTGCCCTTGCTCTGCTCTGGGGTAAATCCTGGGCCAAACCTTGGGGTCCTCCTGGGAAAGGCCTGAGCACAGGGTGGAGGTGCTGCAGAGCAGAGGGTGCTCCCAGGGGCCCCAAGCCCAGCTCCCAGCAGGGTCCTGGTGTGAGGCAGGTACTAGGGGATTTCAGCAGGGGAGAGATAGACGCAGCTCCCTCAGGCAAACGCTCTCCCCTCCCAGCAGCCAAACCCTTGGAGCAGCCCCTGCCAACCCCCAGCCTCACCTGCACTATCCAAGCATCCCACTCCAGCATCCCACAGAGGAGGGAGGAGGAAGGGCAGCTCAAGGCTCCAGGCTGGTGTGGCTTGTGCCACCTCACCTCCACTGACAGCTCTGGCCACTCTGGTGACCCCAACGTGCCTGTTGTGCTCCTGTCACTCCGTGTTTGTGTCCCTGCTCCCTGTGGGCTCTTCCCAGCCTCTGTGGGGAACAGCCAGGGCTGCAGGCAAAGGGAAGCTACTGCTGACTTTTGTGTTTTCCCAAGCCATCAGCTCTGGTGGTGTCTCCTAAACAGATTAAAATTGGATCCCAGCCCCAAGATCAACTCATGGAACTGCTGGGAAGAAGAAAAGGGGTTTTGGGGGGCTTTGCTGAGGAAGCAGGTGGGAGTTTTCTATGCTGAGGGTGGGGAGGCCTAGATTGTCCAGAGCAGCCGTGTCTACCCCTGGATGCTGGAAGTGTCCAAGGGCAGGATGGACAGGGCTTGGAGCACCCTGGGATGGCAGAAGGTGTCCCTCCCCAGGCAGGGGTGGAATGGGATGATCTCTAGTGTCCTTTCCAACCCAAACCATTCAATGATTAGTGAAGATCGGATCCTTGGCTCTGAAAGGTGCAGAGATGCTGATGCTGTATCAGGGACCACCTTGGGTGTTGAAGGTGTTTGTGGGGAACAGCACCTCAGCTCAGATTGCAGGAGCCTGGGGGGCCCATCCACATTGGCCATGGGCTGGTGACATTGAGCTGAGCTGTCCCTGCTCCTCCTCATGGGGCCTGGGCCACCTCCAGACTCTGCTCCACCTCAGTGTCCCCTCATGGACAACATCCCCTCACTCAGCCCTCTCCCTTCCCTAAAACCTTCCCAAGGCTTCATCCACTGAAGCTCCTGGACCTCCTAGAAGCCCCCAAATATCTCTCACTGAGAGGAAGAGAGGTGGGTGCTGAGGTGCATCCAACACCCAAGGCAGCATCTCAGTGCTCCCCACATCTGATAAAAACTGCTAAATCTTCCTTAAACTTTGGGAGTAACAACACCGTCACACCACTGCTGTCATTAATCCTTGCTAATTGTTTCTATAATTAAAAGCCCCATTGTGTCTTGTCTCTCCAACATGATTTATCACATAGGGAGCACTCTTGCATGAATGATGCACGGCTGGTGGGAGGACATCTGCTCTGGGCTGCCTGCATGGAGGGGAAATGCATGGGGGCTGCTTGCTCACCCAGTCCTCGTGTGCACCTCAGCCTCTTCAAGCCTGGGATGAAATCTCCATCCCTGAGAGATCCCTTGGCTTCCTGGGTACCAGGGAAAGGTTCTTCCCCCAGAGGATGTTGGACACTGAACAGGAATGGTCCCAGCCCCAAGGCTACCAGAGCTCCAGGAACGTTTGGACAACGCTCTCAGGGATGGACAGGGTGGGATTGTTGGGGTGCCTGTGCAGGGACAGGGGTTGGACTGATGATCCCTGAGGGCTCCTTCCCACTTAGGAGCTTCCATGACTGATCAACATCAGGAATGAGATTGTTTCAATCCCTTGTGCAAAGCTCCTGGCTTTTGATCCCCAAGTGAGGTACAGCCAAGGACAGAACTCACTCCTGAGTGAAAGCGGCAAGAGAGGAGCCCCCTCCTTCCCTGGGAGCGTGGGAGGGCTGGGGTTGGTGTCAGCAGATCATGCTCTGCCTCTGCTGGGAACTGCATTAAAAACCTGAAACCAGGTGGGAGGAGCTGCTCTTTGCTGGTGATGAACGAGGTGGTCCTTGGATTCCTTCCCTCTCCTGGAGCCCGTGAGTGGCCTGGCTGGAAAGTGCAGCAGAAGATTCAAACCAGGACAGTTCCATGGCTGGCATGGGCATGAAGCCTCCTTAGCTGAAGGCTGCTCCTGATAAAGCAGGAGCTGGAAGTCACCAAATCTGAAAGGTTGGAAAACTCCTCAGAGATCATCCAACCACTGCCACACCCACCTGTGTCACCAAATGCCACATCTCTGGTCATTTGCCAGCAGTCTCTGAGGTCCCAGCAGTGCCCACTGAGTTCTGCAGGGATGGGGCAGGTGCTGGGAGCTCCTGGAAGCAGCAATAGCATTAAGGGGGTTGATGCTGAGCCAGCCAGGGTCCCTTGGGGACAGAGCAGTGACCTGCAGCCTCTCCTGACTCTCCACACTGCTTGGGTCTCCCCTTCCCACAGCTGGGATGTGGGGACACAGCAGGAGCACAAGTCACCTGCTGTGGGCAGAGAAGCCTCCACAGCTCTGAGGGAGGTCCCTAGGGAGAAGGGGGTGTCACAGCAAGGAGGGGACAGGTGACAATCTACACTCCCACCCTTTTGGTGCCCTGAAGCAACCACAGGTGCCCCTTCCCCTGCAGGCAGATGCAGGGCCAGGAAACTCAGTGCAATCATGGAATGGTTTGGGTGGGAAGGGACTTTTAAGAGCATCTTGTTCCACCCTGTACTATGGGCAGGGACACCTTCCACTGTCCCAGGCTGCTCCAAGCCCCATCCAACCTGGCCTTGGACACTGCCAGGGATCCAGGGGCAGCCACAGCTGCTCTGGGCACCCTGTGCCAGGGCCTCACCACTCTCACAGGGAACAACTCCTGACCAATATCTCATTTAAACTTCCTCTCTTTCAGTTTGAAACCATTCCCCTGTCACTACATACTCTTAAATATCCTTTCTCCAGACTGGCCCATCCTTGACCCCTGGGGGCTCCTCTGCACCCCACGTGAAGGCTTCTTGAGGGCACAGGTACTGGAGGTCACACATTGGCACCATCAGCTCAACTCCCTGGCACTGACCTCATCCCTCCTTCCCTCTTTGGGGTGGGGATGTGAACCATCCATAGCTCCCAGGCTCCCCTGTCACCTCCCATTTTTCTAAGCTAATACCTTGCAGCATCTTTAAATGAAATATGAACAAAACCAGTGAGTTTTGGGAGCACACGGCTGAGGATAATCAGGCCTGAAAATGACTGCTTAGTGGGGTGAGTCACACCTAATGTATGTGCATATTAATGCTGCCATTCCCAGCTGTGCTTCCAAGAGCTTTCACTGGGTTTGAGCTGGGAAGACACTGGGAGAGAGGCACAGCTCAGCTCCTAGCTCTGCTCAACAGGACTATTTAGAGGGAGGGGGGTCTGGCCTGCTGGATACCACTTTTCCCTCATTTTTCCATCCCTTTTCCCACAGTGTGGCACTCAGTGAATCTCCAGGCCTCATCTGGACACCAGCCCAGCCATGGCATCTGCTGCTTCACCAGTTCCTCCCTGCCACCCAACTGTGACCAACAGCTTGGAGACGCCAACAAGGGCAGCAGCACAAATATGGGCTCAGAGCCTTTGGAAAACATCAACATTCACAGCACTCACCAGCCAAAAATATCTGGGTTGGGAATTCTGCACCTCTGAGGAGATGGTTCTGTGTCCAGAGATGCTGGTGATGGCCAGAGTGCTCTGTCACTGCTGTCACCCAGTTACACACCTGGCTGGAGCCCTCCTCAGGGGTAAAATGCTGCTTAGCTGGTCCAAGGCACCTTCAGGGTCCCAAATCCAGATAATCCACAGGGAGCAGGGCCAGCCCTGATGCAAATCCCTCCCTGACATCTGCAAAACCCCAAAGGGGAACTCGAGACCAGGGGCTGGTCCCTCCCTGCACATCCCTGAGGGAAGCAGAGCCAGCACCTGCCGTGTCCCTGACCACCCCTGTGCTGTGTCCCCAGAACGGCAAAAATTCATTCCCCAGGCACCCAGGACTGAGGACCTCACACTGAATCTGTGTTACTTTGGGAGATGAGCAGATGTGGGGACAGATGTTTGTCCCCAGCCCCTACAGCTGTAAAACCTGCTGGGTTTGGGGCAGCTGGAACTCCCCACGGGCTGGGGCTGGTACTGGGCTCCCCAGGGACACATCACAGCCTCTCTCATTCCTGCCACTGGCACGGGGGAAGATAAAGCTGGATTATCACTGAGAGCTGTCACCAGCTGCAGGCAGGAACCTCACACAGGTGACAGCACCAGAGGCTGAGCAGGACACACAGAGAGACCCAAATTACCCCAACCCGGTGAGGACAGAGTTGCCCGGCCCTGGGAGCTCCCAAAGCTTTCAAGAACTGGCAGAAGCACCTGCCTGCTCCTCCTGCTGGTGGCTTTACTGGTTTTACTGGGACCATGCCAGGCATAGGGCTTCCAATTCCCCTGCTTTGCATTCCACACTGTGGGAGCAGTCTGGCACAGGAGGTGGGGCTGGGTTCAGGGGGTGCTCAGTGCCTGCCCCTCACCGCTGGAATGGTGGATTTGAGGATAAATTCCTCCAGGAATAACTCCTGGAGGGGCAGGAGACTGAACAGGAAAGAGAAGCCCAGTGAGAAGTATTGCGGTTTCACATTCTCCCAAAAGAGGAGAAAATTTTGTATCTAAAATCATGACCCATAAAGATGATTTTGCTGGAAATGAACACTTTGAATCCCTTTTTTGCTAGGAAAGAAATTCCTGCTCTAACATCAGATCTCACAGTTAATATTTAACCTCACTATTTCCAGCGTGCCGGGGCTGTAGCTGAGCACGTCCCCCCTCCCACAGCCCCAGCAATCACCTTGAAGGACAGACCGGAGCAGTTTGTCCTCTGCTCCTCCTCGGAAAGAGCAAAATGCTCCTTCCAGCCCTGAGGCAGGGTTGGAATGGGGCTCCTGCCCCTCTCAATTACCGGCCTTGACGGCAGCAGCGATTGCAGCTCTCCCCAGGCTGAGCACAGCCCGCCTAATCCATGTCTCCAGCCTCATTATGCTCAGCCCAGGGCACAGGGCCGGCAGCCCCAGGAGGAGAAGCTACAAACGAGCCCCAGCCCGGGGGACCCCCCTGTCCCTGTCCGGGACCCCCCAGCCTTCCCCCTGCCCGTGCCAGCCCCAAGGTAACCCGCCCCCGGCTCCTAATTGGATTTGTTCATGCTAATTATGATCGTTTTCGCCTCAATTAAGCCATTTGTTTCCCACACAGCTCCCTCGGCCGCAGATCTGAGCCCTTCGCAGGCGGCTCGGCCGCGAGTCCTCGGTGCTCCCCGACTGTCGGGGTCACCTTGGCTTGTCCCTCACGGTCCCTCAAGGTCCACACTCATCTCCTCACCTCCAAACACGGCATTAATCCATCAAATTCTCTCCCTTTCCCTATTCCCCCTCCTCCCATCCTCCCACAGCCCCTGCCTCGCTCTCTGGTGGCCCTTGCCGAGGACACGGGGCTGGGCCTGGTGTCACCCTCAGAGCCCCCGAGGCCAGGCAGGCCCTGGAGGTCAGGAGGGTGCAGAGCTCAGCCCTGAGCCCCAAACTCTGCGTGGTTCCACCATCCCAACCCCTCTGGTCTGGGGAGGGGCAGGGGAATAGGGCCTGGAAAAACAGGGCCTGGAGATTTCCAGGGGGTGCAGAAGTGGAGGAAGGGAATCTGCTCCTCAGCGGGGACTGAGGGGAAAGGTGAGGGGGATCACATAAAATCTGGGCCTGGATGAGTAGAGGCCCAGCTGGGCACATCCCACAGCCTTTCCCTAGAAAAGAAAATGCCAAGGAGGGCTCAGTGCATCTCCATCCAACCAGAATTCAATAACTTGCTCCATCAGACTGATCCTGGCACCTTCCAACACCAAACCAAGGGGGCTGCAGCCATCCTGTGTCCCTGTGCTCCATCTCCTCACACTGCAGGGAAAAACAGGCAAAAACCCCCACAGGACAAGAAGGAAGAACAGGAATGAGGAGAGGGAGGGAAGGGAGGCTCAGGGGGACTTCATGGATTGGGCAGGACAGATTCTCCATCCCTCTCCTGCTTCGCCCAGACTTGGAGAGAGGCCAAAAGTCCCCAAAGCATCACACAGATCCCATCCCATGGCTGCAGCCCCAATAAA
Organism: Zosterops lateralis; assembly: GCF_965231275.1. Classification (NCBI taxonomy): domain Eukaryota; kingdom Metazoa; phylum Chordata; class Aves; order Passeriformes; family Zosteropidae; genus Zosterops; species Zosterops lateralis. Next base: position 1,808,138 of record NC_139789.1, read on the forward strand.
TGGCCCCAAACCTTCATTTCTGGCATCACCATTCTCTCCTTCTGCAAAGGCATGGGGGCAAGGTGCACACAGCATTTTGACCAGCTCAGTGGTGACACCCCTGAGGCCACCAACAGCCAGTGCCACCCCCAGGCACCTCTCCAGGCTGAGCCTTCGCCCACTGAAGGGCCATCATCCCACTCCTCCTCCTCACAAACAGGCACCAGCACCTGCTGGGGCTGGACTCAGGGATGACCTTGGGATCAAACAGCTCTGCAGCTGCTTGTCAGAGCCATTCACATCCTCCATGCTCAGCTGAGGAGGTCTCTTCTTCCTAAATCAGGGCTTAAGGTCTGGGGAGCTTTGGGTATGCCCAGAATTAATTCACAGGTGAGCTCAGAGGCAGATTTAGGGCTGTTTCCTTCCTCGCCACATTTAAATCATCACTATGGCAAGGAACCAAGCCTGCCCTTCATTCCCACATCCAGGGCTCCTAAAGCTCAGGAGCAAGAGGAAGAGATCCCAGAGAGAGCCCTTGCCCAGCTTTGTGAAGGATGTTTGTTAATTTCTGCTGCAGAGAAGGGGAGAGCTCTTGAACACAAACAAGGAGCACCTGAATTAATGCTGAGCCCAGGAGCTGCAGGATCAGCTCCTTTATCAACCTTTAACAAAAAAAAAACAAAACAAAAAAACAAAAAAACAAAAAAAAAACAACAAAAAAAAATCTTGCTGTTATTCAGCAGTAATGAAAGCAGAGCTATTGTGGCTGCAGATAACACCAGGTATGAGGCATTGCAGCTTTATGAATGCTTGAGTTTCATGACTCAGGGCTGTTAATGGTGCACAAATAACCAACCTGAGAGAAAAACAGCCCTGCCGGGTCCAAGCCATGTCCCACTAGAGCAGAGGCATAAGGAGCCTGGAGTGCTGGATCTCTGGCCAGAGCTGTAAAGCCAATTTTAGAGGGCCAGGGAGGAGTCCAAGGGCTGCAGCTCCAAGAGAGGTGTCCCGACCCAGCCAAGCTTCAGAATTTCCACCTCTAAGTGGTTCACTAAGTGGTTCACTCTAAGTGGTCAGAGAATGCCTTGGAAACATCAGTGTAATCCAGCAGGAAATGCCACAACAGGGCACAGGGAAAAGTCACAACTGGCTGCTTTGACAGGCAGGACAACTTTTAATATACCAACATTAAGATCCCTGATCCCAGCAGGATCTGGGAGCCAGGACCCCCCCAGCCTCCTTCCTTGCCTTCAAACTCCCTGGGATTTTGCACTCCCACTCCTTCCTGCAGCCCACAGAACCGGGACACAAGCACACCCTTGGGGCAGCTCAACTCCTCTGTCCCCTCAGAGGGTTTGTGCTTCTCCAGAGGCTTTGGCTGGGACAGGCACAGACACAATCACAGGCACTTCTAAACTGGCCTGGCCCACCCTGGTTAAACCAAACTGAGGGCTCAGCTCCTTCAGCCCCACATCCCTGCTGGAGGGTACCACGGCTCATTTTAGCACTTGGAGCATTGTCAGTCCCAGTGGATTCCCACACAAAGCCAGCTCCAGGCAGTGGTGCCAGACACAGCCTCCAGGCATACCCTGAGCAAGGGATCCAACCTCCCCGAGCAGTTCCTGTTCCCTCACCCACATTTGGAGTAGTTGCTGCTCTTTGTAGCCTCAGATTTTTGGGACTTAAAGCAACAGCTCCAGCACTGGACAACCTCAGGTGTCTCCAGAGCTCTGGGTCACATTCAGGCACTTCCTGATCCCAGAATTCCTGTTTCCTCAGAGAATCCTTTCTAGGATCCATGTAGAGGGAGAAGATCTTGTTCACAACTCCCAGGTAAAGGGCAAAACACAAACTGAATACATCAAAGTGTTCACTGAAGAAGACAGCCTCTGTGTTAAATTCCTTGGTTTATTCCAAGGGGTTATTCCAGTGTTTTTGGAGGTGCCAGAAGGGAAGGGATTCTATGGAGGCACCAGGCAGCCCAGGGGCTATCCAGGGAGCAGCCTGGGTGTCCCAAGCTCAGACACTGCTCATGGACAGCCACAGTGCTGCCCAGCCTCAATTTGCACCTTCAATTCTCCCTTTCCCATCACATTCCAGCATTCCCCGAACCATCCCCTCTCCCAGGCACCCTGAGGAACCCCTCCCCAGGAGGGATCAGATGGAAAGGCTCCCCTGGCAGCCCCCACACCCTGTAATCCAGCTCCAGGTACTGACAGCCAATAGAGCCCAGCTCATGTGCAAAAATAGGGTAATTTTTTAATATACTTTAGAAAAAGGAAACAACATGAGCACAGCATTTAACTGGACATCTTCCTCAGGGACATGGCTGTCCCACAGAATCAGGCACTTTGCAACTCCAGAAGGTTCATGTGCACAAGTCAGGCTTCCCCATTTTCCTGGAAAACAGGAGATTTTCCCCATAGCACTGCCTGCCCTCACTGACACTGGGGACAAAGCAATCTCCCACCTCCCTCCTCACCCTCCACTTCCCAGGGCAGCAGCTCCCTGGGAATCAGGAGTATAGCCAGCAGTGCTTTGGGACCAGAGCAGTGAGGGACCCCATGGAAGTTGCTTGTGGTGAAAAGTTTCCCACAAATCCTCTCTATTTTCAACTGTAAAACATCCAGGCCAGGGAGTCACAAAGGGCTTGTGGCAAGCTGCTGGCAGTGGCCCTGGGTCAGAGGTACCACAAGCTGGCACCTGGCACTGCTGCAGTGACAATGCCCAGGCACTGGGCACACCCAGCACCACCCCACCAACACTGGGGACTGAGGCTATGTCCCTGCACAGCGGCTGGAGCCCCTCCAACCCTTTCCCTTGGGAGCAGAGCTCTATGACAATGGCTCAGAGCCTGGGGACATCCAGGGGACTTGTGACACTTCACCTGCTGCCCACTCACAGGGTGGGCAAGGGTTCTTACCCCATCCTGAGATGTGCTGGTGTCACAGGCTGTGTCAGTCTCCTCGCTGCCATCCCCGCTGCTCCCACTGGCACTTGGATTCTGGGCATCATCACTGGCCATGGCTAGATCCTCTGCTCCCAGCTCCAGGGACACAGGGCCCTGGGGGTTGTGTGGCACAGGGACACAAGTCAGAGCAGCACAAAATCCATAATGGATTCACAGAATTCAGATTAGAGCAACCCCAGACTCTCTCCTCCTGGAGCCAGGGGCTGAGGTAAATCCTTCCAGCCAAGGACTGATGCTGTCCCCAGGAATGGAGCAGGAACACTCACCTGGATAGCCAGGGCCTCCTGCACAGTGACCTCACCCAGCTCCTCCAGCTCCAGGTCTGTGTCATTTTGGGCCTGGTACTCTTCACTGTCTGACTCCATCTCAGAGGGCTGGGGGGAGGGGGAGGAAAAGAGTCAAAGAGAGGTTCTGGGGAAGGGACAGTGAAGGGAAGGACATGCCAGTCCTGTCCCAACAGCACTGGGAGCCACAGCCAAGGGTCACAGAGACACTGCCTTGCAGGGACATGGACCAAAGGGAAGCCTCAGGGATGAGTGGGGCACTCCCAGCTCTCAGACAGTGCTGGGGTGATGGTCAAGCGCTCCTTAGACACTCTGTGCCCTCAGAGAGGGGATAGGGAAGGAAACCTCTACAGGCTCCTCCACAGGGATGCTCCCAGAGTGTCCCAGGCCCACAGAGAGGCCAAACCATCTTGGAATTGCTCAGCAGTCACAACATCTCACCTCGTATGTGAGGTCATCAGAGTCATCCTCTGGCAAATCCCTCTCCAGAAACACAAGCCAGGGATCCTCCTGCTTGGGAGCCACATCATCCCTCTCCTTGGCTGGGTCCATCAGAGCCTCCTGGATCTCTGCAGGGATTCACAAGAGGCACAATCACCACACCCAGAACAAACCAGCAATTCTCCCAGCTCCCTAGAGGAATTCCATGCTGTGTTCTTCCCAGCTGCAAAGCCTCCAGGTGTCCCCAGCTCTCACCTTTGGACATCTGGTCCCACTCTCTCAGGAGGTAGCCCAGGAAGTTCTGGATCCTGGTGGGAGTCACAGAGAGCAGAAGGTGCACGAGCTTCCCAAGCCTGGTGGGGGACCGGGCTGTGGGGCAGAGTTTGCTCCTGAGGGTCTCAACAGGGAACACTAATCCAGTCCAGACAGATGCTTTCTGAAGGAACCTCAGCTGCAAACAGAGGTCCATCAGTACATGGGAGAACTTCCAGGTGTTTCAATTCCCCAGGGAAACCCTTAAACTCTGCTCTGTCCCAGCGTGGAACTGAGATTAGGAAAAACTTCAACCAAAACCTGCTGGGTTGTACTTCATTCCCAAACCCCTCCCATTTCTTTTGACCCAGAGAGGGAGAGAAATGAGAACGCTGCAGCCACTAACATCCAAAGGGGAACAAGGCAAGGCCAAGCAGAAAAAGTTGGGATAGGGAGGAAAGCAGAAGACAAGCACATGCAAAAGAAAAAAAAAAAAAAAAAATCATAGAATTGTTTGGCTTGGAAGGGACCTTAAGGACCACCTATTCCACACCTTATCATGGGCAGGGACACCTTCTACTCTCCCAGGCTGCTACAAGCTCCATTCAACCTGGCCTTGGACACTTCCAGGGATCCAGGGGCAGCCCCAGCTGCTCTGGGCACCCTGTGCCAGGGCCTGCCCACCCTCACAGGAAGGAATTTCTTCCTAATATCTAATAACGTGAAAAGATTGAAAGAAAATAAACTATCTACAGAAAAACCCCAGAAACTGCCAGTGTTAAGGTTTTAGCCACCCCCTCCCCAGCATTACTCACTGGGTACTTGACCAATCTGAGCTGAAGGATCTGGCCCAGGAACCTGCTGGAGAAGGAATCACTCTTGGTGGGTGGCCTCATCTGGAGGAGAAGAAAGAGAAAAGTCAGAGCCTGCAGCCCAGCTCTGAGAGTGCCCCCAGCAGAAGCCACCTCTTGGGCAGTGGCCAGACCCGCTTTAGGCTGGGCTTTGGAAGCTGCCCCACAGAGCCCCAACCGAAGCTTAAATCCCTGTGCCGCCCTCAGGGTATTTATAGGTCCTGTCCCATCTGCTCCTCGTTACCCTGATGAGCTGCTGGCTCTGTTAATTGGTGGGGCAGCCCAGGCCTCTCAGGTGGGGGGTTCCCTTGTTATCAGCACTGGGCCTCAATTAAGGGCTCTCAGTTAGGGGGTAATTTTCTCTCAGTTTAAGGTCTCCTCCTGGAGCTTGCCAAGGCTCTGATTTGAGATCTCTCCCCTTGCTCTGTGCGGGTGCAAAGAGTTGAAGGTGATGAGGTGCCAGAACCTGCTCTGCTGAGCCCCCCAGGGATGGGAGAAACTGGATCCCAGGAGAGGGGACGCCCCTCTGCATCCCCCCTGCTCCGTGCCCGCACAGAGATGGAGCTGCTTTTCCTGTCTCCATCATTTTCCCAGCAGGATCCACCCTAAAGCCACTGTTATTCCCTTGTGTCTTGGTTTGGAAAGACAGGTGTCTGCCAGGGAAAGTCAAAGCCTCCCTTGGAATAGAGAATGTAAACAAACTCCCTCCCTCCAAATTATTATAATTTTGAAATTACGGGGCTTTCAGGCAGAGATATGGGAATATGAATAACAGTTCTTTACTAGGAATATTAAAAATAAAAATGTAGTAGTACAAAAAAGCAAACAAACAAAAAGAAAACACTGACAGAATCAGACTACAACCTGTTGCTCGGAGTGTTGATGTCAGTCCAGTCAAGTCCTCCTGCAGTGACAGATGTGGTTCTGTTGGAGCAGAGGTGATCCTTTACCTGTAGAAGGGTGTAGTTTTCCTCTGAAGGTCCAGTGGTGGTGAGATGGGTAGAGTGTTCCTCTGGGAATCCAGTGCAAACAGACTGTGCTGGTGTTGTGAGTCCCAGGTTTTATCCAGGTAGGAATGCCGGGCTCCTCCCGCCGTGCTGAGCATCTCACAATGGGATGATGTCGTTTTATCAGTCGTGCAGTGAGACTCAATGGCCCATTAACGGATGATGCCCCATGTCCCCCTGGAGGAAGGGTGAAAGAGAAAAAGAAACACAGCCCCACTTGGTTTTAACAGCTGCCCATTAAACAGCAGGCACCCATCCCTTTCCCCCGCGGAGCCGCCAGGAATGGGTCATAGGAGAGATAAGGAAAACACTTCCCCAAACGGTTTCAACAGATGGCCATGGAATACTTGTGGTTACATCCCGCATTGCAACCCAAGACACCCTGATACGAGAGGAGCTTCCTTGGGTGGGGGGAGAGTGAAAGGAAACCACTGCCCGCCCTGCCCCTGCCCCGCTGCACAGGGGGAAGGGCAAAGCTGGGAGAGCAGCTTCTTCCTCCTCATCCTCCCACCTGCAGGAGGCACAAAGCCTTTCCCCCCTGGCCTGGCGACTGCCTGGGCTGTCCCCTCATTCCCAGCACAGGGACGGGAGCACAGGGACGGGAGCACAGGGACGGGAGCACAGGGATGGGAGCACAGAGATGGGAGCACAGGGATGCTGCCGGAAAGGAGCCAGCACAGAGCCCTGGCCCCGGCAGGGCTGGGAGGAGGGACTCGGGGCTGCGGTGGGTGAAGCTGCCGCTGGCTCTGGGGAATCGCGTGGGCCGGAGCGTTTCCCGACGGGAGCTTTGCTAGACACAGCTGAAGTGTTTGTCTGCCGCTCTCGGCTGCCCCTTCCACCTGATGCCCACGGCTGGTGACTCATCCCGCTCCTCCGGCTCTTCCCCTCTCCGCTGCCTCGTGGGTGACAGAGCCGGTGGCCCTGCGTGACAGCGGCAGGGCCGTGTCCTCACCTGTCCCCTCCACCCGCCTGCCCCGTGCCCCGGCGGGCGCTGGACCCTGCAGGGCCCTGGCGGTGTCGTCACCGCGCGTCACCGGCCGGGGGTGGCCGCGGAGCATAAATGGCCAGCGCTGCCCGGCCAGCCCTCGGGGCCACCATGTCCCTGTGGCGGGGCACGCTCCGGACCCCCGCGCTCCATGGCAGCAGCTCCAGCGACATCTTCTTCCACGTGGTGACCCCCGACCGCATCCCGCAGTTTATTATCCCGCCCCTGGACATCCACAAGAAGCAGAGATGCTCAGGCAAGGGGGAGGGACAGCTGGAGGGGACGGGGCAGCTGGAGGGGACGGCTTGGAGGAGCGGCTGGGAGCCAGCGGTGCAGGATGAGCACGGCTCTAACTCATCCTCTTTTTACTCATCCTGCTCCAACCCGGACCCCACTGCTTGGGCAGCTCTGTCCCTGCCGCATCTCCCCAAGGTCACCACCCCGTACGGCTTTGTCACCCTGGGGCGGAGCCCGCAGGTCACCAGCGAGGAGGCGTTTTTCCATTCGGGCTCGGGCCACCCGCGGGGTCCCGCTGCCGGGACACGTCCCAGCTGGCAGGAGGAGCCGGGATGCTGCAGACATCCCGGGGGTCCTGCTGCTGAGGGACACTCCGGGACGGGAGGAAGCCACAGGGACCACAAGCAGCCAAGTCCCCGTGCCAGCGGTCACAAGGACCGTGGAAGCAGCCCGACCCCAGCAGGGCTTGCCCTGCCCAGATGTGCCAGAGACATCCGAATAACAGAAGTTCTGGAAAGCCAAGAGGCAGAGAAGAGGGACCAGAGGCTCCTGAGCACGGGCTGTCCGAGGAGCAGCTCCGGGCCGGAGCTCCCCGCGGTCACCGCCAGGAAGAACTTGTTCCAGAGGATCCTCAGGAGGCACCTTGTCCACCCGCGGCAGCTCAAGCCTGGGCATTTCACTCTCCACTGATCCTGCAAAGCAGCTCCGAGGAGCTGAAGTTCCCTAAAGACCTGGGGAAGAGACACTTCTGTCAATGCTCAGAACGCTGAGCAGCCAGACTCAGCCGAGAGCATCATCAGGGTGTCACCTTCCCTGAGGGGACCGCCTTGAGGTGACATTGCTGGTGTCTGGGGACCAGCAGGGCACAGCTGGGAGGGACACAGCACTGCTGGGGAGCAGAGGGGCTGTGGGTTTGTGACTGTTCAGAGCCTGAATAAAAGTGCAAACATTTCATCTGAGCTGTCGTTGTCTCCTTTTTTCTTTCTTGTGCCAGCACTTAGATGCCACCAGGGTGTTTTGGTGACCCCAGTACCCTCCTGCTGTACCCCTGGGCTCAGCAGCTCCTGAGCTGGCTCTTGATGGGCTGACACTGCTGGAATGCAGAGCAGGGGACACTGAGCCCCAGGAGCTGCAGCGGGTCAGGAGGGAAGTGTGACCACATCCACTTGGCAGCTTTGTGGCCATAACCTGATGTGTTTGAACGTGTCAGGTCCCTGTCTCAGCCTTGCAGGAGGGACCTCAGCTCCAGAACACTGCAGCTCTCCTGAAATAATGACCCCTCACCATTCCAGAGGGTGCAGTTTCCAACCACTCCTAACCAGCTGTGATAAGCGAGTCTCACTTTATTGACTGTTCCCTCAGAAATGGCCTTTTTTTGCTTTTATTGAGCAGCAGAACCTGCAGTGCCAGAATTAAAGAGTTCATGGTCAGCAGTGTTTGGGTGCTGCTGAAGCGGAGTGCCCTGGGTCAGCAGTGCTGGGCTGCTGCCAGCTTCCCTTCCAGGGTTCTGACTCCAGGAGGTTCCTGAGAGGAGCCACTGGGAGGGCTGGACCCGGTCCAGGGGTGCCGGGAGTCGCTGAGGCCCCGGCAGGGGCAGCAATCAGGATTTGCATGTGGGCCATTAACCAGGCAGCTCATTAACCCGGTTTGCCTCCCACCCCTTCCCTGGCTGTGTCACCTGGACCATGTCCTGCCCCAGTCAATGACTTTGTTTTCCCCAGTCTGGTTGGACTCTCAGCTCTCTGTTGGAGCTGCCACTTGCAAGGGAGCTTTTCCTGCAGTGTCTGAGCACCAGTGAGCAACAGGGACGAGCACAAAGGGCCCTGGAGTCCCTGCCCTCCTCCAGATGGGGCTGCATGGAAGCACCAGTAGCCAGAGGATCCATCCCAGTGCCAGTGGAGGGGGCGGGAGCTGGTCAGACGTGTCCCCCTGCATGGCTCCTGTCCATGACTCCAGCAGAGCAGGATGTGGCAGCCAGCACTGCTGGAAGGGGAGCTGGATTAGGGATGTGACAGAAAATCCACTCCCAGGTTATTCTGAGGAGCACTGGCACTATGGAGTGAGTCAGGGACGGAGGCTCTGGAAATTTAAATTGATCTCCAGCTCCTGAGGGCATGGTCTGGGAGGGCAGATTGAGTTACCAGGGATTAATAAACGAGCTCTTATCAGTTACTCTGGCTGTGAGAGCTGAACATGTGCTCCGAGCTGACAGGCCACTGGCAATTAAGCCACGCTCCTGCAAATCTCTCTCCTTTGATGCTCAGGCTGCTGCAGAGCAGTGGCTCTGTCCGACTGGCTCAGCATCTCCTGGGGAAAACATGGAAACAACTCTCACAGAGCTGACTGAACCTGCTGTATTTACCAGTTAAACGTGGACACGGGGAGCTGCCACTCCTGGGGTTTATTCCTTTCTTGGGGACCTTTCTGAGCTCCCAGGAACTTTTTAAAATGTCCTTTACCTTGTCTACAAAATGGGAAGCAATCCACTCTGCTTCCCAGGTGGGTTGCAGGGCTTTGTTCATCCTTGTTCCCAGGACATCTCCAGTGCCCTTTCAGGAATTCCCAAGGGAAGAAATTTTATGTGCTCCTGCAGCCTGCCATGGTGCAAGACTCATTTCCTCTGGGTGTGCCAGTGTGGGGATGATCAGTCTGGAGAGAATCACGGCTTATAGGATTGTTTAAAATGGTTGCAGTGGGAATTGCTGGCAGTAGGAGTTCTGTGGCAGGAGTGGAGCTGGGGCTGAATGAGGAGGGAAACAAATTCCCCTGCAGCACAGCAAAGGTGCTCTGTGGTGGAATTGTGCCTCTGCCTGCCAGGTTCCAGCTCAAGGCACCTCTCCAGCCTGTGAAGTGAGAAGGACAATATCTCCCAGTGCCTCTGAGATTTACAGGATGCCCTTTCCCTGCAAACCAGGCAGGGAGGACGTTACAACAGGAGGCCTCAAGATGTGACAAGATAAATTGTCATTACCAGCCACTGATCATCCTGCCCGGGCCTGTTACATTTTCTAAATGTTGTTTTTGGTCTGACTCAGAATTTCCTTCCAGCCTCCTGCAGGTAGAGGAAAGCTCAGGGCTAATTATTCCCTCCTCATCCCACGCTCTGAGCAGCACCAACCACGCCTGGCTGCAAGGAGGGAGAATCAGAGGAGGAGCCAATTCCAAGCTCCTGAGTTTGGGGGGGTGGGTTGGGGACAGGGCTCTAAATCCTCTGCAGCTCCCCAGCCCCTCTGGCATGGCTGTGCTGAGCCCTGTCCCCAGCTGGGAGACTGAGACCCCTCTTCCCTCCCTGTGACCCTTCTGGAATGTTCTGGCACCAGTTTATTTCAAGAAAATCAGTTAAACTGGGCAGATACCCAGAGTGTTTCCCAGTGCCTCATTCCTGCAAACTGTATCAGGAAAAATTGTCAGCTCTTTCCTTTGGTCTCAGGGGCTCAGTGTATCCCTCATGTTCTCTCCTCCCTGTTCTCCAGAATTCCCACTGAAACCTATGGAAATCAGGATCTACCCCTTCTCTTTTCAAGCCACCCCAGAGTCCTCCTATCCATTTTGCTGCCATCACTGGTCACACCCCTCTCAAAGGGGTTTCTCGCTGTCAACAACCTTCTGTGCCACCAATGTCACCTGTTGCAGGTGGCTCTTGGCCACGTTGGGCATGAGGAGGCCTCATTCTCACAGCACTCAAGCAACAGCAAAGAAATCTTATGGAGAAATCCCATTTCCCTGTGATTTTTATGCTGGGGAGCACTCGGCCTTCCTGGGATCGATATGGAGCTGCTGCCTGTGCCAGGAATTTTATAGTCAGTGTCGGTGCCTGGGGCTGAGATAAATCCCTTCATGTGCTCATTAGCTGCACAGCTCCTCTTCCAGCTAATTGGGCTGCAAAGGTCGGTTTCTGGCTATGACCCACTCTGCTGCAGCCTAGAGTCCCAGCCTGGACAGCAGGGAGCACACAGGATGGAGCACACATGGATGTTCTTCATTCCTATGGACCTGGAGATGCAGTTTCCCACTTGGTTTCAAATTTGCACCTCCTTGGCCCAGTGTATCCTGCCTTCCACCCCTCTGGCCCCCCTGACACCCCTTCTCTGCCCTCCAGCACCTACAGCACCACTCCTGGGCTGCAGCTTCAGCAGTCCCTGTGTGCTCCAAGGCCACCAGCTTCTCCAGGTGGTTGGATTTCAGCTCCTCAGCTGGCAGGCTGTTTGTGAGCAGGTAGAAGTGCCTGGATTTATCCTCATTTGTTCCCTGAATGGCTTTGTTTGCTTCTTTCCATGACTGCAAACACCTGGCAGCCGGGCTGTGCTCGCTGCCCGCGCGTGGCTCCGGGAAGAGCTCAGCATTCCTGCCGGGCACAGCCCTGGGAGCCTCTGCCAGGCTCAGGGCAGCAGCTGCTCTCTGCTCAGCCGTGCTCACAGGCACAAACCACTTTTCCAGCCTGCCTGGCTCAGCAGCAGGACCTCTGTCCCCAGCTGGGAGTGCAGCCAGGTCTGTGCTTTTCCCTTCAGATGCTCCGAGAGATCCAACTGTGGCTCTTCAGAGCAGGAAAAATCCTGCCTGTGCTCCCTCCTCGGGGTTACTTCAAACCTCACCGTGAGCATCTGTTGCACTTCACAGAATCCCAGACTGGTTTGGGCTGGAAGGGGCTTTAATATCATCTCATTCCACCTCCTGCCACGGGCAGGGACACCTTCTACTCTCCCAGGCTGCTCCAAGCCCCATCCAGCCTGGCCTTGGACACTGCCAGGGATCCAGGGACAGCTACAGCTGTTCTGGGCATCCTGTGCCATGGCCTCCCCACCCTCACAGAGAAGAATTTTTTCCTAATATCCAATCTAAACCTACTCTCTGTCAGTGGGAAGCCATTCCCCCTTGTGCTGACCCTCAAGGCCCTTGGAAATTGTCTCTCTCCATGTTTCTTGCAGGCTCCTGTCAGGTCCTGGAAGGCCACAATGGAGGTCACCCCAAAGCTTCTCCTCTCCAGGTGAACAATCCCAACTCTCCCAGCTTTTCTTCCCAGCAGAGCTGCTCCATCCTTCTGCTCATCCTGGTGCCTCCTCTGGGCTCTCTCCAGCAGCTCCAGCTCCTCCCTGTGCTGGACCCAGGGCTGGGGCTGCTCTGCAGGTGGGGTCTCACCATCACCACTCAGTGCAGCCCCTGTCCCTGCACAGACACCCCAAAAATCCCACCCTGAGCATCCTTGAGAGCGTTGTCCAAACGTTCCTGCAGCTCTGGCAGCCTTGGGGCTGGGACCATTCCCTGGGGAGCCTGGGCAGTGCCCCAGCAGCCTTGGGGGGAAGAACCTTTCCCTGAGCTCCATCCCAAGGCCTGACACAGCTCCAGCCCTTCCATAAATCCAGGTGCAACAATCCACATCCCTCTCCTTTGGCATCTCCTGCTCCATGCTGAGCCGGAACACGAGAGGAGGCAAGTAATGATTTTATTTCCAGCCAGAATTTATTGATTTGTTGGACACAGGAAAAAGAGGAGTTGACACAGATTTATGCTCATCCTTCTCCTTCCTACTGTCCATGGGCAGCCACCTGTGGTGTTGTGAAGCTGCTCCTGAGAATCATCTCCCACCCTGGGATGCTGAACCAGCACCAGCAGCACCACAGAGCTTCCCAGGGCTCTGTGCTCCTGGAAGAACTCCTGGTTTAATACCATGAGAGACTTTTCCAGCATGGCCTGAGCCTGGAAAGGTTTCCAGGCTGTGCAAAAATCAACCTCAAGGCTGGGAAAATGATGTCTTGCAAATGCTGTTTTTCCCAAGGGTGGGCAGAGCTGTGGCCTATGGCTCCCCATGTCCAGCCAAGCTCATGGAAGAGGCATCAGGAGGAAGGAAAACAGCCCCACATGAACAAAGCAGCTCCCTGCTCCTGTGAGGGTCAGATTGTGGGAGGTGCCAAGGGGTGCCAAGGCAGAATGTGGAACAAAATTGTTTTCATTTCCAGCTTGTTTTATCCACATGGATAAGGAGCAAAGGCAAAGGAAAATTCAGGTCCCTGGCTCTCCTCTCTGCTGATAACAGGATCAGCCACTGAAGATGCTTCTGTGTGCGTCCCTGGCTGAGCTGCAGCCATCCCCGGGCTGATTCCAGCCCCAGCAGTGGGAGCAGCTTTGGAACAGCTCAGAGGAGGTAGAGGAGTCCCCTGGCAGCAGGACCCTGCTCTGGCTCCAGGGGTGGGTGGAAATTCAGCTCCAGTGAGGGGCCCGTGTGCCCCAGAACCTGAGGGGCAAAGCAGCCAAAAGCAGAGTTTGGGACAAATCCTGCTCTGAGTGTCCCAGCTGAGTCCTCACCCTGCAGAGCCTCCTCTGCCAGGGACACCTTCCCAATACTCCTGGATCTCTGGAAGTGTCCGAGGCTAGGGCTTGGAGCACCCTGGGATAGGTGAAGGCGTCCCTGCCCATGGCAGGGGTGGAGTGAGATGGGATTTAAGGTCCCTTCCAACCCAAACTATTCCAGGATTCCCTGAGCTCACACCCTGGGAGGGCTGGACCCAGGGACAGCTCTGTTCCTCCAGAAATGGGATTAATGGTCCCTTTCAAGGTGGTTTTGCTCTTGTGAGCAACTGCCTTGGCTCTAGACAGTTTTAAGAGCTGGACATTGTAAAACAACTTCCTTTCCCTTCCCTTCCCTTCCCTTGTAATTTTAACTCATTCCTTTCCACCACCGAGAAGAAACAAAAATGAATAGATCTGAGTGAAAAATGTAATTTCACTTTATTTTATCAGCTCATCCTTGGATCTTGCTGGCCTTTCTCAGAGTTGTCTCCAGCCTCTGGACACACCTGGATCCCTGGCCCTGCGCTCTCTCCAGATCTGTTGTTCCCTCCCTGTCTGTGCCAAAGCTCTGCCCTCCAGCCTTCTCTCCCCATTCCTTGGCAAGATACCTGTGAGGGCAGCCAGGGAGGGAATTGAGAAGCTCAGCAGAGGTGACAACTGCCCGCCTTCATCAGCAAGGCTGAATTATGATGCCCCAGAGACCACCTGTTGTTTCCTCCCCATCTTCATGTGGGCAGCTGCAGGTGAAAGTGCTACAAGAACTTCTAACCCAGCAGTGCCTCCCCATCCCAAACCATTTTGGAGTCATTTTTGGAACCATAAATAATTTTAAAAGATAAACGGTTCACATTTGTAGCTGCTTCACCGTAATTGTCTTAAAAAAAAAAAAAAAAAAAAAAAAAAAAAGGAGCAGATTCATTATGTTTCTTTAATTGCCCTCAGGGCTGGGTGTTCTGTGAGGGAGAATTTAATTTAGCTCAGGGATGGTTTTCATTAGTGGGTAAAGGAGGGGAGAGGAGAGGTGGTGTGGGCTCTTCTGCCCCTGATCAAAACAATGTTTTGTGAAGCTCTGGAGAGTCTGGAGCTGCCAGGGGGATGAAATAACCCAAAACACTCCTTGGTGACACCTCCTGCATTTTGCTGTGCACAGCTCCCCTCTGTATCCCACTGCAGACAGACCAGGTTGTTCCAGGGGCTTGGAATCCTTGGGATAGCGGAGTCCAGGAGGGGATGGAGCAGGGAGGGAGCCTTTGGGCTGAGGGGCTCTGTGCAGACACCTCCTGCCTTCAAACAGGGTTTGCATGGGAAGGTCAAAATTTCTGCCCCAAAAAGGCTTCACTCACACAGCTCCTGGGGTGGACAGGGAGAGCTCCACCTGGACTCACCTGAGCTCTGCAGAGACAGCCAAAATTCCAGGGAAACTGAGGCAAACAAGGTTTAACTCACCCAGAGCTGCCCAGCAGGAAGAGGGTTCTGCATGACCATGAATATCCCACCTAACCCTGTCCTCTGGAAACCATTCCCTGTGTCCTGTCCCTCCTTCCCTTGTCTCAGACCCTCTCCAGCTCTCCTGGAGCCCCTTTAGGCCCTGCAAGGGGCTCTGAGCTCTCCCTGGAGCCTTCTCTTCTCCAGGTGAACACCCCCAGCCCTCCCAGCCTGTCCCCAGAGCAGAGGGGCTGCAGCACCTGGAGCAGCTCTGTGGCCTCCTCTGGACTGGCTCCAGCAGCTCCACGTCCTCCTGATGTTGTTCCCCAGCTCTGCAGGCGGGAGGAGGAGAGAGGAAGGAGAAACAAGGGGATGTTTTGTGTCTCCTTCAGTATCAGGGAATGCTTTTAGGAATGGAGCAGTCAGGGAATTCTTTCTCCTGCTTCTCTGCCTGCCTGCCTCTCTCCCTCTGCTGTTCGCCCCAGGGCTCGGTGGCACTGCGGGTGACCTCTGAGAGCAGCACTTCCCTGTAATCCCGGTGGAATCTCCAAGCCTGACAGCACAGAGAGGAACCGCTGGAGGCAGCTAAAGCCCCGAGCTCCTTTGAGGATTACACTCCTGTGAGGCAGAGCTCCTCTGCTCTCCTCCTCTGCAGGAATTTGCAGCTGCCTCGGGGGCTCCTGCCAATAACTGGGATTTGTGAAAAGAAGATGACTTTAGCCAAGTTTGCTTAATACTTGTGGTGTGGATTATGGTTCAGTCAAGGTTTTTATCTCAGAAGGGCTGTGCTGAGCATGCAGAGGTAGGTCCTATATCTACCCAATTAATGAGATTAATCGTACTGATTTTAATTGGGGCGATTCACTGGCTGGAGATGAAACAGCAGCTTATTTATCTGCTGGATCCTGGCCAGACAATGCAGCATCTCAAGGATCTGGCCCTTAAATTTCACAGCCTGCTACAGTCAGTGCAGGGATCCTGTCCCTTTAGTGCTGTCAGAGTTTAGAGCCTGGAGCCCATGGTGGGGGTTTTAGTGCCGTTATTTCAGGCAGAGTGCCCAAGAGGGAACAGGGTGATTGATATCCAGGGAACAAATCCAGGGGTAATGGTCCCCAGGAGCCCGGGGCCAGGGGAGCTGACAGCTCAGATCCCTGGGCAGCCAGGTGGAACTGCTGATTCCTGAGCTGCACTTTGGACACACTGCCAGGAACAGCCAGGGATGGATTGGTGGGCCTGGAAATAAAAATTGTTTACACACAGAGCTCCTCACTCTGCTGAGAGGGACCATTAATCCCATTTTGATGGGCCCCTGGGGTCCTGCCTTCCCAGAGTGTGCAGGTGTGAGTTCATGGAATCATGCAATGGTTTGGGCTGGAAGGGACCTCAAAGCCCATCCAATTCCACCCCTGCCATGGGCACGGACACCTTCCACTGTCCCAGGCTGCTCCAAGCCCCATCCAACCTGGCCTTGGACACTCCCAGGGATCCAGGGGCAGCCACAGCTTTTTTGGGAATTCCATCTCAGCCCCTCACCAGCTCCACAGCCAACAATTCATTCCCCATATCCCATCTAAACCTGCCCTCTGGCAGTGGGAAGCCATTCCCTGTGTCCTGTCCCTCCATCCCTTGTCCCCAGTCCCTCTCCAGCTCTCCTGGAGCCCCTTTAGGCCCTGCAAGGGGCTCTGAGCTCTCCCTGGAGCCTTCTCCTCTCCAGGTGAACACCTCCAGCCCTCCCAGCCTGTCCCCAGAGCAGAGGGGCTGCAGCCCCTGGAGCAGCTCTGTGGCCTCCTCTGGACTGGCTCCAGCAGCTCCACGTCCTTCTCATGTTATTCCCCAGGGCTGGGGCAGCTCTGCAGGTGGGGTCTCACCTGAGTGGGGCAGAGGGGCAGAATCCCCCTTCCCTTGGTGCCCTCCCTGGCTCAGTGTCCCAGTGTCCTGCCCAGTGCCCTTCTCTGGCCATTCTGCCCCTGGCTCAGGCCTTTCCAGCAGAGCCAAGAGAGGGAAGTTGTTGCCTGCCCTAGAATTGAAATATCCATGAATTTTTCATCTTTGTGACCAGCTGAGAGCTCCTCTCTTGGTTTTATTTCTCACCTCTAACTTTTTATATTTGATTTCTTTCACTGTTTTCTTCTCTTTCTCCTTCTCCTTTCCGGTCCATATCTTAGTTTAACTCCACCCTCCTTCAGCTAAGGCAAAGATCAGGGTTTTTTTAAGGAGAAACTCTCACATGTCTCCTCCAGGTGCTGCCTGGAGCAGCAGTGAGGCCCCAGTCTCCTGCTCCCTCCCAGGCACCCTCACCTTTGCAGAGAGCAGGGTGGATCCTGAGCCATCCCCGAGGGAAGGGATCAATCCTGTCCCGTGCTCAGCTCCAGCCCCAGCCCTGGAGCTGCTCTCAGATCCATCTCTGGCTCCAGAAGGAGTTTGCATTCAGCTCCAGCAGCATTTCTGTGCCAGGAAAACAATCAGAAGAAACCTTCTTTGGGGTGGGATGTTCCATCTTCTGAACACGATTGATTTTGTTTGGAGAAGCTTCCCGAGGAGCAGGAATTCCTGCTGCCCCTCAGCTCTCCCATGAGGGGTGAGCTCTGCTCCATCTCCAGCAGCCCCTTGCTGCTGCCCAGCACAAGAGGCAGGACCCTGCTTTGGGTGGGACACTGGCAGTCCCCAAGGCCTTTTGAACTAAAGTGTCCCTAAATTTGTTTGTGGTTTTCGACACTTTTTGGTTGGTTCCTGTGGGAATGCAGGGAGCCAGAACAGGCAGCTGCCAAATCATAGAATCCTGGAATATCCTGAGCTGGAAGGGACCCACAGGGCTCATCAGTGCAGCCCCAGGCCCTGCACAGACACCCCAACAATCCCACCCTGAGCATCCCTGAGAGCGTTGTCCAAACGCTCCTGCAGCTCTGGCAGCCTTGGGGCTGGGACCATTCCCTGGGGAGCCTGGGCAGTGCCCCAGCAGCCTCGGGGGGAAGAACCTTTCCCTGAGCTCCATCCCAAGGCCTGACACAGCTCCAGCCCTTCCTGGGCTCCTGTCCCAGAGCAGATTAGAGCTATCCTGAGGACACTTCACCTCCCCAGAGAGGCTACAGCAAAGCCCTGTGACAACTGAATGACCTGAGGGACCTCGTTGGTCCCCAACACTTGGTAAATAAATATCCAGGTCCTGCCTCAAGAGAACAGAATTGCTGAGGCTGAGCAGGAGCTGCTCTGGGGGTGTTGGAGGTTCAGACTCTGCTCGATGTCACTGTGGCACCAATGCCTGCCCTGCTTTGTTTTGACTGACCCTGCTCCTCCTGAGACTTGTAAAATCTTCCCAGAGCCGTGGCAAAAGGACAGATTCCACTCCAGGCTGAGCATCTCCCAGCAGAGTCAGCTCCTCCAGGAGTACAATCGATCCTTCGTGGGCAGGGGTTCAGGAAGTGGGAGCAAAATATTGGTATTTTCTTTGAGGGCCAGAAGACAACGAGGTCTTAAATTATTCATGGGACCCTCCTGGCAGCACACACCACGGAGGAGAGAAGTCTGCTTAAAATTCTGAGCCTGCTTATGCAAGGGGAATAATGATTAGACTCATGTAAATGTTAAAAAAGGAATGTCTTACCACTAATTAAACCTATTTATCTTGCACAGCTCGAGCAGTTAACAGCCCAATAAAAGGTATCACCGTGTAACAGGGTGTTTATTTATCAGATGATTTTCCTGAATGTGAGGGCCTCTCCTTTACAAATCATTTGATGAAAGAGCAGATGGCACATGAAGATAAAAAAAGCCTGACTGTTGCCCTGGATGTGAGCTCAGAGTGAGGCAGCTCCACTGAACATCATCATTAATATTTAAGGGCAGAGCGAGGCTTCCTCAGGACATCGAGCTGCCTCCTGCACCAGGGGAATATGAGAATCCTGGGATGCTTTGGGTGGGAAGGGACCTCAAACCTCATCTCATTCCACCCCTGCCATGGGAAGGACACCTTCCACAGTCCCAGGCTGCTCCAAGCCCTGTCCAGCCTGGCCTTGGGCACTCCCAGGGATCCAGGGGCAGCCACAGCTGCTCTGGGCACCCTGTGCCAGGGCCTGCCCACCCTCACAGCCAACAATTCCTTCCCAATATCCCATCCAGCCCTGCCCTCTGGCAGTGGGAAGCCATTCCCTGTGTCCTGTCCCTCCATCCCTTGTCCCCAGTCCTTCTCCAGCTCTCCTGGAGCCCCTTTAGGCCCTGCAAGGGGCTCTGAGCTCTCCCTGGAGCCTTCTCCTCTCCAGGTGAACACCCCCAGCTCTCCCAGCCTGTCCCCAGAGCAGAGGGGCTGCAGCCCCTGGAGCAGCTCTGTGGCCTCCTCTGGACTGGCTCCAGCAGCTCCACGTCCTTCTCGTGCTGGGGGTCCCAGAGCTGGAGGCAGCAATGTGGGTCCCAAAGCAGCAGAGCAGAGAGACAGAATCCCCTCCCTGGACTCTTCTTTGGACTCAGCCCAGCACAGGGGGGGTTCTGGGTTGCCAACAGCCATCCAAGACACCTCAAACTTCTTGTCCACCCTTACCCCATGTCCTGCTCCCCAGGGCTGTGATTTCCCTGCTCCCAAACCTTTTTTTCCTTGTCCTTGTTGCTGTAGCATCCCACAGTGATGTGGAACCAGCACGAGGAGCTGGATAGAATTTCTTTCCAACAGCTGTCTAACCCTGCCCTCCAAAGAACCCTGGGGTGTCTCAGTGGACAGGCAGCCCCACACCAGCTGGACAGTGAAGTGATCACCAAAGGTGTGGAGATGCAGGAGTCCCCTCTGTGTGTCAGGACACACAACTGGGTGACCCCACAACAGCTCTGCAATCCTGGACGAGGCTGTCCCACATGTGGAGATATCCCAAAGTGTGGGACCTGGCATAGGACTGACTGGAACAACTGCTCCAACTGCTCATGGATGACCCAAGCCATCCAGGCTGTGCAGGACAGCATGGAGAGGTCCAGTGCCTGTGGCCTGGCACACAGGACTCTGCCAGCAGCCCCTTTGTCTCCTGGCTCCCAACATCCAGCCCTCCAAGGCCCTGAGCCTTCCTGCAGGTTTCTCCAAAGACGTGGAACAAACACCATCTGACTTCCAGAGCCGGAGCAGAGGTGACCTCCTCTCTGAAAAGTGCTGACTGAGGCAGGACCTGCCTGCATTGTCACCTGTGTCCCCACCCCGGGGAGGGCCAGGCAAGGGCCAAGTCAGCAAAAGGAAAGGGGCTGCTCTGTCCCCTCCGTGCCAACACCTCCACTCAGCTGTTTTTGTCCAAGGACACGAGGCTTGGAGAGATGATTCCAACTCGTGGATGTGGCCTGGAGGGCACTGGCTGTTTGCTGCAGTGTTCCTGCTGACGTGGGCAGGGGATGGGGTCCAGAGGGAACAGGAGCAGATGAAAGGCAGTGCTGAGGAGCAGGAAAGAGCTGCAGTGTCCCTGGGGAAGCAATGAGGAGTGAGAGGAGGAAGGAATGAGAGAGGAGGGAGCCGTGTGGGGAGAGCTGGAGTTACAGAAAGAGCTGGAACTTCAGTGTTGGGGTATTCAGAACAGGCTTGACATGGGAAAGGCTTTGGAAGGTTTGGTCTCTGAAACAAAGAGTAAAATCCATACTGGAGGGATCCTGAAGGGTCAGAAGGGATGGGAACACAGGGAGTGATTGATTTTTAGGTAAAAGGAGTCAGGAGAGCTCCAGCTCACCAGTGGCCTGGGCCAATGTGGCTGCACTGACCCCCCACCTCTGACCAAAGGCTGCCAGCAGAGCAAGGCAGGAGACAAATTGTATTGTAGGTGCAGATACAGCCCTTCCTGCTGGAGATGGGAACAGAGAGGTTTGGGGGTTCCCTGTGCTGGGAGGGCACCCCAGGACCATCTCTTTGGGCACACCCAGGTGACCTTTCAATCCCCGAGCCCCTGGACCAGTTTGGGAAAACCTGGCTTGGTTTGTAAAGATCTAGTGATCTCTACCCACATGGAAGCAAGTGGCTGTAAATGCAGGAACACCCTCTGTTCACATGGATTTATCTGCTTTTATTTATTCATTCAGGCTGTTGATGTCCAAACCTCAAGAATCACACTGGGTTCTTCCCATGAAGTTGCTAATCCCTGTGGAGTGCCTGGGAATGACAGGTCTTTTGAGGAGTGTGATACCTCAGGAGAATTTCAACAGGAATTTCATGCAAATGCTATGATTTCTTCTGCACAAGATGATAAGATTCACCTTTCCTGTCCATTTTTTTCCCAGAAAGAAAAGCCTCTGTTTACCTCAGTGTGTAATTTTCTGGGGATGGGTTTTGTCATTTGTTATGCTGTTAAACTCCACACTGATCCATTGTCAAATTCTTGTCTCGAGATCACAACCGTGACAAACTGCAACAGCCTTCAAGGTTCTTGTCAAAATCCATCTGGACTCTTCACACTGAAGCTGTGTGTTCCAAAGAATGAATTCGTTCCTGGAAAGAAAAACAAAACAAAAAAAACAACACAAGGAAAACTTCTTGGTTCTGCAGTGGAGGAACATGTCAGGGAATGGATCCTGCCTTGATTACATTGATACTGTAAATATTAGGTTTTAAAAACTCCAGCTGGATGTCTCTGTTCCAAGGCAGCAGAGCTCTCTGGAGAGGCAGGAGGGGATAATTCCCCACGTTTCCAAGGGATGTGTCAGATGTTTCCATGAACTTTGCAGGCCTGATCTTTGTGCTGGCTCCATATCACTGTGGGATGCTACAGCACCAAGGACAAGGAGGGGAAAGGTTTGGCAGCAGGGAAATCACAGCCCTGGGGAGCAGGACATGGGGGTGAGGGTGGACAGGAACCTCCACAGGCCTCAGCTGTGCCCTGGCAGCTCAGAAACCTCTCAGGTGCTGGGCTGAAGAGTCCAGGGAGGGGATTCTGTCCCTCTGCTCTGCTGCTTTGGGACCCCCCCCATTGCTGCCTCCAGCTCTGGGGCCCCCAGCACGAGAAGGACGTGGAGCTGCTGGAGCCAGTCCAGAGGAGGCCACAGAGCTGCTCCAAGGGCTGCAGCCCCTCTGCTCTGGGGACAGGCTGGGAGAGCTGGGGGTGTTCACCTGGAGAGGAGAAGGCTCCAGGAGAGCTCAGAGCCCCTTGCAGGGCCTAAAGGGGCTCCAGGAGAGCTGGAGAAGGACTGGGGACAAGGGATGGAGGGACAGGACACAGGGAATGGCTTCCCACTGCCAGAGGGCAGGACCAGATGGGATTTTGGGCAGGAATTGTTGGCTGTGAGGGTGATGAGGCCCTGGCACAGGGTGCCCAGAGCAGCTGTGGCTGCCCCGGGATCCCTGGGAGTGTCCAAGGCCAGGCTGGACAGGGCTTGGAGCAGCCTGGGACAGTGGAAGTTGTCCCTGCCCGTGACAGGGGTGGGATGGGATGAGCTTTGAGGTCCCTTCCATTCCCTGATCCTCTGAATTTCCCTGAACATTGGCTTTGATTCCAGCAGTGTTTCCATCCTGGCCAGGCTGTGGCTGGGCTCAGTTTGCAGCAGACAAAGGTGCAGTGACAGTGACACTGAGGCAGACACAGGGCTCTGTGTAGCACTAGTAACTCTGTAGTAACCCTGGAGGAACCTGCACTTACTCTGAAGCTGAAGCTTCACGTGACTTCCAGTCTCCATCAGCAGAGATTTGGGTGGCCAAAGGGACAGTGTCCATCAGGATGGAAGGTGAGGGAGGTGGAGGAGGAACCTCTGAACCTCCTCTCACGCCCCCGAGGTTCCCATGGCTGTAAATCCCTGTTTTCAGAGCGATTGATGGCACAAAGCTCATCCACAGGCAAACACAGGGTGGATTCCCGAGCTGACACTCTGGGCTGAGCAAACTTCTCGCCACCACAGAAGGTTTCGACACTTTCAGTTCCTCCTGGGGCTGAAGTTCAGGTGGAGGTGCTGGAACTGGCACCTCTCCCTCTCTGTGGACACTTTCTCTGATGGAATAAACTCATTTTTATATCTAGCCTGTCTTTAGTCTACTCCAGGATCAGGAAAGTGAGTGAAAGGAATCTGTTCTTGTAGGGCTGATGTTCAGCTCACAATGTCCACAGAGTTATGGAATGGTTTGGGTGAGAGGGAATCTTTAAAAGATTTTTATAGACCCATCCCCAGCCATGGCAGGGACACCTTCCACTGTCCCAGGCTGCTCCAAGCCCTGTCCAGCCTGGCCTTGGACACTGCCAGGGATCCAGGGGCAGCCACAGCTGCTCTGGGCACTGCCAGGGCCTCCCCACTCTTCTTGTAAAACATCTTCCTTTTATCTCATTGACCTTCTTTTAGTTACATGAGCTTAGGAACTCATCCCTTGGGATAATGGAAACCAGCTTGGATCCTATAAAAGCAGAGGCATCTTCCCTCTTCAGCCATTCCGACTGCCCAGGGAACACCCTGCCCAATAATACCCACATCCCAACGAAGTCACAGGGAATCCTACAGGGACAAGGCCCTGAGCAGTCAGCAGAAGGGAGGAATTGAATTGAACCTTTGATAATTGGTGTAAGAATTCCTGGCTGAGCCCTTGTCCTGTTTAGCTCCATTACAAGAAGGTTGGAACCCTGGCAGGGTCTGCCTGGCTCTGTACAGACATAAAACTCATTAGCTCCACTGAGAGAAGCTTTCAGAAGTGCACATAATTCAATTAGACCATCAAAAGATGATCTGATCATGTCAGCTCAATTATTCAGACTCGGGCAAGCTGAAATCTTTCATGTCACCTAAACTGGGAGCTTTGTGCTGTGCCAGCCCTCCTGCACCAATGGCTCAGCTTGGGAGATTTATCCAGACCTTATTCCTGCTTTTCAATTGACCTTTTTGGATAAGGAAATTCCCTAAGTTTGAGATCAGAGAGACACAGGATTGTTAAGGTTGGAAATGACCTCCAAAATCATCAAGTCCAATCTTCAATCAAATTTAAACCTTTTTTTCTGGGGATGGGGATTCCACCATTCCCTGGGCAGCCTCTCCCACTGCCTGGCCACTCTTTCAGTGAAGATATTTTTAGGATATTAAAGAATATTAATCAGAAGGAACAAAGGCACCCAGGACACCAGTGGGTAGGAACAGATGTGGTGTGGGCTGGAGCTCCTGCAGCTCAGGATTCTCCCAACATGGATCTGGGCACAGAAGCTCTGCCTGCCTCCCATGGAGCTGCCTTTTGGCAAAATCCCTTTTCTCTGCTTCATTTCATGGTGGTGATGCCTCTGTGTTCCCTTTTCCTGCTGCTCCTGCTCATTTCAAGCCTCTCCAGTTCCATCCCCAGGGCGATTCTGCTGTCCTTTCCCACAATCCCCACAAACACAAACGCAAGATGACAGAGTTTCCCACCATTTGCTTGTCTGGCAATCCCAATGTTTCTAATCCAGGGCTAAAGGAAAAAGGGATTTTTTATGCACTGGCAAAGCAGTCACTGCTCCCTGTCCTTTGATTGCACCATAAATAAAGCAGTAAATGTGACTCATCCTGGACTTTCAGTGAGATATGGAATGTAAGGCCAGTTGGGAAATTAAAATTTGGGTGGAAGACCCTCACTTGGTGATGACTGGACACAGGATGAAGGGATTCTGATCATTTGTTGAAGAGGAGACAAAAACCTGCAGCAGTTTTATTGCATCTTCTGGCCAAAGGGAGCTGCTGAAACCATTTGTGTTTTGAAGAATTTTCCTGTGGTTTTTGTACTCCAACCTTCCCCATGTCTCCATCAGTCCCACACTTTGAGGTGAAGGTGGTGTTCCAAAATCTTCTTCCCCTGAGCGAGGTGTTGTCGCTTTCCCCTCCAAAGCTGCTCTGTAGGCAACGCGCCTTCCTAAGAACCAAACCAGTGAAACCAGTGGCTGAAGGGTGCAGGGCCCAGCCTTTCAACCTGAAACCACCCCAAAGATACAGAGAGTCCAGCCCTGACCAAACAGAGCTCTGAGAGCCACTCATTGTTCTCGGGCACGGCCTGGGAATGAGGATCCCGGCAGGAGGAGCATCCCAGAGCCAGCTGGTGGCACCTCTGTTTGTGCTCCTGTTTGCTCTCTTTGTCTCAGAGCTTTCCCAAAGCCTCTCACTCCAGCAAAGCAAACAAATGACAAGTGCTGAAGGAATCCTGAAGAACACAGGCCATGGCAACCACGAATGCTCCACACAGGATGGGAATCAGCTCCATCCACAGCTCCTCATGGGTGTTTTTGGGTCCTTGTTTTATCCCAGGGACCACTGGTGAGGAGATGGAGGCTCAAAGCTGCTCAGGTGAGAGCAGAGCGGTGCTGGCCCAGTTGTGTGATTGAAGATCTCTGTTGGAACCCTGGAGGTTGAAAATTTCAGGCTTTCTGTTCTAAAGGGCACTGACCCTCAGGCAGACACTGCATTTGACCTGAGGCCATGGAACAGGCTTCTGAAATTGAGTGATGGCACTGGGGTTGTGGGTGTGGAGTTTGAATGGTATTGTGTGATCTCACAGGGTGAAAAACTTAGATTTAAGATTTTAGTATATAGTAATATATATGGGGCAAATGGAGGACTTTGGGAGTTGTCTAAGTCCTTCTTCTTCACATTCTTCTTCCTTCTTCTCCACATTCTTCTTCATTCTTCTTCATGGGTATGGGTGGTTTTCTGTAACTGGTTGGAATAGTCTGCATTGGGGACTTCAAGTAGTTCGTTATTGGGTTTAAAGTAAAAAATAATTTAAGTGCATTTTGTAATTGGATGGATTGTCCTTGAAAAGACCTTGTAGAGATAGAGAGGTGTCCATTTTACCTTCATCTTCTACCTTGCTAGTCAGAGCTCACGGCTCATGAGACTGTAAATAGATAAGAGTTAATAAACACCAAGTCTGAACACAAAACTGACTCCTGTGTGTTAATCCCAACCTTGGCACAAAGAGAAGCCACAACCATCACAGATCTCCACAGTGAAAACTTCTCTCACTGGTTAGAAATGAGTCACGGAATCTATTGTAGAGTCATGGAATGGTTTGGGGTGGAAGGAACCTGAAGGATCATCTCATTCCAACATCCCCCTCATTCCAGGGACACCTCCCACTATCCCAGGGTGATCCAAGCCCCAATGTCCAACCTGGCCTTGGACACTTCCAGGGATCCAGGGGCAGCCACAGCTGCTCTGGGCACCCTGTGCCAGGGCCTGCCCACCCTCACAGCCAGGAATTCCTGCCCAATATGCCACAAAAATCTCCCCTGTTCTAGTGGGAAGCCATTCCCTGTGTCCTGTCCCTCCATCCCTTGTCCCCAGTCCCTCTCCAGCTCTCTTGGAGCCCCTTTAGGCCCTGCAAGGGGCTCTGAGCTCTCCCTGCAGCCTTCTCTTCTCCAAGTGAACACCCCCAGCTTTCCCAACCTGGTTTCAAGAGATAAAACCCCAAAATGTAGAATTTAGAGGCAAACTTTCAGCATGGAAAGAGATGAGCAGCTCTAGAGCCCAGCAATTCTTGCAAGAGGCAGAATTCCTGCACAGATTTAGTGAGGAGTGAATAGGGGATGGCAGCAAATTATGGCTTAGAGAAAATTATTTCAATGTGAGAGAGTTTTGAATAGTCCCTGATATGAGAGGATTTGGAGGAACTTTGAAAGGACAGAAAAAAAGGCTCAGCTGGGCAATAGGATGGCAGATGAAAGTCAGTGCAATGTGATGCTTATGGGAAGGAAGAGTTTGAAGTGTTCCTGGGTTTCATGCATTGTAAATCAACTCCAAGGCCTCAGTGTCACTGGAAAGAGCTCATTAAGAAGCATCTGCTCAGCAAAGCGTTCTGGCCAGAAGAGCAGGGTATTTAAATGTGGGGTTTATGTAATGATGAAAATATTATAGAGACATATATTCCATTAGTGGTGAGCCCCCCTCATCTGAAACAGGGTTTTCAGTCAGTTCTGTTGGGAAAATGTAAATCAAGTTCAAAGTGTGCAAGAAGAAATGCTAAAGACTTGGAGGATTTCCATATGAAAAGAGCCTTCTTACACTATTGCTGCTTCAGATAAGACATTATTCATGGTAAAAACTGAATTTCTTTCATTAATGAATGGGATGGGATGTTTTAAAAATGATCTTCCAAACTACTCTGCCACAAGAATGAAGAGACACTGCCATAAATTCAAATAACCCTTTTATGTCGAGCCCCATTAAAACTCAGATGAGGCACTTTTGATCAGCAAACTCATTAGTTCAGCTCAGTAATTTGTGCTCAGGAGCTTCGTTGGATTCCAGAAAGAGTTTCCTCCTCCTCCCACAGGCCCTTGCATGCAGATAATGCCAATCCTCACAAGTTCCTGTGGAATTTGCAGTCCTGGATTATTTCTCGAGTCAGAGCTCACCCTCCCAATGCACCACTGAGACTGGGATTCACTCACCAAGACATTTCCTCCAGGAAACATCCAGAAATGCTCTGCAACACCAAAAAACCTAAAGGCTGCTGCCATCCCCCTGCCAGTTCAGCTCCACACAGAGCAATTAAGGGGAGGAAAATTCAATTAGCATTCACAGCCTTGTTTCGAGCAGTCCCAGCAGTTCCCAAACCTCCAGCTCCTCCTTTTACAAACTGGAAGAATAAATAATCCATGACAGTCCAACTGCAGATACTCCTGGGCTTGAGGGAAGAGCCAGACACATGTGGGAACCTTTAAAAGCCCCTTGAGGGAATTCCAGGGGTTCTGCAGGATTTTAGGTACACCTTTGCTGCACTGCATGTGAAATTCATCCCCAAGTCTAAATGTTGAGTTTTAGGATTGATTTAAGGTCAGATTTGGAGCAAATAAGTGAGTTTACCCCAAATGTGCCTTCATTTAAAGGATGCTCCAGCAAATACCTGTGGGACAAGGTGAGCATGACAAAGCTGTGGCACCCACAGGGACATGAGTGAGGTCAGATGGCCTCAAGTCCTACCTGGAAATGTTCAGGATTTCCACCCAGAGGTGATTGAAGTTAAGCTTCCCTTCCAGAGCCACAGGCCTGGAAGAGCTCTGGAATTGGGGTGTTCCCAAAACCAGGCAGCTCAATTGGAGCAGAAAAAGCAAGGAAAAATTCTGGGATGGCTCCAGAGCTCTGAAGGGATGGGAACAGTGGGGATTACACAGGGAAGTAAAATTTGTCCCCATCAACTCCCCAAAGAATCCTCTGGTTTGCAGATTTCTCCCTGTTGTTCCTGCACAGTCCTCAGGAATTACCATGAGAGGTTTTATTTCTCACAGAGAAATCCACACCCCCAGGATCACAGAGCTGCCCTGACAACACATTTCAAACTGAATTTTCCTCCCTGCCAATCTGCAGGCTCCAAAAGCCACTCTCCTTCCCAGAGAGTATTCCCAAGCCCTTCTGCTGAGGGATTTCTGTCTCCTTTTGGTTTTGCTGTTGTTTTCATTTTGTTTGGGATTTTTTTTGTTTGTTTGTTTTGTTTTGTTTTGTTTGTTTTGTTTTGTTTGCAGGAATCCCACTCGTTTTCAAGCTACTGTAAAGCTCCCTCAGCAACGCAGCTTCAGTATTCCTGTGTAAAAGAAGGAAGGTCATTGTGGAAAAGCTGACCTTGGCATGTCCTGAGGGCTCAGGCGGCTCTTCTTTTCCAAACACCTGTAGTGTGGCTGTGGAGGAGAAACCTTGAGTCTCTTACAGAACCAGGGAATGGTTGGGTGGGAAGGGACCTCAAAGCCCATCCAGTGACACCCCTGCCATGGCAGGGACACCTCCCACTGTCCCAGGCTGCTCCAAGCCCTGTCCAGCCTGGCCTTGGACACTGCCAGGGATCCAGGGGCAGCCACAGCTGCTCTGGGCACCCTGTGCCAGGGCCTCCCTACCCCAACAATTCCTTCCCAATATCCCACAAAAATCTCCCCTGTTCCAGTGGGAAGCCATTCCCTGGGTCCTGTCCCTCCATCCCTTGTCCCCAGTCCCTCTCCAGCTCTCCTGGAGCCCCTTTAGTCCCTGCAAGGGGCTCTGAGCTCTCCCTGGAGCCTTCTCTTCTCCAGGTGAACAGCCCCAGCTCTTCCAGCTTTGAGTCCCCAATAAACTCTTCCTGTCTCTGATAAAACAAACTCTATTTCAATATTTAGAAACATTTACAGACATTTTGCACTGCAGTATTTTAAGTTGCTCCAATTTCCATCTATTTGTACATTCAGAGAACGAGCCATTTTCTGTTGTTCATATAAAGGGGAATTAACATGAAGAAGAAAAATGCAAATTAAAAGTTTCCATTGGGGCATTGCTGGAAACCACCCTTGCACAGGAGCCACTCCCTTTGCCTCCCCAAGGCTGTGGAGTGACGCCTTTAAGAGATGAAGTCATGAATTTAAATATTATCTGAGCTTAAAAATCTTTCAAGTTCACTCTCAGGGAAACCGAGGTTCAGGCAGGGGAAGGGGACCCTCTAATCTCAGCTGAGGACATTGCTGGGGACTTCCATATGGACATTTGTCCCTTAAAAAGCCAATATTATCTTTTAAAAAGCCAAATATTCTCTGTTTTTTAATGGAGAAAGTTTCCAAGGTTTTAAAAGGTTTTAAAAATCTCTAACTGATACTTTCTCCGTGATATTTTAGAGCTTTCAGAAATTGTTTTTGAATACCTGGTGCCACCCCGTCAGAGTTTGGGGTTTGAAATGTTTGATGCATTAAGGCTACACCTACGTGGGAACTGAAATGTCTCCTTTTTTTTTTTTTTTTTTCCTGTAATTTCAAACTCTATTTTCATTCCAGTGTGGAGTGAAATGTCATATTTAAAAATTCAGCACGGAATGTGGTGTTTAAAAAGTTTCTCAAAGTTACTCTGTTGTCATTTTGACAGCCCTCCTTGATGTCCTTATTGTACTTTATTACATCAGGCAATAATTTTCATTGCAAAAATTATTTTGAAAGAAGTGGAAATGCGAAGTTCTTGTCATGTGAAAATGGAACATTTCAGCCTTATTTGCATGTTTGACTTTGCATTCAGAATATAAAGGGCAGAACCCAACACAATCATGCTGAAAGCTTGGATTTCAGTAAAGCAACATTTTGTTTTTTAGAGAGGAAAATGTAGAGAATCCTGATCAGCTCCACAAGGACTCTGGATTGAGTCGCTCCTGGCTGATCCCATTTGGCAATTCCCAAATCCTTTGCCTTGGCTTTGCTCTCAGTGAAGGCACAAACACTCCTTGGGGCCAGGTGGGAGATGTCCACTGTGATGGTTCTGGGCTTCTCTTTGTGCCAAGGTTGGGATTAACACACAGGAGTCAGTTTTGTGTTCAGACTCGGTGTTTATTAACTCTTATCTATTTACAGTCTCATGAACCGTGAGCTCTGACTAGCAAGGTAGAAGATGAAGGTAAAATGGACACC
The DNA here is from genome assembly GCF_965231275.1 of Zosterops lateralis. Lineage (NCBI taxonomy): Eukaryota > Metazoa > Chordata > Aves > Passeriformes > Zosteropidae > Zosterops > Zosterops lateralis. The sequence goes on from NC_139789.1 coordinate 1,838,142, forward strand.
TCTCTATCTCTACAAGGTCTTTTCAAGGACAATCCATCCAATTATGAAATACCACCTCGATTTTTTTTTAACTTTAAATCCAGTAACCAACTACTTGAAGTCCCCAATGCCGACTCTATCAACCAGTTACAGAAAACCACCCAAATCCATGGAGAAGAAGGAAGAATAAGAACACCCAAAATCCTCCATCTTGCCCCATATATATTACTATATACTAAAATCTTAAAATCTAAGTTTTCCACCCTGTGAGATCACACAATACCATTCAAACTCCACACCCACAACCCCAGTGCCATCACTCAATTTCAGAGCCCTGTTGCATGGCCTCAAGTCAAATGCAGTGCCTGCTTGAGGGTCAGTGCCCTTTGGAACAGAAAGCCTGAAATTTTCAACTTCCAGAGTTCCAACAGTTTACCTCAAATATTCCATATATTCAGTAATACCCCAGAGAAGGTCTGACCACATTGGAGGAGCTCTGGGCTGGCTGGACCTGGGAATGGCTGGGAATGAAAATCTCTTCCCCTTGATTAGTCCAAGATACCCTGGGGAGGGGGTGGAGGATTCCAGCCTGCTCACATCAGGCCTGGATTGCTGGAAAATACCTAAAATAAGGCCACTTTAACATTGAATATTTCCACTACCACCCCTTGCTGTGTTATGGAGAACCTGGGGTGTGACAGATCGGGTTCTTGTAGTCACTGCTCTCTTTTGAAGAGCACCAGCCCGTGCTGCCCTAATTAAACAGGTGGAAAACAGAGGTGCATACCAAGGAATCCTTGGTATCAGTGACATTTTCATCTCACTTCAGCTCATTAAATGCTCTCATTTTTGTGCTTTACAGCCTCCCTGCTCTGTTCTGGTTGAACTCACCTGTTTTGCAGCTTGGGGACAAAACCTCACTCAGCTCATTCCTGTCTAAACAGGGGGTCTGGAGCTTCCAGGCTCTAAAGTGGCAGCGGGGTGTTAAATCCTTGGGAGAACTTAATGCCCATAAATACCTGCCTGCAGGAACCCCCAGAGGAATTCCCTGGCTGCTGCTGAAGGAGCAGGATCCTGGAGAGGGGAAGGACTCCAGTCCTCTCCAGGTGAGGTTTCCCAGCACTGAGGGATCCATCAGCAGGATCAGGATCAGGCTCTTCCATGGGCAGCTCCTGGCAGGAGAAAGAGCTGCATGTGGAAGAACTCTCTGGAAAAGAGGGGCAGGAGCCCAGGAAGGGCTGGAGCTGTGTCAGGCCTTGGGATGGAGCTCAGGGAAAGGTTCTTCCCCCTGAGGCTGCTGGGGCACTGCCCAGGCTCCCCAGGGAATGGTCCCAGCCCCAAGGCTGCCAGAGCTGCAGGAGCGTTTGGAAGATGCCCAGGGTGGGATTGCTGGGGTGTCTGTGCAGGGACAGGGGTTGGATTTGATGATCCCTGAGGGCCCCTCTCATCTCAGGATATTTTGGGATGCTAAGGAAGGCATGGCCCAGGTGAAGAGGAAGGTCATTGACTCACCTGAGATCTCCTGAGCCAGGGAAGGAGTGATTGGGCAGCTCTGGGGCTGGGAGTGCCAAAACTCCACAGGACATTCCTACCCTCAGTGTCCTCCTGCCAGGTCTAACCTGTAAAAAGGATCTTATTCCCTTTATAAAGTCACAGAACTCTTTGGATTGGAAGAGACCTTGAGGATCATCCCATTCCACCCCCTCTATGGGCAGGGACATCTTCCATAGGACCAGGTTGCTCCAGCCTGGCCTGGGACACTTCCAGGGAATTAATCCCTTGAAGGTGGCAAAAGAGATTTTAGAAAGAATGAATGTTATGAAACTTTGGGTCATTAATAATGCTCTGGTTCCCCACAGCCCCCTCCACACACACACAGAGTCTCCTGTGAGTCACAGCCTCATGAACCCTGGTGTTGCTCCTTCTTCAAGGAATTTTGCTGTTCTCTGTCATTCCTTACAAGGTTGGCCTCTGACTCCTCTCACACCAGGAATGATCTGGCTCAGTGCTGTGCTGGGATCACTGGATTTGTCCTTCCTCAAACAGCTCAGCACAGGTTTGTGTCACACAGAGGCCAAAATTCTGCAGTTCGTGCTCTTTCCTGCTCAGCCAAGGAAGGAATTTGGGTTGAAGATAATTTATATTAACATTGCATCACCTGCAGCATCATTTCAGCAAGAATTTCTGGGCTGGAGAGACACAAATGGGCTGCAGGGGTCAGACTGCTCAGGGATGTCTGCAAGAAGATGCAGGAGCCTAAAAACCAGACCATGAACCCTGGGGACAATGACACCAACACAGTCGTGTTCCCTCCCCTGCTCAGAGCTCCTCTGTGAAATCTGCAGCTGTTCTGCCGATGGAGAGGAAAAGAGAAGACAGATTTCCCTCTTCCTGCAGGGGCAGGTGAGAGCTGGGTGCAGGAAGGGGAATCTGCTTTACCTTTAATTGAAGCTGAGGCAGAGCCTTCCTGAAGTGTTATAAACAGAACACCTGCAAATCCTCTGCCTGGGCCTGCTAACACACTCACAATTTAGATAATTACGTGCTAATCGATCCCTGGAGTTCCTTAAAGGAGCTCCCACCAAGGGAATCCCTCAGAAGAAAAAGTCCTGAAACCTTCCAGAGCAAAGCCCCAGTCAGGGGGCGTTAATTACCCCGAGAGAAAAGCCTTGGTGGGGAATGCAATGCCAGAAATGCGGGTGTGCAGGGTGCACACACATCCCTGGAGGCTTGACCTTCACTCAGCCCTTCTCACCACACCCCAAGGCAGGAGTGTCCAGTAGGACTTCATGCCTCAGGGCTCGTTCTTCCCTCTGTGCTCTGAGCTCTGACATCTCCCTGTCTGCCCTTTCCTTCTCTTGCCATTTGTCTTCCCAAACTTTCCCTTCGTTATTCCCCTCTTAACCTTTGACTGCTGAGGAGTGGAGATCACCACTGGCAGAGCAGACCTTGAATTTCAAGATTTGTAAAATACAGACGGGTCTTGGGCTGGATTTCACAGAATTATTGAGGTTGGGAAAGACCTCCAGGATCATCAAATCCAACCTTTGACCAAATCCCCCTATTCCCTCTAAATCACGTCCCCAAGTGCCACATCTGCTTGTTTTTTGAGCTCTGCCAGGGATGGTGGCTCCAGCACTTCCCTGGACAGCCCCTTCCAATGCCTGACCACTCTTTCAGTGAAGATATTTTTTCCTGATATCCAACCTGAAATCCCTCTGGTACAGTTTGAGCCCTTTCCCAGCGCAATGCAGCAGGGAAGGAGGAGACACTCGGAAAACCAAGAGGCTGAGCTGGGCTTATGAGTCACAGATTTCAGTGAAACTCATGTTTTAGGTCAGGATTTGGGCTCAAGATCTCCAGGACAACACAGTGCTCACACATCCACATCCAGGGCCATTGCCTGGGGCGAGGCTGGGCCTTTCTACAAAGAGGGTTGGAAATGCACCTGGATAGATCATAATTTCTGGAAAAATCTTAAAATCCTAATGCCACAATTATTCATGTTTGCTCCCTGTGCAATAATTCTATATTTGTGTAGGAATTTCACACTGCAGGGAGGTTTTGAATGAACTCCAGGCATTTGTGCCATTTTCTTTCAGAAAAGCCCTTTGGACTCATAATCAGGTCCAGGATTTAGCTGTATTATTTCCAGGCTGAGTGGAGGGAAAGGCCCCACCCAGGAGGTCCTGGGTGAGTCAATGCAGAGCCCCTGCTCACACTGACCCAGCTGGGCTGGGAACTGCCCAGGCACAGCTCTGCCACCCAAAATTCCTGGCTTTGAGAGGCAGTGCTTGGAGAGCACCTCAAAACCAGCAGGGAAAGGTTCTTAGGGCTACTGCAAAGTTTACACCTCATTTCTTGTGAGGGGAAAGTGCCCACATGGAATGGCAACACATCCTTGCCTCTTGCCTTCAAATCAAGTGACTTTTCCAAGAAATCACTGCAGTGGGAAGAGCTGGAGCTGTGTCTGGGAGCATCACCTGGGTGCTCTGACTCCCCTCTTGTGTTTTCCATGGAGGTGTTTTGTTTTTCCCAGTGTAGAGTCTGTGGAGACATGGTGCAGCACTGGGGTTTTTTTCAGAGATCAGTGGAGACTTAAAAATTGACACTGCACCCTAAATATCCAGGGCCCCAGTTCACTGAATGTCTTGAGGAACCTTGGGGTGTGAGTGGCAGCTGAGGGAGCTGGGAAAGGGGCTCACCCTGGGGAAAAAGAGGCTCAGGGGGGACCTTGTGGCTCTGCACAACTCCCTGACAGGAGGGGACAGCCGGGGGAGTCGGGCTCTGCTCCCAGGGAACAGGGACAGGAGAGGGAGCAGCTTCAAATTTTGCCAGGGGAGGCTCAGGTTGGACATCAGGAGGAATTTCTCCATGGAAAGGGTGGTCAGGCCTTGGATCTGCCCGGGGAGGTTTTGAGTCCCCATCCCTGGAGGTGTCCAAGGTCACCGGGATGTGGCACTTGGTGCTCTGGGTGGGGACAAGGTGGGGGGGGGGATGGGGCACAAGATGGACTCAATGACCTGGGAGAGCTCTTCCAACCTAAATGATTCTGGAATTCCGTGATTCTCTATTTTCTGGTTCTAGGCCAATCCCACCCCAGCCTCGCCCTTCCAATCTGCAGTTCGGGAACTCCTGGGATTATTTTTGCTTTAGAAATGCAAATCCGAGATCCTTTTGTGTTCTGGGGCAGGTGCTGCTAAACCAGAGACCTGAGACTTTTGTGTCCTCCCACCTCCAGCAACAACATCATTCCTGCCGCTGGAATGGCCCAGGGAAAACAGGAGGATCTCAGGAGCTGTTTCTGGCTGTTGGTGCTTCTACTTCCAATCAAGGTTCACACAGCAGGTAAAAAAATGGATTTATCTCAATAATTTTCTTTAATCCATTAATTAGTCAGACTGGCAATCAAATATTTTCCAATATTATACAATGAAATTGTCTTTCTCTTTGCAAAGCTTTCCTGTATAATAATTTCTTCAGGTTTTTGTCCACGTGCATTTTTAAAAACCCCAATAAATCAAGGAGTTATTTTCTAGGTATTTGTTACCTGCAAATAATCCCTACTGAAGGCTACTCTGCACAGTTGCACTGTAGCTGCTTTTCTGATGGAGGAGCTTAAAGTAATTCTAAAATTAGCATAGGAACAATTAATCCTCAAAATCCCACTGTCACTAAGTGGCCAGAAAATAATAATTTACATATAAAGATGTGGGAAGAGCTTCAGGGCGTTATGATGGGCTGATCCATGAATAAATACTCCCCAAAAAAAGGAGCACTTCAAGGTTTTAATCAAGGAACAATTTACCTCTAAAACCTTTCAGCCTTGAGCAATATTCCCACCTTTTAAAATATTCCTTTTAAGTATTTAATAGTAAACTGGTGAAAGTTTGGTAATAATTGTCATGTTTGCAGAGATCCTAAGAGGGAAGGTTAAAGAAATACTTATTTTTTTATGAGATATTTTTAATAAAAAGTTGCATGGAGATATCAAGGAGCAGCTTTTTTCCCATCACTGTTTGAAGTCAGTGTTGTAAATGGCAATTTCAAGGTTACCATCAGAGTAGCAGATTATTAAAATCCTTATTGTTGTAATTAGTGTGAAATAAAGGCTGTAAAGACTCTTAGAGAAAATATATTTATGTGTTTAAATGATGCATCATAATGCATCAACACTTGCCATCACCACTCTCTTTCTTCTGGAAAAGCATTGTCTCTCTGTTTTACTGCTTTTTATCTGTAAAAAGAAGCTCCTCAAAGAGACAATTAATGCACTTTCTGCCTAAAACCTTCAAACTTCAGGCCTGAAACTCCAGTCCTTCCTCTGCATCCTCTAAAGACATGGAAAGGTGCTTTTGGGAGGCTTTAGGATAATTTTCAGGGATGTTTGGGAGAGATGAGAATCTCAATAAGGGATTTATTTCATTATTCTCTATGTCAAAGTGACCCCCTGGGGCTGAAACAACTCTGAATATAACAATTTTCTGGTTGAATAATGTGGAAACTGGAGGCCCTCAGCCCACAGGTCTGGGGCACTTCACTGGAAAGGCTTTTCCCCAAATCCGGGAGGAACAGGCTGGATGTGGATCCATGCTGGGAATCCTGGACAGCATTTCTGGAGCAGAACTGGAGGAGCCTTGAAGGTCCATTTGCCTTCAGTGACATTTCCAAGGAATTCCCTCAGACACATCCTCCCCCTCAGGCTGCAGGAATGTTTTCTGGGGGTCAGTCCCAATGGGTTTGTGCAGTTTTGCTGCCACAGCCACAGTGCACAGAGGGATCATAAATGGGAATTTGGGGTATTTTCTCCCCAAGGATGCTGGGGGAACCAGGGTGTTCCAGCTGGAGATTTTAGGTGAGAAAGGAAACCAAAGGGATGCTCAAGTTCTTTTTAGGATTAATCTATCCCTCCAAGCAAAAGGAGGGATCCACTGGCAAAGGGAAAGGACAATTCCCAGCCAGCCAAGGCTCCTGACCTCTGGCTTGCTTTTCCCGGAGCTTTTCCACCTGGAATGAGTTCACCTGAGCCCAGAACCAGAGCTCAGTAAGAAGCCAGGTAATAAAAGATTCCTAATCCTTCTGGAGGCTCCTTTATCGTTAAATCTCTTCTTAATTGGCTGTGAATTGGTCACGTAACTCCCCTGACCTCGGGATGGTCACTGGAGCATTAAGGAAGAAAATTCCTCAGTTTTGGGGCTGTGCCAACTCCTCCTTTGCCGAGAGAGGAAAGCCAGTCCCTCTCCTGGGCTGCTCTGCCATCGCTGCTGCTGCAGCCCCAGCACAGCCTCTGGGGGCTGCACCTGCACAGGGTTCAGATCCTGGAATGGAGCTGGTTCCATGGACATCCCAGCCTGTTCCATGGGCACCATCCCAGCCTGTTCCATGGACATCCCAGCCTGTTCCATGGGCACCAATCCAGCCTGTTCCATGGACACCATCCCAGCCTGTTCCATGGACAATCCAGCCTGTTCCATGGACACCTTCCCAGCCTGTTCCATGGACACCATCCCAGCCTGTCCCATGGACAATCCAGCCTGTTCCATAGACACCTTCCCAGCCTGTTCCATGGATAATCCAGCCTGTTCCATGGACATCCCAGCCTGTTCCATGGACATCCCAGGCTTTTCCATGGACACCTTCCCAGCCTGTCCCATGGCCATCCCAGCCTGTTCCATGGCCATTCCAGCCTGTTCCATGGACACCAACCCAGCCTGTTCCATGGACAATCCCTGCTCTGCTGCATTTGTTCTCCTACCCTTCATGGACAGCCCAGTGCTCATTTGCCCCAACACTGAGCCATGTGGGCTCATCCACTTGTTTGAGGAGAATCCCAGGATGGTTTGGGTTGGAAAGAAACTTAAAGCTCATCCAGTGCCACCTCTGCCATGGCAGGGACACTTCCACTGTCTCAGGTTGCTCCAAGCCCTGTCCAGCCCGGCCTTGGACACTGCCAGGGATCCAGGGGCAGCCACAGCTGCTCTGGGCACCCTGTGCCAGGGCTCCCCATCCTCCCAGGGAACAATTTCTGCCCAATATCCCATCCAGCCCTGCCCTCTGGCCAGTGGAAGCCATTCCCTGTGTCCTGTCCCTCCATCCCTTGTCCCCAGTCCCTCTCCAGCTCTCCTGGAGCCCCTTCAGGCACTGGTAGGGCCTCTAAGCACTCCCTGGAGCCTTCTCTTCTCCAGGCTGGACAATTCCAATTCCCTTGGTGTTTCCCTGTAGCCAGGTTCTCCATCACTCCAATCCTCTCCATGGCCTCCTCTGGGCTCTCTCCAGCAATTCTCTGTCCCTGCTCTGTTGGGGGACACAGAGCTGGCCCTGGTGCTCCAAGTGGGGACTCAGCAGAGCAGAGCACAGGGACAGAATCAAAGCAGTTTTGTTCCTCTCTGAAATATCCCAAACTCCACAGGAAAACTTGGATCTTCTCCCAGGAGAGAAGGGCAGCAGGTGCATTCCTTGTATCTGCATCACTGCCACGATTATTCACGTTCGCTCCCTGTGCAATAATTCTATATTTGTGTAGGAATTTCACACTGCAGGGAGGTTTTAAATACTTCTCCTCACTGCAGAGCTGATCCCAGCACGGAATGTACTGGGAAAGGAAAGGAATGAGCACAGTCAGAGGCACAGGCCCCGGGAAGCACATCCATGTGTGCACAGCCATGGCCCACAGGAGTTCCAGGAACAGTCTTTGCCTCCAGCTAAATTGGTCCTTACTGGCTCTAAACGTGCTTGGGTAAAATATCATCATTTATCTGCATTGCTGAGCTGGTGACATCAATACAACTCGTCGTGATTTTGGATTCTTTCCCTGCTGACCTCAAGGATTTAATTGGTTGGAAAGGGTTGTGGATTTCTTCTGTCCACCTGCATTTCCCAGGACAGCTGGGGGGTCTCTGCTGAGCTGGCCCTTGACTGAGGCAAGAAAAGCCTCAGATAATTCATTAGCAGCAGCGTGGAGATGGATTCCTTCTCATTTATTTCAAAACCTGCAGGAGCAGCTCCTTCCCTGGGGCCTCCCCATCCCGAAATCTCAGCCAGGACAAAGATGTCATGACAAGATTCACTGGAGGATTAAAGCAAGACAAATATTTGAGTTTAGAATGTCACTGTTTCCTGATGGGTCCTTTCTATCCCTGAAGGGCCACACGGGGCCAACACAAACTTTTCCTTGTAGAAATATTTAGTTTTGTTTGCAGAACTGACCAATTGTTTCAGATGGCAGTGAGATTAAGAGCTGTGCAATCCACAGATTTCCTTAAAACTAAGAAAAAAAAATCAGTAAATCCTGTTCTTTGATTCCAAGTATAAAAACACCCACAACTTTCCAGATATTAAAAGTGGATTTAAGTTGAAGGGGAATTGCCTTCCTTGCAAATTTTGTGTTCTACTTTTTCAGTCAGCAGGACGAACACCAAGCATCATGTTCTGGCCTCATCATGACTAATTTCAAATTATAAGAAGCCAAACTAAAGGGTAATACAGAAATGGGAGGGCTTATCTCCAACTTTTCCCCAGTGTTTGCTGTCTGAAACAGAAGAAATGCAGTTGGCAACTCTTGGGGCAGAGGTTTGCTTGGACTAATTCCTGTTTGTATGAACAAAATCTCAGAGTAATGTGATATAAGGCAGATTGATGTTCAACCAGAGAGGAACAAACATCCTTTGATGGTGCTTTTATCCCCTGAGTAAATAACACTAAGAAACTGCAGAAAGTCCTTTAAGACATTTCCTGCTTCTTTCTTGGATCATTCGCACATTAGGGACACTCTGCTCTTTTGGACTCAATTTATATTTCATTTAGTGGGGTTCATAAAAATCCTTCCAGTTTGAAAATGTAAAGTGGGAGGTGAAACAGGACAAGCAGAATATGGGCTGATTGTTCTTCTCATACCTTTAATGCCTGTTATTCCTGGATTATTGTTGTAAGAACTGCAAGGGACAAGAAATGTAGGTCCATATATTAATTTCAAGAAAGGCTTAGTGAGTTTTCTGTAAAACTATCTGAACTCTTGCATTTGGAGAATTTTTTGCTTTCTATATTTATTCCCAGTTGGAACAAGTCTGTAGGGACAACATGTGGCCAAGGAGAACCTGAGCATGAGCTAAGAGACAAACATAAAACATAAAATGGGTCATAAAATCACAGAACTAAGGTTGGAAAAGACCCTTAAGATCATCCAGTCCAACCATGAACCCAGCACTGCCACGGCCACCACTAAACCACGTCCCCCAGTGCCACATCCACACCTTTTTTAACAATTCCAGGAAAGTGACTGCAGCACTATCCTGGGAAGCCTCTTCAGTGCTTTAAACCATGAAAAAATGTATCCTAATATCCAATATCTGAACCTGCCCTGGTACAGCTTGAAACCATCCAGTGCCTGAAGGAGCCACCAGCAAAGATGGACAGAGACTATCCCAAAGGCCTGGAGGGACAAGACACAGGGAATGGCTTCCCACTGCCAGAGGACAGGGTTGGATGGGATATTGGGAAGGAATTGTTGCCTGCGAGGGTGGGCAGGCCCTGGCACAGGGTGCCCAGAGCAGCTGTGGCTGCCCCTGGATCCCTGGAGGTGTCCAAGGCCAGGCTGGACAGGGCTTGGAGCAGCCTGGGACAGTGGAAGGTGTCCCTGCCCATGGCAGAGAGTGGCACTGGATGGGCTTTGAGGTGTCTCCCAACTCAAACAATTCTGTGATTCTATAATTCTCTGATTTCCATGACCAGGACAGGAAGCAGAAGAACAAGAACCTGTCACAAATTCAGGAATTGGATCTACACAAGAACATTTGGATCTGGGGGGTGTCTACACCACCAGGTTTTGTTCTTTTCATTGTCCACAGTTTTCACTCCAATCTCCTAAATGTCTTTGTGACATCACAGCCTGGGAGCAGAATCATTATGGCTGGAGAAGATCAAGTCCAAGCTTTACTCCCCCCTGGGTGGGTCTTTGTCCCAGATCACCAACGCTGGTGCCAAGGGATGGCAGGGCTGAGACCCCCACCCCTCCCTCTATCCCAACACCTTTCAGACCCACCTTGAGCTGAGCCAAACCTTGGAACAGTCATGAAGGAGTTCCAGTTTTAGCTGGGGGTTAAAAACAGGCTGAGGAGCTGCGAAGGGCTGAGGAAGGGAAGCCAAAGCACAACATGAGGTGTCTGTGTCCCTGTCCTGGGCACAGGGGTGCCGCAGCCCTCTGTGGCATGGGAATCCACCAAAAATGGGTTGGTGTTGGAATTATGGCTCCTCCAGAGAGTCAAGACAAGGCTTCTCGGAATTTCAAATAATTTGTGAGACTAGAAACATTCAGAGTAAAAAAAATATCTCCCCGTTTTTTTCTTCAGATGAAAGGTAAGGAAAGAGGGAACTGGTTGAGAACTTAGCCTATTATTTTACTTATCCTAAAATAATAGGATAAGTTCCCAAGCAGCCTTAGGAGAGAATATTTGCTGTTTAAAATTATGCCAGTTTTAAGATTCTCCAAGAAATGGTGTTTTTTTTGGGTCTGCAATTAAAGGTCTTCTCCAATCTTAAGGATTCTGTGATTCCATGGATCTCTTCTGTGTTTGTCTCTTTGCTCGTGCTAAAGCTTCTCTTGTCACATTAAAGATGTCAAGTGCCACAAACCCAGGAGAGCAAGGAATGAGATCATGGAAAGTACATGGAGATCTCAGCAAGTGCTGGCAGGGTGGGAAAGGAAGGGCAAACTCAGCTAAGAAATTATATCAAATATTCAGGCATGAGGGGAAGAGGATCAGCCTGGCTGGAACTTGGGGGAAAACAAGTTCAACAACTTGGGAACATGAGAGAGACAACTCAGGAGGGCTGTAAGAACCACTGAGGGTGGAAAAGACCTCTCAGATCATCAGGTCCAACTGTTCACCCAGGATGGCCAAGCCCACCATGTCCCCAGTGCCACATCCACAAAGCTTTTAAATCCTTCCAGGGCTGGTGCCTCCAGCACTGCCCTGGGCAGCTGTGCCAGGGCTGGACAACACACTCAGGGAAGGAATTTTCCCAATATCCAACCTGAACCTTCTCTGTCCCATCCTGAGGCCGTTCCCTCTCCTCCTGTCCCTGTTCCCTGGGAGCAGAGCCTGATCCTTCCCTGGCTACCCTCTCCTGTCAGGGAGTTGTGCAGAGCCACAAGGTCCCCCCTGAGCCTCCTTTTCTCCAGGCTGAGCCCCTTTCCAGCTCCCTCAGCCTCTCCTGGGGCTCCAGACCCTTCCCCAGCTCCATTCCCTTCCCTGGACATGCTCCAGCCCCTCCAGGTCTTTCCTGTGAGAGCCCCAGCTCTGACCCCAGGACTGAAGGATGTCCCTCAGCAGGGCCAGCACTGGGGCCACTCCCTGCTTTGGGGATGTGGCCACACCATGGCTGGGACAAGCCAGGTGCCATTTGCCTTCCTGACCCCCTGGCTCAAGTTCAGTCACTGTCACCAGCTCTCCCAGGACCTTTTCCAGCTTTCCAGCCCCTCTTCCCCCAGCCTGGAGCTGCAGGGGGCTGGTGTGACCCAATGCCAGGACCTGGCCCAAGGCCTTGTGGAACCTCCCAAAACTGGCCCCGTCAGCTGAGGGGTCCTGGCCTTTTAAACAGCAGAGCAGAACTGAATTTTCCACAGTGTCTGTGTCAGGTATGGAACAATCCTGGGATCTACCAGCTCCTGCAGGCTGGTATTTTGCATTTCATTGGAACAGACTGGAAGGATCCAGCTAATTCAATGATGCCACAAAAGAAAGACTCGTTTTGAACTGTGCTGTTATAACTCATTAGACAAAGTGTCCTTACTTTAATTATTCCAGATGATGGCAAAAAGATTAATTTAATGTTCTACACAAAAGATGTCAAGGTTAATGATTCAATCACAATCAAAACTGCTGGCAGGGAGAAGTCTCCATATGAGAGATGTTTTGATATGAAATTAATAAAAAAGAATTAAAGATTTAAGAATTTAAGATGGCACAATAACCCAACCTCCCCCAGAAAAGCTGTATTTTCCATTGAGGTTCTTCAAGTAAACAAACCTTTGCTCTCCCCATTATATATTTCTCCAAACAAATTCACTCAGACCTTTATTTATTCCACAAAATGCTGGGAAAAAACCCTTCAAACATGGAGCTGGTGGCAGGGGGTGGTGTGAAAATCAGCCTGTTCAACGGCAGCGTGTGTCACCCAATCTGTCCCTTGGCTCTGTGCCTGCAGGGGCTGTGCACAGCCAGCCTCAGGGTGGTATTTAAAGCTCTAATTCATCCCACAATCTCCTTACTACAGCAGTTGAATGGAATGAAGGGTTTTTTCCAATCAAATCTGACTGTCTGTTTTCCATGAGTGAAGAAATCACCGGGTTGGATGCACCAAGGGGAACTCCCCCACTCCGGGAATTGTCACTGCTCTCTGAGTTTCTCACTTCTGCTTAATTGGAGCAAATCCAGGGGTGGCCACCAGGATGTTCAGAGGGATGGAGCAGCTCTGCTATGAGGAAAGGTTGGGAGAAATGGGAATGTTCAGCCTGGAGAGGAGAAGCTCTGGAGTGACCTCATTGTGGCCTTGCAGGGCCTGGAGGGAGCTACAAGAAACATGGAGAGAGACAATTTCCAAGGGCCTACAGTGTCAGGACAAAGGGGAATGGCTTCAAACTGAAAGAGAGTAGGGATAGGTTGGATATTAGGAAAAAATCTTTGGCTGGGAGGGTGGGGAGGCCCTGGCACAGGGTGCCCAGAGCAGCTGTGGCTGCCCCTGGATCCCTGGCAGTGTCCAAGGCCAGGTTGGACAGGGCTTGGAGCAGCCTGGGACAGTGGGGGGTGTCCCTGCCATGGCAGGGGTGGCACTGGATGAGCTTTAAGGTCCCTTCCAGCCTAGACCATTCTATAATCATGTGGTCCTATTTAGTTATAAAATCACCACTAGGATGCGAATTTTAAACAAATGTCTTTAGTAGAGCAAATGAAAGATGTTTAGATGTTTAATAAGGGAGGGATTGAAGCCTCACTGAATTAAAATATTGACATGCTCAAGGCTGGGCTTTGGCCCAGGGATGGTCACCAGGGCTGTGCTTTGCCTTGTCCCCAGCTGACCTGGATCTTCCACTGCACCAGCTCAGATTTGGGGAGAACAAGAACCAAGCTCTGGTTTCACAAGCTAAACAGGAGGCTTGCCAGGTCCCTTGAATTTTTGAAATTGAATCATAGAACCATGGAATATCCTGAGCTGGGAGGGACCCACAGGGATCATCAGTGCAGCCCCTGGCCCTGCACAGACACCCCAACAATCCCACCCTGAGCATCCCTGAGAGCATTGTCCAAACGCTCCTGCAGCTCTGGCAGCCTTGGGGCTGGGACCATTCCCTGGGGAGCCTGGGCAGTGCCCCAGCAGCCTCGGGGGGAAGAACCTTTCCCTGAGCTCCATCCCAAGGCCTGACACAGCTCCAGCCCTTCCTGGGCTCCTGTCCCTGTCCCAGAGCAGAGCTCAGCCCCTGCCCCTCTGCCTCCCCTCAGGAGGAGCTGCAGCCCCCGAGGAGCCTCCCCTCAGTCTCCTCTGCTCCAGCTGAACGAGCCAAGTGTCCTCAGCCTCTCCCCAGAGCCTTCCCCAGCTCCGTGTCCCTCCTTTGGACAGTCTCAAACAGCTTTGGATCCTTCTGATCTTGTGCTGACCATTTTTAGTTAAATCTGTAAAAACTGGATGTAAAATATACCAGAAGATCTCATTATAAAGCCCAGCACAGCTGATTGAGCCTCTGTTCCTTTTTCCTTCCGGTAAATGTTTGCCCCTTTCATTCTGAATTGCTCCAACAAAGCCCCAAACACTTTGTGTTTTCCTGCTGCGTGGAGACAAGGGCCGACCTCTCCCTGCTCTCCTCCCACAAAGGCTTTTGTGTTTCCATGTTGCCAAGGAGGGAAGACCTGGGAGCTCTGTCTGCACCTTGTTGGCTTTCCCTTCTCCTCCCTCACACCCCAAAGTGCTCTGTGTGACTTCAGCCTCTGCCCTTGGCAGCCTCCATTAGAAGGAATAAATTCAGAATTTAATCTGTAGTTAAACAACAAGACAGAAGGGAATGGGCAGAGGGAAAGGTTTTCAATGCTCTGCTGTGAAACTACAATACCTGAGGTGCTGTTGAGTTATCCCACTAAAGGGAGCCCAGGCTGGGGCACTGCAGGACAGGGACACCTTCCACCTGTCCAGCCTGGCCTTGGACACTGCCAGGGATCCAGGGGCAGCCACAGCTGCTCTGGGCACCCTGTGCCAGGGCCTCCCCACCCTCCCAGCCAAGGATTTTTTTCCTAATATCCAACCTATCCCTACTCTCTCTCAGTGTGAAGCCATTCCCCTTTGTCCTGTTGCTCCATGCTCTAGGAAATTGTCTCTCTCCATGTTTCTTGTAGCTCCCAATATCCCATCCATCCCTGCCCTCTGGCAGTGGAAGCCATTCCCTGTGTCCTGTTCCTCCAGGCCCTTTCAAACAGTCTCTCTCTGTTTCCATCTTTCTTGCAGGCTCCCTTCAGGCCCTGGAAGGCCACAGTGAGGTCACCCCAAAGTTTCTCTTCTCCTCCAGGCTGAACAATCCCAATTCCCTCAGCCTTTCCTCACAGCAGAGCTGCTCCATCAGCAGCAGTTCCAGCAGGAAAATTCACACCAAACTCATGAGGGTGCAAGTACAGGACAACTAATCCCGAGATAAACTGCTGGCCCGGCTTTAAAAATGCCTCAACTTTAATTAATGTTTTATGATTGATGTTGTCTTTTATTTGCACATGTTTTACTGCTTTGTTTCCTGAGGTTTAGGATGGCCTCTAGTGGCCCACGGGATGAGCAGGGTGAGACCCCGTTTGGTTTGGCTGAGCAGAGCAGGCACAGAGCAGGGACACGGGGACAAACCAGGCTGTGCCCAGAGAGCAGCCCAGGCTGGCACTGGACAAGCTCCAGACAGCAAATCCTCCCCTTGTCAAATATTAAATATTAAAACAACTTGATAGGGAAAGGGGAATGGATTTAAGGTGAGGAAGGGGAGATCTAGGTGGGATGTGGGGAGGAAATTGTTGGCTGTGAGGTGCTGAAGGAGCTGTGGCTGCTCCTGGATCCCTCAAAGTGCCCAAGGCCAGGCTGGACAGGGTTTGGAGCTGCCTGGGACAGTGGAGGGTGTCCCTGCCATGGCAGAGGTGGCACTGGGTGACTTTAATGTCCCTTCCAACCCAAACCATTGGGGATAACCTACGAGATGCATTTATGTCTCTGCAAACAAACACTGAGCATTTCCCAGCTGTAATTTAATTTCTCCTGTCTGGAAGAGCTGCCTTTGCAGAATCTCTGCCCAATTAGGGCAGCAGGGACGTGATCAGGTTTAAAGTTTGTGTTTAACAGCGTCACTTGGGGATGAAATGAGATCAGTGAGCTCACTGTGGTCCCCAAAGGACACATTTGGACATCTCCAGGCCCTGCTGGGACATTCAGGTACCTGAACATCCCCTGGAGCAAGGCCAGAGGAAGTCACAGCCCAGTGGGTTCATTGGAAATCAGGAGGAAAAGCAGCTCCTCTTGTGGAACTCATCTCAGTTCATCCCTCTGTGGTGAGAATGGAGCAGGAGAGGAGGTGATGAGCATCCCAATCTCCTCCAGAGTCTCTGGCTCAGCACATTTCTGTCCCAAGTCTGTTTGAATTGGATTTTATTCACAAAATCTCACAGGAATTATTTTTTTTTTCCATTAGAAATTTCCTTTACTTGAGGAAAAATGGTGTGAGGGGACTGCTCCTGCAAAGTCAAATCATCTCCATGTGCTCTGGGAGAGGTTTTTGGGGGAGGGAACCCCCTGAGTGACCACCTGGTTCTTCTCCCACAATCATTTTGTGTCACCAACACATCTTCTCATGGTCAGTAATGGTAATGCTGCTGCTGGAGATCAACCTGTTGCCCGAAATTCATCCCATTAGCCCCATTATTTATTTACTGATTTTAAATCCAAATGCTTTTCCATTAATGTTGCCACAGACCCATTTTTACACCCGAAATTTCCCCAGACAAAGCCTTATCCAGGCGATGTGGGCGCTCCTGAGGTTTTGAAAAGGATTCCCAACCCAAAATGCATTTCTGTACCTTCAGTCCAGCCCACTGGGCCCCCAGTTCTGCCCAGACAGCAACTTCCTAAACCAAGGAAGATTTAAGGTGTGTCAACTGCTCAGCCAACCCACCTCAGCCTGCATTACCTGAGTGACTTCCATAACACTTGGAATTTGCTTGCAGAGGGAGCAGAGTTGTGAGGAGCCCGGAACCACCTCTCACTTGGACAAGGAGCCTCAAGGCAACAACATGGCCTGGAAATGTTGCTCTGGGCAGTATCTGCCACAAAGTATATTCATAGCCCTGGCATTTTATTTCAGCACCTGCACAGCAACAGGTAGGATGCACTTTGTGGGAATTTTTTTCATGGAATTCTCCAGGGAAACTGAATTTTTAATTGAGGTAGGGGGGGCAGAATGAAGATTTTTTTTTTTTTAAGGTAATTATGAATGTGCATTTATATGTCAAACCTATGTCTAAATATTTTTAAGTTTGGATTAATATTAGCAGAGTGCATTCAAAAATTCCTGAAAAATATCTGTATCTGCACACAGTGCACACAGTGCAGAGGTAGGAACTCAAGGCAGAAAGTAATTAAACACCTTCTAATCATTGTGGATTATTTTGGGGATGAAAAAGAGAGAAGAAAACCCCAAATAGTTAAGACTTGAGCATGTTCTCCGTGGTGGGAGGGGAGGTTTGCTGTGTGTTCTCAAAGCTGTAAAAGGGGACAGTTCTCAAAGCTGTAAAAGGGGACGGGAGTGGGGACTGACACAGTCACACACACACTGAATCCTTTGGAACTGGAAGTTGTCTTTGCTATTTTTCCCTCTGGGTACTCAAAGGAAAGAGATCTGAATCTTTCAAATCTCTTTCAGACTGAAAAAAAGGGAATTTTGGGTGGGATATTGGGCAGGAATTTTTCCCTGGGAGGGTGGGGAGGCCCTGGCACAGGGTGCCCAGAGCAGCTGTGGCTGCCCCTGGATCCCTGGCAGTGTCCAAGGCCAGGCTGGACAGGTGGAAGGTGTCCCTGCCATGGCAGGGGTGGAATGGGATGGGCTTTGAGGTCCCTTCCCACCCAAACCACTCCATGATTCCATGGATGTACCTGGAGGCCCACATTTTTTCTAGGACAAATTCAGAGAGAGATATTTTAACACTTGCTGGGATTGTGCCAAATTCCATTATTTGGATAAGCACAAACCCCAATTATCTGCAGTGATTTCTTTACCCCTGACTGCAAATATCTGATATCTGGGAGTTGAGCACAAGGGAAAAAATGTGCCTGAAATTTCTTCCTACATAAACCTGTCTTGATGCTTCAGCACTCAGGGGTAAAACTGAGGTCGAGTCTAGGAATACAAGAATATAAAAATTATTGTGGTGTAGGAAATAACTCCTAGAAAAAAAGGCTTCATTGCATTTTTAAAGCCCTAACTCCCCCAAATTTCTCTCACATAAAGGTTCTACCAATATCTGACATCTTAAAATGCTAGAATTAGGTGACTAAAGCAACAGCCATGAGGTGGAAATTCAGAATAGAAAGAAAAAACCAAAACGAAAAGAGAAACTCTTTACATGAGGTTACAAAACAAACCAAACTAAAAAAGTTTAAATCCAGACTGATTGGATGAGGTTTGGAGCAATCTGGGATAGTGGAAGGTGTCCTTGCCCATGGCAGGGATTGGGCCTGGATGAGCTCTAGGGTCCCTTCCAATTCAGTTATTTCTATAATTCCATAAATATATAAATTATTGCAGAGAAGCCTCTGCTGCCTGAGGGGCTGGGGAGGAGCTGCTCCCTCCAGTGTGCCTCCCACTCTTGATACTGGAGGGTTCCTTGGGCCAGAGGGATTCCAGTCCCTGGCTGGAACAGTCTTGGCTCTGCTACATCCAATGGCTGTGTTTGGAGCAGATGGATCAGGATAAGGGATCCCAAAAGAAAATCAGCAAGTTCAAATCTCCCCAAAACCTCCAAAATCTCACAGAATCCCAGCATACCCTGAGCTGGAAGGGACCCACAGTGATCATTGATCCAGTCCCTGGCCCTGCACAGACACCCCAACAATCCCACCCTGAGCATCCCTGAGAGTGTTGTCCAAAGGCTCCTGCAGCTCTGGCAGCCTTGGGGCTGGGACCATTCCCTGGGGAGCCTGGGCAGTGCCCCAGCACTGATTAATTAAATCAATCAATTAATTAACTGACAAAATGAAAAAAAAAATGAAGAAAAATTTACAGAAGTCTTCTCCTCATGTTCCTAATCCCATAATTTCTGCTGGTTCCTGGGCTCTCTCTCTTTCCCAGCAGGTCTCAGGAGGTTGGTGCCTGGTGTGAAGGCAGAGATTGGGGTGAAGCTGCCAGAAGTCAAACCCCCCTCTCTGGGAATTGTGGCAGAGCCAGAGGGGAACTGCGGCTCTGGGACGGGCACAGGTAACAGCCCTGGGTGACAGATCCCTGCCCTGGGCCCCTCTCCTTGGGCAAAGCACCGTGGGTGAGGTGGCCCCACAGCCCCCCAAGGCCTGGCTGGTGCTGGTGGAGCCCTTGAGGCACAGCCCAAAGCCCCCATGACACAAACTGCACACACATCATTGTCCCCTGACCACCAGAGTGACAGTGGGGACTCTCCCCAGCCTCCCCCTGCTGCAGCCCCTGGTGCTGAAGGATCTTCTCCCCTTCCAGGCCTGCACATCTCCATCGGTGCCAGCGCCCGGGGTCTGCAGCGCAGGAGGAGCAGAACATGGGACCCTTCTGCAGCTGCCCTTAGGGCACTGACAGGTCTGGTGGCACCTCCCTCTGGGGGCACTGGGGATCCTGGAGGGACCTCCTTGTTCCTTGGCCTCGGAGGGCTGTCCAGACCCACTTGGGACACGAGCACTGAGTGCAAGAGGCCACCGAGCTCCCCGGACACCTCTGGGACGGACGTCCCGGGCTGGCTGCACAGCGTCACGGCAGGTGAGGGCTTTTATGGATTTATTGAGAGTGATCTGCTGATTCTTTTATTTTGTTTAGTGTTTTGAAACAGTTTATCTGGGGGGAGATCATCATCCTTCTAGTGAAAGGTGTCTCTGCCCATGGCAGGTTGAGGAATGAGATGTTCTTTAAGGTTTCTTTCAACCCAACCCATTCTGGGATCCTGTGAACTGTGTCTTCCTTCAGAAGTGTTTCCTCTACTCTCCCAGTGTCACTTGAAATGTGTCCATACCCCTTAAACCAGGGAGATTTTGCATGATTTTCTGGAAACTTTTCCTCTCTGGTGCATTATCTGTGTCTGGTTACACCCTCAGGAACTCTTTTCCCAGGCTGTGGAATTGTTTCAGTTCTCCACTGCAGGCTCTGGATTCCCCCCATGATGACCAAAGGATGTTGGGGTCATTCGCCAAAGGTTTTTGTTTGAGCACCCACTCACAGGAAACATTGTCCAGATTCTCCTTTTAGCTGTCAACATTGCATCATGTTCTAATTATAGGGAGCTACCTGTGTCACAGGTGGGTTTGGGTGTGGGGTGCACCTGGCAGAGGAGCTGCTGAGAGGATTTCTGTTCAGGCAGCAGCAATAAACTGAGATGGTGCCCCAATCCAGAAGTAAATGAGAATAAAATAGGGGGAATCACTTCCTTCCACAGCCCTGGGATGGTCTGGATTTCAAATGCAGTTCTCGGTTAATGCCAGCAGAAGGAAGTATTTGGTTACAAAACCAACTGGTAAAACCTGATAAATCAATCAGACTTTAGTGAGTGTTCATTGACAGGGGACAGGCAAAGAATGAAAGTTGTTATGAATTCCTTCTCGAGCTACTTCATTCCCACTGAGCTTTCCTTTGCCCCAGAACCACAAGTGCAGGAATTATCCCTGTTTCAGAACCAAAATTCTCTTAAGAAAGTTAATTCCTGGTTCAAATGGCAGGTTTAAAAAGGAAATTACAAATTAACCCACAGCTTTTCTTAAGGTGCTGCATCCCTCCCAAACCAGTCAGGCCTTTCACTTTCATTTACTGGGTGGAATCAGGAGTGTGTGCAGCCAGGTGTCCCTGCCAGGGAGGTGCAAACACCCAGTTCTGATAAAAGGAAATGATGCTGGATTATGTAAATGTGACTGCAGAGACATCATGAAAGAACAGGTGTTGTTTCAAGGGCTCTCATGTCATCCCCTGTGGCAACCATCACCTGTATATCACACAGGTGTTTGGGATAGAATCTGTTGCCACGAGGAGGTTTTGCCTGCAAAATGAAATTGGAATCTTAATTTTTAACAGTATCAGGCCTCCCTCTTGGTGCAGGGGTGTGCAGAGCTCTTCCATCCAGGATTTTGAGACTCAAACTAAAATAAGCAGAGTCCACTGGGCTGTTTGTACTTAAAATTCCAAGTGAAAACAGGGGGGTTGTGCCTTTTTGCTTAACCTTGGAGACCCCCCAGAATCATCCCCAAAGCTCTTTTGTTTCAATTTTATTATTTTATTTATGTCTGGTTTATTTACCTCCAAAGCTGGGATGGTTGGGATGATTTTCCCCCTCCCCTCCAATTTTTCAACCTTTTTTTGGGCAGGAAGATGAAGCCAAAGACAGATCACGTCAAAGAGACGACCCAGGCAGAAATGAGTCGTGAATCACAAATTTTTTCTCCCTTAGTAACACTTGAGGAAAGGTCAAGGATGTTCAATGTACCCAATTCTTGCACAACCAGGCGGGAATGGGTGCACGTCAGTCCCTCACATCGTGACAGGTGTGCTTGAGGTAATTTCAGCAACTCTGGGAGGAACTTTTAATCTTTCTGTGTTATCCAAGCAATGAAGACGGTCTTTGTATCACAGAAATTTGACAGAGAAATAACATTTTATGTGAATGAATTCAGGCTCCTAAAACCTATTTAGTTCCTCAGTTAGAAAAACTAAATTTACATTAATTTTGTTATTAATGTATCTGCCAGTGAATCTACCTGTGAAAAAGGTACTTTTAATATAAATTATCTCCAGCATTTCCAAAAATACCTTGGATATTCAAAGCAGAACTGTCCCCTACAAGTTGCACAAGCATAAAACAGCTTCTCAATCCAACCAAACTAAACATTTAATCAATAATTCATGAAAACCTCCAGCTGAGTGAATTAGAATTGGTTTCCAGAGAATTTCCAGGTCATTCAGACAAACTCTCACTTTTCTTCAGGCATCTGTTGGAAAACTCTCCCTCTAAACCTAGAAGTGAGCTGGTGATGAAGCCTCTCCATCAGGGATTTAAAAAGGTTTTTAAAGGTCTTTCCTGAGTGCAGGGTTTAGTGAGAATTAAATAAAAAGTGATGGAAAATGCAAATGAGAATTTCTTTTTCCTGGGTTCACCTTGAACAAGAAATGTTTGGAAGAGATGTGGGGGGAAAGAGGAGCAGGATTCTGGAAAGAGAACACGGACAAGGGATGAAGGAACTGAAACCCAAAGAGAGTCTGTTCACCTGTAGATCAATCCTGATCAAGAATTAAAAGGATAAAGCATCAAATTCAATATTGGTGATGGCTCAGAATAATTGAAAACCTTTCTAATTCTCATCTGGATTCAGAGGTGTGGTAGTTCCTCCTTAAACTTTATCCACTGCCCCATGGCCTTGGAAGAGCAACACGTGGATTTGCTGGATTTTGCCACTTTACCCACGGGTTTACCCCTGGGCAGTCCCTCAGAGAAGTTCTCCTGAATCCCTTTGCCCATCCTCAAGGGGAGAAATCCCAGGGGATGGACTGAGACTATGCCAAGCTGTCAGTTTGCAGTTTTGGCAGTGGATGTACCTTTGGTCCCGAGCAGTTAGTGCTGGGAAGGAAGGATGAGCCCAGTGGGGTTTTCTCGTTGATCACCCCGGGCTCCTGGTGCTCAGAGCGACCCACAGAGAGCATCAGGAAATGTTTGCTCGTTGTTCAGAGCAGAGCCGTGCCACTGAAATGTAAACTCAAAGCCCAGCCAAACTCCTGTCTCCGTGTCCACCCTCAACTTAAATATCTGCGAGATGAATGTGTGATTGTGGCCTTCAAGGGTGTAGACCTGTCCCATTCCTGCTCATTTCATGCTCAGATTCACTCCCGCTGACCTTTTCAAGCAGAGAGTTTCTTATTTACCTTCCCTAGAGGGAAAGTACCAGGTTCTAATTTGAAAATCCTCGGGCTGTCAGGTACAGGTGTGGCCCAAGCCTCCACCAAGGGCTGGCGTTATGCAAGGGGCTGGAGTTTAAGAGCATTTCCCCCTTGACCATCACACTCATCTCATCCTCCCCTCTGTGAGGGTCACTCCTGTGCTGCCCAGAGCTGCAGGTCACAAAGGGAGTTTGGGACAATTTCTAATCTTGTCAGAAATTTCTAACTGTGTAAGGAAAAAAAGGATGGATTGGACGATCAATTTATCCCGATCTAAGATGAAGGTTTTGTGTGTTGTGATTGTATTGTGCTGCTCCACTGGTAAGTAAAATGTATTTAATTATTTAATTTATTAAATAATTAATTACTTAATTGAAAAAATAATCTAATCTACTTTTTTTATTAGGAAAAACTGTCAGTATGTTTTTGTACAGTTGAACAGATTTTGTAAATTGAATGATGACCACTAAAACTAAAAACAAAGGAGGTTTTATTCCTATCTAATCCCTTCAAACAATATTGATGATTAAATCTATCCAGAATTTGTGATACAACTGAAAAACCCCAGATCACTTTGGAGTGATGGGCTGATCTTGCTCATGGTCTTGCTAATTTTTAGCACTTCTACACATCAGTTAAAAGAAGAAAATAAGAGAGACGACAACATTTATTTTTCAGATTTATTGAAAATAAATACAGAGGAATTGCCAAAGCTGAGCTGATCTAATTTCATGTAGCAAAAGCCAAAATATAAATTGCAACATTTGTTTTAGCACACAAAGCTAATTTTGTTTTCTGAAAAGAGATGAATGAGACGTTAATATTTACTTTATAAACATCTCATCTACATTCTTCAGTTGAGTTTTGAAATCATAAAAAGAGGGGGGGGTGAAATCCAAATCAAAATTGTTAATAGAAAATAATCGAGCTAAAAGTATTTTGAGAATTTTACAATATTTTCCAGTTGTGTATTTTTTGAAAAAGTGGGTAAAAATAGCATTTTTAATGGCAATGAAATTACAGAGGGTCTGGAGTGCTCCAGTCTCTGAAATTATATTTCTTATAACATGAAAATTAGCTTTGGAAATGTCTCTGAATTTAAAATCTAGAAGGCATTTAATTATCTAAAATTTACATTTTTTTTTAATCAAGGTGGAATTAATTGATTTCCAAATGGAAAAGCAGTTTTGTAGTAGTGGTTACTCAAAGGTTTATAAATTTCATTTTATGGAATAAATAGGACACAATAGGAGTTGAAGTCCCAGTGACTTACGGAACTCTTCCAGAGTTAATTAATTAATTAATTCAAATTACTAGAGACATTTTAAGTGCATTGGTGCCAACATATAAAATGTCTTTGTTCGCACAACCAGCAGCGTAATTGAAATTAATTTTAAATCAAAGGCAATTAAGGCTGTTTTAATTCTGAATCAGAGGGTAAACACTGGAACTAAACTTTATTGTTTTAAAGTATGTGGGCTCAAAAACACTTGGAGTTTTTAATATTAATAAAATTATATTGATTTTAGTTAATTTACCATGTCTTGGTAAGATTTAGGCTGTTTTTGTCTGAGCTGGTGAATAGAAATCTGCATGAGGATTCCTGCCCAGAGCCAGATTTTGAGTGCAGGTGGAGGTGAAAATATTCCCCACTGCACTGCAAAAGAAATCCAGCTTTGATGTAGAGCATGGAAAGTCCTGTTAGGAATTTCTGGCTGGGATCAGGAAATCCCTGCTGCTTTGCAGTGAGGGAACTTTGATATTTGGGTGAATTCTCGGTGCTTTTACCAATTGTTCCTTTACAAGGACAAGGGTCACGAATTCTGGAGTTTGCAATTCAGTCTGAATATTTTAATGTCTGCAAAATTACTGCTTGAATATGAATATAGCCAATTAGTGTTAGAAATGTGTGGTTCCAGGTGGCTTCCCAGAGGAGTTTGGGATACAGAGAGGTGGGATATAAAGAGTTTAGCTCTGTGCATCACCAGATCCCTCTGCCAGGGGAGTCTTTGGTCCCCTCTTTTAGTATTCTGAAAAATCCCTCATAACAAGTCTATTAGACATGGCCAGGAATGCCTTAAAACCTCCAGATAGTTCAGAAAAAAAGGAGGAATTTAGCCATTCTCTAGATGTCTATATAGTAAATAATGTGTATATGTTAATATAAAAAATAATATATAAAAATATACATGCACCAAGGTACAGGGATTCCAGTATTACACATTTTAGGAAAAACCCTGCTTATTACTGACATTTATAGAGATCTGTATCCTTTTTCAAATAAGAAATACATATTTATATATATACACACTATACACTATACATTATACACTATACACAATTTTTTTTTTTTTTATATTTTATTATTTTTTTAATAGCACAGAATGGTTTGTATTGGAAAGGACCTTAAAGCCCATCCAGTCCATCCCCTGCCAAGGGCAGGGACACTTTCCACTATGCCAGGTTGCTCCAAGCCCTGTCCAGCCTGGCCTTGGACACTGCCAGGGATCCAGGGGCAGCCACAGCTTCTCTGGGAATTCTGTCCCAACCCCTCCCCACCTTCACAGGGAAAAATTTCTTCCTAATATCCTGTCTCTCCCTGCCCTCTGGCAGTGAGAAGCCATTCCCTATGTTCTGTCCCTCCAATGTTTTTTATGTGCATCCTTAATTCTGAAAACTCTGAAGTGTTCAATATTGTGACCGTTAATGTGAATAAAAAAGACAAGGACAAGTCTGTGAGCAGAAACAAAGCTTGAGGAGCTACTACCAGTTTACTCACTGCCACACTGGCTGCCCCTTTCTTTTGCTGACTCCCCTCTGACCTTCCATTCTCTTCTAACATTAATATAACCACACCTGTTATTTGTAATATTCTGCTCTTTTCTAAGCCCTCTCATGCACAAAATACCAGAGCATCACTTGACTGAGTCTGGAATCCAGAAAGACAACAGAGATTTAGGAATGGGGAAGAGACAGGGCATTATTTTTGTATCTAACAGACAGAGCTGGGCCTTGCTCTGGGCTGGATCACAGATGACAAGTCCTGCTAACAGGGACAGTTCAGTGTTTTGCTTTGCACTGTGTTCATGTGGCCACACAGCCCCTGACACTGCAGGTGGCTCCAGGTGGGTGCACAGCAAATTCCTCAGAGTGCAGGTAGAACAAATACCTGCAAAAATCCCACAGAAATTCCTCCATTCCATTGTGCAGCTGGTGAGTTGTGACAACAAAGACATTTGGTGTGACTCTGCCTGGCTCAGGTGAGAGACCCCACCTGCAGAGCTGCCTCCAGTTTGGGGGTCCCAGCTCAGGAAGAGAGAGTCCAGAGGAGGCACCAGGAGGATCAAAAGGATAGAGCAGCCCTGCTGGGAGAACTGGGGTTGTTCAGTCTGGAGAAGAGAAGCTTCTGGCCTTCCAGAACCTGAAGGGAGCCAGCAAGAAAGACAGAGAGAGAGAGACTATTTCCAAGGGCCTGGAGTGACAGGATGAGGAGGGAAGTGATAGAGATGAGATATTAGCCAAGAATCCAGAGGATGATGAGGCCCTGGCACAGGTGGAGCTGTGGCTGCTCTATCCCCTGGCCTGGAATTGTCCAAGGTCAGGTTGGACAGGGTTTGGAGTGACCATAATGGAGGGTAGGGATGAAACAAGATGGGCTTTAAGGAAGGGAGGAACAAAACTATGGCTAAACTGTGATTCCACAATTCCATGAACTTGTTTGTGAGGATGCTGGGATGTCATAGTGATTCCTTGAATTTGAAAGAGCTTGGTCTGAGTCCCTCTCCCCCTCTCCCCATCCTTCCTCTCCTAACGGCACCAGCTGAGGCAGGATCCCAGCCCTGCTCATTTCCTGGTGGGTGTCAAGCCCCAGCTTTACTAATGACTCTGGAATGCTTCACCAGAAGAGAATCTCCTGAGGTGACACAACCAACCTGACAGGGGAGAGACCGGGGTGTGATTCCAGTGACGGATTATTATAGAATGAGCCCCTCCTTAGAACCACACCATAGAGATGGTTTGGAACATTTGTGTGCACCTCAGGGGAACAGGAGAATTTAATTGGGGTGACAAACCCACGGCTATTGTGTTGTCATCACTGAAAGAGCCATGGATGAATAGCAGATTTTTTTAGGTATTGCCAATTCAGAAAGCTTGAAAAAACCAGAGTAGGAATATGTAATGATTACATAAAAAGCAGCTGGAAAAGTGTTGGACTTATTCAGAGTATTTTGAAAAATGTTGGACTTGTTCAGAGTGGTTTTTCTTGATCCCTATAATCACCTATTTAGTTATCTGCTACTCCTTTGAAATCTGGGAATTACAGACATGACTGATGTTCCTTGGTGAAACATATATTTAAATCCCAAAACAGCTCAGTGTTCTTGAGAAGCTGTTCCAGAAAACTCTGAACAGTCTTTGACCCTCTTTACCATGGAAAACTGGGGACATCAAAAAGATGGGGTTGGGAATGCGATTTCTCATTGGAAAGGAAGGAGTTTGGGGAGTTCTCTGCTAACTAGCTTTACTGCAAAAAGCAGAAGAATCTTAAAACTAATTACTAAAATAATAAAGTGTTAAGAAGTAAGAAAAGGAACAAATTGGTGCAGCCTGATTCAATTCCTTTTTGACAAAAGGTTTCAGCTAAAGGGAAACCCTCAGCTGGACTAAGAATTTAATCAGAGAATAAATTTTAACAATGATTGACACAACACTTTCCTAAAAGACGAAATCATCCAGGGTAGAGGCAAATCCTCATAGATGGCTGTTACTTTTCTTTTCTAGGTTTGGATGAAAAAACTTGGATTAAAAAATTTGCAACAATTAATGCTTAGCAGTGACAATACATTTTAAATGCCATCAGTTCTCCACCTTAGGGATAGTTTTTCTTAAATAATTTGAAAGCTTATCTATAGAAAGATAAAAGTTAGGAATCTTGCAAATATTTTGGAAGATAGGATCAAAATTCAAATTATTTGGAAAAAACAATGAATGGCTCTTCAAATTGCAGTGGAGGAAACTGGGATACCTTGCACATGCAAATGCACATATTCAGCTGCAAAGAACATTCTGTTTTTACTGTTCTTCAAAGATCTCTTTAGAGAACCTCCAGCTGGACATGTCTATTGATTTGAGTGCAGGAAGGAACAGGTGAAGTGCAAGAGGCTTTGTGATAACACCATTGTTGAAGGGGTAAAGGTCCAGTGATCATTCAGCCTGTTGGACTGAGTCCAGAGAAGGCCACCAAGATGAGCAGAATGACAGAGCAGCCCCCGAATGGAGCGAGGCTGAGGCACCTGGGATTGTCCAGCCTGGAGAAGAGAAGGCTCCAAGAGGACCTTAGAGTTCGTCCCAGTGCCTAAAAGGAAACTAAGAGAACTGGAGAGGGACTTGGAACAAGGGATGGGGGACAGAACATAGGACCATGGCTTTAAGTTAGAGAGGGTTGATTTAGGATAGTTATCAGGAAGGAATTGTTCCCTGTGAGAGTGGTGGCACACGGTGCCTAGAGCAGATGTGGCTGCCCCTGGATGCTTGGAAGTGTGAAAGGTTGGATGGGGTTTGGAACAACCGAGGATAGTGGAAGGTGTCACTGCCCATGGCAGAAGGTGGAACGAAAAGATTTTCTGGATCCCTTCGAAAACAAACCATTCTGTGACTCTATACAAACATTACATAAGAGAGTTCTTGATCAGAAAATGATTATTCAGTCTCTTAACTAATTCATATTTAATGAGATGTAAATTTAGGGACATATTTACAGGAAAACCTAGATTAAAAAAATCTAAAAAGAGTAACTTGGTGAAAAAAAAATGCACAAAAAGAGTATATAAGTAAAAATTCCATACACAGGAATTAATTTGAATAATATACAAAGTAAAAAAAAGAAAAAGTTCTTAAAAAAGCCATAAAAAATCAAATTATTTTCCAGGTAATACAGAGCAAAACCACAGTACTATGACAATGAACAACACAACAGTAATAAAATCCACACTACACGCCAGCACAGCAGAAAGCTCCAGCCTAAAGACTTCAGCCACTACACCTATCCTGTCTAGTCCTGCTGGAACACCTTCTGTTTCCCAGACCACCACTCAGGAAACAGAGGCTTCCTCCGCCACCACCACGACCGTTGCACCAACCGCCTCCTCTGCTGCAGAGACAAGACCAACTTCTGCCACCACCTCTGGTCTTCCACTGAGCTCTACTCTGGAGATCACTTCCCCAGCTCTCACCACAACTACACCAACCACCAGCACCACGTTGGAGACAGCTTCTACTGCGTCCAGTCTTGCAACATCCACTCTTCAGTCCTCCACCACAAGTCCGGAAAGCACCACCATGGCAGTGCAGTCCACATCTCAGCCTGAGTCTACGCCTTCCGTCTCATCAGTTCAGACGCCGACATCTCCACTTGTGACAACCTCCACAATCCTGGCGACCACAGCAGAAAGCTCCAGCCTAAAGACTTCAGCCACTACACCAATCCATTCCAGTATTGCAGGAACATCCCCTGTGGACAATTTGCTCATTCCAGTGACAGAAGTAGGATCTGTGAACACAACGACCCCTGCACCAACCGCCTCCTCTGCTGCAGAGACAAGACCAACTTCTGCCACAACCTCTGGTCTTCCACTGAGCTCTACTCTGGAGATCACTTCCCCAGCTCTCACCACAACTACACCCACCACCAGCACCACGTTGGAGACAGCTTCTACTGCCACAAGTCTGGCAACATCCACAGTTCAGTCCTCCACCACAAGGTCTGAAAGCACCACCATGGCAGTGCAGTCCACATCTCAGCCTGAGTCTACGTCTTCCGTCTCATCAGTTCGGACGCCGACATCTCCACTTGTGACAACCTCCACAATCCTGGCGACCACAGCAGAAAGCTCCAGCCTAAAGACTTCAACCACTACGCCAATGCTTTCCACTACTGCTGGAACACCTTCTGTTTCCCAGACCACCACTCAGGAAACAGAGGCCTCCTCCGCCACCACCACAACCCTTGGAACAACTGCCTCCTCTGCTGCAGAGACAAGACCAACTTCTGCCACCACCTCTGGTCCTCCACTGAGCTCTACTCCGGAAATCACTTCCCCAGCTCTCACCACAACTACACCCACCACCAGCACCACGTTGAAGACAGCTTCTACTGCGTCCAGTCTTGCAACATCCACAGTTCAGTCCTCCACCACAAGGTCTGAAAGCACCACCATGGCAGTGCAGTCAACATCTCAGCCTGAGTCTACGTCTTCCGTCTCATCAGTTCGGACGCCGACATCTCCACTTGTGACAACCTCCACAATCCTGGCGACCACAGCAGAAAGCTCCAGCCTAAAGACTTCAGCCACTACACCAATCCATTCCAGTATTGCAGGAACATCCCCTGTGGACAATTTGCACATTCCAGTGACAGAAGTAGGATCTGTGAACACAACGACCCCTGCAACAACCGCCTCCTCTGCTGCAGAGACAAGACCAACTTCTGCCACCACCTCTGGTCTTCCACTGAGCTCTACTCTGGAGATCACTTCCCCAGCTCTCACCACAACTACACCCACCACCAGCACCACGTTGGAGACAGCTTCTACTGCCACAAGTCTGGCAACATCCACAGTTCAGTCCTCCACCACAAGGTCTGAAAGCACCGCCATGGCAGTGCAGTCAACATCTCAGCCTGAGTCTACGCCTTCCGTCTCTCCAGTTCGGTCACAGACATCTCCACTTGTGACAACCTCCACAATCCTGGCGACCACAGCAGAAAGCTCCAGCCTAAAGACTTCAGCCACTACACCTATCCTGTCTAGTCCTGCTGGAACACCTTCTGTTTCCCAGACCACCACTCAGGAAACAGAGGCCTCCTCCGCCACCACCACGACCGTTGCACCAACCGCCTCCTCTGCTGCAGAGACAAGACCAACTTCTGCCACCACCTCTGGTCTTCCACTGAGCTCAACTCCGGAAATCACTTCCCCAGCTCTCACCACAACTACACCCACCACCAGCACCACATTGAAGACAGCTTCTACTGCGTCCAGTCTTGCAACATCCACAGTTCAGTCCTCCACCACAAGGTCTGAAAGCACCACCATGGCAGTGCAGTCCACATCTCAGCCTGAGTCTACGTCTTCCGTCTCATCAGTTTGGACGCCAACATCTCCACTTGTGACAACCTCCACAATCCTGGCGACCACAGCAGAAAGCTCCAGCCTAAAGACTTCAGCCACTACACCTATCCTGTCTAGTCCTGCTGGAACACCTTCTGTTTCCCAGACCACCACTCAGGAAACAGAGGCCTCCTCCGCCACCACCACGACCGTTGCACCAACCGCCTCCTCTGCTGCAGAGACAAGACCAACTTCTGCCACCACCTCTGGTCTTCCACTGAGCTCTACTCCGGTAATCACTTCCCCAGCTCTCACCACAACTACACCCACCACCAGCACCACGTTGGAGACAGCTTCTACTGCGTCCAGTCTTGCAACATCCACAGTTCAGTCCTCCACCACAAGGTCTGAAAGCACCACCATGGCAGTGCAGTCCACATCTCAGCCTGAGTCTACGCCTTCCGTCTCATCAGTTCGGACGCCGACATCTCCACTTGTGACAACCTCCACAATCCTGGTGACCACAGCAGAAAGCTCCAGCCTAAAGACTTCAGCCACTACACCAATCCATTCCAGTATTGCAGGAACATCCTCTGTGGACAATTTGCTCATTCCAGTGACAGAAGTAGGATCTGTGAACACAACGACCCCTGCAACAACCGCCTCCTCTGCTGCAGAGACAAGACCAACTTCTGCCACCACCTCTGGTCTTCCACTGAGCTCTACTCTGGAGATCACTTCCCCAGCTCTCACCACAACTACACCCACCACCAGCACCACATTGGAGACAGCTTCTACTGCCACAAGTCTGGCAACATCCACTCTTCAGTCCTCCACCACAAGGTCTGAAAGCACCACCATGGCAGTGCAGTCCACATCTCAGCCTGAGTCTACGCCTTCCGTCTCATCAGTTCGGATGCCGACATCTCCACTTGTGACAGCCTCCACAATCCTGGCGACCACAGCAGAAAGCTCCAGCCTAAAGACTTCAGCCACTACACCTATCCTGTCTAGTCCTGCTGGAACACCTTCTGTTTCCCAGACCACCACTCAGGAAACAGAGGCCTCCTCCGCCACCACCACGACCGTTGCACCAACCGCCTCCTCTGCTGCAGAGACAAGACCAACTTCTGCCACCACCTCTGGTCTTCCACTGAGCTCTACTCTGGAGATCACTTCCCCAGCTCTCACCACAACTACACCCACCACCAGCACCACGTTGGAGACAGCTTCTACTGCCACGAGTCTGGCAACATCCACAGTTGAGTCCTCCACCACAAGGTCTGAAAGCACCACCATGGCAGTGCAGTCCACATCTCAGCCTGAGTCTACGCCTTCCGTCTCATCAGTTTGGACGCCGACATCTCCACTTGTGACAACCTCCACAATCCGGGCGACCACAGCAGAAAGCTCCAGCCTAAAGACTTCAGCCACTACGCCAATGCTTTCCACTACTGCTGGAACACCTTCTGTTTCCCAGACCACCACTCAGGAAACAGAGGCCTCCTCCGCCACCACCACGACCGTTGCACCAACCGCCTCCTCTGCTGCAGAGACAAGACCAACTTCTGCCACCACCTCTGGTCTTCCACTGAGCTCTACTCCGGTAATCACTTCCCCAGCTCTCACCACAACTACACCCACCACCAGCACCACGTTGGAGACAGCTTCTACTGCCACGAGTCTGGCAACATCCACTCTTCAGTCCTCCACCACAAGTCCCGAAGGCACCACCATGGCAGTGCAGTCAACATCTCAGCCTGAGTCTACGCCTTCCGTCTCATCAGTTCGGACGCCGACATCTCCACTTGTGACAACCTCCACAATCCTGGCGACCACAGCAGAAAGCTCCAGCCTAAAGACTTCAGCCACTACACCAATCCATTCCAGTATTGCAGGAACATCCCCTATGGACAATTTGCTCATTCCAGTGACAGAAGTAGGATCTGTGAACACAACGACCCCTGCAACAACCGCCTCCTCTGCTGCAGAGACAAGACCAACTTCTGCCACCACCTCTGGTCTTCCACTGAGCTCTACTCTGGAGATCACTTCCCCAGCTCTCACCACAACTACACCCACCACCACGTTGCAGACAGCTTCTACTGCCACGAGTCTGGCAACATCCACTCTTCAGTCCTCCACCACAAGTCCCGAAGGCACCACCATGGCAGTGCAGTCAACATCTCAGCCTGAGTCTACGCCTTCCGTCTCTCCAGTTCGGTCACAGACATCTCCACTTGTGACAACCTCCACAATCCTGGCGACCACAGCAGAAAGCTCCAGCCTAAAGACTTCAGCCACTACACCTATCCTGTCTAGTCCTGCTGGAACACCTTCTGTTTCCCAGACCACCACTCAGGAAACAGAGGCCTCCTCCGCCACCACCACGACCGTTGCACCAACCGCCTCCTCTGCTGCAGAGACAAGACCAACTTCTGCCACCACCTCTGGTCTTCCACTGAGCTCTACTCCGGTAATCACTTCCCCAGCTCTCACCACAACAACACCCACCACCAGCACCACGTTGGAGACAGCTTCTACTGCCACGAGTCTGGCAACATCCACAGTTCAGTCCTCCAGCACAAGTCCCGAAGGCACCACCATGGCAGTGCAGTCCACATCTCAGCCTGAGTCTACGCCTTCCGTCTCATCAGTTTGGACGCCGACATCTCCACTTGTGACAACCTCCACAATCCGGGCGACCACAGCAGAAAGCTCCAGCCTAAAGACTTCAGCCACTACGCCAATGCTTTCCACTACTGCTGGAACACCTTCTGTTTCCCAGACCACCACTCAGGAAACAGAGGCCTCCTCCGCCACCACCACGACCGTTGCACCAACCGCCTCCTCTGCTGCAGAGACAAGACCAACTTCTGCCACCACCTCTGGTCTTCCACTGAGCTCTACTCCGGAAATCACTTCCCCAGCTCTCACCACAACAACACCCACCACCAGCACCACGTTGAAGACAGCTTCAACTGCCACGAGTCTGGCAACATCCACAGTTCAGTCCTCCACCACAAGGTCTGAAAGCACCACCATGGCAGTGCAGTCCACATCTCAGCCTGAGTCTACGCCTTCCGTCTCATCAGTTCGGATGCCGACATCTCCACTTGTGACAACCTCCACAATCCTGGCGACCACAGCAGAAAGCTCCAGCCTAAAGACTTCAGTCACTACGCCAATCCTGTCTAGTCCTGCTGGAACACCTTCTGTTTCCCAGACCACCACTCAGGAAACAGAGGCCTCCTCCACCACCACCACGACCGTTGCACCAACCGCCTCCTCTGCTGCAGAGACAAGACCAACTTCTGCCACCACCTCTGGTCTTCCACTGAGCTCTACTCCGGAAATCACTTCCCCAGCTCTCACCACAACTACACCCACCACCAGCACCACGTTGAAGACAGCTTCTACTGCGTCCAGGCTTGCAACATCCACAGTTCCGTCCTCCACCACAAGGTCTGAAAGCACCACCATGGCAGTGCAGTCCACATCTCAGCCTGAGTCTACGCCTTCCGTCTCATCAGTTCGGTCACAGACATCTCCACTTGTGACAACCTCCACAATCCTGGCGACCACAGCAGAAAGCTCCAGCCTAAAGACTTCAGCCACTACACCAATCCATTCCAGTATTGCAGGAACATCCCCTATGGACAATTTGCTCATTCCAGTGACAGAAGTAGGATCTGTGAACACAACGACCCCTGCAACAACCGCCTCCTCTGCTGCAGAGACAAGACCAACTTCTGCCACCACCTCTGGTTTTCCACAGAGCTCTACTCTGGAGATCACTTCCCCAGCTCTCACCACAACTACACCCACCACCACGTTGGAGACAGCTTCTACTGCCACGAGTCTGGCAACATCCACTCTTCAGTCCTCCACCACAAGTCCCGAAGGCACCACCATGGCAGTGCAGTCAACATCTCAGCCTGAGTCTACGCCTTCCGTCTCTCCAGTTCGGTCACAGACATCTCCACTTGTGACAACCTCCACAATCCTGGCGACCACAGCAGAAAGCTCCAGCCTAAAGACTTCAGCCACTACACCTATCCTGTCTAGTCCTGCTGGAACACCTTCTGTTTCCCAGACCACCACTCAGGAAACAGAGGCCTCCTCCGCCACCACCACGACCGTTGCACCAACCGCCTCCTCTGCTGCAGAGACAAGACCAACTTCTGCCACCACCTCTGGTCTTCCACTGAGCTCTACTCCGGTAATCACTTCCCCAGCTCTCACCACAACAACACCCACCACCAGCACCACGTTGGAGACAGCTTCTACTGCCACGAGTCTGGCAACATCCACAGTTCAGTCCTCCAGCACAAGTCCCGAAGGCACCACCATGGCAGTGCAGTCCACATCTCAGCCTGAGTCTACGCCTTCCGTCTCATCAGTTCGGACGCCGACATCTCCACTTGTGACAACCTCCACAATCCGGGCGACCACAGCAGAAAGCTCCAGCCTAAAGACTTCAGCCACTACGCCAATGGTTTCCACTACTGCTGGAACACCTTCTGTTTCCCAGACCACCACTCAGGAAACAGAGGCCTCCTCCGCCACCACCACGACCGTTGCACCAACCGCCTCCTCTGCTGCAGAGACAAGACCAACTTCTGCCACCACCTCTGGTCTTCCACTGAGCTCTACTCCGGAAATCACTTCCCCAGCTCTCACCACAACAACACCCACCACCAGCACCACGTTGAAGACAGCTTCAACTGCCACGAGTCTGGCAACATCCACAGTTCAGTCCTCCACCACAAGGTCTGAAAGCACCACCATGGCAGTGCAGTCCACATCTCAGCCTGAGTCTACGCCTTCCGTCTCATCAGTTCGGATGCCGACATCTCCACTTGTGACAACCTCCACAATCCTGGCGACCACAGCAGAAAGCTCCAGCCTAAAGACTTCAGTCACTACGCCAATCCTGTCTAGTCCTGCTGGAACACCTTCTGTTTCCCAGACCACCACTCAGGAACCAGAGGCCTCCTCCGCCACCACCACGACCGTTGCACCAACCGCCTCCTCTGCTGCAGAGACAAGACCAACTTCTGCCACCACCTCTGGTCTTCCACTGAGCTCTACTCCGGTAATCACTTCCCCAGCTCTCACCACAACTACACCCACCACCAGCACCACGTTGGAGACAGCTTCTACTGCCACGAGTCTGGCAACATCCACTCTTCAGTCCTCCACCACAAGTCCCGAAGGCACCACCATGGCAGTGCAGTCAACATCTCAGCCTGAGTCTACGCCTTCCGTCTCATCAGTTCGGACGCCGACATCTCCACTTGTGACAACCTCCACAATCCTGGCGACCACAGCAGAAAGCTCCAGCCTAAAGACTTCAGCCACTACACCAATCCATTCCAGTATTGCAGGAACATCCCCTGTGGACAATTTGCTCATTCCAGTGACAGAAGTAGGATCTGTGAACACAACGACCCCTGCAACAACCGCCTCCTCTGCTGCAGAGACAAGACCAACTTCTGCCACCACCTCTGGTCTTCCACTGAGCTCTACTCTGGAGATCACTTCCCCAGCTCTCACCACAACTACACCCACCACCAGCACCACGTTGGAGACAGCTTCTACTGCCACGAGTCTGGCAACATCCACTCTTCAGTCCTCCAGCACAAGTCCCGAAGGCACCACCATGGCAGTGCAGTCCACATCTCAGCCTGAGTCTACGCCTTCCGTCTCATCAGTTTGGACGCTGACATCTCCACTTGTGACAACCTCCACAATCCTGGCAACCACAGCAGAAAGCTCCAGCCTAAAGACTTCAGCCACTACGCCAATGGTTTCCACTACTGCTGGAACACCTTCTGTTTCCCAGACCACCACTCAGGAAACAGAGGCCTCCTCCGCCACCACCACGACCGTTGCACCAACCGCCTCCTCTGCTGCAGAGACAAGACCAACTTCTGCCACCACCTCTGGTCTTCCACTGAGCTCTACTCCGGAAATCACTTCCCCAGCTCTCACCACAACTACACCCACCACCAGCACCACGTTGAAGACAGCTTCTACTGCGTCCAGGCTTGCAACATCCACAGTTCCGTCCTCCACCACAAGGTCTGAAAGCACCACCATGGCAGTGCAGTCCACATCTCAGCCTGAGTCTACGCCTTCCGTCTCATCAGTTCGGTCACAGACATCTCCACTTGTGACAACCTCCACAATCCTGGCGACCACAGCAGAAAGCTCCAGCCTAAAGACTTCAGCCACTACGCCAATCCTGTCTAGTCCTGCTGGAACACCTTCTGTTTCCCAGACCACCGCTCAGGAAACAGAGGCTTCCTCCGCCACCACCACGACCGTTGCACCAACCGCCTCCTCTGCTGCAGAGACAAGACCAACTTCTGCCACCACCTCTGGTCTTCCACTGAGCTCTACTCTGGAGATCACTTCCCCAGCTCTCACCACAACAACACCCACCACCAGCACCACATTGGAGACAGCTTCTACTGCCACAAGTCTGGCAACATCCACAGTTCAGTCCTCCACCACAAGGTCTGAAAGCACCACCATGGCAGTGCAGTCCACATCTCAGCCTGAGTCTACGCCTTCCGTCTCATCAGTTTGGATGCCAACATCTCCACTTGTGACAACCTCCACAATCCTGGCGACCACAGCAGAAAGCTCCAGCCTAAAGACTTCAGCCACTACGCCAATGCTTTCCACTACTGCTGGAACACCTTCTGTTTCCCAGACCACCACTCAGGAAACAGAGGCCTCCTCCGCCACCACCACGACCGTTGCACCAACCGCCTCCTCTGCTGCAGAGACAAGACCAACTTCTGCCACCACCTCTGGTTTTCCACAGAGCTCTACTCTGGAGATCACTTCCCCAGCTTTCACCACAACTACACCCACCACCAGCACCACGTTGGAGACAGCTTCTACTGCCACGAGTCTGGCAACATCCACTCTTCAGTCCTACAGCACAAGTCCCGAAGGCACCACCATGGCAGTGCAGTCCACATCTCAGCCTGAGTCTACGCCTTCCGTCTCTCAAGTTCTGTCACAGACATCTCCACTTGTGACAACCTCCACAATCCTGGCGACCACAGCAGAAAGCTCCAGCCTAAAGACTTCAGCCACTACACCAATCCATTCCAGTATTGCAGGAACATCCCCTGTGGACAATTTGCTCATTCCAGTGACAGAAGTAGGATCTGTGAACACAACGACCGTTGCACCAACCGCCTCCTCTGCTGCAGAGACAAGACCAACTTCTGCCACAACCTCTGGTCTTCCACTGAGCTCTACTCTGGAGATCACTTCCCCAGCTCTCACCACAACTACACCCACCACCAGCACCACGTTGGAGACAGCTTCTACTGCCACGAGTCTGGCAACATCCACAGTTGAGTCCTCCACCACAAGGTCTGAAAGCACCACCATGGCAGTGCAGTCCACATCTCAGCCTGAGTCTACGCCTTCCGTCTCATCAGTTCGGACGCCGACATCTCCACTTGTGACAACCTCCACAATCCGGGCGACCACAGCAGAAAGCTCCAGCCTAAAGACTTCAACCACTACGCCAATGCTTTCCACTACTGCTGGAACACCTTCTGTTTCCCAGACCACCACTCAGGAAACAGAGGCCTCCTCCGCCACCACCACGACCGTTGCACCAACCGCCTCCTCTGCTGCAGAGACAAGACCAACTTCTGCCACCACCTCTGGTCTTCCACTGAGCTCTACTCCGGAAATCACTTCCCCAGCTCTCACCACAACTACACCCACCACCAGCACCACGTTGGAGACAGCTTCTACTGCGTCCAGTCTGGCAACATCCACAGTTCAGTCCTCCAGCACAAGTCCCGAAGGCACCACCATGGCAGTGCAGTCCACATCTCAGCCTGAGTCTACGCCTTCCGTCTCTCCAGTTCGGTCACAGACATCTCCACTTGTGACAACCTCCACAATCCTGGCGACCACAGCAGAAAGCTCCAGCCTAAAGACTTCAGCCACTACGCCAATCCTGTCTAGTCCTGCTGGAACACCTTCTGTTTCCCAGACCACCACTCAGGAAACAGAGGCCTCCTCCGCCACCACCACGACCGTTGCACCAACCGCCTCCTCTGCTGCAGAGACAAGACCAACTTCTGCCACCACCTCTGGTCTTCCACTGAGCTCTACTCTGGTAATCACTTCCCCAGCTCTCACCACAACTACACCCACCACCACCACCACGTTGGAGACAGCTTCTACTGCCACGAGTCTGGCAACATCCACTCTTCAGTCCTCCAGCACAAGTCCCGAAGGCACCACCATGGCAGTGCAGTCAACATCTCAGCCTGAGTCTACGCCTTCCGTCTCATCAGTTCGGACGCCGACATCTCCACTTGTGACAACCTCCACAATCCTGGCGACCACAGCAGAAAGCTCCAGCCTAAAGACTTCAGCCACTACACCAATCCATTCCAGTATTGCAGGAACATCCCCTGTGGACAATTTGCTCATTCCAGTGACAGAAGTAGGATCTGTGAACACAACGACCCCTGCAACAACCGCCTCCTCTGCTGCAGAGACAAGACCAACTTCTGCCACCACCTCTGGTCTTCCACTGAGCTCTACTCTGGAGATCACTTCCCCAGCTCTCACCACAACTACACCCACCACCAGCACCACGTTGGAGACAGCTTCTACTGCCACGAGTCTGGCAACATCCACTCTTCAGTCCTCCAGCACAAGTCCCGAAGGCACCACCATGGCAGTGCAGTCCACATCTCAGCCTGAGTCTACGCCTTCCGTCTCATCAGTTTGGACGCCGACATCTCCACTTGTGACAACCTCCACAATCCTGGCAACCACAGCAGAAAGCTCCAGCCTAAAGACTTCAGCCACTACGCCAATGGTTTCCACTACTGCTGGAACACCTTCTGTTTCCCAGACCACCACTCAGGAAACAGAGGCCTCCTCCGCCACCACCACGACCGTTGCACCAACCGCCTCCTCTGCTGCAGAGACAAGACCAACTTCTGCCACCACCTCTGGTCTTCCACTGAGCTCTACTCCGGAAATCACTTCCCCAGCTCTCACCACAACTACACCCACCACCAGCACCACGTTGAAGACAGCTTCTACTGCGTCCAGGCTTGCAACATCCACAGTTCCGTCCTCCACCACAAGGTCTGAAAGCACCACCATGGCAGTGCAGTCCACATCTCAGCCTGAGTCTACGCCTTCCGTCTCATCAGTTCGGTCACAGACATCTCCACTTGTGACAACCTCCACAATCCTGGCGACCACAGCAGAAAGCTCCAGCCTAAAGACTTCAGCCACTACGCCAATCCTGTCTAGTCCTGCTGGAACACCTTCTGTTTCCCAGACCACCGCTCAGGAAACAGAGGCTTCCTCCGCCACCACCACGACCGTTGCACCAACCGCCTCCTCTGCTGCAGAGACAAGACCAACTTCTGCCACCACCTCTGGTCTTCCACTGAGCTCTACTCTGGAGATCACTTCCCCAGCTCTCACCACAACTACACCCACCACCAGCACCACATTGGAGACAGCTTCTACTGCCACAAGTCTGGCAACATCCACAGTTCAGTCCTCCACCACAAGGTCTGAAAGCACCACCATGGCAGTGCAGTCCACATCTCAGCCTGAGTCTACGCCTTCCGTCTCATCAGTTTGGATGCCAACATCTCCACTTGTGACAACCTCCACAATCCTGGCGACCACAGCAGAAAGCTCCAGCCTAAAGACTTCAGCCACTACACCAATCCATTCCAGTATTGCAGGAACATCCCCTGTGGACAATTTGCTCATTCCAGTGACAGAAGTAGGATCTGTGAACACAACGACCGTTGCACCAACCGCCTCCTCTGCTGCAGAGACAAGACCAACTTCTGCCACCACCTCTGGTCTTCCACTGAGCTCTACTCTGGAGATCACTTCCCCAGCTCTCACCACAACTACACCCACCACCAGCACCACGTTGGAGACAGCTTCTACTGCCACGAGTCTGGCAACATCCACAGTTGAGTCCTCCACCACAAGGTCTGAAAGCACCACCATGGCAGTGCAGTCCACATCTCAGCCTGAGTCTACGCCTTCCGTCTCATCAGTTCGGATGCCGACATCTCCACTTGTGACAACCTCCACAATCCTGGCGACCACAGCAGAAAGCTCCAGCCTAAAGACTTCAGCCACTACGCCAATGCTTTCCACTACTGCTGGAACACCTTCTGTTTCCCAGACCACCACTCAGGAAACAGAGGCCTCCTCCGCCACCACCACGACCGTTGCACCAACCGCCTCCTCTGCTGCAGAGACAAGACCAACTTCTGCCACCACCTCTGGTTTTCCACAGAGCTCTACTCTGGAGATCACTTCCCCAGCTCTCACCACAACTACACCCACCACCAGCACCACGTTGGAGACAGCTTCTACTGCCACGAGTCTGGCAACATCCACTCTTCAGTCCTACAGCACAAGTCCCGAAGGCACCACCATGGCAGTGCAGTCCACATCTCAGCCTGAGTCTACGCCTTCCGTCTCATCAGTTCGGATGCCGACATCTCCACTTGTGACAACCTCCACAATCCTGGCGACCACAGCAGAAAGCTCCAGCCTAAAGACTTCAGCCACTACACCAATCCATTCCAGTATTGCAGGAACATCCCCTGTGGACAATTTGCTCATTCCAGTGACAGAAGTAGGATCTGTGAACACAACGACCGTTGCACCAACCGCCTCCTCTGCTGCAGAGACAAGACCAACTTCTGCCACAACCTCTGGTCTTCCACTGAGCTCTACTCTGGAGATCACTTCCCCAGCTCTCACCACAACTACACCCACCACCAGCACCACGTTGGAGACAGCTTCTACTGCCACGAGTCTGGCAACATCCACAGTTGAGTCCTCCACCACAAGGTCTGAAAGCACCACCATGGCAGTGCAGTCCACATCTCAGCCTGAGTCTACGCCTTCCGTCTCATCAGTTCGGACGCCGACATCTCCACTTGTGACAACCTCCACAATCCGGGCGACCACAGCAGAAAGCTCCAGCCTAAAGACTTCAACCACTACGCCAATGCTTTCCACTACTGCTGGAACACCTTCTGTTTCCCAGACCACCACTCAGGAAACAGAGGCCTCCTCCGCCACCACCACGACCGTTGCACCAACCGCCT
This sequence comes from Zosterops lateralis, assembly GCF_965231275.1. NCBI lineage: Eukaryota > Metazoa > Chordata > Aves > Passeriformes > Zosteropidae > Zosterops > Zosterops lateralis. Next base: position 1,880,048 of record NC_139789.1, read on the forward strand.
CCTCTGCTGCAGAGACAAGACCAACTTCTGCCACCACCTCTGGTCTTCCACTGAGCTCTACTCCGGAAATCACTTCCCCAGCTCTCACCACAACTACACCCACCACCAGCACCACGTTGGAGACAGCTTCTACTGCCACGAGTCTGGCAACATCCACAGTTCAGTCCTCCAGCACAAGTCCCGAAGGCACCACCATGGCAGTGCAGTCCACATCTCAGCCTGAGTCTACGCCTTCCGTCTCATCAGTTCGGTCACAGACATCTCCACTTGTGACAACCTCCACAATCCTGGCGACCACAGCAGAAAGCTCCAGCCTAAAGACTTCAGCCACTACGCCAATCCTGTCTAGTCCTGCTGGAACACCTTCTGTTTCCCAGACCACCACTCAGGAAACAGAGGCCTCCTCCGCCACCACCACGACCGTTGCACCAACCGCCTCCTCTGCTGCAGAGACAAGACCAACTTCTGCCACCACCTCTGGTCTTCCACTGAGCTCTACTCTGGAGATCACTTCCCCAGCTCTCACCACAACTACACCCACCACCAGCACCACGTTGGAGACAGCTTCTACTGCCACGAGTCTGGCAACATCCACTCTTCAGTCCTCCACCACAAGTCCCGAAGGCACCACCATGGCAGTGCAGTCCACATCTCAGCCTGAGTCTACGCCTTCCGTCTCATCAGTTCGGACGCCGACATCTCCACTTGTGACAACCTCCACAATCCTGGCGACCACAGCAGAAAGCTCCAGCCTAAAGACTTCAGCCACTACGCCAATGCTTTCCACTACTGCTGGAACACCTTCTGTTTCCCAGACCACCACTCAGGAAACAGAGGCCTCCTCCGCCACCACCACGACCGTTGCACCAACCGCCTCCTCTGCTGCAGAGACAAGACCAACTTCTGCCACCACCTCTGGTCTTCCACTGAGCTCTACTCCGGAAATCACTTCCCCAGCTCTCACCACAACTACACCCACCACCAGCACCACGTTGGAGACAGCTTCTACTGCCACGAGTCTGGCAACATCCACTCCTCAGTCCTCCGCCACAAGTCCCGAAGGCACCACCATGGCAGTGCAGGCAACATCTCAGCCTGAGTCTACGCCTTCCGTCTCTCCAGTTCGGCCACAGACATCTCCACTTGTGACAACCTCCACAATCCTGGCGACCACAGCAGAAAGCTCCAGCCTAAAGACTTCAGCCACTACACCTATCCTGTCTAGTCCTGCTGGAACACCTTCTGTTTCCCAGACCACCACTCAGGAAACAGAGGCCTCCTCCGCCACCACCACGACCGTTGCACCAACCGCCTCCTCTGCTGCAGAGACAAGACCAACTTCTGCCACCACCTCTGGTCTTCCACTGAGCTCTACTGTGGAGATCACTTCCCCAGCTCTCACCACAACTACACCCACCACCAGCACCACATTGGAGACAGCTTCTACTGCCACGAGTCTGGCAACATCCACAGTTCAGTCCTCCAGCACAAGTCCCGAAGGCACCACCATGGCAGTGCAGTCCACATCTCAGCCTGAGTCTACGCCTTCCGTCTCATCAGTTCGGACGCCGACATCTCCACTTGTGACAACCTCCACAATCCTGGCGACCACAGCAGAAAGCTCCAGCCTAAAGACTTCAGCCACTACGCCAATGGTTTCCACTACTGCTGGAACACCTTCTGTTTCCCAGACCACCACTCAGGAAACAGAGGCCTCCTCCGCCACCACCACGACCGTTGCACCAACCGCCTCCTCTGCTGCAGAGACAAGACCAACTTCTGCCACCACCTCCGGTCTTCCACTGAGCTCTACTCCGGAAATCACTTCCCCAGCTCTCACCACAACTACACCCACCACCAGCACCACGTTGGAGACAGCTTCTACTGCCACGAGTCTGGCAACATCCACAGTTCAGTCCTCCAGCACAAGTCCCGAAGGCACCACCATGGCAGTGCAGTCCACATCTCAGCCTGAGTCTACGCCTTCCGTCTCATCAATTCGGACAGCGACATCTCCACTTGTGACAACCTCCACAATCCTGGCGACCACAGCAGAAAGCTCCAGCCTAAAGACTTCAGCCACTACACCAATCCATTCCAGTATTGCAGGAACATCCCCTGTGGACAATTTGCTCATTCCAGTGACAGAAGTAGGATCTGTGAACACAACGACCCCTGCAACAACCGCCTCCTCTGCTGCAGAGACAAGACCAACTTCTGCCACCACCTCTGGTCTTCCACTGAGCTCTGCTCTGGAGATCACTTCCCCAGCTCTCACCACAACTACACCCACCACCAGCACCACGTTGGAGACAGCTTCTACTGCGTCCAGTCTTGCAACATCCACAGTTCAGTCCTCCACCACAAGGTCTGAAAGCACCACCATGGCAGTGCAGTCCACATCTCAGCCTGAGTCTACGCCTTCCGTCTCATCAGTTCGGATGCCGACATCTCCACTTGTGACAACCTCCACAATCCTGGCGACCACAGCAGAAAGCTCCAGCCTAAAGACTTCAGCCACTACGCCAATGGTTTCCACTACTGCTGGAACACCTTCTGTTTCCCAGACCACCACTCAGGAAACAGAGGCCTCCTCCGCCACCACCACGACCGTTGCACCAACCGCCTCCTCTGCTGCAGAGACAAGACCAACTTCTGCCACCACCTCTAATCTTCCACTGAGCTCTACTCCGGTAATCACTTCCCCAGCTCTCACCACAACTACACCCACCACCACGTTGGAGACAGCTTCTACTGCCACGAGTCTGGCAACATCCACTCTTCAGTCCTCCAGCACAAGTCCCGAAGGCACCACCATGGCAGTGCAGTCCACATCTCAGCCTGAGTCTACGCCTTCCGTCTCATCAGTTCGGACGCCGACATCTCCACTTGTGACAACCTCCACAATCCTGGCGACCACAGCAGAAAGCTCCAGCCTAAAGACTTCAGCCACTACACCTATCCTGTCTAGTCCTGCTGGAACACCTTCTGTTTCCCAGACCACCACTCAGGAACCAGAGGCCTCCTCCGCCACCACCACGACCGTTGCACCAACCGCCTCCTCTGCTGCAGAGACAAGACCAACTTCTGCCACCACCTCTGGTCTTCCACTGAGCTCTACTCCGGAAATCACTTCCCCAGCTCTCACCACAACTACACCCACCACCAGCACCACGTTGAAGACAGCTTCTACTGCCACGAGTCTGGCAACATCCACAGTTCAGTCCTCCACCACAAGGTCTGAAAGCACCACCATGGCAGTGCAGTCCACATCTCAGCCTGAGTCTACGCCTTCCGTCTCATCAGTTCGGATGCCGACATCTCCACTTGTGACAACCTCCACAATCCTGGCGACCACAGCAGAAAGCTCCAGCCTAAAGACTTCAGCCACTACGCCAATCCTGTCTAGTCCTGCTGGAACACCTTCTGTTTCCCAGACCACCACTCAGGAAACAGAGGCCTCCTCCGCCACCACCATGACCGTTGCACCAACCGCCTCCTCTGCTGCAGAGACAAGACCAACTTCTGCCACCACCTCTGGTCTTCCACTGAGCTCTACTCCGGTAATCACTTCCCCAGCTCTCACCACAACTACACCCACCACCAGCACCACGTTGGAGACAGCTTCTACTGCCACGAGTCTGGCAACATCCACTCTTCAGTCCTCCACCACAAGTCCCGAAGGCACCACCATGGCAGTGCAGTCAACATCTCAGCCTGAGTCTACGCCTTCCGTCTCATCAGTTCGGACGCCGACATCTCCACTTGTGACAACCTCCACAATCCTGGCGACCACAGCAGAAAGCTCCAGCCTAAAGACTTCAGCCACTACACCAATCCATTCCAGTATTGCAGGAACATCCCCTGTGGACAATTTGCTCATTCCAGTGACAGAAGTAGGATCTGTGAACACAACGACCCCTGCAACAACCGCCTCCTCTGCTGCAGAGACAAGACCAACTTCTGCCACCACCTCTGGTCTTCCACTGAGCTCTACTGTGGAGATCACTTCCCCAGCTCTCACCACAACTACACCCACCACCAGCACCACGTTGGAGACAGCTTCTACTGCCACGAGTCTGGCAACATCCACTCTTCAGTCCTCCAGCACAAGTCCCGAAGGCACCACCATGGCAGTGCAGTCCACATCTCAGCCTGAGTCTACGCCTTCCGTCTCTCAAGTTCTGTCACAGACATCTCCACTTGTGACAACCTCCACAATCCTGGCGACCACAGCAGAAAGCTCCAGCCTAAAGACTTCAGCCACTACACCTATCCTGTCTAGTCCTGCTGGAACACCTTCTGTTTCCCAGACCACTACTCAGGAAACAGAGGCCTCCTCCGCCACCACCACGACCGTTGCACCAACCGCCTCCTCTGCTGCAGAGACAAGTCCAACTTCTGCCACCACCTCTGGTCTTCCACTGAGCTCTACTGTGGAGATCACTTCCCCAGCTCTCACCACAACTACACCCACCACCAGCACCACGTTGGAGACAGCTTCTACTGCGTCCAGTCTTGCAACATCCACTCTTCAGTCCTCCGGCACAAGTCCCGAAGGCACCACCATGGCAGTGCAGTCCACATCTCAGCCTGAGTCTACGCCTTCCGTCTCATCAGTTCGGATGCCAACATCTCCACTTGTGACAACCTCCACAATCCTGGCGACCACAGCAGAAAGCTCCAGCCTAAAGACTTCAGCCACTACGCCAATCCTGTCTAGTCCTGCTGGAACACCTTCTGTTTCCCAGACCACCACTCAGGAAACAGAGGCCTCCTCCGCCACCACCACAACCGTTGCACCAACCGCCTCCTCTGCTGCAGAGACAAGACCAACTTCTGCCACCACCTCTGGTCTTCCACTGAGCTCTACTCCGGTAATCACTTCCCCAGCTCTCACCACAACTACACCCACCACCAGCACGACGTTGGAGACAGCTTCTACTGCGTCCAGTCTTGCAACATCCACAGTTCAGTCCTCCACCACAAGGTCTGAAAGCACCACCATGGCAGTGCAGTCCACATCTCAGCCTGAGTCTACGCCTTCCGTCTCATCAGTTCGGATGCCGACATCTCCACTTGTGACAACCTCCACAATCCTGGCGACCACAGCAGAAAGCTCCAGCCTAAAGACTTCAGCCACTACGCCAATCCTGTCTAGTCCTGCTGGAACACCTTCTGTTTCCCAGACCACCACTCAGGAAACAGAGGCCTCCTCCGCCACCACCACGACCGTTGCATCAACCGCCTCCTCTGCTGCAGAGACAAGACCAACTTCTGCCACCACCTCTGGTCTTCCACTGAGCTCTACTCCGGAAATCACTTCCCCAGCTCTCACCACAACTACACCCACCACCAGCACCACGTTGAAGACAGCTTCTACTGCCACGAGTCTGGCAACATCCACAGTTCAGTCCTCCACCACAAGGTCTGAAAGCACCACCATGGCAGTGCAGTCCACATCTCAGCCTGAGTCTACGCCTTCCGTCTCATCAGTTCGGATGCCGACATCTCCACTTGTGACAACCTCCACAATCCTGGCGACCACAGCAGAAAGCTCCAGCCTAAAGACTTCAGCCACTACGCCAATCCTGTCTAGTCCTGCTGGAACACCTTCTGTTTCCCAGACCACCACTCAGGAAACAGAGGCCTCCTCCGCCACCACCATGACCGTTGCACCAACCGCCTCCTCTGCTGCAGAGACAAGACCAACTTCTGCCACCACCTCTGGTCTTCCACTGAGCTCTACTCCGGTAATCACTTCCCCAGCTCTCACCACAACTACACCCACCACCAGCACCACGTTGGAGACAGCTTCTACTGCCACGAGTCTGGCAACATCCACTCTTCAGTCCTCCACCACAAGTCCCGAAGGCACCACCATGGCAGTGCAGTCAACATCTCAGCCTGAGTCTACGCCTTCCGTCTCATCAGTTCGGACGCCGACATCTCCACTTGTGACAACCTCCACAATCCTGGCGACCACAGCAGAAAGCTCCAGCCTAAAGACTTCAGCCACTACACCAATCCATTCCAGTATTGCAGGAACATCCCCTGTGGACAATTTGCTCATTCCAGTGACAGAAGTAGGATCTGTGAACACAACGACCCCTGCAACAACCGCCTCCTCTGCTGCAGAGACAAGACCAACTTCTGCCACCACCTCTGGTCTTCCACTGAGCTCTACTGTGGAGATCACTTCCCCAGCTCTCACCACAACTACACCCACCACCAGCACCACGTTGGAGACAGCTTCTACTGCCACGAGTCTGGCAACATCCACTCTTCAGTCCTCCAGCACAAGTCCCGAAGGCACCACCATGGCAGTGCAGTCCACATCTCAGCCTGAGTCTACGCCTTCCGTCTCATCAGTTTGGACGCCGACATCTCCACTTGTGACAACCTCCACAATCCTGGCAACCACAGCAGAAAGCTCCAGCCTAAAGACTTCAGCCACTACGCCAATGGTTTCCACTACTGCTGGAACACCTTCTGTTTCCCAGACCACCACTCAGGAAACAGAGGCCTCCTCCGCCACCACCACGACCGTTGCACCAACCGCCTCCTCTGCTGCAGAGACAAGACCAACTTCTGCCACCACCTCTGGTTTTCCACAGAGCTCTACTCTGGAGATCACTTCCCCAGCTCTCACCACAACTACACCCACCACCAGCACCACGTTGGAGACAGCTTCTACTGCCACGAGTCTGGCAACATCCACTCTTCAGTCCTCCGCCACAAGTCCCGAAGGCACCACCATGGCAGTGCAGTCCACATCTCAGCCTGAGTCTACGCCTTCCGTCTCTCAAGTTCTGTCACAGACATCTCCACTTGTGACAACCTCCACAATCCTGGCGACCACAGCAGAAAGCTCCAGCCTAAAGACTTCAGCCACTACACCTATCCTGTCTAGTCCTGCTGGAACACCTTCTGTTTCCCAGACCACTACTCAGGAAACAGAGGCCTCCTCCGCCACCACCACGACCGTTGCACCAACCGCCTCCTCTGCTGCAGAGACAAGTCCAACTTCTGCCACCACCTCTGGTCTTCCACTGAGCTCTACTGTGGAGATCACTTCCCCAGCTCTCACCACAACTACACCCACCACCAGCACCACGTTGGAGACAGCTTCTACTGCGTCCAGTCTTGCAACATCCACTCTTCAGTCCTCCACCACAAGTCCCGAAGGCACCACCATGGCAGTGCAGTCCACATCTCAGCCTGAGTCTACGCCTTCCGTCTCATCAGTTCGGATGCCAACATCTCCACTTGTGACAACCTCCACAATCCTGGCGACCACAGCAGAAAGCTCCAGCCTAAAGACTTCAGCCACTACGCCAATCCTGTCTAGTCCTGCTGGAACACCTTCTGTTTCCCAGACCACCACTCAGGAAACAGAGGCCTCCTCCGCCACCACCACAACCGTTGCACCAACCGCCTCCTCTGCTGCAGAGACAAGACCAACTTCTGCCACCACCTCTGGTCTTCCACTGAGCTCTACTCCGGTAATCACTTCCCCAGCTCTCACCACAACTACACCCACCACCAGCACGACGTTGGAGACAGCTTCTACTGCGTCCAGTCTTGCAACATCCACAGTTCAGTCCTCCACCACAAGGTCTGAAAGCACCACCATGGCAGTGCAGTCCACATCTCAGCCTGAGTCTACGCCTTCCGTCTCATCAGTTCGGATGCCGACATCTCCACTTGTGACAACCTCCACAATCCTGGCGACCACAGCAGAAAGCTCCAGCCTAAAGACTTCAGCCACTACGCCAATCCTGTCTAGTCCTGCTGGAACACCTTCTGTTTCCCAGACCACCACTCAGGAAACAGAGGCCTCCTCCGCCACCACCACGACCGTTGCATCAACCGCCTCCTCTGCTGCAGAGACAAGACCAACTTCTGCCACCACCTCTGGTCTTCCACTGAGCTCTACTCCGGAAATCACTTCCCCAGCTCTCACCACAACTACACCCACCACCAGCACCACGTTGGAGACAGCTTCTACTGCCACGAGTCTGGCAACATCCACTCTTCAGTCCTCCACCACAGGGTCTGAAAGCACCACCATGGCAGTGCAGTCCACATCTCAGCCTGAGTCTACGCCTTCCGTCTCATCAGTTCGGACGCCGACACCTCCACTTGTGACAACCTCCACAATCCTGGCGACCACAGCAGAAAGCTCCAGCCTAAAGACTTCAGCCACTACGCCAATGCTTTCCACTACTGCAGGAACACCTTCTGTTTCCCAGACCACCACTCAGGAAACAGAGGCCTCCTCCGCCACCACCACGACCGTTGCACCAACCGCCTCCTCTGCTGCAGAGACAAGACCAACTTCTGCCACCACCTCTGGTCTTCCACTGAGCTCTACTCCGGTAATCACTTCCCCAGCTCTCACCACAACTACACCCACCACCAGCACCACGTTGGAGACAGCTTCTACTGCCACGAGTCTGGCAACATCCACTCTTCAGTCCTCCACCACAAGTCCCGAAGGCACCACCATGGCAGTGCAGTCAACATCTCAGCCTGAGTCTACGCCTTCCGTCTCATCAGTTCGGTCACAGACATCTCCACTTGTGACAACCTCCACAATCCTGGCGACCACAGCAGAAAGCTCCAGCCTAAAGACTTCAGCCACTACGCCAATCCTGTCTAGTCCTGCTGGAACACCTTCTGTTTCCCAGACCACCACTCAGGAAACAGAGGCCTCCTCCGCCACCACCACGACCGTTGCACCAACCGCCTCCTCTGCTGCAGAGACAAGACCAACTTCTGCCACCACCTCTGGTCTTCCACTGAGCTCTACTCCGGAAATCACTTCCCCAGCTCTCACCACAACTACACCCACCACCAGCACCACGTTGGAGACAGCTTCTACTGCCACGAGTCTGGCAACATCCACTCTTCAGTCCTCCACCACAAGTCCCGAAGGCACCACCATGGCAGTGCAGTCAACATCTCAGCCTGAGTCTACGCCTTCCGTCTCTCCAGTTCGGTCACAGACATCTCCACTTGTGACAACCTCCACAATCCTGGCGACCACAGCAGAAAGCTCCAGCCTAAAGACTTCAGCCACTACACCTATCCTGTCTAGTCCTGCTGGAACACCTTCTGTTTCCCAGACCACCACTCAGGAAACAGAGGCCTCCTCCGCCACCACCACGACCGTTGCACCAACCGCCTCCTCTGCTGCAGAGACAAGACCAACTTCTGCCACCACCTCTGGTCTTCCACTGAGCTCTACTCCGGTAATCACTTCCCCAGCTCTCACCACAACTACACCCACCACCAGCACCACGTTGGAGACAGCTTCTACTGCCACGAGTCTGGCAACATCCACAGTTCAGTCCTCCAGCACAAGTCCCGAAGGCACCACCATGGCAGTGCAGTCCACATCTCAGCCTGAGTCTACGCCTTCCGTCTCATCAATTCGGACAGCGACATCTCCACTTGTGACAACCTCCACAATCCTGGCGACCACAGCAGAAAGCTCCAGCCTAAAGACTTCAGCCACTACACCAATCCATTCCAGTATTGCAGGAACATCCCCTGTGGACAATTTGCTCATTCCAGTGACAGAAGTAGGATCTGTGAACACAACGACCCCTGCAACAACCGCCTCCTCTGCTGCAGAGACAAGACCAACTTCTGCCACCACCTCTGGTCTTCCACTGAGCTCTGCTCTGGAGATCACTTCCCCAGCTCTCACCACAACTACACCCACCACCAGCACCACGTTGGAGACAGCTTCTACTGCGTCCAGTCTTGCAACATCCACAGTTCAGTCCTCCACCACAAGGTCTGAAAGCACCACCATGGCAGTGCAGTCCACATCTCAGCCTGAGTCTACGCCTTCCGTCTCATCAGTTCGGATGCCGACATCTCCACTTGTGACAACCTCCACAATCCTGGCGACCACAGCAGAAAGCTCCAGCCTAAAGACTTCAGCCACTACGCCAATGGTTTCCACTACTGCTGGAACACCTTCTGTTTCCCAGACCACCACTCAGGAAACAGAGGCCTCCTCCGCCACCACCACGACCGTTGCACCAACCGCCTCCTCTGCTGCAGAGACAAGACCAACTTCTGCCACCACCTCTGGTCTTCCACTGAGCTCTACTCCGGTAATCACTTCCCCAGCTCTCACCACAACTACACCCACCACCACGTTGGAGACAGCTTCTACTGCCACGAGTCTGGCAACATCCACTCTTCAGTCCTCCACCACAAGTCCCGAAGGCACCACCATGGCAGTGCAGTCAACATCTCAGCCTGAGTCTACGCCTTCCGTCTCTCCAGTTCGGTCACAGACATCTCCACTTGTGACAACCTCCACAATCCTGGCGACCACAGCAGAAAGCTCCAGCCTAAAGACTTCAGCCACTACACCTATCCTGTCTAGTCCTGCTGGAACACCTTCTGTTTCCCAGACCACCACTCAGGAAACAGAGGCCTCCTCCGCCACCACCACGACCGTTGCACCAACCGCCTCCTCTGCTGCAGAGACAAGACCAACTTCTGCCACCACCTCTGGTCTTCCACTGAGCTCTACTCCGGTAATCACTTCCCCAGCTCTCACCACAACTACACCCACCACCAGCACCACGTTGGAGACAGCTTCTACTGCCACGAGTCTGGCAACATCCACTCTTCAGTCCTCCAGCACAAGTCCCGAAGGCACCACCATGGCAGTGCAGTCCACATCTCAGCCTGAGTCTACGCCTTCCGTCTCATCAGTTCGGACGCCGACATCTCCACTTGTGACAACCTCCACAATCCTGGCGACCACAGCAGAAAGCTCCAGCCTAAAGACTTCAGCCACTACGCCAATGGTTTCCACTACTGCAGGAACACCTTCTGTTTCCCAGACCACCACTCAGGAAACAGAGGCCTCCTCCGCCACCACCACGACCGTTGCACCAACCGCCTCCTCTGCTGCAGAGACAAGACCAACTTCTGCCACCACCTCTGGTCTTCCACTGAGCTCTACTCCGGTAATCACTTCCCCAGCTCTCACCACAACTACACCCACCACCAGCACCACGTTGGAGACAGCTTCTACTGCCACGAGTCTGGCAACATCCACTCTTCAGTCCTCCACCACAAGTCCCGAAGGCACCACCATGGCAGTGCAGTCCACATCTCAGCCTGAGTCTACGCCTTCCGTCTCATCAGTTCAGACGCCGACATCTCCACTTGTGACAACCTCCACAATCCTGGCGACCACAGCAGAAAGCTCCAGCCTAAAGACTTCAGCCACTACGCCAATCCTGTCTAGTCCTGCTGGAACACCTTCTGTTTCCCAGACCACCACTCAGGAAACAGAGGCCTCCTCCGCCACCACCACGACCGTTGCACCAACCGCCTCCTCTGCTGCAGAGACAAGACCAACTTCTGCCACCACCTCTGGTCTTCCACTGAGCTCTACTCTGGAGATCACTTCCCCAGCTCTCACCACAACTACACCCACCACCAGCAACACGTTGGAGACAGCTTCTACTGCGTCCAGTCTTGCAACATCCACAGTTCAGTCCTCCACCACAAGGTCTGAAAGCACCACCATGGCAGTGCAGTCCACATCTCAGCCTGAGTCTACGCCTTCCGTCTCATCAGTTCGGATGCCGACATCTCCACTTGTGACAACCTCCACAATCCTGGCGACCACAGCAGAAAGCTCCAGCCTAAAGACTTCAGCCACTACGCCAATCCTGTCTAGTCCTGCTGGAACACCTTCTGTTTCCCAGACCACCACTCAGGAAACAGAGGCCTCCTCCGCCACCACCACGACCGTTGCATCAACCGCCTCCTCTGCTGCAGAGACAAGACCAACTTCTGCCACCACCTCTGGTCTTCCACTGAGCTCTACTCCGGAAATCACTTCCCCAGCTCTCACCACAACTACACCCACCACCAGCACCACGTTGGAGACAGCTTCTACTGCCACGAGTCTGGCAACATCCACTCTTCAGTCCTCCACCACAGGGTCTGAAAGCACCACCATGGCAGTGCAGTCAACATCTCAGCCTGAGTCTACGCCTTCCGTCTCATCAGTTCGGACGCCGACATCTCCACTTGTGACAACCTCCACAATCCTGGCGACCACAGCAGAAAGCTCCAGCCTAAAGACTTCAGCCACTACGCCAATGCTTTCCACTACTGCAGGAACACCTTCTGTTTCCCAGACCACCACTCAGGAAACAGAGGCCTCCTCCGCCACCACCACGACCGTTGCACCAACCGCCTCCTCTGCTGCAGAGACAAGACCAACTTCTTCCACCACCTCTGGTTTTCCACAGAGCTCTACTCTGGAGATCACTTCCCCAGCTCTCACCACAACTACACCCACCACCAGCACAACGTTGGAGACAGCTTCTACTGCCACGAGTCTAGCAACATCCACTCTTCAGTCCTCCAGCACAAGTCCCGAAGGCACCACCATGGCAGTGCAGTCCACATCTCAGCCTGAGTCTACGCCTTCCGTCTCATCAGTTCGGACGCCGACATCTCCACTTGTGACAACCTCCACAATCCTGGCGACCACAGCAGAAAGCTCCAGCCTAAAGACTTCAGCCACTACGCCAATCCTGTCTAGTCCTGCTGGAACACCTTCTGTTTCCCAGACCACCACTCAGGAAACAGAGGCCTCCTCCGCCACCACCACGACCGTTGCACCAACCGCCTCCTCTGCTGCAGAGACAAGACCAACTTCTGCCACCACCTCTGGTCTTCCACTGAGCTCTACTCCGGAAATCACTTCCCCAGCTCTCACCACAACTACACCCACCACCAGCACCACGTTGGAGACAGCTTCTACTGCCACGAGTCTGGCAACATCCACTGCTCAGTCCTCCGCCACAAGTCCCGAAGGCACCACCATGGCAGTGCAGTCAACATCTCAGCCTGAGTCTACGCCTTCCGTCTCTCCAGTTCGGTCACAGACATCTCCACTTGTGACAACCTCCACAATCCTGGCGACCACAGCAGAAAGCTCCAGCCTAAAGACTTCAGCCACTACACCTATCCTGTCTAGTCCTGCTGGAACACCTTCTGTTTCCCAGACCACCACTCAGGAAACAGAGGCCTCCTCCGCCACCACCACGACCGTTGCACCAACCGCCTCCTCTGCTGCAGAGACAAGACCAACTTCTGCCACCACCTCTGGTCTTCCACTGAGCTCTACTCCGGTAATCACTTCCCCAGCTCTCACCACAACTACACCCACCACCAGCACCACGTTGGAGACAGCTTCTACTGCCACGAGTCTGGCAACATCCACAGTTCAGTCCTCCAGCACAAGTCCCGAAGGCACCACCATGGCAGTGCAGTCCACATCTCAGCCTGAGTCTACGCCTTCCGTCTCATCAGTTCGGACGCCGACATCTCCACTTGTGACAACCTCCACAATCCTGGCGACCACAGCAGAAAGCTCCAGCCTAAAGACTTCAGCCACTACGCCAATCCTGTCTAGTCCTGCTGGAACACCTTCTGTTTCCCAGACCACCACTCAGGAAACAGAGGCCTCCTCCACCACCACCACGACCGTTGCATCAACCGCCTCCTCTGCTGCAGAGACAAGACCAACTTCTGCCACCACCTCTGGTCTTCCACTGAGCTCTACTCCGGAAATCACTTCCCCAGCTCTCACCACAACTACACCCACCACCAGCACCACGTTGGAGACAGCTTCTACTGCCACGAGTCTGGCAACATCCACTCTTCAGTCCTCCACCACAGGGTCTGAAAGCACCACCATGGCAGTGCAGTCCACATCTCAGCCTGAGTCTACGCCTTCCGTCTCATCAGTTCGGACGCCGACATCTCCACTTGTGACAACCTCCACAATCCTGGCGACCACAGCAGAAAGCTCCAGCCTAAAGACTTCAGCCACTACGCCAATGCTTTCCACTACTGCAGGAACATCTTCTGTTTCCCAGACCACCACTCAGGAAACAGAGGCCTCCTCCGCCACCACCACGACCGTTGCACCAACCGCCTCCTCTGCTGCAGAGACAAGACCAACTTCTTCCACCACCTCTGGTTTTCCACAGAGCTCTACTCTGGAGATCACTTCCCCAGCTCTCACCACAACTACACCCACCACCAGCACAACGTTGGAGACAGCTTCTACTGCCACGAGTCTAGCAACATCCACTCTTCAGTCCTCCAGCACAAGTCCCGAAGGCACCACCATGGCAGTGCAGTCCACATCTCAGCCTGAGTCTACGCCTTCCGTCTCATCAGTTCGGACGCCGACATCTCCACTTGTGACAACCTCCACAATCCTGGCGACCACAGCAGAAAGCTCCAGCCTAAAGACTTCAGCCACTACGCCAATCCTGTCTAGTCCTGCTGGAACACCTTCTGTTTCCCAGACCACCACTCAGGAAACAGAGGCCTCCTCCGCCACCACCACGACCGTTGCACCAACCGCCTCCTCTGCTGCAGAGACAAGACCAACTTCTGCCACCACCTCTGGTCTTCCACTGAGCTCTACTCCGGAAATCACTTCCCCAGCTCTCACCACAACTACACCCACCACCAGCACCACGTTGGAGACAGCTTCTACTGCCACGAGTCTGGCAACATCCACTCCTCAGTCCTCCGCCACAAGTCCCGAAGGCACCACCATGGCAGTGCAGTCAACATCTCAGCCTGAGTCTACGCCTTCCGTCTCTCCAGTTCGGTCACAGACATCTCCACTTGTGACAACCTCCACAATCCTGGCGACCACAGCAGAAAGCTCCAGCCTAAAGACTTCAGCCACTACACCTATCCTGTCTAGTCCTGCTGGAACACCTTCTGTTTCCCAGACCACCACTCAGGAAACAGAGGCCTCCTCCGCCACCACCACGACCGTTGCACCAACCGCCTCCTCTGCTGCAGAGACAAGACCAACTTCTGCCACCACCTCTGGTCTTCCACTGAGCTCTACTCCGGTAATCACTTCCCCAGCTCTCACCACAACTACACCCACCACCAGCACCACGTTGGAGACAGCTTCTACTGCCACGAGTCTGGCAACATCCACAGTTCAGTCCTCCAGCACAAGTCCCGAAGGCACCACCATGGCAGTGCAGTCCACATCTCAGCCTGAGTCTACGCCTTCCGTCTCATCAGTTCGGACGCCGACATCTCCACTTGTGACAACCTCCACAATCCTGGCGACCACAGCAGAAAGCTCCAGCCTAAAGACTTCAGCCACTACGCCAATCCTGTCTAGTCCTGCTGGAACACCTTCTGTTTCCCAGACCACCACTCAGGAAACAGAGGCCTCCTCCGCCACCACCACGACCGTTGCACCAACCGCCTCCTCTGCTGCAGAGACAAGACCAACTTCTGCCACCACCTCTGGTCTTCCACTGAGCTCTACTCCGGTAATCACTTCCCCAGCTCTCACCACAACTACACCCACCACCAGCACCACGTTGGAGACAGCTTCTACTGCGTCCAGTCTTGCAACATCCACAGTTCAGTCCTCCACCACAAGGTCTGAAAGCACCACCATGGCAGTGCAGTCCACATCTCAGCCTGAGTCTACGCCTTTCGTCTCATCAGTTCAGACGCCGACATCTCCACTTGTGACAACCTCCACAATCCTGGCGACCACAGCAGAAAGCTCCAGCCTAAAGACTTCAGCCACTATGCCAATCCTGTCTAGTCCTGCTGGAACACCTTCTGTTTCCCAGACCACCACTCAGGAAACAGAGGCCTCCTCCGCCACCACCACGACCGTTGCACCAACCGCCTCCTCTGCTGCAGAGACAAGACCAACTTCTGCCACCACCTCTGGTCTTCCACTGAGCTCTACTCCGGTAATCACTTCCCCAGCTCTCACCACAACTACACCCACCACCAGCACCACGTTGGAGACAGCTTCTACTGCCACGAGTCTGGCAACATCCACAGTTCAGTCCTCCAGCACAAGTCCCGAAGGCACCACCATGGCAGTGCAGTCCACATCTCAGCCTGAGTCTACGCCTTCCGTCTCATCAGTTCGGACACCGACATCTCCACTTGTGACAACCTCCACAATCCTGGCGACCACAGCAGAAAGCTCCAGCCTAAAGACTTCAGCCACTACACCAATCCATTCCAGTATTGCAGGAACATCCCCTGTGGACAATTTGCTCATTCCAGTGACAGAAGTAGGATCTGTGAACACAACGACCCCTGCAACAACCGCCTCCTCTGCTGCAGAGACAAGACCAACTTCTGCCACCACCTCTGGTCTTCCACTGAGCTCTACTCCGGTAATCACTTCCCCAGCTCTCACCACAACTACACCCACCACCAGCACCACGTTGGAGACAGCTTCTACTGCGTCCAGTCTTGCAACATCCACAGTTCAGTCCTCCACCACAAGGTCTGAAAGCACCACCATGGCAGTGCAGTCCACATCTCAGCCTGAGTCTACGCCTTCCGTCTCATCAGTTCGGATGCCGACATCTCCACTTGTGACAACCTCCACAATCCTGGCGACCACAGCAGAAAGCTCCAGCCTAAAGACTTCAGCCACTACGCCAATGGTTTCCACTACTGCTGGAACACCTTCTGTTTCCCAGACCACCACTCAGGAAACAGAGGCCTCCTCCGCCACCACCACGACCGTTGCACCAACCGCCTCCTCTGCTGCAGAGACAAGACCAACTTCTGCCACCACCTCTGGTCTTCCACTGAGCTCTACTCTGGAGATCACTTCCCCAGCTCTTACCACAACTACACCCACCACCAGCACCACGTTGGAGACAGCTTCTACTGCCACGAGTCTGGCAACATCCACTCTTCAGTCCTCCACCACAAGTCCCGAAGGCACCACCATGGCAGTGCAGTCAACATCTCAGCCTGAGTCTACGCCTTCCGTCTCTCCAGTTCGGTCACAGACATCTCCACTTGTGACAACCTCCACAATCCTGGCGACCACAGCAGAAAGCTCCAGCCTAAAGACTTCAGCCACTACACCTATCCTGTCTAGTCCTGCTGGAACACCTTCTGTTTCCCAGACCACCACTCAGGAAACAGAAGCCTCCTCCGCCACCACCACGACCGTTGCACCAACCGCCTCCTCTGCTGCAGAGACAAGACCAACTTCTGCCACCACCTCTGGTCTTCCACTGAGCTCTACTCCAGTAATCACTTCCCCAGCTCTCACCACAACTACACCCACCACCAGCACCACGTTGGAGACAGCTTCTACTGCCACGAGTCTGGCAACATCCACTCTTCAGTCCTCCACCACAAGTCCCGAAGGCACCACCATGGCAGTGCAGTCCACATCTCAGCCTGAGTCTACGCCTTCCGTCTCATCAGTTCGGACGCCGACATCTCCACTTGTGACAACCTCCACAATCCTGGCGACCACAGCAGAAAGCTCCAGCCTAAAGACTTCAGCCACTACGCCAATGCTTTCCACTACTGCAGGAACACCTTCTGTTTCCCAGACCACCACTCAGGAAACAGAGGCCTCCTCCGCCACCACCACGACCGTTGCACCAACCGCCTCCTCTGCTGCAGAGACAAGACCAACTTCTGCCACCACCTCTGGTCTTCCACTGAGCTCTACTCCGGTAATCACTTCCCCAGCTCTCACCACAACTACACCCACCACCAGCACCACGTTGGAGACAGCTTCTACTGCCACGAGTCTGGCAACATCCACTCTTCAGTCCTACAGCACAAGTCCCGAAGGCACCACCATGGCAGTGCAGTCCACATCTCAGCCTGAGTCTACGCCTTCCGTCTCATCAGTTCGGACGCCGACATCTCCACTTGTGACAACCTCCACAATCCTGGCGACCACAGCAGAAAGCTCCAGCCTAAAGACTTCAGCCACTACACCTATCCTGTCTAGTCCTGCTGGAACACCTTCTGTTTCCCAGACCACCACTCAGGAAACAGAGGCCTCCTCCGCCACCACCACGACCGTTGCACCAACCGCCTCCTCTGCTGCAGAGACAAGACCAACTTCTGCCACCACCTCTGGTCTTCCACAGAGCTCTACTCTGGAGATCACTTCCCCAGCTCTCACCACAACTGCACCCACCACCACGTTGGAGACAGCTTCTACTGCCACGAGTCTGGCAACATCCACTCTTCAGTCCTCCACCACAAGTCCCGAAGGCACCACCATGGCAGTGCAGTCCACATCTCAGCCTGAGTCTATGCCTTCCGTCTCATCAGTTCGGATGCCGACATCTCCACTTGTGACAACCTCCACAATCCTGGCGACCACAGCAGAAAGCTCCAGCCTAAAGACTTCAGCCACTACGCCAATGCTTTCCACTACTGCTGGAACACCTTCTGTTTCCCAGACCACCACTCAGGAAACAGAGGCCTCCTCCGCCACCACCACGACCGTTGCACCAACCGCCTCCTCTGCTGCAGAGACAAGACCAACTTCTGCCACCACCTCTGGTCTTCCACTGAGCTCTACTCCGGTAATCACTTCCCCAGCTCTCACCACAACTACACCCACCACCAGCACCACGTTGGAGACAGCTTCTACTGCCACGAGTCTGGCAACATCCACTCTTCAGTCCTACAGCACAAGTCCCGAAGGCACCACCATGGCAGTGCAGTCCACATCTCAGCCTGAGTCTACGCCTTCCGTCTCATCAGTTCGGACGCCGACATCTCCACTTGTGACAACCTCCACAATCCTGGCGACCACAGCAGAAAGCTCCAGCCTAAAGACTTCAGCCACTACGCCAATCCTGTCTAGTCCTGCTGGAACACCTTCTGTTTCCCAGACCACTACTCAGGAAACAGAGGCCTCCTCCGCCACCACCACGACCGTTGCACCAACCGCCTCCTCTGCTGCAGAGACAAGTCCAACTTCTGCCACCACCTCTGGTCTTCCACTGAGCTCTACTGTGGAGATAACTTCCCCAGCTCTCACCACAACTACACCCACCACCAGCACCACGTTGGAGACAGCTTCTACTGCCACGAGTCTTGCAACATCCACTCTTCAGTCCTCCACCACAGGGTCTGAAAGCACCACCATGGCAGTGCAGTCCACATCTCAGCCTGAGTCTACGCCTTCCGTCTCTCCAGTTCGGTCACAGACATCTCCACTTGTGACAACCTCCACAATCCTGGCGACCACAGCAGAAAGCTCCAGCCTAAAGACTTCAGCCACTACGCCAATGCTTTCCACTACTGCAGGAACACCTTCTGTTTCCCAGACCACCACTCAGGAAACAGAGGCCTCCTCCGCCACCACCACGACCGTTGCACCAACCGCCTCCTCTGCTGCAGAGACAAGACCAACTTCTGCCACCACCTCTGGTCTTCCACTGAGCTCTACTCCGGAAATCACTTCCCCAGCTCTCACCACAACTACACCCACCACCAGCACCACGTTGGAGACAGCTTCTACTGCCACGAGTCTGGCAACATCCACTCTTCAGTCCTCCACCACAAGTCCCGAAGGCACCACCATGGCAGTGCAGTCAACATCTCAGCCTGAGTCTACGCCTTCCGTCTCTCCAGTTCGGTCACAGACATCTCCACTTGTGACAACCTCCACAATCCTGGCGACCACAGCAGAAAGCTCCAGCCTAAAGACTTCAGCCACTACACCTATCCTGTCTAGTCCTGCTGGAACACCTTCTGTTTCCCAGACCACCACTCAGGAAACAGAGGCCTCCTCCGCCACCACCACGACCGTTGCACCAACCGCCTCCTCTGCTGCAGAGACAAGACCAACTTCTGCCACCACCTCTGGTCTTCCACTGAGCTCTACTCCGGTAATCACTTCCCCAGCTCTCACCACAACTACACCCACCACCAGCACCACGTTGGAGACAGCTTCTACTGCCACGAGTCTGGCAACATCCACAGTTCAGTCCTCCACCACAAGGTCTGAAAGCACCACCATGGCAGTGCAGTCCACATCTAAGCCTGAGTCTACGCCTTCCGTCTCATCAGTTCGGATGCCGACATCTCCACTTGTGACAACCTCCACAATCCTGGCGACCACAGCAGAAAGCTCCAGCCTAAAGACTTCAGCCACTACGCCAATGCTTTCCACTACTGCTGGAACACTTTCTGTTTCCCAGACCACCACTCAGGAAACAGAGGCCTCCTCCGCCACCACCACGACCGTTGCACCAACCGCCTCCTCTGCTGCAGAGACAAGACCAACTTCTGCCACCACCTCTGGTTTTCCACAGAGCTCTACTCTGGAGATCACTTCCCCAGCTCTCACCACAACTACACCCACCACCACGTTGGAGACAGCTTCTACTGCCACGAGTCTGGCAACATCCACTCTTCAGTCCTCCACCACAAGTCCCGAAGGCACCACCATGGCAGTGCAGTCAACATCTCAGCCTGAGTCTACGCCTTCCGTCTCTCCAGTTCGGACGCCGACATCTCCACTTGTGACAACCTCCACAATCCTGGCGACCACAGCAGAAAGCTCCAGCCTAAAGACTTCAGCCACTACACCTATCCTGTCTAGTCCTGCTGGAACACCTTCTGTTTCCCAGACCACCACTCAGGAAACAGAGGCCTCCTCTGCCACCACCACGACCGTTGCACCAACCGCCTCCTCTGCTGCAGAGACAAGACCAACTTCTGCCACCACCTCTGGTCTTCCACTGAGCTCTACTCCGGTAATCACTTCCCCAGCTCTCACCACAACTACACCCACCACCAGCACCACGTTGGAGACAGCTTCTACTGCCACGAGTCTGGCAACATCCACTCTTCAGTCCTCCAGCACAAGTCCCGAAGGCACCACCATGGCAGTGCAGTCCACATCTCAGCCTGAGTCTACGCCTTCCGTCTCATCAGTTCGGACGCCGACATCTCCACTTGTGACAACCTCCACAATCCTGGCGACCACAGCAGAAAGCTCCAGCCTAAAGACTTCAGCCACTACGCCAATGGTTTCCACTACTGCAGGAACACCTTCTGTTTCCCAGACCACCACTCAGGAAACAGAGGCCTCCTCCGCCACCACCACGACCGTTGCACCAACCGCCTCCTCTGCTGCAGAGACAAGACCAACTTCTTCCACCACCTCTGGTTTTCCACAGAGCTCTACTCTGGAGATCACTTCCCCAGCTCTCACCACAACTACACTCACCACCAGCACAACGTTGGAGACAGCTTCTACTGCCACGAGTCTGGCAACATCCACTCTTCAGTCCTCCAGCACAAGTCCCGAAGGCACCACCATGGCAGTGCAGTCCACATCTCAGCCTGAGTCTACGCCTTCCGTCTCATCAGTTCAGACGCCGACATCTCCACTTGTGACAACCTCCACAATCCTGGCGACCACAGCAGAAAGCTCCAGCCTAAAGACTTCAGCCACTACGCCAATCCTGTCTAGTCCTGCTGGAACACCTTCTGTTTCCCAGACCACCACTCAGGAAACAGAGGCCTCCTCCGCCACCACCACGACCGTTGCACCAACCGCCTCCTCTGCTGCAGAGACAAGACCAACTTCTGCCACCACCTCTGGTCTTCCACTGAGCTCTACTCTGGAGATCACTTCCCCAGCTCTCACCACAACTACACCCACCACCAGCACCACGTTGGAGACAGCTTCTACTGCCACGAGTCTGGCAACATCCACTGTTCAGTCCTCCACTCTGTCCACCACCACAAATGCCGTAGGCAGCACCTTGGCCCTGCAGAGCACATCTCAGCCTGAGTCTACGCTCTCAGTCACTTCATCTTGGCCACAGACTTCTCCATTTGTGATAACCTCCACTATCCTTCCTTCTAGAGGAGATATTTCAAACACATCTCCTGCAATCACCACTTCCCAACGACTTTTCTCCAGCTTTGGTCCATTTACTACACAGGCTTCTCATACACCTTTCCTTGGTCCTAGCAGCACAATACGATTTGAAACCACAGCAATACCTCGCAGCACTCTTGCTGTCACAGCTAGTAAGTTTTATAACATTTATAAACGATGAGGATTCTTTTTAAATTTTTATGAATTAGTAGCTTAGTATGGTACCATCAAGCCTTTGTATTTTCTGGTAAAACACATAATAATTCCAGAATGCATTTTAACTACTTTTTAAAAAATATTCTCCTTCATTTTTGCAAATTTCTACAATATAGTTTCTATACTATATGCATAATAAGTATAATATTATAATTTTTTTAATTACTTAAGCAATCTGTTTTTGTCTGTTTCCTAATATTTGCATACTACATTGAAAACCTCAAATAGAAGGCATAGGATATGCAAAGATATGGTTTTTTCTCGGCTGAAAATTTATACTTTTCAGTATTGGACTTTACTGTATTTCACTGAAAAAGCTTACCACTATATTACTGAGTAACTATTTATATAAAATTATCAATATATCCATGTATTAATGCCTAAAATCTGTTCAAATTTGGTGTAAGTGATCGTAACATGTTAATTTTAAAGAAGAAGTATATATTCATACTCCAGTCAAGGGAAAAAAAAGTCAATATGACTGCATACAGACAGAGGCCAAAGGTGGCAAGAAAGGCTCACCGCACTGGTATCAGGAGCTACCTGTAAATTTTGTGGGAATGTCTGTACAGAAGCCTGACAGCTTGGGTCTTGCTCTTTTTAATTTCCCATTGGTGTTACTTGCAGCTCCAACACAGACGCCAACAACCACAGCTGCTGCACTTGAGCATTTCACCGTCAACTTCACCATCACCAACCTCCCCTACACTTCTGACCTGGAGAATCCTGACTCAGCCAAGTTCAGATCTACACAGAGGGTTATGAACACACTGGTACGTGGACAATCACCGCATGGCCATGGCCTTGCTCCTGCTCTCATCTGCACGGAGAGAGCGCAGGGAGCTGGCCATGGCTTAATTGTGAAACCTCTCCCCTTGGCAGCTTGACAAGTTGCTGAAGGAAAGCAGCATTGGCCCTGATTTCCATGGATGTATGACAACCGCCTTCAGGTATGGCTCATTGTCCCATTGCAGGTCTCTCTGTTGGAGGAGGGTGTACATCATGCTCAAGCCCTGGGTGCATCCTCAATGAAGACAGAAGGGTCTCAATAATGCCCTCCTGTCTTGGAGCCTCAACTCATGGTCTATCTCCTACACTAGGGCAGGGGATGGAGCGGCCCCAGGATGATCCCTATGATCTTGAATCCTTTTCCCTTCCTGATCACCTCCAGGGTATCAATGAAATTTGACAGCAAGGGCTGTCCATAATACTCAGAGATAATTTGGGATGGCACAGCTTGAATTCCCACTCAGGACTGGGAATAGCTGCCCCAGGTCCTGCCATGCAGAGGAGAATTTCTGAAGGAGGTCCCTGTGTTTTGCAGGCCAGGCAGTCACAGGGACCAGACCCGGGTGGACGCCGTGTGCACCTACAGCCAGGAGCCCTCGGCTGCGCCTTTGGACAGGGTGGGGCTGTACCACCAAGTGAGCAACAAGACCAGAGGCATCACCCAGCTGGGCCCCTACAGCCTGCACAAGGACAGCCTCTACGTCAACGGTGACCGCCGCTCCTCCCTCGGCCTCCTCTGCTCTCCCCTGCCAGCCCTCCCCCAGTGCTGCCCCTTGCCCAGCCCCAGCTGCTGACCCTCTGTCTCTCTCTCTTTTCCCAGGATACAACGAGCAGCCCGTGCTGACCAGTGAGTACCTTGCAGGAGTGGGATTGGCCAAAAATCAGCAAGAGACACATTGGTTCCATCTCCTTTGCAGTAGAGGCTGAGGCCTTGAGATCCTGGGGGAAAAACGGGGGATCTGGTCAGCCTTGCCAGTGGAGTCAAGGCCTGGCTGGAGACCGCAGTGGTTTTCCATCCAGAGTCCTTAAACCTTGGATCTTCCCCCTGTCATTCCTCATGTGTGTTTCTTGCAGCTCCCACCCAGCCACCAACAACCACAGCTGCTGCCCTTGAGCGTTTCACCGTCAACTTCACCATCACCAACCTCCCCTACACTTCTGACCTGGAGAATCCTGACTCAGCCAAGTTCAGATCTACACAGAGGGTTATGAACACACTGGTAAGTCAACCAGCACGGGGACTTTGCTGTGCCCACCGAATTTGGAGGCTGTTCAGGCAGCTGTCCATGGCTTAACTGTGAAAACTCTCCTCTTTGCAGCTCAACAAGTTGCTGAAGGAAAGCAGCATTGGCCCTGATTTCCATGGATGTATGACAACCGCCTTCAGGTATGGCTCATTGTCCCATTGCAGGTCTCACTGTTGGAGGAGGGTGCACATCATGCTCAAGCCCTGGGTGCATCTTCAATGAAGACAGTAGTGTCTCCATAATGCCCTCCTGTCTTGGAGCCTCCTCTCCCTGTCTACACCCAAAACTTGGGCTGCAGATGGAGAAGGCTCAAATGAGGCCTATGTTCTTGAAGCCTCTTCCCTTCCTGATCACCTCAAGGGTGTCAATGAAGTTTGACAGCAGGGCCTGTCCATAACACCCAGAGATATTTTGGGGTGGCACAGCTTGAATTCCCACTCAGGACTGGGAATAGCTGCCCCAGGTCCTGCCATGCAGAGGAGAATTTCTGAAGGAGGTCCATGTGTTTTGCAGGCCAGGCAGTCACAGGGACCAGACCCGGGTGGACGCCGTGTGCACCTACAGCCAGGAGCCCTCGGCTGCGCCTTTGGACAGGGTGGGGCTGTACCACCAAGTGAGCAACAAGACCAGAGGCATCACCCAGCTGGGCCCCTACAGCCTGCACAAGGACAGCCTCTACGTCAACGGTGACCGCCGCTCCTCCCTCGGCCTCCTCTGCTCTCCCCTGCCAGCCCTCCCCCAGTGCTGCCCCTTGCCCAGCCCCAGCTGCTGACCCTCTCTCTCTCTCTCTTTTCCCAGGATACAATGAACAGCCCGTGCTGACCAGTGAGTACCTTGCAGGAGTGGGATTGGCCAAAAATCAGCAAGAGACACATTGGTTCCATCTCCTTTGCAGTAGAGGCTGAGGCCTTGAGATCCTGGGGGAAAAACGGGGGATCTGGTCAGCCTTGCCAGTGGAGTCAAGGCCTGGCTGGAGACCGCAGTGGTTTTCCATCCAGAGTCCTTAAACCTTGGATCTTCCCCCTGTCATTCCTCATGTGTGTTTCTTGCAGCTCCCACCCAGCCACCAACAACCACAGCTGCTGCCCTTGAGCGTTTCACCGTCAACTTCACCATCACCAACCTCCCCTACACTTCTGACCTGGAGAATCCTGACTCAGCCAAGTTCAGATCTACACAGAGGGTTATGAACACACTGGTAAGTCAACCAGCACGGGGACTTTGCTGTGCCCACCGAATTTGGAGGCTGTTCAGGCAGCTGTCCATGGCTTAACTGTGAAAACTCTCCTCTTTGCAGCTCAACAAGTTGCTGAAGGAAAGCAGCATTGGCCCTGATTTCCATGGATGTATGACAACCGCCTTCAGGTATGGCTCATTGTCCCATTGCAGGTCTCACTGTTGGAGGAGGGTGCACATCATGCTCAAGCCCTGGGTGCATCTTCAATGAAGACAGTAGTGTCTCCATAATGCCCTCCTGTCTTGGAGCCTCCTCTCCCTGTCTACACCCAAAACTTGGGCTGCAGATGGAGAAGGCTCAAATGAGGCCTATGTTCTTGAAGCCTCTTCCCTTCCTGATCACCTCAAGGGTGTCAATGAAGTTTGACAGCAGGGCCTGTCCATAACACCCAGAGATATTTTGGGGTGGCACAGCTTGAATTCCCACTCAGGACTGGGAATAGCTGCCCCAGGTCCTGCCATGCAGAGGAGAATTTCTGAAGGAGGTCCATGTGTTTTGCAGGCCAGGCAGTCACAGGGACCAGACCCGGGTGGACGCCGTGTGCACCTACAGCCAGGAGCCCTCGGCTGCGCCTTTGGACAGGGTGGGGCTGTACCACCAAGTGAGCAACAAGACCAGAGGCATCACCCAGCTGGGCCCCTACAGCCTGCACAAGGACAGCCTCTACGTCAACGGTGACCGCCGCTCCTCCCTCGGCCTCCTCTGCTCTCCCCTGCCAGCCCTCCCCCAGTGCTGCCCCTTGCCCAGCCCCAGCTGCTGACCCTCTGTCTCTCTCTCTTTTCCCAGGATACAATGAACAGCCCGTGCTGACCAGTGAGTACCTTGCAGGAGTGGGATTGGCCAAAAATCAGCAAGAGACACATTGGTTCCATCTCCTTTGCAGTAGAGGCTGAGGCCTTGAGATCCTGGGGGAAAAACGGGGGATCCGGTCAGCCTTGCCAGTGGAGTCAAGGCCTGGCTGGAGACTGCAGTGGTTTTCCATCCAGAGTCCTTAAACCTTGGATCTTCCCCCTGTCATTCCTCATGTGTGTTTCTTGCAGCTCCCACCCAGCCACCAACAACCACAGCTGCTGCCCTTGAGCGTTTCACTGTCAACTTCACCATCACCAACCTCCCCTACACTTCTGACCTGGAGAATCCTGACTCAGCCAAGTTCAGATCTACACAGAGGGTTATGAACACTTTGGTACGTGGACAATCACTGCATGGCCATGGCCTTGCTCCTGCTCTCATCTGCTTGGAGAGAGCGCAGGGAGATGGCCATGGCTTAACTGTGAAACCTCTCCCCTTGGCAGCTTGACAAGTTGCTGAAGGAAAGCAGCATTGGCCCTGATTTCCATGGATGTATGACAACCACCTTCAGGTATGGCTCATTGTCCCATTGCAGGTCTCTCTGTTGGAGGCGGGTGCACATCATGCTCAAGCCCTGGGTGCATCTTCAATGAAGACAGTAGTGTCTCCATAATGCCCTCCTGTCTTGGAGCCTCCACTCCCTGTCTACACCCAAAACTTGGGCTGCAGATGGAGAAGGCTCAAATGAGGCCTATGTTCTTGAAGCCTCTTCCCTTCCTGATCACCTCAAGGGTGTCAATGAAGTTTGACAGCAGGGCCTGTCCATAACACCCAGAGATATTTTGGGGTGGCACAGCTTGAATTCCCACTCAGGACTGGGAATAGCTGCCCCAGGTCCTGCCATGCAGAGGAGAATTTCTGAAGGAGGTCCATGTGTTTTGCAGGCCAGGCAGTCACAGGGACCAGACCCGGGTGGACGCCGTGTGCACCTACAGCCAGGAGCCCTCGGCTGCGCCTTTGGACAGGGTGGGGCTGTACCACCAAGTGAGCAACAAGACCAGAGGCATCACCCAGCTGGGCCCCTACAGCCTGCACAAGGACAGCCTCTACGTCAACGGTGACCGCCGCTCCTCCCTCGGCCTCCTCTGCTCTCCCCTGCCAGCCCTCCCCCAGTGCTGCCCCTTGCCCAGCCCCAGCTGCTGACCCTCTGTCTCTCTCTCTTTTCCCAGGATACAACGAGCAGCCCGTGCTGACCAGTGAGTACCTTGCAGGAGTGGGATTGGCCAAAAATCAGCAAGAGACACATTGGTTCCATCTCCTTTGCAGTAGAGGCTGAGGCCTTGAGATCCTGGGGGAAAAACGGGGGATCTGGTCAGCCTTGCCAGTGGAGTCAAGGCCTGGCTGGAGACCGCAGTGGTTTTCCATCCAGAGTCCTTAAACCTTGGATCTTCCCCCTGTCATTCCTCATGTGTGTTTCTTGCAGCTCCCACCCAGCCACCAACAACCACAGCTGCTGCCCTTGAGCGTTTCACCGTCAACTTCACCATCACCAACCTCCCCTACACTTCTGACCTGGAGAATCCTGACTCAGCCAAGTTCAGATCTACACAGAGGGTTATGAACACACTGGTAAGTCAACCAGCACGGGGACTTTGCTGTGCCCACCGAATTTGGAGGCTGTTCAGGCAGCTGTCCATGGCTTAACTGTGAAAACTCTCCCCTTTGCAGCTCAACAAGTTGCTGAAGGAAAGCAGCATTGGCCCTGATTTCCATGGATGTGAGACAACAGACTTCAAGTATGGGTCAGGACAAATTGTCCCATTACATATCTCTCTGACTGGGGATTGGGCTTGTAACAATCATTGTTGCTGCGTCTCTAATGGAGGCATTGTAACTCCATAATGCCCTTCTTTCTGAGAGCTTCCTCTTGCTCATTGCTCTCCCATTTTGGGGCAAACAAGGACTACTCCTAAGATGACTAAAGCTCGTGAAGCTTCTTTCCTCTGAGGCCACTAATGGGGGTGGAGACTAGAAGCCAACCTTGATACACACCTTAATTTTAGGAAGGCAGAACTTTTGCTCCCCATAAGGAAGGCAAGAGAACATGCAGGATCCAGCCATGAATAGAGAATGTGCAGAGGAGGGTGCTCAGGGGGGTCCCTGTGTTTTGCAGGCCAGGCAGTCACAGGGACCAGACCCGGGTGGACGCCGTGTGCACCTACAGCCAGGAGCCCTCGGCTGCGCCTTTGGACAGGGTGGGGCTGTACCACCAAGTGAGCAACAAGACCAGAGGCATCACCCAGCTGGGCCCCTACAGCCTGCACAAGGACAGCCTCTACGTCAACGGTGACCGCCGCTCCTCCCTCGGCCTCCTCTGCTCTCCCCTGCCAGCCCTCCCCCAGTGCTGCCCCTTGCCCAGCCCCAGCTCCTGACCCTCTGTCTCTCTCTCTTTTCCCAGGATACAACGAGCAGCCCGTGCTGACCAGTGAGTATTTCACAGGGTCATGATTGGATTGTAGCACAGTAAGCACCTCACAGGGGCCTTTTTACAACTGTGTCGGCCAGGGGCTGGTGATTGGGTTCCTAGGGACACTGGGGACATCCTGCCCTTCTCCAGGGGCGCAGGGCTTCCTGAGGACATCTCTACTTCTCTAGCCAGAGCTGTAACAACCAAGTCTTGCTCTTTTTCATTCCCCCTCTCTGTTTCTTGCAGCTCCCACTCATCCACCAACAACCACAGCTGCTGCCCTTGAGCGTTTCACTGTCAACTTCACCATCACCAACCTCCCCTACACTTCTGACCTGGACAATCCTGACTCAGCCAAGTTCAGAGCTACTCGAAGGGTTATGAACACCCTGGTAAGTCGACCAGCACTGGGAAATTGTCTTTCCCTCCCTGGGGCTCTCTAAACGTGTACAGTGTGCAGTGAGATGGCCATGCCCTAACTGGCCCTAACTTTCCCTTTGCAGCTCGACCGCCTGTTGAAGGAAAGCAGCATTGGCCCTGTTTTCCGTGGATGTGAAACAACAGACTTCAGGTATGAGTGGCCCTCCAGTATGTTTTGGCAATTCCCCTGAATATGTATGAGGATCGGTCATGGGCATCTTCTCTACTTTTCTGGAGCAAGGATAGTCTCTGTCTTTCCTAGGATCTTCTTACACTTGTACCTCTCTCTTACGTCTCCCCCTCACGTGCTGTACTCTCTTCTTGGGGTAGTGAAAGCCAAATCCCTAGTTGATTCAAAAGTTCTTTCAGGCACTTGCCTTCCTGAATTTCCCCAGATTGTTACTGAAGGTGGAGAGGAGTCTCTGGCCAGCAAAAACACGCACAAAAATTTTGGGAAGGCCAAGCCTGCATTCCTACTCCAACATGACTATGGCAGTTCCAAGACCCAAGCTCAAGAGGAAAAGAGGCAAAGGATGGTGCTGAAGGAGGTCCATGTGTTTTGCAGGCCAGGCAGTCACAGGGACCAGACCCGGGTGGACGCCGTGTGCACCTACAGCCAGGAGCCCTCGGCTGTGCCTTTGGACCGGGTGGGGCTGTACCACCAAGTGAGCAACAAGACCAGAGGCATCACCCAGCTGGGCCCCTACAGCCTGCACAAGGACAGCCTCTACGTCAACGGTGACCGCCGCTTCTCCCTCGGCCTCCTCTGCTCTCCCCTGCCAGCCCTCCCCCAGTGCTGCCCCTTGCCCAGCCCCAGCTACTGACCCTCTGTCTCTCTCTCTCTTTTCCCAGGATACAACGAGCAGCCCGTGCTGACCAGTGAGTACCTTGCAGGATTGGGATGGGATCATGGGCAGCAAGTGCCTGCCTCACTGTGGTCCTTTTCCAGTATAGTAGGCCAGGGGCTGGGGCTTGATGTCCTGGGGACATTGGGAATGTCCCGCACTTCTCCAAGGAGAGCAAGGCTTCCTGAGGACGTCTATTATTCTCTAGCCAGATCTATAACAACCAAGTCTTCCTCGTTCTCATTCCTCATGAATGTTTCTTCCAGCTACCACCCATCCACCAACAACCACAGCTGCTGCCCTTGAGTGTTTCACCATCAACTTCACCATCACCAACCTCCCCTACACTTCTGACCTGGACAATCCTGACTCAGCCAAGTTCAGAGCTACTCGAAGGGTTATGAACACTCTGGTAAGTCAACCAGCACTGGGAAGGTGACTTTTGCTGCCTGGGCTCTGTACACATAGAGGGTGAGCACTGAGATTGTCAATGGCTTAACTGGTAAACCTTTTCCCTTTGCAGCTCGACCGCCTGCTGAAGGAAAGCAGCATTGGCCCTGTTTTCCGTGGATGTGAAACAACAGACTTCAGGTATGAATGGCCCTCCAGCGTGCCTTAGCAGTTCCCCTGATTATGTAGGGGAACCAGTCATGGTTTTCTTCTCTGCTTTTCTGGAGAAAGGGCATTCTCTGTCCTTCTTAAGATCTTCTTCCTCTTGGGCCTCTCTCTTACATCTCTCCCTCACGTGCTGAACTCTCCTCTTTGGGGGATGTAGGCCCAATCCGAAGTTGCCTCCAAAGTTCTTCCAGGCCCTCTCCTTCCTGAATATGCCTATATTGTTATGGAATTGGGAGAGCAATGTCCAGTCACCAAACACACTCAAATTTTGGGAGGAAAATCTTGCATTCCCACTCTGAAGTGACCAGGGCAGTTCCAAGACCCAAGCTCAAGAGGAAAAGAGGCAAAGGATGGTGCTGAAGGAGGTCCATGTGTTTTGCAGGCCAGGCAGTCACAGGGACCAGACCCGGGTGGACGCCGTGTGCACCTACAGCCAGGAGCCCTCGGCTGCGCCTTTGGACAGGGTGGGGCTGTACCACCAAGTGAGCAACAAGACCAGAGGCATCACCCAGCTGGGCCCCTACAGCCTGCACAAGGACAGCCTCTACGTCAACGGTGACCGCCGCTTCTCCCTCGGCCTCCTCTGCTCTCCCCTGCCAGCCCTCCCCCAGTGCTGCCCCTTGCCCAGCCCCAGCTACTGACCCTCTGTCTCTCTCTCTCTTTTCCCAGGATACAACGAGCAGCCCGTGCTGACCAGTGAGTACCTTGCAGGATTGGGATGGGATCATGGGCAGCAAGTGCCTGCCTCACTGTGGTCCTTTTCCAGTATAGTAGGCCAGGGGCTGGGGCTTGATGTCCTGGGAACATTAGGCATGTCCCGCACTTCTCCAAGGAGAGCAAGGCTTCCTGAGGACGTCTATTATTCTCTAGCCAGATCTATAACAACCAAGTCTTTCTCATTCCTCATGTGTGTTTCTTGCAGCTCCCACCCATCCACCAACAACCACAGCTGCTGCCTTTGAGCGTTTCACCATCAACTTCACCATCACCAACCTCCCCTACACTTCTGACCTGGACAATCCTGACTCAGCCAAGTTCAGAGCTACTCGAAGGGTTATGAACACTCTGGTAAGTCAACCAGCACTGGGAAGGTGACTTTTGCTGCCTGGGCTCTGTACACATAGAGGGTGAGCACTGAGATTGTCAATGGCTTAACTGGTAAACCTTTTCCCTTTGCAGCTCGACCGCCTGCTGAAGGAAAGCAGCATTGGCCCTGTTTTCCGTGGATGTGAAACAACAGACTTCAGGTATGAATGGCCCTCCAGCGTGCCTTAGCAGTTCCCCTGATTATGTAGGGGAACCAGTCATGGTTTTCTTCTCTGCTTTTCTGGAGAAAGGGCATTCTCTGTCCTTCTTAAGATCTTCTTCCTCTTGGGCATCTCTCTTACATCTCTCCCTCACGTGCTGAACTCTCCTCTTTGGGGGATGTAGGCCCAATCCGAAGTTGCCTCCAAAGTTCTTCCAGGCCCTCTCCTTCCTGAATATGCCTATATTGTTATGGAATTGGGAGAGCAATGTCCAGTCACCAAACACACTCAAATTTTGGGAGGAAAAGCTTTCATTCCCACTCTGAAGTGACCAGGGCAGTTCCAAGACCCAAGCTCAAGAGGAAAAGAGGCAAAGGATGGTGCTGAAGGAGGTCCCTGTGTTTTGCAGGCCAGGCAGTCACAGGGACCAGACCCGGGTGGACGCCGTGTGCACCTACAGCCAGGAGCCCTCGGCTGCGCCTTTGGACAGGGTGGGGCTGTACCACCAAGTGAGCAACAAGACCAGAGGCATCACCCAGCTGGGCCCCTACAGCCTGCACAAGGACAGCCTCTACGTCAACGGTGACCGCCGCTCCTCCCTCGGCCTCCTCTGCTCTCCCCTGCCAGCCCTCCCCCAGTGCTGCCCCTTGCCCAGCCCCAGCTGCTGACCCTCTGTCTCTCTCTCTTTTCCCAGGATACAACGAGCAGCCCGTGTTGACCAGTGAGTACCTCACAGGGTCACGATTGGATTGTAGCACAGCAAGCACCTCACTGGGGCCTTTTTACAACTGTGTCGGCCAGGGGCTGGTGATTGGGTTCCTAGGGACACTGGGCACATCCTGCCCTTCTCCAGGGGAGCAGGGCTTCCTGAGGACATCTCTACTTCTCTAGCCAGAGCTGTAACAACCAAGTCTTGTGCTTTCTCATTCCCCCTCTGTGCTTTTTCCAGCTCCCACTCATCCACCAACAACCACAGCTGCTGCCCTTGAGCGTTTCACTGTCAACTTCACCATCACCAACCTCCCCTACACTTCTGACCTGGACAATCCTGACTCAGCCAAGTTCAGAGCTACTCGAAGGGTTATGAACACTCTGGTAAGTCGACCAGCACTGGGAAATTGTCTTTCCCTCCCTGGGGCTCTCTAAACGTGTACAGTGTGCAGTGAGATGGCCATGCCCTAACTGGGAAACTTTTCCCTTTGCAGCTCGACCGCCTGTTGAAGGAAAGCAGCATTGGCCCTGTTTTCCGTGGATGTGAAACAACAGACTTCAGGTATGAGTGGCCCTCCAGTATGTTTTGGCAGTTCCCCTGAATATGTATGAGGATCGGTCATGGGCATCTTCTCTGCTTTTCTGCAGCAAGGATATTCTCTGTCTTTCCTAGGACCTTCTTACACTTGTACTCTCTCTTACGTCTCCCCCTCACATGCTGTACTCTCCTCTTGGGATGGTGAAAGCCAAATCCCTAGTTGATTCAAAAGTTCTTTCAGGCACTTGCCTTCTTGAATATGCCCAGATTGTTACTGAAGGTGGAGAGGAGTCTCTGGCCAGCAAAAACACGCACAAAAATTTTGGGAAGGCCAAGCCTGCATTCCTACTCCTACATGACCATGGCAGTTCCAAGACCCAAGCTCAAGAGTAAAAGAGGCAAAGGATGGTGCTGAAGGAGGTCCATGTGTTTTGCAGGCCAGGCAGTCACAGGGACCAGACCCGGGTGGACACCGTGTGCACCTACAGCCAGGAGCCCTCGGCTGCGCCTTTGGACAGGGTGGGGCTGTACCACCAAGTGAGCAACAAGACCAGAGGCATCACCCAGCTGGGCCCCTACAGCCTGCACAAGGACAGCCTCTACGTCAACGGTGACCGCCGCTCCTCCCTCGGCCTCCTCTGCTCTCCCCTGCCAGCCCTCCCCCAGTGCTGCCCCTTGCCCAGCTCCAGCTGCTGACCCTCTGTCTCTCTCTCTTTTCCCAGGATACAACGAGCAGCCCGTGCTGACCAGTGAGTACATTGCAGGCGTGGGATGGGGTCACAAGTTGGCCAGTGCCTCACTGGGGTCTCTGGTAGGCCATTAGAGACAAAGGCCTAAAAACCTTCACATTAAAACTCAGGTTGCTGACAGCATTTTCCATGGAGAGCAGGGCTGGTTAAGATACCTCAATTTCCAACTAGAGCCCTGACGCTCATTCTGTTTCCCCTGGTTACTTTCCATCTGTGCTTCTTGCAGCTCCCACCCATCCACCAACAACCACAGCTGCTGCCCTTGAGCGTTTCACCATCAACTTCACCATCACCAACCTCCCCTACACTTCTGACCTGGACAATCCTGACTCAGCCAAGTTCAGAGCTACTCGAAGGGTTATGAACACCCTGGTAGGTCAACCAGCACTGGGAAGGTGACTTTCGCTGCCTGGGCTCTGTACACATAGAGGGAGAGCACTGAGATTGTCAGTGGCTTAACTGGGAAACCTTTTCCCTTTGCAGCTCGACCGCCTGCTGAAGGAAAGCAGCATTGGCCCTGTTTTCCGTGGATGTGAAACAACAGACTTCAGGTATGAATGGCCCTCCAGCGTGCCTTAGCAGTTCCCCTGATTATGTAGGGGGACCAGTCATGGTTTTCTTCTCTGCCTTTCTAGAGAAAGGGCATTCTCTGTCCTTCTTAAGATCTTCTTCCTCTTGGGCCTCTCTCTTACATCTCTCCCTCACGTGCTGAACTCTCCTCTTTGGGGGATGTAGGCCCAATTTGAAGTTGACTCCAAAGTTCTTCCGGGCCCTCTCCTTCCTGAATATGCCTATATTGTTATGGAATTGAGAGATCAATGTCCAGTCACCAAACACACTCAAATTTTGGGAGGAAAATCTTGCATTCCCACTCTGAAGTGACCAGGGCAGTTTTAAGAGCAGGCTCAAGAGGAAAAGAGGCAAAGGATGGTACTGAAGGCGGTCCCTGTGTTTTGCAGGCCAGGCAGTCACAGGGACCGGACCCGGGTGGACGCCGTGTGCACCTACAGCCAGGAGCCCTCGGCTGCGCCTTTGGACAGGGTGGGGCTGTACCACCAAGTGAGCAACAAGACCAGAGGCATCACCCAGCTGGGCCCCTACAGCCTGCACAAGGACAGCCTCTACGTCAACGGTGACCGCCGCTTCTCCCTCGGCCTCCTCTGCT
Source organism: Zosterops lateralis (assembly GCF_965231275.1). Classification (NCBI taxonomy): domain Eukaryota; kingdom Metazoa; phylum Chordata; class Aves; order Passeriformes; family Zosteropidae; genus Zosterops; species Zosterops lateralis. Next base: position 1,914,852 of record NC_139789.1, read on the forward strand.
CTCCCCTGCCAGCCCTCCCCCAGTGCTGCCCCTTGCCCAGCCCCAGCTACTGACCCTCTGTCTCTCTCTCTCTTTTCCCAGGATACAACGAGCAGCCCGTGCTGACCAGTGAGTACCTTGCAGGATTGGGATGGGATCATGGGCAGCAAGTGCCTGCCTCACTGTGGTCCTTTTCCAGTATAGTAGGCCAGGGGCTGGGGCTTGATGTCCTGGGAACATTAGGAATGTCCCGCACTTCTCCAAGGAGAGCAAGGCTTCCTGAGAATGTCTATTATTCTCTAACCAGATGTATAACAACCAAGTCTTTCTCATTCCTCATGAATGTTTCTTCCAGCTCCCACCCATCCATCAACAACCACAGCTGCTGCCCTTGAGCATTTCACCATCAACTTCACCATCACCAACCTCCCCTACACTTCTGACCTGGACAATCCTGACTCAGCCAAGTTCAGAGCTACTCGAAGGGTTATGAACACTCTGGTAAGTCAACCAGCACTGGGAAGGTGACTTTTGCTGCCTGGGCTCTGTACACATAGAGGGTGAGCACTGAGATTGTCAATGGCTTAACTGGTAAACCTTTTCCCTTTGCAGCTCGACCGCCTGCTGAAGGAAAGCAGCATTGGCCCTGTTTTCCGTGGATGTGAAACAACAGACTTCAGGTATGAATGGCCCTCCAGCGTGCCTTAGCAGTTCCCCTGATTATGTAGGGGAACCAGTCATGGTTTTCTTCTCTGCTTTTCTGGAGAAAGGGCATTCTCTGTCCTTCTTAAGATCTTCTTCCTCTTGGGCCTCTCTCTTACATCTCTCCCTCACGTGCTGAACTCTCCTCTTTGGGGGATGTAGGCCCAATCCGAAGTTGCCTCCAAAGTTCTTCCAGGCCCTCTCCTTCCTGAATATGCCTATATTGTTATGGAATTGGGAGATCAATGTCCAGTCACCAAACACACTAAAATTTTGGGAAGGCCAAGCCTGTATTCCTACTCCTACATGACCATGGCAGTTCCAAGACCCAAGCTCAAGAGGAAAAGAGGCAAAGGATGGTGCTGAAGGAGGTCCCTGTGTTTTGCAGGCCAGGCAGTCACAGGGACCAGACCCGGGTGGACGCCGTGTGCACCTACAGCCAGGAGCCCTCGGCTGCGCCTTTGGACAGGGTGGGGCTGTACCACCAAGTGAGCAACAAGACCAGAGGCATCACCCAGCTGGGCCCCTACAGCCTGCACAAGGACAGCCTCTACGTCAACGGTGACTGCCGCTCCTCCCTCGGCCTCCTCTGCTCTCCCCTGCCAGCCCTCCCCCAGTGCTGCCCCTTGCCCAGCCCCAGCTCCTGACCCTCTGTCTCTCTCTCTCTTTTCCCAGGATACAACGAGCAGCCCGTGTTGACCAGTGAGTACCTCACAGGGTCACGATTGGATTGTAGCACAGCAAGCACCTCACTGGGGCCTTTTTACAACTGTGTCGGCCAGGGGCTGGTGATTGGGTTCCTAGGGACACTGGGCACATCCTGCCCTTCTCCAGGGGAGCAGGGCTTCCTGAGGACATCTCTACTTCTCTAGCCAGAGCTGTAACAACCAAGTCTTGTGCTTTCTCATTCCCCCTCTGTGCTTTTTCCAGCTCCCACTCATCCACCAACAACCACAGCTGCTGCCCTTGAGCGTTTCACTGTCAACTTCACCATCACCAACCTCCCCTACACTTCTGACCTGGTCAATCCTGACTCAGCCAAGTTCAGAGCTACTCGAAGGGTTATGAACACTCTGGTAAGTCGACCAGCACTGGGAAATTGTCTTTCCCTCCCTGGGGCTCTCTAAACGTGTACAGTGTGCAGTGAGATGGCCATGCCCTAACTGGGAAACTTTTCCCTTTGCAGCTCGACCGCCTGTTGAAGGAAAGCAGCATTGGCCCTGTTTTCCGTGGATGTGAAACAACAGACTTCAGGTATGAGTGGCCCTCCAGTATGTTTTGGCAGTTCCCCTGAATATGTATGAGGATCGGTCATGGGCATCTTCTCTGCTTTTCTGCAGCAAGGATATTCTCTGTCTTTCCTAGGACCTTCTTACACTTGTACTCTCTCTTACGTCTCCCCCTCACATGCTGTACTCTCCTCTTGGGGTGGTGAAAGCCAAATCCCTAGTTGATTCATAAGTTCTTTCAGGCACTTGCCTTCTTGAATATGCCCAGATTGTTACTGAAGGTGGAGAGCAGTCTGTGGCCAGCAAACACGCACAAAAATTTTGGGAAGGCCAAGCCTGGATTCCTACTCCTACATGACTATGGCAGTTCCAAGACCCAAGCTCAAGAGGAAAAGAGGCAAAGGATGGTGCTGAAGGAGGCCCCTGTGTTTTGCAGGCCAGGCAGTCACAGGGACCAGACCCGGGTGGACGCCGTGTGCACCTACAGCCAGGAGCCCTCGGCTGCGCCTTTGGACAGGGTGGGGCTGTACCACCAAGTGAGCAACAAGACCAGAGGCATCACCCAGCTGGGCCCCTACAGCCTGCACAAGGACAGCCTCTACGTCAACGGTGACCGCCGCTCCTCCCTCGGCCTCCTCTGCTCTCCCCTGCCAGCCCTCCCCCAGTGCTGCCCCTTGCCCAGCCCCAGCTGCTGACCCTCTGTCTCTCTCTCTTTTCCCAGGATACAACGAGCAGCCCGTGCTGACCAGTGAGTATTTCACAAGATTGAGATGGGATCACAATATAGGAAGTGCCTCACGGGTGTCTTTTTGTGACACAGTAGGCCTGGGGTTGGGGATGGAGGTCCTGGGAACATGGGGAGCCGCCCAGCCTTCCACATGTGGTGGAGAGCTACTCAGAGACTGTTCTACTTACTCAGCCAGAGCTTTAACAACTAACTTATTTCTCCTTCTTATTTCCCATCTGTGCTTCTTCCAGCTCCCACCCAGCCACCAACAACCACAGCTGCTGCCCTTGAGCGTTTCACCGTAAACTTCACCATCACCAACCTCCCCTACACTTCTGACCTGGAGAATCCTGACTCAGCCAAGTTCAGAGCTACTCGAAGGGTTATGAACACTCTGGTAAGTGCATCATAACTTGGACATATTCCTGCCCCCACTGTAATGATGTGCTTGGAGGGAAAGCAGAGAAGTGTTCATGGCTTAACGAGGAAACATTTCTCTTTGCAGCTCGACCGCCTCTTGAAGGAAAGCAGCATTGGCCCTGTTTTCCATGGATGTGATACAACAGACTTCAGGTATGAATTGAAACCCAATGTCTCTTTGAAATTACCTCCCTAATAAATGGATCAGTCATGCTCATATTCCCCTTTTTTATAGAGGGCAGCACATTCTCACTAATTCCGTCCTGCCCAGAGAGTTTTCTCTGATTTCCAGACTGGTTAGACATTCTCCTCACAGCCTGTAATCTCAAGGTGCTTGTGGTCTAACCTTGAGAAGACTCTTGGTCCGGCATTGATTTCTTGTTTCGTAAAATGCCCTTGGGGATTAATTAAGGAGGAGAGTTTAAACAGAAAAACAAACGGCCATATTTTGGGAAGGCAGAGCTTGCATTGCAACTCAGAAATGGCAATGGCAGCACCAACAGCCACCCCTGGATAGAGAATATGCAGAGGAGAATTTCTGAGGGATGTCCCTGTGTTTTGCAGGCCAGGCAGTCACAGGGAACAGACCCGGGTGGACGCCGTGTGCACCTACAGCAAGGAGCCCTCGGCTGCACCTTTGGACAGGGTGGGGCTGTACCACCAAGTGAGCAACAAGACCAGAGGCATCACCCAGCTGGGCCCCTACAGCCTGCACAAGGACAGCCTCTACGTCAACGGTGACCGCCGCTCCTCCCTCGGCCTCCTCTGCTCTCCCCTGCCAGTCCTCCCCCAGTGCTGCCCCTTGCCCAGCCCCAGCTGCTGACCCTCTGTTTCTCTCTCTTTTTCCAGGATACAATGAGCAGCCCGTGCTGACCAGTGAGTACCTTGCAGGTGTGCGATGGCACCAGGAGGCAACAAATGCCTCAGACTGGCCTTCATTGTGCTGGTTGAGGCTGGGGTCTCAGGCATGATAGGACATGGAGTGTCTCCCTGGCATCCCAATGGAGAGGAAAGCTGGAAGGGGACCTCTATGTTTTTATCCAGGGCCCTGACACCTTGGATTTTACCCCTTGTCATTCACCATCTGTGTTTCTTCCAGCTACCACCCATCCACCAACAACCACAGCTGCTGCCCTTGGGCGTTTCACCGTCAACTTCACCATCACCAACCTCCCCTACACTTCTGACCTGGACAATCCTGACTCAGCCAAGTTCAGAGCTACTCGAAGGGTTATGAACACTCTGGTAAGTCAACCAGCACTGGGAAGGTGACTTTTGCTGCCTGGGCTCTGTACACATAGAGGGTGAGCACTGAGATTGTCAATGGCTTAACTGGTAAACCTTTTCCCTTTGCAGCTCGACCGCCTGCTGAAGGAAAGCAGCATTGGCCCTGTTTTCCGTGGATGTGAAACAACAGACTTCAGGTATGAATGGCCCTCCAGCGTGCCTTAGCAGTTCCCCTGATTATGTAGGGGAACCAGTCATGGTTTTCTTCTCTGCTTTTCTGGAGAAAGGGCATTCTCTGTCCTTCTTAAGATCTTCTTCCTCTTGGGCCTCTCTCTTACATCTCTCCCTCACGTGCTGAACTCTCCTCTTTGGGGGATGTAGGCCCAATCCGAAGTTGCCTCCAAAGTTCTTCCAGGCCCTCTCCTTCCTGAATATGCCTATATTGTTATGGAATTGGGAGATCAATGTCCAGTCACCAAACACACTAAAATTTTGGGAAGGCCAAGCCTGTATTCCTACTCCTACATGACCATGGCAGTTCCAAGACCCAAGCTCAAGAGGAAAAGAGGCAAAGGATGGTGCTGAAGGAGGTCCCTGTGTTTTGCAGGCCAGGCAGTCACAGGGACCAGACCCGGGTGGACGCCGTGTGCACCTACAGCCAGGAGCCCTCGGCTGCGCCTTTGGACAGGGTGGGGCTGTACCACCAAGTGAGCAACAAGACCAGAGGCATCACCCAGCTGGGCCCCTACAGCCTGCACAAGGACAGCCTCTACGTCAACGGTGACTGCCGCTCCTCCCTCGGCCTCCTCTGCTCTCCCCTGCCAGCCCTCCCCCAGTGCTGCCCCTTGCCCAGCCCCAGCTCCTGACCCTCTGTCTCTCTCTCTCTTTTCCCAGGATACAACGAGCAGCCCGTGTTGACCAGTGAGTACCTCACAGGGTCACGATTGGATTGTAGCACAGCAAGCACCTCACTGGGGCCTTTTTACAACTGTGTCGGCCAGGGGCTGGTGATTGGGTTCCTAGGGACACTGGGCACATCCTGCCCTTCTCCAGGGGAGCAGGGCTTCCTGAGGACATCTCTACTTCTCTAGCCAGAGCTGTAACAACCAAGTCTTGTGCTTTCTCATTCCCCCTCTGTGCTTTTTCCAGCTCCCACTCATCCACCAACAACCACAGCTGCTGCCCTTGAGCGTTTCACTGTCAACTTCACCATCACCAACCTCCCCTACACTTCTGACCTGGTCAATCCTGACTCAGCCAAGTTCAGAGCTACTCGAAGGGTTATGAACACTCTGGTAAGTCGACCAGCACTGGGAAATTGTCTTTCCCTCCCTGGGGCTCTCTAAACGTGTACAGTGTGCAGTGAGATGGCCATGCCCTAACTGGGAAACTTTTCCCTTTGCAGCTCGACCGCCTGTTGAAGGAAAGCAGCATTGGCCCTGTTTTCCGTGGATGTGAAACAACAGACTTCAGGTATGAGTGGCCCTCCAGTATGTTTTGGCAGTTCCCCTGAATATGTATGAGGATCGGTCATGGGCATCTTCTCTGCTTTTCTGCAGCAAGGATATTCTCTGTCTTTCCTAGGACCTTCTTACACTTGTACTCTCTCTTACGTCTCCCCCTCACATGCTGTACTCTCCTCTTGGGGTGGTGAAAGCCAAATCCCTAGTTGATTCATAAGTTCTTTCAGGCACTTGCCTTCTTGAATATGCCCAGATTGTTACTGAAGGTGGAGAGCAGTCTGTGGCCAGCAAACACGCACAAAAATTTTGGGAAGGCCAAGCCTGGATTCCTACTCCTACATGACTATGGCAGTTCCAAGACCCAAGCTCAAGAGGAAAAGAGGCAAAGGATGGTGCTGAAGGAGGCCCCTGTGTTTTGCAGGCCAGGCAGTCACAGGGACCAGACCCGGGTGGACGCCGTGTGCACCTACAGCCAGGAGCCCTCGGCTGCGCCTTTGGACAGGGTGGGGCTGTACCACCAAGTGAGCAACAAGACCAGAGGCATCACCCAGCTGGGCCCCTACAGCCTGCACAAGGACAGCCTCTACGTCAACGGTGACCGCCGCTCCTCCCTCGGCCTCCTCTGCTCTCCCCTGCCAGCCCTCCCCCAGTGCTGCCCCTTGCCCAGCCCCAGCTGCTGACCCTCTGTCTCTCTCTCTTTTCCCAGGATACAACGAGCAGCCCGTGCTGACCAGTGAGTATTTCACAAGATTGAGATGGGATCACAATATAGGAAGTGCCTCACGGGTGTCTTTTTGCGACACAGTAGGCCTGGGGTTGGGGATGGAGGTCCTGGGAACATGGGGAGCCGCCCAGCCTTCCACATGTGGTGGAGAGCTACTCAGAGACTGTTCTACTTACTCAGCCAGAGCTTTAACAACTAACTTATTTCTCCTTCTTATTTCCCATCTGTGCTTCTTCCAGCTCCCACCCAGCCACCAACAACCACAGCTGCTGCCCTTGGGCGTTTCACCGTCAACTTCACCATCACCAACCTCCCCTACACTTCTGACCTGGAGAATCCTGACTCAGCCAAGTTCAGAGCTACTCGAAGGGTTATGAACACTCTGGTAAGTCAACCAGCACTGGGAGATACTCATGTCCCCACTCTACTCATCACCTTGGATGGAATGCAGAGAGCTGGTCATGGCTAAACTGGGAAATCTCTTTCCCTGGCAGCTCGACCGCCTGCTGAAGCAAAGCAGCATTGGCCCTGTTTTCCATGGTTGTGATACAACAGACTTCAGGTATGTGTTGCACCTCAGTCTCCTTTTGCAAAGTTGTCCCTCACATAACGGAGCTGGTGACACTCATGTTCCCCTTTTTGCTGGAGGCAGGATGTTTTCCCTAATGCCTCCCTGCCTGGATCTTCTCCCTGTTGTCCTTCTCTCTTAGAACACTTTCTCATGGGCTTTACTCTCATCTTGAGGTAGTGAAGGGTTTTAAATTACGTGGAAACACCTAGAATGACCTCAAGTTCCATCCAGGCTTTCTCCTCCATGAAGTGTCCCAGGGCTTTCTGGGAGCTGGAGAGCCCTCAAATACAAACATCTGGGGAAAGCAGGGCTTGATATCCCACTCCGAATTGGACACAGCAGGACCTGGGCCCAGCCGTGAGGAGACAAAGAGCAGAGGAGGGTGTTGAGGGACGTCTCTGTGTTTTGCAGGCCAGGCAGTCACAGGGACCAGACCCGGGTGGACGCCGTGTGCACCTACAGCCAGGAGCCCTCGGCTGCGCCTTTGGACAGGGTGGGGCTGTACCACCAAGTGAGCAACAAGACCAGAGGCATCACCCAGCTGGGCCCCTACAGCCTGCACAAGGACAGCCTCTACGTCAACGGTGACCGCCGCTCCTCCCTCGGCCTCCTCTGCTCTCCCCTGCCAGCCCTCCCCCAGTGCTGCCCCTTGCCCAGCCCCAGCTCCTGACCCTCTGTCTCTCTCTCTTTTCCCAGGATACAATGAGCAGATGCTGCTGACCAGTGAGTACCTTGCAGGAGTGGGATGGGATCATAGGGCAGCAAGTGCCTCACTGGGGTCTTTTTGCAATACATTAGGCCAGGGGCCAGAGTGGGAGGTCCTGGGAACATGAGGAGCCTTTCAGCCCTCCCCACGGAGAGATAGGTTTCCTGGAGACCTCTCTACTTGTCCAACCAGAGCTTTAGCACCCAAGACTTTCCTCGTTGTCATTTCCCATCTGTGTTTCTTGCAGCTCCCACTCATCCACCAACAACCACAGCTGCTGCCCTTGAGCGTTTCACCGTCAACTTCACCATCACCAATCTCCCATACACTTCTGACCTGGAGAATCCTGACTCAGCCAAGTTCAGAGCTACACGAAGGGTTATGAACATGATGGTAAGTGGATCAGCACTGAGCCACATCCTTTACCTCATTGACCTCAGCAGCTTGGAAGCAGTGCCCAGAGCTGGCCATGGCATAACTGTGAAATCTGTTCCCTTGGCAGATTGATCGCATGCTGAAGGAAAGCAGCATTGGCCCTGTTTTCCATAGATGTGAAGCAACAGGCTTCAGGTATGGGCTGCACCCCAGTGTCCCTGTGCAAGGCCCACACTCCCATAACAGGTCCGGGGCTGGGCCAGAGAACACTCATGTTCTCCTCCTTGTGGAGGCACGTCCTTCTCACTGGTGCTGTCCTTCTTCAGGATGTTCTCCCTGATGCCACTTCCTGTTAGAGGTCCCCGTCTAACCCCAGACTCTCATCTTCGCAGGGTGTAGGCTAAGATAATTTAGTAAAGTCGGGACTATATTTTACATCCTTCCAGGCACTCTCTTTGATCCCAGAGCATTAGTAAAGATGCAGCGCAGTATCAATCCACCAAACACCACACATTTTGGGAAGGCATACCTAGCATTTCAACTTTAAAATGGCTATGAAAGCACTAAGACCTTGCCTTTAAGAGAGACTGTGCAGAGGAGGGTGCTCAAGGGGGTCCCTGTGTTTTGCAGGCCAGGCAGTCACAGGGACCAGACCTGGGTGGACACCGTGTGCACCTACAGCCAGGAGCCCTCGGCTGCGCCTTTGGACCGGGTGGGGCTGTACCACCAAGTGAGCAACAAGACCAGAGGCATCACCCAGCTGGGCCCCTACAGCCTGCACAAGGACAGCCTCTACGTCAACGGTGACTGCCGCTCCTCCCTCGGCCTCCTCTGCTCTCCCCTGCCAGCCCTCCCCCAGTGCTGCCCCTTGCCCAGCCCCAGCTGCTGACCCTCTGTCTCTCTCTCTCTTTTCCCAGGATACAACGAGCAGCCCGTGCTGACCAGTGAGTTCCTTGCAGGTGTGCGATGGCACCAGGAGGCAACAAATGCCTCAGACTGGCCTTCATTGTGCTGGTTGAGGCTGGGGTCTCAGGCATGATATGCTGGGGACATGGAGTGTCTCCCTGGCATCCCAATGGAGAGGAAAGCTGGAAGGGGACCTCTATGTTTTTATCCAGGGCCCTGACACCTTGGATTTTACCCCTTGTCATTCACCATCTGTGTTTCTTCCAGCTACCACCCATCCACCAACAACCACAGCTGCTGCCCTTGAGCGTTTCACCGTCAACTTCACCATCACCAACCTCCCCTACACTTCTGACCTGGACAATCCTGACTCAGCCAAGTTCAGAGCTACTCGAAGGGTTATGAACACTCTGGTAAGTCAACCAGCACTGGGAGATATTCATGTCCTCACTCTACTCATCACCTTGGATGGAGTGCAGAGAGCTGGTCATGGCTAAACTGGGAAATCTCTTTCCCTGGCAGCTCGACCGCCTGCTGAAGCAAAGCAGCATTGGCCCTGTTTTCCATGGATGTGATACAACAGACTTCAGGTATGTGTTGCACCTCAGTCTCCTTTTGCAAAGTTGTCCCTCACATAACGGAGCTGGTGACACACATGGTCTCCTCTTTGATGGAGGCAGGATGTTTTCCCTAATGCCTCCCTGCCTGGATCTTCTCCCTGTTGTCCTTCTCTCTTAGAACACTTTCTCATGGGCTTTACTCTCATCTTGAGGTAGTGAAGGGTTTTAAATTATGTGGAAACACCTAGAATGACCTCAAGTTCCATCCAGGCTTTCTCCTCCATGAAGTGTCCCAGGACTTTCTGGGAGCTGGAGAGCCCTCAAATACAAACATCTGGGGAAGGCAGGGCTTGATATCCCACTCCGAATTGGACACAGCAGGACCTGGGCCCAGCCGTGAGGAGACAAAGAGCAGAGGAGGGTGTTGAGGGACGTCTCTCTGTTTTGCAGGCCAGGCAGTCACAGGGACCAGACCTGGGTGGACGCCGTGTGCACCTACAGCCAGGAGCCCTCGGCTGCGCCTTTGGACAGGGTGGGGCTGTACCACCAAGTGAGCAACAAGACCAGAGGCATCACCCAGCTGGGCCCCTACAGCCTGCACAAGGACAGCCTCTACGTCAACGGTGACCGCCGCTTCTCCCTCGGCCTCCTCTGCTCTCCCCTGCCAGCCCTCCCCCAGTGCTGCCCCTTGCCCAGCCCCAGCTCCTGACCCTCTGTCTCTCTCTCTTTTCCCAGGATACAACGAGCAGCCCGTGCTGACCAGTGAGTACCTTGCAGGATTGGGATGGGATCATGGGCAGCAAGTGCCTGCCTCACTGTGGTCCTTTTCCAGTATAGTAGGCCAGGGGCTGGGGCTTGATGTCCTGAGGACATTAGGAATGTCCCGCACTTCTCCAGGGAGAGCAAGGCTTCCTGAGGACATCTCTACTTCTCTAGCCAGATCTATAACAACCAAGTCTTCCTCTTTCTCATTCCTCATGTGTGTTTCTTGCAGCTCCCACCCAGCCACCAACAACCACAGCTGCTGCCCTTGAGCGTTTCACCATCAACTTCACCATCACCAACCTCCCCTACACTTCTGACCTGGACAATCCTGACTCAGCCAAGTTCAGAGCTACTCGAAGGGTTATGAACACCCTGGTAAGTCAACCAGCACTGGGAGATACTCATGTCCCCACTCTACTCATCACCTTGGATGGAGTGCAGAGAGCTGGTCATGGCTAAACTGGGAAATCTCTTTCCCTGGCAGCTCGACCGCCTGCTGAAGCAAAGCAGCATTGGCCCTGTTTTCCGTGGATGTGATACAACAGGCTTCAGGTATGTGTTGCACCTCAGTCTCCTTTTGCAAGGTTGTCCCTCACATAATGGAGCTGGTGACACTCATGTTCCCCTCTTTGCTGGAGGCAGGATGTTGTCCTCAATGCCCCCCTGCCTGGAGTTTCCCTCTAATGCCCTTCACTCTTAGAACACTTTTTCACTGGCTTTACTCTCATCTTGGGGTAGTGAAGGGTTTTAGATTATGTGGTAACCCCTAGAATGACTTCATGTTCCTTCAACCCCCTCTCATTCATGAAGTGTCCCAGGGCTTTCCTGGAGCTGGAGAGCAGTGGCCAGCCCTCAAATACACACATCTGGGGAAAGCAGGGCTTGATATCCCACTCTGAATGGACACAGAAGGACCTGGGCCCAGCCGTGAGGAGACAAAGAGCAGAGGAGCGTGCTCAAGGGGGTCCCTGTGTTTTGCAGGCCAGGCAGTCACAGGGACCAGACCCGGGTGGACGCCGTGTGCACCTACAGCAAGGAGCCCTCGGGTGCACCTTTGGACAGGGTGGGGCTGTACCACCAAGTGAGCAACAAGACCAGAGGCATCACCCAGCTGGGCCCCTACAGCCTGCACAAGGACAGCCTCTACGTCAACGGTGACAATTTTTTTTTCTTTAATTTTCATATACTTCATTTTCTATATTTAAATGGTTTCATATCTTCTTGTATTCATACTCCAAGTCATTACTTTGCTTTTAGTATTTTTTCTTCTCTCAGGCTCTTTTAGCTCTCATTCTTTATGCTGTGTTTACCGTGCCTTCTTCTACAGTCTACATATAATTTTACCTCCTTCTATGTATTTTTTTTAATATAGTAAAATTAAGCTTTTTCAAGTATAGTTTTTATGCTACACTAATTTAAAGTATTCCATTTATGAACATCTCCCCAAATATAGGGATTGACCTCTCAAGGTGAAGTAACAGCACTAGAACTTATCACCACTTGACAAAATTATGCATAAATTTTCCATGTAGAAGTTAAACGATGCCTTGGCCATGGCTGTGTGGTTGGATCTTGATGATCTCTAAGTTCCCTTCTACCCCAACCCATTCTGTGATTCTAAACTGGATTTAGGGAATCTGTAAATTCCCTCGTAACATTCTGAGGAAAGGCAGAATTCTGTGCTCTGATAAGAAAAGCAGCACCTTGCCAATAAGTAGTGTGCATTTATGCCTGGACAGTCACCAAATCAACCTTTCCTAGGAAATGTGTACACAAGAGCTCTCAGACATGTTCTGTATTCTAGTGTGTGCCAAACCTTCCCAACTGTCAGGCACTTCCTCAAATCCTGTCCCTTTTCTTCTCCCCACAGGTCATCATGAAGTGCAGCCTGAAATATGTAAGTACTGTTAAAGAGAATTTGAGGGGTGGGAAGATTATTACTAATTAACAACAGCCAAAACAGCAAGTTGGATTAATCAAGCAAGAGCACACTGCTGGTCTATAAAACAGTGTTAAGATAATTTGTGAGCCTCTTAGGGAACCACAGCTAATATAGCCTTGAAGCCACCTAGAATATCTGGGAATTTTAACTAGAGTGTTTCCTCTTGAGATGTTGAACATAAATGTCATTTTCAAACAATAACTTTCCTTTCCCATTACAGCTGCTGATCAAAGCACCCAAACTCTGGCACCAGCAGTAAAGAACTTCACCCTGAACTTCACCATAACCAACCTCCGGTTCACTGCAGATTTGCAGAACCCCAATTCCAGGAGATTCAAGTCAACAGAAAAAGTCATGTACCACTATGTGAGTCTCTGAAACAATGCCCTGCTGGGGCACAGTTCTCTCAGCATCTCTCATCTCTTACCTTCACGGGGACATTTTGCTTACTTCCATGTTGTTATTCCATTTCCAGGTTGATCCTTTACTCCAAGGTAGCAGCATTGGCCCAGCTTACATTGGCTGCAAAGTAACGGCATTCAGGTAAGAGCCACGTCTGGAAAAAGTCCGCATTCCCTGCTTCTTAAAATTCACATTTCTCAGCATTTAACTCATCTCTGCGTATTTTCTTATGTGGTAGCAATGTCTGAGGGTTTTTTCTGATGCCTCTCTTTGACAGTATACTAGAAGATAGATTTCCCAGTAGTGATTAAACCAATGCCTCATTTCCTAGGTCCACAAAGAACAGGGATGACACAGGAGTAGATGCCATGTGCAGCTGTAGGGATGGGCCTTCAGATCCCAAATTCGACAGAACAACCATTTACCATGAGCTGAGCAAAATGACCAATGGCATTACCAAGCTGGGACACTACAGCCTCAACAGCCAGAGCCTCTACGTCAATGGTAATGAGACCTTCTCAAGGCATTTTTCTTAATAAAATTGTAGATTCCCTGTCCCTGGAGGTGTTTAAGGCCATGTGGGAGGGCACTCTGAGCATCCTGGTCTAGTCAAAGCTGTTCCTGTCCAGGGCAGAGAGGTAGAACTGGATGGTCCTTAAAGTCCTGTCAGTCTCAAACCATTCTGGGATTCTGTGTTGGAATCATGGAACCATTATGGCTGGAGAAGACCTCTGAGATCAAATCCAACCTTCAGTGTTGACACAGACTAATTTGAAATTAGAATGAAGAACATTTAATTCACCTCTCAAAACAGAGAACAAAAATTAGAGGGCAAAACCCTGTCAGTCACCAAGTTAAAAGTCCTGAATTCAGTAACCACAATCTTGTAATGCAATCCCCTGTATTTAGTCCTGCTGAGACTTTCTTGGATTATTTCCCTAATAATTTTCCACTTGTCTTTCAGGTTACAATGAACCTCACAGTCCATCCTGTAAGTATATTTAAAGCCAAATACAGGTTAAGGCTACTTAAAGGCATAAACTGATTTTCTTTCCTGCAGATTTGGCAATGTGTGTAACATTGCAAAATGTCTAAAGGGTGGGACCCCGTTCACATGGGTTTTTTCTCTAAGAACCCCAGTTACAGCAATGCCTTATGAAGATCCTGTTCTTATTTTATCATTGTCATTTTTTGTTCTCTCTTGCAGCAGTAAAATCAATCACCACACAAAGCCCAGGAGCAGCCACAGAGCACTTCACCCTGAACTTCACCATAACCAACCTCATGTTCACCACAGACCTGCAGACACCAAATTCCCGTAAATTCCAGTCCACTGAGAAAATAATGAAACACTATGTAAGCCAAAATTCTGTTGTTTTTCACTGAAATCACCCAGGATTTTGGGGCTCCTGTAGTCACAAAGACTTTTCCTTGCCAGGCTGACTCCCTGCTTCAGAAGAGCAGCATTGGCCCCCATTTCACTGGCTGCAAAGTGACGGGATTCAGGTGAGCAATAACCACAGAGATTCACTTGGAACTGCAGCAAATGGATTTCCTTACATTTGACTGGCACTTTAATAATTGTTCTCCTTTTTCAAGTAGTTGCTTTCATTATAAAAAAGCTTCATTTTGTATGGTCTTTATCTTACCAAGCCTTTTCCTTTGTAAGGCCGTATCTCGGTGGTTTCTGCAGCTGGTCTGAGAACTGTGGGCAGATTTATTTGGAGGGGTTTTTAATCACATCAAAACAAACAAACAAACAACACGCCCCCAAAATATTTTTAATAACTAACAGAAGCTCTACGATATTAAATTCCTCAGGCCTGGGAAGAACAGGGATAGCACAGGAGTGGACACCATCTGCAGCTATGGAAAGGGCACCCAGGTGCCCAAGTTTAACCCAGCTGAGGTTTACCAAGAGCTGAAGAGAATGACAAATGGCATCACCAAGTTGGGAATCTACAGCCTGGAAAACAAGAGCCTCTATGTCAATGGTGAGTGTTTGATTTTCCCACTCCTCCATGCACTGGAGCAGTCTGGGACCACCTTAGCTCTCAGGGATCACCTCAAAGTTAAAAAAGTCACCTTAAGGAGGGTCTGAAGTCTTCTGCATAATTTCTCTGTGTAAGATCAAGTGTAAGATTTAACATCTTTCCACGCTGACATTTTTGAAGATTTTAATTTCTATTATACATTGAAGAGTGACCTTAGTCTTGACCTCAGTCATTCACCTGCCTGCGAACACTTCACCTGATTCCTTTCCACAGTGTTCAGTTAAACATTGGCACACACATTTTCTCATTGTAGCCTTGCTCTTCCAAAGCACGTAGCTCTGCCTAAGCTTTGTTTGTTTAACACATTCACACCCTTGGGGCCTGGTTCTGATGATTCACTCCCAAGTCATCCTTTTAATCACCCCCTCTCCACTTCCATTCTCCGAGGTGGGTGCTCTCTTACATAACCCTTTCTCTTGCATTTACTTTCCAGGTTACAACGAACCCCTTGAGAGATCCCGTAAGTATTTTGCCAAATTCATTTTGCCACGTTCATTTCAGGGGAAGCTCTCAAAGGAGCAATGTTCTGAGAAAATCAGAGGGGAAGAGATTATTTAGAGTAGCCTTGAGGTGTGCTGGGATTAGGAATGTTTTGAAAGTGAAAACAGCATTTTTTGTAGGAAATTCCTAATCCTTCTCCCCTTTGATTACAGCCCGGAGCACCACAGCTGCACCAAAACCAACATCCAGAAATTTCACACTTAACTTCACCTTGACCAACTTCCGCTACAGTTCAGATCTGAATGCCCCAAATTCCCGCAGATTCCTTTCCACAGTGAAAGTTATGAACCACTATGTGAGTCTGGCTCTGCTTGTGCCCCTTTTGGGTCTTGGTGGTGACCTCAACCCACCTGCTTTAAACTCAGGATGTGATTCCCAGCTCTCAATTGTCCTCTTTTTTGACAGCTTGACTCTCTTTTTAAGAGAAGCAGCATAAGCTCTGCCTACACGGGATGTAAAGCCATGAGATTTAGGTAAGATTTGGAATTCCAGAATCACAGGATGGGTCAGGTTTGAAGGGACCTCAGTGGGTCACCCGGTCCCATCTCCCTGCTCCAGCAAGGTCATCCTAGGGAGCACATAGATTGTGTCCAGATGGCTCTGGAATATCTCCAGGGAGGAGATTCCACAACTTTTCTGGAAAATCTGTTCCAGTGCCTGGTGACTGCACAAGGAAGTTCTTCCTTATGCTCATGAAGTTCTGGGCATCAGTTCCTGCCTTGTTCCTCTTGTCTTATTCCTCAGCACCCAAGAGCAGAGCCTGATCCCTGCAGACACTAAAAATACCTGAAAGAATACTAAAAGTGTCTGAAACACTAAAATACCTAAATATAAAACACCTAAAATACTCCTGAAATCGCAATGAACCATTTCTTTACCCACTCTCACACGCCTTCAGTTCGTGGCTGTTCTGAGGCCAGAAAACAGCAGCCAGTGACGCCTCCCTGTCCAGCCAGGAGTTTTTTTACCTGGTAAAATCCTTTTGGTATCTAAATGTCATCACCCCAGTTCTGGAGGGCCTGATGAAGGATGCAGGAGCCCATTGGCACTGATGGTTTGGTGTCTGTTCTAAAAACCTCTCAGGAAGTTGTGCCAGCAGAGCACTGTCCCAAAGAACATGCCTGACATTTCTCCCCAGGTCTGGAAGGCACAGGGATGACACAAAGGTGGATGCTGTGTGCAGCTACAGGGACAATGCCAGCCTGGCCAGGTTGGACAGAGAAAAGCTTTACCAGGAGCTGAGCACCATGACAAACAATGTCACCAAACTGGGCCACTACAGCCTGGACAGGAGCAGCCTGTATGTTGATGGTAAGAATCCATGGGGATAAAGAGGATTTGGGGATCTCCTGGAGATCATTCCTCATCACTGGGGCCTGAGCACTGAGGAACCCTTTGGTTTGCTGGTTTTAAGTTTGACACAATGATAAAACCAATCCTACAGGATATTGCCATGCTGGCAGCATTTCCATTCCTTAAATCAGACAAATTCCTGGCAAATTTCACTGTTACAGTGTATGATCTAAGCAGGGATGTATCTATATTGGTTTTATGATATGAACAGATGTCAAAATGAATTCACTCTACCCTTTTTATTCAGGTTTCACCCTCACAGACACAGCTGCCACCAAAAGGCCTCTTTTGACTGCAGTCAAACAGGGCTACAGACTGAGCTTTAGAATAGTCAATGAAAACCTCACCAACCCTGACTCCCAGTCTCCAGAATACAAAGCAGCAGTAGAAAGCATCACCAACAAGGTAAGGAGGTATTTGAGAATATGTCTGGCTGGCCAGTTTCTGAAGCAACTACCAAAGATTTATGTCTGAATCAAAAAAAAATTTAAAAATCAACATCTGGGAACAAAAATTTCTAGAATCTGGAAGATAAGATTGACTTTTGATTCAGTTTTGGTTTTAAGTTGTAACTGGTGGGCGTCATCCCTGCCCATGGCAGGGGACTGGGACTGGAGGATCTTAAAGGTCCCTTCCAACCCAAACCATAAACCTTGTGGTCTTATGAAACTCTCTCCAGCCAAAGACATTGACTGCAAAATGCCAGAGCTGATCTGTTAAATGAACGCAACCTCAGCATTTCACTCCCACACCCAGAAGTGCATCCATGGCCAATCCCTGCTGGCAAATCCCTGGTCAGCACATCCATGATTCATTCCTCGAATCCAATGTTTTCTCTTCAGCACCAACCCAATTTATCAACCTGATAAGTCCCTGATTGGGTGGGTTTTGCTCTCTTTGAGCTGTGGGTCTGTGAGGTTGGGATGTCACTCAGGACACTGCTCTCCATACTGGCATCCTGCTGGGATAAGGCAGGAATGTTTGCCAGGCTGGAAGTCAGACCCCACCACCAGAAGGTGCCAATTCCAAAGTAAAACCCAACCTCCATGAAATCCAACCAGCAAAAAATAACCCTGGTGTTTCTCCAGAGCTTAAACCCCTCCTGCTGGCCTAAAACCTCCACCACAGTGCCCAAACTCATTAATATTTAATGTGACATTTTAATTTCAGATGAATCTCCTGTACCGTCAGAGCGACCTGCGGGACCAGTTCCTGACCTGCCGGGTCACCGGGCTGAGGTCTGGGACAAAATCTGATTTGGTTTGAAGATTGCTGCACCCTGGCACTGTCCCCCTATGGCTGAGCACCACTGGCCCCTGTGGAATTCCTTCCTTCCATTCTCCTGTTGGAAACAGATGCCCTAAGGAGGCATTTTCAGGCTTCTCAAAATTCAGTTTGAATTTTTTTTGGACTAGGGTTTCTCAGTCACGGTTTCTGTAAGGCACCCTCAGGTCTCTGAGCATCCCAGGAATTACAGATTCCATCTTTTTACTGGGAATTGGTGATCCTGTGACCTCTGCACTCCTCTCAACTTGAACTCCACTAGATTTCAAAAGTGAGCTGTGGTGTCCTGCTCAGGAAGGAATAAAGCTTGGACAAGGGACCCTCCCACGGGGCTAAAGCTTTAAAAAACTAAAAGTGCTGCTCTTTCCTTGCATTCATGCAACACAAGCTAAATTTGTCCAGAGAAAAGGTTAAATTTTAATTCCTGTCCCTGTCCAAAGGAAAAGCCCCAACCAGCCCATTCCACACAATGATTCCACCACACATTTAAACCACTCAACCTTCAGAACAGCAGGAACCCTTCAGGAAACTCCTTCCCACAGCTTCCTGCCCATCCCATTTACCTCCAAACCTCTGTCCCTGTGCCCACAGGCCTGGATCCATAGTGGTCGACTGCCAGTGCTTCTTCCAGCCTGACCCCAACATCAACAGGGCCATGGTTGAAAGGACTTTCCAGGACAGGACCTCCAACACCACGGGGCTGTGGCTGGGGAGCAGCTACAGACTGCAGGAATTCTCAGTGGACAGTACGTGCATCCCACCCCTCCCCAGTGCCCACATGGATAACTCACTTGGCCACAGCACACCCAGAATCTCCCAAACTCTGCTCTGTCAGAGCACAAATATATCATTATTAGACTTATTTATTATAATATTATTATTATTTTAATTAAAAATAATTATTTTAAAATAAAAAATTAAAGATGACTACTTTAAATTTAAAATGTAAAAAATTTTAATTATTTAGAATTATTATTATTATTATTATTATTATTATTATTATGATGATGATGTTGAATCACTGGACCCTGAGTTAGGCCATTCACACACTCAGTCCTCTAGTCATTGATGGCTTAAGGGGTTATTCAATATTTAGATGTTCTTCAATATTAAGGTGTTATTCAAAATTAAATTCTTACTCAAAATTAAGGTGTTTTCAGTATTAAAAAAAATCAGAAAATGAAGTGTGAACTGCTCACCACAACTTCAACCATCTAGAGCTAAATGGACTTTCAGCTTTTTTTCCCAATGTGCAGCATCCCATAGAAATGAATGGCCTGGTCCATTTGGAGTTTCCTGTCAGAGCCCAGTGCAACCCAAGTCCTACCAATCTAAGACTTCAAAAACTAAAATCCTGCAGCTCAGAGCTGCTTGGTAGGAAAGCCTCAGTTTCTCTCTGCTAGAATTTAATTTTCCTCTCCATTTTCCAGACTTGGAACTCTCGGTTGAGGCAGCAACTCATGAGACACCCCTGGAGTCTGGCAGGGAAAACTTTGGATTAAATTTCCGAATCTCCAACCTTCCCTACTCGCCAGAACTGCAGGATTCCAGCTCCCAGATGTACCAAGAGAACAAAGAGAAGATTGAGAAAGAGGTGAAATGAGCAGCAATAGCTTGAGCTCCCTGTCCAAAGGATGTGTTAAAGTAACTCAGCTTTCCTCAACTGTTTTGTTTCTCCCCATCAGCTCGAGGTATTCAGGAACAGCCACCTCAAGGACCGATTTGTTGGCTGCACTGTGGAGAACTTTGGGTAGGTCCAGGTGCTTTTTTCAAGTCCCAAAAGAGCAGGTCAGGAAGACATTTAGGGTGTCCACTCCTCCCTGCCAACCTCTGCACCCCCAGTGATACACAGGAGTCACTTCATTCTCCCTCAGTCAGGTTTGCTTTCACCACTAAATGTTTCTGTCCAAACAGAGCTGGTTTTGTTTTGGTGCTTGCAGAGCTGTTTCCATGCATGAACAATCCCAGGGTAAAGCAAACAAATTCATTCTCTCATTTAATGACTGCAAATAAGCTCAAATTCCACTGACACACAGCAGGAAAACCAACTGACCACACAACTCACCAGCCTGAGGACAAAATCTGCCTGTGTGAGGGTCCTCCAATGACTCTTTGGAGGAACAAAGCAGCAGAGTAGATTCAACTTGGAGAAATAGAGCTGATTTAACTCTTAGAAATAGAGTTGATTTTCCTCTTAGAAACAGAGCTGATTTACCTCTTAAAAATGCCTTGCTGAGGATTAAATCAGTGGGTGAACTTCAAAAGGCTGCAGGAGTTCCTGTCTCACCCAGAACAAGCTGCTAAAAGTGATCCCATCCCAATAAAACATCCCTGGGACATCTGCAAACCTGAGACTCCAAATCCCTCTCCCTGCCCTACTCAGCTCTGCTTCATCTTCTCTCCTCTCTGCCTGTCACCCTCCAGGCCTGTCCATGGCAAAGGACACACAGAGGTTGCCTCAATCTGCAAGTTCACCCTGGATCCCCTCTCAGGGACTTTACAAGAGCAGGAGGTATTTGAGGAGCTGAAACTCCTGACCCAGGGCTTCACCAGGCTGGGCCCCAGCTACCAGCTGGAGGAGCAGAGTCTGGTGGTGGAAGGTGAGATCTCCTGGAGGGACATTTTGGGGAATTCTTCCTAATTTTGTTTAAATCAGCTTCAGAGTTCTATTCCTCATCTGTCCCACTCCTCATTTCCAGGTTACTCTCCACTCAAGACAGATGAACCAGAGTCTACAAGATCTGGTAGGTGCTTTTTTGGCAAGGGTTGACCAGACAGCCACTGAATACTTGAGCTCTAATAAATAATTGAACCCTGATAAACACTTGAACTGTAATAAATCAGCATCAGATATCTTGAAATGGGACTAAACCCATGGAAAAGACCAAAAATCCAGGGCTCATAGTAGCAAACAGCAGGTGCCACCAGCCTGAGGGGAATGGAATTGAAGGACAGGCAAAAGCAGCACAGCTTGGGAACTGTTTGAAAACTCTGGCACCAACAAATTTTGATAACTACAGACCAGACATGGTTTAGTTTAGCTACAACCCCAGAACTGACAGTAAACAGGAGAGAGAAAAAAAAATACCCTGAACTGTTACTTTTCCATTCACCACAAACACTCTGGTGAAACAACTACAGCTTTTGCTGACACCTTGAGCCCTATCCCTGTCCCCAAAAGAGTCCAGAACCAGTGAAGACAGAACTTTGTCACTCTGAACATCCCAGAAATTGTCACTTTGAACACCCCTGGAATCAGCTGGGGGCTCTGCTGCTCCCTGCAGTGGCATTTAAGGTTGTGGACTCCTGAACCTTCACTCCATTTTCCCAAATCTCTGTAATTTGCCCTGAATGTTCAGCATTTCTGAACTTTCCCAGGGTGAGATCTCCCTCTCATAATCCCACATGGAAGAGTCTCTAAACCTGACGTGTCCTTTTTCTTCCCTTTTCAGAGCTTCAGTATTGGGCCATCATCCTCATCTGCCTTTTCACCCTGCTGGGCTTCATCCTCCTCCTCCTGTTGTGCTTCCTGGTGAGTGTCCCCTTTGCTGTCCCACCTGTCCCTTGACTCCTGCAGAGCCACAGGAGGGACATTCAGACACGTTCCCAAGGATCCCAGTGGGAGTAATGCCTGGAAACAGCAAAAACCACCCCAAATCCTTCAGTCCCTGCCAGCTCTTCCCAGCACTGGGGATGGGGAAGGGAATTTACAATCAACTGAGCAGATTTTTAGAAAAAGGAAGCAGAATTTTCCTTCTAGAAAAGCAGCAGGATTGTGGCTGGCACTGGGTTTTTGCAGAGGGAAAAACACAAACCCAAAGGTGTGGCCAACACCAAGATGAGGAGCAGGAATTAGGGAATCCACAGGTGGAAATAGGGAATCCCCTGCAGCATTTCCTAAACCACTTCCCTGTCCAAATACCTGCACGACGAGCAGGTTCCAGGTGTGTGGAGTGCCAAACCCAACATTTTTAACATCCTGTGGGAACCACATGGAGGATTTTGTATTCAGGGCCCTTAACCCACAGAGGGCTGCAGGCTGGCAGGGCCAGGCTCCAGCTGCAAACCCTGAGAGATCCTCTGCCCATCTCTGGTGGTGTTTGTGATGGGGAACAACATCCTAAAAGCACTGCTTGGAAACATTGCTTTGCACCAGCTGAGGAGAAGAGCTAAACCTGCAGAGAGCAGGGAGGTTCAGCAGGATTTAGGAGAGGAAACCCCTCTGCTGCAGAGCAGCCTCACAGCTTTAGGCATTTGGGGATTTTTATCTCCAAAATCCCTCCCTTCCCACCTGATAAGGTGATCTGGGGACATTTAATGGGGGCCAAAACATGGATTCCATTTTTTTGCCGTTAATTTTAGTCTTTTTGACAATTTTTGTTCTTTCCCCACCAGGTCCTCTCCTGCCTGAGGAGGAAGTCCCACCTGTACCAGGTGCAGCAGGGCCTGTATGGGCTGTACTTCCCCCACCTGAGCACAGGGAAGGTTCACTGACCCCTCAGCTTGGTTTTTCTCACACCTGTTCGTCCACTGATGAAGGAAAAATAGCCACAAAAACTAGAAAACATTTCTTTTATAAATTATTTCAGCGTTTTCTCTCGCCTTGAGACAAATCTTTGCACTATTGCCATGATTCTTTTCATACTCCAGGGAACTGCCAACAGTGCAGGTGCTGAGGAAAATATTTTTTTTTTAAGCACTGCAGTGTTTTATATGAATATAAATTTTATATAAATATTACACAACCAAAGGAAAATAAAAACTACCAGGAGCTGCAGTTTGCAAAGCCCTTCAGTGTTAATGTCAGTTTTCTGAAAAAGGCTTAAAATTATACTAATTTAGAGATTTTTGGGGACTGACTCTTGTAGACTTAGAAATCCCACCTAGATTTTTAGCTTTTTAAACAACTGAGCTTTAAAAATGTAAATACTTTAATACAAATATTTCATCTATTTATAATGATAACATTGTGATATAAAGAGACGTTGTTAAATCTGTGTGTGACACAGCCAGGCTGTGTATTTTGAGATTTTGCTGCTGATTTCAGTTCAATAAATGCCATATTTTACTGCCATGAAGTTGTGTTTCTTTTGTACCAGCACATTTGTCTTCCCAAATCAGAAACTCTGCAGAAATCCCAGAGGTTTTGCCCCTCAGCTCCCACCCCACAGCACAATATCTGTTTTTGGAGTTCAGCACCTTTCCCTGCCCCTCTCACCCAGCCAGAACTGCCCCAAAACTCCCATTTCACGCCCCAATTTCCTGCCAAGGACAAAACTCGGGGCTGTTTCTCTGCAATTATTTGATCCTATCGTTAAAGGAACTCCCTGAAAGTGAAAGCATTCAATGAGAATTAACGAACCCACGATTAGTCACTAATCCTTGCACTGCAGGCGATGTTTCCACGCAACCAAAGCCAAGCTCCTCCAGGGCAGGTCCGACCAGTTCGGCCCCAGCTCAGAGTTTCCTGCAGAGGATCAGGATCTGTTTGCTCGCTCAAACAAAGGCCTCGAGGTATCAATTATGTCAGCAAACGTCGATTAAAAACCTCTCAGAGCTCTTGCAAAACACCTCTGCGGTGTCCCTGTCACCGTCCTGGGCGCGGCTGCCGCCCTGACACAGCGGGGCTGGGGAGGAATTCCCAGCTCTGAGTCTGACCGGGGAAAGCTGAGCGAGCCTGATGTCCTAAGTTTGAGATTTCATTTCATTTCATATTTCAGGTTCTGTGCTGCCCAGGGGTGCAGCTCTGAGCTCACAGTCAGTGTCACTCAGCTCTGCACAGAGCAGGGACACAAAACAAACCCTTTTCCTGCTGCACACCAAGGACAACTTTCAGGCCCAAAAGCACAAACAAGGGTGGGCTGAAGGGAGGAACAAGGATGGGACCTCACAGCCTGGAGCTGGAATTGGACAATTAAACCCCAATATGCAAATGGACCAAAACTTATAAAAGTGTAAGACCTGCTGACCATTTGTCCATTTTGTGACCATTTTGGGTCTACTTTGGGTGTAGCCCTGGTCAGGACCTGCCCTAAAGCCCTTTCAATAAATCCCTACTTTATTCTCCAGCTCTGTCCAGTCTCTGTTCCAGGTCAGCCTTCCCCAGGCATCAACCCAGCAGGGCTGAGTCCAGCCATGAGAATCATAAAATCCTGGAAAGGACCCACAGGGATCATCAGTGCAGCTCCTGTCCCTGCACAGACACCCCAACAATCCCACCCTGAGCATCCCTGAGAGCGTTGTCCAAACGCTCCTGCAGCTCTGGCAGCCTTGGGGCTGGGACCATTCCCTGGGGAGCCTGGGCAGTGCCCCAGCAGCCTCGGGGGGAAGAACCTTTCCCTGAGCTCCATCCCAAGCCCTGACACAGCTTTGTGCCGTCAGAGCAGCAGCTCCTGCCTTGGCAGCCCTGGGGAAAGCCTTGGATCTTCAGCTGTCTGTCCCTGCTTTGCCTCAGTTTCCCTCCCCGTGGCTCCCTTCTCCCCTGGGGAGTTTCTCACTCCCAAAAAGCTACGAGTGAAGCCAACAGCAGAGATGAGAAGCTGGCTCACACTGGAGAGGAAGGTGCTGGGTTTTGGACCTTTTTCTTGGATATTCTGAATTTTCCTTTTCCCACCATGGCCCTAGGGGAAGAGCTGCCTCTCCCAGCAGGAGCCACATCACCTCCTGCCCAGGGTTTGGAGAGGAGAGGCCCAGCACACCCTGCAGGGCAGAGCTGGCACCGCTGTCCCATCCAGTCCAGGGACAAAAGGGAATGCAGAAAATCCAGGAGTTTTCCAAGGAAGCTCCAGGAGCACCCCAGGCCCAGGACTAACTGGGAGCACAGGGCACATTTCTCACAGACAGGCACAAGCAGCTGATCTAATGCAGAAACTCCTCCATGCAGCTCTGCATGAGCTGTCTGTGGGGCTCCAAAATGCCAAGGAAACCTTCCCAGCACCACTTGAGACCCCCCTTTCCCAAAGGAATTGTTCCTTTCTGCAGGAACAGCAGCAGAACATCCCCCTCTGCCCAGCACTGCACCAGCCAGCCCAGGAGTGCCAGGTACCACCAACCCCACCCACCTCTGCCATCCTGGGCAGGGGCAAACCCCAGCTGAGCCCCAAAACCAGAGCCAAAATTAAAGATGGAAAACAATAAGAAAGGAGGATCAAGACAAGTGTGAGGAGAGGGAGCAGCAGCTTGAGGGAGAAAGGTGCTCTGGGGGTGGCTGGTGCCCAAGAGCCTCAATCCAGGGCTGCTTTCCAAGGAATAGCCTCATGTTCTGTGGTGCTCCGGAGCATCCCCTGAGCTGTGTCAGAATGGACTTCGTGCTGGGCTTGCAGGGCTGGGCCAGCTCAGCACCACCCAGGGGCTCAGCCTGTGCCCTGGGCAGGGACTGGGCTGGGGAAGGTCACAGCAAGAGGGTGGAGAAGCTCCGGAATCTGCTCCCAGCTCCTGCTGCAGCCCCTCCTTAACCCCCTGCACAACCTTTGCCTCCCTCTGCCTTTCTTGTCTCCTTCCCCTGCAGCTGCACCAGGGGGGGTCCTCAGTGTTCCTGTCCTTGTGTTTGTCCCCAGGGCTGAGTCCCTGCTGCCACCAGAGGGTGAACTGGCCACTGGCAGCACCGATCCCACCCTGCCCAGCCCCTGCCTGGCACTGCCTGCAGGTCACAGCCACTGCATCAGTCTCTCCTGAACACTGGAAACCAGCCTGAGCTGCACAGAGAAGATTCAGCTGCTCCTCGTCCTTGTCCCCAGCAATTCCTATTCCATTTGGCTCTCAGAGATGGAAAAATGCTCCGTCTGCTTTGGAAGCAGCTGTCAGAAACCTCTTTGTGCAGCAAGGCCTCTCTTCAGGGAGTCACACACTCAGACACCTCTGCCACCTCCTGCTCTCAGCATCAACCCAGCACCACTTCCCAGGGCCAGAATTCCATCCTGCCCCACCTTTCATGGAGAGAACAGGGGCATCCTGAGCTGCTTGTCCAGAGCAGGATCCCAACCACCCGGCCCCAGCTGGGATTGACATCTCCATAGACAGCTCCTCCTTCCTGCTCACCCCCCTCAGCCCTTCCTCTAATTTGTTAATTCATCTAATTGCATCTCATCTGCATTTCTCCACTGGGAACCTCATCCTGGGGCAGCCAGTAGATCTCCACCATGCCCAGCTAGGAATTTAACTTGGGAACTGGTTGTTTCAGCAGCAAAGGCATCATTTTGTTAGTGCCAATTGCTGAATTTACTGGGACAGTTTGGTGTCACCTCCATGGCTGGTGTCACCTCCACGGCTGGTGTCACCTCCATGGCTGGTGTCATCTGCAGGTTTGGTGCCACCTGCAGGGTTTAGTGCCACCTGCAGGGTTTGGTGTCACCTCCATGGCTTGATGCCACTTGCAGGGTTTGGTGTCCCCTGCAGGGTTTGGTGTCACCACGATGCCAAAGAGCCCAGGGGACACCTACCTGTGCTCAGCCAGGGCAGCTCAGCGATGCCAGTCCCCCAGGAGGTGACACCCGTGGCTCAGGGCAGGAGCACTTGGTGACAACTGGTGGTCGGTGCAGCCTCCGGACAACGTCCAGCAGGATGTCACAGGAAGGGGTTCCAGTGACCCCACCCAGCCCCCGGTGATGTCACAGAGCCCTCGGCCACATCCCACATTCCCAGAGCTGCCCCAGGAGCCGGGAAAGGCCCTGCCAGGGGCTGAGCACTGCAGGGAACGGGGCAGGGCCATGAGATGGGGCAGGGGTGTCACAGGGATGGGGCAGGGGTGTCACAGGGATGGGGCAGGGGTGTCACAGGGGCAGGACAGGGGTGTCACAGGGACAGGGCAGGGGTGTCACAGGGACAGGGCAGGGGTGTCACAGGGACGGGGCAGGAGTGTCACAAGGACGGGGCAGGGGTGTCACAGGGATGGGGCAGGGGTGTCACAGGGGCAGGACAGGGGTGTCACAGGGATGAGGCAGGAGTGTCACAGGGACAGGGCAGGGGTGTCACAGGGATGGGGCAGGAGTGTCACAGGGACAGGGCAGGAGTGTCACAGGGGCAGGACAGGGGTGTCACAGGGACGGGGCAGGGGTGTCACAGGGGCAGGACAGGGGTGTCACAGGGACAGGGCAGGGGTGTCACAGGGACGGGGCAGGAGTGTCACAAGGACGGGGCAGGGGTGTCACAGGGATGGGGCAGGGGTGTCACAGGGATGGGGCAGGGGTGTCACAGGGACGGGGCAGGGGTGTCACAGGGATGGGGCAGGAGTGTCACAAGGACGGGGCAGGGGTGTCACAGGGATGGGGCAGGGGTGTCACAGGGATGGGGCAGGGGCAGAGAAGAGGCTGCAGGAATGTGGGAGGGATGTAGGAGGGGCGAGGGATGCTGGAAGGATCCTGCAGGACAATCTCTCCCAACTCTCTGACCAGCAAAGAACCTGAGTCTCAAATGGACCCCAAGTGGTCACTGCAACACCCCTGGAACTTTCTAGAGAAAAGCAGTTCATCCCTCCCTGGAAACCCGGCCCCAGCTCGGGGCTGCCTGGAGGAAGGAGCAGCCCCTGGGATCCCCCAGAGCCACAGGGCTGTCCCTGTCCTGAGCTGTGGCACCGTGTGCCCGTGGGTGTCACCTCTGCTGCAGGTGGCACTGCTGAGCCCCAGCATTGCATAAATAACTTCAATCTTACACTGCCTGATTTCACAGCCCCGGGGAGGGCAGAGCATCAACATTTGCACTCCAAATCCAGCTCAGCTCCTCTGGCTTTGGCAGCACAGGCTGAACAGCAGTGCCCTGCAAGGGGCAACTGGGCTTGGATTGAGATTCAGAAATTCAATAATAAAAAAGAATAAATTCTAATAAATATGAACAATAATATAAGAGTATTTACAGGAGGTGAATCCCCATCTCCCAGCTGACTTCTAAGCTGTGGGGATGTGGTCTGACAGGTCCCACCTCAGCATATCCCCAGGGCAGCCACACTCAATATCCTCAACATCCTCTGAGCACCACCAGCATCCTCCAACCACTGTGCCTGAGCTGTGGCACTGCGTCCCCAGGGGTGTCACCTCTGCTGGAGGCAGCACCACTGAGCCCCAGCATTGCAAGAAACAACACCTAAAAATCCCCAGATGAGACCACAAAATGCCTCAGGACCTTTGAGCACCCTTTGTGGTTTTCCCAGCACATTTCTGCCCAAAGCAGAGGATCCCATGGAGCATCCTGGGGGTGCTCAACCTGCACAGGACACAGAGCTGGAAAATCCTGTCCCTGGGACTGGAGGTGCCTCCCCCCTCCCTGTCCCTGTCCCTGTCCCTGTCCCTGCCCCTGCCCCTGTCCCTCTCACCGTGGCACAGCCTCGCTGGCACTCCAGTCCTGCAGCCTCATCCTGTGGCCACACGGAGCCCCAAAGGTGGCCCTGCCAAGGCCATCCTGGGGCTGGGGACATCCCACTGCTGCCTCTGCCAGGGGCTGGGCTGAGCAGCAGGGCCACCACTGCTGGCCCTGGGGACAGGGGCTGTGCCCAGAGGGACACGGATCCCCTGCCAGGCCCAGCTGGGTCCTCTTTGGGGCAGGACAGAGGTCCCCACAATGACCCCCCAACACTGGGTTGCCAGGGCAGGGGTTCTACTGACCCAGGTGATGTCACACTGGGTGATGTCACAGTGCCCTTGGGGACATCCCCTAATCCCACTGGATTCCATGAGGGATTCCAGCCCCATGGGATGTGTTCCCTGCCCCAGGGAATTGTCCAGCCCTGCAGGGACTCTGCAGTGGGGCTCCCCAGTCCCGGGCTCAGGACTCCCCCCATTCCCTGCCCTGCTCCAGGACATGCAGGCTCTGGGATCACCCTGGCAGCACCACAGCTGCAGGACACCTCTCCCAGGGCATGGGAAGCATTCCCAGAGCTGTCCCAGGAGCCAGGAAAGGCCCTGCCAGGGGCTGGGCACAGCAGGGAACATGGCAGGGCCATGGGATGGGGCAGGGGTGTCACAGGGACAGGGCAGGGGCAGAGGGGAGGCTGCAGGAATGTGGGAGGGATGCACAAGGGATGCAGGAGGGAGGCCTGAGGGGTGCAGGCAGGAGGGGTCAGGGATGCTGGGGGCATCTGGGCAAGACACTTTCCTGGGGATTTCTGACTAGCAAAGAGTGTTTCATTCTCAAATAAACTTCAACCACTCGCTTCATTTCCCCTGAAACTTCCAGAGAAAACCAGTTCATCTCTCCTTACAAACCCCAGTCAGAGCTCTCTGGAGGAAGGAGCAGCTCCTGGGAATCTCCAGAGCCCCAGACAGCCCAACACAGCCCCAGACAGCCCCACACAGCCCCACACAGCCCCTGGGTGCTGCCTGCCCAGGGCTGTCCCCGGGCTGAGCTGTGGCACCGTGTCACACAAACCACTGCCCGTGTCCTGTGGAGCAAAGAGCTGCAATTTATTTCCTGTGAGCTGCAAGGGGAGCCATGGCGTGGGGGAGGAGGACCAGGCACAGCCCGGGGTGTTACTGTACCTTGGTATCAGCTGAGGAATCACACTTTTGTTCTTTAGGCTGCTCATTTTCTGGTAAAGGCTTATCATGGTCAGGGCTCTCTTTGTGCTCCTGGTCATCGCTGCAGTGACCACAGCCCTGAGTGGACACAGCTGCAGCCACACCACAGCTGCCACAGCTGCAGCCCCACAAATCCCCTTTTTCCTCCTTCTGCTGCAGCAGCAGCTCCTTTCTCTGCGGATTCACCCCCAGCACCCCGTGGGGATGGAGGCAGGAGCCGGGAGTTCATCTCTGCTTTGTGCTCTCCATCCCCACGAGCTGGGAGTGCCCTCGGAGCAGCTCCTCTGCTCACTCTGCCACATCCCCTGTGGGTGCCTGGGCACTGCCACCACTGCAGGTGATCAAACACCACCAGCACCTCTTCATCTTCCCTTTGCCATGGAGGAGGATGGCTCCTTTGAGTGTTTGGGAAGAGCTTTCACAGCAGCAGTGATTGCTGTGGGGCTTTGGGGGGCAGCTCCTGTGGCCAAACCTGCACGAAAACACCCACCTGGTGCTCTGGGTCCTGCACATCAGTGGGGACATTGTGCAGATGGGAATTTGGGGACATGGGCACAGCCCAGCAGGATGCCAGGGGCTGAGGAATTGGCACAGCCCAGCAGAATTCCAGGGGCTGGGGACAAGGACATAGCCCAACAGAATTCCAGGGGCTGTGGACAAGGACACAGCCTAGCAGGATGTCAGGGGCTGAGGAGAAGGATACAGCCCAGCAGAATTCCAGAGGCTGAGGAATTGGCACAGCCCAACAGGATGCCAGGGGCTGGTGCTCATGTTCCAATCAGGGACAGCAGCACCTTTGTGCCAAAGGGATTGGTTTGGCAGGTTACCCCAAGCCCTTTTTGGGGATAAAAAGCAAACACACTCTAAACACATCCCCCTGCAGCACCTCCCAGCCCAGGTCCTGCAGGGCTCTCCATGCTCAGAGCCCTTCACTCCTCACTCATAGCGCTGCCCCGTGTGTTTTTAGTAGGATGCAAAACCCCCAATCCAACAGGGCCAGGAAGGAGCAGGAAGAAAGGCATGGTGTGATTTTTGAGGTTACTCAAAACATTGAGGTAATTCAGCGGAAAGTCTTTTTCTGCTGTAATTTCACTCTCCATGCCAGGTTGTTGCTGCTGTATTAGAGAAAGGCAGCGCGTGTGGGAGGTGTGAATTAATGTTACCGCACTGGGAAGGTGGTGACGACTGGAGATCTCACAATGATGCACATCACATCAGGTTCCCTCCTCAACAGGGCTGTGAGTGAGTGCAGTGGAAAAAAAGGGACATAATTGGTTTTTTAAGAAAAAGCCCAAACCAAAAAGCTGTGAGACACCGGCGTCAGCAGATGCTATTTCAGAGCACAGACACTCACCTCTCTCCCGGGACAAGTGTTAACCTTTAAATGCAGCCTTTCCATTCCCTTTCACTCACGTATGTTTTTCCTCCCCCTGCTCCCCACTTGCCAAAATCACTCGAGTTTCCCCATCGAGAGCCCGTGGCTGTCGTGTGCTGGGAGCTGCTCCATCCACACCCCATCCCTGTGCTGCCAGGGGCTTTTCCAGCTGCAACATCTCCCTGTGGCACCCAGGACTTGGACATCGGCCTCATTTCTTGTCTTTCCTGGGCCAGTTCTCCTGGAGATGTGGCTGGAGCTCCCCAGCTCTGGTGCCAAGGGGAGCTGGCCAGGAGCAGCTCTGGTCTCTGTGGTGACCAGGGACAGGAGCCCAGGACCAGCTGGAGCTGTGTCAGGGCTTGGGATGGAGCTCAGGGAAAGGTTCTTCCCCCCGAGGCTGCTGGGGCACTGCCCAGGCTCCCCAGGGAATGGTCCCAGCCCCAAGGCTGCCAGAGCTGCAGGAGTGTTTGGACAACGCTCTCGGGGATGCTCAGGGTGGGATTGTTGGGGTGTCTGTGCAGGGCCAGATGATCAGTTTGTGCACTGATGATCCCTGTGGGATCCAGCTCAGGATATTCTCGGGTTCTGTGGATTATTTTAACTCTCCTGGCATCCCACCTTCCCCAGTTTCCAGTTCAGGTGCAGAACGCTGGGTGGAGGCAGGTCTGGAGAACAAGGGCTCTGTGACCCACAGGCTGTCACAGCTCCTCCCGGTCAGGCTCCAGCACAGCTGGGGGTGGCTGCTGGGAGCCCCTGCCCCAATTTTCCACCCCCTCAGAGTGTCCTCGTTCAAAGGAAATGAAAGTTCCTTTGCACATCCGGTACCCAACCCGCAGCAATTGAGGAGAAGCGGGATGAGGCTGAGCATCCAGCAGCCCCCGAGGCCGGGCAGGACCGAGGGGCTGAGCCCGGGAAGGACAACAGGAGCTCCGGGAAGGTGCAGAAAACGGGGAGGGTCCCTGGGAATTGTGCAACTTCTCACTCACATCCCAAATCTGCTTCCCGAGGGAGGAGCAGGGGTGGAGGGGGATGTGCAAACCCCCCCGGCCGGGAGGAATCTCTGTGCTGCTCCTCATCCTCCCACTCCACTCTCTGGGCATCCCGCTCCCTGTTTACTTGGAATTTAGAGGATTTAGTGATCAAATTGCCTTTTCATGCTGAAGTTGCAGCCTCTGCTTTAAAGGCATTAAGAACAAAAATAGGGTTTTTTTTCTGATGGAAGTGCCTCACTCGGGCACTGAGAGTTCTCAACTGCTGCTTTAGGGCCAAGAGGAAACTGCTGTGAGAGGCTCAGCTCTCAGCACTTGTCACCAAATGTCCCCAAAGGCTTCCCTGTCCCACCCAGTGGAGCAATCCCCAGCTCTTCAGGATTTGGGTCAAAAAAAGTTATCAGAAAGTAGATAATTTAAATCTTACAGTGTTCGATTTCATAGCCCCAGGGAGGGCAGAGCATCAGTATTTGCCCCCTAAATCCAGCTCAGCTTCTGAACTTCAAAGGCAGCAAAGGCTGAACAGCAGCACCTGGGCTTGGCTTGAGATTCAGAAATTAAATAATATCAAATAACAAATTGTACTAAAATAAACAACCCCAGAGTGTTTACAGGAGGTGAATCCCATCTCCCAGGCGACGTCCAGGCTGTGGGGATGTGGTCAGTGAGGTGCTGTGACAGCTCCCACCTCAGCCCCTCCCCAGGGCCGCCACACTCAACATCCTCTGAGCACCACCAGCACCCTCCAGCCACTCAGCAAACAACACCTTTTAACTGAAATCTCCCAAATTCTGCCCAGTCTGGCAGGGAGAGTCCTTGTTCCCACAGTGAGGGGCTCAGGAACTTCAGCCCTGTGTTTGTGCTGCTCCCACAGTGTTCCCACAATGAATCATCGAGTGACAGACGTGTGGCCACCAGGACTCTGGGGCGCTTCTGCTGTTCCTGTGAAGTTGTGCAGAATTTCAGGGCTCAAACACAAGTTCCCCCACTTCTCTCCCCTGCTGAAAATTTCAATTTCACAGCGGTGCTCACCAAAAAAGGATTGTTTTGCCCCAGGCTTATCAAGGCATGGCATAAATAATGCAGCAGCATTTCCATTCCCTTTTGGATTTTGTGTTTTGCTTTTCCTTTTTCTTCTCATTTTCAAGCTGTTTTTTACTCACAGCTCTCAAACACTGAGGAATTCAGGAAGGTCGTTTATGCCACAGGAAAATGCAGAAACAAGTAGGGAAATTGCCTGGATTGTATTAAAACTTTCTAATTTTGTGGGACTAGGTCAGACTGGGGATGACTCCTGGTGCCCCTCAGATGTGTCTGGATGCATTTCCATTTGCTCCAAGGAGACAGCAGGAATTAGGGAATTAATAAAATCATGCCAGCCAGCTCCAAGCATTTCCTAGAAAAGTTATTTTACCCTTAAAAAATAAAACCCACCTTTTTTTTTTTTTTTTTTTTTTTTTTTTTTTTAAGCAAATTCCAATACAGAGATTACTCTCCTTTCACTTTGGTGACAGAAATAAGAACCAAAAGTGCAACTTAACATCTAAACCTTTGAAATTCGGTGGGGTGGAGGGAGGGAAATGCTGACAATAAGAAAAGCAGGATCAGATCGTGCCTCTTTCACCTGCCAGGGAGGAAAAAGGAATTCCCTGAGCAGCTGTAATTGCTGAGGAGCAGGAAAATTGCCCAGGAAGGATTTTCCTGCCCTTCAGCTGGGGAGCAAAGAGAGCAGAGGCAGCACATCTGGAGCTGGGGGTGACCAGGAGGCCACATCTGGATGGCTGCACTGACATCCTGTGGCTGCATTCCGGAGGAAATCTGGGGGGATAAATAAAAGCCTTAATTTTTTTCCTCTGATCTCTTCCAGAAGAGGAACCTCTGGCAGCTGAAGCAGTGACCTTGTGCCACCAGAAAATACTCAAAACTTCTGACATGGGAACCAAGCAGAGATGGCAGAGCAGAGGGAGGCTCAGGGCATCCCAACCATGGGAAGGGACAATCCTGGAGCTCAGATTCCTGACCAGCAGAGCCTCCTCTGCAGGGTTTGGTGGCTGTGGGGAACACGGAGGGGGGGTCTTTCCTGCTCAGAGACACAACAAACTCCTCATACCTCGTGCCACTGCTTCATCTGCAATGAATAATCTTCCCTTCTGCCTGAGCAGCACTTCCCTCTCTCTTGGAGTGCAGAGAACCCAGCTGGACTTCCCAAAAGCTGGGCCTTGTTGGGCCAGAGCAGCACTTGCACATAGAAAAGCTGGAAGGGACCTTAAAGATCATCCAGACCCAACCCTCAGGACCTCAGGCATCCAGTATTGTCCCCCACACCTCTGTGACCCTTCCAGCTGTGCACCAGATGTGTGCTGGGGGTTGATCTCTGCAGGCACCAGGGCTGAGGGTTCATGCAAGGGAGGGATAAACCAGCAGGAAGAGCAGACAATTCCCAGGTTTAAACTCAGTAAACCAAGAATTCTGGGGAGACTGGGGAGGATTTTACCCAGAAAAGTGACATTTGGGGCTGTAGGTTGACTTGGTTCACATTTCAGGCCATCCATAATTGAGGGGGTTCAGGCAGAAAAAAGGAGCAGAAATAAAGACCACACAACCCTGAGTGAGGTCTGGGGAGTTCAGCACAGCTCTGCCACAGCCTCCTGCAACACAGAGAGGGGGAAAGTCAGGAAAAAGCCACTCCTGAGTGGGGCACTGGGGCTGGGTCTGCTCCAGCCAGCCAGGGCTGCCCCAGGCCTGGGGAGAAATTGGGAAACACTGGGGCCACTTTGTGAGAGATTTGGGGACTAAGGTTGAGCTGGGAGCAGTTTTCAGCTGTTCCTTTGCCCCACCCAGCCTGAACACCTCCCAGATGTGAAGGGTTTTAATACCTGAAAAGAACAAAAATCAGAAGCATGCCAGCTCAATTCAGCCTGGAGTGCTGCTCTCTGAACAGTTTTGAGGTCAGGGAGTTGCCAAACCTCCCCTGCTCCCTCTGATGTTTTAACACTTGCCAGGTCTGAGTAAGGCTGTGAGAAATGAGAGCTTGTGGGTCTTCAGGAGAACTGAGACCACAAATGTGGCCTGGGATAAATAACTCGATGTGGTCACACCTCTGCAGCTGCGTTTTAACAGATTCCTGGAGAAATCTCTCTGTTTCTCTTTGTTTTCTGCAACAGGGACAAGAATTTATAAGATGTGATAAGAGAAAAACTGAAGCTGGAAGGCAGCTCCATAAATCTGAGTGTCCTGTGCTCAAAATATCCCAAATAATCCCTTCATCCCAACACCTTGCTGTGAATTACTGCACACAGACAAGGATTTGGTGGGGGAATAAGGAATTTAGGCAGCAACTCCCAGCGTTTTGCACTGAATTGCAAAATCTGTTGTCCTTTTGCAAGCCAAAGGATGGAGCTCTGGTTGAGGGGACACAGGAGGCTGAGCTCACCCCAGGGGATGGTCAGGGGGTGTCTCCAGACCATTTCCCCAGCTCTGTCCCAGCCTGGCCCTGCTGTGGCAGGAGGGATGGACCTCACAGACATTTTGAGGCTTATCATCCTGAAGTGCCCTTTGGATAAATCAGGCCAAGAATTCCTTGGTCATGCACATCTGGAAGTCCAACAGGCACCAAAACATTGTCGTGTGCAATTTCCTCTGCACCCAGCAGCTCCTGAGGTGCTCTCCCTCAGGTTCTGTCCCTTCCAACAGCAGGGATGTGGGTGGGCATGAAAATCTCAGGTGTTTCATAAAAAACCTTCACTCCCTTTAAAACCTCCTCCAAATACCCTTAAAATACCTTTAAAATACCCTCCAAAGCTCAGCTTTTCCAAAACCTTTTCTAAGTTTGCCCAGGCAGTGCCTGAACAGCCCCAGGGTGACTGAGCCAGGTGGGGAACTGGGACCAGTTTGCAGGAGATGTGCAAAGGAGAGGATTTACAAACGGAGAGGGTGTGAAAGAGGCACCCAGATGTAAAGATAAGGACGAGGCTTAGCAGGAAGGGGACAGGTCCAGCAGAGCAGGAGCAGCAGGCAGGGAGCAGGGCTGATAAGGTCAGCAGATAAGGTCAGCAGGAGATAAGGGGCAAAGAAGCTGCCTGTGGTCAGCACTCGGCCAAACCCCTCAAGATCTATGTTAGGAAACAACAAAGCCTGGCCTAAACCTCAGTCCAGAGGCTGTGACTCACCCCAAGGTCAGAGCATCACCAAGAAGTCAGAGAAGTGATGCTGCATTTCCTCCCCACTGCTGCCCAACCAGCCCCTTCCCTCTGCAAAACCCCCAGGCTGGGATTTGGAAAGAACCCCAACCCTCTCCCAACCCTCTGCCCCGCAGGGACCCCCAACAGCTCCCCCTGAGCTGCAGGTCAGGCCTGACCCTGCCCAGCAACCCTGGGGTTTGATGGTACAAACACCAACCCAGGACATGACGATTATTTTCTTTTTCCACAAAAAGACCAACCCACTCCTCCAGAAATCCTTCTAGGAATGATGAAACATTAAATGGAAAGAATTCTGTGGGATGGGAATGGGGGAATTCAGTTTGATCTGAGTCTGAGCTGTCCATGCAGTGTCTACTCTCCTGAGTGAGAGGGGCCAGGCTGCAAAGCAGGGACCAGCTCATTTTCAGATGGTTAATGCTGCTCGTGCTGTATGGTTTGGAAATTTCCCTTCTGATTATTTTATAATGCTAGAAATACAACTAAAATTAAATTTAAAACTGTTTTTTTGAATCAGCATTGCCCTCCCTGGGGCTCCCCAGTGTGTGAGCAGGGCACTGTGAAGGCAGCACCTCTTTCCAGAAGTCATTGCTGACTTTCCGTGCCTCAGCAATGATTCAGTTTGGGGCCTGAGCCTGAGCTAAAGGTCAGCATTAACTCATTCTCTGAGGGGAGGGCTCTGTGCTCTCTGCCCAGCTCTGCGTGTGACACAGTGCACGAAATGGGTGGGATTTGCTGGGTTTTTTTGGAGTTCGCTGTGTCTGGCGACAGAGAAATTCCCCTTCTGAGGCACGGGCATGGAGAAGTGTTTGGATGAGGCTTTGGCTCCATCCAGGCTTGTCCCCAAAGCTGGAGCTGCTCAGCAAACCCCAGGGAGAGCAGCAGCAGCATCGTCCACCCCCAGCTCCCAGAGTCTCCCCCAGCTCAGTCTCCAGTTCCTCCTGGCAGATTCACCCTTCCTGAAATCCTCTCCTTGATTTCTGACTCCTGTGGTCCCCTTGCTGCAGGGTTTAGTCACAACCTGCATGAAAAAAATCCATCCTGAAGCTTTTGCAAAGCCTCTGCCCACTTTCCCTGGGTGCCAGCTCGTTCTGAGGTGTGGAAAGCACTGAGCAGTTTTCCCCTGCTCACATTCTCCAGGGCTCCCTTGATGTATATTTAGGTGCCTGCAGCATGTCCCTCTCAGGTACTTCCTGCCGTCTCAAAGGCAAAACCTCCCTGCCCTGGAAGACAGATAAAAAATACTGGAAGAGTTTTGCAAAGACGTGCAAGCAGGAAGTATCTCCTTGTCTCCCCCTCTTAGGACACACAGAGGATTTTTTTATTCTCTAATGTGCGGCCCAGTAATAAATTGGCTTGAAAATGGCCCGAAATTGCTTTGGAACAAAGACTAATTAAAGAATTAACTAAGCCTAAGCAGAGGAAGGAACAGCTGAGCTCAAAATTGGTACAAAATTTACTCTTTTCTGAGGGTGTTACTGAAGGTGGAATTTGGGATAATGGACAAGGATGGATGGTGGATGGAGGGATGGATGATGGATGGATGGATGGTGGATGGATGGATGGATGGATGGATGATGGATGGATGGATGGATGGAGGGATGGATGGATGGATGGTGGATGGATGGAGGGATGGATGGATGGATGGATGGAGGGATGGATGGATGGATGGATGGATGGATGGATGGAGGGATGGATGGAGGGATGGATGGAAATTCCCCACGCAGAATTTTTTCTAGGGCAAAGCTGCAAAGGAGGAGTGAAGGTGTGGAAGGAGGAGAAGAACCATCTCCACCTCCATCTCCTCCAGGTGAGTGACCCTGGAGTGGAGGAAAGGAGCCTCCACTGGAGGACCCTGGAGCAGGGGAAAGAGGGGGAGCAGGTGTGGGAGCAGGTGTAAGGTGAGGCAGGTGTGGGACCAGGGCTGGCTCCCTGTTCTCATCTCCTGCTGCTTTTCCTGCTGCTGCCCCACCCTCCCATTCCCTCCACAGGCACCCAACAGCTCTCAGGGCCACCAGCCCCAACTCCAAACCGGGTCTGGCCCCTTGTTTGTGCAAGAGCAGGGACACAGCAAACAGGAAATGTTCTTCATATCTTCAGTGTTCTCAACACCCCACAAAAATCATCTCTGGGCACCTGCAGGGTTAAATCTCTCAGGGTTGAATCACTGGGCTGCAGGCAGGAGGGCTGGGAGGGACAGCAGGGTTAGGATGGACAGCAAGATTAGGAGGGACAGCAGCGTTAAGAGGTGTTAGGAAAGATGGGACAGGAAGGACTTATGAATATGACTGCATGGTAAGAAATACTGTAGATGTAAAACCTGAGTGAAATAGAAATGAAAGCCAGCTTTGAGATACGTGCATGGCAGGCAGGAAGACGGGGATGAGCTGAAGACAGGAAAACAAAAAGACAAGAATGTTGCCTTTCCACCTTGGCAAAGACATTCGGGAACAAGTGCATAAGAAAGAAGTCTATAGAGTTTAGAATATAAAATGACATGGTAATACAGTAGTTCTCATAGGCTGCATGCAAAGTCTGTAGGTTTTGTATCTCACGCCGGTTGGTCAGTGTAAATTAGAATATTCAACACAAAAAGAGATAGAATGGATTGTAACAAGAGGATCGCTCTCTTCTCTTGGCTCTCCTAACTTCTTCTCTGGCCCTCTCACCCCTCTTCCCTTACCTCTCCTCTCTTGGCTCTCTTACCCTCTTGGCCCATCCCCTCTCCTCTCTCTCACCTCACTTGCTCCTGGTTTCTCCCCACGTTTTTCCCCTGCTCCTGTCCCGTTTTTACCCCTGAGCTCTCTTCTATTTCTCTCTCTCCCCATTCTCTCTTTAGGGCTTTGCTTCAGCTGAGGCTGGTGGCTGGAACCAGGCCCACTTTACCCACGACCCTTGTAATAATAAAGCTGCGTGTTTCAAGAACATCTCAGGTCTGCAGAGTTCCTCGTCACTGCCATCCACGGAAAAAATTCTACAAAGAGGGACAGCAGGGCTAGGATGGACAGCAGGATTAGGGGGTGCAGCAGGATTAGGATGGACAGCAGGATTAGGGGGTGCAGCAGGGTTTGGAGGACAGCAGGATTGAGATGGACAGCAGGATTAGAAGGGACAGCAGATCCTGGAGGCAACCCATGAGTCTCAAATCCATCCTACAGATTAAACTGAGGTCCCTCCCACCCCCTCACTGCATCCCGAATTCTTTGCAAGCACACGGATCCAGCCCAGCCCTGCCCAGTGGGAGAAAAAGCTGATCCCACAGGGATTGGGAACAGCAGGAGTCGGAGGGGGGTGATTTCTTACAATAAAATTGTTTCTGTGCTGCCTCCTTGCCGTGGGCTGTCCCTGGCACTTGTGAGGGGAAGAGGGGACAGCGGGAATGGGACAGGAAAAGGAACCAGGTGTGGTTTCCTTTAATCTGCAGAGCATCAGTGCCTCACGTTTCACACCTGAGCAGCGGCTGCAGCTCTGGCTTCCCCTCATGCCCGGGGTACAGGACAGCCCCCCTCGTGCCCTGGCAGCTGTGCCAGGAAGCTCTGCCCATTTCCCTGCACTGATCCTGGCTCAGAACGGGGACAGGGCCAGTCCAGGGGCTGATCCTTGTGGGGTGTCCCTATAAACAGTGGTGAGCTGGACAGAGCCCCACACCCCAGGGCTAGAGGGTCTGTGCTGGGAGCTGGGGTCCTGCTGTGGGGACAGAGCCACTGACAGAGGGAAAACACCTTTATGGACAGAGGAATGGGGAAGGTGGGTGCCCACAGCTCCCTGCTTGTTCCCACTTGTTCTCAGAGGATGGA
The DNA here is from genome assembly GCF_965231275.1 of Zosterops lateralis. Lineage (NCBI taxonomy): Eukaryota > Metazoa > Chordata > Aves > Passeriformes > Zosteropidae > Zosterops > Zosterops lateralis. The sequence goes on from NC_139789.1 coordinate 1,954,606, forward strand.
TTTATCATGCTGGCTGTTCCTGAGGGGAAAATATGCAGATCCAGTCCCAACAGTCACACCAAGACACATTTTGCAGCTCCTGCAGACAGAGTTTTATTGGGCACATGTTGGTCCCTCCCCAGTTCAGATCCCCTGTACAGCTCCCACTCAGGGCCCTCTTTTCCAAACCAGTTTGAGGGATTGTTCCATCCTCTGTCAGGCAGTGTGGGCTGTCCTTTTGCACAGTCCTGTTATTGCTGCATTCATTTATTGGCTATGAAATGATTCCTAGAAAAACCCTCTTGACAATTCTCTTTATTCAGAGCCTGAAGTTTTCATGGATCATGGGATGGTTTTGGTTGTAAGGGACCTCAAAGCCCATCCAGTGCCACCCCCTGCCATGGGCAGGGACACCTCCCACTGTCCCAGGTTGCTCCAAGCCCTGCCCAACCTGGCCTTGGACACTGCCAGGGATCCAGGGGCAGCCACAGCTGCTCTGGGCACCCTGTGCCAGGGCCTGCCCACCCTCACAGCCAACAATTCCTGCCCAATATCCCATCCAGCCCTGCCCTCTGGCAGTGGAAGCCATTCCCCTTGTCTTTGTGAATTGTCTATTTTCATGTTTCCTGTCAGGTTCTTCAGGCACTGGAAGGTCACAATGAGGTCATTCCAGAGTTTTTTCTTCTCCAGGTGAACAATCCCAACTCTCCCAGCTTTTCCTCCCAGCAGAGCTGCTCCATCCCTCTGCTCATCCTGGTGCCTCCTCTGGGCTCTCTCCAGCAGCTCCAGCTCCTCCCTGTGCTGGGCCCAGGGCTGGGGCTGCTCTGCAGGTGGGGTCTCACCTGAGGGGACAGAAGGACAAACAAAGGAACAGGAGAATCCCTTGAGCTGGGACTGATGAGCTGGAGACTCCCAGGGATCTGGGCTGGGCCATTGAGCTCCACTGTCAGCTCTGGTTCCCAGCTGGGCTGGGCAGGCCCTGCAGCTCTTCTGTCTTTTGGGACATGGACTGAAAATGTGTGGTTGGGGCAGAGGAGAACAGCTTGAAGTTGCTTTTTTCACTTTGAAATCTTCTTTCATCAGATTGGGGCTGATGGAATCATCAGATTGGTCTGGTCTGGTCCAACACATCAACAAATGTTTGGGGCTGACAGACACAGCAACATCAGAACTGCAGGATCATCCTTTTCTCGGGAAGAGAGATAAAGCAGGAAAGATCTGAGGAGAGGAAGTTACAGCTGTACCTGGAATGCATCCCTGAGAATTCTCTTTGGCATATAAACTGAGGAACAGCTCCAGGCAGGCTCCAGAGCCCTGCAGGAGGCTGTTCTCCCTGAGGCCTTCCCAAAGGAAAAGCAGGCAGAAGGCAGGATGGACAGGGACTGGATCCCAGCAGATATACAGCAGGAATACAAACACTATGTGCAGCTTGTGCTTGTTTGATAAAGAGTTCCCAAATACAAAAAGATTGGGTTTGAAAATGCCTTTTTTAAAGAAAGAAGGGAAACTAAAATATTTTTTGCATTTCAATAATAATAATGAAATAATATTTAGTCTTCCATAATAACAGTTGCAAAGGTAAATGAAATTATCTTCTGGACCACAGCATGTCTGGTCACAGAGAAAGAGTTCATTCTCTCTGGAGATGAATTATGGTAAACTGGAATAAAGTGCAGGAGGTCCTGCTTTCATTTCATGCCAGTGTAGATCCACACTCCTGGAGTCAAAACCCCTTTTTATTTTCTCCAGACAGCTGAGGGCTCTGAAACTGGTTCCATCAACATTTTCTTGTGTCAGGGAATTCTGACTTCAGGCACGTTGGTGAGGATGAAGGCGGTGAAGAAGCAAAAGCCACTACAGTGGTCGATACCCTGCCAGCTGTAGTGGTGTCACATCGTGTGGGGACCATCTCCACTGTCTTGGCCTCTTCCTGCCCCTTCACATCTCCAGTTTGAACTTGCTGTGGTAGCAAAGTGAGACCGGAGGGTGACCACAGGGTCCTGGCCAGCTGCACTTGTTCTGTAGTGATACAGCCCCAGGAACTCCCTCAGCATCTACACAGAGCAGGGAAAATTACGTCCATCTTTGGAGAAAAAAACATTTCCCTCTCACCTCGTCCTTCCAAACCCTTCGTGTCCTTGAAATGTCTCACTCTGGCCCCACAGCAGCCGTTCTTGTGCTGCCTCAGTGTGAGTCCAGCCCAGCCTCCTCCAGACTGCCCAGGGCTTTGCTCTTGATCCGCAGCTTGTGCGGGAGGGCAGCAAAATTCCGGCCCTTCAGCTGCTCTTCTGAGGGGCAGGGCAGGCTGCAGGAGGGCACAGGAGAAGTTTTGGGCACTCGTTGCTCATCATCTTCATCCGACACCGCGGTGCTTCTCTCCTTCCTGGCCTCAGCAGTGCCAGGGGATGGGCACAAGAAGCAGGTGCTGCCCAGCCAAGGGCAGGGGAAGGGGTGTCTGTCTGGGCACGGGTAGCTGAGGAAGGGAGAGCAAACTGTGGGGCCGAAGGGTGCATCAAACCTCTTGGGTTGCTGGAGGCCAGGCGTGTCCATGGGAATGGGTTTGGAGTCGCAGCTGAGGATGTTTGCAGAGGGCTTGAAGGTTTTGCAAGGAAACTCGGCCGGTTCCAGCACCTTGGGCACAAAACTCTTCCAGGCAGCGCGGCAGGAGTCACCGGCAAAGGGCTCCATGCCCAGCAGGGGTGAGGCTGCCCGGTGCCCCCTGAGGTAGAGCCCCAGGGGGTGGTCCTGGTAGGGGCCGGGCTCGGGGCTGAGGAGCCCAAAGCGCAGCTTGAGGGACAGCAGCTCTGTCCTGAGCACGGCGTTCTCGCGGCTCAGCGCGGCCAGCTGGCTCTCCATGGCCACGTCGTTGAGGCGCCGCTTCTCCCGCGAGCGCTTGGCGGCCTCGTTGTTCTTGCGCCTCTTCTCCCAGTACATGGTGTCCTTCTTGTCGTCCGGCATGAATTCCCTCTTCCTCCGGGAGTGCCTGCCCGCCTTCCCCAGGAGCAGCTGGGCACGGCCCTGCTGCAGCACCAGCTCGCTCCCAGGGGCCAGGAAGTTCTCCATGGTGGTGGAGGAGGCAGCTGGGGGTCTGTTGGGATGAGAACATTATTTGCCTTTAATGGTGCTGTTAATTAGTGCCATTGGGTGAATTAATATCAGAATGGGGTGGTTTTTTTCTCTCTGTTACGCATAAGTGGAAAATGAGAACAGCTTCTCTTGTTTAATCCTGTCATTTTGGAGCCACCTTTTCAAAATATTTTGATTCTGTAACATTTTCAAAATTTTCAGGTTCTGATATATCAGCAGATAAATCAATCAATGAACCAATCAGTCACATCTCACCAACATCTGCAAAGTCCACCCCAGGATATCCAAAAACTGTGCATGACTGAGCAGAGTTCCACCCCACACGTTTCACCGACTCAGTGAACAGTCACACTTTATCTAAGTCACTTCAATCAAGATGATAAAAAATTAGTAGTGATCTCCCACTCATCTCAAGCTGCCTTACAAAGGAAATAAGAGTCATTAGCCCTGTTTGGGAGATAAGGAAGGCACAGGGAGAAGAACTGATTTACCTCAGTCACGAACTTTGGGTAGGAGCTGAAGGAGCTGAAGGAGGGTTACAAAACAGCTTTGCTATCGTGGAATGGTTTGGGTTGGAAGGGACCTCAAAGCTCATCCCATTCCACCCTCTGCCATGGGCAGGGACACTTTCCACTGTCCCAGGCTGCTCCAAGTCCCATCCAGCCTGGCCTTGGACACTGCCAGGGATCCAGGGGCAGCCACAGCTGCTCTGGGCACCCTGTGCCAGGGCCTGCCCACCCTCACAGAGAAGGATTTTTTCCTAAATATCCAATCCAAACCTACGCTGTGTCAGTTTGAAGCCATTGTCCCTTGTCCTGTCACTACAGGATGTGGTGAATAATCTCCCTCACTCAGAAATTCTTCCCTGCTCAGGACACGTCCCTTCAACAGGAAGCTGGGCCAGAGGGACCAGCCAGCACTGAGCCTGATAAGCCACCACCTCTCCAGGATTGCTCTAAAATGGTAAAGAAAAGCATAATTGTTTCATGTCAGTGAGCAACTGAGGCACTGGAGTTTTGGTACGGGCCAAGTTTCAATCCCCAGGGCTTTTGGAAAAGGTCGTTCACTTCATCTCCTGACTGACACTGTTGTGACCCATCAACACCAACAAACAGTGACCGAGGTGTCCCCTCAGTGTGTGGAGGTTCCAGGACACTTTATCAGCACTGAAATGTGTTTGTGGTTCCCCCTGGAGATGAAATAATACCAGCAGCTGTTTCTATAAGTGACAAGGGCTTTTCTGAGTCATGGGGACAGCAGCCCTGAGGTTCCTGGCAGGGCTGATCACTCTGCTGGGGGCAAAGGACTGGCTGATGCTTTCAGCTGAAAACTCCCCCACTTCTTACCCCCAAGAAAAAATAAAAAAATCTTTCAGACTCAACACTGCCCAAACTGAGAGGCAGTAAACCCACCATGACACCCAAAAGCCAAGCATTGTTCAGTTTTTAGCCAGAATTTTTCAAAAAGGTATTTAGGAATGAAATGAAATCAAGATACTGAGGTGAAGTGAGGGATCAAAGTCCTGCAGAGTCAGGGTTGCACAAGTTTGTGAAAATGTGGCATGTGAGCTTTCTGAGAATCCACATGGCTAATAATGCACATGAGTAATTCCAACCTTCCTGCTGAATCAATTTATTGTGTGAGCAACACGAGTCACTCTTTTCTCTGTGGCTGAGAACCACCCTCAGGCAAAAGACAAAGATGTAAATCCAAATCACTCCAGAACTCACTCTGGGCAGGGACTAGCTGAGCACAGATCTCAGTGAAGGACACACAGAAACAGAAATAATCATGGACCATGTTCAGACTTTCCTCTCATCTTCATCATCCCACATCAACACAACTCAAAGGAGCTCATTTTGTGAGAAATAATTCCTAAACATTATCCAGCTGTAATTTGTGTCTGGAGGTTGAAAAATTTCCAGGGTTCTTCACTTTCTGAGCTTCATGTGAAAGACCACATTTGAATGGTCTGATTTTCCAAGAGTCACCTGTTATTCCTCCAGGATATAACGCATGAATCATAGAGAGGACAAAATCTTGGAAGCAAAAGATCATAAAATCCCAGAATCTCTGAATGGTTTTGGTTGGAAGGGACCTTAAGGGTCACCCTGTGCCACCCCTTGCCATGGCAGGGACATTTTCCACTATCCTGGGTCATTCCAAGCCCCGTCCAGCCTGGCCTTGGGCACTTCCAGGGATCCAGGGGCAGCCACAGCTGCTCTGGGCACCCTGTGCCAGGGCCCAGAACCCTCACAGAGAACAATTCCTTCCCAATATCCCATCTTAGCTAGTGTCCATTTAAAGGTATTTCAGAAAATCAGATCTCTTTTTAAGGTATCCCAAGCACCCATCAAATGAAGCAGGAAAGATCTCTGGAGGATTTTGTGGATCAAATAATGAGAATGGATTAAATGAGCTCCATCATACACACACAGAGTTACACAAATATTGCACAGCAGAAAGGTGAGCACTGAGCCTGAAATCCTGTTCAAGGCCTTTGATTCAGTGTTCTACTGCTTGTAGATAAAATATTTATTTATGCAGATTTGGAAATCTTCAGTACTGGCTGGTTGTCATCACCAGTGACCTCTGCACAACTCAGACCTGCAAACCAGACCAATCCACATCCAGTCCCTCCCCCAGTTTCCCCAGTATGACCAGAGTTTTATTCAGGCTTAAACAGGACAAATCTCACCAAAGTCCTCTCTGCACAAATCAGTGGGATTTTGTAATTAAATACACTTGGAATGCATTTATTTTAATTTATCACGAAGCCCTGGAGATCTCAAAGAGTACACAAAAGTTCTGAGGGTAACTACAAACCAAAACAAAGAACGTCCTTTAGCGTGAATAACTTTGGGGTAATTCCTCCAGCTTTTGATCAGAATTACTGCTGACCTGAAAGCATCAAAAGGAGAAATTCAGCAAGTGAATTTCTGGTTTCTCACAGTGTCAAGATGCAGAAATACAGGGTTTTTTTCAGGGCTTAATCACTTAGCAGGAATGTTTCAGGTTTGGAGGTGACGTGAGTTGTTGTTCAATGAGTCAAAAATCTACTCCTCACCCACAGTGTGCAGAGCAGGTTGTTCTCTCCCCGCCCTCCCCTTGCTCCTGGTGCCCATCACACGGGGATCCTATGGGAAGTTTCAGGATTACTCTTCCCAATATTCCCTGTTCAGTGAGCCTGGGAAGCACAGCAGGAAAAGTGACCCAAAATGGGCATTTGTGAGACAGAACCTGAGCACTGAACCTTCCCGAAAACTGATTTTGTTGAACTTTTCCCGCATGGATCCAACCTTTCACAACCCAAGGTGGAAATTTCCTTCAGAACTCAACACCTGAAGCACGTGTAAGTGAAATAGTGAGAAGTGAGCGTTGAACCCAGAAGAAAAGGGAGGAATCAAACATTTCCACTTCCTTGGAGGTGGGGAAAGCCTGGAAAGGGGCCGGGTGTGAAGTGGGAGGCAGGGGAAGGAACTTTTATCAGAGCTGGGATCTGGCCTTTTAAGGTCAAGGAATGAGCTGGGCCAGTGTGTGAAAGCATCAAAGTTTAGGCCACAGAGTCTCACCTCTACCTGTTATTTTTAACATGTATTTATCTGCAGCCCACAGAGTCACACCTGTGCCCACACGAGTGTCTTGGGGCTCTTCGTGGCCGGCAGCAGCCGAGAGCAGAGTGACACTGAGCCCGGTGGAAACATTGATATTAACACTGACATTGGAGCACTCTGGGCAGGGGAGTTATGCAACCAAGAGTTTCTAAGGTGCTTTGGTGTTTAGAAGTATAAAAGACATTTATTTACCAGTGCTTTGCCTGAATGTAGGCTGAGCTCTGTGTTATCTGCATCCAAAGCACCAAAACATTTGTAAAAATGATGCTCTTTCTTTGGTTTTCACCTATTTTTTGCACTAAATCTGCTGGTTCTGTTCAGACAGAGCATCTCTCAGAAGCTCTGCTCCTCTAGAGAGCAGCCTTTGAGTTTTACCTCTGAGCGGGCCAAAAGCAAGGCACGGTTTTTATATAAAGATTGTTCAATACATTAAGATAAGCAGTAAAACCCATCCTAATCACTTGTACAATGCCCCTGATCAGCTGGGCAGGGCCAAATGTGCAGTGCCCTGGTTTAACGTGCACCTCTGTGAGGCTGAGGATGTGCTGTACCCAGGGGTTTGCGTTTGCTCTCCACCATCCGGCTCAAAAAAGTCTCATTTTTGATTAAAACTTCTCCTCCCATAAAAGAAGGTCCTTGTAGGGCTCAGCTTCTGAGATTTTGTTCAGCCCTATCTCCCCTCCTTTATCTCCCCCCTGAGCCGTTGATCAGAGGGGACTCTGATGAGTTGGACTTTCCAGCAGAGTGTGCAAAACCCTCCAGGAAAACTCGATATCTCGGCGGAACTGATTCAGTGCTGAGCCCTGAGCTGATACACAATCAAACCACCCTGAAATCAGCTGCAGAATCTCCCTTTGCCCCAAGGCAAGCCCTCGACCATCAGATTATTCTTTTTGTTTCAAGGCTGAGGTAAAATTAAAATAAATTCTGCAAAGGGCAACCAGAACAATTTCTACAAACGGGAATTTTAACTCATTATTTCTCAGGAGTGAAGAAAATGAACTGGGATTATCACGAAGTGGATTTCAAAGAAACGAAGGGAATCTTCATACAGCACAACTAAAATTTGGAGTTCTTTGCCTCGGCATAATGTAGTCATCAAAAAAGGAGAAAGATCAGGCCTTGCTCAGCAGCAAGTGGTTACTGACATACAAGTGAACCACAGTCATGGTCTTACCTTGGGATTAGAAAGGATGACATGGATTAAATACAAAATTCCATCCCTGTAGTATCACATCTGTATTTAATTATTTATTATTTTATTTATTATTCTCAGTTTTCTCCATTTTCAATGTGCGACTAAATTTTGCTGCGTCTCTCGATGGCTTCTCTAAGCTGCAATTTTTTTTCTTAAATCTTTGTACCTGTTTATCTTTATATTAAAAAAATTATATCTACAACAATCAATAAAAAATTGGTGTTTGAAGTCTCATTTAAAAGCACAGCCGAGAGGAGCGTTCATCACTAAAACATCAAAAATGAAAATCCAAGCATAAGTCTACATATATTTTAATTAAATAGGACAGCCAACGTAATATAAAAGGGCACAGAGTGACTTGGCAGAACTTCCCTGTGTTGGAGATTTCTGGTGTTACCTCTGAAGTGAAAATGGTCGATTTTAAACAAGCAAAGGGAAGGAAACTTTCAATTGTTTTCAATAAAACACCCAATTCCATTATGAAATTCACTGCCCCACAGACAATCTTTGGATCAAATTTTCATTCCCAGTTTCCTGATCCCACTGGCTTCATCACCCAGATATATAAGCACCAATCCATGGGAACACCATGGAATTTACCTGTATTAAACTGGGGTGAGAATCCGGAATTTGGAGTTTAAATCAAACAGTTTGAGCCAAGTTGCCCCTGTTTCACATCAATATAAAGGAGCTTGAGAGATGCCTATTTTTTGTCTTTTAAATTATCTCATCCTAAACTAAATCAAAATTCAGCTCTTCATCTCAAGACACTCCAGCATGTCAATATCAAACCCACAGGAGTTATTGAGAATTTACTGTGATAAAATGAGATAACTCTGATATTATTCAGTGATATGAGAACTTACGGTGATAAAGTGAGGCCCAGGTGCTGATTTACATCAGAAACCTCTGAAAACTTCTCCCGGGGACACTGTGCTGTACAAACACTGCAAGCAGCAAACGAGCCTTGATCCCTGCTGCTGCTGCTTCTTCACTTGAGCAGCAAGAAAAAAGTTAACCCTGTGGTTTGGTGGTATCTCAGGGTGCTCTCTAAACCTCCCAGCCTGTTTAAGATAAAAGGGCTCCACTCTAATTACTCATATTCCTGAGTATTTGACATTCACACTGCACAGTGGTTAACAGGAGCTGTTGAGGAACAGCTATTACTCACTTCTTACGTCTCAGTGGGAAATAACGTGGTCTGGTGATGAAAGGAGGCACAAAAGGAGCAAACAGCAGAACCCAGTGACCTGTGGCAGCCACTGCCAGAGGCTTGAAAGTTTTAAACTCAAACTCAAACCAAAGTTGACTCTGATACAACCCCAGTGGGCCAAAGCCCCAATTCAGTGTGTGTCTATTTTGAAAACACCAAATGATTGTTGGCTCCAAGTATAAAATATTGCTGCAGGTCTGGCAATGGATTGCAGGGCCTTTAATTTCCAAAATTAGGCATTTTCACCTTCAGCTTTTCTAAAATCATTCAAGCTTTGCATTCCTTTCTTGGAAATTCAGATTTCAAGATCCCAGAAGGATTTTCTGGAGCAGATTACAATTACTATTAATTACTATTATTATTACTATTACTATTACAACCATGGATGCTGAACTCCCCAAAATCACCTTTTCCTCTACAGATTCCAGGTCCAAAGGACACGATGAACTTCCCGGTGTGCTAAAATTTCCAGCTCTAAGCTATTAAATCACTGTCCCCACAGCCTAATCACAGCAGGTGGTTTGTTGGAAGCTCGGTAGAATCAATTTTGTCTTTTTGGTCTTGAGGTAGGAGAGTTCAAAGCCTGGGAACCCACCCCGAGTTACCAAAGCAGCTGCTTCCTTGATTCCCCAGGCCCTGTGGTCCAAGCCCACAGCTCTGAGGCTGCTCTGTGCGGGGTATGAAGCCTCAAAAGCAGCTCAGGTATTGCTCAGGTTGGAACAACCCGACCTCTAAATTTGACTGTGGGTCTGTGACAGACCATAACAATGGAAACGTGCTGCAAAACCCTGACAAGCCCCGAGGTGCTGCTGAGCCTTTACAAGTGGCCGAGTTTTGCATTTCTTGGTCTGCAAATGCCTCAGTGAGAGCTGCTGAATAATCACAGAATCAGAAAATAATGCAATTTTCACAGTGTTTGCAGCACTTCAGTCGCTACTGTGCCTGAGAAGTCTGACCTGTCACACCCTGGTTCAATGTGAGATATTCATAAATGTGGGGTGGTTTTTTTTCCCTCTGGGAAAGGGTTTTACAGAAATCCTTTTTCTTCCCCTGTTTTATTTCATCGTTTGGGCCAATAGTATTGACTCTGAGACAGTTTAGAAATAGTGGAACCAGAGATTTGAATATTTCAGCCAAAAACTGAAATCAGCTCTGGAGTCCTCAAGATGGGATGGACATGGAGCTGCTGGAGTGAGAGTGGGAGTGAGCCCAGAGGAGGTACCAGGATGAGCAGAGGGGTGAAGCAGCTCTGGGAGGAAAGGCTGAGAGAACTGGGAATGTTCGGCCTGGAGAAGAGAAAGTAAACGAATTGTGCCTTCCAGGACCTGAGGGTGCTCCAAGAAAGATGGAGAGATAATATTTCCAAGGGATGGAGGGACAGGACACAGGGAACGGCTTCCCACTGCCAGAGGGCAGGACTGGATGGGATATTGGGCAGGAATTGTTCCCTGTAAAGGTGGGGAGGCCCTGGCACAGCTGTGGCTGTCCCTGGATCCCTGGCAGTGTCCAAGGCCAGGCTGGATGGGGCTTGGAGCAGCCTGGGACAGTGGAAGTGTCCCTGCCATGGCAGAGGGGTAGAATGAGGTGGAATTTAAGGCCCCTTCCAGCCCAAACCATTCCATCATTCTGTGACTATGAAAGGTCAAAACAATTCAGATCTTGGTACTTTCATATCATTTCTGCTTATTTTTAGTTTCAGCACCCATTTGTTGGGCCCTGTCCCAGAAGCACAGAACATGAATAACTGAAGGATTATTTTTTCCCCTGGCCGTTTCTTCGAGCTGAGCTGTTTCATTCAGATCAAACGGTGCTGAGAGAGGTGGGAATTCCCCTGAGCTGATTAATGGCAACAAACCCGACCTGGCCAAGAACTCCTGACACTGCCCCTCACCGAGATCACACTTGAGCACAATCACAGGGCCCAGACTGCAGGAGCAGCCCCTTCGTATCAACCCTGAATCATTTAAAATATAATCTATAATAAAGTATATGACATCATTTATGAGAAAGGAAAGAGCACACAAAGCCTTGGTGCCCCTCAGCAGCACAGAGGGCAGGGATGGACCTGGCAATTCCTGGGATATTTCCAGCGGCTGCTCTGGGGCTGCAGACAGGAACCTGCAAGGTGTGGCTGCATTTACCTTGATGGCACTTCAGGAAAGCTTTTCCAGACACTGGATCTTCGCTCTCACGATGGGAGGAGAAGAGAAGGAGCCCAGGAGCTGAAGGAGCTCCTTGGAGGAGCAGTTGGATGCCCGCGAGCGACGTGCGGCGAGTGCAGCCCGGCTTCCGCCCTCCTCCCCTCTCTGCCTACCCAGAGGGATGGAAAATTCCATCTGCTTCATACTGAATGTGACCAAAACTGCTGTCACAATAGGGTTTTTTTTAAAAGTGAAGATCGATGGGCAGAGATAAAGCTCATTATTGCCTGAAGGTTACCCCACAGGTGACGGTGATGCCTGGGCAGGAGGAAGAAGTGAGAGGCGGCCACGAGCCCAAGGTAAGTCCCTTCCTCCCCACAGAACGTCACTGCAGGCCCTGAAATCCTGGAAGCCTAAACTGAAATCTAAAATTAAGCCTAAGGGCTTTTTCTGAGACAAGGCCAGAAATGCTGGCTCAAGCAAGAACTGCAATCAGCCTTAACAAGTCAGGGGTTTCTGTCTTGGAATCCTCAAGAACTCCAATTCAGAAGTCAAGACCCACCAGGAAATAATTGACCACATTTCTACTCTTCTGGAGGTGTGACTATCCCTGGCCAGCAGGTCTTTAGGGCACATGAAATCGATATTTTAAAAGCAGAGTGGGACTCTGTCATTCTGGTCATTTTTTATCACTTGCAAATGACAAAATCGCCCTGCTCTGCAGAAGCTGAGAAGGTGCCACTGTCACCAAGTCTGTGACAACACCTCCAGAGGAAAAGCAGAACGAATCCTTATAAAAACAAGGACTTCCCCTCATTTTCCAAATCCATCCTCCAGCAAACACCAGTCAGGAAAGAGCCTTCTCCTACATTTGATATTCCTGATTCCTTCCTTCATCTTTCCATGAATCTGTTTCATAATGCTCAACCCAAAATACTTTGTACAGGCCATGAAACTTCCAGGACCCCCATCCTCCTGCTCTTTGTGTGGTTCTTCACAGCAGCAGCTATGAATTATTCCAGATTTACCAAACTGAACCAGGCCCTCACCTTATCCCTGAGCCCCAGGGACACACACAGCCAGTGGATCCCACGGGATTTTGCAAACCCAGCCAGATTCCAGCCCTAAGAAGTTATTTAGCTTTAAGGACACAAACTGAAAACAAGTCCAGCTTTCCTCTCTCTTTCTCCCAGTCTTTCCCTGTCCCTAAGCCAGCACAAGCACTTCCAGAACTCAGGGCTAGAGGGTCCCATTTACAAGAGTTTCTGCAGGACCTAAATAGAACTCCATTGCTTCCCGTCCTTTCCCAGACCATCCCCACTGAGATGTGCAGAATATTCAGCAGATTGGGCCAGGAGCATCTCAAGGACCACAAATTTCTGCAGATGGCACATTTGTCATTGTCTCCTTATGGTTACAAACTGTGGGACCCCTGGAAGTGTCCAAGGCTGGACAGGGCTTGGAGCAGCCTGGGATAGTGGGAGGTGTCCCATGGCAGGGGTGGCACTGGACAGGCTTTAAGGTCCCTTCCAACCCAAACCAGTCTGAGATTCTGTGATTCTATGATCATTTTCCCATCCTTGAGTTCTTTTGCAGAAATCCTGTCACAGAACTTAAGATCCTCTAAAAGTTTTCTTTTTCCTTTTGAAAGGAAGAAAATCATCACCACCAGCCTGTCCTGGAGGCTGCCAGGCCTCCTCCACTCGTGCACGTGCCAAAGGCACTCTCAGCCCAGCCTGATCACATCTCTCAGTCATTAATTGCTAATATCAAGATTTTCTCTCAAGAGGTTTCCCTTTCATGCTACCATCACAGGAAATATATGAAACTTCTGAAGATTTTTCAGGCTCAGTCAGTGCTGCTGCGTTTCCGTAACACACAGAGCTGCTGGCAACCCACGAAAGCTGAAACTGCTCCTTTCAACCCCAAGTCTTGGTTCCTCTGTGCCCAAGGCAGCAGGGTCCTTATCAGGGCTTTATCAATCTCAAAATGCTGTTTAAATAAAGTCAAGGCTCTAAATTAGGATTTGGTTTTTTGTCTGAAACTGCACTCGAGCCAAATCTGGTTTCCACTAAAGCTGCTCAACTCCTTCCAGGTTTGCAATCAAACAGCAGAAATGAACAGCCAGGGCATGAGAGAAAAAAAGCAAAAACCGATGAACTCTCTCTTCCATCCCCTGCTTATTCCAATCTTTGCATTATTCCAATTATTGCAATATTAACAATCAGAGTAAACATGCACAAGGCGGAAGCAGAGGAGTTTCTTGACTCCATGAGAAAATAAAGGCACTTTTCCTTTTCAAGACACAAAGGCAAAAATCTGTTCTTAACTCCACCTTACCTGACTTTCTGCTATGAATTACCTCTTAACCTGATTTTTTTGTTTGTTTTTAATTACACCTTACCTGACTCATTTTAACGATCTGAATTATTGCACAGCTTTGGGAAAGGAGGGAGCTGTGGCCTGGCACCAGTTTCAGCAGACTCAGGGCAGGTTATTCACCAAAAGGGTTTCACCCACCCCGTCTTTTAGGTCTGAGGGACCCACAGGAGATGGGACGAGTCCCCAACTCTCCAAAATCCAAATTTAAGTTGCTGAGGCCACACTGATGTGGTAGCACAGTAAGAGCCCCCCTCAAACCAATCCTGCCCAGTGAAAATACCCCTGCAGCCAGGGCAAGCTGGAAGATCAATTATTAATTAATTAATTAGAGTGAGAGGCAGAAATAATTTGTGAAGGCAGAAATTGGGCTGTTCTAGAGGTTTCCACCTCAGGAAAAATCAGGGCAGGGACCCCAAGGGCAAAGCCGGGTCCTGGTGTCGTTGCCTCCAAGATGTTTTACAGCTGCTCAGGAAAAAAAATCCTGGAGTTTGTAAGATTTTCCCAATATCTGCTGTTTTTCTGGAAGCCTCTGTGAGCTAAAAGTGCTTCATTATACAAGTGTCACCTTTTAATTAAAGAAAAATGCGCGGCCTCAAAAACCAGACGGGCAGAAAACAACAGCAAGAACAAACAAAACAAAACCAAAAGTCCTTCACATTTAATTTCCTAACCCAGTATCATTTGAATTTAACTTTTAAGGGCACACTGTAAAGAAATTCAAATTGGATTGGAATGTTTTCTGGATACAGTTGAAGGTTTAGACTTTTTATAACAGCACTGAAGTTCTGAGGCACCTTAAAGATGCCTGAATTTTGAAAGCAGTGTATTTGAAGTGAAACCTGCTGCATTGGCAGCCAGAAAAGCCAGAAATTGGAGGAATTAATAATTCCTGCCTCCTATCTGCAGGTTATTCCACTTGTGCTGGCATGGAAGTCACCCTATAATTAATTACTGCAATAATTATTATGAGCAGGGTTCCAATGGGAGAACTGGCACGTAAGAAGGACACTTAGAAACTGTATTTCCCTTATCCCAACAAATCTTTGTCTACCCCCGAGAAATCCAGCCAGTGAGAAGCCAGAGCACAACAAAAATCGATTTTAGAATGGCCAAAATGTAATAAAACTTAAGTATTTTTAAAAAATTAACTCTTTTATTCCCTGTGCTACTACCAAGGGTGTTTGTCACCTGTTGAAGTGGAGGTTCCAACTTTTGGGTGGGTGCCCAGTTAAGACTTTTAGAAGAGTCAAGAAAGAGTCAGGAGAAGAGTCAAGATGGAAGAGTCAAGAAATATCATTTTTGCAGGTTTTTTTATCAACAGAATAATTATTTATTTTCCAGCTTCCTTGAAATCCAAAATAATTCTGGCTGCTCAAATAAGCACAGTGGAAAGGAGAGGCAGCAAAAGTGTCCAATTTTGACAATACGGAAAATAAAGTGGAGTAATACAACAAAATCCAACAAATATCAGCATTTCCATGTGAGGATGGGAAAAGGAATTAGGGAGGAGGATATTGGACATGGCAGTACAGTGAATATTTGTGCATCCAGGTGTCAGTGGGAGGGAAGGGGCTGGGTGCCAGTTCAGAGACAGAAATTCAGGGACACGCAGGGGAAAGCAGAGAATGCAAAGAGATAATAAAAAGTGTAGGGAGAGACAGAAAAGGAGGATGGAAAAAGTAAAAAGAAAAAGGGAAAGATAAAAAAAATATAAGAAAAAGAAAGAAGAGAGAAAGAAGAAAAGAAGAAAAAATAAGATTGGAAAAAGACTTCAAAATATGAAAAGGAAAAACTGTGGGTAGAATATAAAAAGATTTTAAAAGAAAGAAAAATATGAGAAAAATATTTTTAAAACTTTAAAAAAGCAGCGATTTTCCTGCCACGGGGCAGCCCCATCCCAGGAGAGCCGCGGGGCTCTGGGGACCAGCCCAGCAGTGCTTCCCTGCATTGGAAAAGCCCCATTTCCGTGGATCCCCCGCAGCTCCTGGGCAGGACTTACCTTGGGAACGGCACCAAACCTGCACTGCCCTGCGGGACCCGAGTGTCCCCAAGTGTCCCTCACCTCCCGGCCCTGTGACAGCCCTACACCCCTACACATGGCTCTTTTTTTTTTTTTTTTTTTTTTTTTTTTTTTTTTTTTTTTCATTTTTTGCAGAGCAGCCCCGGGGAAGCTGCAGCGATGTCGCGATTACGTAAGAGGCGGTGACATGCGGGGACACAGCGGGGGGGGCAGGTGGCTTTGAGCTCCCCGGCAGCATCTGCAGCGCACAGGCAGCCAGGGGGAGGATTTGTCATCAACTCGAGCTGCTCAAGGTGTGGAGACACCCAGGAGCGAGTGAGGAGCCCCGGAGAGGTGACAGGAGGGTGGCACAGGACCCCCGTGGGGGGGACACGGAGAGAGAGAGGAGGAAGGTGAGAAGGGCTTGATGGATGGAGACATAAAAATAAAATAAATCTCGATTTAAATCTCAATTTAAACAAGATTGGCAACACAGAGTGGCACAAACAGGGACGTTCAGGGCTGGGGTTTTGACATTTATTGACATTTCGTTTTCATTATTGACAAATCAGCCACTGGACACAGCAAAATCTGTGTGAAAGAGAGAACCACTCAATGAGTTGATTCCCATAAATTAAATTTCCCCCTCTGAATTCCTCAGCTCCGAGAGTCACAGCAACTCTCCCTGAGCTTCATGTGCAGTTTCAGGCTGGTGCTGGAGCTGCTTCTGGTCCCCAGAGCAGCTGTGGCTGCCCCTGGACCCCTGGCAGTGCCCAAGGCCAGGCTGGACAGGGCTGGGAGCAGCCTGGGACAGTGGGAGGTGTCCCTGCCATGGCTGGGTTGGCACTGGATGATCCTTCAGTTCCCTCCCAACCCAAACCATTCCATGATTCTATGAAAACAACAACAACAACAACAACAACAACAACAACCACCAAAAAAAAAAAAACCAAAACAACACCACCACCACTTTCTCTGGGACGATTCAAACTCAAGTATGAAATATTTCACCTTTTTTTCCCCCAGCCCACTCTGGGTGCAGCCCAGGCCCTGTTTGGTGTCCAGTAGGTGTCAGAGGGTCCTGGCAGGGGCACAAAGAGGGAAAGGCGGCAAAGCCCAGAGGGGATTTCTTCATCTCTGCACTTCTCTCCCAGTCCTGAGCAGAGGCAGCTCCTTGTCCTCAGGTGTGCACAGGTTTTGCACCTCTGGCAACTCTTCCATTTCTGCAGGATGGAAAAGCACTGAGAAGATCCTGGTGCTGCCAAGGCAGGAGCAGCAAGGAAAAATCTGCCACATAATAATGACCAGCCTCACTGGACTGATCACAGACTCCCGGAATTGTTTGAGCTGGAAGGGACCTCAAATCATCCAGCCCCACCCCTGCCATGGCAGGGTCACCTCCCACTGTCCCAGGCTGCTCCAAGTCCCATCAAACGGGGCCTTGGACACTGCCAGGGATCCAGGGGCAGCTTTTCTGGGCAATCCATTCCAGGGCCTCCCCACCCTCCCAGGGAACAATTCCTGCCAATACCTGATCCAAATCATTGCAGAGACTCCACTTTCATTCACAGCACTGGGTCTCAGCTGATTATTTGTAAATTTACTTTATTCTATTTTATTTTATGCTGGTTCTGACAGGATGAGTGTGAGCAAGGGAGAGAGAGACTCTTTCTCCCCAGGAAATCAGGGCTGGGCTGTGGATGTAACTCTTCTCTCTTACTGCTCCCAAAAGTGGGAAAGATCATGTAAGATTGCCCTTCTAATGAATGGAGAGAAACAGACTTTTGTAAGGTTCTGATTTATTTTAATCTTAAGAAGAAGAAAAACGTCCTCTCATCTTTTTATTGGTAATATAATATAATACAATACAATACAATATAATGCAATGCTTTAAGGGTGGTGTTTTGGGGTGGGTTTTTTTGGGGTGGGTTTTTTTTTTTTTTTTGGCAATATAGAAATTTTCCTTCAGAAAATGCTGACGTTGCAAGAAATGGTTTTTATCTGTGAAGGAATGAGATTGTGATATAAAGATCCTTGCTAGCTCCACAAACTGGAGTTGAAATTCAACATTTGAAATGGATTGTTGTGAAAAGAGAGATAAAAAGCTTTTTAAAGGAAATATAGTGATTTTAAGGAAGTGCAGGGAACGGGGATGAGCCCATCACATCCAGCTGTAAAAGGAGATTTCCTGCATTTCAGATTTTCAGGGATCAGGTAACTTCATCCCTGGGCAGTCTGTCATGAAAAAAAGCCCTGTGAAATATTTTGTTCCAAACAGGTTTTCCACAGAAAATGTGAATTTTCACCAAAGAGAATTTTCCACAGCAACACTCAATTTTCAATTCAAACTGAATTTCATAACAGCAGTTGGGGAACCACCCTCAGTTGTTTTCTCTCTCCCCAGTGATTTCCAGCTTGGACAATCAAAACATCACAGCCAAAAGAAAAAACCCCAAAATACTCTTTACTTTCCAGCTGTATTGTTTGAAGAAACCCTCCAAAGGTTGCAAACAAAAAAATCTCCAAACCCAAAACCGTTTTTCTGTTGACAAAATCATTGCCAGGAGCTGAGAATTCCAAAGCAGCTCCACAAAGCAGCGGCACCACCAGACTTTTCTCTGCAGAAACATCTCCCTCCTCCCCCAGGGGATTTTTGTGGTTCAAATCGTGTTGTCCTGCTCTGTTTCCCCTCCTAACTCCAGGCAGGGCTGAGCCCCCTCAGAGCTGCTCCTTTCCAAGGTTAGGTCTCACCTTTCCTGCTGAGACATTTCATCTGAACCTCAATTTCAAACCCTCAGCTCACCCAGTGCCCACAGGAGCCACCACAGCTCCTCCCCTGCCCTCAGCACCAGGGCCTTTCCTCCTGAACCCCCAAAGCCAAATCACTGCTCTGCCACCACCTTGAGTCCAACTCAGCTGGGGTTTGTCATGTCTTACCTTTATTTTGACATTTCACAGAGTACAGAAGGCATTATTTGCGTGTTGGGAGGGAGCAGGAGGTGCCACGACAGCATTTCCAGGGCAGAGCTGGCCCCAGTGCTCACCCAGAAGAATAGAGGCTGTCTGCAGCTCCTCAGCCCATCCTGCCAATTCCTGCAGGGCTTTAATAACATTTCATCCTAAATGAACCAAAACCCATCCTGTAGGAAAGAAAAGCTCTAGGAGTTGCTGCCATAAGAGAAAAGGAAACTCAGCCAGAACTGGAGATGGACCTTCGACATTCACTCAACTGGGGGAGGTGATTTGGGTTTGAGCTGCAGGAATGATCCAACACTGAGCTGGGTTCCCTCTCCTGTGCTCTTGGAGGGGTTTGGGATTGGGATGGGTTTGCTGGGTTCCCTCTCCTGTGCTCTTGGAGGGGTTTGGGATTGGGATGGGTTTGCTGGCATGCACAGCCAGCTCAGGGTTTTGGCAGGACTCACCCCTGGGGAATAGCTGGCCCGAGGGGCTGGAAAACATCCCTGGTCCCTTCTGTCACGCCTGAGCCATTGTTTGAGGGCTGGCAGCACCTCCTGGGACCATACCACTGTGACATCTGCTGTGTCCCCCCAGGGCCAGGCTATGCCACCACTTTACTCCTTGGTTACTCACTGGAGGATGATTCTCTTCCTTCCCTGGACAGGGAATGGGGCAGCACAAGAGCCCCGTGGTGCCCTGACTGCAGCAGCTTTGGGAGCAGAGGGGTTTTCACTGGGTTATTCCTTCCCACAGGATTCCCAGAGAGTCCCCATGGCCATTCCCCAGCAGAAGGGATGGTGTGGATTTGGGGACACAGGAATGAAGGGGCTGCAGGAAGGGGCACAGACAATGTCAGGGTGGGCAGAGCAGCTGTGGCTGCCCCTGGATCCCTGGAAGTGCCCAAGGCCAGGCTGAACAGGGTTTGGAGCAGCCTGGGACAGTGGAAGGTGTCCCCATGGCAGAGGGTGGAATGGGATGAACTTTAAAGTCCCTTCTTAACCCAAACCATTCCATGATTCCATAATAAACTCTGCAGGCCCTGTGCCAGCAGAGGCCCTGCTCTGTCCCTGTGTGCAGGACACTCAGCCCTGGGTGACTTTAGACACACAAACCCTTTCCTGCACACACCAGGACACACCTGACAATTCCCAGGCTCACCAGGGATGTCATTCCTCACTCAGAAGGCTCCAACCCCAAAAATACCAGAAGGGAAAATGAGGATTAAATCTGCCCTAAGTCACATTGTCCTTTGGAAACTGCTCAAAGGGAACATCGACATCCTCCTTCCATTGAGTTGCTGGGAAGAATGACCTCCACAAATTCCCATCACTTCATCCCCTCTCCATTTAACTCTGCCTATGAATCTGATTTTCCCTTACACTGGTTTTCCTGAGCCTGGGGCTGTGTTGAGGCATCTTGATCCATCTTGATCCCAGGGACAAAGAGACAACTGTGGAAGGAGTGTCCTTCTCCAGCAGTGTGAGCTCCCATTTCCATCCTGTCCAGCTGGATTTCTCCATCCTCTCATGGGCTCTGATCCCTGAGGGCAAAACAGGTTGGATGTGGAGGCAAATGCGACCCATTTCAGGGCAATGCCCTTTGCCTGTTCTACTACCAGAGAAAAAAGGTCAAAACTCCCTAAATCTTAGTGAAAAGAACAGGAATTCTTGATTGGGGGAATCTACAATCAAATCCTTGATTTAGAAAACAAACTAAGAAAACCTAGAGGAGAGATTTTTTTGGTTCTCTTCTAAAATTAAAATGACAGAGATAAACCAGATGATTTGACATGAAATCAGAATTTAACATGACAAAGTAAAAATCAATACCGCCTTTAAAACATGGTTCCTGTAGATTATACTTGGACTATCCTCTGAAATATTCCCCGTGCTGAGGCTCCACTGCCCTTTGCTCAAATCCCTGCTCTGTCTGGGAATAGATTTTTATATTCAACCCCCAAAATTCCTCCTTTTGTTCCACTTTCATTACCTGAGCCCGTGTCAGTATTTCTGCTCTTACTTAGCAGCTGCTCTGCTGCTTCCCCACCTTTGCTGTGTCTTTGCAGCTCCTCCCAGTGTCAGTTCAGTTGTGATTTTTCTGACTGTGCCAGCACAGCTCTGGGGTGTTAAACAGGCTGCCCTAAATAGCAGCTCTCAGCCTTCTGTACAGTATTTTTCCCTCTTTGCTGAGTCTTTGCTGCTTCACATTTGGGAAAATGGGTGCTGAATTTGGGGATCTGCTGGCAGGATTTGACATCTGCCTTCCTGTGTCTGTTTTTAACCCAGTTTTGGTACATCAAGCACTTTTTCCACCCTTTTTTCTTTTCTTTGTTGAGGCAAAAACACATTAAAGAAAATACTTTCCCCTTTTCCACTGGTTGGAGGAGATGCTTTATCTTTTTAGTAATCATTGCAACCACTTTTTCCAATCAGTATTTTCATTTCACTTTTTAAATTGATGAATATCTACCAGTTAAATTTTCAGATAAAAAAGCTGAAGCAACATAGGAGATTTTGTGATTCCCTTATTTCTGTGATTCCCTTATTTTTGTGATTCCCTTATATTTTTACCACAGACACCTTGAGTGCCTTGCTGAAGGTGTCTCTTGCACAGGTGCTTCTTAATAGCAAATAAAATCATCATTTTCTCTGAGATTTGCTACAGTAGAGGAAAATGTGCTAAAACCTGCAAATTAATGAATATTTATTTTACACTGAAGCATTGCTGTGTAGTGATAAGGCCAATTCCCAAAGGATTAACTGGGTATTTCTGGAATCACAGCTCTGGGAGCAAGAAAGGCAGAGGGATAAATCAGAGGATCACAGAATTCCACACAGAATCATGGAATTAAGGTTGGAAAATACCTTTAAGGTCATCAAGTCCAACCTTCAACCCAACAGCACCATGGTCACCACTAATCCGTGTCCCCAAGTGCCACATTCAGAAGGTTCATTGAGCACTTCCAGGGATGGTGACTCCACCACTGCCCTGGACAGCCCCTTCCAATGCCTGACCACCCTTTCCATGAAGAAATTTCACTCAATATCCAATCTAAACCTCCCCTGGAGCAGCTCGGGGCCGTTTCCTCTCATCCTGTCCCTTGTTCCCTGGGAGAAGATAAGGAAATATCAACGCCCATCTCAGATGCTTCCCACCTTGACAGGATTTTTTATTCTTTTTAAGTCAAGGGCTGTTGACTATTTGTCCTTCCAGCCTATTTCCCAAAATTTGCTGATATGTGGCCAAAATTCTGCCCAGGATGATTTGGAGCGTGGATTTTGTAGATGTGGGGAAGGAGCTGCTCCACCACATCTCTGTTTCCACCATGCCAAAGGATGTGGGACGTGCCACATCCCTGCCAGGCCCGTGCTCTACACCCACTCCCTGACCCCAGGAATAAGTGACTTGGGTTGGACAGGAAATCTCCAACGGAAGAGTTTTACACCTGAGAACGCTGACGAGGCCGAATTGAAAAGTTCTGGGGAAAGGTGTTTATTCCATCAGAGCTTTCGGTGGAAACAAAGCCAAGCCTGACCAGTCTGAGGACCAGCCCCCTGCCCACACAGCCCTGGCCTCCCTGCAGCTGTGGCCACAGCATCTCCCAGCTGATGGATGAACCAGAGGAGCAAAGAGAAGCAGTTCCTTCAGTGACGACTTTGTAGATTAATTTAATTAATTGATTTAATAGCAAAATGTATTTATTGAAGGTGTTTTTTAACCTGTTGACACCCAGTTACTTTTCTGCTTAGTTTGAGGGTTCCTCACCCTGGCCCAGAGCTACAAGCCCAGGCTGGGGGCCAGAGGAGGGAGAGTTGGAGGTCACAGAAGGGAGAGTTGGAGGTCACAAATAAGGGAGAGTTGGAGGTCACAAATAAGGGAGAGTTGAAGGTCACAGGAGGGAGAATTGGAGGTCACAGGAGGGAGAGTTGGAGGTCACAGAGGGAGAGTTGGAGGTCACAGAGGGAGAGTTGGAGGTCACAGAGGGAGAGTTGGAGGTCACAAATAAGGGAGAGTTGGAGGTCACAGGGAGGAGAGTTGGAGGTCACAGTGGGGAGAGCCCTGAAGTGGAGGAGAGAAGGACGATGGGACCCAAAGGGACCACAGATCAAGAGCCAAATTCCTGGGTACCCACAAATCCTCCAGGTTGTAAGAACAAGGCCCCAAAAGGGCCACCTGAGCAGAGCAGAGGCCTTGAGGAAGCCAGGGGGACACCAGGCACTGTCCCCTGGGCACATCTCCCAGTGGCCAAAGTTTATTGGTGATGGCCACAAGAACCAGCCCAGAGAATCAGCTGCTGTCACTGCCTCTGCTGGCTGGTGGCACTTAGGGACAAAAATAGCCTCTCCTTGTGGCATTGAGGCTCTCTGCACCTCCTGGCTGACTGCAGGACCTGCCAGCAGTGTCCCAGTGCCTGTCCCCACCCCACAGGCTGCTCCTGTCCCCCCATGGGGATCTCTGGAAGTTGGAAGAGATGAGTGAGGATGGATTTCCTACTCTCCAACAGCATCAGCAAGATGGAAGAGTCCCATAGGGATCAGTACCAGCACCGCTCTTCTTTTCCAAGGTTTCTGTTGGTGATTAAAAAACCACAACAATTCACCTGAAGGATTTCTGAAGGATGTTTTCCAAGTTATTCCTGGCTATTTTCCCTTCTCCCATCAGGCTGACCCATCCCTGACCAGAAGTGAAATGTCTGACAACCAGGAAGGTCAAAAATACACCTCCAAATTTCACATTTCTTCATGGAATTCAGATGAATCACTGGTCCTACACTGTCCCCTCCTCTCCTTCCATGATAGAATGGGTATTTTTCTTCTTTTCTGAAGAAAATGCACATGAAGGACAGAGATTTCTAACAGGGAAAACCAAAATAAAATTTTAAAAACAAGCAAACAAACAACCTCCAAACAAAACAAACAAACTCAAAACCAAACCAAACCAACAAACCTCAAACCAAAACAAAAACAAAAAACCAAAAATCCAAACAAAACAGAGAGAAAAGACCTTTTGGCTGAGTCAAATTCTCATCTGCTCCACCAGATTTCCTGATGGCAAACAAAGAAATTTCCTCCCCCTGTGAGAAAAGGTGATTTTCCCCAGACTTGGGTATTTGTTAATACCTAAACCAGCCCCACCATCTGCACTCCTCTGGTCAGAGAAACCTCTAATTTTGCACCTCAATTTGCATCTTCCAGGCCCTGGCACATCCTTTTCTTCTTCCTGGGTCTATGGCAGAAACCTCTGCAATTAGATTTGGGTAATTAGAATCCTGGAATGGTTTGGGTTGGAAGGGACCTTAAAGTTCATCCCATTCTACCCCTGCCATGGCAGGGACACCTTCCACTATCCCAGGCTGCTCCAAGCCCTGCCCAGCCTGGCCTTGGACACTGCCAGGGATCCAGGGGCAGCCACAGCTGCTCTAGAAAATCCATTCCAGGGCCTCCCTACCCTCACAGCCAACAATTCCTTCCCAATATCCCATCTAAATTTCCCCTCTTCCAGTTTAACCCCATTCCCCTTGTCCTGACACTCCAATTCCCGATGCAGAATCCTGTTCTGGCTTCCCTGGAGCCCCTTCATGTCCTGGGAGGGCACTGAGTTCTCCACACAACCTTCTCCTCTCCCTGTGAACACCACCCAGAGGTGCTCCAGTCCCCTTGTCAGCTTTGTGGCCTCCTCTGGACTCACTCCAAGGACAGTTCCATGTCCTTCTCATGCTGGGAGCACCAGGACCGTGCACAGAATTCCGGGTGGGATGGGCCAGGCCATGGTGAGCTGGGAAAGCCTTGGAATATAAAAAGGAGGCATCACCTGGGGGGAAAAGTAAGAGAACAAGCAGAGGTGGATGGGAGCTTTTCTTCCAGGCCCCTGACAACTCTTGACAAAGCCTTCCCTGCCTGACATCCTGCTGATGGATTTAGGGACAAGATGATCTCCTGTCATGCAAGGAGAGGAGGGGACAGTGTAGGATTAGAGGTTCACCTGAATTCCATGGAGAAATGTCAGATTTGGAAGTGCATTTTTGGCAGGCTCAAAGCTCTCTGTGCCTTCATGGTTGCCAGGCATTTCACTGCCCAGTGGGAGAAGGGAAAAAAGCTTGAAAAATCTCCTTTTCCCTGGAAAATCAGGGAATTCCTCAGGGCTCTGAAACAGAGGTCAGCTCTGAAAACAAAGCTGGTTTTGGTCCTGTTTTTGTGCTGCTGAACAAAACCTGAGAGGGATGTCCTCGTGCTGTGTGCAGCTGATAACCAGGGGAGTGCTGGTGATAAGATAGATGTGCTGGTGATAAGATAGGTGTGCTGGTGATAAGATAGGTTGGGATGAGCCAGATCAGGCTGGGGGATCTGTTGAGGTGTCACAGTGATGATCAGATGAGTACCAACACTGTCACCTTATCGCTGTGGGTGCTCAGAAGGTGAAGTTCATCCCTTCCCTTGCAACACAGAGAGTGGAAAATTCCAAAGAGCCCGAAAGGTTTGGGTAGAACAGAGGGAGATGGATGAGTGCAGGGAAGGAGGGAAGGAAGAAAAGAGAAGATTTGGGGAAGTTTCTGGAGGAGCAGCAGCTGCCACAGAGCCCTGAGTCTGTGCTCTGAAGCTGCTGCCCTTATCAGTGACACTGCTCTGATCCAAGCCCAGATCCCTGGGGTCAGACAGGGAAGGGGCTGCAGGTCCAGCAGGGTTTTCACCTGCAGCAGGGAGAGAGGCAGGGCTGGAGAAATCCCTGCTGGGGACGGGAGACAGGAGAGGCTGCAGGCCCTGGAGACCTGGGCTTGTTCCCAGTGAGGGGCTGAGTCCCTCTGGAATGGCAGAGTGGGGATGTCCAGGGCCTCAGTTCCAAGGGAATTCCCTCAGGGGAGCCAGTCAGACCCTGCACATCCCAAGAACAGGAATCACAGATCCACAGGGGCCCTGTGACTTCGGGTCCTCCTCGTCTCACTCCTTTTTCCCTTCCAGCAACTCCTGATATTTTCCTTTGCTCTTGGAACAGACCAAATCATCCCCAGCCCAGGCAGGATAAACCCTTTCCCTTGGTCCTCTGGCACAATCCCAAGGGATTTATGTCCTGCCTGTCAGGGTGTGGATACACACACTCAAAACTGTCCCCAGCTAAAGCAGAAGTTTCTCTGGGAATACTTCTCTGGTGCTTTCCTTCCCTGTTTGAAAAAAAAATATAGCAGTGTCCAGTTTGTTGCAATAAACCATTTCAAGCCAGAAAATGGATTTGTTTTGAAAACAAAGTCTAAACAAAATGTTTTGGCAGCGGCCTTCAAGTAGAAAACACATTGAGCCTTCTCTTTTCCAGCTAAAGAGCTGCTTTCTCTGGGAGGAAAACATGACAGAGAGGAGAATTTTTTTCCTGCACTGAGTGACTGAACAAACAGGAACAAGGCAGGTTCTCCAGGATACCTGTTTTCCTCTCTGCTGGGAGGGGTAACGTATCCAGAGTTCAGCATTCAGGACAAGTTGATGGGGTTGAGAGAGAAAATGCCCGTGAAGGGTTGGTGTCTCTGCAGACTTCTGTCTGAGCACGGAAATTTAGGACTTGTTTTCCCTCCAGCCTGGCTCAGTGACTGCTGGGACAGGTTAATTCAGATGTCGATAATTAATTACCCGAGTGCTCCCCAGAACTCTGTTTTGAGCCCGAATCCCGCTCTCACCGAGGCTCTGGCCGTGCCCTGGCCTGGGGCTGTTTGTTTTCCCCCAGGACAAGGTGCTGGGGGGGAGCTGCTCTGTGGCTTTAACTACCAGGAGATGGTGAGAGATAAATTCTTGTGCTCGCTGCATCTCAGGGCTCCCACCTCCAGCTTCCTCCGCTGCCCAGCCTTGACAGGCTCTGTGTTCTCTGCAGCACAGCCCCAGCACGGGCAGTTCTGCACAGGGGTCAGGCCCACTGCAGGCACAGCTGAGCCATCATTTTGCAAGAAAACATGCAAAAAACCTTCCGGCTGTGCAGCAAAACAGCCCAAAGATTGCCAGGCTGGACAAGGAGAGCAGCAAGGAGGGAAATCCTGGCTTAATAGAGGGAAAGTACATTGATTTTCTTTGTCAGCCTGTTGGGAATGATGAAACTTTTAAAATGGCGTTTAGTTAGTGGTTTTAATTACATTTTAGTTAATTAGTGGTGTTATGGGTAGTAGTGGGAGGTATAGGGTAGGTTTTTAGTTATTGTGTGGTGGGTTTTATTCTTGTGAGTATATCATGTTTATTTTGGTGTGTTTGGGGTTTATTAACAAATAAATAATTTGTTAGGTTTTTTAATATTTATATTTGGATTGTTGTTTGTTATATCATAGAAGTTTTATTTGCTTGAGTTGTTTGATTGTAGTATATGTTTTACAGTTATGGATAATTTGGATTATCTAAATTATTATAATCCAAAATGTAAAATATTGTTATTATAATGATATATAATACATTGTATATTATATAATAAATATAATATGTATATTATATATTATATGTATAGGATATATAATATACTGTATAATCTATAATATATTATATATATTATCTGTATATTATATATTATGTATATTACATTATATATTATATATTATATATTAGAATATAGGATTATAAAGTTTAAATTATTATCAAAATATTATTAATTGTATGGATTATTATTTATTGATAATAATGGATAACAACCAATATATTAATTATAGACAATGTGTTATTCTTGAATTACTTTTAACATATAGCAAAGCTATATATATCCTTTTATGGGAACACAGCCTGGAAAAATGACTAAAACTGTAAAGTTTGTTGAGCTAACCTTGATATGCTGCAATGAACATTCACTGCTTTGTTTGCTAAAATTGTATAAAAAGGTGAGGAAGTTTTGGATCGGGGGCTGTGTGGAGGCTGGGATTTTGTCAGCCCCATCCACACCCAGAGCTGAGAATAAAACAATTTTCTAACACTAAAAATGCAGCGTTGGAGGGTTCTCTTACCCCAGTGGGTTTGGGGGTTTTGGCAACAAGCCTGAAGCAGTTTCCAGCATTTCTCAAAGTTCAATGATCTGAGCCATGGGATGTTCAGAACATAGAATAGTTTATTTATAGAGTGACCAGTTTTTAAGCTTGAAAAACAATATTTCATCAGCACAGAGGGGCCAGGTGGGATCCAGGAGCTGAGGGGTTGGTCCTGGAATTGTTTGGGAGCCACCTTGGAGGGCTGGGTGACACCTGCTCTGTGCTGGCCAGGGCTGCAGGGGGACAAACCAGTGGGACAAGCTCTGTCTCACTGCTCATCCCCCAGCTGCAAACCAGCTGCTTCTTGCCCTAATCCAAGGGGAAGGGACTCGGTGGCTCCCTGTGCTGTGTCCCACCCCATGCAAACCCCACCAGGAACGTGCAGTGGCGGTTTCCTGGGAAAGCATTGTTTGGGAAGGGATCTGGGAAAACCCAGATTTTCTGGAGCCAACACAGTTCATCCTCAGTGAGCCTGGGAGGCACAAAGCTCTGGGATCCTGGGACAGCTTTGGAATTGGGAAAATCCAGCTCTGGAATTGGGAAGGAGCTCTGGCACTGCCTGCAGTCCTGGGCTGGGTCAGGTTGGAGGAGCTGGGAGGCACAGCTGGGTGTCCCTGTCTGTGGGGACACCACGTCCCCCATGTCCTCAGTTCTTGAGAGATTATTTAATTTGAGAGATTAAAGCAAAACTTCACAAAGAGCCTTTCCAGGTCCATACAGGGCAGGTGGAGGAGCAGAGAAGGAAACTCAAGGAAGAGCTGCTTTGGCCTTGTCCTTTGTGTCTGCCCCATTTTCGGGCTTGGCAGCAATGCTGTAGTAGTAGGAGCGGATGATGTTTTCCACAGCCACAAATCCTGGACGTTCTTCCCATCTGCAAAGGCAGAGAGGAACAAATAAAGTCATCAGAGAGGACAAAACTGGCCTGACACAATGAGGGGACCCAGAGACCCTGGGGGAGAGCAGCAGCCTGGCTGTGCCAGGGCTCAGGAGGCAGCTCAGACTTTTCTGGGATGGAGAGGGGCAAAGACACCAAGCCTTGGGGATCTTCCAGGATTGGCACAAGCAGATGGGGGGCTCTGATAATAAAAAATTCATCTTGGGCTGAGGAATCATCACAAACAACGGCAGGAGACACCATTGGCTTTGTGCTGTCACCATGCAAACAGTGTGGTGATGGTGTCCCCACCCATGGCAGGGGGCTGGACTGGATGGGCTTTAAGGTCCTTTCCAACCCAAAATTCCAATCCCATTCTGGGGATTTGGTGACTCTGATGGAGCTGATGGACACCCTGGTGAAATGCTCACCTGTAAGTCCAGCACTGCTGCATCAGGGAGTACATCTCAGCTGGGCACTCCTGGGGACAGTCCATGCGCTTGCCCTGCTCTATGAAGCTGATCACCTCGGGCCCCTTCATTTTCTGGGATGGGAGCAAGCAGGAAAGGGATTAATGTGTTCAGAATTGGCAGCAGGGTTACAGGAGACAGGTTAGAGCTGGGCCTGGGGTGGAGCTTTGGTCCCACACCCCCCACACCCAGCAGAGTCACTGTTCCACCACAGCAGCCAGAACTGGTGTCACAGGCTGTGGCCAGGCCATCCCACAGATCCCATCCCACAGATCCCATCCCACCCTCCTGCAGACCCCATCCTGTCCCTCCTGTCAATTCCATCCCACCCACCCTACTCACCCCATCCCTCCTGTCCTACCAACTCCACCCCACCATCCTGCCCACCCTCCAGGTCCCACCCCAGCCAAGCACAGGCCCAGCAGTGGATGAGAATCAATTTTTTTATCTCTCAAGTGAGCAGAAGGATCAAAAAACTCTGCTTCCATTCAAACCCAAATTAATTCAGTTTGTTTTCTAAACACAAAGCTGCAGGATCCAACTGAATTTATGCCTTTCCCAAAGTGAAGTGGGGCTGTCTCATTTCCCACATGTCCCACTGTGGGGACACCCACTCAAGAGAGTAGGAACTGTGGATTCAGAGTGTCCCTGTTGTGACTGTGACACCCATGGGTGACAGAACCAGCTCTGCCTCACCTTGTACGGTTCCTGCCTCACCTTGTAGGGTTCCTGTCTAAACTAGTAGGGTTTCTACCTCACCTTACAGGGTTCCTGCCTCACCTTATAGGGCTCTGCCTCACCTTTAAGGGTTCCTGCCTCACCTTGTAGGGTTTCTGCCCGAAGCTGAAGGCCTCCCACATGGTGATACCGTAGCTCCAGACGTCGCTCTTGCTGGAGAACTTGTGGAAGAGGATGCACTCTGGGGCGTACCACTTCAAGGGCCACTTCCCTGCTGTCCTGGCCTGCAGAGCAAGGAGTGACATTTCCAGCCTGAGACACAGAGTGCTGGGAGCTGCACATGAGTTCTGCTCTGTGTTTGTGTCAAATCTTACATTGCTGAAAAAATCACCTGAAATGGGAGCTCCAAAGCCCAGCCCAGGCCCTGCTGTGCTGTTGGGCAGGTGCTGAATGCCTGTGGTGCCACCTGCCCCCAGGGCTCAGTTAAACCACGGAGTCATGGAATGGTTGGGGTTGGAGGGACCTCAAAGCCCATCCAGTGACACCCCTGCCATGGCAGGGACACCTTCCACTGTCCCAGGGTGTTCCAAGCCCTGTCCAGCCTGGCCTTGGGCACTGCCAGGGATCCAGGGGCAGCCACAGCTGCTCTGGGCACCCTGTGCCAGGGCCTGCCCACCCTCACAGCCAACAATTCCTTCCCTATATCCCATCCAGCCCTGCCCTGTGGCAGTGGGAAGCCATTCCCTGTGTCCTGTCCCTCCATCCCTTGTCCCCAGTCCCTCTCCAGCTCTCCTGGAGCCCCTTTAGGCCCTGCAAGGGGCTCTGAGCTCTCCCTGGAGCCTTCTCTTCTCCAGGTGAACACCCCCAGCTCTCCCAGCCTGTCCCCAGAGCAGCGGGGCTGCAGCCTGTGACCAATTTAGTGGCCTTGTCTGGACTCATTCCAACAGGTCCTCATCTTTCCTGTGCTGGGACCCTCAGAGCTGGACACAGAATTCCAGGTCTGTGACACAGGACACAGATTCCAGGTGCAGTCTCTCCTTTGGTTGAGCACTGCTGGGAAGATCAGCCCTGGCTCACTCTTCATCACCTTCTCTTCTCTCTGGCTCCTCTCATCTCCCTGCCCCACACCCCCCTGGCTGCCTCTGCATCCTCCTTGTCACCAGAGCTCTGCCAAGCCCCTTTCAATGTCACAGCAGTGAGACAGAGCCTGATGTTGTGCAGAGGAGTCCATGAGCAGCCCAGACCATCAAGCCTTTGGGGTTCTCATCCTCCCAAGCAGGAGAGCTCCTGCTCCAGACCCTTTGCTGTGCTCACACCCACCTTGTAGTAGCTGTCATCAGCTCCCAGAGCCTTGGAGAGCCCAAAGTCACTGATCTTGGCATAGTGCTGGTTGACCAGCAGGACATTCCTGGCTGCCAGGTCCCTGTGGACAAAGTTCTTCTCCTCCAGGTACTTCATCCCCATGGACACCTGGTGCATCAGCTCCACGATGTTGCTTGTTGTGATCTCGTCCCTGGGGAAGGCGAAAGGAGAATTCAGTAATAAAGGACCTGCTGTGGTCCCCTCTGACTTTTCCAGCTGCAAGGGAGAATGAGCACGGAGATCTCTGCTCCAGAGGCATCAGCCCCTGGAGCCTCACATGAAAGATTTTTCTTCCTGCTCTTTTCAGCTTTCCTGCACCTACAAGGGTTTTGAAGCAGATTTTGAGAAGAAACAGAGAAAATCAGCCACGTTTTATCCAACACTCACTTCTTGGAAGCCAAGAACCTGTTGAGGGGCCCTCCAGAAGCCATCTCCATCACGAGCATCAGCGACTCGGCCTCGCACACGCCGATCATGCGCACGATGTAGGGGTTGTCCAGCTGGTGCATGATCTGTGCCTCCTTCATCATCTCATCCTTCACTGTCTTCTCATTGTTGCTCTTCAGCACCTTGATGGCCACATCGATCTGTTTCCTGCACAGGGGAATGGCCGTGGGATGGGCTGAGCACAGCTGGGATCAGGGCTCACAGCCAGGGATGGAAATCCCTTCTCGTGTGACACTGTTTGACCTCTCAACAGCCTGTTCTGGCTGAGCCCTGCACCCTTCTGGTGTCCCAGGATGGAGAGAAAAGGTCACCTCACCCTTGTGGGTGTAGGCCAGGAGTTGCCATCCCTGATCTGGAGATACCTCCCCTCCCACACCGAGATCTGGGTCATCAGTGCCATTTTTCCAGGAGGAAACTGAGGCACAAGTAGGTAAAGGGCATCACAGACGACTAGCAACAGAGCCAAAGGTGGCACAACTCCTCAGTGTCACTGCTTTGGCCAGTGACAGAGATGGCCTCAGGAATGTGGGGTTGTTCCTCTGAGCCCAGCAAGTCCCTTTGGAAGTGGCAGCTGTGAGCCTGGGAATGTGGGGCAGCTTACACACCCAAGGCAATGCAGCTGTCAGTGAAAATCGATGGAAAACCATGGAATTACAGCATCATATAATAATATCATGGGATTGTTGAGGCTGGAAAAGACTTGCAAGATCATCAAGTTCAACCCCTGACTGAACACTATCATCCCTGCCAAACCCCACCACAAAATCTGCTCATTTTCTCAACACTCCCAGGGGTGGTGCCTCAACCATCACATCCATCAGCCCTGACCGTCCAGCGCGTTTCTTATCCACTCCATTGTCACTTTGGGGCCCATCTAGTGACCAACAGGACAGCTGGGGACACCTTGAGCCCAGCCTGGGTCCCTCTGCTCCCCCTTCCCCAGCACCCTCACTCACTTTCTCATTTTGTAAACTCCCTTCTTGACGCAGCCAAAGTTTCCTGCCCCCAGCTCCACCTCGTCAATCATCAGGTGGTCCCTCTTCAGGAACAGCTTCTTGTCCTTGAGTTCCTCGGGGTCGCTGTAGGGGCTCTCGTAGACACTGGTGTCCATGGGCAGCAGCCGGCATTTCCCTGCCCCTTCCCAAGGGGAACACCGGGTTATAAACCTGCCCTTCCTCATCCTGCTGTCCCTCTTGGATTGGGAAGGGTTTCTCTGCTCTTTTGGTCAATTCACCTCCAGCATTTCTCGTCCCTCCTGGGCATCTTCCCTCCTTTCACAACCCCGGGCCCCTCCCAGTTCGGGCTGCTGAAGGAGGTGGGATGGGAAGAGGGGTCTGAGCATTCCCACCCCACATCCTCTGGAAGGGTCTGAGCAGTCCCACCCCACATCCCCTGCAGGGCTCTGACCATTCCCTCGCCATGTATCTGCCCTGCCAGCCCCAGACAGGGCTTTACTCCACTGAAATTCAGCTGCATTTCACTGAGTATTTAGTGAAAAATGGGGATAGGACAGGGCTTCATTTCCTGGGTAAGGCAAGGAATGGGGTAGGGCTTGATTTCCTGGGAGCCCGGTGTGGGTGCAGGACCCCAAAGTGTCTGGGGTGCTCCTGGGTGCTTTTGTAAGAAAGGGGCTTTGTAGCAGGGCTCCAGGGAGCCCCCAGGCTCCTGGGACATCCCAGTCCTGTTCCCTGTGAGGAGGAGAGGGCTCTGGAGGTGCTCACCTACAGGGTCGGGGGTGTACCCATCTGCATTGAGAGAGCCCAGGGTTCTCTGGAAGAGAAATGAGGAGAAAGTGGATAAAGGAGAATTTGCTTCAGTAGCAAATGGAGGGGAAAGGGACAGGGAAACTGCACCCCAAAACAGCCCAGATCCCTCTGAAAGGCCTGAGGTGGGCTGAGGCTGGAGTGGTCTGGAGCCAACACTCCTGTTCCAGTCCAGTTGCAGTTCCCCCAGGGCAGGGCCCAGCAGGGATCCAGGGACCCTGAGCACAGCTCCCTTCTCCCAGGGGCTGTGCAGGGTGAGGGCTCTGTGTCCCCTCTGCTGTCCCCATCCCAGCCAGGACTCATAGTTTGGTGAGCCAGGAAGGGGAGGGGAGGCTGGAGGCAGCTCAGGTCACAGCCAGCACAGAAGAGTGGCCTTGTGAGCACACAGGGACACTGTGCACTGTCCCCAGAGCAGAGAGCGACAGGGTGACACAGCTTGGAATGCCAGAGTCACAGAACCCCAGAATATCCTGAGCTGGATCCCACAGGGACCATCAGCCCAGCCCCTGTCCCTGCACAGACACCCCAACAATCCCACCCTGAGCATCCCTGAGAGCGTTGTCCAAACGCTCCTGCAGCTCTGGCAGCCTTGGGGCTGGGACCATTCCCTGGGGAACCTGGGCAGTGCCCCAGCAGCCTGGAGGCCTCTGTGGGTTGTGAAAGCTCCCTGAGGTGATGGGTGAGCCCCCAGGCCTCACTCAGCCCCCCTGGGATCCCCAAACCCGCTGCTTTCAGCACAGCTCAGCACTCAATGGCTGAGCAGGGACATTCCCCCGGGGGCAGAGGGAGCACAAAGCCCTGGCCAGGGGCCAACGGGAGCAGCAGGGCTGAGCATTCTCAGAATCCCAGCATGGCTCCCTCACTCCTGCCTGGCCAGCAGGGCAGGGATGGGGCTCCCCAAGGACAGCCCCACATGTTGCAAGGAGCTCAGGATGAATGGAAACCCTTCGCAGCTCCACCAGGGGCTGTGCCCAGCCATTCCCCACCCCCATCCAAGCCGGAAAGAGAACAACGTCCCAGCTGGGCTTAATAAAGTCCAGTGCAGTTTCTGAGCTTTTAGACAAAAGCAGGGTTTGGAGAGCAGGGTTTGATCAGCCAAGCTTGAAAGGCAGCAATATTAAAACCACTGAGGTGCCAATAAAACAAAACCTCTCCCAAACTTACGCTCACAGAGGGGTGGGTGGGTGGAACTGGTGCTGCACAGGCTGTGAAACAGGAGAGAGGATTTGTTATCAGGAGTTTGTTATCAGGAGTTTGTTATCCGGGGGTTGTTATCAGGGGTTTGTAATCAGGAGTTTTCCCTAAGCAGGGTCACAGCATCATCCCTGAAGGACCCTGTGGGTCTGATCCCATCCCCTCCACTCCCCAAAGGAAAATCTCCACAGCTTTAGTCTAAAAAGGTGTGGAAATATGTCTGGATGTGGCTATTATTCCCAAATTTTCTCAGGGAAAGTACCACCACTGGAGCATCCCTGGCTGAGCTGTGCCCCAGGACAGGGCAGGCTCTGAGGTGACATTTGTGACACATGGACCCAAAGTGCCTCCTGGTTTGGAGTGTTCAGAGAGCCAGCAGGGCCCAGCCTTGCAGGACAGGGATTTTCCTGCTGCCCAAAAAGCAGCTCATGCTCCAAATCGAGCTGTGGGGCACCAAATCCATTTGGCCACTGACTCCTGCCCTTGGGCCACCTCAGGCCAGGCCTGGGCAGTGACACCACTGAGCCTGGCCCAGATTCCCCGAGGGGCAGAGCCCTCCCTGCCCTCCCCACCAGGGCTGGGCACAGGGAGGGAGGTCTGGGCTGGCACTGCCCCAGCTGGGGACAAAGCAGGGCCAGGGGTGGCACTGATGGGGACAGCTCACCTGGCATGTTGGGGTTGGGGCAGGCTTCCCTCAGGTAGAAAATCAGCCCGTCTGGTTTGAGTTTTAAATACTCCACCAACTGGGAAAGGGATGAGAGGAAAAAGATTAATTGAGAGGAGAAAATAATCTTTTTTTTTTTTTTTTTTTTTTTTTTTTTTTTTTTTTTTAATTGTTGAAGGCAACTTTTGTGGCTTAGGGCAATGATTCCTCTCAGATTTATGGCAGGCAGGGAGCAGACTGTGTCTGTCCTCTGTTTGTGCACTCAGGGCTGTCCCAGGGTGGGATTGCAGCCCTGGATATCTGCCAGAGCTGGAAAGAACTTGGGAAATTCAATAAAGAAAGACACAATCCCCAGTCTGAGTAGGGCATGTTCAGTGCAGTGTTATTGTTGTGCCAGCCAGGAAGGGTTTTAGGCTTTTTTGGTGTGGGATGAATCCTGAGGGAAAACAGATCCTTTCCCAGAAGAGCTGCAGGGTTTGTTCTGGGGGCCCCAGGCAGTTGTTGGTGGCAGCACCACTGGATCCAGCACAGAGGGGACATCACTGAGCCTGGGGACATCCAGCCCTGGGACCAGACCAGGGGACACCAGGCTTTCCCTTCCCCTCCTGCCTGCCTTAGATTTCACATTTCAGCTGCAATCAGGAGCCTGGCACGGTTCTGTCACCATCAAAATGCCCCAAAGTCTTTGTTTTCAATAAAATTCCCAGTGAAAACAGCCCTGGGAATTCAGGAAATTCAGCAAAATGGGGTTTCTGTCCCTCAGACTGCCCTAGCCAGGAGGAAGCTCCAGCATCCACTCTCTGGATAATTTTAGTTAATGATTTAACTCTTAAATGATTTTAATAAAATAATCCAAATCAATATATGTATTAATTATAAATATTGTGTTATTAATATATATTAATATAAATTAGTTATAATAATATATTAATTTATATTAAATATAATAATATATAATTAATATAAATTAATTAAAAATAGTGTGTTATTCTTCAAGTACTCTCAGCCAGGATGGAACAAGGTTGCCATGAGCTACTTTTGGGAAAAAATACTGGAATTTTAAATTTTGCTAAACTAACTCTGATATAGTCGAATGAACAAAGCCTGGGTGAGGAAGATGGATTGAGGTTGGACATGTGGAATGCAGAATTTATGGACCACAAGGAGACTTTGGAGAAACCAGAAGAAAAATAAGAGGCTAAAAAAGATTCAGTGTAGGCATTGGAGAGTCCCTGCCAGAGGAAAAAAATACTAAAAAGATTAGAAAATATGGTTTAATTAGCAGAAAAAGAGAGAAATTAATAACCAATAGAGGATGGAATATTAATTTATGAAAGAGAATTAGTACAGAATCACAGAATATTCTGAGTTGGAAGGGACCCCTGAGGATCGATGGTGATGATTATTAATTATTAAGTGATGAGGATCAAACCCAGGATGTGGTGTTATGATATCATTTAGAATCAATGACCATTAAATTATTTTTCTGTATAAATAAGTATAAATATATAAATATATAAATGTACAAATAAGTGACAGAGTTTTGGATCAGAGTCTGTGTGAAGGGAGAATTTTGTCAGCAAACAAACAAACAAACAAACCCTGGCCAGGAATAAAATAATTCCTGACTTATTGACACTAAAAAGATGCTGTTAGAGGGGTTTATTTATCTTTGATGATTTTGAGGGATTTGATAACGCTGCAAAGCCTGGAAAAGGTGCCCCAATTTCTGAGGAGACCCAGCCTGGTACCTGCCAGAGCGTGTCGAACTTGGTGCCCTCAGGAATGGAATATTTCCCAGATTTATCGTGGTCCACCCGATAGTGATACACAGTCTTGCCATAGACGAGGGACAGGGCATAGGAACGGTTCTCCTTCTTCTCTCTCAGCCTGGCAGGAAGGAAAATCATTAGTAAATTATTAAAAGCAGCTCTTGGATTTTTCTGAGGAGTGTCAGTGGTGGGTAGGCACATGGAGAGGTGTCCCTGCATAAAATGCATAAATTATGTATATTCCAGCCCAAAATAAAATGTAAGAGGCTGTCTGGAGCTATTTTTAAATTTAAATAACAGACCTGATCTAGTACCTCAGGTAAAAAAAAAACAAACTTCCATTAAGGCAAAAATCCCAACAGAGGCCAAAATTAAGGCAGACCTGACCAAAACCCTGAAGCTGTGTTCATTGGAATTGTCACCTTTGTCATTGGAACCTTCCCAACACTCTCTGCAGAGGCTCAGGAGGAATCTTCACCTGCAGCCTCTGACTGTCTCCTCCACCCTCTCCAGCAGATTCCAACCCCCTCTGAAGAGGCTCAGGAGGTATCCTTCACCTCCAGTTTTTCACCCCTCTCACAGATCCACAAAATCTCAAAATAGTTTTAGTTCAAAAGGAGCTTAAAGGTCACCCAGTTCCAGTTCCAGTCACCCAGTTCCTCCCACTGTCCCAGGCTGCTCCAAGCCCATCCAGCCTGGCCTTAGACATTTCCAGGGATCCAGGGGCAGCCACAGCTGCTCTGGGAAATCCATTCCAGGGTCTCCCCACCCTCCCAGGGAACAATTCCTTCCCAATATCCCATCTAAACCTACTCTTAGTTTAAAACCATTCCTCCTTGTCCTGTCACTCCAGCTCCTGTTGAATTGTTCTCCAGCTAGTTGTTTCCTTCCCTAACTCATCCAGGAGAGAATTAAATTATATTCAGGCTGTCTCACCAGGGCAGAGATGCAGAGAAAAACTTTCTCCTGTGTTTTCTGGGCCTTACATGGCCAGCCTGTCAGTGTTTATCATCTTCCCCCACTGAACCCTCTATCCCTCATGATCCTATGCAGCAGCAACCAAACTTTATAGAGATATTGAAATATGAGAAAAAAAAAATAAAACTCCAGATTGGCTCTTCATGGTGGGGGCAGACACTGGACAAGAACAGATTTGGGGCTCAGCCCATCTTTGAAATACCTGTAACTACTGTGAGCACATTCAGCTACACCTCCTCTGTCGTGTGGAACCATTGACAGCAGGGCAGTGGGGCCAGGAAATGGTGAAATGGTTGGGAAATGGTGAAAACTCCAGGGATCCCTGTGGTGGTGTGTTATTCAGGAGTGGAGCTGGAGCCAAGATCCCAATAAGCCCCTCAGGTGGAAAGGCCACTTGGGGAAACTCAGGCAAGGACTCAGCTCACACATCACACACACCATGAGGCCGGCTCAGCCAGGAGAGGCAGAAGGCCTTGACACCAGATCAGTTCCGGCAGGTTTGTTTCCAGGAGCCAAAGGGAAACCCAGAGTCAAGAGGGGGATCATCTCCCTGTCCCCACTTAAGTATGGGTTCAGCAGCCAGTGACCCTGAAGTATGGGGGAGGAACAAAGGGCAGGAAAGGTCACTGTCCCACAGGGAACACAGGGCCAGTCACTGGGTCCCAAAACCAATGGAGACACAGGGGAAAGGAGAAACCAGGGCCAGGGGCATCAGAGAGGGGGCAAACCATTGTGTACAGAGCACCATTGGGGAGTTCTCTCTGCCAGGCTGGGCAGGTAACTGTGGTCTGTCCTGCCAAGGCCAGACTTGGGGTATTATGTTGAGGGGCTGCAGGGACTGCACAGATCCCAGCCCGTCCCAGGGGTTTGGGTACTCACAGGAATTTCCCGTCCGGCTGTGCCCCTGAGTAGAGCC
The DNA here is from genome assembly GCF_965231275.1 of Zosterops lateralis. Lineage (NCBI taxonomy): Eukaryota > Metazoa > Chordata > Aves > Passeriformes > Zosteropidae > Zosterops > Zosterops lateralis. The sequence continues at coordinate 1,993,272 of NC_139789.1, forward strand.
TCCGCTCCGCTTCCTCCCGGCTGATGTGCCCGTGGTACCAGGGCATCCTCTCGTGGGCTGTGGTGGCCACCAGCTTCTCCACCTGGGGAGCCTGGCTGATGATGGCCTGTTCCAGGGCATCCCCCTGGGAAAGAGCAGGGAAAGACACCTCCTGCCATGCTGCTGATGGCTTCAGCACAGCTCAGCTGGGGCACATGGCGCGGGAAACTTGGGATGTCTCATCATTAATGAGAGCCAGCAGTGGCTGAATTCTGTTCTGCTGCAGAGCAGAATTCCTGGCTTGTCTCAACTGACCTAATCCCTTAAATCCAGCTGAAGTCCTTTGACTTTGGTGAGGGAAGAGAGAAGGCAGCACGTTTATGTGGGGAATCTTAATGCTGGGCTTGTGGGATGTCATTGAGCCTCGTGTTCCTGGTCAGTGGCAGGTTGGACCTGAGTTGCCACTGAGTCCTGACAGCCCAAAGGGGCACCGTGTCCTGGGGGATACCAGGGAGGGATTGTCCCACTCTGCTCTGCCCTGGGGCAGCCTCACCTCCAGTGCTGGGGCACCACAAGATCAGAAGGATCCAAAGCTGTTGGAGAGTGTCCAAAGGAGGGACACGGAGCTGGGGAAGGCTCTGAGGAGAGGCTGAGGGCACTTGGCTCGTTCAGCTGGAGCAGAGGAGACTGAGGGGAGGCTCCTCGGGGGCTGCAGCTCCTCCCGAGGGGAGGCGGAGGGGCAGGGGCTGAGCTCTGCTCTGGGACAGGGACAGGAGCCCAGGAAGGGCTGGAGCTGTGTCAGGCCTTGGGATGGAGCTCAGGGAAAGGTTCTTCCCCCCGAGGCTGCTGGGGCACTGCCCAGGCTCCCCAGGGAATGGTCCCAGCCCCAAGGCTGCCAGAGCTGCAGGAGCGTTTGGACAACGCTCTCAGGGATGCTCAGGGTGGGATTGTTGGGGTGTCTGTGCAGAACAGGGGCTGCACTGATGGTCCATGAGGGTCCCTTCCAAATCAGGATATTCCATCACTCCATGACTTCCTTTAGAGCACAACCTTTCTGGTGTCCCTGCCCTCCTGGCTGCTCAGGCACCAGGACTTGGCAAGGTCGGTGCAGTCTGGAGATCACTGGGGAGACTCTGAGCTCCTCTCCCCGGGCTCACGCCGGTGTTAAACCGCTGCTGTCCCTTTGCCAGGAGGTGGCGATGTCCTTTGTGTTATCTGCAGGTGGCCACAGATCTGCTCTGGGGGAAACTCTACAGAATCCCCGGTTCTGGGTGAGAATTCTGCCACAAAACACCTCATTTTAGCACAGAACAGCTCATTCAGCTGTAGGAACCCTACAGAACATCTCGTTCACCCTATAAAATACCTCATTCTGTCAAACACACTTGGTGTAAATAGGCCAAATGTAGAGAGCTTCTGAAGAAAGGCTCCATAAGGAGACTGCCTGAGCCATTTTTCTCTGAGGACTTAAAAGAAAATATAGAATCCCAGAATGATTTAGGATGGAAAAGACCTCCAAGGTCATCGAGTACAAGCTGTGCCCCATCCCCAACTTGTCCCCAGCCCAGAGCACTGAGTGCCACATCCAGGCCTTCCTTGGACACCTCCAGGGATGGGGACTCCAAACCTCCCTGGGCAGCCCCTTCTAACAAAACAACAAAATGACCCGTGGATGTGTCTGAGGAGCCAAGGTGGCAGTAGGCAGAAAGAAATGAAGTCCATGGCTGCCAGTTGGACCACTTAGAGTTTTGATTTATGCATATATTGTGGATATTCCGGTCTGCAGTAAAATGCAGGAACCTGTTCATAGCTATTTTTAAATTTAAATAACACACAGACCTAATCCAGCACCCCCCTGCTCTGGTCTCATGGGTAAAACCTTCACTGGCAAAAAAACACCCTCTAAAGAGGCAAAAATTCCACTCCAAAGAGTGAATAAGTCCAGAGCAAAAGTCTAAGTCTGGTTTCATTTCACCTTCAGCAATGTTTGGAGGCAGAGGCACCTCACATTTGGAGAGATATTCCCAGAAATAACAGAATATTCTGAGCTGGAAGGGACCCACAAGGATCATTAAGTCCAATTATTAACTAAATGGTCCCATAATGGGATGGAACCCAAAACCTTGGCATTATTAGCACCATGCTCTGACCAACTGAGCCAATCCCAGGACTGGGACAGAGAATCTGCTGCCAGCAGTGCCAGGGACACATCCATGGCATGGGGGTCATGTCTATGTGCCTCTGGAGCTCCGGGGTTGGGTTTAGGGATGGGTTTGTTTAGATCTGGGATGGGTTTGTTGGGGTTTGGGCTGGCTTGTTGACTTTTGGGATGGGTTGTTGGGTTTTGGGATGGGTTGTTGGGTTTTGGAATGGGTTGTTGGAGTTTAGGATGGGTTTGTTGGGTTTTGGGACCAGAGCTCTGGCCTAAGGCAGGGAGCATCGCATGGGCTGCAGAGGACACTTGGGGGAAGGCCTGCAAAATGAGCTCCAGCTGTTCCACAGTCGGGTCTGAAGGCCTGGAAGGCATTTACACCAACATGTAGAGCAGAAATTGGTACAGAGCAGGATTCAGACCCCTGGCAGCACCAGCACCCTCCAAGGAGAAGAACCTCACTCTGCTGTGCCACAAGCAGGACACGACAGCGCCAGAGAGGCCACACCTTCCCAGCCCACCCCGGCAGGTCCCAGTACCTCCAGTTTCCAGGTCTGCCGCACGTATTCCCGCACCATGTTGTCCCTCATGCTGTCGAAGACGCCGGGCTGGGGCTCCACCCCGCTGGGGCGGTTGCAGGGCTTGCGCAGGGGGCAGCAGAGCCCGTCAGCATCCTTGGAGTAGAACTCGCAGAGCTCCTCGGGGCCGCAGTGGGCCTTGCCCCCCAGGATGGCGTAGGTGCCGTTGAGCTGGCGCTCGATGGGGTAGTGGTAGAACTGCAGGTCGCAGACCATGGAGAGCACGTACCCGCCCAGGCTGCGCAGGCACTGCCGCAGCAGGAACAGCCCGTCCGCCATCCCCGCCAGCTTCAGGTGCTCCTCGGCCTCGGAGCGCGCAATGCTGCCGTAGTAGAAGGGCAGGTGGGCGGCCGCGTCCGGCATCTCCCCGCGCACCTTCGCTCGCCCTGGGTGCTGACAGCCTGGTCAAAGAGAGGTGTTTAGGCATTTAGCTGCAGAGCCTGTGGGAGAGCAAGTCATATAGTCTTGCCCAGGGGTTGCTGTTGCAATAGGACAGGAAATAAAGATGCTTGGCTCCAGTCAGGAGGCAGTAGAAATCAGAAGGTTTTATTTACAATTCATTCAGCCCTTTTATAACACACTGTGCTAAAAACACACGTTATTGGTCCATAGGGCTGACACCTCTGCCATTGGCTAAATAACAGAAATAGCAAACAACATCTGTTGTTATAGGAAAGGAATATTGTTTACACAAGGTCATTTTGGGAAAAGGAAAACTGTTGAAAAGTTTCCCTTGGGAAGAGCTCAGGCCCAGAAAATATTGGGTCCACAGGTTGCTCTGGAGGAGCTGGGGGAAGACATTCTAAACAATTTCTAATCTTTGCACCTGCTGCTTTTCCAACCTGCTTACTTGCAAAGATGTTTGCGAAGAGGTGTTGGTTCCAATGAGCAATCGTGTTCAGTCTATCAGAACAGGGTATAAAAAGGACGTGCCTTTTAATGAACATTGCTATATGCCCTCCAAGAAGATTGGAGTCGTGTTGTTATTTCAGCCATCCCCAATACAATAATGATGGCTCACTGCAATGGCTCATGCACTGCTGGGGCTCAGCCTGCCCAGGAAGATGGAACCCTGGAGCATCACCTTGCAAAGTGGTTTAGCTGGGCTTCAGATTTCCCTGTCTAGAGGTTCTCCCTCTGGCTGTCTGTGGGGTCGTTTCAAACTCACAGCATCCCACATCCCTCTGTTCTGCCCTTACTGAAGCTGGAAAGTGTAAATAAAAATCCACCTGATCTTGATTTAAAGATCCCAAGCAACAGAGTGTGAGGTTTTTATCTTCTTCTCTTCGTGTTAGAGCCAGGAGTTGCAGTTTTGTGTTCGGACTCAGTGTTTATTAACTCTTATCTATATTACAGCCTCATGAGCCGTGAGCTCTAACTAACAAGGCAGAAAACTGAGGCAAAATGGATGCCTCTAACTCTTTCCAAGGTTATTTAAGCACTAATCACCCAATAACAAAATGACACCTATATTATTTATACTTTTGACCCAATAATTGACCACACAAGGTCCACAATGCAGACCTCTTTCACACAATTAGAAAAAACCACCCAAAACCAAGAAGAAGAAGGTGAAGAAGGACTTAGATAACACCTTAAATCTTTCATCTTGCCCCATATATATTACTATATACTAAAACCCCAAATTCTAAGTTTTTCACCCTGTGAGATCACACAATACTATTCAAACTACACACCCACAACCCCATCACTCAATTTTGGAAGCCTGTTCCACAGCCTCAGGTCAAATGTAGTGCCTGCCTGAAGGCCAGTGCCTTTTAGCACAGAAAGACTGAAATTTTCAGCCTTCAGGGTTCCAACAACCCAGAATCCACTCGATCTTGATTTACAGATGCCAAGGAATGGAGAAACCACCTGGTCTTGATTTAAAGATCCCAAGCAAGAGAGAATGCCCCAGCTCCTACAGTGAGTTCCTCCAGTGCTTGATTACCTTCACTATTAAAAATGTGCTCCTAAAATCCATCCTGATGTTTTCAGCCTTGACTTCCTACCATTTTCTCTCCAGTCCTGTTCACAATAAAAGGAAATTCTTTGGCATCTCTGAATAAATGAGTTTTGCCATGGAGGTCTAGAAGGCCAAAACCTTAAATACATTAAGATTAAAACACAAGATGGATATGAAATGTCTAAAACAACAGTTAGATAAACAACTGCACCAAGCACAGCAAAAGGGGAGAAACCCAAGTGCTTCTGGGCAGACATCAACCATCAGTCGGCAAAAAACAAGAAGAAACCTTCCTTGAATTGTTTTTTTAAACAATTTGTGGAATTTTTCCCTACAATACCTGGCTCTGGCTGGTTCCTGATGCTCTGATCTCCTTGGCAGAGAGGGCCCTTCGTTGACCAAGTCCCTGCAGAGCCCCTGGTGCCGAAGAATTTTAGGGCTTATCTCTGTACAGGGCTTATATCTTTATCTTGAATCATCTAAAATCCCACTCAGAGGGTGTTGACAGAGCTCAGTGTGCTGTAATCAATGGAAACATTATCGTGACTAAAGGGTCTCATTTGTTCCCCGGAGCCTGAACTTTGGGGTTGCTCCTGCACAGACGATGACCCCAAAAAGATCAGAGAGATTTTCTCCATCTGTGACTCCTGCAAATGCATCACTCATGTGAGGAGCAAAGAAATGTCAGATTTTGGGGCAGCACACTGGGTATTTTCCCTGATTCTTCCCAATTTGACTCTTCTGGGCATGGTGGGAGAAATCGCTTCCCCATGGGCTGAGCCCACTGCTCTGGCCTGGGCTTGTGGTCAGCCCTGCTCTAGTGGTCAGCCCTGCCCTGGTGGTCAGCCCTGCTCTGGTGGTCAGCCCTGTCCTGGTGGTCAGCCCTACCCTGGTGGTCAGCCCTGCTCTGGTGGTCAGCCCTGTCCTGGGGGTCAGCCCTACCCTGGTGGTCAGCCCTGTCCTGGGGGTCAGCCCTACCCTGGTGGTCAGCCCTGTCCTGGTGGTCATCCCTGCTCTGGTGGTCATCCCTGCTCTGGTGGTCAGCCCTGTCCTGGTGGTCATCCCTGCTCTGGTGGTCAGCCCTGCTCTGGCTCATGCCAACCTTCATGAGCTGCACGAGGCCCTCCTGCCATCCCCTGGCATCAGTGGAGCTGGGAAGGGCTTGGCTGGATCTCTGTGCTGGAAGGGCTCAGTTCTGCCCCGTGCACCCTGCCCTGCTCAGCCCTCCGCAGCAAAGGCCTGCCAGGAGCTGGATTTATGGCAGCCAGAGCCTCCTCTACCTATTTGTTGTCCCCATGAAGCTCTGAAATGGCCCTGATGAGAACAGGAAGGGAGAGCAGAGAGGAGGCGTCTCAGCTGAGGCAGGAAACCACAACAGGAAGCGTCAGTGGTTCACAGCCAGGCTGAGGGACCAGCAGAAACCATCCAAGGCACAGCTCAAACCAGCCCAAATGTGAAGGCCCTGTCACCAAATTCACCAAATGGAGCAAAGTGGGGTCCTGGCACAGCTGCCAGTCTGGAACGTGGAGATGACTGGGAACAGCCTGAGGATCAAACCCAAACTGGAGTTGGTGCTTGGGACCAAAGCAAAGCGTCCTAATCCTGGGATCCTCCAGGCACCGAAGCCCAGACTTGCTTCCAGAGCTGGTTCCCCAGGTTCAGCTCCTGAGACCAGCTGGCTGCCAGCTCTGCCTGACCTCAGCCTGCTCCCAGGGGAGGGCAGCTCCCAGGAAAATGGGCTGAAGGAGGTGAGCAGTGAGGATTGCAGCTCCTGGGTTTAGCTGCAGGTTCATGAGTCACGTTCATAAGGAAGAGCAAATACTGAGTGGGCAGAGGGACGTTGATGGGCTCCTTTGTGAGCTGCTGCTTTCCACTGGGGTAAACAGCCATGAGACCTGCACCCAAACTGCTGAATCTCTTCTCTGGGAAATCCAGGAGAAAAACATCACAGCAAATGGAACACCTTTGTCAGTAGCTCAGCCAGGTGAAAACGAGAGGGAAGAAGTTATTGATGACATGAGAGCTCTCACAGAATTTCCAGCTGCCCACACAAGCTGTTCTGTTATAAACAGGTTGGTTTTCCTCTCCAAACACAGAGCTGGGAGTGAAGAAACCCTCACAGAAACAGGAGAGGGACCCAGGGCTCAGAGGTTGGGTCAGGTGCTGCCACCCAAGCCTTGCTGTCTCAGATCAACCCTGGCAGGAAATTACTCTGCTGAGAAAAACCTTCCCAGTTGTGAGACACAAAGGAAAAATCACTCTCTGAAGCCTGAGAGCAAATTTGAACAGGAAGATTTATAATCCCTCTAAAGCTCTTACTTTTCAATGTTTGTCCTTCTGTCCTGGCTGGTTTTATTGCCCACACACCAGCTCAGGGTCTCCTCTAATTCCTCTCCCAAACTCCAGCTCTGTTCCTTGGCACCACCTCTGGGTGGACCTGAGCAACCCTGAACAACCTCAACAGACCTGCACAAATCTCCTTCAACTTCATTCTCCCAACAGACCTGCACAAATCTCCTTCAACTTCATTCTCCCAACAGACCTGCACAAATCTCTTTCAACTTTGTTCTCCCACACTGCCAAATGCAGCCAAAACTGAGAACCAATTCCATGGACCGACACCTGAAAGAACCTGGGCAAGGGACCCTCCACCATGACTCATTTCAACTAACAGGACCTCATTTTTCCAGTTTAATCTGTGTCCCTGGGGCTGCAGTGCTGGGTGTCCCACAGGCTGGGCACAGGGAGCAGGGCAGGAAGCCCAGGGCTCCTCTGGTGATGACCACATTGGCAGGTTGGTGTCATGACGTGAAGATGCACCCAAAAAACCACAACTCCCACGTAAAATCGGTCAGGTCTGTGCCCCAAGACACAGGAAAGGCAGGCAGGAAGCCCTGGAGATGTCACTTGATCAGATCTATTTATAGCTGGCCACTCGTTTTTACTCAGATCAGACAAGAACCAACAGGAACTGGTTTGATTTTATGATTTCCCAGAACAGCACATGGTGCCAGTCCAGACCAGTTCCTGAGAGCAGGGGGTTGTACTGGTGAAACTGGAGGCAGCACTGGTGAGGTTCAGCACCTGTTAGGACCATGTTTTGTGTCTCATTGTCCTGGCAGCAATAATCTCACACACCTCAAATAATCCCTGATAACACAAATAATCCCTGTTAACACAAATAACCCTCTGATAACACAAATAATCCCTGATAACACAAATAATCCCTGATAACACAAATAAGTCCTGGTAACACAAATAAGCCCTGATAACCCAGCCCTCAGCTGTGCCTTCAGGGGCACTGGGACAGTGTGGGGGGGAGTAGGGACCTGCCTGGAGGGGATCAGGTGGGGAAGGGCTGAGAGATGAGAATTGTGATGGGGAACCAGCCAGGAGAGGTAAAAAGGGCGATCTGGGGGGCTCCTGTGCTTTGGGGGTGGTGTAGTTTGGGGTGGTTTGTGTTGCCATTCTGGGGTGTTTTCAACAATTCCCTAAATGGAGTTAAATTGGGGAAAGGGTTGGGGGGAGAGGCAGCTCAAGGGAAGTGCCAGGAAAATGTGCCTGGGGATGGCTGAGAGGGGAATTCAGCCTGGGATGGGGCCTGGGGGCTCTGAACTGCTCTGGGGGTTCCTTCTGTGCCCCTCAGGGCTGGGGTGTCCCATGAAGAGGCTCCAGGGTGGGTTTCCGAGGGACACAGGGATGGACCAGGTTTGGGATTGTTCCAGAGTGGGTTCCTGATGGACAGGGGCCAGCCTGGCTTGGGATTGCTGATGGGTGGGTTTGGGGTTGCTCTGAGGTCATTCCTGATGGACAGGGGATGGACCAGGGTTTGGGATTGCTCTGGTTGGAGTCCAGGGCATTTCTTTGGGTGCCTTGGATGGTCACAGACCTCAGCAGAGAGGCCTGGGACCTGAGAAAGAGGGTCTGGGGTCTGTGCAGGGGGGTTTGCCTGGCACAGAGCCCAGGAAGACACAGGCTTTGATTTTGGTCCATGTGAAAAACTTCCAAGCAGAGAATAATTGCAAGTCACAAATGTTTAACAGAGAGCCCTGTAGTTATCACCAGGTAGAAAGTTTTGTAGGTTTGAGTTTTTAGAGTGTAGATGCAAGGGGACAAAATGGAGGAATTAGGGTGGAACCCCGGGTTCTTTTTGTTCTTCCTTGGCATCCATTTTCTTCAGTGACGTGGGCACAAGGTAGTTTAATACGATTGGGTCAAAGCAGAAATGACCCCTCTAGTATAGTTACTAGGCATTGGTATGAAATGGTAAATAATAACCACGTAGTTATCTGAATAAAAGCAGAGTGACCTCCCATCACGGGGGGAGTCACATCGTGTCCGAGCTGCTGTGAACACCTTGGCCGACACAAAGAATTTGTAAGATAAGAATTAATAAACAACACGAGAAACTAAGAAGACCAAGACCTTGAGACTCCATTCTCACACTGACCAAAAGCCTTCAAAGGTCACAGAGAGAGCAGAGACAGAAAAAGACCCACCAGAACCACCAGCCTGGAATCCTGGGCAAAAAGAAACCTAAAACCCAAGAAGACTCTGGGGTCATTCCTGATGGGCAGGGGATGGACCAGTTTTGGGACTGCCCATCCTGCAGCAGCTCCAGGGGTGGAGGCAGGGGATGGGTGTGGGGCACTGGCTCTGCCCTCAGCTCCCCCAGCCTCTGCTGCCTCCTTGTCCCCTCCTGATGCCAAATGGCCACAAAGCTCCTTCTCGTGGTGCCTTGCCTGGACCCACCTGCATTTAATGGCAGAATAAATGCACTTTGTTCCAGTGCTGTTTGCTGCAGAGGTGATAGGCACGACCAAGGACCTCCTGCCTGTCCCCTCCCTTCCCTGCATTTCATTCTCTTGGTTCTGATTTATGATTGAAGAGAAGAAAGGCTGGAAAACACCTGCAGTGTCCAAGTTGCCTTTCCAGATTGCTCATCCCAGGATTGGCAGGGACAGAGCAAGAGGAGGAACTGAGGAGCTGATGCCTGGAGGGTTCCTGGGGTTGTTTTTATTTTTTTTTTTCCTTTTTATCTTAAATAACAGAAAACTTGCAATAAATCTGATTTAGCTTGCAATAACTTTGATTCGATGCAATGTTCCTTAGTTCAAAGAAAAAACCTAACAAACTTCACTTTGCCTCGACCTGGCTGCATTCATCTAATTACTAATGTTTAATTATTTTTGCACTCCATGGCAGCTCTTCCCAACCTTTAGGAACACTCACACTCCTGGCTGGAGCTGCTGTTCTGCCCTCCCTGCTGGCTGCTCATTAAAGCCTCAGCTGCTCAGCCCTTGATGAACACTTGAGCTGTGTGGGAGTGGGAGTTTGTGAGAGCTGAGTTTGTGTTTGTGCTCACAAACACGGGCTGCGTGTGCAGATAACGATCTGCTCTCCTGCTCAGGGAGCTCACTGACTCACAGCTGCCCCAAAATGGGGGAGTTTACGGTAAATCCGCAGGAAAACCTCTCTGATTCCCCCCAAGGACCTGCTCTGCTCCTGCTGGCCTTGACCTAAGCTGAGTCCTCGGTGCTCCAACCATGCCTGGTGCAGAAATGCTCCATAAAAAGTCACCAAGGGTGGAAAAGGCCTCCAAGATCGAGTCCAGCCTTTGACCCAACACCAGGCAGTCACTGAGTGCCATGTCCAGTTGTTTGTTGAACACTCCCAGGTGTTTCACTGCTCCCCAGGGCAGCCTGTTCCAGTGCTGACAGTGCCTGATTTTCCATTAAGAAATCCTTCCTGACACCTTCCTGCCCCTCTGGAGTGAAATGTGGGAGCCATTTGGCCCCAGGGACAATCCCCAAGTCCTTCTCAAAAGGAAAAACATTGAGTTCCACAACACTCCAAGGCCCATGGAGGAACCTGCTGATGTGGGAAGGCTCCTGACAGTGGCAGGACAAGGGGAAATTGGTTCTGGGGAGCTCAGTGTCCCTCTACCTCCTCCTAAATCCTTTCCAGAGACCTCATTATGGCACTCCATCCCAGTGTCAGTGGGGCTCCAAAAGAGAGGGGATGGTTCTGCTCAAGTGCTTGTGAGGCTCAGAGAAAAGGAGGCTCAGGGGGGACCTTCTCCCTTCTACAGGTCCCTGACAGGAGCTGGGTGGGGTCAATCCTTTCCCCAGGTAAAAAGTGATGGGACAAGAGGAAACAGCCTCAAGCTGTGCCAGGGGAGGCTCAGACTGAACATCAGGGTTATAGAGCCCAGGGCAGGGCTGGAGTCCCCATCCCTGGAGAGGTTACAGAGATGTGGCACTTGGGGACAGGGTTGGGGGTGGCTTTCCCAGTGCTGGGTTTAACATTGGACCAAAGGACCTTAAAGGCCTTTTCCACCCTCAGCAATGCTGTGATTGAGCCACACTGAGCTGGAGCAGCCAGTGCTGACCCAGTGAGGGGTTTGCTGGCACTTCCCAGCCCGGGGAAACATTTATTCCCACGAGTCACTGCTTGTGATGGATGCTGGAGAGACCCCACTGCTCACAGAGCCCTTCCTGACACTCTGCCACCTCTGCCTGGTGTCACCTGTGCCCCGTGTCACCTCTGGGCCACCTCCTGCTCTGCCCTGGGCCACTCAGGCTCTGCCCCTGAATGCCCCTCCTTCCCCAGGGGCAGAACCTGGGAAATCCGTGCCAGGAATCCACACCAGAGGAGTCTGGTGGCCTCAGAGGGCACTGAGGGCTGGGTTCCTGCAGGTCCTGCTGGGGATTGCTCCTGGTTTGGGTTATTTGTGATGAAAGGGAGTGATTTGCCCCTGCAGCAGGGGAGGGCAGGGACAGGGCACTGCGGGAAAGGGGTTTGTAAAGAATTTTTAAAACTTGACAGAGGCTTTGCATTTGCATCCAAACTCTGAGATAAAGTGTGCTGACTTAGAGAAGTGAATACATGAATTAGGATAGATTTCTCTCTCACTGAGAGAGAAATTAAACTAGAAACAAGTTTCAAATTATAATTTTGTAAATAGAGTAGACATTTTGTAGAAATAGAACTAGTAGACATTTTGGAGAAATATAACTATGAACTCTATTAATGAGGAGATCCTATTAATGAATTCTATTAACGAATTCTATAATTTGTAAATGGACTAGACATTTTGGAGAAACAGAACTATGAATTCTATTAATTTTGTAAATAGAGCAGACATTTTAGAGAACTAGAACTATGAACTCTATTAATGAGGAGATTCTATTTATGAATTCTATAATTTGTAAATAGAGTAGACATTTTGGAGAAATAGAACTATGAAAAATATGTTGTAGCAGGTTCTATGTGAGGTATTTTTAGATGATTGGCTTGAGAGCATTAGTAGCATTGTGTGGTAAAAGCTGATAGGCCAAAAAAACAGTGTGTTGTAATTAGGAAATAGTTTGGCTTCTCACTTTGATGGCGTGAATTGTTACATGTGCTCCCTCTCACCCTTCTCATGAGACTGAAAATAGAATGAAATCTTTTCAAACACCTCTCAGGAGCCCTGTCTCTGGGTCAGAGAAGGGGTTTGTCCAACAGGCCACCTGCACTGGGGTCAGCTCTGTGCCTGCTCACGTCAGGCTGGGTTCCTCTGACACTGGCACTGCCACAAAGCAGCATTTGGGTTCCCAGAAAGCTTCTTTTTGATGCCACCCCACTTCCTCTGTGTTTTCTCAGGTGCCCCCCTGCAGAGGCTGGGACAGGGATTTCTGTGAGGAGCTCACAGAGGGCAGGGAGCAGCAGAGCACAGTGAGGACACTGAGGCAAGAGGGCTCTGGAAGGGCCAGGGGTGTGGCCCTGATTTTCAGCCTTCTGATGGCCTTGTCTACACACTTCTTCTGGAGTTTCTCAAAACAAAGTTAATTGTTTTCATATTTCTCTGTGATGGACTTCTGAATTGACCATTGGGGTCAGAGAGGTGTCCCTCCTGTCCTCCAGTCCTTGATTCATTCCCAAATCCTATTTAAACCCCAAATCATAATAAACTGGGCTTCTTTTTCTCACTTCAATCTAGCGGTGAGTGTGGTTCTTTGGTGTCGTAAATTGCAGCACAGGGGCTGTGGGAATCCTTCTGGACCTGCACAAATTCAGTTCCTATTTCCATGTGCTCATTTCCCTGGGGTCCCACACGCTGTTTTTAGCAGAGAAAGAACCTGTGTCTGATAAAACTGAGTTATCTGGGTGTTCTCTGAGTGGGAATCTGGATGGGAAGACACATCCAGGCCTGGGGGTCTCTGCAGTGCTGGGTCTGCTGTTCCTGGGTGCCTCTGCCCTGGCCACAGAGCTGACTCCAGTTCTGCCACCACCTGGAGGAGTTTAACCAAATTTCTGGGCCCTTTCCCTAAAGAAAAAATGGTATCAGTTCCTTATCTCCTCTGAAAAGATCCCTGGGCATTTATTTATCCCAGGTAGGAGCTTGGCGGCCCCTGAGAAATCAGAATGTAACTAACAAAATTCTTCTTACAGAATAATATTTTCCCCCTAATGCTGCAATGACAGGAGCAGAAAATTGAACTGAATGTGGTTCTTTGTCTCAGCTCCAGCTGACACCAATATCTCAGGAACATCCAGAGGTGCAGAGAGGCACAAGTGCCCTGACCCCTGTGTCCTGCTCAGGGAAGAGCTCTGCCAGAGGCTCCAGAGGCTGGGCTAGAGCAGGGACAGAAGCCCTTGGAGCTGCCCCTGGTTTGTAGAACCATCACCAAATGTCCCTGAGCATTTTGAGCAGCTTCTCCCTGGAACAGGAGGGTGCTGGGCCCGGGGTGGCACTGCTGGGACACTCCTGTGTGAAGCCAAGTGCCTGTGCTGTCCTCAGGCAGCCCGGGCTCCTCTGCTGGCTGCAGATTTAGCTGTGAAGGCTGTGAAAACACCCTGCTGAGCCTTTGTGCAGCCACTGGAAACACTCCTGGCTCCAGAGCCATTGATCCTGAACAGTTTTTAATGAGGGGCTGAGGCACAGAGTAAAACCCCCCCATTTCCTGCCTGGCATCCCCTGTGGGCTCAGAGCTCAGCCCTGGCTCAGCAAGCGCTGTCAGGAGCTTTGTCCTGGGGCTGGAGGAGCACGGAGCTCGTCCCTGCAACCAAGGTGCTGACAACAAATGGAGAGAGGAGTCAGAAATCCTGCACATCCTCTGGCTCTGGGATCGAGCACAAGCCAAGGATGGGGAAGTGCACAAGTGGGAGGAGAAGGGCTCTAGTTTTCCCTTTCCTTCTCCCTGGCCTCCCTGCATCACCTTTTGCTGAAATAACAATTTATACACAACATCAGGGGCCTGGAGACTGACCCCTGCCAGTGCAGAGGGTTTTGGTGGGTGTCAGACTGCAGGAGGATCAAATGAGATGTTTGTGAGAGGGACTGAGGAGGAGTTTGTGGCCGAGCCCATTCCTTGGCTATTTTACTACTTCCTTACTCCTCCAAGTAGCACAGCCTTGAGCGGGGTGTAGGAAAGGGGACACAGAGGGCTTTGAGAGCGCTGGAAATAAATTTACCCTGGCCTGCACTGGTTTGGGTCCTGCTGAAGGTGCTGAGCAGGTTCTGAGCTGCCCTGAGCACGGAGCCCTCCTCAGCCCTGCCCCAGCCCCTGCTCCAGGTGCTGCAGGGGCTCACAGCTTTATTTCCAACCACAAGTGACAGTGGCTTTGGTGCATGAACAGCTGTGTTCTTGCCTTGTCTCTGCTGTTTAACAAGAAAGGTGATACAGGCATGAAGTTACTGACATGGCTGGGCTTCCCACCTTCAGTAATTCTGCTTTAATTTAGTTCTGAGAGGAAATGGTTGTTGTGTGTCCCTGAGTGACATCTCCCTGCTGAGCACAAAGCTCTGGCTTTATGTGGTGGGTGCTGCCACACACGGATGGTTCTGCCCAAAGCCACCTCCCTTCTCCTCCTGCTGCTTCCCAAGGTGGATTTTCAAGGCATTCTCACTCTGGACAAGATCTCTGTGCAGGTGTGGCACTTTGTACAGGTCTGGTTCAAAGTCCTCCACTGGACCCACCTGCACAGGTCTGCAAGCCCCTCCTGGAGAGGAGGATTGAAACAGGGAATCACAGAACCATGGAATGGTTTGGGTTTGAGGGACCTCAAAGCCCATCCAGGGCTACCCCTGTCATGGCAGGGACACCTTCCACTGTCCCAGGCTGCTCCAAGCCCCGTCCAGCCTGGCCTTGGACACTGCCAGGGATCCAGGGACAGCCACAGCTGCTCTGGGCACCCTGTGCCAGGGCCTGCCCACCCCCTGAGTAAGGAGTTGTCCCATTATCCATCCCTAACCCAGCAGCTGCCACCCAAACCAGCACTGAGCTCATTGTACCGTGTCAGTGCCACACCTTGGTCACCTCAGCTTGGACAGCACAGAGGCTTCCCTGGGCCCTGAGCTGCCCCAAAACTGCCCCAAAACTGCCCATCGCCATGGGACAGGGGGTTCTGCCTGGGGCAGGGCCAGGTGGAAGTTCCAGCTCCTCCAGACCTTTGTGGGCTCTGAACATCTGCAGCAGATGTTGGAGATGCCTCATCCTCACCTTCCACTGGGGCACAGCAGCTCCAGCAGTGCCTGGGACAGGGACACAACCTCCTGCAGCCCTGCTAGAGGGGCTTTGGGCAGGTTAGAAATGTAGAAATATACAAATCTGCAGCTCTGGAGTTGGCTGAGACACCAAAGGGAATTCTCTGTGCTTGCAGTGCCAGGGGCTCTGCTCTCTGTGAGTCACAGCTTTGCTCAGCCTTTGAAAGCTCAGGTGAAGGGGCCACCAGCAGCTCCCAGCACCACAAAATGAATGTGTTGGGTTCATCTTTATAGTCAGAACATTCCCCTGGGCACAGAGGGTGAAAGCTGCTGCCAGGTGGGGAAGAGCTGGAGGAGCCCTGGGTGCTCTCGCTGCTCCTCAGACACACCACGAGGAGTTGAGTCTACACAGACCAGACCTAAACATTCCCTGTGGTTTAGAAATTAAAGAATAAAATAAATACCGCCCCTGGGGCTCAGGCCCATGATCCCAGCACGTTGGGTGAGGTTGAAATGAGTTATTTTGGGGGGTAAATTGAGCCTCAAAGTGTTGGAAATATGACAAGTTCAGGAAAGAGATGAAGGGCCTGGCTGGGCTGATTGATGGGCTCAGCCCTGGGGGATGGAGACAAACATTAATTGCTGGCCAAGGGTGATGAGGGAACATCTGAGAGCAAAGGAGGAGCATCTGAGGAGCACAAGTTTCTTTCAGAGAGGAAAAAAAATGGTTTGGATGTGCTGATAAAAGGAAACAGGGATAAGGCAGAAGAAATTAATCAGTGGAAAGGAAGTCTGGGTATCAAGAAACGTTTCCAAGCAAGAAGATTCAGCAGGATGTGGAGCAGGGGGAGAGTGGGAGTCCCATTGCACTGAGCACCGGGTCAGGGAATGGGAACAATCCTCCCCAGGCAGGAAGAACCCGGGATGAGCTCACAGGACTTTCCCATATCTAATTCCTGCAATCCCCAGTTCCATTAGGGAAAATCCTACTTTCCTTCTGGGCCCAATGTGATTTCCAGTTCTGCCGGTCTTTTGTGGAAAACTGAGAAACACCAAACACAGAAGGGTTTTGCTCGTGCTGGTGACACTTTTGGGGGTGTTCTTGTGTGAAAGGAGAATGAAACTCTCCCCTTGCACAGCAGGTGAATATTGTCTGGCACATTTTTATAACTCAGTGATCAGGGCTGAGGTGAAAAAACAGCTCATTCTCCATGGTCTGGTGAGTTCCTGCTGTTTGTCCTTGCTGTGCTTTCAAGGGGAGGTTGCATTAATCAATAACTGCCCATGCTCAGGCTGTTCTCACGTGGGCACAGTTCACCTCTCCCTTCACTTTTCCACCCAGAAAAATATCTCTGAGGGGATCTTGCAGCTGAACATCCCATAACAAGCAAAAGCCAGCATTTCCCTCTTGGAGGAACACTGGAAGGAGCAGAAGAGTCAGTGCTGCCCCACAGAAAACATTTGGGACCCTTGTGTTCTGCTTCCCTCCCAGCTGGACCTGGGGGACAACAAGAGTCCATGGCCACAAATTCCACTGTGGTCAAAGGAACAGGGATTTGGGGAAGCCCAGGGTTTATCCCCAAGGTAGTTACAGCTCAGCCTTGGAGGGACTGAGGCAAATGGGGGAAAATACCCTTTAAGTCAAGGTGAGGAAAACCTCCCTCTCATGGGGCTTTGCAGACACATTAATATTTCTTAGGTTTCATTGTTCTATTGGTTTGTGAAGTTCATGTCACCCTGTTACCCTGTATGCACCCATGGCAGAATGTTCTTCCTTCCCTTGAACCCCGTGGGGTTAAATTTACAGTGTTCCACCCCTGGGACCCCATTAGTCCCCTCAGTTCACATTCACCCCTTTGCACCAAACCAGGGCCAATGGGGCCTCGGGCAGGGAGAACATTCCAGGGGAAGGGAGAACATTCCAGGACTTATAAGGGAAAAAGGGGCAGGGAAGGCAAGGGGCCAGCTGGGAGAGCAGGACTGGGGTGTATCTGAATAACCAACAACCAAAGAGCTCTGGGAGGAGGCAGCTCCTTCTCCTCCTGACATGGAGAGACTTGTTCCCATTAAGGGACTTTTCTCCAAGGAAGCCTCAGTGCTCTGGTTCAGGAGGTGCACTGGCCTCCACAGGGATTGCTGCTGGAGGAGGATGTTTGGAGCTGAGCCGGATGCTCCTGGCCATGTTTTGGGGCAATGAGAGCAGAGTTCTTATTTCCCCACAGCTGCTCCATGGGGCCAGGAACTTTTATCCAGCTCTTCCAGCAGAGCCAGGGTGGAAATCCCTGCACATCACAGGGAATGCAGGGCCCTGGCCTGGAGCTGTTACTGAGGGGATTTTGGGGAGGTGCAGACAGCCCTGAACACCCCTGAACGTTCTGCCCATCCCTCTGGCACCCCTCACCCTGTCCTGCTGTGCCTGTGGGGCTTTTCTCCAGACTCCTGTCTGCTTCCACATCCAAATGTTGTTCCTTGGGGCAGGATCTGCTGGATGCTTTCCCAGCTCAGCCACAGCTCTGGTGTCTGTGCCCAGCCTGCCCAGTTTGGCTCTGGCAGGAACTTCCATCCAACCCCTCTGTCCTGGAGGTGACAACGACAACAGGACCTTGAACACCTGATACAGAAATTGGGGGATGTTTTTCCTCTGGTTTATGGGCATTGCTCAGTCTCACACTCCTCCCTAGGGCTGCATTAACTAAACAAAGCTCTGGTTGAGATATTTTATTTTTGTGGGGTGCTCCCACCTCTGCCTCTGGAGCTTTGTGCATGAAAGATCAGAACCCTAGATAAAAACTGAGGGTCAAACCATACATGGATGTGCTCACAAATAATCTGCTGGATCTGCACAAACGTCTGACAGGAAAAAAAGTTGTGATTTTCACTGAAAAAAACCAGCACTTTCCACTTGCCCTGCAGATCTCAACAACAGATTCGGGCGTGATCTGCTTCAGGGTGCTCAGTGCTGACTGCATCTTTCCAAAATCAACTTATAAGGGTTCACTCTGCTTCAGAGACCAACACTGGGAGTCTTGTGGTGAGATGGAGAGCAGGAGAGCCAAAAACCTGAATAATCTGTTCTTCCCTGGCCCAGCCTGTCACACCTGAGTCACTTCAGAGCCCCTGGCTGGGGGATTATTTTGAAGCTTTTCAGAGGCACAAATCAGTTGGTTTTGTTAAGAGACTTGAAAGGTTTAAAACACTCAGCCCTGGGGTTTTTGGCCAGAATAAGAGAGAACCTGAGCAAAACGTGGCTGTGTTGGGCACCTTGGAGGCACAAGGATTTTCTGTGAGATCTGAGCTCAGGGTTGGAGTCCATCACTGAGAGATGCTGAGGCGGGGGTCTCTTCCAGCTCTGTCTCTGTTTTTCCTCTCCAGTTGATTCCTGACAGGCAGAAACATCCCTGAAGTGCTGGGAGAGGGTGACTGGGTTTGGGTGAAATCATCGCAAAAGAAGGTTTGAGACTTCACTTATTTTCTGCAGGTGCTGGAGTACCCCTGGTGTGATTGGTGGATAAAATAACCCCAGAACTGGTGTTTTTGCTGCTCAGTGATTCCTGCTTTGCAGTTTTGCTCCTCCAGTGCTGCCCAACCCAGCCCTGGGCAGAATCCAGAGTGTCCCATTTCCTCCATCCATCCACTCAAAGCCCTTCCCAAAGCTCCAGGGGGATGCACTGGGAGGCTCAAGGTTCTGGTTTGGGATTTAACTCTTGCAACAGAGGATTTTCTGAGCATCCCAGAATATCCTGATTTGGAAGGGACCCTCATGGACCATCAGTGCAGCCCCTGTCCCTGCACAGACACCCCAACAATCCCACCCTGAGCATCCCTGAGAGCGTTGTCCAAATGCTCCTGCAGCTCTGGCAGCCTTGGGGCTGGGACCATTCCCTGGGGAGCCTGGGCAGTGCCCCAGCAGCCTCGGGGGGAAGAACCTTTCCCTGAGCTCCATCCCAAGGCCTGACACAGCTCCAGCCCTTCCTGGCTGTGTCCAGGGATGTTTTTGACATGGCCCCTGTCTGCTTTGTGAGCTCAGTGCTCCCACCTGGAACACCTGGGGAGATTCTCCCAAAAGCTTTTCCCTGTTCCCTGTCCCTTCCCAACCCCAGGCTGTGCCCAGGGTGAGGAGAGCTTTGCTCCTTGGAAAGGTGCTGCTGGTGCTCTGCCCCCAGGGACCACCTCAGTTCTGTATTTGGGGCTGACATTGGTGATCCCTGTCCTGAAGGTGAGGATGACAAGGGAGGCAGCAATGGGCTGGAGTTCTCGAAGTTATACTCTTGCTCTGCCCCCAGGAAGCACATTCCAGCTCTGGGAATCTGGGATCTAGGATGGGCCTTGAAGGAATAATCATCCCTACACCTCCTGTGCTATGGCCAGCAAGGCTCAGAACTGAAGTTCTTGTGCTGCTTTAAAATCCCGTGGGATTTTCAGAAAAATCTGCCATTACCTGAAACCTTTTACCCCATTTCTTGTGCCAGAACCCTCAATCTGTTTGAGTTCTGAACTCCCTGCAGGAATCCTGTGTTGTCTCAGCCCCTCAGGGGTACCCAGGAGGTGAAGTGGTTTCCCCTGTGCTTTGGGCTCATTCAGAATAAAAAGAATAAAGAGAATAAAATAAAATAATAAAAAGTCTGCGTGTATCTCCCAAGGTTCAGCTGACAAGTTCTGCATAAAGTTCCACCTCCTTTACACCCATCCCATGGGCTTTATGTGACCTGTCCCTGCTGAAGGGATTCTGTCACTGGGGGACTCCTGATGGAAGCCAAAGAATGGCTGGAGAGGCTTCAGGTCTGTCACTGAACAAAGCAGGGCTTGGCTAAGCTTGGCTTAAACTGGGAGATGGTCAACCCCAGTGGTCAGGAGCAGTTTGAGGTCCTGCTTCCCCAGGATCTGCTGGAAATGTCCTCAATTCCTGTTGGGAATTGAGGTCCCCACGTCTCCCCTTTGGTGTTTGCTGCTCCCAGGGAAGCAGGGATGGCTCCTGGATTGCTCAGGGAATGTTTGACACCCCAAGAAACGCCTTCCCAGCTCTGTGGAGGAGGGTCAGAGCAATGGAAACCTGCACTGATGGATCCTGCACTGGAATCTCCTGGCTGGAAGGTCAGAAAGTGGAAAGTTAAAGGAGAAAGTTTGAGAGCAGGAAACTTTACTGAGCATCAGAAGCTCTGGTTGGAGTTTTAAAAGAGGAAAGATGAACGTAAGGCTGAAATCTAAACTGCAGCAAGGAAAGGAAACCTGCAGGGTCCAGCTGAGGGCAAACCCCAGGTGGGAAATGTCCTCATGGTGGGTGATGCTCTGGAAGGGTCTCCATGGGACTGGGAGCTCAAACTGCCTCAGCATTGCTGGAACATTATTTCAAAGCGGACAGAGACCATTCCTTTGTTGGTCTGTGTTGTGGGGATTAAACAGAGAATAAACTGGGCAGGATTACAGGGTGGCCAGAGGAAATTCCTAAAGAGGAAATTCTGAGAAGGAAAATGAAGACAACTGGGAAATGAGATTTCTGAGGCAGAAATGAAGGATCAGATCTGCCCAGGACTTTTTAAATTATTTTTAATTCCAGCAGCAAAGGGGTTTTGTTCCAATGATTTGAGTGGGATGTGGGGAGATGGAGTTATGTCAGACTGGTTCATGTTTTATCCTCACTGAGGCTGGAATTTGATTCCTGGAGTTTGTGGAAGCTGCCCATGGTCCCCATGGCCCCCTGGGATCTGTCCCGTGTCCTGGGCTCTCTCTGCTGTGCCCATTCAATTCCATACCCAGCACCCCACACCTTTCCTGGCACTTCTGGGATATTTCAAGGTTAAATCAGGCCACTCAGGGATCAAAGCTGTGTTTAAAAATGCACATTCCTGCACTAAGGAATAAGCAAGGGTTATATTTTGAGCTTATATTTAATTATATTAAATATTCTATTCTTATATTTCATTATATTAAATATTAATGTATTTATTGTGTCTATGTCCATATTTAGGTGTATGTACTTACAGCCTGTATTACATTACCCAGGCATTAAACATTGGGGGTGTTCACCTGGAGAAGAGAAGGTGCCAGGGAGAGCTCAGAGCCCCTTGCAGGGCCTAAAGGGGCTCCAGGAGAGCTGGAGAGGGACTGGGACAAGGGATGGAGGGACAGGACACAGGGAATGGCTTCCCAGTGGAAAAGGGGAGATTTTTGTGGGATATTGGGCAGGAATTGTTGGCTGTGAGGGTGGGCAGGCCCTGGCACAGGGTGCCCAGAGCAGCTGTGGCTGCCCCTGGATCCCTGGCAGTGTCCAAGGCCAGGCTGGACGGGGCTTGGAGCAGCCTGAGATGGTGGAAGATGTCTCTGACCATGGCAGGGGGTGGAATGGGATGAGCTTTGAGCTCCCTTCCAACCAATCCATTCTGGGATTCCAGGGCTTTAATTCTCAACCCATCCATGTGCTGTTACCACCTAATTCTCCCTATGACTCCACAGAGATTCCCGGGAAATCAACACTAAACAAACCGTGTGAGCCTTTAAATCCCCTGATAACAATTATTTGTATTTCTGAGTATTTCCAGCCCCCCAGAACTTCCTGCTTTGTCCCACAAGCAGCTGCTCCCTGCTCCTTTCTCTTCCCAGCCGCGTTACCCAGCTCAACCCCAAATGTTGTCAGAGGTGAAAAAATCCTTTCAGTGGCGCCCTTTACCTTCAGCCTCTCTATTTTGTGCCTCAAGTCCCACCTGTTTGGGGTTTGTGTGAGGAAAAGCTCGGCTTAACTGACACCTTTGTCCTTCCTGAACTTTGCTGCTCAAACCAAGTTTTCTGTGCCTGGTTGAGCAGGATTAGATCATGGATGGAGCTTGGGCATTCCCAGGATTTCTGTTTTTCCTGGAGCTGGGTGCTTTACAGAGAGATGTGGATTGTCCTGGTCATCTGAGAGCATCTGAAAACCTCTTTCCTAACATCTTAGTGGGAATTAACTTTTAAAATTGGATATTAATACGTGTGAATTCTAAATCCTGCCATAGGTGGCATCACTCATGTTTCTTTAGGAATTCCTATTCCCAGCAGCATCAGCAAACTTTTCAGAGAATTGGGTCCCTCTTCCCAAGAGGAAAAAGGAGGATGAGGGATTGAAATCAGCAGAATCATAAATAAATCAGGAAGCACAGCCCCATTTGTTCATCCCCTGCCAGCAAGGAGCCTGAGCCCTTCTCCAGATCTTCCCTGGGATGGCTTTCCCTGGTCCCTGTGGGGTTTGTTCCAGGTGTAATAGATAGCAAAGGTTCTCTGAGGTTCAACTCCAAGTTTCCTTCATCCCAGGTTATTCCCTAACACCTCAGACTGTTTGGATTGACGGGACTTGGAACTGTGCCCGTTCTCACTGAGTAGCAACAGAGGAGATACCAGAGAAATACAAGGAAATAAAAGGGAGTTTGTCTCTGGATTTCAGTCTATTTTTTCGTTATGGTGGCCAGCAGCAAATCTCTGAAGTTCTCCTGGAGTGTCTGGAGCATTATCCAGCAGGTGCCAGATATCCTAAGCCTTCCCACTGTGCCACTGAGATCCCAAACCTTCCCCAGTGCCACTGAGATCCCAAACCTTCCCACTGAGATCCTAAACCTTCCTACAGTACCACTGAGATCCTAAATCTTCCCACTGTGCCACTGGGACTTGCAGGAAATTTAAAGAGAAACTTCCAGAGTTTTGATGTCACGTCCAGAGGCAAAGGGACGGGAATGGCTGGCCAGGAGTGTTGGACCACAAGGCATCATCTCATCGTCTTCTGACCTGTCTGAACCCCCTCAGCTTCAAAGAGAACATGAGGCCCCCAACTCAACCCCGTTTTTTTCCCAATGGAGAGATTCAATAGGAAAACAAAGGAGGAGTTGAGCTGGAACCTCAACACCAACATTTCACAGGCTCTTCCCCCCGAAGCCCCTGGGGCTGCAGAAAAGCACCAGGGAGGACAAAGCAGCCATGATGCACCCGCCACCCAAGACAGCACCAGCGAACAAAAAGTGCCTCTTACCTGCTCTGCCGAGGAGCACGGCGCCTTCAGGGGCTTCCCTACAGCAGCTGGGAAGCAGGAAAGGAAAAATCAGTGAAAATAATCTCTCTTGAGTGAGAGTTGATTCGTTTTTTGGAAAGAAGAGGCTGCAGCATCCAGCGAGAGCTCTGGCATTTGCAAACCACCGCTCTCTGGGTTTCTCTGAAATGTGACCCGATTTCCTTGTTGCACAGGAAAGGAAAGGAGAGCAAACAAAAGCTGTGCAGCTCTGAAGGGTGTAGGAGCTCTGAGATCTTCTCCGTGCCAGGGCAGGGGTCTGCTGTGGAGGAGGACAGGTCAGAGGGAGGTGGTGAGGAGCTGTAGTTACTGAAATGAACATTTTAGGGGCAGACGTTGCTTGGGGAAGTTCTCTCCTTGAACAGTCCCCACTGAGCAGATATTGGTGGGAAAGGGAATCTCTGTGCAGGAGTGTCTTTGCCACAGGATCACAGGACCAGCTGGGCTGGAAAAGCCCTCTGAGGTCACTGAGGCCAAGCTGAGACCCACCCCCACCTTGTCCCCAGCCCAGAGTGGCCCATCCAGGCCTTCCTTGGGCACCTCCAGGGATGGGGACTCCAAACCTTCCTGGGCAGCCCCTGCCAAGGCCTGACCACCCTTTCCATGGAGAAATTCCTGCTGATGTCCTCCAAACGCCTCCTGGAGCAGCTGGAGGCCATTTCCTCCATCCTGTCTCTGCTTCCTGGAAGCAGAGCCCCAATCCCCCCTGGCTGCCCCTCCTGTCAGAGCCGTTGTCATCCTGGGCTGGGCCCCTTGGAAGTCACAGAAAAAACTGAATTTCTTTGTATTTTCCACATCCAAACCAGGAGCTACTGAGAAAGGCCCTCTGTTGAGGGTTGTTTGGGAGCTGTGGTTTGTGACAGGCCCGAGCAGCTCAGGAGCCCAAGAGGCCTCCCGTGGCCTGGTTCTCCTCCCTGGTTCTGATCAGTCATCAGCTCTTTGTGGTGCCAGAGTGGCCAGAATGAGCTGGGGACATTCCATCTCCAGTGCCACCATTGTCAGCTGAGCTGGGGACATTCAATCTCCAGTGACACCATTGTCATCTTAACTGGGGACCTTCCATCTCCAGTGCCACCACTATCTGCTGGGCTGGGCACCATCCAGCTCCAGCCCCATCCAAAGGGTGTTTATGTTTTGCAGGATTTCCAGCTGCTCCTCAGGGCCAGGTCTCCCTTTCCAGGAGGAAAAATCTCCAGGTTTCATCCCCAGCTCTCTGCCACCAACTCTGGAATTGCTGGGTACAGGGACAAGGGCCAGCCTTGGAGAAAAGCTGTGGCACCACAGAATCATGGAATGCTTTGGGTTGGAGAGGAACCTGAAAGCCCATCCTGTTCCAGGCCCCTGCCATGGGCAGGGACTCCTCCCTCTGGATCAGGATGCTCCAAGCCTCATCCATGACTGATTCCTGCTGACTGCAAAGAGCTGTCCCAAGGAGATGGACGAGAAATCCCAAAGTTTCTCACTTTTGCTGGCAGAAAATTGTGCTGCAGAAGTCAAGAGTAAGGCCCTGATTAAGCATGATGAGCTTAATGATGTTCAGGACTGATTGGAATTAAAAAATTTGGGAATAGGTTGGATTGGCAGAGTACAAGGTATCCCTGAGCATCCCTCAGCCCCATGGAATGTGGAATTCCCCCCGGAGCCCTTTGTTCATGTTTTCACGTGGAGCTCTTCATGATGTTTACCCAGAAATCCACGACAAAGCTTTTTCCATGGACAAAGGGAGACCCTGAGGTGAAAATGCAGCACCCCAACAGCCCACCCTGCACTGCCCTCAGTAAAATCCACCTGAATATTTGTGCTTTGCCCCAAAATCTCCACAAAATTTCAATAATCACTTTCTTGATGGCTCTGCTCTCAAAGCCTGTGGCTCCTTCACGCAGGAGTTACACTTTTGGGAAACACCAAGCCTATTTTATTTAACACCTGGGACTAATTAAGCCCAGCTTTACTGTTGGGCAATTAGTTTACAAGTCTGTGCCCCGGTGGATAAACAAACCCGTTTGTTTCCAGCTTGTTTCACTCACAGGTTCTCAACCTGCAGCCTCTGGGCTCCAAACAAAGCCGAGCACTTTGTTTATTGCTGCAGTAGCTGAAGGGCTGAATGGAGCTTTGTTGTGTTGGGTGCTGAACAGCCATAAAAAGGGTGAGTCTGTGGCCAAGGAGCTTGTCCCAACATGGACTTGGGGCCAGGCTGTGATGTAGAGCCAGAGCTGGGAACTCTGCCCAGGCCCTGCAGTTCAGACATAGCAAGGCAGGGAGAATATTTCATTTTATGTACAAAATGCTTACACAAAATTACCCCGTCAGGCCTCAGCAGCGTTCCCTGTGTGTCCTAATGGCAGCCAGGACAGAGCCTACAGCCTTTTCGAGCCTTCAAATGAACCCTGGCCTTGGTGTGGTGCAGGTTGGACACGTTGGGCATCATCCAGCACCACCAGGAAGCACCAAATTGGCCTGGAAGTGTTGGTCCTTGTTCTTCCCTGGGGTTCAATGTTTCCAGCATCCCAGGGGCTTCCATCATCACAAGGGGGTTCAGTCCATCATCCCAAAGGGTTCCCATTATCCTGGCAGAGTTTGCAGCATCTCAGGGGTTTTCCAGCATCCTGGTGGAGTTTCCATCATCCCAAGGGAGTTTAGTCCATCATCCCAGTGGGGTTTCCATCATCCCAACAGTGTTTCCATCATCCCAAAGGGGGCTCAGTCCATCGTCCCGAGGGGTTTCCATCACCCGAGGGGTTTCCACGCTCCCATGGTGGTTCCCAGCGTCCCGGCAGGCCCCGGCAGCCACAGGAGGGTGCAGTGTCACCGAGCTGCTCCGGGAGCGCTCCTCTCCATCCCCCGGACAGCGAGGATTTCAAATATCTGCTGGAAATTCAGCCTTGTCTCCTCACCCTGGGGAGGGGAAGCAGTGGGTGATTTTTGGAGATGACATGTGGGGGTTGTTGGTTGCCCGTGGAACCATTTTTTCAGGCAGATTTTCAGGCTGTTTCTGATACCAAACTAATCTGGAAAATGAACTTTCCAGCAACTTCGTGGACTGTGAATTTCTATCCTTTATGCTATTTATCACCTCCTCCTCCTCTTTGCTGTGAGCCTCTGGTTGTTTTATCATCCCCTGTTCTCCAGGATTTGTGCAGGTGATGGAGGCCTTGGCTTGTGAGTGTTGTGCTGCTCCATCCCCTCCTCAGACACAGGCCAGGACTGAGTAAAGCCCATTTTTGGAGCTGGTCTGGTATAAATCTGAGGGTCCTCAGAGCAGTGCTGGGCTGGGGGAATTTCCTTTGTAAGTCAGGAGTCTCTGACTCTGTATTTACTGCCCAGGAGGGACTGGAAACCCTGCAAGTCAGGGGAAAAAACAAGTTTTCCAAAGGGTCTGGCAGAACAGAGCCACTCTCTGGGGAAGGAAATCTGCCCCTCTGTTTCTGCTCATTCCACACAGAGTGTGTGAGACAAGCCCCAGCAGACAGAACACCCCTGCAATGGCACCAGGCCACGCTTGCAGCAATTAGTTTTTCCTTGGCCACCAGCAGCACCATTCAATTAAACCCCAAATATTTTGTTCAGTTGCTCTTTTCTGGGTGTGCTCTGGGGGCTCAGACAATGGCCAGCGTGGCCTGGGGAGGAAGGAAACCACTCTGTCCACCCAGCCAGGGAACCGGCCCAAAATCCAGCCCAGCAATCAATCCCAGTCCCTTTGAACTCAGTTTTCCAGCACGGAGCCAGCCCTTTCCAGTCTGGACACAGAGAGTGGCTGGAGTGGAGCTGGGGGCTGTGATCTCCCACCCTCAGCCAGCTCCTCCTGGGAGCAGAGGATGTTTTCCCTGTTTTTTTCTGGGTTATTCAGATGAGCAAATCTTCCAGTCAGCACAAAATGCTGGGGGACTCAGGAGGTCCCTCCTGGGCATCTCCTGCTGCTGCTCCATCCCAGGAGGGGAGTTTTGGGTGCTCCAAAAAGGGTTTAAACAAATTAATGGCAGAATATAAATTACAGCTGGTACAGCTCCAGGTCAGGTCCATCCTGCTTTGCTGAGAGCAGAGGATTTAGAGGGATCCACCACAAAAGGCACCACAGCTTCTTGCTTTTCCTGTCCCCCCTTTCTTTTTTAGGCCAGGATCCATCAGGACACGGGGCCAGCCAGGCCTTTGAGGGTTTTTTTCCTCCCTCCATCCCTATGTCACGGTCTGGTGGCCGCGGGCTGGGGCCGGGGCAGCCTGGGTGGCACCGGGGAGCGGGGCCAGGAGCTGCGGGGCTTTGGCAGCGGCTGTGCCTGCAGGGGTCAGGGCAGGACACGGCTGTGCTCAGCCCTTGGCACCCACAGCAGCAGCCCAGGGACACAGATCTGTCCTGGTGTCCCTCCTGTAATCCCCTCCTGGTGTCCCAGGGTTGGGGACTTTGCTTTAATACATGTGTGTATATATATATATATATATAAAAATACATATAAATACATATAAATACATATATATAAAAATACATACATATATGAAATACATATACCTATATATGAATATATATATTTATACATATCTGTGTTAAATATATACATATCTATAATATATATATGAAATACATATATATACATATATATATGAAATACCTATACACATATATATGAATATATATAGACATCTATGTGAAATATATACATTAATATAATATATATACACATATGTATACATATATATATACATATGTATGAAATATATGTGTGAAACATATATTTTATATATGTTCTTTAAGAAACATATGTAACATATATAAATATTACATCCATATAACATTTATATAAATGCATATAAATGTTATATCCCTATGTTAAATCCATATGTATATGAAATATGTATGTGTGTGAAAGATATATTTTTATATGCTATATATGAAACATATTTTAAAATGTTTCATACATATGTTCATATATACAAAACATATGAATATGTATATATGAATATATGGAATATATTTATTATAATATATAAAATATATATGAAACATATATTTTTATATGTTACGTCTCCCCCTGGCAACTTTTCACCCCATAACTCTTCATTCAAACCCTCCTGGAAGAAAAGGCGCCTCCAGGGTGGTTTTGGGGGCTGCTCTGTCCCCACAGAGGGCTCAGGCTGGGGCTCCATCCTCCCCCTGCTGCTTCCACCCTTTCCCTGTGTCCTTCCCCAGGGCCCCTCTCTGTTCCCAGGGAAAAGCAGGGCAGCTGGGAAAGGCTCATTTTTCCAGCGTTTGCAGCCCTGCCAGGTAATTCTCTCTCCACAAATTCAGCTTTGAAATCCCAGAGCTGCCTTCAGCAGGACGGAGGAAATGAGCTCCTGCATTTTATTGTTGCTGATGGCTTGAGGTGTCCTGTGAGGGGGCTGTTTGGAAACAAGCAGCATTTGATTATTTCCAGTGTTTATTCTTTCCTTTGGAGGTGGATTGCCCTCGGTGGACACTCCACGGTGGCAGCAGGGCCGGAGAATGCCGGAATCACCGGAGCCAGCGGGGCTGAATGATGTAACTGCAGAGGGAAGGGACTTCTGAAAACACTGCTCAATTCTTGAGGGCTTTTTTCCGATCCACAGCCAGTCCCTGCCATTGCTGTGGAGCCTTTCAGGCCATTTCCTCACACACTCCCTGCGTTTTTAAAAGCATTTGGAAATCTCCGGTTAAAATGAAGGATGGGGGTGTTGTTTGTTATTGGGGGGGAGAAAACCCAAACCCAAACCAAAGCAGGCTTGTTTTATCTGCTTTGTGTGCCACTATCAGCAAGGCCTCTTTCCTTTCTGGCCTTTCCTGGGATGTTTTATCCACAGGGGAGCCCCGAGCTCCGTCCCTGCTCCTCCACAGAAAGGCTGATTAGTTTTATACTGTTTCAGCCAAGACCTGCCTTCTGCACTGATGTCAGCAGTCAGGGTGGGACTTTTCCAGCCTTGTGGGTTTGGAGATTTCTTTTTTTTTTTTTTTTTTTTTTTTTTTTTTTTTTTTTTTTTTTTCTTCTGGATAATCCTGGCAAAATTCCTGAGCAAAGTTGTTGGGCTTTTTTTTTTTTTTTCTCCTTCTTGCTTTTTTTTTTTTTTTTTTCTTCTTGAGCAGCCCCTATCCATGTGCTGCCTCCGAGCCGCTCTCTTATTACTGCTCACTTCCTGAAAGGAGACTTTTTAGCAAAGCCTCCAGCTCCAGCTCTGCCTGGGTCTGACAGAAGAAGGTTCTTAAGGAAGGCGACACAAACCCTCAGCCTGGAAACTTTCTGACACGCGCAGGGCTGAGGGGGAGAGAGGAGCTTTTGGCTGCTGCTGGGAAAAAGAAGAGGAAAAAAAAAAAAAAAAAAAGAGAAAAGCTGAAGGAATTAAAAGAAAAAAAAAAAAAAAAAAAGAAGAAAGAAGGGAAAGCACTCGAAAAGGTAAAACGCTCTTTAAAATAATTTTTCCAGAGCCGACTCTTTGAGGTTGGAGTGGGGTGGTCTGGGGTGGAGGGAACGCGAATGTTCTTTGAAATCAGAACCGTCTCCCTGGAGAAGGAATGAGCCCGGAGAGCTTTGAATGCTGGAAAAACATTTATGAGAATGAAAACCATGTTCACCCTTCTCCAACATTCAGAGTTTCCATAAAAACGCAGGCTTGTATTTCAAAGTGGCTGCAGGCAGCGGGAGCCGGGATCTCCTGCTCTGCCTCCCCCAGCCCCTCTCGGCCGCACTTTTTTAATTGTATTAACCCGGGGATCGAATGTTGGCCGCTCTAAAGCCCAAATCTCCTCTGCTGAGCCGCCCGGGGCGAAGCTCTCGATTACAGAGAGCCCTGCTGCAGAATGAACCGCTCCTCGCTGCCTTCATTCCTGAGAATAAACACAGCCCGCGCTCCCTCTCCCTCTTCCCCTGTCTCTCTCTCCATCTTCAGGAGCTGCCAATGCCTCTCTCCCTCCTGATGTGCTCAGAGGATTATACAGAGTCTGCCTTGAAAAAGTTGCAGTGTCACTGACTCCGTGTGCACCCCCAGGGGCTCGGCCCCACTGCTCTGCTCCTTCCTTTCTTTGCTTTGATTATGCTTTAAAGGTGGTTTGGGGTTTGGTTTTTTTTTTTTTTTTTTCAATTTAATTTTTAAAAATCAATCCCTCAGAAGATGTTATTTTAAACATCAAAGTAAATATTAGTGATGGTGAGGTGCCAGAAGATTATCTCATTAGAGCTGAAGGAGCTGGCCTATAAATAGAAAGCAGTTTATAAAATAACCTTGGCAAACACAGGGCAAGAACCAAGCAGGAGGGAAGTGTGGAGCTGTGCTGGGGGCAGGTACCCTCTGCAGCAAAACGTAAAATTTCACACTGAGGCCCATTTTTGGGGACTTGTTTGTGGTCAAGATGCGAATCTGAGGGGGCGTTTGTGTTCCTGCTGCAGTCCCGGTGCTGGAGGCGGCCCGGGCCCGGCACAGCTCTGGTTCCCATCCTGCTCCGTCTCATTCGCACCAGAGCTGCCAGGCCGGGATCCGGGCAGGGCTGGGCACGGCAGGGAGGGTTTGGGAGCCTTTGTTCCCCCCTGCTCTCCCCCGCCCTGCCCGGGGGATGCTCCCAGGGACACCCGGGGGATGCTCCCAGGGACAGGGGACGCTCACAGGGACACCCAGGGGATGCTCAGAGGGACAGGGGATGCTCACAGGGACAGGGGATGCTCCCAGGGACACCCAGGGGATGCTCACAGGGACAGGGGATGCTCCCAGGGACACCCAGGGGATGCTCAGAGGGACAGGGCATGCTCACAGGGACACCCAGGGGATGCTCACAGGGACAGGGGATGCTCCCAGGGACACCCAGGGGATGCTCACAGGGACAGGGCATGCTCACAGGGACACCCAGGGGATGCTCACAGGGACACCCAGGGGATTCCCTGAGCTGGGAACAGCCTGGCCCGGGCTGCTCCCAAATCCCTCCATCAGTGAGGCTTCCCGCACTCCTCGGGAGGTTGTTCCCAAAGTTTCTCCATATATGGAACGTGCTGAGTGCTCCGGTTGCTCCATCCTCAGCCTCCCGCTGCTCCTGCATCGCCCCAGGGCAGCACCCTGGGCTCCCCCTCCTCCTGCCGAGGTCCCAAAAACCTCCCGGCGCCTCTCGGGGCGGCTCCAGGCGCATTCCCCACGCGGCCGCTTCTGGGCTGGAAGGGGAAAGGTGCTGTCATCTCCTGCAAATCAGCCCGGCCCGGATAAGGCTGGGGGGGCCGAGCTGTTGCCTTTGGCACCGGGAGGCCCCGATAAGCCGGGCCTGAGAGGCTGAAGAGGAGCCCTGAGGGGAGGAAGGTGGTGCTGCTCAACATAAACAGTGTCTGTTCCTCCAACCTGAAACATGAGAGGCTCTCTTATCAAGCCATGGCTCCAGGCCACCCAGGGACTGCTGGGGAGGAGCCGCTGTTCTCACCATTCCATGAAATCCTGGTCCAGGGGCAGCCTGGGCTCGGCTTCCCAAGGAGCAGCTCCATGGAGGACACTCAGTGCAGGATGCACCCGGGGATGGGTCCATGCAGACCCTTATCTCCAGTTTATCTGCAACCCCCGGCTCCAAACCCCATTTTTCTTGCCAAGTTTCCAGCAATTAATTCCTTCTGAGCTGGGAGCACCGCAGGATGTGTTTGTCACGTCCTGTCCTGCCTTGGTCTTGGGTTAACACAGAATGAGCTTAAAACAAATAGAATTGGGACCAAACCCGTCACGTTTGCAGAAACACTGGCTGGGGGATGTCAGCTCAGATGTGCTAAAGACACACAAGGCAGAGAAGTCTTCTGAGCTTGATCCCACCAGTGTAGGAAATGTTTGCAGGGTGAGGAGTTACAAACATTTCCCGAGGATCTGTGAGCAGGTCAGATCTCTTGTGGTGAATGGAGAGAAAGACATGGAGAGCCACCAGCCTGGAGACAGCCTTGTTTTCCAGCACTGGGGGAGGTTCAAAGGGACACCATCCAAGGCAATTTTCCCATCTTGGTTACTGTGAGGGCCTTCAACAAAGCCTGCAGCCACCTGAAGAGTCTCCACTGGAAAACTGCTGGAGTATTTTAGCTCCATCTAACTCCAGTGGAGCAACATCCATGCATGTGTGAAGTGCAGGGTCTCCATCCAGGTGCTGCTCCTCTCTCACCTTCTGCATCCTCCCAGGCTGGGAAATGCTTGGAATATTCCATGTCCGACTACTCAGCATCTTTCATGGAATCATGGAATGGTTTGGGTGGGAAGGGACCTTAAAGCTCAGCCAGTCCAAGGGCACGGACACCTTCCACTAATTCAGGTTGCTCCAAGCCCCATCCAGCCTGGCCTTGGACACTTCCAGGGATGAGACATCCACAGCTTTACACTTCTGTTTATCACCAATGATCAATATTGTGTTTCCTACTCTCACATCGTAGCTTAATTTAAAAGGAAAAATGACTTTAAATGAATCTATTCCTGTGCAGTCCTGAAAATCTTTTTGAACTCAAACACTCCTAAATGTTGGTCCTGAATGAGCTAAACTAGCAGGTGAAGTTCTGGTCTCCTCCTGTAGGATTTGTGACCTCGGTGGGAAGTGGCTTTGACCAAAATGAAAGTGCAAAGGATGAGTTCAGTCCTGTCAGGGTTAGGGACTCTTCATTCCCTGGCTGTGGAGGAAGGAGCTGCATCTGGGCCACATTTCCCTGAGTAAAGAACCTACTTAGGGAAAAGGACCCAAAAACTCTGCCCAGCAGATCTCCCAGAGCTCCCAAGGAGCCAGAGCCTGGACAGGATCTGCAGGTCTGTAAGGGCTGGAGGGATTCCACAGCTGAACTGTTTTGCAAGGCCCCATCCCACAGGAGGCTGCCCTGTCCCTGCAAGGCTCCCCTGCCATGGGGTGACCTGTCCTGGGGGCTGTGGGTGCCTCTGCCATGGGCCCTGCACCAAAGGGACCCTGGGGATGATCCCATGGCCCTGCACCCCCTGTCACCTTGGCTGTCACCAAATCCCTGCCTGCTTTGTCCTGCTGTGGAAGGTACTGGAATGGTCTGCCTGGGCAGGTAGTGGACTCACCATCCCTGGAAATGTTTAAAAAAAGACTGGATGTAGTACTCAGTGCCAGGGTTTAGTTGAGGTGCTGTTACGGCTGGGTTGGACTCAGTGATCTTGAAGGTCTCCTCCAAGCTGATGATTCTGTGACATCTGTGAACACTTTCTCTGTGTCACCACGATGTCACTTCTCTGACTGGTTCTGGTTTCCTGGAGGACAGGGAGGTCCAAACTGGCTTTGCTGCTTTAGGGTCCCACTCCAGAGCTCCCTGCATTTCCTCTGAGCCACTCCTGTGACCCTTGGGGACAGGCTGGGCTGTGTGCTCCTGATCTAACATCAAAGGTAACCCAGTTCTGGTGTGGGATGGGGCCAGAGACCCCCTCGTGTCCCTTCCAACCTCACTTACCCTTTAATTCAGCCTGGCAGGAGCAGCTCAGCCCAGCTGAGCTGGAGCTGGGCCGTGCTGTGGATCCATCCCCCTGGCCAGGACTGGCCCATTGCTGTGGGATGGGGCTGTGCTGTGACAGTGACAGAAGGAGCTGCTGAGCCCTGGGCTCACTGCAGGTCTCTCAGTGTTTCTCACAGCTCTGCTGGGTAGCAGGAGTCACCTCAGAGGCTTTTCTTGGGCAGCTCAGTGGAGTTCTCCTGTCTCTGCAACCACAGCCTGAGACTGTGGGAGCACAGGGTGTGGCACCTGGTGACAGGGGCTGTAGGGGGACTGTGCCCTTGTCCCTATAGCACATCCAGCCTGATAACCACACACGTCTTTGTCGACTGTGAGGGTGGGCAGGCCCTGGCACAGGGTGCCCAGAGCAGCTGTCCCTGGATCCCTGGCAGTGTCCTAGGCCAGGCTGGACAGGGCTTGGAGCAGCCTGGGACAGTGGAAGGTGTCCCTGCCTGTGGCAGGGGAATGGAACTAAATGAGCTTTAAGGTCCCTTCTCACCCAAACCATTCTGTGACTGGGGTATGGCCCTGTCCTACAGCCTGGCTGACGAAAAGCCAAATTTTGGGTGCAACACTTGGTTGTGTGAGAGCTGTGACAGCTGCTTGTGAGCTGGAACGGCACAAACCACATAAACCACACTCCTGCCTCAGCTGGGACTCCCAGCACGGGGCAGCTCCCTCCTGGAGAGGGCCGGGGTGGTTACACAGGTGAGCTCAGCTCGGTGTTGGCACACGGAGCTGTTTGTCTTTATGCAAGCCCAGGGCTCGGTGCCCTGCGAGGCTGGGTTGTGTAAGCACCGGGACTGCTGGAGGGGAGCTGAGGGAGCCAGCCCTGCCGGGATGGAGAGAGGAGCCAGCCCTGCCGGGATGGAGATGTCTCGGTCTGAGTCTCTTGCTCCGAGGTGTGAGCCCTCCCGGCCTTTCCCAGAGCCCGGGGCGCTTTCCTGGCAGGGCCCTGGTGCTGCTCTGTGCTGGGAGGAGCAGCAGGCACACAGGGAGAGCTGCCCGTGCACAGGCCCGGGATTCTCTCCTGGCTGTGCTGACCCCCACAGAGGGAGCATTTCATGGAGGCCACGGAGAGGCTGGGTATAAAAATGGCATTTGTGCCTGGAATGTCTGTAGGGTGGCAGCACACAGGGGGTGTGGGCATCAGACCTGTCTGCAGGTAGTGTGTGCAGATAACGTGTTATCACCGTGCGGATAATGAGTTATCCGTGTGCAGATACCATCCATCCCCATGCAGATAACGTCTATCTCCATGTGGACAATGGGTATTCCCATTCTGATATCGTGTGTTCCCATTCTGATAATGTGTGTTCCCATTCTGATACTGGGTATTCCCATGCAGTTAAGGTGTATCCATGTGCAAATATCGTTTAATCCACATACAAACCCCCTGTATCCCCATCCCCAGGCACACAAGCAGCTGCAGCTGTGCCCTGGGTGCCTGTGGGTGACACGAGTGTCCCTTTGCTCATGGGACAGGTGTGTCACTGGCAGGGCCCTGTGTGGTGGGGGATGGACTCTGGTAATGACCGGCACCCCGTTAATGACCGGCGCTCCGTTAATGACTGATACTCCGTTAATGACCGGCACCCCGTTAATGACCGGCCGCTCTAATCCCGCTCTCCGTGCCTGGCTGGAGCCAGCGAGGAGAGCGATGGCAGAGCGCCAGCAAGTCTGGGTCACATGGAGAGGCTCCAAACTATTGCATAAGGCCCGTCTGAGAGTGGACCTGCTCGGTGGAGCCTCTCCCGAAGGCAGGAGGAGTGCGGGGATGGGAATCTCAGTGCCCACCTTGCTGCAATTGTGGCGCTGCCCTGGCAGCTCCAGGCGGGCTCAGCCCTGCCCCGGGCCCACCTCCCCATCCCGAGGAGGATCCCAGCTGGCACCTCCCTGCTGCTTTCCTGCTGAGGACCTCCGAGCATTTTACCACACTTGGAGAAGTGCAGTGACCCCGGCGTTCCAGATAGGGCTGGATCCTTATGTAACACCGGGATAGTATTTCCAGAGAGCCGAGCGGGCGGTGTCAGAGCGAGGTCGCTGCTCCCAGCTCTCCCCTGGCTGCCCTGGCTTTGGCACGGGCCTCTCTTGCCCCTCTGCTGGCAAAACGAAAGATTTTGGAGAGGAGCAAGCGGGGCGGGTTCAGCCCTCTCCTCACCAAGATTGCACTGAATAGATTTGACTGTAAAATAATTCTCGTGTTTTTGAAGAAAAAAAAAAAAAAAAAACCAGAAAAAAACCCCTCCTCCCTCCCACACAGTGCTGGAGGGAGCCCAAAGGCCCGTGAAGCTGCTGTACAAAGGGATGCAGGGTGTGCCCGGCCAGAGCTCAGCAGGGCCGGCTGTGGAGCACCGCCGAGAGCCTGCAGGGGGGAGCTGCTGCTCCAAAGGCAGGGAGGGTGTCCCCTGGCCCCCAGGCTGGCACCGGGGTGTGGGCAGGGGACAGAGACCCCGGATCAGACCCCTCAGCTCTCAGGGTCAGGCTGGCAGTGTCGCTCTGTGTTTCCCACATTGTCTTTGGATGGGGTTGGATCTGATTTTAACGGTGTGAAAACGGCATCTCCCCTCCCGGGAAGCTGAAATCGGTCACTGGGGTGTGCAAGGAACAGCTCTTGGGGGGAAGGTGAATCAGCAAGAGGGGCTGCACTGAGCATCCCGGGCCCCCTCCCAGCCCCGAGGGTGTCAGCAGGGAAGGGACAGGCAGAGCTGGCGTTCACCAGGAGGGATTGGTGGCAGGACGAGCAGAAGCGCTGCAGGGCAGCCGAAGGGTGGCTGTGCAGGCAGGAGCCACCCCAGGCTGGAGGCTGCAGTGTTTGGGAACAGGGATAACTCCATGTTTCTCATTCCTCACTCGCCGTGGCCCCAGAGAGGCCACGCTTGGAGCAGCAAAGCAGATTATGGCTCAAGTTCTTATTTTGTGTTCTGCAGACCTGTGACTTTAACCCCTTTCTCGCACTTTGCAGATGCTCCTGGCAGCAAAAAAAAAAAAAAAAAAAAAAAAAAAAAAAAAGCCGATTTCTGTGGGTTTAACCTCCAGCGCTGCCCTAGAGCTGAGAAATGACTTCCCAGTGGAAGTCCTGTCGTGCTGGCAGGATGACTGCGGGGAGACTTGTGCCATCTGCAGCTCAGCGTGTTTTCCACTTGGCAGCCCAGCCGAATATTTTGTGTCGGGGATATCAGGACGTTCTCCCGCTGGAAGCCGGGGAGGTCTCTCGGACAGCTCAGCATCCCCCGCGTGCTCAGCCCGTGCGGCGGGAGGAGCGGCCGGGAGGGGCAGCGGGGCTGTTTATTCCATCCCCGGGAACGTGCAGGGACCTGCCAGGAGCCGGGAGCGGGTGGTGGCTGAGCACGCACGGAACACCCACGGCCCCGGGGAGTGCAGCGGGCGAGACCCCCCCGAAAATACAGAAATGCAGCAGCAGCTGCGAGGGAGCTGCCCCTGCCAGGCCCTGGGGGTGCAGAGACAGGGGCGAGGAGGAGGAGGGATGGAGAGATGATGAGGAGGGTTTGAACATCACCGGCCGGGCCAGGGAGGGATTGTCCCTCTCTGCTCTGCCCTGGGGCAGCCTCACCTCCAGTGCTGGGGGCACTTGGGGCACCACAAGATCAGAAGGATCCAAAGCTGTTGGAGAGTGTCCAAAGGAGGGACACGGAGCTGGGGAAGGCTCTGAGGAGAGGCTGAGGGCACTTGGCTCGTTCAGCTGGAGCAGAGGAGACTGAGGGGAGGCTCCTCGGGGGCTGCAGCTCCTCCCGAGGGGAGGCGGAGGGGCAGGGGCTGAGCTCTGCTCTGGGACAGGGACAGGAGCCCAGGAAGGGCTGGAGCTGTGTCAGGGCTTGGGATGGAGCTCAGGGAAAGGTTCTTCCCCCCGAGGCTGCTGGGGCACTGCCCAGGCTCCCCAGGGAATGGTCCCAGCCCCAAGGCTGCCAGAGCTGCAGGAGCGTTTGGACAACGCTCTCAGGGATGCTCAGGGTGGGATTGTTGGGGTGTCTGTGCAGGGACAGGGGCTGAACTGATGATCCCTGTGGATCCCTTCCATCTCAGGATATTTCATGGTTCTATGCACAGATATTTGATTTGCTGATTCTCGAGCACCAGGAGAGGCTGAGGGAGCTGGGAAAGGGGCTCAGCCTGGAGAAAAGGAGGCTCAGGGGGGCCCTTCTGGCTCTGCACAGCCCCCTGACAGGAGGGGACAGCCGGGGGTGTTGGACTCTGCTCCCAGGGAACAACCAATGGGACACAGCCTCAAACTGCCCCAGGAGATGTTCAGATTGGATATGAGGAAAAATTTCTTCACTGGAAGGGTCAAAGTCAATTCCAGCTGAGGCTTTACTGCCAAAACCTGTGGCCCACCATGAAGCAGCAATGGCAGGTGACAAGGGGAATGTTTTTTGTGTGAGTTTGGGATCAGTATCCAGGAGCCACAGGCCCTAGGGGGCTGTTGAGTGTCCTGGAGGGCAGCTGTGACCCCAGCAGTAGAAAAGAGCCCCCCGTGGGCAGCAGGGGACCCATGTGGATGGTGGGAATGCCTGAAAAACCTGCTGCTGCTGCCAAGTGCCCTGGCTGCACTGGCACAGCCCCTGAGCCACAAATCCCTGTCCCCTGCAGTCCCTGCTGTGTTTAACTTGGATTCCATAGAAAATGAGGCCCGTGGAGCCAGCCCAGGGCTCACAGCTCTTCCCCCAGAGATAAACTTTGACCTGGTGGAGCAACTCCCAGGCTGGAGCAGCTGGAGGAGCAGAACCCCCTGCAGTGCTGTTTGTAGGGGCTGCCAGGGCTGCTGTGGGGCTGAGCAGCCCCTTGGGAAGGTCGGGGGCACCTGGGGCCAAAAAGGGACCAGGCTGTAGGATGTGGCACCACGATAACCCTGATAGCCCCATGAGCTTATGGGTGGTGTCAATTCCCTGTTTTACAGAAGAAAAGAACCTTGAGACTTTCATTCTTTAAAAAAAATATTACAGAAATGCTGTTGGGGTGGTGCAGCTGTGAGGTCCTGCTCACACTGTTTTCCCACTGATCCCACTGTTCCCAGTGCTCCCATGGGGTGCTGCTCTCACTTCTCCACTGCTCCCAGTGCTCCCAGTGCTCCCATGCCTGGAAGATGTCAGTGGAAGGCCTGGCAGGGGATGCACTAAAAGTATTTCCTCCTCCCGGGGCAAGCTGGAATCAGAAATCTGTGTTTGTGTTTATTTCTCTCTCAGAAAGAAAAAAAAAAATAAAAGGGAAAAGGACACCTGAGCTCATAATTTGCAAAAGTTGGATGAGAAACCTGGAAGCCGCCGGGCGCTGCATCTTTAAAAGCAGTTAAATTCCTCTTCCCTGCACTAGGAGGCACCTTGAACCTTCCTCTTGGCCCCGAGCAGCGCCCATCTGCTTCCTATTACCTTCCCCTGGCGCTGCCCCCGGGCCGAGCGGCGCTTCCAGGGAATTCTGTCTGCAGCCCGCGGCCGAAATTAGGAACAGTTGTCATCGGCCTCGCTCCTTCTCCTCCGCTCTCCTCGCTTCGTTCCGGTTGGAATTTCCCCCTCCCCTCCCAGCCCTTCCCTCCCCGGGGGTCGTTGGGGTGGCAGGAGGCGGCCCGGCCCGTGTCCCCGGTGCCGCTCGGTGCAGGCGGCCGGAGCCCCCCCTTGGCCCCGCAGCGGGAGCGTCAGCGCGGCCCGAGCCTGCCAAGGACGGCGGATTCCTCGGGAAGGAGCGAATCGGAAACGGCCCCAGCGAGCGAGGGAGGCACGGGAGCGGAGAGGTCACCCCGAGTGTCCCCGAGTGTCCCCGGGTGTCCCCGAGTGTCCCCGGGTGTCCCCGGGCTCCCCCAGCCCGCCGGGGCTCCTCGGGAAGCTGCAAAGTGAGGTGATGGAAAACTTGCTAGAGATGGGAACAGCAGCGGCTCTTTGCTCCTTCCCCCGGGCGCTGCCGCTGCTCCTCGGGCTGGGGATCGCAGCAGCGCCGGGAAGGGGCCGCGTTCTCCCCGCTGTCCGCAGGGAGGGATCGCGGCCGGGCTCTTTATCCCCCCCCGGCCCGGCCCGGCCCGGCCCGCAGGAATTCTGCAGCTGGAATTCCTGCCTCGGGCTGCTCCCAACGCGCCTCCTTCCCCCAAGGTCAAGGCTGCGGCTCCTGGCGCCGGCGGCTCCTTCCCGGCCGCTGTTCCGGGGGATGCGGGGCAGGGGGGACACGGGGGACAGGGGGGACAGGGGGGACAGGGGGAGGAAAAGGGTTCCACAGCTGGAAAACGGGAATTCAGTCGTGGGAAGCCCAGGAGAAAATCCACTTTAGCCGGGCTCCGCGGGCTTTGGAGCCGTGACAAGAGTTAAAAGCTGGAATCTCGAGCTTTGGGAGATGCTGATTTAAGCCTCCAACTTTTCCCTTTCCCAGCCCAATTCCTGCAGCTGGGAGCGGGCACAGAGCAGCCCCCAGGCCGTGCCCTGCCCTGCCCTGCCCTGGCCACAGCCTGGGGGTGGCACCACAGGTGATGCTGGGTCTCAGCATCCTCGGCACAATTCCTTCCCCAACCCTCTCCCCCCATCCCTGATTCCCATTACCTGTCCCAGGGAACAGGAGCAGCCCAAGGTGAGAGCTGCCCCCTCTCAGCAGTTTGTTCTCACAGGATGCACAATTTTGGTGGCCACCATCGTGTTGTGTCCAGGCTTTGCAGAGAAAATCCTGCTGTGGCCCCAGGTGGGACTGGGGAGTCCAGGCCGAGGCCCCAGTGGGGATCTTTGGCCATTCTTAACTGTAAATAAGCAGTGAAAAAAAACCCCTTAATCTTTAAATTACACAACTCTAAATTGTGTTTATAGCTGCTTGTTTCATCTCCTGCCGTTTCTGCCTAATAGGGGAAAAAGACATTGATTTAGGTTAATGGCTTTAAGCTGAAAGAGGGGAGATTTAGATGAAATTTTAGGAAAAAATCCTTCCCTGTGAGGCTGCCCAGAGCAGCTGTGGCTGCTCTTGGATCCCTGGCAGTGTCCAAGGCCAGGCTGGACAGGGCTTGGGGCAGCCTGGGACAGTGGAAGTTGTCCCTGACCCTGTGGAATGAGATGAGCTTTAAGGTCCTTCCCAACCCAAACCATTCAGTGACTTCCATGATAAATCTGGGGCAGGAACCACCTCCTGGATTCCCCCTTGTACCTTCCCCTGCACCATCTCTGGGCTGTGCTGGGTGTCCTTCCACACCCCTGCAGCACCAATCCCATTCATTCAGTAAAGATGGGAAACAGGAGTAGAAGTTCACTTTCTATGGGATTCAGGTTCCCATAAGGACATGTAGGGAGTGCAGCAGATCCCAGGAGGACCCAGCTCCTCTGCCCTGAGCTCAGCCTGGGTGTTTAAACCAGCCCAGAGCAGAGCAAGGCAGGGGTTAAGGGTTTCCTCACTGGGATGAGGACCACACACAGGCCCTGGCTGCCAATACCTCTGCAAAGAGCACCCTCCTCCCACCTCCAGCCTCTTCCCATGCTCGGGACCTCATCCTGCCTTTCCCAGGACCTCATCCTGCC
The DNA here is from genome assembly GCF_965231275.1 of Zosterops lateralis. Taxonomy (NCBI): domain Eukaryota; kingdom Metazoa; phylum Chordata; class Aves; order Passeriformes; family Zosteropidae; genus Zosterops; species Zosterops lateralis. The sequence goes on from NC_139789.1 coordinate 2,034,370, forward strand.
TTTCCTGGGAGTTCATCCTGCCTTTCCCAGGAGATCATCCTGCCTTTCCTTGGGAGCTCATCCTGCCTTTCCTGGGAGCTCATCCTCCCTTTCCTGGGATTCATCCTGCCTTTCCTTGGGAGCTCATCCTGCCTTTCCTGGGAACTTATCCTGCCTTTCCTGGGAACTCATCCTGCCTTTCCTGGGAACTCATCCTGCCTTTCCTTGGGAGCTCATCCTGCCTTTCCCAGAGAGCTCATCCTCCCTTTCCCAGCCCTGCTCCACCACTGCTGCAGATCTTTATCTGCCACCTCTGCAGGGAGGTTTGGGTTTGACTGCTCTGCAGCATCACCGCCGGGATATTTGGGATTCTCTGGGAGAATATTTGAGATTCTCTGGGAGGTGAGGGATGTGCTGCACTCATCCCACACTCATGCAATGGGTGGGCAAGAATAAAACCCCACAGGCTTCGTGCAGGTCCCCGGCACGATTGGAGTTTGATGTAATCGCCTCAGAGTGAGTGGAAATTCTCGGCGAGCCAGGAATCTTTCACCGGAGCAATTAGCAGAGCATTTTAAAGAACAAATGCGATTGGAATCTCGGGATCCATTTGTGGATGGGGTTGAGGGTGAGTTCCCTGAATGGGCTCTTTGTTTTCCGTCACTGTTTTAGGTTCAGGCAGTACACTCTGAGAGCAAGTGCTCTTCCCTCAGTGCGGTGACAGTCCCTGAGGTGTGTTTGAAATCCAGGGGATCCCTAGAGAGGGTTTCTGGGTTCTGCTCCCCACCCCCGGCAGTGCTGTTATTTCCTGCTCTCTTTGAGGGATCGGGTGTCGCAGGGCACTCTCGGGGCTGCTCCCCCGAGGGTGTCGCCACAGGATGAAGGATTCCCATGGATCCTGAGCTCCTTCCCGCAGGTTCGGGATAAATCCCAGCGGGGAGTGCAGCGTGGAGCCGATGGGGTTAATTCATCCTCAAACACTTCCCATCCTTTTCTCCCCTTTCCCCTCCTTCCATCCCACCCCTGCCCTCTCCCAGCCCCTGTTTCCCCATCCCCTCGCTCGTGCCCGTGTCCCATCCCTCACTGCCCCGTGTCCCGCAGGGCGATGCCGGAGCTGGGGACGAGCCCGCGCTGACCCCGCTGTGCCGGCCCGGCCCTGCCCGTCCCCGCCGGCCTCGGCACAGCTCGGAGCGGCCCAGGATGCCTGCGGAGGGACCCGGGACTCCTCTCTGGACATAAGGGGTGCCCGAGGGAGAGACATGTGGGGACAGCGCCCTCCCAGGCGGCACAGATCTCCTCCCTGCTCCGACACGAGCGGCGCTGACCATGGCCACAGCCTGGAGCCTCCTCACCTGGACCCTCACCCTCGGCCTGGCCGGGGGCTCCTTCCCCGGGTACTCCTTCCAGTCACAAGGTACGGATGGATGGGAATGTGGGATGGAATGGGATCCATGGGAATATGGGATGGGATGAGACTATGGGATGGGGCAGGAATCATCTCCTGGATTTCCCCTTGTACCTTCCCCTGCACCATCTCTGGGCTGTGCTGGGTGTCATTCCACACCCCTGCAGCACCAATCCCATTCATGGCACAGTAAAGATGGGAAAACAGGAGTAGAAATTCACTTTCTATGGGATTCAGATTCCCATTAGGACAGGTAGGGAGCGTGGCAGATGCCAGGAGGACCCAGAGATGGGATGGGATGGGATGGGATGGGATGGGATGGGATGGGATGGGATGGGATGGGATGGGATGGGATGGGATGGGATGGGATGGGATGGGATGGGACAGGACGGGATGGGGAGCTGGATCCATCCGTGGAAAGGGGAGCTGGATTCACTTCTGGGAAGAGGAACTGGACCCACCCATGAGAAAGGGAACTGGACCCACCCTTGGGGAGAGGAACTGGATCCACCCTCACTGGATCCACCCCTAAGGAGAGGAGCTGGATCCACCCACAGGGAGAGGAGCAGGATTCACCTGTGGAGGGAGAGGATCCTTGCTGGATCCACCCCTGGGAAAGGGAGCTGGATCCACTGGCAGAACCCTGATGCTGGCCTGGGGAGGGACTGGGACAGCAGGTGGAGTCACCTCCAGCTCTGTTCCTGCCCAGCCCCTCCCACTCCCCTGGCCGGGGTTTTCCATCAGTCTCCAAGGAATGGAGGTGTTCTGCTCTCGGGTGTTGCACTCTGTGATTTTGGCAGAATTCAGAGCAGTTGGGTCAGTGCAAAGCCAGAGCTGTGACAGGTTTGGAAGGGAAGGAGCTGTGGTGGCAGCAGGGGGTGGTTCCCTTCCAGGGAGCAGCAGAGGCTTTGTCAGGAGGAGCTTTGTGTGTGCCTGGTGCTTGGTGTGCCCAGGGGTGGAGGGCAATGCTGGAGCACCCAAAGCCTCTGCCCAACTGAGTCTGGACAGGACTGTGCTGCTGGAGGAGCAGCTTTGGTTTGTACACACAGTTTTAAAGTGTATTTGTGCCCATCTGGTGTGTTGGTGTCTGAAGGACTTGTGTTTAAACAGGGTCACACTCAGGGACTCAGGGGAAGGGAAATGTGGATCTCTTGCCCATAGCTTTGTGTTCTGGTACCTGATTTAATTCCAGGTTAGGAGTGAAGGGACTGGAAGATGGGGTTGAGCCTTGAGCCCAGCCTGGGGTCCAAACAACACTCACAGACAACAAAGGGGAGTTAAATTGATTAATGCAATATTGTTAGGATTATTCCTTAAAAAGCAAGGTGAACACTGCCACCAGGCACCAGGGGTGAGAGGAGCGAGCTCTGGGGTGGGACATTTGCTGTGCAAAGTGTTCAAACCCTGGCAGTGTCACTGTCACAGCCAAAGTCCTGCAGCCCTGTGTGCCCAGCCCAGCCCTGGCAGGGTCACAGCCACTGACATTCCTGGGATGATGGGCAGGGCAGGCTGTGGTGACCAGGGCCCTGAGCTGGCTGGAGAAACAGAGCTGGGGAGAGGGACAAAAGCAGCCACAGCCCCTCAGTGTCCCTGGGCACAGCACAGGGAGCACCAGGAGAGCAGCTGGGCACATTCTGCAGACAGATCTGAGGGACTCCCAGCTCCTGGTGCTGTTCTTCACAGGCTCTGGCAGTGCCTGGGGACTGCTCTGGGCATCCATCAGTCCCCACCCTGCTCCATGTGCAGCCCCACTGGGACTGCTGTGGGATCAGCCCATCCCAGCTCAGGGCTGGGATCCCCCATGGGGTGACACAGCTCCATTAAACCCGGGGTTAACACACCTGTGCTCCCCCGGGGCAGGCCCTGAGCAGCTCTGGGGATGGCTCCCAGCCCGTGCTGGTGCTGGGATGTGGGACCATGGGATGGATGTGGGGCCATGGGAGCAGCCTGTCCCCTTCCCAATCCCTGGCCCTGGCCTGGTCCCTGTCCCCTTCCCAACCCCTGTCCCCTTCCCAATCCCTGTCCCCTTCCCAACCCCTGTCCCCTCCTCAGTCCCTGTCCCCTTCTCAATCCCTGTCCCTCCCTAGTCCCCGCCCAGTCTCCGCTGCCCCAGGGGCCCCTCTTGCTGTCAGGCCCCTGTTTTTGGTGTCACCCCACACCTCACCAGGCTGCTGAGACAGCTCCTAATCCCCACGACACCCTTTGGAGAGGGTGAGGCTCTGTTATCTCCTGGGAGCAGTTGCAGAGTGAAGGGCAGTGTTATCACAGCCCTGGGCCCAGGCACTGGCTGCAGGCAGCTCTGGGGCAGAATCCTCGTGCCCCACATGCACCACTCCAGATCAGGGTTTTTGGTTTATGCAGGAGAAAGATTAAGGTATCAGCCATGAGCTCTAATTTTAATCTTCATGGGGAGCAGCAGCCTGGCACTGAGGGCTCTCCAAGGCAGCAGAGAGGTTCAGATGTAGCCTGGACACTCAGGGTGCAGTTTGTGACAGCCCAGGGAACAGCTGGAATCATTGGAACAACTTTCCCAGAGCAGCTGGGGCTGCCCCTGGATCCCTGGAAGTGTCCAAGGCCAGGCTGGACGGGGCTTGGAGCAGCCTGGGACAGTGAGAGGTGTCCCTGCCATGGCAGGGGTGGCACTGGATGAACTTTAAGGTCCCTTCCAACCCAAACCATTCCATGATTCTATTCCGTGATGATTTTTCCACTTGAGGCATTCCCACTCTAAAGCATCACTTCCCAAACCCTTTTTGTGATGCAGGACACTGCTCCTGGCCTCTCCCCGTGCCTCAGTGTCCAGAGTGACATCCCTGAGGAGATGCAGTGTCCAGCCCCACAACACCACCAGGTTCTCGCACTCCACCTCACCCTCAGGCTCTGGATACGTTTTTCCTCCTGGAGGTGTCTCTCAGGTCAGGATCAGAGCCTCCAGCCTGGAGTCCCAGGTGCTTTGTAGCCACAGTGAGCACAAACCATCCTCTGATTCATTCTTTTCCAAGCCCACATGGGCTGCAAAGAGGCAAAAAGGAAAACAAAACATTTCCCACAGCAAATTTTTCCAAGCCTGAAGTCATTTCTAAGTGCAAAAAGTCACCCTTGTTTGCCCAGCCCCATCACAGGGAGGTGCTGGGATGCAGGAAAAGCTGGAGCATGGGAAGTTAAAAACCTAATCATGAATTCTGGCAAGGCAGAGGTACCAGCAGTGTTTATGGTTGGGAAAAATAGGAGCTCACCCCTAATTCCAGAGGGTGGAAGGGCTCTGCCATTCCTGGTGGCCAAGGAAACTCTGGAAAACAGAGGGAAATGAAACTTTCCAGTGCTGCTCTGTGGTGAGAGTGCAGTTTGGAGCTGGCCGAGTTTCTGATGGCTGGGAAGGCTCTGGAGGTGGTTCCTCTGTGGAGCCAGGCAAAATTCAGCCACCCTGGAACACCAGACTCCTCCTGTTTGCTTAGGAAACAACAACAAATAGGATGCAGAAAGCTCAGGAGAAGTTTTCCAGAGGGAACAGAGGGAAAATCCCCTCCCATGAGGGCACAGGAGCCTCAAGGCACAAGGGCTTCAGGAGGACACTCAGTGAGGAGGAGCTGTCCTGGTCCAGTAGCACACGGATATTTCCCATCTTCAGCCCAAGGCTCTGGGGCTGAGGGCTCAGACAGAGCCAGATCCCTGCTCAGATCCAATCTGGGACTCCCTGGGACATTTTCCTTTGGAAAGGAGGAGTTTCTGCTGCAATTGCAAGGTGCCCGTTTGTTTGGCAGCCTGCAGAGCTGTGTTGTGCCAGCACAGGGGCTAGGGACACTGTCCTGTCAGCACAGGGACTGGGGACAGTGTCCTGTCACAGCACAGCCTGGGTGGCACCACACAGGCTCAGCTCAAGGGCCCCAAGAGGAGCTGCTAAGCCAGGCTGAGGTGATAAAAGCCAGCCCAGGGAGCTGGGAAGGCAGGATGGGGTCACAGATAGAGACCTGGCTGGGGAGTTGGGAGGGATGTCTGACTTCTTCCCCTGCTCATTTTCAGCACCACTGGAGGAATTCTGGTTGCCCTCTTTTTTTTTTTTTTTTTTTTTTTTTAATATCAAGATTGACATCACAGGGAGACTTTTCTCCTGAGCCACTGTCACCCCAAGGCTCCCAGTGACTCCTTGGGAAGACACCTCATTGCTGGGTCTGTTCCTGGAAGGATCCAGGTTAAAATAACCCTCCAAAGCTCAGAGCTGGACTCTGCAAAACCTGGATTCCCTGTGGCCAGTGGAGATGAAAGGATTTGGGATGCTCCAGGTCCAGAGTCACAATCAGGGTGTCCTAAAGGGTCCTTTGGGCCAGGCTGTTCCTCTCCATCACCTGCAGAGGAAAAAGTTGCATTCCAGAAACTGCTATGCCAAGGCTCTGTAGGCTGCAGTGTTTGGGGAATTTCCTGCAGGGTCCTGCAGGCTGGGCAGAGCCTTGGGATTCCAATTTTTGGAATGTGGCAGTGATGCCTTGGACACCACCACCACTCTTGAACAGAGATTGGACAGAACTAGAGAATAAAGTAGATATTTATTGAAGGGCCTTTAAAGATACACCTTGGGCAGGGCAGGGCCTGACCAGGGCTACACCCAAGGTGGACCCAAAATGGTCACAAAATGGACAAATGGTCACAAGGTCTCACGTTTTTATAAGTTTTGGTCCATTTGCATATTGAGGTTTAATTGTCAAATTCCAGCTCCAGGCTGTGAGGTCCCATCCTTCTTGTTCCTCCCTCCAGCCCACCCTTGTTTGTGCTTTTGGGCTGAAAGTTGTCCTTGGCCAGGAAAAGGATTTGTTTTGTGTCCCTGCTGTGTGAAGAGCTGAGTGACACTGACTGTGAGCTCAGAGCTGCCCCCCTGGGCAGCACAGAACCTGAAATACATGAAAGCTCAAACTTAAGGCATCAGACACTGACTCTCCCCCTGCACTGGCTGTGGCTGCACTCAGGCTGGCAGTGCCAGGTGCTCAATTCCCTTTGCAGGGAGCTGCCATTTCCCTGTGCATCATTCCAGAGTGGAAAGGGATCTGGGGACACTGGTGACAGCAGCTGGACATGAGCCAGCAGTGTGCCCTGGTGGCCAAGAGGGCCAATGGCCCCTGGCCTGGATCAGGAATGGTGTGGCCAGCAGGAGCAGGGAGGTCATTCTGCCCCTGGACTCAGCACTGGTGAGGCCACACCTCGAGTGCTGTGTCCAGTTCTGGCCCCTCCATTTAGGATGGACATTGAGTGCTGTGTCCAGCTCTGGCCCCTCAGTTTAGGAAGGACATTGAGATGCTCAAACACATCCAGAGGAGGCCACGAGGCTGGTGAGGGGCTGGGAACACAAACCCTGTGAGGAACGACTGAGAGAGCTGGGGGTGTTTAGCCTGGAGAAAAGGAGACTCAGAGGTGACCTGATCACTCTCCACAACTCCCTGAGAGGTGGCTGTGCTCAGGGGGGTTGGTCTCTTTCTTCAGGCAGCACTGACAGAACGAGAGGACACAGCCTCAAGCTGTGCCAAGGGAAAAATATAGGTTGGATATTAGGAAAAGGTTTTTTACAGAAAGAGTGATAAAGTACTGGAAATGTCTCCCTGAGGAGGTGGTGGAGTCACCATCCCTGGATGTGTTTAAGGAAAGATTGGATGTGGCACTCGATGCCATGATTTAGTTGAGGGATTAGGGCTGGGTTGGACTTGATGATCTTGAAAGTCTCTTCCAACCCAATAATTCTGTGATTCTGTGATTCCCATGTGTGTCCTTGCCTCCCCAGAGGAATTCCTCTCCAGCTTGGATCACTATGAGATCGCCTTCCCCATCCAAGTGGACCAGAACGGGGATTTCCTCACCTTCGACATGCGCCGGCAGCTGAAGCCGCGGCCGCGGCGCTCCCTGCCCTACGAGCCCTCGGAGCAGCAGGTCTTCTACAAAGTCTCTGCCCACCACACCCAGTTCCTGCTCAACCTGACCCTGCACTCCAACCTGCTGGCCGAGCACTTCACCGTGGAGTACTGGAAGAGGGATGGCATGGACTGGCAGCACGACTTCCACGAGGACTGCCACTACGCCGGCCACCTGCAGGACCAGTACCTCAGCTCCAAGGTGGCCATCAGCAACTGCAACGGGCTGGTGAGTCTGGTTTGGCCAGCCAGGGGCAGTGCCAACAGCTTTGATCCTCCACTAAGTGGATCCATGTGGTGGGAGAAGCTTGGGGTTGGTGGCAGGCGGGAATATTCCACACTGGGGTGATGATGGGTGGAGGGTGCAGACATCCCTCATCACATCCACAGCGGTTCCTGATCTGTGTCTCACTTCCAGGCCAGTTTCTGGGCCTTTTCCCATTGGTTTTGATTGGAATGGGATAATCCTGGCTCTCTGGGGGTGCCCAGACCTGGCTCTCACCAAGTTCTTCCAACAGCAACAGCAAAGAATGTTTTGTGTGTGCTGGTGAGGAGGAAGTGCAGGAGGGCAGGGATTTCACAGCGCTGCTGGAATGTCACATCCAGATCCTTCCAACTGCAGATGCATTCCTAGGGATCCCAGTTGCTTCTGTTCATTTTTTAGGGGCTAAAAATTGTCGCTTCTGAGGGAAAAAACCCACAAAATAATCAAGTTTTCAATATAAAAAAGGGAACATCAAGAAGGGGCAAGGTGGCATTTCCTCAAAAGCAGCAAGGCTGCAGGAAGGAGGGTGGGAATGGTTGATTTTCCACTCCTGACAGCTCAAACTGAACATCCCAGTGTTAAATATCAGCAAGGAATCTTAGTGGTGGACATCAGTGTAAGAACAGCTGAGCTCTGGACTAGGTTGCTTGGAGAGAGCGAGATCTTGGGGGATCTTTAGGAGCAGGCCAGACAAAAGGCTTTCAAAAACCCTCCAGGTATGATTCATTAGCTCTCCCAGCCCTGGGAATAGACTGAGGGCTTCCATCCCTATTTTTCTGTGATTTTTCTGATATTTCTGGCTCACACAGCACATTTTCTGAGCTGCCAGATGGAGGGATGGAGCAAACATACCCCGTGAGTGAATCCCAGGGCTGATGGCTCCCTTGGAGGGGTAGAAAAAGGCTCCCTAGGCCAGGTTCATATTTCTGCTCCAGCCCCACCTCCCTGCAGCGTTCTGGCAGTGTGGAAGAGCTTCCAAATGGGAATGAATTCCCGTTTGATTTATTGCAGGGTCACCCTGCCAGAACAGTGCTGTGGGTTATTAACAGAAATGAGAATCTGACTCATTATATCACAGAGTCTAAAGTTTCCAGCTCACAGCCAACCATCCGAGCTGCACAAACTCCTGCTTGCCGAGCCCTTTGTTTGGACATGGGAACTCTGCTCCAGTCCCAGGGAATTTTGTGGTGCTCACAAAGGCTGAGCTGGGTGCTGCTGGCTCCAGAGGAATCTGGCATCCCCCTGCCCTTCCACTCCTCAGGGCAGCAAGGCCGGGGCAAGCAATGGCCCAGCAGCACTTGGAACTGGGAGAATTCCATCCCCAGGCTGTGTTTAGCTCTGGAGAGGCACCAAGGGCTGTCTGGAGGAAAATGCAGCCAGGCACAGAGAGGGACAGAGAGTCATCCAACAAGCTCTCCTCTGCCTGAACTCTGTCCTTCTGCCCTCAGAGTTACTGACACAGCAGGATGGGGGAGAAGGGTTTTGGGGTCAGTGAGGACAGTGGGGTTGGAGATTTGGGCAAGAGCAGTCTGGAATGTTTTTAGCTGGACAGAGGACTGGACTTGCCACAGGAGATGTTCTGCAGTGCCCTGAGTGACCAGGAACCACTGACCCACTTGTGCCATCCCTCATCCCCAGCAGGCTCCACTCCAGGAGGGCACCCCCCATCCTGGAAGGGACAGAAGAGGGTCCCCAGGGGCAGGTTCCTGCTGAGGGGGCACTGCCCTGCCCCACCTTGGCACAGGTGCTGCTGCACAGGCACTTGGGGGCTGTGGTGGTGACTGGGCACAAACTGAGCTGGTTCTGGAGTGAGCTGAGCACGAGGAGGAGGGAAGGGATATCCATGAACACAGTAATGAGCTCCAGGCACACTCCTGGCCCCAAACTCCCACATCCCTCAGGAATTCCCGTTCCTGCAAGGTTTGGTTTTGAGACACTTTGGTTTTGAACACTCCCAGCACAGCTCTCACCTTACAGCACGTCAGCTTTGGATGCCAATACCTGGACATGCTCCAGTGACTCCTCTTCCCAACCCCTGGACATTCTGGACATGCTCCCAGGGGCTGCTCTTCCCAGCCACAGGCACTGCCAGCCTGGCCTGAGGCCAGGCAGGGAGCAGAGCTCACCCCACACATCTGTGTGTTGGGCTGGTGCTGTTGTTTTGTGTTCTCAGCTCCCTGGGGCAGCTGCAGATCTCCTGGGGAAGCCACAGGGAGACTTTTCTCCTGAGCCACTGTCACCCCAAGGCTCCCAGTGACTCCTTGGGAAGACACCTCATTGCTGGGTCTGTTCCTGGAAGGATCCAGGTTAAAATAACCCTCCAAAGCTCAGAGCTGGACTCTGCAAAACCTGGATTCCCTGTGCCCAGTGGAGATGAAAGGATTTGGGATGCTCCAGGTCCAGAGTCACAGTTGGGGTGTCCTGAAGGGCCCTTTGGGCCAGGCTGTTCCTCTCCATCACCTGCAGAGGAAAAAGTTGCATTCCAGAAACTGCTATGCCAAGGCTCTGTAGGCTGCAGTGTTTGGGGAATTTCCTGCAGGAAACACATCAGCCCACCCTGCTGGGCTTCAGGCTCAGCCAGGGGAAAGTCACCCAGTTCCCAGAGTCACAGAATCCCAGAATATCCTGAGCTGGAAAGAGCCCACCAGGATATCAAAGCCCATCCTGGTCCTGCACAGGACAGCCCCAATCCCAGCCTTTGTTGGAGACAAAGGGTGACATGGTCCATCTTCAAAAATGTTCCACTTTTTGAGCTGCCAGAAGGGCCAAGCAGCAGGAAGGCTCCAGGGAGCAGCCCAGACAGCTTTGCCTCAGCTTGGGCAGGAGCTGGAATTCCTGCGTTTCATCCCTTGGGCTGAAAAAGATCCCAAGATCCATTATGTCCCACTATCAAAAAAATCACAGCCAGGAGAAGACAATGAGCAGAGAAGTGCCACTCTTTTCTGTCTTGTGTCAGAGGATGGGCTGAAAGGCCAGGTGTTCACCAGAGAATCCCAGAATGGTTTGGGTTGGGATGGACCTTGAAACTCACCTCATTCTACCCCAGGACATGGGCAGAGACACCTTCCACTGTCCCAGGCTGCTCCAAGCCCTGTCCAGCCTGGCCTTGGACACTGCCAGGGATCCAGGGGCAGCTTTCCTGGGGAGCCCCCTGAGCCCAGCGTGAACAGGAGTGCCTGGAGGGGCCCAGATGAGGAGGGATGGACCCCGGTGAGGGAGAATGAATCCAGATAAGGGGGAATGGACCCAGGTGAGGGGGGATGGACCCAGATGAGAAGGAATGGATCCAGATGAGGAGGATGGACCCAGGTGAGGGGGAATGGACCCAGGTAGCCCCACTGTCCCACGGCTCCTCCAGGAGCTGCCAGAGGCAGCCCCAAGCTGTGGCTGTGCCTTTCCCAGTGAGGTCGGAGCTGACAGTGCAAACCCTCCTTGCTCTGCAGTTGACCTGTGTGAATCACACACAGGATATCCAGCCCAGCTCCCCCACAAACCACAGAGCTCCCTCAGGACCTCTCACCGCCCCCTTTACCAGCCTCGTGTCACGTCCAGTGCCCGGCCCTCAGGGTCAGCAATGGGACAATTTTCAGGCTCCTGTGACATCCAAAGCCTGGCTGCTGGAAGGTGTGCAGTGAGAGGCTGCAGTGAGAACATCCCTTGTGCAGTGGGCTGGATTTTGGGGCAGGACATGCTTTGCTCTCCCCCCCAGGCCAGGGGTGACCTCCTCTCCTCTCCTCCTCCCCATCCATCCATCCCAGAGCCGGCAGCGTTTCCAGCTGGCTCTGCCCGCCCTGGGCTCCCCGCCGGAGCCCCGGGAACCTGACAGTGCCTTGTTTGTGTGGAACCGGGGGAGCCGAGCCAAGAGCAGCAGAGCCCGGGCAGGAGGAAATCCCCCAGCCCTGGGGCCCGCAGACACTGCCCGCATTGAGCTGGGGCAGGGGGGGACAGGGACAGCCCCGAGGGCTCTCCCCACCCGCACCCGGCAGGGAAAGCTCTTCCAGGTGCTGCTTGTGATGGTTGTGGCTTCTTTTCCTGCCAAGGTTTGGGTTAATACACGGGAGTTGCAGTTTTGTGTTCGGATTTGGTGTTTATTGACTCTTATCTATTTATGGCCTCAGGAGTTGGGAGCCTTAACTAGCAAGGTAGAAAATGGGGCACCTCTAACTCTTTCCAAGGTTATTTAAGGACTAATCACCCAATAATGAGATGACACCTGTATTATTTATATTTTTTGACCCAATAATGACCACCCAAGGCCTGCAATGCTGACCTCTTTCACCCAGTTACAGAAAACCACACAAACCCATGAAGAAGAAGGACTCAGACAACTCCCAAAATCCTCCATCTTACCCCATATATTACTATATACCCAAATCTGAGTTTTCCACTCTCTGAGATGACACAATCCTATTCAAACTCCACACCCACAACCGCAGTGCCATCACTCAATTTCAGAGCCTGTTCCATGGCCTCAAGTCAAATGCAGTGTCTGCCTGAGGGTCAGTGCCCTTTGGAACAGAAAGCCTGAAATTTTCGACCTCCAGTCTTCCAACAGGTGCTTCCATGGAGGGGCCTTGGGATGCTCCACAGGGACAGAATTCCCAGCTCCCCATCCTGGCAGAGCAGGGCTCCTGTCCCTCAGGCACAGAGGGAGCTGGAAAAGGACATCCAAAGGGTGCAGATTTCTGGGATCGTGTTTGAGCCATGTCAGGCACATTTCTGCAAATTTCTGCACCAACAGGGCTTTGACCCCCAAAAAGACCCACAAACATCTGCCCTGGCCTCTCCCCATGTGCCCTTCTGGCCCTTCCCACCAGTCTGTCCCAGAGTCCGGCTGGAGTCCCTGGCGCTTGGGAACATCTCTGGTGGCAGGGCAGGGCTGTGTCTGCACCCAGAGCTGTGTTTGCACACAGGGAGGGGTATGGCAGCCAGGAGTTTTGACTCCTGGGCTTTTGGGATTGTGTTGGAGCCATGTCAGGCACATTTCTGTGCCTCAGTCACTCGCTGGTGAAGTCCAGCTGATGGGACACCACATTCCTTGGAGAAACTCAGTGCCAGGCATGGGGATAGGGCTCGTGTTGGGCTCCCAGAAACTCCTGGCCTTGCTCAAACCTTTCAGGTAGAGGGAATGTTGTTGTGGGGGCACAGGGGAGGGAGCCTGCAGGTACCTGGTGAGGTTGGTGATCACCCACTGCCATCTGCTCCTCCTGGTGTCACTGTCCCACAGGTGGATTGGCTCAGACAGCAGAGCCTGGGCTCACAGCTGCCACTGAGTCAGTCAAAAATAAAAAACTAAAACAAATAAGGGAGCAAACCCGAGATGAGCTCACTGAAGTGGCCAATCCCAGGTGTACAAGGCTCCGGAGAAGGGGGTTGGCTCTGCTGGTGGCCTCTGCTTAATCAGCCTTTGTATTGGAAACGTTTGGGGTGTTTCCCAAAGCCTCTGGGTATTACAGCTCCCAGTTCCCAGCTGTTGGGGATGGTCCTGAGCTGCTTGGGAAGGTTTTTCGGGGAGGCTGAGCTCAGATCTGAGTGCTGCTGTGTTTGAAGGGATTTTTGGGCTCCCACAGGGATCCCACTGAGACCGAGTGGGTGGAATAGGAAACAACTCATTCATAACTCAGCAAGGCAAGGCTGTGATTTCCAGAGGACTTTAGTGAACACAGATGTCCCAAGGCATCTGGCTGGGTTTCCTCTGCTCTGTGGGTTCCTGTAGTTCAGTGCTTGGGCAGGATTCCTCCACAGCTTTTGTCAGTCCCCAGAAATCCGGGGTGAATCAGCAAAAACCTCCAGGGTGTCCCCCAGTTCTCTGAGCACCTCAGTTATTGCCCCCCCTCTGTTCCCTCCTGCAGCACGGGGTGATCGTGGCAGATGAGGAGGAATATTTCATCGAGCCCCTGAGCCCTGGAGCCAACGTCAGCACGGGGGGAGAGGGCAAGGGCAGCCCCCACGTCGTGTACAAGCGCTCGTCCCTGCAGTACCCTCACATGGATGCAGCCTGTGGAGTGATGGGTAGGTGCTCCCACCTCCTCCTTCCTCCTCCTCAATCCAGCCCCAAACAGGCTGGGAAAATCCTGACAGAACAGGTCCACTCTGCTCCACCTGGCGAAGAACCAAACTTATCTCCTGAATTCCAGATTTTTCTCTGTTTGCTTTTACCCATTTCTACCCATTTCCATCCTTTCCTCCTTGCAGCAGGGCTTTAAAATTTGTAAATGGAGCATGGAGTAGAAGGGAAAAAAAACCCTCTTGTTTTTCTTCAGAAGAATCCTCCCAGCTTTGGCCAATTTGCAGAGTGTTGGGAAATCACAGCTCACGTGTGCTCAGCACAGCCTTGGCTTTGGGGTTTGGCCGCTGCAGGTCGTGTCCATGTTGGGATAACTCTGCTGCTGGTGGGGACCAGGTGGAAAAGGCCCTTGGAGGGTGGGATGTGGGGATGTGGGGCCTGGCCCATCACAGGGGGCCCTGGGGGTGTTTAGGGAGAATGGTGACAGCACATCAACCCCATTCCTGCACCTACAGGGCTTTGACCTCCAAAAGGACCCCAAACACCTGCCCTGGCCTCTCCCTGTGTGCCCTTGCCCTTCCCACTATCTGTCCCAGAGCCTGGCTGGAGTCCCTGGCCCTGCGAACAGGCAGAGTTTCCCCATTGACCCAAAATGCTGCAGGCCCAGGGGATGCCCCTCCCTGAGGCTCCCTGAGGCTGAGGGGAGGTGCCATCCCTGCAGAGGGGCCCTGGCTGCTCCTCTTTGTGTGTCACTTCAGGGTGTCCATCCACTGCCCCAGCAGTGACAGTTGCCCAGATTGACACTTCACCTTCTGGAAGGCTCTGTCACCTTCTCTGGGTGTCCCCAGACCCACCAGAGTCCCTGCAGCCTCCCTGTGCCTCCCTGGCCTCCCCAATCCTAGCCCCCAAAGCCACACTGGGTGAAGCCCCAGCAGCCTCCCCTCCAGCTGACCCTTTGCCACATTCCCCAGCTTCCAGAAATAATTTACCCCGCTCCTAATTGCTTCTTGGAAAGCAGAGAAGTGCAGGGGGAGCCAAAGGCCAAAAGGAGTTTAGAACAACCACAGTGCAATGGCTCCAGCAAGGCCACCCCATCCCCTGGTCCTGTCCTGTCCTGCCCTGCCCTGTCCTGCCCACCACCCCTGGCCCCTGAACACCCGCAGGAGCTCCTCTGGATTGCTGGAGGAGCTGGAGCCGTGAGGTTTTGGGGCTGCCTGAGGCTCATGTTCCCAGCCTCACTGATGTGATGGTGCAGCCTCAGAGCAGGGGAAGGGATCCAGCTGGATGTGCTGGCAGGGCAGGAGCAGGGCTGGGGTCTCCCAGTCACCTCCCTTGTCCTGTGGTGGTCTCCAGGTGGGAGATTTGGGGTTGATGGCTCTGCTGGGGACATCCCCAGGCTTGGATCAGCAGCACTTGAAGCAAAGTCCCATAAAGCTGCTGCGGCTTCTGCTGAGGCTGCAGCCCTTCCTGGGGTGGAAAAACCAAGTCCTAAATCCAGGTCCTGGCAGGAAAAGGAAAGAGGAAAGGATCTGCAAGGGCTTCATTCTCCAGCTATGGCTGTGCAGCCTCTAAACCCACCCTGGGGCAGAGGAGAGGGCAGGGCTGGGCAGCCCAGAGGGGTTTGGGGCTGTGGTGGGCTGGGCACAGATCTGCTGGGCAGGAGGGGACAGGAGATGCCAGCAGGGCTGACACAACCCTGGACTGACTTTGGGACATTTTCTGGGTCCACACGTGGTGCACAAATCATGGAATCACAGAATGATCTAGGTTGGAAAAGACCTTTAAGACCATCTAGTCCAACCCATGAGCCAACACCTCCCCATCACCTAAACCACTGAGTGCCACGTCCAGGCATTCTTTAAACACTTCCAGGGATGGTTTAAACACCACCTCCCTGGGCAGACCATCCCAGTGCCAAATCACTCTTTCAGTGAAGAGGTTTTTCTGACCTCTAGCCTGAACTCCCCCTGGTGCAGCTTCAGAGCTCCTCCATGGCCTTTCCTCCCCTCCAACCCACCCCTCAGCCCTGGGAGCCGGGAGAGCATCAGAACCATCCCGTTCCCTCCTCCTGCAGACGAGAAGCCCTGGAAGGGGCGGCACTGGTGGCTGAGGACGCTGAAACCCTCCCCTCTGAAGCCCTCGGGCAACCACAGCCAGCGGGGACAGCTGCCCCTCAAGAGGTCGGTGAGCACCGAGCGCTACGTGGAGACCCTGGTGGTGGCCGACAAGATGATGGTGGGGTACCACGGCCGCAGGGACATCGAGCAGTACATCCTGGCCATCATGAATATTGTAAGTGTTATACCCGCACCAGGAGAACTGCCCATCGCCCCCAACGTCCCTGTTGGGAAGATATCACAGTCAGGGACACAAAAAGAACCACACTCACCTGTCAGGTAGAAGCAGGGAAAAGAAGGGAGGTTTATTATGATTTAGGGTTTATATAGCATTTGGGATTTGGTCAAGGATTGGTCATTGAGAGGAACACCTCTCTGACCCCAGTGGTCAATCCAGAAGTCCATCACCGAGAGGAATGAAAACAATATAGATTGTTTTGAGAGACTTTGCAGGAAGGTGTGTAAACTGTCATCAGAAGGCTTAGCATTATGGCAATAGGAAAAGGGGAGTTTTCTGCACGCAGGGGGGATATCGGGTCTGTCCCAGGCTGGCGGTGGGTTCTCCCCAGGCTCAGAGCGAGGCTTTGGGGTCAAAAATCCTGCCAGGCTGAGCCTGGAGAGGTAAACTCTGGCCTGTCTGACCCCGGGCTGTGAGAACAAAAGCCTTTCTTTGAGCGGCATCTCTCAGCTCAAATTAGCATTGCAAATGCGGCCGGGCAAGCTGAGAAACACATGGGAAAGCATAAGGACAGGGAGCTCTCACGCTTGGGGGCTGAGCAGAGAGAGGGGCGGCAGAAATCCCCCCCCGAGGAGCGGTTCTGCTCTGGGGCAGAGACCGGGCTGGAGGCATTGACAGCCTCAATCGGCCGCGCTGGATCCTCCTGCGAGGTGAGATGGGCTTGGAAGTTCTCCATCAAACCTCTGAAAGCCCCTGTGTGACGGCTCTTTGTCCCGTCCTCCGCAGGATCGCTTTTCACGCTTTGCATTTCTAAAGCCGACGCCAGATTTTCAAACAATCCCGGTTGGAAGCGTTTCATCTGCTCCGAAACAGCCCCAAACACCCGCCTGGGGCGGCGCATTCCTGGGGGATGCTGTGGCCTCCCGATCCCCGAGGGATGCTGTGCTCTCCCCTCTGCAAATCCCCATCTCCGGGGCTGCCCCACCTGGGCTCCGGGATTTTGGCTTCACTGCTCGGAGACAGCGAGCTCTGACCGTGGTTTGGGGGATTTTGCTGCTCAAGTGGTGGTGTGGAGTCCCATTCCCATCCCTGCCTCCCAAAAATGTGTTCAGACCCCAGCCCCGGTTCCCTGCAGTGCCCAGCCCTCCCCAGGCCACAGAGCTCATTTTTAAGACTCCTCTTTTCTTGTTTCTTGGAGGTCAGGTTGCCAAACTTTTCCAGGACTCGAGTCTGGGCAATATTGTCAATATCCTGGTGACCCGGCTGATCCTGCTCACGGAGGATCAGGTAAGCTGGGCCTTGCTGAGCCTGTCCTGTGTCTGCCCTTCCCTTCAGGAGCTCTGTGCCCCCCCTGGGTGTCACTCCCAGCAATTCCCCCCAGTGCTCCACATCCTCCCAATGCCCCCTGAGGACTGGGCTGAGGAGACCTCTGGGAATCTGATTTTTTCCATGATAAGGTGACTTTAGGGACGTTTAAGCAGTTTTAGTTCTGAAGTCCCACTTTTCTTGCTTTCCCATGGCCTCCATGAGGAATTGGGGGTGTCTGGAGTGGTGTCAGTGCCTTCCCACAGAGCTTTCCTGGGAACACACTCTCCTGCTGCTTCCATTGCAGCCCACCCTGGAGATCAACCACCACGCCGGGAAATCCCTGGACAGCTTCTGCAAGTGGCAGAAATCCATTGTGAACAGGAATGGCAACGGGAACGCCATCCCAGAGAACGGCATCGCCAACCACGACACCGCTGTGCTCATCACCAGGTGAGCTCTGCCCGGGGGGCACCTGTCCCCAGGTGTGTCCGAGGGCTCATCCCTGACTCAGTGGGTACAGATTGCTGCAGTTCAGATGGTTATCACCCTCCGGCTCAGTTTATCACCTCCACTCCAGTTTGTGATCAATCTCCACTTTGTGATCAATCTCCACTCCAGTTCATTATTACTCTCCACTCCAGTTCATTATCAATCTCCACTCCAGTTCATTATCAATCTCCACTCCAGTTCATTGTCACTCTCCACTCCAGTTCATTATCAATCTCCACTCCAGTTCATTGTCACTCTCCACTCCAGTTCATTATCACTCTCCACTCCAGTTCATTATCAATCTCCACTCCAGTTCATTGTCACTCTCCACTCCAGTTCACTATCAATCTCCACTCCAGTTTGTTGTCACCCTCCAGTTTTCCCTCACACCTTGCTGGGCTCTCATGGCTCAGTTTGCAGCCACGGGGCATTTCTGCAACACTGGGCACATGTGGGAGCCCACCCTGGAATGCTGGAGCTTCTTGCTGGGATGAAGAGCCCTGTCAGCCTCTGCTCTGAAAGGGGGAGAGGATTCCAGCAGGATCTCAGGACAGTGATTGGCTCCAGCCAGCTCAGGATGCGGCTCAGCTCATTTTTGATGCTTCCGTGTTGGGATGAGTTCTGTCCTTGGAACAGCCCTGCCCTTCCAGTGTCCCTGTGCTCCTGTCACAGCAGGGGGACCTGGATGTCCCTGTGCTCCTGTCACAGCAGGGGAGGTCAGCAGGGGGACCTGGATGCTGGACCAGACCCCGAGATCTGTGTGATGGCTCTGAGCTGGCACATGCAGGACAACAAAATAAAACATCAGAGCTGATGTGTGCTCGAGCTTGGGGCAGCAGAGGTGTGAGAGGGATGGATGGATGGATGGATGGATGGATGGATGGATGGATGGATGGATGGATGGAAGGATGGATGGAGCGATGGATGGATGGATGGATGGATGGATGGATGGATGGATGGATGGAGGGATGGATGGATGGATGGATGGATGGATGGATGGATGGATGGATGGATGGATGGAGGGATGGATGGAGCGATGGATGGATGGAGGGATGGATGGAGGGATGGAGGGATGGATGGATGGATGGATGGATGGATGGATGGATGGATGGATGGATGGATGGAAAGATGGAGGGATGGATGTGGGATGGATGGATGGAGGGATGGATGGATGGATGGATGGATGGATGGATGGATGGATGGATGGATGGATGATGGATGGATGGATGTGGGATGGATGGATGATGGATGGATGGATGGATGTGGGATGGATGGATGGACGGATGGATGGAAGGATGGATGGATGGTCAGAAGGAAGGACACAGGGAGGATGACAGGGACAGTGGAGGGAATGGCAGAGCAGCTGAAGGCCGCAGGCTGCAGGAGGGGTGGAGGGAGTGCTGAGCTCCCCAGGGCTGTGTCCAGGATTGTCCCTTCAGTGCCCACAAATCCCTGCTTGGGCAGAGGCCAAACACCCCAGGAGGGGCCAGAGGCAAACCCAACATCATTTTGTGCCTTTCCCCCCTCTCCTGCAGAGCAGAAGAAAGTCAGGAAATGAAAGTGCTGGAGAGGGGAGCCTCCAAGTGGGAGCCGCTCCCTTTATCCCTGCGCTGCTCTCCTGCTCCTGCTTCAGCACGAGAACATCCTGAACATCCCATGGATGAGACAAAAGGGCCCCTCAGCCCCAGATTTTCTCCCTCCCGAGGGGGCTGCAGCTTTTTCCTGCCCTCCCTCCCTCCCTCCCCGTGTGGGATGCAAAGGCCGGCTCCGAGCTTTCCGTCCTCCCTCCAGATGTTTGAGGCAGCCCGGAGCCGCTGGCGGAGCCTGGACAGCGCCCGGCGCATCCGGCCCCGGCCCCAATAAATTCCCGGTGTCCCGATAAGATCTTGCTGAGCTCGGGGCTTTTTTCTCCTGCAGGGACGTGTCAAAGCAGAGCCTCCGAAGGCTTTAAAGGCTTTCGCTCAAAACAAAGCAACAAATGTTTTGCTCTCGCTCGGTTTCCTGCCGAGAGGAGGGGAGAGGTTTGGGCACTTCCAGGGAGTGCCAGGGGCCAAAGGGACAGGAGCCATCCCCGCCAGTGTGTCACAATTAACCCCTCGTGTGCTGCCACTTCTCACCGCCCACCCTCATCCCCCAGTGGGGAGAGTGGGGCCGGAGGGTCCTGCCCGGTGTCCTCAAACCAGCTCTGGGGTCACAATCCTCAATCCTCACCCTCTGGGTGTCCCCAAAACCTCACTGGGGTCACAATCCTCAGTCCTCAGCCCATGGTGTCCCCAAATCCACATTGGGATCACAATCCCCACCCCATGGGTGTCCCCAAACCTGCTCTGGGGTCACAATCCCTAATCTTCACTCCGTGGGTGTCCCCAAACCCACACTGGGGTCACAATCCTCACTCCATGGGTGTCCCCAAACCTGCTCTGGGGTCACAATCCTCAGTGCAGCCCCAGCCTGGCTCTGGGGTGGCCCAGCCCAGCTGTCCCCAGTCCCCCAGCTGCCCCCACCATACCCAGCTCTCAGCCTGGCCCCTTTCAGCCCAGATTTGCAAACCCCAAATGTTTATCTTTGCAAGGAAATGAGAATATTCCCTCTCTAACCCAAACTGGTCTCATTTGGAGCTGCCACCTCTTCCCATTTTGAGGACGTTGCATTTTCATCTGGAGGAGGTTTTTGCTCTCCTTGTTTTGCCTTTCCTTGTACCAGCTAATGATGTGCAAACAGTGGATTCCTTCATGCAATGGCTGGAAGTCGAGGCCAGGAACAGAGGGGAGAGTCACCTTGAATCAACCCAGACTGGATTTGTTTGGAAAATTCTCAGTAAAGAACTGAACTGAAAAAAAAAATAGATTAAAAAGTCACTTGAGCATTTTCACAAAACCACAGTGGGGTTTGAAATGGAACACGTTTTCAAAGTGAAATGTTTTCCTTATTTTTATTTTGTTTTTAATCAGAATTTCATGTGCCCCATCCCTGGCAGTGTCCAAGGCCAGGCTGGACAGGGCTTGGAGCACCTTGGGATAGTGAGAGGTGTCCCTGCCCATGGCAGGGGGTGGAATGAGATGATTTTTAAAGTCTTTTCCAACCCAAGCCATGCTGGGATTCTGTGTTTCTCTGTTTGATTGATAACATTTCCTGCCAGAGACCTGAGCTAACAGAGCAGGGGTTGGCCCTGTCCCCTCCCCTGTGCCCGATGCCTCTGGGAGTGCTGGGGAGCAGAGCTGGACCCACCCAAACCCAAAGAGCTCCAGGGCTGGAATAACCTTGTCCCTGCTGATTTATGGATCATTAAGGCTGGAAAAGGCCTCCAAGATCATCAAGTCCAACCTTTGACTGAATCCCCTTGCTCACTAAACCACATCCTGAAGTGCCACATCTGCTCATGTTTTTAACTCCTCCAGGAGTGGCGACTGCACCACTGCCCTGGGCAGCCTGTTCCGATGCCTGATAATCCTTTCCATGAAGAAATTTTCCCTAAAATCCAATCTAAACCTCCCCTGGCCCAGCCTGAGGCCGTTCCCTCTCCTCCTGTCCCTGTTCCCTGGGAGCACAGCCTGACCCCCCCGGCTGTCCCCTCCTGTCAGGGAGTTGTGCAGAGCCACAAGGTCCCCCCTGAGCCTCCTTTTCTCCAGGCTGAGCCCCTTTCCCAGCTCCCTCAGCCTCTCCTGGGGCTCCAGACCCTTCCCCAGCTCAATTCCCTTCCCTGCTCATGCTCTACCACCACATTTCATCAAAACCAAACCTCTGGTCTGGCTCAGCTTTGCCCCAGAGATGTCATTAAAACCCTCAGTGAATCTCAGCCTGGGCAAAGTGAGTGTTGTTCTCTCTGTCACCATTGGCACTTTCCATCCCAGAGATGGTCCACGGGCTGCTTTGGAGTGGTTTGGATGTGAACACATCAGCAAAATGAAAAACCCCCAAAATCAGAAATGTCCTTAACGCTGCCTTCTCTCCTTCCAGGTACGACATTTGCATCTACAAGAACAAGCCCTGTGGCACCTTGGGTGAGTACAACTGACACAGCTTCAGCAGCCCCCAGCAGCACACAGAACTTTGGGAATGTGATGAGGGTGGGTTGTGCCATCCCTTCCCACCTGTGCCATTCCCTTTTCCCACCTGTGCCATTCCCTTTTCCCACCTGTGCCATCCTTTCCCAACTGTGCCATCCTTTCCCACCTGTGCCACCCCCTATCTCAGCTGTGCCATTCCATTTCCAGCTATGCCACCCCTTCCCACCTGTGCCATTCCCTTTCTACCTGTACCATTCCCTTTCCACCTGTGCCATCCTTTTCCAGCTGTTCCATTCCCCTTTTCACTTGTGCCAGCTCCTTTCCAACTATGCCATTCCCTTTCCACCCTGCCATCCTTTCCCACCTGTGCCATTCCCTTTCCAGCTGTGCCATCCCTTCCCACCTGTACCATCCTTTTCCCACCTGTGCCAGCCCCTTCCCAGTGAAGAAGAAGCTCCTGCCCCAGCACCAGCAGCAGGGCCAGGACCAGACCAGAGGTTTCTAATTCCTTCTGTGAAGGCTGAACCGGCAGCCCTGGGGCTGGCTGGGCCCTGGGACTCTCCTCTGCTCCATCCCTGGGCCAGCTCCAGCCTGATGATTAAGAACCACTCACAATCAGGGCTGGTCCGTGGCCTGCTGGAGCATTCCTGGCTGAGCAGGGAGAAATCTGACTGTTGTGTGATGGCTGTCAGGGGAGTTCTTTACTGACACAGTGAGGCACAGGCAGAGCCTGCAGCCCTCTCTGGCTCGTTTGTCTGGCCCGGGTGTAGCCTGAGCAGGGAGGGAGGGATTTCTGCCCTCAATCCCTGCAGTGCCAAGGGGAGAGCTCTGGATCAGGAGCAGCCTGGGAGGGAGGCTGAGGCTGGGGGCGCTGGAATGGCTCAAATCCTTCCAAGGGCACAGCCAGACCCTTCCCTGGCCCAGGGCACAGTTTGTGCTGGTGGGGGGTGGGCAGAGGGAATTTGCTGTCACAATTCAGGGGGAATTTCAGCACCATCCCGTTCTCCAAATGAGCCATGCTGAGTTCCTGCTGGGTGCCAGGCAGAGCCAAGGTTGGATCCTGGCTTGCTCAGCTCTCCCTGGCCAGGTTTGGATGCTCCAGAGCTGGTGCAGCCCATCTGAGATTCACCAGCTGGGCTATGCCAAGGTCTGCTCCCCTCTGCACCATTTGTGTACAAAATTCCAAGGATTTTGACCCTTTCTTAGCATTTCTGAGCCTGTCACTGTTGATTTACCATCAGTGCTGAGTGACCATGTCCCATGAGAGCCCTGAGTCCATCCCCAGGCCCAGGGCAATGGTGAGAAGGGACTGGTTGTGCTCAGTTACAGAGCAAAAAGCACATCAGGCAGTCCCCAAATGTTGGATCTAATCTCTAACAATGGGATGGGGTGACTGAGAGGTGTTCCACAAGTTTTTTATTTCATTACCAGTCTCAGTGAAGGTGGAGACATAAAAGAGGGTAAAACTCACACCATAAAAACAGAAGCCAAAGTTCTCTTTGTTTCAAGACCTTTAAGAAGATTTTTAGCCAATAGGCTGATGCTAAAAGCTTACAAGCATCTACTTAAGCCAATCAATAAACACTCCATGCACACCTTACAGCATACAATAGTTGCTTGTATTATATTTTTAAACACATAAATAAATAAATAAATAAATTTTAATATATAGATATATAATTTTTATATATATTTTTGCAGCTTTTTATATATTATATATAGTTTATGTTATATATAGTATATCTTTATAATATATATTTATATATTTATATACATATTTTTATATATTATATATATATAATGCTGTTTTACACCACAATGGCACAGACTCCAAGATTCAGAAGCCCGAAAATGACTCCTTTATTTTTGGGATGTGTTTCCCTTTTATATTATTTTACACAGAGCAATTTGATTGATGAAACAAAGGCAAAACCTCTTCACTCACATTGGTCAGAGCAGAGGGACGTCAAGAAGAAGTCCCTCCTAAGAAAAGGAATGAATAACAAAGTTACAGTTACAAAAACATTCCTCCTGTTTAGAGAAAATTCTCTGGGAAAAGAATTTCAGGGAACCAAAACACCTCAGGCATAGAACCAGGGCTACATTTATACATATTATATATTAAAAATATATATTCAATACATAATATATATAATATATATTATATTAATTCTTTTAATATATAATATAATTTTAATATTTTATATTTTATATTATATAATTTATATAATTATTGTATATTATATACTGTTTATATCTTTTTATATTAATTTTAAAATATATATATTTTATATATCTTATATATAGCTCAAAAACGTTCTATGCTCCAAATATTCCACACCCTAAAATACAACCCTGTTTCAAACCTCTATCAATGCCAGCTTATTGCACTGTTATGAAAACCCTCTGCTTTTCCAGTCCCCACACCCAGACACCCCCATGTCCCCCATCCACCCAGTGTGACAGCTCTGTCCCCTGCCCAGGCCTGGCCCCCGTGGGTGGGATGTGCGAGCGGGAGCGGAGCTGCAGCATCAACGAGGACATCGGCCTGGCCACCGCCTTCACCATCGCCCACGAGATCGGCCACACGTGAGTGCAGCTCCTGCTGCTCTGCTCCCACCACAGGACACCTTCCCCGGGCACCCCGGGGGTGGCAGGGCCCCGCTGACCCCCTCTCTCCGTGCCCTGCTGGCTCCAGGTTCGGCATGAACCACGACGGGGTGGGCAACAGCTGCGGCTCGCGGGGCCAGGAGACGGCCAAGCTGATGGCTGCTCACATCACCATGAAGACCAACCCCTTCGTGTGGTCCACCTGCAGCAGGGATTACATCACCAGCTTCCTGGAGTAAGGAACACACCCCTCCCTGCCCTTCCTCCAGCCTCCCCCAGCCCGGGGTAAAGACAAAGCAAAGCCCCCAAATCCCCCCAAAGCACCTCCTGTCTCATCTCCCAGCATCTCATCCTGTCCCCAGAGCCACATTCTTTCCTTCCTTTAGACTTCCCAGTGTTTTTCCTGCCTATTGGACACCTAAAGTCACTTATGTTGTGGCTGGGAGAGCTTTATTTGGGTTTCTCACGTCCAGAAACTTCACAAATAGATCAGTCCCTGCTGGAGGCATTTGGCTGGTTCTGAAGCCCAGGCAGGAACTGCAGGGAAGGGTTGGTGTGGTGGGGAAGGAGGGTCTGAGGACAGGATTGGGTCGGTGTGGTGCAGGCACTGAGGAGGAGTTTTCAGTGTCAATGAGCAAAGCAGGGCAAAGATTTTGGTTTTCTTTTTCTTACAAAGCACCTTTAGGATTCAGGAGAAGGGATAGGACAAGGAGGGATGGATGCAAACTAAAAGAGAGCAGTTTAGACTGGATATTAGGAGGAATTTCTTGGTGGTGAGGCCCTGGCACAGGGTGCCCAGAGCAGCTGTGGCTGCCCCTGGGTCCCTGGCAGGGTCCAAGACCAGGCTGGACAGAGCTTGGAGCACCCTGGGACAGTGGAAGGTGTCCCTGCCCATGACAGGGAGTGGAATGAGATGAGTTTTAAGGTCCCTCCCAACCCAGATCATGATTTAGGCTCCTAAATCCCAGAGTTTCAAGGCTGTCGCCATGCCTGAGTCAAAGCCTTGTGCAGGGTTCAGGCAGCCCCTGGGCTTCCACCCCAAAGCAATCCCAAAGGATCCATTTTGGGGAGGTTTTTTGCAGGACAATGGCACTTCCTAAAGGAAGGAGACAGGGCAGGGCTTGAGGGAGGACTGGAAGCAGCAGGAGTGCGGGGTCAGTGTGGAGGGAAGCCCCCAGGGAGTCTGAGCAGCAGAGCTCAGCTTCTGGAGCACAGCCAGAGGAGCAGGCAGGGCTCCTCCCCGAGGGGCTCCCTCTGTCCTGCAAGGCCTGGCCAAACCTCGTGGCTCGGCAGCAAATCCCACACATCCCACATGTGGCAGCTGCACTTGGCCGCAGGAAGGGCTGTCCCCCAGGCTGGTGACCTGCAGCAGGGAGGCACGTGGCACAGCCCGCCAGCCTTGTCCTCCACTGACCCCGAGCTCCTGGCAGGCCTGGGGGAGGATGGAGAGTTCATCCTGCTCCTCGTGCTCTGTGCTGGCCACCCCGGGCTCCAGGAGCCTCCAGTGGGACCTGGTGTGTGCAGGGTTTGGGGCTGGGGGTGATGACAGCGGCCTTGATTTAGGGGGAGCTCAGAGAGCAGCGAGGAAAGGGGAGGGAAAGGCATTTCTGGCTGGATTTGGATGTTCCTACAAAGCTCTGGCAAGCAGGAGGTCAGGCTTGGAGAGGGAGGCTCTGGTTGCTCTCAGCTGGGGCTTCACAGCTGGGGGGGGGAGAAGCCCCTCTGCCCACCCACTGCCCACCCGAGGGTGCTGGGCACACCTGCCTGGGCACACCTGCCTGCCCTCTGCCATGGGGACAACCAGGGGCTGGCAGCAGCCTGCAGAATGGCTGGAGCTGTGTCAGGGCTTGGGATGGAGCTCAGGGAAAGGTTCTTCCCCCCGAGGCTGCTGGGGCACTGCCCAGGCTCCCCAGGGAATGGTCCCAGCCCCAAGGCTGCCAGAGCTGCAGGAGCCTTTGGACAACGCTCTCAGGGATGCTCAGGGTGGGATTGTTGGGGTGTCTGTGCAGGGACAGGGGTTGGACTCATGATTCCTGTGGGATCCAGCTCAGGACATTCCATAATTCTATGAACCCTCAGATCAACACTTCCAGAGTTACCCTGGAACCAGGATGTGCTCCCAGCCCAGGGCACACAGCTGGAAGGATTTCAGAGCACTTTCTGTTGCCCAGAGCAGCCCCAGATCTGTCCCCTCGAGCAGCCGAGCTCAGCCCCAGTGGAGCTGGGCATGGCAGCAGCCGATCCCCACCCCAGGTGTTCTCTCTGCCCTCAGCCTTTCTGAGCTCTGATTGTCCCTGTCTGGTTTCAGCTCCGGGATGGGATTGTGCCTGAACAACGCTCCTCCCAGGCAGGATTTCATCTACCCCACGGTGGCCCCGGGCCAGGCCTACGATGCCGACGAGCAGTGCCGCTTCCAGTACGGAGTCAAATCCCGCCAGTGTAAATACGGGGTAGAGAGCCTTCCTGCTTTATATCCATGGGTCCCCAGGGCTGGAGGAGGGGAGGGGGGGAGGAGAGGTCCATGTCATGCCTTGGGAAGGCTGACCTGGAACAGAGACTGGACAGAGCTGGAGAATAAAGTAGGGATCTATTGAAAGGGCTTTAGGGCAGGGTCTGACCAGGGCTACACCCAAGGTGGGCCCAAAATGGTCACAAAAATGGACAAACTGTCTCGAGGTCTCACACTTTTATAAGTTTTGGTGTATTTGCATATTGGGGTTTAATTGTCCAATTGCAGCTTCAGGTTGTGAAGTCCCATCCTTGTTCCTCCCTTCAGCCCACCCTTGTTTGTGCTTTTGGGCCTGAAAGTTGTCCTTGGTGTGCAGCAGGAAAAGGATTTGTTTTGTGTCCCTGCTCTGTGCACAGCTGAGTGACACTGACTGTGAGCTCAGAACTGCACCCCTGGGCAGCACAGAACATGAAATACATGAAAGCTCAAACTTAAAGCATCACATGGGGTTGTCCCTGCTGCCCACATCCCTGTCCTGCTCAAACCAAGGGCACTGCCGATTTCCCAGTGAGCTCCATGCTGTGCTTCCCTGGGAGAGCACAGGAGGGGGTGTCCTGTCCATAAATGTTGGTCCCAGCTCAGTTTGGGTCAGATCAATCCCATGGCAAGAGATTTCTTTCCTCTTTTGTGGTTGCTGCTGATCCCCAAGGTCCCCCTCATCCAGGGTCCCCTCTCTTTGTACAAGGACATGTTTTCCATAATCCTTACCAGAAGTCATTATACTGCTCATATAAGCTCAGAAGAGAAAAGACTTTGTCCCAGGTGAGGTGAGGGATGTGCTGGAGGTTGCTGCCCACCTTACCCCCCTCCCTGCCACCTCTCTGCCATCGTCCTTGAACCCCGGAAAACACTGACAGGAAAGGCTGCTCCAGGAGAAAAGAGTTTTCCTGGATCTGAGCCTGGCTTTTTGCTGTTCTCAATGCCCCAAACATTGCCAAGGGTCTGCACTGAGTGGTGAGAGAACCTCTGCATGGAAGGGTTGCTTGAGCTCCTTAAAGCATTCACGTTCTTTTAGGGAAAACAGAGGAGCCAGCAGTGGGATGCACAGGCAGCAGGAGCACATTTCTCCATGGAAAGGGTGGTCAGGGATTGGCAGGGGCTGCCCAGGGAGGTCTGGAGTCCCCATTCCTGGAGGTGTCCAAGGAAGGCCTGGATGTGGCACTCTGGGCTGGTTGAAAATCCAGGGGTCATTCCAAAGTGGCACTGGGTGATCTCAGAGGTCTTTCCCAGCTCCAGTCCATGGAAAGCTGTGAAGGAGCAAACACATCAGCTCAGGGTTTAGTTTCTGTGTCTCTGTGCAAAGCCCAGCCCAGCTCTGCCCTGGGGATGCCCTGGTGTGAGCCAGGCTGTCACTGCGAGGGAGGGTCCAACCCAGCTCCTGGTGGAGCCACCACCTCATCCTGCTGAGAAAAGGGCAAAGTTGGTGCCTTGAACAGGGCCCAGCATCCCAGAGCCCGCTGGGCATGGGGCAGATGCAGCAGGAACAGTCTGACCCCAAAGAACGTGGTCGTGGTGTCCCATGTGTGGTGCCACCCACTGGGGCCCGTGCCAGAGGCAGGGAATGGGAACTTCCCCCATGTCCCAGTTAATTTTTAGCCCAGGCAGACACTTCCTGTATTTATCCAAGGGTCACAAAAGGTGTCCTTGGGTGGTTTGGGAGAAACAACCTGTAGTGGTTTGGGAGAAACCCAAGGGGCACCAGGGCTCGATTGTGTGCAGGAAAATCTGGGTGCTCAATGTGTGAGCTCACCCATGCTGTGCCCCTGGAAACAAACTGCAGAGGGACGGAGCCAGCAGGGCAGCATCCCTCCCTCCAGGCCAGGACGGAGGTGATTGATGGGTGCAGTGAGGATGGGGAGGAGTCCAGGCCAGGCTGGACCAGGCTTGGAGCAACCTCATCTAGTGAAGGTGTCCAAGAGTGGAACAAGGTGATCCTTAAGGTCCTTTCCAACCCAAACCAATCTGTGATTCTATGATTGGAGCTGGGAGGTCACCAGGAAGCCCTTGGTGACAGGGAGAAGGGGCCTCCTGCTTCCCTGTGGTCACTCTGGCTCTGCCAGAGCAGCACAGAGGGGTGGGTGCCTGAAGATGGGAAAAGCCATCTGCAGCTGGGCTTGGGCACAGGAGCTGGGAGCCAAATTCCCTTTGCCAGCTCTCCCTGGGGCACTGCTCTGCCAGCCTCGGGGCAAGCAGAGCAATCCCCAGGTCCTCCTGCTCCAGGGGCAGGAATGCAGGGCTGGAAGGCTGGATCCAGCTCAGGGGGTGAGGAATGGGCTGTCACCTCCCTGGGGACAGGCTGCCAGAGCTGCCTGCTGGGTCACTGCTCCCCCAGGGCAGGAGGAGGCTGATGGTCACTGTGCCAGAGTGTGCCCAGGTGGCCAGGAATGCCCAGGACATCCTGGCTCATGTCAGGAATGGTGTGGCCAGCAGGGCCATCAGGGCCATCAGGGCAGGAACTGTCCCCTGTGCTGGCACTGCTGAGGCATCTCAAATCCTGGGGGCAGCTCTGGGCCCCTCAGGACAAGAAGGACACTGAGGGGCTGGAGCGTGTCCAGGGAAGGGAACAGAGCTGGGGAAGGGGCTGGAGCCCCAGGAGAGGCTGAGGGACCTGGGAAAGGGGCTGAGCCTGGAGAAAAGGAGGCTCAGTGGGGACCCTGTGTCTCTGCACAACTCCCTGACAGGAGGGGACAGCTGGGGGTGGGGGGGGTCAGTTTTGTCCCAGGTGACAAGTGACAGGACAAGAGGAAATGGCTTTAAGGTGCTCCAGGGTGGGTTTAGATTGGTTATTAGGAATTTTTTTCACTGAAAGGGTGGGACAGGCATTGGGTGCCCAGGGTGGTGGTGAAGTCCCCATCCCTGGAACTGTCCGAAAATGTGTGCCTGTGGCATTTGGGGACAGGGCTTAGTAGTGGGCCTGGCAGTGAAGGGTTGATGGTTGGACTCGATGATCTTAGAGGGCTTTTCCAAGGTGAATTCCATGATTCCATGACATTGTGACATTGGCAGTGGCAGTTCAGGCCCTGCTCCCATCTCAGGACAGTTTCTGTCACTGACACTGGGAACCTGTTTAGCATTTCCTGGATAAGTTCAGGCATGGTGAGCTGCTCCTGAGAAGCAGCAAGTTTTCCTTAGGTTATTTCAGTAGGAATAGGAGGAGGATGGGGAGCAGGCAGGAAACTCAGGAAATGAGATTTTAGGAGTTGCTTTGCAGTTCTCAGGTGCTGAAATCCAGCCTGGGGGATTGAGTGCCACAGAGGCTGGAAAGGGCCTGGACTTTGTGATTTCACTTTTGGGTGGGTCCTGTGACAGCCAAGGGGAGATTTTTGTTTGCTGGGGCTCTAAGAGGTCAGGATGGGCTGAAGGTCAGGATCTGTGGCTCAGAAAACCTCCTGGAAAGAAGTCTGGAGTCACCCAGTGGACACAACTGCACCGAGCAGACACCAAGAGGTGCCCAGTTCTGAAGGGCTGGCTCAGGATCTGGCATTATTTTGGTCATTCAAAAACCAGCTCTAAAAATTCCAGAGGAATCTTTAGGATTCCAGGGCTGGCTGGAAGTGGCCAGCACCCCAATGGCCACACTGTGAGCAGGGACATCTCCAACTGTACTGTGGATGCTAAAGGGAGCCCTAGATTCCTGCAGAGGCAGTTCTGGATCCACCTGGCTTTGGGATGCTCATGGCAGGAGCCAGGAACAGCCTCCACTGGGAACATCCCTCAGCCCTGGGAAGAGGGGTGAGGACGAGGACAGTGGGATTAGCTCAGGTGTCACTGAGGAGAGGTGTCCCCTGTGGCATGGGCTGGCTCACCTGAGCCCAGGGACTCTCCACAACCAGAGAATCCCTCAAGGGCTCAGGCTGAGCCCGGAGCAGGGGGACAGCTGTCAGTGCCTTGGGGTGACTGATCAACCCTGGCAGGGTCTGATCTCATGTTGCCCTCACCGTGCTGAAGACACTCAGTGTCCCCCTGTCCCCTGTCCTCGTGTCCCCTGTCCCCTGTCCCTGTGCCCCCGGGCGTGATGCTGCCCCTGGCACAAACAAATCCTGATCTGCCTTTTGTTTCTTTGTCTCTCCCCTCCTCCCTGCCCCTGCCTGCCCCCCAATCTCCCTCTTTGCAGGAAGTGTGCAGCGAGCTGTGGTGTCTGAGCAAAAGCAACCGCTGCATCACCAACAGCATCCCCGCGGCCGAGGGCACCATCTGCCAGACCAACACCATCGACAAGGGGGTAAGGCAGCCCCGGGCACTGCAGGGACCTGGCAACGAGGCCTTGCATCCCTTTGCCAGCAAAAAATGGGATTATTGGTGGTGCTGGGGGCGAGGAGTTGGTTTAGGAGCACCCAGCAGCCTGTCCAGCCCTGACTCCCAGGGTCCAGAGCTGCCCTGGAGGGAGGCTGGGATGTGCTAAGGAGCCCAGAAATCACCCCAAAGTCCAGCTCAGAGCTCAGCCTGGGCAGGGCTGGAATGTGGATTGTGGAATATGGAATGTGGAATGGGGAATATGGAATATGGAATGTGGAATATGGAATGTGGATTGTGGAATACGGAATATGGAATGTGGAATATGGAATGTGAATTGTGGAATACGGAATATGGAATGTGGAATGTGGGATGTGGAATATGGAATATAGAATGTGGAACAGGGAATATGGAACATGGAATATGGAATATGGAATGTGGGATGTGGAATATGGAATATAGAATGTGGAATGTGCAATATGGAACATGGAATATGGAATACAGAATGTGGAATGTGCAATGTGGATTGTGGAATTTAGAATGGGTAATATGGAATATGGAACGTGGAATATGGAACGTGGAATGTGGAATGTGGAATGTGGATAATGGAATATGGAATGTGGGATGTGGAATGTGGAATATGGAATATGGAATGTGAAATATGGAATGTGGAATATGGAATATAGAATACAGAACGTGGAATGTGCAATGTGAATTGTAGAGTGGGTAATATGGAATGTGGATCGTGGAATGTGGAATGGGGAATATGGAATAGGGAATGTGGAATATGGAATGTGGATCGTGGAATGTGGAATGGGGAATATGGAATAGGGAATGTGGAATATGGAATGTGGAAGGTGGAATGTAGAATGTGGAATATGGAATATGGAATATGGAATATGGAATGGGAAATCCCTGCTCCAGCAAATTCCTTCTTGGCATCACCCGTGAGGCACAGCAAGGTGACCTCAAGTGATGCCGTATCCCTAAATGAATACCTTGTCCTCAGGTCTGCTGGGATCTCCTGGGATCCCCTGAGATCTCCTGGGATCTCCTGGGATCTCCTGAATGCTCTGAGAAAGGGAATTTTTTTTCCCCCTGCCTGTTTTCCCAGATTTTTGCTTTCAGAGAAACTTGGGAAAAACTGGCTATGATGAAATCTTGGTTTTTCATGCTCAGCTGGGAAGGGAGGGCAGGATTTTCTCTGACCATAAATTTTGCCTTGATTGCTTCACTCCCTGCTCCTCCCACACCATTTTCCCCCGGTACAAAGTGAATGCGGTGCTCAAACAAAGAGCCTTTGCACACTGGAGAATCAGGGCTGGGACATTCCCCATTCCACTAGAAGAAAAGTAATTCCCAAGAAACATTTCAGATCCTCGGGAAGCTGCAGCAGCTGGTGTGCAGGGGAGACCAGGGCTCTGACAAATCCACGATTCTTCGCCAAACACTCCTTTTAGTTCTGCTGGGAGCTGGGGCAGAGAGGAGCAGAGAGCTCCCGGGGCTACACATCCCTCCTGCTGCACCCTCACAGGGACTGGGGCATTTTTTCCCTCCTAGTCATGGCTTCTTCCCAGATTTTCCTACTTTTAAATATCTCTTTTCCCCCACTTTGTAACTGCTCTTTAACCAGGGTTCTTCAAAAGCCTCGAGGGAAGGGAAGTGAAGCAGTCACAGCCCCCAGGGTTTGTGGGAGCTGCTCCCAGTGGAGGATTCTGGCTCACTTTGAACCCCCAGTTACCTTCCACTGCTAATCCTTTTGGATCCATTCATTCTTTGGAAGTGATTTGATGGCCTTGGGTGGGAGAAAATGCACTTTTATGTTAAGTTTCTGCATTGTCCCCAGCTGGAGCTCCTGGGGTCAGCCCCAGAGCTCAGCCCTTGGCTGGAGCAGCTCTCCAAGGTCTTCCCTGGCTTCTCCCTTTGCCCTGGGGAGAGCAAACAGAAGGATCAGGGAATTTAAAGAATGAAATATTAAAGGAGAGAGAAAATTCCTGTGCTCTGCCAGCCAGTGTGGGGGAAGGCTGAGCCAGGCTCTGCTGTGCCCACATCCCAAACCTTTGGGGATTTCCTCCTCCCAGATCCTCCTTTTTTAAATTAATCAATCTCCTGTGATTGTTATGGCTTCACCTGTCTTAGCCCAAGAACCCACAGTGGCATCTTTTCCTCCTTTTCCCCAGCTTTTCCCACTTTTAATCACCCCTTATCCCCAACTTTGTAACTGCTTTTTAACCAGGGTTCTTCAGAAGCCTTGAGGGAAGGGAAGGGAAGGGAAGGGAAGGGAAGGGAAGGGAAGGGAAGGGAAGGGAAGGGAAGGGAAGGGAAGGGAAGGGAAGGGAAGGGAAGGGAAGGGAAGGGAAGGGAAGGGAAGGGAAGGGAAGGGAAGGGAAGGGAAGGGAAGGGAAGGGAAGGGAAGGGAAGGGAAGGGAAGGGAAGGGAAGGGAAGGGAAGGGAAGGGAAGGGAAGGGAAGGGAAGGGAAGGGGCCCCCAGGACTCATTGGAGCTATTCCCAGGCTGTGGGAATATTGTGGAGTATCCAGGCTGTGCCTGCAGAGCATCTCCTCCACAAGGGATCCCCCTTTGGAGAGGCTCTGGTGCTCCCAGGGATGGTGAGCTGGGATTCCTGGGAAGCCACTATGCATTTTTCCCGGCTGCCCATGCAGAGTTGGCTCAGGAGGAGCAGGGAGAGGCTGTGCCAGCAGCTCCAGGGTGGGTTCCCAGCCCCTGGAAGGAGCACACAGAGTTTTCTTCCTTCCTGGGATTATCTCAGCCCCCGGGGCTCCGTGTCCGGCACCGCGCCCGGAGAGCGGCAGCGGCTCTGGCACCGTCCCACCCCTGCCATGGCTGGGGACTCCAGGGGCTGTGGGACACAGGCCAGGCCTCAGTGAAATGTTTCATAGGCAAATTTCCATGAGCATCTGTCTCCCAGTAGGACAAGGACAGGCGGATTCTTTAAGGATCCTCAGCAGAACAATGACACAACGCCAGTATGAAAATTTAAACTTTATTTGAACCCGAGCCCTTCACTGATCAGGACATTTTGGGCACACAAACCACATCCTGAGCTCCCAGTACACACAAAACTCACTCTGTCCTGGCAGTGGTTGTGTCCATGTCCCCCAGGGGTCCTGGCCCTGCCTGGATCACCTGGGACTCTGCCAAGGGCTTTTATAAGATGTGAGGTGTGGGAGCCAGGACCTCCTTTAGAGGAGAATCCCAGACTGGTTTAGGTTGGGAGAGACCTTAAACCTCATCCAGTCCCACCCCGTCATGGGCAAGGACACATTCCATAGCCCAGGGTGTTCCTAGCCCCATCCAGCCTGGCCTTGGACACTTCCAGGGATCCAGGGGCAGCCACAGCTGCTCTGGGAAAGGTGTGGGATGTGAGCCCTTGCCACTGCCTGCCTGTCCCCCAGGACAGTGCCACAGGGGCTGGGGACACAGGTCCCACTGACCCCAACGAGAGGTGAGAACTCTTTTCCTTGGAGGATTTGTCTCCGAGGCCACTGCAGCTCCAAGCTCAGATTCCTCAGGACCAGGGCAGAAAATCCCAGCCTTGAGCCGGCTTCATGTCCCGTGGGGCTGTGGGAGAAGGAGCCCCCATGCCAGCAGTGTCACAAGCTCTGTGTCCCCGCAGTGGTGCTACAAGAGGGAGTGTGTCCCCTTCGGGACACGGCCGGAGGGCGTGGATGGAGCCTGGGGGTCCTGGTCCTCCTGGGGCGAGTGCAGCCGGACCTGCGGCGGCGGTGTGTCCTCGTCTGTGCGCCACTGCGACAGCCCCAGGTACGTGTGGGTGTCACCTGGCCCTGTCACCTGGCCCTGAGTGTCCCCAGCCGCTGGCCCTGTCACTGTGACCCTGCAGTGTCCCTGTCACCACGGCCCTGAGTGTCCCTGTCACTGTCACCCTGCAGTGTCCCCAGCCGCTGGCCCTGTCTCTGTGACCTTGGAGTGTCCCTGTCACCTGGCCCTGAGTGCCCCCAGCCACTGGCCCTGTCACTGTGGCCCTGAGTGTCCCCAGCCACTGGCCCTGTCACCACAGCCCTGTCACTGTGACCCTGCAGTGTCCCTGTCACCACAGCCCTGTAGTGTCCCCAGCTGCTGGCCCTGTCACCACAGCCCTGCAGTGTCCCTGTCACCACAGCCCTGAGTGTCCCCAGCTGCTGGCCCTCTCACTGTGGCCCCGCAGTGTCCCCAGGGATCAGGGTGGGAGAGGCACTGTCACAACCATGCACTGAGCCCTGATGCCCAACCCAGCTCCAGGCACCAGCTCAGCACCCCCTCAGCAGCTGAAGAGGCTGATCCTTGCAGCACTCGGGACAGGGAGGCAGAAGATCTGTTCCTTTCAGGAGACCCTGTCACTGTCACCCTGCAGTGCCCCTAGCCAGTGTCCCTGTCACTGTGGCCCTGCAGTGTCCCCAGCCACTGGCCCTGTCACCATCACCTTGCAGTGTCCCCAACCAGTGGCCCTGTCACTGTGACCCTGCAGTGTCCCCAGCTGACACTAAGATGTTTGGGCCTCTTCACTGAAGACCAGAAGTTGGGTAGTTGTAAAAGCAAAGTCCTTTATTGCATCATTAAATCAGTCCCATGAAGGCAAAATTATCAGAGTTTGTAGCAGTTTTCAGAAGCCTTGTAATATAAAGTCTCAAAGTCCCAAGCAGAAGCAGCAGCCACAGCACATATTCCATGTCCCCAGAGTATCTTATCAGTAGCAGTCACAGCAATAGCAGCAACAGCAGCATTGGTGTTTTCATGTTCTCAGAGTGGTGCATTTTTTTTTCTATTTTTAGCCAATTAGGTACTTACACAAATTCTTTATATTCTTGCTGGGCCAATCCTAAGTTAAGATTGATGTGTGAAGGCCAACACAAATTCTGTGTCTATAATTCTGTCTGTTCCATCTAGGAATTTTCAGCGAGGCTGCATTATTTTTGTTATGACTAGAATTTAACTAAATTTGCAAAAGGCAATGTCACTGAACTACAAACTAGGTATTAGGTCTCTTTTTTTACTAGCTACTTCAGTCTTTATTTAAAACTAAACTTGCATTTCTACCTCATGTCTGTACAGATTTATGTATTTTAGTTTCTCTGAAGGTTCTAATTCAATCCTCACATTTCTGGGCACTCCTGGGCCTGTGTGGATTTGGCCCAGGGGGATTCATACTCCAACACCCAGTTCCTTCAGATCCCCAGGATCTGAAGGATGGGGAAGGCATGTCCAGGTGCCTGTGCACTCCACGCTCTGCTCCTGTGGGGGAGGGATTTTATCAGCCTCTGGTTCCCTCCTCCCAGCCCTGCAAATGCCCGAGGCTTGGAAAGGAGGGAAACAGCAGAGAGTGGAGCATAAAGTTGGCACAGATGGCACTGCCCTGAGGAAACAGGAAATTTCCCAGTCGGAGAATTGGCTCACCCAACAATTTCTGCCTCTTCCATCTCTGCATCTTTGGGAGGGGGTGAGAGGAGGAAAGGGACTGAGAGAAGGAGAAGCAGCCTCAGGCCATTCTCAGTGGAGCAGGCACATTATCCTATTAAAGATCCTGACAATATTCCACTTCTGCAGTGCCACACCAGCCCTGTGCGTGTCCCTCCACATCACCTGGAGCATCAGTTCCAGCTGCATTTAATTCCATTGGCACAGAGCTGGGCCTGCTTCCATTCCAGTCATGACTCCTGCAAGGTTTGGCAGGTTTTGGATGCCTTTGTCCAGCTCTGTGCTCTGCATTGGTGTTGGGGCTGCAGCACAGCCCCAAACCCTCTGTGCAAAGCCCTCGGTGCACTCGGGGGGAGATTTTAGGGGCTGTGCTCCAGCTGTGCCCAGGCAGGTCCTTGTGACAGAACAGGATTGGGAAAAGCCACCTGAGGCAAGTTCCTCAGGGCAAAACCTGCCCCAGGCAGTGCCTGGAGCTGTTCAACATCTCCTTCCCTCTTTGGCAGGCCCACCATCGGAGGGAAGTACTGCCTGGGAGAGAGGAAGCGCTACCGCTCCTGCAACACCGATGTGAGTGGGGCCGGGCCGGCAGGGGAGGGGAGGGATGGGAGGGGTGGGGATGGGGGATCAGCCCTGTCCGGGTTGGGATCAGCCCTGTCCCAAGTAGGATCAGCCCTGTCTGGGGGGATCAGCCCTGTCCAGGTGGGATGGTCCCTGTCCAGGTGGGATGAGCCCTTCCCAGGTTGAATGAGCCCTGTCCCAGTGGGATGAGCCTTCTCCCAGTAGGATGAGCTCTTTCCAGATGGGATGAGCCCTCTCTGGGTTGAATGAGCCTTATCTGAATGGGATGAGCCCTCCCCAGCTGGGATAAGCCCTCTCAGGTCGGGATGAGCCCTCTCCGGGTGGGATGAGCCCTGTGCAGGTGGGATGAGCCCTCTCCACACAGGTGTGGGGTGCTCTGTGCAGCCCTGGGGGGAGGAGGAGGAGGAGGCAGGGCAGGTGTGTCGGCAGCGATCTCACAATGGGGAATTCCGGGCAGGACCGGGCAG
This sequence comes from Zosterops lateralis, assembly GCF_965231275.1. Lineage (NCBI taxonomy): Eukaryota > Metazoa > Chordata > Aves > Passeriformes > Zosteropidae > Zosterops > Zosterops lateralis. The sequence continues at coordinate 2,071,847 of NC_139789.1, forward strand.
GTGTTGGAGCCGGCTCCAGGGGCGGGTGGGCTGCAGGGAACTGCGGGCCTTGGAGATGCAGAGGGGCCCGAAGAGAAGGGGGGGAAGGGAGGGGAGACCGAGGATTCCAGTGCTGCCTCCCCCAGCCCACACCTGCACGGCTCCGGTGAGAGCAGCTCAGGAGAGGCTGGGTCAGACTCTGCTTCCCGGGGCTGAGGCTTAAACCTCAAAGATTTACAGGACTGTGCTGAGGGGATGCCCAGTAAAGCTTGGGACCTGGGGAATTGTAGCTTTAACACCCACGGGCTGCTGGTGAGGGAAACAGATGGGTCCTGTTGCTTCCCTGGGCTTTGCACTTGGCTTTGAGGGATTGCTCCCAAGGTCACTCAGAGCTCCTGGGGCCCCTCCTCCTGTTCTTGGTCTTCAAAACGTGCCCAGATTTGCAGGAGGGACTGTCCTGCCACCCTGTAGCAGTGTCAGGGCTGGTGTGCCTGTCCCCGAGGGGCTGGTGTAAGTGACCTGTTTCCAGGGCTGGTGTCCCTGTCCCCAAAGGCTGGTGACAGTGTCCAATTGCCATGACTGGTGTCTCTGTCCCTGAGGGTCTGATGGCAGTGCCCATTGCCAGGGCTGGTGTCCCTGTCCCCAAAGGCTGGTGTCCCTGTCCCTGAGGGGCTGGTGGCAGTGCCCTGTTTCCAGCGCTGGTGTCCCTGTCCCCGAGGGCTGATGTCCCTGTCCCCAAGGGGCTGGTGGCAGTGCCCTGTTTCCAGGGCTGGTGTCCCTGTCCCCAAGGGCTGGTGGCAGTGCCCTGTTTCCAGGGCTGGTGTCCCTGTCCCCGAGGGCTGGTGGCAGTGCCTGGAGCAGCCCCTGCCCTCGTGTCAGTGGCCCCACAGTGACAGTGGCTGTCCCCACAGGACTGCCCCCCGGGCTCGCAGGACTTCCGAGAGCTGCAGTGTGCCGAGTTCGACAACGTGCCCTTCCGAGGGAAGTACTACACCTGGAAAACCTACCGGGGAGGTGAGGCTGGGCCAGGCTTTGTCTTACTTTGGAAAGACAGTGGTGTCTGCCAGGGAAAAGCTGGAGCTTCCCATGGAATGGAGAATGTTAACCCTCTCTCTCTGAATTATTATAGTTTTGAAATTATGGGGCTTTCAGGCAGAGATATGGGAACAGGAATAACAGTTCTTTGCAAGGAATATTAAAAATGTAGTAGAACAAAAAAAACCCAAAGAAAGAAAGAAAGAAAAACACTGACAGAGTCAGACACCCTGTTGGTCAGGGTGCTGGTGTCAGACCAAGTAAGTTCTCCTGCAGTGAGAGATGAGGTTCTGTTGGAGCAATGATCCTATAGAGGACCTTTCCTCTGAATGTCCAGTGGTGGTGAGATGGATCCGGTGTTCCTCTGGGAATCCAGTGCAAACAGACTGTGCTGGTGTTCTGAGTCCCAGGTTTTATCCAGGTAGGAATGCTGGGCTCCTCCCCCTGGGTGGAGCATCTCCCAGTGGGATGATGTCATTTCATCAGCCCTGCAGTGAGCCTTGATGGCCCATGAACAGCAGAGATCCCCTGGAGGGAGGCTGGGTAGGGTTGTGGAGGAGATAAAGAACACTGTCCCACCTGGTTTTAACCTGGTCCCTCCACCCCGGGAGTTATGAGATAAAGAAAAACAAAAACACTTCTTCAATGTGTTCCAACAGATGGGAATAGAATACATCCTACATTGCAACCCAACACAGGTTTGCTCTCCCCCATGCTCTGCGGGGATGGGTCTCATGGTCCAAGGGGTCTGGGGACACCTGGTCAGGATTTCCACAGCTCTGGTTGCCCTCTCTGTGCTGCTGGGATGTGCTGCCTGCCCTCGGGTGACAGTGACAGTGGATCCCTTCAGAACCTGCTGTGCCCACATCCCGGGTCACCTCCCCCTGTGCAACCTGCACTGCTCTGCCACAACCAGTCCCAGCAGCTCTGGAGCTGTTCTCTCCTCCAGGCTGGTTCCTCAGCTGCTGGGGGAGCAGAGGAAGATGGACAAGAGAAGGGAGTGTCTGGTGCAGGATGAGGAGGAGACAGAGCAGGAAGGGAGAGTGTCCTGAGCAGGAGAAGGGATGGGATCCAGTGGATCCCCCAAAGAGCTGCACTTCCCTCTTCCCCAGGGTCAGCCCTGGGTCCTGCAGAAGGGTCTGGTGAGGAGAGGGGGCAGGAGGAGGCTCTGGGGCAGAAATCTCTTAATAATGAGGAGGAACAGCTCATCTCAGTGGAGTTAATGAACTGGACTGGGGAAATCCTTCCCAGCTGTGTAAACAAGCCCAGCTCCCAGCAGGGCTCCTGCAGCTGGAGCAGCTGTGCTGAGGCTGCAGGGGATGGATCAATAAAAATGTAATAAAATTGTGAGGCTGTAAAGTCACCTCAAGACCCCAGTGGATGCCAAGGTGGAGGACAACCCTGCAGGCTGGAGCTGCCCTGGCTCAGACCTCTCTCCTCCCCAGGCACTGCCCAGGGCTTGGCTGCCCAGCTGGACATCACCCCTGAGGTGTCCTCTGACCCTGATAGGGATTTTTGGCTTTTGTAAAGAGCCCCTTCCTCTCTCTCTCTCTCTCTCTCTCTCTCTCTCTGCTTCAGCTTCCTCTGCCATAAAATAAGTGTTGAAACCTCTCCCCTGGTGAGAGGCTGGGAGTGCTGACAGTGCCTGCTTTGAGGGATCTGGGAGCTTCATCTCCTCTCCCCACGTTGGCTGTGGGCAGTGGTCACATGGAGCACTTTCATTCTGTTTATTCAATGTCAAAGGGTGTCCCTGTTGTCCCCTGGGGTAGCCCAGGCAGGGACCATGGACTGGGGAAGGAAAGGAACTTCTTGCATAAGTCTGGGCTCTCTCTCAGAACTGGGGAGACCTGGTTTGTGTCCAAAGGGGGCTGGAAAAAAAAGACAGAGAATTTTAGCAAGGCCAGGAGTGCCAGGACCCAGGGAATGGCTTCCACTGCCAGAGGGCAGGGCTAGATGGGATTTTGGGAAGGAATTGTTGGCTGTGAGGGTGGGCAGGCCCTGGCACAGGGTGCCCAGAGCAGCTGTGGCTGCCTCTGGATCCCTGGCAGTGTCCAAGGCCAGGCTGGATGGGGTTTGGAGCAGCCTGAGACAGTGGAAGGTGTCCCTGCCATGGCTGGGGTGGCACTGGATGGGCTTTGAGGTCCCTTCCCACCCAACCCCCTCTGTGACTGGGTGATTTCAGCAGCACCAGGACCTTCATCCTCACATGCCTGGGGGGTTTTGTGATCCTCGGTGGCATTTGGGTGTCAGAGGCACATCCTGGGGGAGGTGGGGACGTCCCTTCCCCATGCCATAGATCCCACCCAGGGAACGGCCCCTCCTGTCCTGCCCTTGGTGCTGATGTTCTGTTCCCCATGTCCCCCCTGTGCCAGCAGACTCTGGGGTAGGATGAGGGCTGCTCCTCATCTCCTGAGCCCTCCAGCAGTGCCCAGAGGCCTCAGGCCTGCAGGGTGCCAGTCCCTCCCTCCCCCTGGCACCAGCAGCCCCCCAGGATCCCCTTTGCTGGCAGCCTCATCCCAGGGCACTCCTCCCTCCAGCTGGCAGGGAATCTGCTCCTCAGCTCCGTTTGGGGCACTTTGGGGGCCCCATCACCACCCTGAGCCCCTTCCCCTGCTCAGCCCATCCCCTGGGGCTTCCCAGGAGGGCGGGTGTTTTCGGGGGTGCCTCACTCCACATTCCTGTGGGGAATATCCTGCAGACCCCACAGGGAGAGCCCCACAAGTCTGGGGGAGGGGGGCACCAACCCTGCGGGGATTTGAAAGGGAAGAAGCTCCACAGCGGGCCCCTGAGCCTGGGCTGTGTGCGGGGCTGTTTTCCAGCGATCCCGGAGCCCAGAGCCCGCAGAGGAGCGCTGAGCTCAGCACTCCGCAGATACCTCCTGGAATGCGGCTTGAATTGTTTGTTTACTTTGCTTTGTTCGCTGCGCTCTTCATTTCGCTCTTTGGGCGATGCGGGAGTTCGGGGAGAGCGATGGGAGGAGCAGGAGCCTGCGGAAAACAGGAGATCGCTCGTCAGAAATTGTAATAAGGCTTAATTCCTCCTTGGGAGAGGGCAGGCAGGAGGAACAAAACATCCTCGGAGGCAGCAGCCAGCTGAAAATATTCTATTTTATTAGCTCTGTTAAACAGGCAAAGGAGCCACGGCAGGCCCCAAGTGAAGGGAGGGGGTCACAGTGTCCAGGATGGTCCTGGCTGGGGCTTTCACCCCTCTGGGACAGGAGCCCAGGAAGGGCTGGAGCTGTGTCAGGGCTTGGGATGGAGCTCAGGGAAAGGTTCTTCCCCCCGAGGCTGCTGGGGCACTGCCCAGGCTCCCCAGGGAATGGTCCCAGCCCCAAGGCTGCCAGAGCTGCAGGAGCCTTTGGACAACGCTCTCAGGGATGCTCAGGGTGGGATTGTTGGGGTGTCTGTGCAGGGACAGGGGCTGCACTGATGAGCCCTGTGGGTTCCTTCCTTCTGAGGATATTCTGGGATTCCATAATTATATTTATCAACATTCCCTGGGCCAGCTCAGAGGTCCCACTGGTTCCATGGAAGTCGCTCTCCTCCCATCTCCAGGAGTTCCTGGCACCTTGTGCTGGTTCAGAGGATCTTGCTGTGCTCAGTGCTGCTGTTGTGGGGACACAGCTGTCACTGGAGCCTCCTGAACAAGGACAAGGTCATGTTGCTGAGTGTCAGGGACACTGCAGTCCCAGCAGATGCTGGGCAGGGGTTCCAGTCCCTTTCCCCTGGAGGGTGGGATGGTGCCCTGGCTGCTGAGGGCAAATCCTGCCTGGAAGTTGTCCGCAGGAGGGTGTGGGGACTGTTCCAGAGCTCAGGTGGCCCAGCCAGCTCGTGGAGCAGTCAGGACAGGGGTACCAATGCAGGGTCACCTCTCTCTCCCTCCTTCACTCTTCCTCTCCCTGTTCCTCTTCCGTGGGAGTTTTAAGGGCAGGAATCCCATGTGAAGGCCTGTCCCAAGTGGGCAGTGAGGAGATCCAGCAGGGATTCATCCCTTATGCCTTTTGGAGCTGCCTAAAGACAGAGGCCGGGCAAAATTAAGAGAATAAAAAGCAGATTATTTATATTTATTGAAGGGCCTTCAGGTACATTTGGGGCAGATGAAGCCCCCAGGGCCTTCACCCAAAATGGACAATGGGTCTCAGGTTTTCACTCTTTTAAAAGTTTGGTCCATTTGCATATTGGGGGTTCATCTTCCAATTTCAGCTTCAGGTAATGAAGCCATTTACCCCTAATTTGCCACTCTCCCCTCCCCACCCAAACTCATTTTTTACATTTCTCAGGGCCTGAGGCAGTGAGGTGTCCTTGATTCCCAGGCCTGGAGGGGAATTGTTGTGTCTGACCAAAATGGGGAAGCAGCAGCTCGCACTGTGTGTGGAGTTTAGAGTTCTACACTAAAGAACTGCAGGATTACAAATAGATGAAAATATAAAAGTTAAAATCCTAAAGCACCATCCCACATGGAGCAGTGAGACCACAGGACCTGAGCCCTGGACCCCAGGGGCAGCCCCTGCTCTCAGTGGTGGCTGCTGAGCTCACTCTGCTCAGCAGCTGCTTCCCAGAGCTTCTCCAGGGGCTTGCCCAGGCATCCTGCTCCACAAAACACCCCCAAGCTGCTGAATTCCCCTCTCGTGTCTCCTCCTGTTCCTCCCTCTCCCAGCTTTGCTCTCTCTTCCCCCCAGCTGCACTCCCAGGCACAGCTGGGCCCCCCTCCCCTCCCCTCCCTCTGCCCCTTTGATGTTCCGGATTGAGTTTCAGCTTTGCACATTCCCATTCCTCCATCCAAGGTGCTCCCCAGCCCTGGCACAGGGATCAGGGCTGTGGGTGGTGCCTGCAGGAGGGAACTGCCACAGCTCAGGCACCTCTGCCAGGGTCCTGCTGCCTCTCCTGGGATGCTCAGTAAAGGCAGAAAACGCCACAAGCCACACCAGGATGTGATAAAACCAGTGGCAGGAGCCTGGAAATGCTCAGCTGGACCCACATCCTGCTCCCAGACACTTTATCTGGATATCCAGGTGCTGCTCCTGCTCCTTTGCTGCTTTGGCAAAGGTTGTTGGACAATATAGGAAATACAGAGACTTCAGCTGTAATTTGAAGATGCTTCTCCTTCATCCTCACACTGCCATTGTCACCTTTGCTGGGAAGGATTCAGTATCACCATGCTCAGACAGAAAGGAATGGTTTTTCTCTGGCCCAGTAACTTGGTTATTCTGCTCTGGCAGCTGAAAAAGGAAAGGAGCTCTTACCTTGGAAAGGTAACTCAGGAAAGGTAACTGCTGCCTCAGTTTCTCTGTAGGTAAAGTGGGCAGAAGGGTTTTACAACTTGTGAAGTGCCAGGAGTGACCCAGATAAGAGCAAATCCCTCTGTTTCCTTCCCTGTCACACCCAGCCCACGTCCGCAGGCTGTGCAGGAGGGACAGTGTTCCCCCGGGGGTCTGTGCCCAGCTCCAGGGCCTGGCTCCCTCCTCCAGGGACATCCTCCTGGTTTTCCACACCTTTTCTCTGCTTTGGCTCCTTCCCCAGGGGGTGTCAAGGCCTGTTCCCTCAACTGCCTGGCCGAGGGCTTCAACTTCTACACGGAGCGGGCGGCGGCCGTGGTGGACGGGACCCCCTGCAGGCAGGACAGCAACGACATCTGTGTCAACGGGGAGTGCAAGGTGGGACACCTCGGGGGGCAGGGACACACCTCGGGGGGCAGGGACACACCCCGGGCAGGGGGACAGGGGCAGACACCCAGGGGGGACAAGGGCAGACACCCAGGGGGGACAAGGGCAGACACCCAGGGGGGACAAGGAGAGACCCCCAGGGGGGACAAGGAGAGATCCCTGGGCAGGCCAGCGCTGCCCTCAAGCTGCTCACACAGACATGGGATGGGTGGAGGGTTAAGAGAGCTGGGGGTGTTCACCTGGAGAGGAGAAGGTTCCAGAGCCCCTTCCAGCCCTTAAAGGGGCTCCAGGAGAACTGGAGAGGGACTGGGGACAAGGAATGGAGGGACAGGACGCAGGGAATGGGTTCCAATGCCAGAGGGCAGGGCTGGATGCGAGTTTGGGGAGGAATTGTTCCATATGAGGGTGGGCAGGCCCTGGCACAGGGTGCCCAGAGCAGCTGTGGCTGCCCCTGGATCCCTGGCAGTGTCTGAGGCCAGGTTGGACATTGGGGCTTGGAGCAGCCTGGGACAGTGGAAGGTGTCCCTGCCCATGGCAGGAGGTGAAATGACAGGATCTTAAAGGTCCTTTTCAACCCAAACCATTCTGGTATCCTGTGATTTCTCTGCCTGGACACCCAGTGAGAGGAGGAACATTCCCACCCTGGGCTTGTGCCAATCCCCTCTCCAGGCACTCCCTGCCTGTGGATCTCTGCACTCTCAGCCTGTTCAGCCCAGGCCCCTTTGATGTTTCCCTTGCAGTGGGATCTGGGGGGAGCTGTAGAAGTTAATTATAAGAAAGCCCAGTGGGAATGGCCAGCAGGCAGGCAGGCAGACAGACAGACAGACAGAGTGTCTGTCTGTCTCCCTTCCTGTGTCTCTGGGATCTGTTTGTCTCCATGGGGCTGAAGACTCTGTGGAACAAAGGGGGATTGCACCCGAGGGGGGCACAGCTGTGCTGGTGACCCTTGTGCCACCCCACGGGCAGTGACAGAAGGACAGAGGCCACAAGGACACAAGTGAGCTGCAAGGACAGGGTTTCCCTTGGGCTCCACACAGGCATCTCAACCTGTGCTTTGTCCCAGGACTCTGCCTGCACCCTCCCAGCTTTGCAGAGACTCCCAGCAGAGGGGTGGCAGAGGTGACACTGCTGAGGTGTCCAGGGCAGTGAGGGGCCCTGGGCTCTGCAGGGCAGCTGTGGGGATGATCCCCAGGGCACTGAGGGGTCCTGGGCTCTGCAGGGCAGGTGAGGGGATGATCCCCAGGGCAGTGAGGGGCTCTGCAGGGCAGCTGTGGGGATGATCCCCAGGGCAGTGAGGGGTCCTGGGCTCTGCAGGGCAGGTGAGGGGATGATCCCCAGGGCAGTGAGGGGCTCTGCAGGGCAGCTGTGGGGATGGTCCCCAGGGCACTGAGGGGTCCTGGGCTCTGCAGGGCAGGTGAGGGGATGATCCCCAGGGCACTGAGGGGTCCTGGGCTCTGCAGGGCAGCTGTGGGGATGGTCCCCAGGGCACTGAGGGGCTCTGCAGGGCAGCTGTGGGGATGGTCCCCAGGGCAGTGAGGGGCCCTGTAGGGCAGCTGTGGGGAGGGCAGGGCCCCTCCAGGCTCCCTCATTCCTGTTGCTCCCTCCCTCAGCACGTGGGCTGTGACCGGGTGCTGGGCTCCGACTCCAAGGAGGACAAGTGCCGGGTGTGTGGGGGAGATGGCAGCTCCTGCGAGACCATCGAGGGCGTCTTCAACCACTCCCTGCCCGAGGGAGGTAGGGAACACACAGCCTGATCACCCTCAATCTCCCTCCTCCACCTCACCAGGCCCTGGGGATGGGCAGGGATTATCCCAGAGCAGCATCCCGAGGGGCAGGACCAGGCCAGGAGGCAGCAAATCCCTCCTGCCCACCAGCCAAGCTGTGCCCTGGCCTCCACTGGAGCCCAAATCTCTGACACTGAGCTCTGAGCTCCTCCCTGCTCCCCAGCCCACATTGCCACAGAGCCAGGGTTGGTCCCAGCTCCAGAGCACATTCCCAGTACAGCCAGTCCGTCACAGTGCACACTCACTCCATCTTGGTGCCCAAAATGCTTTTTCCATCATTTCCCCATGAATAAGGGGTTGGCTCTCACTCCATCCAGCCCAGGGCAGCCCTGGCTCTGGGATTGGAGGCTGAGCATTCCCCCCAGCAGCCCCTGGTTGTCCCACAGGGTACGAGGAGGTGATCCAGATCCCCAAGGGCTCCGTGCACATCGACATCCGGGAGCTGAACCTCTCCATCAACTACCTGGGTGAGACAGGGCTGGGGGTCTGAAATCCCAGCCAGGCCCTGCCATTCCCCTGGGATTCACAGGGGCTGGGAAAGGCCTGGCAAGGAGAACTTCCCACTGCAGCTGGGAATGGGGTGGGGGAATCCCAGGCTGGGATTTGGGGCAGGGGGAGGCAGCAGGGCAGTGTATCCCAGGCCAGCTGTGTGTCCCCAGTGTCCCTGTCCCGTGTTAGCACCACAACCCTGAGCAAACGCCACATCCCGCAGTTCCTGGCACTGCCTGTGGCTCCCTGGCATTCCCCCTCTGCCATCCTGGGGATAAAAAACGCTCCCTTTTCCCTTGGGCTTGGTTTTCCAGCCTTGCTCAGTGCCGCTTTCACAATGAGGATTTTCTTTCCTCTTTTTTCCTCCCTGTCCTCTGAGTGATGCAGGACAGGGTGCTCACCCTGGCTCACTGCCGGGTGCCTGCAGGAGCAGGACCAGCAGGATTCTGCTGGCAGCATCCCTCCCATCCAGCTCCCTTTGCTGGGCTCAGAGGTGCCCCCATCCCTCCCTGCCCACTGCCTGGGGACTCCTCGTGTCCGGATTTCTGCACTCTGAGGGTGCGCTGCCCCCAGGCTCTGCCACTCTGGGATCCCTCCTGTCATCTCAGACAGAGGGAGCATCCGTCCATCCATCCATCCATCCATCCATCCATCCATCCATCCATCCATCCATCCATCCATCCATCCATCCATCCATCCATCCATCCATCCATCCATCCATCCATCCATCCATCCATCCATCCATCCATCCCCAGCGCCGGGATCCTCCCTGTCCCGAGGGCGGCGGTGCCGGAGCCGCTCCCGCAGTGTCGGGGAGCGGAGGGGAAGGAGCGAGCGGTCCGATCCCCCCCTAGCGACTCTCCCGGGCAACCACAGCCCAGCTCCGGGCCCCGGGAGCTCCGGCAGCTCCAGGAGCTCCAGCAGCCCCGGCCCGGTTTGCACAGCTGGGTTTGAGCCTGGCTTCGTGGCCGCAGCTCGCCCCCAGCCCAGCTGAGCTCCCCGCGCCCACAGGGCACCGTGGGGACATCGGTCCCACCCTGCTGGCGGCTCTGTGTGACCCTGAGCCATCCCCCTCCCTGTGGGACGAGGTTGATACCAATTCCCTGAGCCACCCCTCTCCCTGTGGCCCAAGGCTGATGCCATTTCCCTGAGCCACCCCTCTCCCTGTGGCCCAAGGCTGATGCCATTTCCCTGAGCCACCCCTCTCCCTTTGGCCCAAGGCTGATGCCATTTCCCTGAGCCACCCCTCTCCCTGTGGCCCAAGGCTGATGCTATTTCCCTTCTGTCCTGGCGATGCTCTGAGCCGGGCAGGTGAGGAGCACCTGGCTGAAGTCGGCCCAGGTGTTTCCAGCCCCGGTGCTGAGCTCCCTGCCCTGCCCTGGCAGCGCTGCGAGGGGAGAGTGGTGAATATTTCATCAACGGGAGACTGTCCATCGATCCCCCCCGGCGCTTCGACATCGCCGGCACCACCTTCCACTACAGGAGGTCCCCGGAGGAGCCCGAGTCCCTGGAGGCTTTGGGACCCACCAACGTCACCCTCTTTGTCATGGTTGGTAACTTCACACCCCTCCCTGCGTGGTTCTAGTTGGGATAGAGGGACTTGCCGTGGCTGTGTGGGGATTGGAGGTGATCAGCCCCTGGTGTGGCTGCTGGGAGTAAAGGGACACAGACCAGAGGTGAATTGGGCTAAATTCACACAATCACAGAATGAATTAGGTGGGAAAAGCCCTTTGAAACCAATCTGAGTCCAACCTGTGCCCTGACATTGCCTTGTCAGCCAGACCATGGCACTGAGTGCCACACCCAGTCTTTGAGAGGGTCACTCCAGGAGGGACAGGGGCCCACAGTCCCTGCCTTAGGAGGCCAGTGCTTTATCCACCTTCCTATCAGACCTTCCTCCCTAATTCCCAGGTCTCCTGCCTTAATCTGTCAGGTTTTGGGATGATTCCATCCTTAAGTGCCTGAGAGCTCATTCTCTAATCCAGCACCACTGTCACCACTGGTGGCTCCCCTGCCAGTCCTGGGAGGGGCTGGGAAGGGGCCAGGGGAGGATTCCAGCTGCCCTGGATGTTAGAGGTGCTGTGGGATGTCACCTGGGTGGTCACTGTGGTGGCACTGATGTCCCAGAGGTGCCTTTCCTGCAGGTGCTTGTCAGATTATACATTTTTTTGACTCAGAGATGGGGCAACTGACAGATGTTTTAAAAAATTTTACTCTATTTTTAGTTTCATGTGAAGGGTGAGACAACACAGATGTTACAATTCACACTATTACAATTAGAAGTCAAACTATTCCCTAATTACAATCCATTATAAGCGTTTCTTGGCCTATTAGCTTTTGCCATGCAATGCTGTTAATGCCTTAAAGCAAATCATCTAAAATCACCTCTGGTGGGTGATTTTTGGCTCTCTACAAATCTGATTCCCGCAGGTGCTGGTGCGGACGGAGCCACAGGGGATCCGCTACAAGTTCAACGCTCCCGTGGGCAGGGATGGCTCCAGCCAGTACTCCTGGCACTACACCCCATGGACCAAGTGCTCCGTGCTGTGTGCAGGGGGTGAGCTTTGGGGCTGGGCTGGTTTGGGGGGACATGTGGGACTCCCCCTGTGCTGTGTCTGGGCCTCTGGTGGGCTCTGAGGAGCTCTGGGGTCTCCCCACGGCCCCACCCCGCTCTCAGCCATGTGAGAGTTGTGTCAGGCAGTGCCAGGGCAAAGAACCTGGGTGCCAACTTCAGCTGGGCCACAGGTGTGGGTGGGAGGGCCTTAAAGATCAGTTTTTTCTACTCCCTACCATAGACAGGGACACCTTCCACTATCCCAGGGTGTTCCAAGCCCCAATGTCCAGCCTGGCCTTGGACATTTCCAGGGATCCAGGGGCAGCCACAGCTGCTCTGGGCACCCTGTGCCAGGGCCTCCCCACCCTCATATGGAACAATTCCTGCCCAATATCCCATCCATCCTGGCCCTCTGGCAGTGGAAGCCATTCCCTGTGTCCTGTCCCTCTCCACCCCTTTTTAAACCCATTTACTCTTGCAGTGCATGCAATCATAAAATAGCTTTAGGTTGGGATGGACCTTAAACTCATTCAGTGCCACCCCCTGCCATGGGCAGAGACACCTTCCACTGTCTCAGGGTGTTCCAAGCCCTGTCCAGCCTGGCTTTGGACACTGCCAGGGATGGAGCAAGGACAGGTTGGCTGATCACAACAGCCCCTGTGGCCTCAGATCTACAGTCTGTGAACTGAAGCACTCCTGGTGCTGCCCTGAATCCTTGGGCTGGTTTCCATGGGGATTGACACACAGGTTTGGGCCATGTCTCAGGACTTTGGAGAGCCTGGCTGGGAGGGGCTGAGCTGGTGTTCAGAAGGGAATGGCCCAATAATTTTCCGTTTAAAGCTCAGGACTTGTCTTCCATGCCAGACATTGATCAGGTGTTGTCCTTCCTTGTTCCTGTTATTCCCCAAGTGCTGCCCAGAAAGGCCAGGGTTGGAACAGGTTCATTTGAGCATCAGATCCCCTGGCTAATGAGCTCTAGAATCCCACAATCCTTGAGGCTGGAAAACCCTCCAGGGCCATTGAGGCCAACCGGTGCCTGATCCCCACTTTGTCACCCAGAGTGCCACATCCAGGCATTGACACCACCATTCCACACCATCCATTTTTTCTGGAGATGTCAGAGAAGCCCTTGGTTATGAATGGAGGAATAAATTCAGGCTCCATGTGCAGGGACAAGTGGCTGCTGTGTCACATTGCCCTGTGGGAGCAGAGCTGTGGGGCTGGCACCCGCAGCCTGGCCCTGCTCCACCCTCAGCCTCCTCCTCCCTTTGCCCCTTCCCTCTTTTCCCTGGGCAGGCAGCCAGATCCAGTCTGTGGTGTGCAGGAAGCTCTCTGATGGCTCAACCGTCCCCAACCATTTCTGCAGCGCTGACACCAAAGTGCCCGAGCGGCAGAGGAGCTGCAACACCGAGCCCTGTCCCCCGGCGTGAGTACCTGGGCAGGGAGCCAGGGGGAAAACCAGGCTGGAGGAGAGTGAAATTCCTCCCTGGCTGCCATTCCTGAGTCACAGCCCACACTGGTGACTCTGCCTGGCTGGAGCAGCTGTTGGGGAATGGGGTTTCTCCTCTGTCCCAGATATTCAGTGAGTCCCTCAGGAACTGTCCCAGCTTCTCTCCTGGAGGGGAAGGGCAGATGTGTAGGAACTCTGTGGTTCAGCCACAACTGGGAGGCTGTGGCTGGAGAAGGACCAGGGCTGTGTGCAGGAGTGTGGGGACAAGCCAGCCCAGCGTGCCCCTCCAAGCTCTGCTGTTGACCCATCTCCAGCTGGGCCATTGGGAACTGGTCCGAGTGCAGCCGGAGCTGCAACGAGGGCGTCCGGACCCGCAGTGTCTTCTGCAAGAGGAAGATTTCTGCCAGCGAGGAGAAAACCCTGGATGATGCCTCCTGCTCCCAGCCACGGCCAAAGATGCTGGAGCCCTGCAACAACCAAACGTGTCCTCCGGAGTGGGTGGCCCTGGACTGGTCGGAGGTGAGTGCCAAAGGAGGGACACAGAGCTGGGGAAGGCTCTGAGGATCACCTGAGGGCACTTGGCTCGTTCAGCTGGAGCAGAGGAGACTGAGGGGAGGCTCCTCGGGGGCTGCAGCTCCTCCCGAGGGGAGGCGGAGGGGCAGGGGCTGAGCTCTGCTCTGGGACAGGGACAGGAGCCCAGGAAGGGCTGGAGCTGTGACACGGCTTGGGATGGAGCTCAGGGAAAGGTTCTTCCCCCCGAGGCTGCTGGGGCACTGCCCAGGCTCCCCAGGGAATGGTCCCAGCCCCAAGGCTGCCAGAGCTGCAGGAGCGTTTGGACAACGCTCTCAGGGATGCTCAGGGTGGGATTGTTGGGGTGTCTGTGCAAAGCCAGGGGTTGGATCAATGATCCCTGTGGGATTTAGCTCAGGATATTCTGATTCTGTGATCGACATCATCCCTCATGTCTCCGAGGGCGCTGTAGGAGGACAGTGCCAATCACCAGTGATGGCCATGGAGAGCAGTGTGGGAATGTTGTAGCTCAGGAGCCAGGAAAGGTGGGAGCAGCACGGGGGAGCCCGAGCTGTTGTGTCCCCTCCTTGCCCTGACCATGTCCCCATGTCCCCTGTCCCTGCAGTGCACCCCAAGCTGCGGGCCCGGCTTCCGCCACCGCATCGTCCTGTGCAAGAGCGGCGACCACAGCGTGACCCTGCCCACGTCCCAGTGCCACGAGGCCGCCAAGCCCCCCACCAGCATGAGGTGCAACCTGCGGCGCTGCCCCCCACCCCGCTGGGTCACCGGCGAGTGGGGAGAGGTAGGGACAGCCCCACCCACGGAGGGACTGCAGGACGAGCCTCCCCAGCCCTTCAAACCCTGCTGTGCAGGAGGCTTTTAGTGTGTGGCCACCACAACCATCCAGCAGGACCCCATGGCAGTGTTCTTTGCCCCCTTTTTGGCTCAGTTGTGATGCTGACCCAAGGGCAGACCTGACCTTGGGGGTGTCCCAGGCCCCCACAGAAGTCATTGAAGGGTTGCCATGATGGGGGTCAGCAGAGGTGGGCTGACCCTACTGCCAAGCAGGGCCACTGCTGATCCCCCCCAGAGCCCAGTGGGGTGGCCCTGACAATCCTCCCTGCCCTCCAACAGCCCTTGAGCTGCAGGGTGACATCAGAGTACAGGAGGCCTGGGAAAGACCAGTGATTTATTGGTGGGTGAGGGATCCTCCCTGAGCCCTGGAAAATCAAACCAAGCTTTTTTGGGATGCAGGGCCACAGCACTCAGTCATGCCAGGGAATCCTGGCTGGGGAGGGAAGGGACAACCACCTCCAGCACCCTTAGCACCCCTACCCCCACCTGTGCCCACTGCTGTGATGTTCCTAAAGCCATGGTGGCCACGGCAGCTCCCCCTGTGCTGTCCCCACAGTGCTCTGCCCAGTGTGGCCTCGGGCAGCAGAGAAGATCCGTCCAGTGCCTGGCTCACACCGGGCAGCCGTCCATGGACTGTGTGGAGGCCCTGCAGCCCCCGGGGATGCAGCAGTGCGAGACCAAGTGCGAGTCGGGGCCCACGGACAACCCTGAAGGTGAGGGGTCTCCAAAGAGGGGACACGTGTCCCGCTGGGGACAGGGACAGTGGAGCCAGCACAGCACCAGTTGAGCTCTGGGGTGGGGAAACCCCATCCATGGAAGTGTCCAAGGCCAGGTTGGACACTGGGGCTTGGAGCAACCAAAACAGTGGGAGGTGTCCCTGCCCATGGCAGGGGTGGCACTGGATGGGCTTTAATGTCCCTTCCCACCCAAATCACTCTGAAATGTGCTCATTCTATGGCGCTGGTCCCCTCTGGTCCCAACCTGGTGTGCCTTGACCCCGAGAAATGAAGGAACTACACCTTGAAAAATGCAGGAGCTGCACTTAGGCCAAGAGGGGTTTTAATTAGTGAGGTGCTCAGCAGCTTCTTCATCACAGCTGCATCTTTCAGCTTCCTGGCAAACCCCCCACAGGATCTCCTGAGCCCGGCCATGACCCTGCTCCCCTCTCTGTGTCCCCTGCAGAGTGCAAGGATGTGAACAAGGTGGCCTACTGCCCGCTCGTCCTCAAGTTCAAGTTCTGCAGCCGGACCTACTTCCGACAGATGTGCTGTAAAACCTGCCAGGGCCACTAGGACACAGCGGGACACAGCGGGACCCCCGTGGCAAAACTGGAAGGCCAAAACTCCGCCCGAGGGCCGCCGGGCCGGGCCCTCCCTGCCCGCCCTGGGAATCTCCCCCGGCTCCCACAGACTCCGGCCACGCTTCCAGCGGGAGCCAAACCATCCCCCAGACCCGTCCCCCACAGATCCCCCTGGCCCCTGAGCTTCACCATGGCAGGTTCCCAGTTAAACCACTGCAGCCCCAGCTGGATGAGCGCTGGGAGAGGGGGGAGCTGGGCAGAGCAGGGACTTTACTTGAAATTCTGATGTTGTTATTTATTAGTAGCGGAGCCAGGTCCCACAGGTGTCACCGAGGGAGGCGGCACCCCTGGCCCAGCTCCTGCCTCATCCTGCTCCGTGTCCCCAGGGCACCATCAGGGGGCTGCTGCCCTTCCCTCGGGATCCCAGGGGACACAGGGAGGAGGGTTCAGGTGCCTCGGGGGACCAGCGTGGCTTGTGGCTCCTGGGCAGTGGATGAAGAGGAGCCGCTGTGGGGACTGGGGCTGGAGCAGGGATTTTGTCTCCTTGGTTTGCACCCTGTCACCTGGGGACTGGCAGCAGTGGACAGGGAGCAGGTCACCCCGTGGGCAGAGGGTGACACCAGTTTAACTGGGAGAGGGGGTTCTCCAAACTCCTGTAGAGACCAACTTGGACTGGGGTGTTCCCCTATCAGTCCCTGACGCCCTTGTCACTTTTAGGACCAGTTTTTCTCCCTTAGAGCACGAGCTGAGGTGGGGGCAGAGATGTGCTCGAGGTTGCAGTCACTCCATGGGCATCGAGGCTGTGCCAGGCTCAGGGAGCAAAGCAGAGGAGGACACAGGACATGAACACTCCTGTCACAGTGTCCCTGCCCAGAGATCCCCTCAGCCTCTGCAGCAGCCTCACTTCCAAAGGTGCTTGACTTCCAAAGGTGCTTTGCCTCCAAAAGGTGCTTTGCCTCCAAAGGCAGCCTGGCCACGCGTGGCTGTGGCCTCGAGGTGCCAGTCCCAGTGCCACCCACTCCTCTGCCCACAGGAGGCCTCCAGTGATGGGAAAAGAGCAGGCTTGAAATTCCTCCTTTGGTCACCTCGTGGCCAAACCTGGGCTAATCTCTCCACGGGCAGCCTGTGGAGGAGACCTGACTTCAACTCTCCAAAGCATGTGCCTTTCGTTAGCATTGTAATTGTTGTTATTATGATTATTTTCAGGCCTTTCCACATCACAGCGATGGGAAACCTTTGTCCAAAGCCGTGTTTTGTTCCCTTGGGGCCATCCCCACGGTGCAGGGAGGGGACAGCCCCCTTCCCCCAGAGCAGAGCCCCCGTGTGTTCCTCTCCCAGCTGTGTTTTTGTGTCCACCTGCTCCTCAGCCGATCGCAGCTTCTCTGGTGCTCAGCAAACCTCGTTTCTCTTCCTTCCTGGTGCCATGCTCCGTTCTGACGTTTTTTGGGTGAGGGGAGGGGGTGTTTTCACCATTTTTATATCGATATATATCTACTGACCAATGTTTAACATACTAACTCTGAGGAGGAGCGACGTAACGGCATGAATTATAATAAAGGAGTAGCTACGATCCCGGGCACAGCTTCTGCTCCCACTTGTGTTCCTCGAGCCCGGGGTTGGGTTTGGGCACCCACAGCACCACAGCCCACCCCAAAGGAGGGGTTTGGAAGCAGGGGAAGGTTTTCCCTGGGGACCAGAGCAGGTTGGAGAGGTGGGGGATTGACCCAGAGCTGCTTTAGGACATGGAGGAACAATTTCCCCCATGGCACAGAGAGCTCCCCATGTTGGTGATGCTGGGCTGGGCCAGCAGGGGAGGGGGGATCCTGCCCCACTCAGGTGAGACCCCACCTGCAGAGCTGCCCCAGCCCTGGGGAACAACATCAGGAGGACGTGGAGCTGCTGGAGCCAGTCCAGAGGAGGCCACAGAGCTGCTCCAGGGGCTGCAGCCCCTCTGCTCTGGGGACAGGCTGGGAGAGCTGGGGGTGTTCACCTGGAGAAGAGAAGGCTCCAGGGAGAGCTCAGAGCCCCTTGCAGGGCCTAAAGGGGCTCCAGGAGAGCTGGAGGGGGACTGGGGACAAGGGATGGAGGGACAGACACAGGGAATGGCTTCCAGAGGGCAGGGCCAGATGGGATATTGGGAAGGAATTGTTGGCTGTGAGGATGGGGAGGCCCTGGCACAGGGTGCCCAGAGCAGCTGTGGCTGCCCCTGGATCCCTGGAAATGTCCAAAGCCAGGATGGGCTTGGAGCAGCCGGGGACACTGGAAGGAGTCCCTGGCTGTGGCAGGGGGTGGATTGAGAGGATCTTTAAGGTCCCTTCCAACCCAAATCACCCTGTAACTCTGCAGGGGACAGTGGGGACAGGGTGGCCAAGAACAGTCTCAGGCCTCATCTTCCTGCAGCAACCCCACTCTTCTCTGCACCTCAAGTGGAGCCTCTTTTATTTAAAAGACCCGGGGGGGGAAAAATAAAAAAGCAATAACCAAGAGCATCTTACTCCTGAAACCACATCCAAGCACTGTGTGACCACCTCTGCACAGGAAACATCCGACTGTCACCACAGGGTGAGGGGAAAGGTCACCAAGGCTCTGAGCATCCCTGCCAGGCTCTGTCCAGCATCCTCTCCCTCACCCAGCTCAGGGATACCCATCACCAGCAGAGGTGGGGACACCCTGGGCAGGGCCACCCCATGTCCCCGGGCAGCAAAGCCGCCATCCTCCCCACCCCCAAGAAGGGTGTAGATGAGGAAGTGGTGGGAGGGAAGAAACTGTCACAATTAGTTACTGCAGAGGCAAAACACGAGTGCTCAGGGATGGCCCCGGGCCACCGGTGACAAGAGCTCCGAGCGCCCCAGCCTGGGGAGGGACACAGGGACAGCATGGTGAGTGCCAGCAGGGCCCTCCTGGGGACCCACCCTGCTCCCCTCGGGCCACCCTGGGTGTCACCTCCTACTCCTGCCACCTCAGGGCCACCTCAGCCCTGCCCTCCTCTGCACCCAGCCTGGTCCCTTGTTACTTTGGGAGGTGCCAGGGGCCTGTCCCCCATCCCTCCTGCAGAGGGGACAGTGTTCCTCAGCTTGGGACAGGGCTGGCTGAGGCACTGGGATGGGTGTGGGGTGCTGGGGCTGGTGTCCCCCAGGACAGGGTGGGGCCAGGGGATGGGGATGGCTCTGTGCTGACACAGAGAGGTTTGGATTTTGCTGTGGCTGCTGTGGTACCCAGGGGACAAATTTGTGTTCCCACTGGTGCTGCTGGTCCCAGCACTAGTGGTGCTGGTGGGGCAGAGGGGTGGCAGCCACAAGGCCCAGGCCAGGAGGGACCCTCTGGGTGCTGGTGCCCATGGTCAGGCCTTGCAGGGGACAGGGCCTGCAGGGAGGGCTGCTGCCACTTTTGGAAGTTGCTCTGGAGGCAGAAGAGGAAGATGAAAGCTCTCAAAATTAGGAAGATGTTCAGACATGGAATGAAGAGCTGCCCCAGCTCTTAGCTCTGCTTCCTGTGTCCCTTGGGGTGATGCTGGCTGTCCCCAGCTATTTCCACCCAGACAGGAAGGGGACAGTGGGCCAGGGTGCAAATGTACCTCCTGACACCCACACTTGTGGCTGTCACCTCCAAGAGGCTGCTCAGATGCTGTCCCCGAAGACACTTACATTGTCCCCTCTTTGCCACATGAAGCTGTTCTGTGGCTGGAAGAGAAAAGGACTCTGCAGCCGTGCCCCTGACCCTGCCAGGCCCAGCTCCAGGGTCAGCTCTATTCCCAGCTCCTGCCTGTGACAGGGATGTGACAAACACGCTGCTCCACTCGAGGCTCCCGGTGGTTTTAAGGGGTTGGTGCCTCCAGGCTTGGCCTATCTCAACCCCAAAGGTGCCGCCTTGGGCTGCATCCACTCCTTGCTCGGAGCTGGTTGGTTTTTTTTGTGGTTTAGACCACAAAAGCTTTGAAGAAAACACGATATTTTGTAAGTGCTGGCATAGGCTGCTCCCCTTCCTGCCCAGAGATCCTGTTAGAGTGTCAGGAGCATGCACAGGGTGGGGACACTCCCTGTCCCACAGCTGGGAGTGCTGAGGGGCTCCTCAGGTGTCACTTGCCACCTTGGGAGCAAAGTCCCTCATGCACAGGGGCTGCAAAGGGCACCTGGGAGGTGGAGAGGGGACAAAAGCTTCTCCCTGCTTGGCATGAGGATGGAATGGCTTGGGCCCAGTGTCCTTCTCTGGGCAGCTTTGGCCTGGGACAGAGGAGGGGATTGGACACAGGGGACTGGACAGAGCAGGGAAAGGAGAGTCTACTACCCCAAACCTCTGGAAGCAAATTAACTTCTGTTTCCAGTCCCCACAGGGATGTCACCTGCAGCCCCATCCCATGGGAGCTCTCTGGGCACCGGGCTGGGGCAATACCAGGGCTTGAAGGAATCCTAATTCCTCTTCATCCTGCTTTTACTTTGATTTTACCTGAATTTTTAGTGAGCCCTGGTCCTGCAAACCCCCCGTGACACGCTCAGGGAAGCCAGGCAGGAACAGCCAGGGCTCTGCAGATCTCCAGGACAAAGCCTTCATTTAGCACCTGTGAGCTGGTGTTTTCCTTCAGCTGGGCTGCACCAGGTGCCCCAGCAGAGCCAGGAAAGCCCCTGAGCTGGCCCAGAGGAAGAGGTGAAGACACCCTCACCACTGACAGCTCTGAGCAATCATGTGACTGAAGGACAATCTCTGGGTGTCAATCACAAACTTAGAGCTCTCACCGCAGGAAATGCTCCTTTTGCCTTAATTTGGCCTCGATCAGCAGCCTGGGGTGCCTGTGCCAGCAGGTTTGGGGGGATGGGGACAGGGCACAGAGGAGTTTGGCTGCTGGTGGGCTTTTCCCACTGTTCTCCCCCTGAAGCCCAGGCTTTGGGGTGAAGCTGGGCAGCTCCTGGGGTCCCTGGCAGCTCCCTGAGTGACACCACAGTGACCTGGGGAGGATGGCTGAGCCTGCCTGTGCTTATCCAGCTGGAATTCCTAGGGGATATTAGGATGAAGGCAAGAAAAAGGCCCAGGAGGAAGAGGGGAAGCTCCCTGGGTGATTTCAGGCTGTGTGAGCAGCCCTGGGCTCCCTGAGCTGACTCAGCTCTGTGCAAAAAGGTGGTGGGACAACACAGCCAAAAACCCATTCAGCAGCTCCGTGGGCTTGACTTGCACTTGGGGTTTGGAGAGGGGGCACAGGGGATGTTTGGGGTTGCAGAGCTCAGTGAGGAGGAAGGTGAGCAGGGGAGCAGCAGATGATTGTGACAGACACCCCAGGGTGGCTGTGGGGGGCTGGGGACACCCAGAGAAAATCAGAGGCTGCCAGGAGCCTGTGAAGGTGTCAGGACACAGAGCCCTGAAATCTTGAGAACCTGCAGGAAAATCAAGCAAAAGGGGAAGAGAAGAAGAAAAGGGAAATGGAAAGAGGCCGAGGCTGATGGGGGAGAAGTGAAATCGGTGACAGGAGCACGGGGGGTGAAAGAGGAACCACGGGCATGGGGAAAGAGGGGCCACAGACCAGTCCCCTCCTGGGCACTGTGCCGGGGGCCACACGGCCCCCACAGCTGTGCCCAGCTTGTCTGTGGGGACATCGAGGGCAAGGGGAGCCTGTGGGTGGTTTCTACACCATGAAATCCCCCCCTCCCAGCCCAGGGCTGTGTTCACCCCACAAGGGCTGAAATCACAGCCCAGCTCTGCTGCTGCCCCACGGCCCCAAGGGACAGAGCTGGGGACAGCTGGGCAGAGGGTGCTGGCATCTCCTCCCTGGGCAGGAGGAAGGGAAACAGGGGCACGGTGATGCAAGGAGGATGTGGGGGTGCAGAGGATGCCACCACCACCCTTCCCCTGCCTTGTTCTGGCTCATTATCACTCTGTGCATCAACTGCTTCGTCAGTGCTTCATTAGCCTGGGTGAGGAGCAGCGGGGCTGGGGCAGGTCCTGTCTGCTCCTCTGCGGGTGCCCGGAGGGACCAGAGGGCTGGGACAAGCCCCAGAGCGCTGAATTCTGAGCTCTGCGGGTTCGCAGCTTGGCAAACCCCTCCCTTTGCACCTCGAGGTTTGCAGTGACAGCGGAGCCGGGGACCAGTCCCAGCTGCGGGCAGCCCAGGGGGGTCACAGCCGGCCCTGGTGGCAGGAGGTGGCCCCAGCACAGTGGCCATGTCCCTGTCCCCTCAGGGCAGCAAGGAGCGCTTCCACTGGCAGAGCCACAATGTCAAGCAGAGCGGCGTGGACGACATGGTGCTGCTGTCCAAGATCTCCGAGGAGGCCATCGTGGAGAATCTCAAGAAGCGTTTCATGGATGATTTCATCTTCGTATCCTTCCCCAGGCGGTGGGGACAGGCACGGGGAGCAGCAGGGATGGGCTGCAAGGCTTTGTCAGGGCGTGGGACAAACTGCAGCTGTCCCGGTGCTTGCAGCGTGTCCTGTGCCCTGCGGGGACAGGATTGGGATGGGAATGTCGCCGTTCCCGAGCTGAGCTGTGCCCAGCAGAGACACAATAACCAAACCCTCTGTCCTGCCGTGCTGAGGACCCACTGTAGCCACAAACCCCCGAGAAAAGCCTCTCATCCTCATCTCCCCCTGTTCCTGCACACCGGGGTGGCAGCACTGACCACTGTCCCCTGTTGCTGTCACCCATCCCCAGCGATGCCCACAGCACGTCCTGGCTGCTCTGAACCCCCCACAAATCCAAGCAAACCCTGGATAGAGCAAGAGCATCCCTGCAGGTACAGGGAGGAGGTGCCAGGCCTCGTCCCCGGCGGTGCAGGGACATTGGGGACACCATCCAGCACAGGGGACACGGAGCTGCTCCAGCTCCCTGCTGCCATCGCAGAGCTGGCACTGCTGAGCCCCACAGCCCTGGGGGAGGACAGGGACGTGTCCCCAACCCTTGGCCTGCTCACCCCACCCCTGCCTGCAGCTCGGTGCCCTGGCACCACCCCTGTTCCCCAGGGCTGGCCCTGCTGGGGACAAGGAGCAGAGCCCCGAGGGGCACAGCCGGGCACGGGGAGGGCACAGCCGGGCACGGGGAGGGCTCGCCGGGGCTGGGGCTGCTGCCCACGCCGCTCATTTCCCCTGGAGATGTGGCCCTGTCCTTACAAGGCGATGCTGTCCCGGCTGTGACTCAGCCACCTCCCCCCCCCAGCCCTGGGGCTTTACATGCGTTTGGGGCTTGTTTTGGGGTTGGCTTTTTTGGGTTTTTTGATTTGTTTGGGGTTTTCTCTGAGGGGAACAATGCCCCACGCAGCCTCTCTCTTCCTTTTTTCTGTACAGCTGCACGCAGGGCTCCAGTCCAGTCATGACTCAACATCCCAAGCTTCTGCATTTCCCAGAAAAGCTCCCTCTTCCTGCCCTTTGGCCACTCTTCCCCTGTGTCCCTGGCAGGTGGGACACAAATAGGACATCAAAGGCTTGGGATAGCCCCACCTGCAGGGTTCTGTCCTCAACCTCCATCTCCTCTCCCAGCTGGGGGCTCATCCCCATCCTATTGCCACACCATTTCCAGGTGCAATTCCCGGCTTTTCCATAGCCCTGCCTGCACTGAGTGACTCGGGGATGCTGCAGGAAAGGCAGCAGAGTGGCTGGTGGGCAGGGAAAGGCAGGAGCTGCGGTTCCTCTCCTCTTTGTGCCTCAGTTTCCCTGGATGTTAAATCAGGATGGGCTCCTGCAAAGCCGCAAATGGAGCGTGAGCGGAGGGTGGATTTCAGGGATGTTGGAGAAGCTTTTGGAGCCGATCCTCAGCCCAGGGAGCTGAGGGGATGCTCCTGCACCCCTCACACTGCAGGGGACACCCTGGGGCCGAGGAAGCTCCGGGAATGCCCCAGGTCAGGCAGCAGGGCAGAGCTGCCTGTGGCAGGCTGGGAACCCTCGTGGCAGGAACCCCATCACCACCTCCCTGCCCCCGGGGTGGGATTGGGCAGTGGGAAGGGGACACATGGGAAGGACACACCTTGACCCTCTGCCCAGACCTACATCGGGCCCGTGCTGATCTCCGTGAACCCCTTCAAGCAGATGCCGTATTTCACCGACCGCGAGATCGAGCTATATCAGGGAGCGGTGAGGCTGCCCCGGGGGCAATCGGGGCTTAATTAACCCCCCCAGGGGCGTCCCCTGAGGGTCCCCATCCTCCACAGCCCCTTGGCTGCTGCAGGGGTCAGTGCTCCCAACAAGAGACCCAGCAGCAAATCCACATTCCTGGGAAATTCAGCTCAGAAATGCACACTAAAGAAACCCAAACATGGTAAAATGCAGCCGGAGCTGTAGCGAGCTGCCCAAGGAGGAGGGGAGAGTTGGAAAACACCAGCTGATGATGAGCTGGTGTTTGTGGGAAGAGGCTGATTCCCACATGGGCAGAGTGAGGGGGATTTGGGGAGCTGGGGGTTGCTCTGTGCCCAGCACTGCTGTCCTTGTCCCCTGTTTGGGGTCAGTGTGAGGAGGCTGGTTCCCCTGTGGGCAGTTAAGGGGGTCTGGGGAGGGCAGCTGGGGGTTGCCCTGTGCTCAGTCCTGCTGTCCCTGTCCCCTGGCCAGGCCCAGTATGAAAATCCCCCCCATATCTACGCCCTGACTGACAACATGTACCGGAACATGCTGATCGACGGGGAGAACCAGTGTGTCATCATCAGGTACTGGGGGACACTGGGGCACAGCTGGGGTGTCACTGTCCCTGGGGACATCTGTCCCCACCACCCCTTCTCCCCAGCCCGGGCTTTCCCAGCTAAGAGGTGGCTGAAGAGTTGGCTCCTGGGCTCTGGGGTGTCTGAGGGACCCCCAGGGCCACAAGCACAGGCAAGGCTGTGAGCAGGGGTGTCCCAGGCAGGGACAGAGCCTTGTGCAATGCAGCTCTCCAGGGCAGTGTTGCAAAGGAAATGGTCAGGATGTGGAGCAAGGCCAGAGACTTCCCTCTGAGGCTCCCAAGTCCCCCTCCTCCACTTCTAAATCCAGTGATGAGAAATCCAACATCTCCTGGAGCAGCAGCTCCTCACTGAGCCACACATGGACACCCCTGGGCAGCCCAATCCAAGGGGATGGCCACAGTCCCCAAAACGTGCTGTCATCCCCTGGTCCTGCTCCAGGACCCACCCCAAAGCCCTCAGGGGTGGATGGCTCTGCTGGGGCCATTTCACATCTCCTCTGCTTTGCCATTTGCACAGCGGGGAAAGCGGAGCTGGGAAAACGGTGGCAGCAAAATACATCATGGGCTACATCTCCAAAGTGTCTGGGGGTGGGGAGAAAGTCCAGGTAGGTCTCTTGTCCCCCCTGCCACTCACCATTTCACCTCCCAACTGATCCTCACCACCCTGGCCCCCAATCCCCCTGGCTGATGGTGACACACAGAGCAGCCACTCCAGGCCTGGGGACATGCAAAGCCTCAGGTCTGTCTCCAGGCCTGGAGTGGGACAAGCTGTGCTGAGCCCTCCCCTCCTCTGTCCCCAGCACGTGAAGGACATCATCCTGCAGTCCAACCCGCTGCTGGAGGCCTTTGGAAATGCCAAAACTGTCCGGAACAACAATTCCAGCCGCTTCGTAAGTCGCAGGGCAGGTGCAGGGGGTCAGCACTGCAGCAGAACCATTGAACCAGCTGGGTCGGAGAGCTGAGCTTTAAGGTCAAGTCCAGCCATTCCCCAAACACTGCCAAGGCCACCACTAGACCGTGTTCCCAAGTGCCACATCCATACAGCTTTTAAATCCCTCCAGGGATTTAAAAGTTCCAGTGCCTGACCACTCTTTCAGTGAAGGAATTTTTCCTTATATCCATTCTAAATCTCCCTTGGGGCAAAGTGAGGCCATTTCCTCTCATTCTGTTACCTGGAAGAAGAGACCAACCCCACTTGGCTCCAACCTCCTTTTGGGCAGTTGAGGGAGGGATGAGGTCTCCACAGAACACATAAAGTCTTTGGCCAGGGGTTGCACATCCCAGCAAAGCTCCTGGTGTGGTGGGGAAGGGTTTGGGGAGAATGAGGAACCCCCTGAGGCAGGGCCAGGGCTCTGAGCAGGATCTGTGCTGGAGCAGGGAAAATACTTTGAGATCCAGTTCAGCCGGGGCGGAGAACCCGACGGGGGCAAGATCTCCAACTTCCTGCTGGAGAAGTCGCGCGTGGTGAGCCAGAACGAGTGCGAGCGGAATTTCCACATCTACTATCAGGTATGGGGTGGCCTGGAGCCACCAGGCTGCAGGAGGGGGACCAGGAGCTGGGTGACCACAGCCCCCTGTTTCCCTCCCAGCTCATCCAAGGGGCATCCCAAGAGCAGCGGCAGAATTTGGGCATCATGAGCCCGGATTATTACTTCTACCTGAACCAGACAGACACCTACCAGGTGGAGGGCACAGATGACCGCAGCGACTTCCACGAGACCATGGTGAGTGCCTGGGAGAGAGGGAGGGGAGCCCCCAAAAGCTCTGAGGCTGGGCAGGGGCTCAGGGGGTCCGTGCACCCCCAGAACGCCATGCAGGTCATCGGCATCCGCGGTGAGGACCAGCAGCTGGTGCTGCAGATCGTGGCCGGGATCCTGCACCTGGGCAACATCAGCTTCCGTGAGGAGGGCAACTACGCCCGGGTGGAGAACGCTGACTGTGAGTGGCCACATGGCTCCAGGGGACAAGTGGGGGTGGTCACAGGGACCCTTGGGAATGAGTGACAAACTGGCTGTGTCACAAATCCCCTGGCAGAGGAGGGAAGCAGCACCAGTGCCTTCCCTAGGTTAGACATTGGGAAACTGAGGCAGCAAGTAAATGGCTCAGCCAGAGCTTGATTAGCCAGAGGACAGATGTCAAGTGTCACTTTGGGAGAGGAAGGACCCATTCCATGTCCCCTGTCATTGTCCTATTGCTGTCCTTCATGCTTGGATGGGGCTGAGGGTTTTGACCATGGCCAGAGCCAGGTGGGGAGGCCACAGCCCTGACCAGCCCTGCTCTGCCCAGCCCTGGCCTTCCCTGCCTACCTGCTGGGGGTCGACCAGGAGCGCCTCAACGAGAAGGTCACCAGCAGGAAAATGGACAGCAAGTGGGGCGGGCGCTCCGAGTCCATCACCGTCACCCTCAACGTGGAGCAGGCAGCCTACACCCGGGACGCCTTGGCCAAGGGGCTCTACGCCCGTGTCTTCGACTTCCTTGTGGAGGTGTGTGGGGATCCTCAGAGGGGATGGTCCCTCCCTGCTCCAGGAGACAGCCAATCCCACCGCCCTGGACACACCTTGTCCCCTCTGTCCCCGCAGTCCATCAACCGGGCGATGCAGAAGCCGTACGAGGAGTACAGCGTGGGTGTGCTGGACATCTATGGCTTCGAGATATTCCAGGTGTGTGTGGCTGTGCTCTGGGAGCCTGGCTGGACTGCCCTGCTCCCACAGCAAGGACAGCAGCTGGATCAGCTGGCCCTGACAAGGGTCCCTGGAGTATAACCCAAGTACTGCTGGTTGGGGTCCCCCCCATGAGCCAGAGGAGCAGAAGACAACTCAGCACCATTTTCTTTTCCATCTTTCCTGCAGAGAAATGGCTTTGAGCAGTTCTGCATTAACTTTGTGAATGAGAAGCTGCAGCAGATCTTCATTGAGCTGACCCTGAAGGCAGAGCAGGTACAGGGGGCTGGGCTGGGGGCTATGGGGCTGTGCCAGCACCCCAATTCCTGCACCCCCCTCCTCCCCAGATCACAGCTGGAGCAGGGGGTCTGCAGCACATCCCAGGGCTCAGGGCCCACCCAGATCTCCCTGTGCTTCCCCAGGAGGAATATGTGCAGGAGGGGATCAAGTGGACGCAGATCCAGTACTTCAACAACAAGGTGGTGTGTGACCTGATAGAGAACAAGCTGGTGAGTGGGGTCCCCTCTGCTGGGGAGGCTTTTTTGGGGAGCAGAGGCACCCAGGGACAGGGGCTGGGTGGGTTGTTGAGGTGGCAAAAGCTGCCCAGCAGCAGAGAATCCCAGACTGGTTTGGGTTAGCAGGAACCTTAAAGACCATCTTTTCCCACTCACTGCCATGGGCAGGGACATTTCCACTATCCCAGGGTGCTCCAAGCCCCACCCAACCTGGCTTTGGACAATTCCAGCACCCATGGGAGGGCACCAGCTCTAAGCTGTGGCTCAGCATGAAGCAGCTGTGACGAGGTGCAGGATTGGGCCTTGCCTCACCCACGGCTTTCCCTTCTCTGTCCCAGAACCCTCCCGGGATCATGAGTGTCCTGGACGATGTGTGTGCCACCATGCACGCCACGGGCGAGGGCGCCGACCAGACCCTGCTGCAGAAGCTGCAGGCGGCCGTGGGCACCCATGAGCACTTCAACAGCTGGAACTCAGGCTTTGTCATCCACCACTATGCTGGCAAGGTGGGTAGGGCACCTCAAACCCCACACCCTGCCCCCCACAGCCCCACCCACTGCAGCTGAGGTCCCCTCCTGTCCCCAGGTGTCCTATGATGTGAACGGCTTCTGCGAGCGCAACCGGGACGTGCTCTTCACTGACCTGATAGAGCTCATGCAGAGCAGTGAATAGTGAGTCTGGCAGTGCTGGGCACCTGGGGCACCCCAAAAGGGCTGGGGGAACAGGCAGAGTCCTCAACATCCACATCTGAAAGGCTGGCCCTGCCTTTGTGGGCATCACAGCTTGGGGTGCTCAGTCTTGCATGGCCCTGGGGGCACTGGGGGCATCCCAGGATTGCAGGGCTGGGCAGAGTGGGATCATCCACCAGCTCTGCTCCTGCTCCTGCTCCTGCTCCTGCTCCTGCTCCTGCTCCTGCTCCTGGGGGTGGTCAGGGAGGAGAGACTCAGCCCCACCGTAGAGGATTTCCCAGCAGCAGAAGGCAGAGCTGGAGCTGGCCCCAGCCCAGGCCGTGCTGAGCCTGGGAGGCTGGCAGCTCTCACCTGGGGACTGTCACCTCCCTTGCAGCGGTTTCATCCGGATGCTTTTCCCAGAAAAACTTGATTCTGACAAAAAGGGACGACCGACCACTGCGGGCTCCAAAATCAAGGTGTGTCCCATGGGCTGCAGAGCAGCAGCTGCCTCTGGGGAGGTGGCAGGGGTGGTCCTCCCACCACCCCCTTTGATGCTACAGAGGTCAATCCTTGCACCAGAAACAGGCCAATGACCTGGTGAACACCCTCATGAAGTGCACCCCACACTACATCCGCTGCATCAAACCCAATGAGACCAAGAAACCCCGGGACTGGGAGGAGAGCAGGTAACAGGGAGCCCACAGAGCCCAGGGAACTGGACCTGGCCATGGAGATGTGGTCAGGACCAGCTTTCCTCCAAAACCTGCCACCCTGGGCTGGTCCCTCCGAGCTGTCCACAAACCTCGGGAAGTACAAGGAGCGTGTGGGGAGACATTGTCCTCTTTAGATGCACCTTTATGTCCCTGCTAAGCTGTCATCCCACATTGTCCCTCCCTGCTGCACAGGGTGAAGCACCAGGTGGAGTACCTGGGGCTGAAGGAGAACATTCGGGTGCGCCGGGCTGGGTTCGCCTACCGCCGCCTCTTCCACAAGTTCCTGCAACGGTGAGCGGCCACTGGTGTGGGGCTGGCAGACCCTACAGCACCTCAGCAGGAGGAGATTCCTCCCTGTGAGGGTGGGAAGGCCCTGGCACAGCTTCACAGGTGAAGAGAGCTGAGGGTGTTCACCTGGAGAAGAGATGGCTTCAGTGAGACCTTAGAGCCTCTTCCAGGGACTAAAGACAGCTAGACATGAACTTGGAACAAGGGATGGAGGGACAGGACACAAGAAATGGCTTCCCACTGCCAGGGGGCAGGGATAGATGGGATATGGGGGAGGAATTGTTGGCTGTGGGGGTGGGGACAGCTGTGGCTGCCCCTGGATCCCTGGCAGTGTCCAAGGCCAGGTTGGATGGGGTTTGGAGCAGCCTGGGACAGTGGAAGGTGTCCCTGCCATGGCAGGACTGGATGGGCTTTAAGGGCCCTTCCAAGCCCAACCATTGTGGGTTCTGTGACCCTGATCTCTCCCCACAGCTACGCCATCCTCACCCCCGAGACGTGGCCGTCGTGGCGCGGGGACGAGCGCCAAGGGGTGCAGCACCTGCTGCGCTCGGTCAACATGGACCCAGACCAGTACCAGATGGGCCAGAGCAAGGTGTTCATCAAGAACCCCGAGTCGGTGGGTGGCCCTGGCCCCTGGGGTGTAGCAGGTGCTTTTTAATGGTGGAGCTGCTGCCTATATCTCAATAAGCATCTCCTGGGGGGAATTCAGGCAAAGCAGCTAAGCTCACACATCACACACCACAGTGAGCTCAGCAAAGAGAGGCAAGAAGGGCCTTTGCATGATCAGTTCCAGCAAGGTTTATTCCTGCCACTGAAGGGAAATCAGGAACAAAGTCTTTGCCATGTGTTGTGCACAGCCCTAAATAGGGGTCAGGAAGCAATGGTCTGAGGGCACGGGGATGGTACAAGGGGCAGGGCAGAGGTCAGTGACCTATAGGGAAAATAGGGCCAGTCACCAGGGATGCCACCACCAATACGGAAACAGGGAAAGAGAAACCACAAGAACCAGGGGCACAGGGAGAGAAGAGATCGGGCAGACCACAGTGTACAAGGCACCATGTGGGAGGGCTTTCTTTCAGCCTAGGCAGGGAAGGCTCTGTGGTCCATCCTTCTAAGGCAAGACCCTGGGAATTCCCCTGAGGGATTCGAGGGACTCCACTGGGGGACACTGCCCGTGGCTGGGCATCGCTGGGGAGGGTTTGGGGTGTTCTGGCTCAGCACTGCCTGTCCCTCACAGCTCTTCCTGCTCGAGGAGATGCGGGAGAGGAAGTTTGACAGCTTTGCCCGGGTGATCCAGAAGGCGTGGCGCCGGCACATCGCCATCCGCAAATACGAGCAGATGAGAGAGGAGGGTAAGGCTGGGCAGGGACAGGGACAGTGCCACCCTGGCAGCCCTTTCACGGTGCCTTTCACTGGGACAGCCCAGCTGGCAGAGCAGCAGCCTGGCTCCTAATCATGGCATTAATGGTAATTAGGTGATAGAGGAATTGGTCATGAGTTGTTGGGAGTCTTTTCCCACTCTGAAAGGAGAGCACAGATTTCCTGCTCCTGTTTCCAGCCCTGGGGTCCTTGCGCTGTCTCACTCTGCATTTCACAGCCTGCACAAGGATGGGGGGGAGTAGCTGGGAGTCAATGTAGGCAGAAGGGTGGGACAAGCCACTGGTCCCTGCCTGACCCCATCAAGGGTTTCCCACCTCCCAAGCACGCAGGAAAAATCAAAGAGGAAAACCCAGAAAACAGCTGGGTCCATCCCTCCCCCCCACAGCACGAGGTTTATTGATGGGTTTCAAACCCAGCCAAGCTCAAGCAGCTGGGATCCCTCCCATGGCATGAAACAAGCCCCCCTTTTGCTGCCATGATCCGTGTGACAGCTCCCACAGCTGGTTTGAGGGGGCTCTGAGCCACCAGCACAGAGCCATGTCCAACCTGCCCCTCTCTGGTGTCCCTGCCAGCTGCCAGCATCCTCTACAACTTCAAGGAGCGGCGGAGGAACAGCATCAACAGGAATTTTGTGGGGGATTACCTGGGCATGGAGGAGCGGCCGGAGCTGCGCCAGTTCCTGGCCAAGCGGGAGCGCATCGACTTCGCCGACTCCATCACCAAATACGACCGCAGGTTCAAGGTACAGGACACACCTGGGGCTGGGGCTGCAGCTCCTGCTGGCTTCCCTTGGGTGGGACACGTGTGTGTGTGTGTGTGTGTGTGTGTGTGTGTGTGTGTGTGTGTGTGCGTGTGTGTGTGTGTGTGTGTGGCTTGTGCCCCAGGAAAACCCCCTCACCCCCTTCTCCTGCCCTTCCCCAGCCCATCAAGCGGGATTTCATCCTCACCCCCAAGTACTTCTACCTGATCGGGCGGGAGAAGGTGAAGAAGGGGCCTGAGAAGGGGCAGATCAAGGAGGTGCTCAAGAAGAAGGTGGAGCTGCAGGCAGTGAGCGGCGTCTCGCTGAGGTGTGTCCCTTACAGGGGCTTTGCATGGGGTGTCCCCATGGCTGGGCTTCTCCTCTCACCTCCAGCAGCCTCTCCAGGCCCTGGTGCTCCCCAGTCCCTCATCCATGGGGGCATCCAGCCCTGAGGAGGAGGCTCCCCACAGGTGCATTGCAGAAGCCAGGGAGTTTTCCAGTTAAATCTCTCTCCACATTTCCTTGGGGTGCGCCCAAGCCCAGTGGGGTCCCCAGATGCCCCCCAGCGCAGCTGGCACCAGCCGTGGTGGGGCTGACACCCGTGGTTGCTCCCCCAGCACCAGGCAGGACGACTTCTTCATCCTCCACGAGAATAATGCCGACAATTTCTTGGAGTCCATCTTCAAGACGGAGCTGATCAGCCTCCTGTGCAAACGCTTCGAGGAGCTCACCCGCTCCAAGCTGCCCCTCTCCTTCAAGGACACGTAAGAATGGAGGCCAGAGAGGTGACAAGGCAGGACAGGGTCCTGTCACCACAGCCTCATGGCTTCTCTTCCCCCCAGACTACAGTTTCGGGTGAAGAAGGAGGGCTGGGGCGGCGGTGGCACCCGCAACGTCACCTTCATCAGAGGACAGGGCGACGTGGCCGCCCTCAAAGCTGGAGGCAAAACCCTTACGGTCAGCATCGGGGATGGGCTCCCCAGGAATGCCAGTGAGTGCCAGGGCACTGGGGGGTGGCACAGGGGGGACACAGGAGTGCTGGGGTCACAGGGCACAGCTGGAGGCCTGGGAGCATTGGGGTGAGCTGGGTGTGCCCTGTGGGGTTTGTGTCTCCCCTGGGGAGGACCCATTTCTGCTCTTCTGATGGGGCAGCTTTGGGGAACAGGGTACAAATGGGGGGGGATAGCCCCTACAGCTGGCTATGAGGACTGTCACCTAACGGGGGGCTTGTGTCCCCCCAGAGCCCACAAGGAAGGGGGCAGCACAGGGCAGAGGTGGCAGCAGGCGTCCAGCACCTTCCCGAAGTGCCCCACAAGCACCCAAAGGTGAGGAGGGGGTTCCAGGGTGGGGGACACCCAGGGGTGCAGGCTGTGTGTGGCCCCCCTGTAATGCACCCTGCTGGGATGGGCTGTTCCAGGAGCCTGCAGGAACGGGGGCCCCCAGATCTCCCGTGGTGATGGCCGGGCCCAGAGAGACACCTACAAGATGCCCCAGAAGCAGACACGGGCCCCCCCAGCCACGGCTCTGCCCACCCGCAACGTCAGCTATCAGCACAAGGCACGGCCCCCATCCGAGCACAACATGGACTTCCTCAACGTGCCCGACCAGGGGGTGGCCGGGTAGGTCCTGTCCCACGTCCCTCTCTCTGCCCCATCCTCCTCTCCCACTGCCACCAGTGGTAGGAGATGCTTTTCCCTCTGAGGAAGGGACCGGATAGGGCAATCTGGCTTTGCTGGCAGGACACGTCTCCCAGGCTCTTGTGCATCCCAGTCCTACCAGTCCCTGCACTGGGAGCACCCACCTGCAGGCACAGAGCACCCCATGGGTATGGGACAGCAGGATGGGCAGCTCATCCTGCCCCAGTCCTCCCAGTCCCTGAACTGGGAGTACCCAGCTCCCAGTACCCAGTACACAGTACCCAGCTGTGCTGCAGGCACATGCAGAGCATGCCAGGGGTGAGGGACAGCAAGATGGGTACCTCATCCTACCCCAGTTCCCTCAGTCCCTGAACTGCAGGCATGGAACACCTCAGGACAGGCAGGAGGGTGCAGCACATCCTGCCCCAGTCCTCCCAGTCCCTGAACTGGGAGCACACAGCTGTGCTGCATGCATGGAGCATCCCATGGGTGTGGGACAGTAGGATGGGCAGCTCCTCCTGCCCCAGTTCCACCACTCCCTGAACTGGGAGCACAGAGGATCTGCAGGCATAGAGCATCCTGTGGATGGGGAACAGCAGGATGGGCAGGAGGGAGCAGCCCAGCCAGGCCCTCCTGCCCTCCCCACAGCACATCCCTCCCGCCCTCAGGATGCAGCGGCGGCGCAGTGTGAGCCAGCGGCCGCCCCCGGCGCGGCGCCCCAAGCCCCAGCCCAAGGCGGAGGGGCCGCGGTGCCGGGCGCTCTACCAGTACGTGGGGCAGGACGTGGACGAGCTCAGCTTCAACGTGGGGGACGTCATCGACATCCTGATGGAAGGTACCAGGCTCCTGTCCTGCCCAGCTCCTCTCCCTGCCGTGCTGGCACCACACCTGACTGTTTGTCCTACACCTGACTCTTTGTCCCCTTCCCAGACGCCTCAGGCTGGTGGAAAGGCCGGCTGCACGGCAAGGAAGGGCTCTTCCCTGGCAATTACGTGCAGAAGATCTGAGCTGGAGGGAAGGAGGAGGTCACCATCCTGCCAGCCCACCTCCAGAGGCAGTGGAGCCCTGGGGTGGCTCCATTAAGTTTTTCCAGCAGTGCTGGCACAGAGTGAGCGTTTCCTCACGAGCCTCCCGGACTGTGCCGGTGCCGAGTGCTGGATCCCACAGCCCCTTTAGCTGGGGCACCCCTGCTGCAAGGACAGTTAGTGGCTACTTGTTCGTAAGCTGGAACTGAAAAGGCTCCACAGTGTGAATAGAATCATTTACATAATTATGGTAAATAATCAGATTCAGCAAACTCAGCTCAGATTTTGAGTTTGGGGGTTGTATTTCACCCTGGTGCCACTTCCCACCGGGGCTGTGACAAAAGCTGTGACGTGGGCTGGCACAGATCACAGACAGCCCCGTTCCTCCCACAATGAACCCTGCAGAAAATGCTGAATACACAAACCAGCTCTTGCAGGGATCCAGCTCTTGCCGGGATCCAGCTCTTGCCGGGATCCAGCTCTTGCAGGGATCCAGCTCTTGCCGGGATCCAGCTCTTGCCGGGATCCAGCTCAGGCCTCTCCACGTCCCGGTGACTCCGGATGGCTCAGCCCACCCGCTGGGGGCCGCCGGGGCAGCTGTCACCGTGCCCTGCTTTCTCACAGGACAAACTCCGAGGATCTCTCAGAAAAGCCCACGGAGCTGTCACAGCTTTTCCTGGCGGTGCTCAGGGGCCTCACCCGTGTGGGGCCGGGATCGATGCTGGCGGTGTCAGCGGCCATCCCCGGCTGTGCTGGCCCCGGGGACACCCCAAAGGCCGGGCCGGGGCAGGGGGACATCTGGGGGGTTGGGTGAGGGCTGAGCCCCAGCCGGGGCTGCTCCAGGGGGTTTTCAGCGGGACAGGGATGAACAGGGCCCAAACGTCCCGCTCGTGTCCGGCTTCCCCGCCGGGCCCTGCGCCACAGGAAGTGACGAAACCTGAGCCCGCAGAGCCCGGCCTGAGGCGGCCCTCCTCTTCCTCCCTAATCCCACACAGCCCGGCCCTCCTCTTCCTCCCTCCCTGATCCCACAGAACCCGACCCTCCTTCTTCCTCCCTAATCCCACACCCCAGCCCTTCTCTTCCTCCTTCCCCGATCCTACAGAGCCCAGCCTCAGCCCAACATCCCAGCCCTCCTCTTCCTCTGTAATCCCACACCCCAGCCTTTCTCTTCCTCCCTGATCCCTCAGCCCAGCCCTCCTCTTCCTCCCTCCCTGATCTCAGAGAGCCCGCCCTGAGCCTCACAGCCCGGCCCTCCTCTTCCCCCCTAATCCCTCAACTCGGCCCTCCTCTTCTCCTCCCTCCCTGATCCCACACTCCAGCCCTCCTCTTCCTCCCTGATCCTACAGAGCCTCACACCCCAACCTTCTTCCTCCCTCCCTGATCCCACAGAACCCAGCCCTCCTTCCTCCTTCCCTGGTCCTACACAGCCCAGCCTGAGCCTCACAGCCCAGCCCTTCTCTTCCTCCCTAATCCCACACCCCAGCCTTCCTCTTCCTCCCTGATCCAACAGCCCAGCCCTCCTCTTCCTCCCTCCCTCCCTCCCAAGTCCCCACTGGAGCTGCTCCCATGACACACAGACCTCCCCACCTCAGATTTGGGGGTCCAGCGGAGTTCAGGGGACCCTGTGTCCTCCAGGTGGGATTAACAGAGGGCAGAACCCCACTGGGATGGGAAGTTCCCTGTGGAATTGGAAGTTTCTCACAGCTGGAAATTGTGGTTCCCCCCTCTCCCCCCCATGATGGGTTTCTTCAGCTCCTGCAGTCCTTGGGGTGATTTTTTCCTGTAAATCACAGCTTTTTAGGGGTCCTTGCACTGCAGACTGCAAGAAGGAAATGTCTGATTTTATTTTAATGAAAAATAGCAGCTTTGGAAACTCTGGGGATTCAGGAAACTCCTTCCTGCACCTTCCAGCCCTTCCTGGGGCCTGGGGGACTGGGACTGGGGGGCAGTGGATGCTGTCAGTGGGATGTTCCTGCTCAGCCCTGCAGGGAGGTGGGAGCTGGGCCAGCTCAGGCACTCCCTGGAGTGCTCCAGAGGGTTCCAGATGTTCCAAAGAGCTCCAGGGGCTTGGGGGTCTCTCAGGGGTTTCTGTTGCTGTGAGGATACTGGAGGGTCCAAGGGGCCTGGGCTGCTCCTCGGGAGCTGGAGGGGTGCTCCCAGGAGTTCAGGGTGCTCCCAGGAGTCCAGGGTGTTCCCAGTTCAGGGTGCTCCCTGGAGTTTGGGGTGCTCAGAGGGCCCTGGGATGCTCCAAGGGATCCAGGACTTCCCACAGGGCTCGGGGTCTGAGCACCCCAGGGTGCTCTGAAGCCCCCTGGACACTGCAAAAGCCATGGGATGCTCTGAGGATTCCAAGGTGCTCCAAAGCCTCCCAAAAGCTCCAAAAGCCTCAGGATGCTCCATGATCCCTGTCCCTGGAATGTTCCAAAGCCCCTGGGGTATTTGGCAGATTCCCTGGATGCTCCAAAGTCCCAGGATGTTATAAAAGCCCAGGGATGCTCCAAGGCTTCAGGATGCTCGCGCCCCTGGGATGTTCTGAGCCCCTGACATGATCCCAGACCCCAGGATGCTCCAAGGGCCCTGGGATGCTCTAAAAGCTTCAGGATATGCTGATGCCTTTCCCTCTCCGGGATGTTTCAAGACCCCCGGGATGCTCCAAAACCCTGGGATGCTCCAAAGCCCTTGGGATATTCCAAAACCCCCGGGATGCTCCAAGTTCCTGGGATTCTCCAAAGTCCCCAGGATGCTCCAAAATCCCCTGGATCTTCCAAAACCCCGGGATGCTCCAAAAACCTCGGGATGCTCCAAAACCCCCGGGATGCTCCCAAACCCCCGGGATGCTCCAAAACCCCCGAGATGCTCCCAAACCCCCGGGATGCTCCAAACCCCCGGGATGCTCCAAACCCCGGGATGCTCCAAACCCCCGGGATGCTCCAAACCCCCGGGATGCTCCAAACCCCCGGGATGCTCCAAACCCCGGGATGCTCCCAAACCCCCGGGATGCTCCAAAACCCCCGGGATGCTCCAAACCCCGGGATGCTCCCAAACCCCCGGGATGCTCCAAAACCCCCGGGATGCTCGAGCTGCCAGCACCGCTGGGATGCGGGGAGCGGAGACTGTCCCGGGAAAAGCAGCCGGGGGAGGAGGGGGGGATGGAACGGGGCGGGGCCGCGTCCTCCCCGCGAGGCCCCCGCCCGCCCTTCCGCACGTTCCTTCCTCCCCCCCGTCCTCCTCCTCCTCCTCCTCCTCCTCCCCCCGCTCTCGCGACAGCTCCGCACAGAAAATGGCCCCGCGGCCGCCCCGCCGCTGATGCGCGACCCGGGCGGCGCCGGCCCCGCCGCAGCCCCGGTACGGCCCGGGGGGAGCGGGGGGGACGGGCGGGCACCGGGGCAGGACCGGGACCGGGGAACGGACCGGCACCGGGGATGGACTGGCACAGAGGGGTGCGCGGACTGCGGGGGCTTTACCGGCACCGGGGATGCACCGACACCGGGGATGTACCGGCACCGGGGGTGTGCTGGCACCGGGAAGGGAGCACTGGCACCGGGGGATGTACCAGGCCAGGGGTGTACAGGCACGGAGCTGGATCAGTACCGGGGATGAACCAGCACCGGGGCTGTGCCGTGTCGCGGCTGTGCCGGTATCCGGGATGGACCGGCACCGGGGGTGGAATGGGACCGGGAGTTGTCCTGATGCCTGGGGCTGGACCAGCACCGGGCTGGAGCTGTCCTGGGACAGCAGCGGTACCGAGTGGGGCCCGGGGTACCGGGGCTGTGCGGGAGCCGGGACCTGCCCCAGCCCTGGGGCTGCTGCCCGCGGGGGCTCCGGGTCACCGGGCACTGCCCGTGGGGTGGGCGGCCGTGGGGCACCCCCGGGGCTGTCACTGCCCCCTGGACTTGTAGCCACGGGTGTATGGCCCGTGGGGGGCTACCAGCCCCAGGAACCAGAAGCCATGGGGGCTTCCCGTGGGGTTACCACTTGTGGGGCTGACAGGAGCCGCGGGAACCGCCAGCCCTGGGTTTTGACAGGTGTGTGGCCTGTGGGAACACCAGGAGTCCCCTCACGTCCCGGGATGCACCTGCCGGGATCTCCCCGTGCTCCCCCCGTCCTCCCACACCTGTGAGTGCTGTCACAGCCGGGGGCTCCCGGCCTTGGCCGCGCTGTGAACTCGCCTGGTGCTGCCGCTCGGGCTCAGCTTTGTCCAGGCTCAGGGGGGAACCTCCAACATCCCCAGCTGGCTCCTGAAGGGAAAGTGGGGGGGGTTCCCAGCTGCAGAGCTGATGTAGCGGGGTGGATGGGCCATCCACGGGCAGGCAGGTAAAGGTGGGCACCAGGGGGGTGTGGGAATGTGGGGAAATGGCAACAGGGCTTGGAGCAGTCTGGGGGATAGTGGGGACCCCCAGGCTTCCCCCCCTCAAGGGAAGAGGGGCCCAGGCTGAGCTGTCCCTGTGGCCACCACGGGGATGTGACACCGAGGCCGGGCACAAGGCTCAGCTCTGGCCCCTCTGGATGCCCACCCTGTCACTGGCTTCGGGGTGGGCTTCTCAGGCAGGTTCTGAGTTGGAAGGCAGGGAACACACCCCGGGAGGGGCAGCACCCGGGGGAGCAGCTCTGCTCCAG
This sequence comes from Zosterops lateralis, assembly GCF_965231275.1. Taxonomy (NCBI): domain Eukaryota; kingdom Metazoa; phylum Chordata; class Aves; order Passeriformes; family Zosteropidae; genus Zosterops; species Zosterops lateralis. The sequence continues at coordinate 2,110,332 of NC_139789.1, forward strand.
CCCATGCCGGGACTGGGACATCCACCTTGCCTTGGACGCCTGGAGCATCCTCCCCCCAGCCCCCCCCCCCCACTCTGTGAGGGCTCCCCGCGATTTCTGACGGCTCCAGGCGAATCCCCAGGCTGTGTTTTGGTTGGGGCTGTGGATGTGAGCGCGGGGCTGGGGCACTGGCAGGAGCCGAGCCGCTGGCACCGCCGGCACTGCCTCCCCCGGCGCTCGCCGGCTGCGCCATCACATTGAGCTGAGCCCCTTGTTCCCAGCCTTTGTCTCATCTCCTGCGCCGAGGAGCCGCGTTCGGGGGGAGCCTCCTCATCCTCGGGCCTCGAGCACGCACAGAGATGCTCAAATCGGATTATTTGTCCCATTTATCCTCCCGGGGTGGGTTGAGAAAAGTCTCGGGATGTGGATAAAGCCCCCGGATGGTTTGAGGGGGATGAGCTCTGTTAATTATTCACTGAATCAGCAGCAGAGCCTGCTCGGGGCAGCTGCAAACATCCTGCCCACCCTCATGGCTGGCAGCCCCCTGGAAGGGTTTTTGGGGTCCCTGTTCACCCCACTGGGGTTGGGATGAGGGAGTTTGGTGTCAGCAGCTTTTTGGGGAGGCTGAAGCTGTGACAGGAAAACCCTGGGGATAATGACAGTGACAGTGGTGGCCCCGGGACTGGGGGTTCCAGGGCAGGTTTGCACTGCTGGTCACATCCTGGGGGGACTCATATTCCAGGGGGGGGTCCTGTCTCTGAGGGAATCGTGTCACCAGGGGGGGTCACATTTCTGGGGCAGTCACATCTCTGGTGACCACGGGAGGTCACTGGGGTTGGGGACAGTGTCAGGTCAGCAGCACCTGGGCTGGGGTGTCACACTCAGGGCTGCAGAACAGACAGTCCTGGAGGAGGAGAGTTAGCCACCACCCCATGGGAGGTGACAAATGACAGCAAGATGATCCAGGTGCCACCTGCTCTCCAAAAACCAGTCCTGGGCTGGGCACAGGGTGATGCCACAGTGCTGCCATCGTGTCCTCTGCCATGTCACCCATGGGGAACACTGGGCCCACAAGCCATGTGTCCATCCCTCCTGCCCTCATGGGAGCTGCTCAAGAGGCATTTTACCAGCTGTTCCAGAGGAAAAAAATCAGCTTACAAGGCATCACTGGGATGGAGAGCAGCATCTGTGATCCCAGAGGGGCAGGATGGAGGTTCCAACCTCCAAAGGCACTGCTGGGTTTGACCCTGCAGCTCCAGGAGCTCCCAGTCCCTGCTGCAGTGCTGCTGGGGAGGAATTTCTTGATTGCTTGGGAAAACTCCTCTGTGCTGCCCCTGAGCTCCCAGTGCTCCCTCAGGCTCACCTGGAAGCTGTCAATCCCAGGGCTCTGCCAGGGGTGCTGAGCCCAGGCTGTGCCACCCAGCCTTGATCCAGAGAGGCATTTCCAGCAGGAATTTTGGTTTCCTGCACTCTCAGTGGTTCCAGGAGGTCCTACACTTCAGGGTTGGGCACCAAAATGTGGCAGTGCCACAGGGACACTGCCCAGGGGCTGGGCAGGCAGACACAGCCCTGCCTCGACCTTTTCAGCATTGTCTCCCCTAAAAAGAAGATTCACAAAACCTTTTTTCCCACTAAACCCCTCATTTCTACCCAATAAACAAAGCTCCATCAAAGCTGCTGGGAACTTTCTGTGTTTCCCCGATGTCCTGCAGGGATGGAGGATGGAGATGGAGCACCCCCTCCATCCAGGGCTGAATTTCCCCCTGGGCCATGACCAGCCCCAACCCTGCCCCAAATTCCCTGCTCCATGGCCAACCCCCCTCCATGGTTGGCCGAGTCCATCCCAAGGCCACTGAGCTGAGAAAACAACAACAAAAAAAGCCCCAGAAGCTCCAGACAAAGCCAGGAGCCCGGGGGCAGCCACAGGAATAATCCCACATGGATTTTTCCCCCCTCCCTGATTTATTTCCCACTGGGCTGTGATCCCAGTGCTGCAGGAACAGCTGCTGAGCCCGGCTTGGCCAGGCTGAGCCCCTCTGGGCAAGACCCCCCAGAGCCAAAAGCTGGGAAAATGCCTCTGGAGCAGATGTTAATGGGAATGATGGGGTGCCCCAGCCAGCAGAGCTGGTCTCCAGGGAGATTTCCCAAGGAGTTATTGAGCTCTTGGGGAAACATTGCTCAGTGCCCACTTCGCAGCTCCAACACTGATATTATTGTTGTTATTGTCATCATTATCAAGATCATAATTATCAGCATTATTATAAACATTTGTACCCTTATATCCTTTTTATTTTATAATTTTGTCTTTATTTTCATCATTGCTTATTATTTATTAGCATTATTATTGCCATTATTATCATCATCTTCTCTCACATTCCAACATTAAGACACTACAGAGAAATCTCCCAAGCTGAGGGGATTTTCCAGATGATTTTATGGGAATTAAAGTTTGGCTTATCCATGTGGGAGCCTCGTGCCAAGGCGTGGTGAGGCCAAGCCAATGTAAATTTGGGCAGGAACTGTCCCCACGTGTCCATCATCAGCTCCCAGTCACTCAGTGGGACCTGCTGCTCCTCCTGGCTGGAAACCCTTTGGAATTTTGAGGGGAGCACCCAGTGAGCCCCCCAGCCCTGGCAGCAGGAGGCTGGAGCAGCTCCAGCAGTCCCTGCTTTGGCCATGCCTTGGAGGGGATCCTGCAGTTTTGGGGGGAATTTTTAGCTACAGTTGCTGTGGGCTGGACACGAGCAGGATGCTGGTGATGCCTGGGGGGATGTCTGGGGGCTTTGGGGACACCCTGGGGCGGGAGAGGCGGGAAGGGACAGTGACAGCTCTGGAAGCCGCGATCTCCTGCGGGCCCCGGGTGGGAGTGTCGGACCCACGACCACGGGGCACCGAGGAGGAGGAGGAAAAAGAGGAAGAGGAGGAGGAGGGAGGCACTATGTCCCCGGGCTGGGATGTGACCTCCCTCCCCTGTTCCCGGTGCAGCACCGCCGGGAGGAGCCGCCGTGTCCCTGTGCCCAGCCTCGGCCAGGCCATGATGAAGACGGAGAAGGACGAGGCCGTGGCCGCCTTCTCCCTGCGGGGGAAACTCGGCACGGAGGGGGCAGGTGAGTGCCCTCGGGGGGGAACCTTTGGTCCTGTAGCTGGGAGGTCCCTTTGGCCGAATCCTCCCCTGGGGACGTGCCCAGGTGTGCCCAGGTGTGCCCAGGTGTGCCCAGGTGTGCCCAGGTGTGCAGGTGGCATCACCCAGCGTGTTGCAGGCACTGTCAGGCTTCACCTCCCCACCTCGGCTTTGCCCAGAGCCAAGCCCTCGGCTGCTCTCACATCCTGGAGGGCTCCAGCCTCCCCGGCCCCTCCAGCCAGACCCCCCAGGCCCCATTTCCCTGTTTTGAAGGGATGGGGAGGGCAGAGGGGGGTTCGGCAGGGCCGAGCCTCACGACCTCTCCCCGCAGGCTGCAGTGACCCGGCCCTGCCCAGTGCCCCGATGGCGGCGGCGGGGAGCGGAGGGACCCCGGCCCCGGAGCTGCGGCCGCTGAAGCGCAGACCTGTCCCAGGTGAGCCCAGCCCCGCCCCGGGGAGGGGACAGCCACAGCCGGGGCAGGGACGAGGCCGACGGATCTGTGTCCTTACAGGGAAACACTACCAGTGCTCGAGCTACGGCTGCAAACTGGCCTTCCCCAGCATGCAGGAGCTGATGGACCACCTGAAGGTCCACTACAGACCCACGCAGTCCCTCGAGGGTAAGGCCGGGACACCCCCGTGCCCTTTTTCTGGCTGGGAGGGGGCAGAGCAGCGCTGGCGGTGGGAGATGGGCGTGGGGGCAGCGCGGGAGGTGCTGCAGACCCAGCCGAGGGGCTGGTGCTGAATCTCTCTCTGAATTCCTCTGCCCAGGCAAAACCTTCCACTGCCCCACGCTGGGCTGCTCCGAGACCTTCCCCAGCATGCAGGACCTCATGGTCCACATGAAGGTGCACTACAAACCAAACCGCTACTTCAAGTGAGTCCCGCTGCTCCGTGTCCCCACCCCGTCCTCTCTGGGGACACCTGGCAGCTCCCCGAGCCCCCGGGGCAGCCTCGGGGCCGTGCCCGGGGCAGCATCGCCCCTGACGGCGCTTTCCTTCCCCCCGCTCAGGTGTGAGAACTGCCTGCTGCGCTTCCGCACGCACCGCTCCCTCTTCAAGCACCTGCACGTCTGTTCCGACAGCGCCAGCGGCCCCGCGCCGCCCCCCAGGCCCGACAAGCCCGTCCTGCCTCCCGCTACCTCTGGCCCGGAGAAGGAGCCCCCGGCCAAGCCGCCCGAGGGGCCGCCCAAGCTGCCGAGCGCCCTGCGGGCCCCGGAGAAGGAGGCGCCGGCGGCGGGCGCGGACACTGCCCCGGCGGCGCTGCCCGAGCTGCCCGGCCCGCTGGAGCAGCTGCCGCTGGTGTCGCCGGCCCCCCACCCCTTCCCGCTGCTGGAGCCCGGCCTGTTCGGGCCCTCGTCCTTGACTCGGTTCTCGGGGCCGGCCCCGTCCTCGGTGCCCGGGCCCTTCCTGCCCTACGTGCCCCCCTCGCCCTACGGGCTGGCGCAGCCCCCGGCTCAGCACCGCCTGCGGCCCTTCCTGCCGGGCCACGGCCCCCCCAGCGTCTCCAACGCCGTCTGGAAGAAAAGCCAAGGTGAGCGCGCCGAGCCGTTCGGGACAAACGTTCTTCTGCTCCCGCCTTGACCAGCAGCAGCTCCCGAGGAGGACCCGCCGCCGCCCAGCCCAGGACCCGGGCCCGTCCTCCCCCTCCGGCCCGGCCGGCCCCCCAAAGCCCCGTCCCGCCCGTGCCATTCCCTCTGTGATGATCGATTGGGCAAAGCACCGGCGACCGCTAAAAAAAGCCACCAAATTCTCCCGGCCCCGCTGCTCCCCGGCGTGCTGGGGGTGCGAGGCGGGGGGGCCGGGCCAGGCCTGCCCTCCCACGTGTGTCCCCCCAGGGAGGGGAGGACCTAATGCTTGTCTTGCCCCTCGATTCCCTCCGCAGGTGTGAGTGTCAGCCCACTCCTCCCATGCTTTGGCTCAGGAGTGACTCCAGGTTAGTTTGGCACCTACTGGGTGGGGGCTGCTTTCTGTGGCTGGGGGGTTTGGGGGGCGGCGGGGGGGCCCACAGGGGATGGGAGAGGCCCCAGGGGCACGGCAGTGCTCCCCGGAGAGCTGAGCGGGAGGGCGGGCTCCTCCTTGTCGGGAGCCACGCGGAGAGAGAGGGGAGGCGGCCCAGGTGGGCTCCGAGGCGGGGGGCTGCCGGCTGCACCCCCCAAAACCCCCCAGCCTGACCCCGAGGGCAGAAGCAGCAGCAGGAGCAGCAGCAGCTGCCTGGGCTCCAGTGCCCGCAGTGCCCGCAGTGCCCGCAGTGCCTGCAGTGCCGAGTCCAGGCTGGACCCGCTGTGCCCAGGGCGGGGGGCACAGCCCGCCTCCCACGTTCGGGCTTCTTCCCTTGGGGCTCGGAGCAGGGCGCTCCAGCCCCCAGAGCCCCGCGGCACCACCCGGCTCGGGGCGATCCCGGGGCCGATCCCGGGGGCGATCCCGGGGCGATCCCTGTGCTTCCCTGCCCGCCCGTCCTTGCAGGGCACTCCTCCAACAGCCGCATCGTCTGGGAGCACACGCGAGGCCGCTACAGCTGCACGCAGTGCCCCTTCTCCGCCGCCTCCCGCGAGGAGATGACTCTGCACATCGAGGACCACCGCAAGAACCCCCCGCCCCCGCGCCTGGAGGCCGAGATGGGTACGGGAGGGACCCCCCGGCGATGGGCTCCTGCTCCCTGTGTCCTGGCACAGCCTGGCCAGCTTCCAGTCCCTTCTTCCCCAGCTGCAGCAGTGCCCTGGAGGGGTTTGTGTGCCCTCCCTGTGCCCCCGGGCCCTGCAGTGCCCCTGGGGTCTGTGAACCCTTCCAGTGCCCTCTCCGTGTCCCCCAACCCCTGCTGTGCCCTGGAGGGGTCCATGTGCTTGCCCCCTCTGTACTCCCAGCCTCTGCCATGGCTTTGTGGGGTTCAGGTCCCCTCCCAGTGCCCTTCCTGTGCCCCCCAGCCCCTGTGATGACCCTGAAGGTCCTTGTGCCCTCCCAGTGGTCTCCCTGTGGCCCCAGCCCCTGCAATGCCCCTGGGGGTCCGTGTGCCCCCCAGCCCGAGGTACTGACAGTTCTCTTCCCTCTCCCTCCAGATTTCGGGGTGGGCCTGGCCCCGTTCCACACCAAGCTGCCACCGGAGATGGAGAACTCCCTGTACTCCCAGCTTTGATGCCCTCGGCTCCCACGGGACTGTCCAGCGCCTCCCCTGAGCCGGGCAGGGAGCACAGCACAGCCCCTGTCCCTGTGCTGGGACAGGCACCCCTCCCTGGGGACAGGAGCGCCCCCAGCCCAGCCCGGGCTGCCACAGGGGCAGACGTTTCCCCTGGAATTTCTCCCCTTTTTATTTTCGGGAACTCTCCAGCACCCGGAGCCCGTGTATCTCCCTCCCCTAAAGGTTTTGTTGCTTCAGCCCCGGGGGCTCTGCGGGGAGCCCGGTAGGTTCTCAGGAGTTAGTGGACTTCTCTGGAATGAGATCTCGGAATAATAAATGGGAATTGTACAGGAGTGGCGGCCGGGAGAGGCTCTGTGGGGCCGGGGGGAGCGGGGCTGGCACTGAGGAGCCCCCCAAAACCAAAGGAGGGGGGACATGGGAGTGACTCTGTGCTCCCGGGCTGGCGTGGGGAAGGAGAAAGGGAAGTGTTTGGGAAAGGGGAAGGTCTGAGGAAGGGGAAGGGACGCTCCGTGCTCCCCCTGCCAGCACATCCCGGAGCACGCAGGACTCCAGGGCAGCAGGGCTGGAGCCTCTGCCAGCTGTGCCCCAGCAACCAGACCAGGGTGAGACCCCCACCCCCGGCCAGCCCTGGTGCCTGTCCCAGCCCTGCCGCGGGCAGAGGTGCCAGGAGGAGGGCACGGAATGGCACAGAAGAGCCATTGGGAGGGGCAGGGGCCCAGGTGCCCAGCCCGGGGGGGCTGCACCCCCTGCACCCCCCGTGGGAGCACCCTGGGGCTCCCCCAGTCCTGCTCTGCCGGTCCCAGCCCAGCGGGGTGAAAAGTTTGCTGCAAACTGGTTTGAGGGGAGGCATGCTGGGACCTGCTGGTGCCCACGCCAGCTCTGGCTGGGAGCGAGGGATGGGAGCCATGGGAGAGCCGGCAGCCCCTGCCCTGCTGCTGCCAGCCCCGGGAGGGGCACAAACACCGGGGTGGGGCTCAGAAAGGCCTGATGGCCACCTGGGCGGGGTGGGCATCCCTTCTTCCTCCTGCTGCTGCCTTCCCTTCCTCCTCCTGCCATCCCTTCCTTCTTCTGCCATCCCTTCCTTCTTCTGTCATCCCTTCCTGTTGCTGCCATCCCTTTCCTCCTGCTGCTGTCTTCCCTTCCTCCTATTGCTATCCCTTCCTTCTGTCATCTCTTCCTCCTGCTGCCATCCCTTCTGTCCTGCCATCCCTGCACAGGGTGAGCAGCACCCCGGGATGCTCCAGCTCCCTCCTGCAGCCTCCCTGAGCTGGGTCTGAGCCCTGCCCAGTCCCCTCGGGCCCTGAGCAGGGGGATGGACACCCTGAAGTGTCCCTGAGCTGCTGAGACCTGTCAGTGACAGCTCATCACAGAGCCAGCACAGGGTCACAGAGCCCCCCAAGGGGAGGCACCCTGAGGTCCCAGGGAGGGGAGGGGGCTCAGCTCAGCCCCCCCATGTCCAGCTGGCACAGGAAGCTGCCCTGGCCCCCTGAACACTCGGGCAGGTGCCCACCCTAAAAGGAAGGAGGGAGACCCTTCCCAAACTCTCCCTGACCCTGGATCCGGCTCTGGGCCCCTCCAAGGGCAGCACTGGCCCCTGGGGGTCCTGCAGATCCCATCGTGCTGGGACCCCACCCCAGAGCAGAGCCCCTGCACTGTCCCTACCAGCCCAGGAGGGCCAAACCCAGCCTGCTGGGGACAGGGGACAGTCCCTGCTCCCAGGAGAACCCCAAACCTGCCCCAAAGCCCCACTCCAAGCATTCCTGGCTGTTCCCAAGGCAGAGGCAGCCAAGACAAGCTCCATTGCAATGGATTTTTAAAAACTGAAGTCTTTATTAAAGTTTTATCCAAATTTTGTAACAAAAGATACAAAAGGGCTGGAGATCCTTATTTCTGGGACTAGTCTGACCAATCAAAACCTGACAGTTACTAGGCTAATATAAAATCCATACAATCTGCTAAAAATGCAGGGAAAAAATTAGAAGTAACTGCTGCTCTGACTTTTTTTTTTCTTTTCTTTTTTAAAATTCCTTAAACATTTATAAGTTACTCAGTTTGCATTTTACAGGATTAGTTCTTCTCCGAATGGTCACAGCGACTGTACAATGCAAGAGACACCAGCGAGAAGGAAGCGACAGGAGCGGGGCTGTGCCGCAGAGCACACCCCACCCACCCCACACCCCGCTGGGAGGGCAGGGCTGGAGCCTCGGCCCCGGGGGCGCCCCGAGCGCCCGGAGCACGCAGCGGGAATGCCACAAAGTGCCAGTGCTTGTCTGCGCCCCTGGGCAGCAGCACAGCGCTGTCCCCACCCCTCCCTTCTCCCCGGGCCCTTCTCCCAAGGGATGCGCTGGCTGGACACCTCTGGGATGAGAGGGAAGGTGGGAATGGGGTTGGGAATGATGCACCGGGCTGGGTTCCCCAAATCCTCCCTCCAGACACCTCGGGGTGGCACCCCCAGAGCGGGGACACGAACGGGGAGCTGGAGTTGTGTTCCATGCTGGGAACACAGGAGGAGGAGGAGGAGGATGCCCAGGCCAGGCTGGCACCAGGGGCCTGTGCAGAGGTGGCACTGGCTGGCAGAAGGACCCTGAGAATTTACAGGCTAACACGGTCTGCAGGAGCATCACAGTGATGGTGGCTGCACAGGGCGTTCAGTGTGAAATGGAGCGGATGGAGGAGCAGTATCCCCTCACCTGCCTTCCCTACCCCTTCCCAAAGGTGCTGCAGGGCCCTGGGAGCCTCCCCACAGCACAGACACGGCCACAAAACCCCTCACCTGGGACAGCCCAAGGAAGGGTTCATAGCTGGCCAATGGGAAAAATGTTCCAGTTTATAAAAAAAAATAGGAAAGCAAGTGCAGGGCTACTGCAAGGTGCATCAGCAGAGGTACCAGGTCATGCAAGCAGCCCCTCCCTCTCCCCAAAACCCCAGGCACTCCCCCTCCCCAGCACTAAAGCATCTTCAAGCATGTCCAGAGATCACATCACCATGATTTCAGATCTGAGACACCCTCAGGGGTGGTTTCGAGTCCACGGAGATGAACCAGATTTTGCACCCGAGGCGGCTCAAAAAGCATCTTCAGAGCCCTGGGCTGAGGGCACGAGGGTGGCAAAGGCCTTCTGTGCTGGCAGGGTGTGAGCTGGAGCTCTGGGTCCAGTGTGGCACAGCTGATTTGGGACACACAGATACCCTAAGGAGGAGATTTTTTTTTTTCTCTTTTTTTTTTGTGATTTTTTTCATGATTTTTTTTTTTTTTTTTTTTTTGCAAGCTGCTGCACAAACCACCGAACGGAGAAAAGCCTTTGGTCATGAGATACTTGTGAGAAAAAAGTGAGCCTTGTATGGAAGATTCCCCTGAATGCCTACAGTATTCTAAATCTTAAAAAAATATATTGTGGACGCTGCAGCCATACAAAGGGGGAGGAGGAGGAGTGGGAGACAGGGATTTACAGTCTCACACAGACACAACGGGGAGGTTAAGACAAGCACAGTCAGAGTCTGTAAAACTGATTGGCTCGCTGGGATCAGTCATCCTCATCATCCTCTTCGTCCTCTGCATCTTCCTCTCCTTCATCCTCTAGACTTCGTTTTCTCTTCTCTCCACACGGATGGTCTGCAAAGAGAGGGGGGGATTCACTTTTCCAGCCCAGCCCAGCCCAGGGAACAGCAGCTGAGTGAGCACGGGACAGGCTGGCACCAATTTGGGAGCAGATCCAGCCTGCCCTGCCCCTCGTGGAAAAGCCTGGGCTGACATGAGACACCAACAAGTTTCTCTGCCCTCCAAGCACCCTGTGTGACAGCTGAAAAAGGGACTGCTTTTGTTGAGCACCCTCAAAAACACAGCATCTGCAGAATTCAGGCACTCCTGACCAAGCTCATGGCTCCCGGTGCTGGCACTGCTGAGGTGTCAAATCCTGGGTCAGTTCTGGGCCCCTCAGGACAAGAAGGACACTGAGGGGCTGGAATGTGTCCAGAGAAGGGAATGGAGCTGGGGAAGGGGCTGGAGCACCAGGAGAGGCTGAGGGAACTGGGAAAAGGGCTGAGCCTGGAGAAAAGGAGGCTCAGGGGGGTCCCTGTGGCTCTGCACAACTCCCTGACAGGAGGGGACAGTCGGGGGGGCTCAGCCTTGTCCCAGGGCCAAGAAGAAATGGCCTCAAGTTGCACCAGGTGAGGCTTAGATGGGACAGTGGGAAAAATTCCTTCAAGGAGAAGGTGGTCAGGCATTGGCACAGGCTGCCAGGGCAGCGGTGGAATCACCATCCCTGGAACTGTTCAAAAAAGCGTGGATGTGGCATTTGGGGACAGGGTGAACATGATGGCATTAGACTCAGTACTAGAGTGATTTCCCAGCCTTAACAATTCCATGATTCATCCAAGATTGTTGGAATTCACACCAGCCACAATATTCTGTCAACTTTCATCTGGGTGTTTGTGTTTGTTACAACCAGGAGTCTGGCCCCAAGCTCAGGTCTAAGCTGGTGAGAGGGGAATGTGCCCCCAAGAGATCCCCTCACACTCTCCTGTGACAGGAGCCCTGCCCCTGCACGGCCCATCCATTCCCAGAACTGCTTTTCTAAGCAACTGACCTCTCACATTTCCCAGAATTACCCAGCATGCCTGGAATGTGGAGATCCTGAAAGCCCTGTCCCTCCCTGTGTGACCCCTGCTGATGACACTGCTCAGTACCAGCTTGGGCAGAAAAGCTGCAGCAACAACAGCCCTGCAACTGAGGCTGAGGAAGCTCCAAAAACATCAAATATTTGACTGCTGAGGGAGGTCTACAAGAAATTGGATTGTTAGAACTCAACTCACCCTCCTCAGCTTCATCTTCTTCATCCTCCTCACCATCCTCCTCCTCATCTTCCTCCTGGAGTGAAGACAAGAGGTTTTGTTGCACGAACCACAATCCCATGAGCAGTAACCCCAGATCTCCTTCCCCTCTCCCACCCCACTGAAGGCTCAGGGTGGCAGGAGAAGCTGCTGGTGCTCCAAGAGCTGCTCACACCCTCAGGGATGGGGCTGCATGGATCCATCACTCAGAGCCATGGGAAGTGCCAGACCAAGACTGAACTGGAAAATTCTTTGGAGTTCTTGACTCTCAGGAGTCCAGAGTGCAGGGCAAGAGTCAGAGTGGATGGCAAACTCCTCAGATCTGCCCCAGAGAGGCTCCTGTGACATCTGGGTCACCAGACAGGGGACAAACATGTGACCCTGGTGCTGAACCAGTGGCAGCCTCACCTCATCATCTACTCCATCCTCCTCCTCTTCACCTTCCAGGTCATCGTCTTCATCTTCCTCATCATCAATGACTTCTTCATCCAAATCGTCTTCCTCCTCATCATCCTCCTCTTCCTCACCTTCTACCAAAAGGGGAATTGAGGGAAGTGCCCTGGTTCCCAAATGCAGACACCCCTCACCCCTCAGGGCTGTGTGAGCAGCAGGGAGGGCTCACAGACGATGAGGAGGGACTGTCACCTCCCAGCAAGTCCCACTCCCTCCCAGCCCTGTGGACAAGGGGGTGTGGGTACCCCCACAGCCCCACTCCAGTGCCAACCCACGTTTGTGGGGCCCACCCTAAAGTGGAAAACGGGTCATTTACCAGCAGCAAAACCAGGAGGAGAAAAAAATCCTCACCTTCCCCATTCTCATAGTCATCTTCCAGTGCATCCCCATCTGCCTCGGGGTCGGAGTCGGGGGCCTCCTGCTCGTCGGCATCAAAGCCGTCCAGGTACGTGAGCTGGGGCAGCAGCGCGAACACGCTCTCCCGGTAGTTGATGAGCATCGTCACCTCGCAGTTGAACAGGTCCAGACTGTGGAGGTTTGGCAACTTTTTCTGCAAAAAGCAATTTGTTATGGTTATTTACAGCACTGTCTGAGGATCAGGCAGCTGAGGCAGGGTGGCTGGGGCGCTGCCCAAGCGCAGCACAGAAGTGGTTCTGCCCCACGAGCTCCTCGGATGCAGAGGAGTCGCTGCTCCTGCTCACTGTGGGCACAGAAAATTTCTGTCCAGCTCCTGTCCTGGCTTCTCTTTCTGGAAAAAACTCTCTGTGTACTTGCAAATCTTTCTTTCTTCTGAACAGGCCCAGAAAGCTCAGGAGTAGCTGAGCTGGACTCATCCTGCTCAAAGTATCAGGCAGAACAGCAGGGCAGAGCTCAGGGAGAGCTGCAGCCTGGGTGCCCTTGGCACAGCCCAGCTCAGGCCATCACATCGGGCACCACGCCAAGGAAAAGAGCAAAACAATCGCAAATTCCTTCTGGAGGGAATGGCTGGACAAAACAGCCAATGAGACAAATGCCCTGTGTCAGACCTTTCAGGTGTCCCCACAGCAAGAGCACTCCTGGGGCAGTTCAGATGGAGCCTCAGAGGCCTTTTCCAGCCTCACTGATCACTGTGGGAATGGGAAAGGGAGCCCTGCAGGGCTGTGACAGCAGAACCTTCAGGCTGATGTGACAGATGCCCTCACTGGTGTCCAGTTACCTCATTCCATGACACCCCAGGTGCCACCTACCTCCAACTGCCTCCGACCCTTTCCCGGTCCCTTCTCAGATGGGCACTGAGCATCCACAGTTTTACTCATCCAGCCCCATTTCATGCTTCTTTTAGCAACTGGCTGCTGCTTTTCCAGACTGAGGAGCCATTAACTACTGGCCCAGCCTCAAACTGGGATCAAATCTGTTCCCATCAGAACCACGAAGTGCTGTTGGAACAGTTACCAAGACGTTGGATTCCTGCTGCACAGACCCATTCCCCAAAGGAAACGCCATCCCTGGGATTCCAGCACAGCCTCCACTCACCAAGGGCTCCAGGGTATTGATGTCTTTGATCTTGTTGCCGCTTAGGTTCAAGTGTGTTAGGTTGGGAGTTTTCTCTGCTAGAACTTCAAGGCCACCAGAAATCCTATTATCACTCAGCTCCAGCTGAAGGGAGGGAATATCACATGGTCACCAAGTGTTTCAGCTCGTGATACAGGGAAGGAAATTGCCCAGAGAACTGGGCTACAGTGAGCACCCAAATTTCAGCTCAGAGAGCAGCAGGTCAAGTTTGCCCTTAAAACCCCCTTCCCACAGGGACACAGCACTGCCAGCCACCCCCATGCTAGTAAATGCCCCAAACCCCAAAATATTTATGGCGTCATGAAGCTTCTGACAGCAGCACAAGAGCAAAAAAGCAAGAGAGGAAGGGCACTAAACACCTGAAGAGCTCAGAAGGGTTTTGTTGCACATTAAAACCGACCCCTCTCACTGGCTCAGAGTGAGCAAAGAGCAAAATTCAGGGGCCTTTTTCTGGCAAACACAGGAGAACCGAGTGCCACCAGGGGCAGCACAAGGCCCAAGGCTGCTGGAGATGGGACCAGAGTCCTGACTCACCTTCCGCAGCTTGTTGAGTTTGGGGAGGTTGGACACAGACAGCAGGTTGATGTTGATCATGCTGAGGAACTCGAGGTTCTCAAAGTCTGAGGAGAGACCGACCACCTTGCCATCCTCTGAGCGGCAGTTATCCAGGACCAGCTCCTTCACCTGCACAGGGACACCCACAGCTGTCACCACACCTGCCACAGCCCCCCGGGCCCCTCAAGGTGCCATCACCAACACACCCAGAGCACGGCTGTGCCTCCAGTTCCTCCTCACTCAAATTAAAGACCTTAAAGCCAAATAACTTCTGGTGACAGCCCCTCACTGTGGTTTCATCCTCTAAGCACAAGCCACCAACACCCTCCTGCTGTCCCCAGCAAGGTCCCCATCCTGCAGGAAGCAGCACGCAGGGGTTTGGAACCACGAGGTCACATCCCAGTGCTCTGTGCACACAAGGCATCAATAAAGCTTTCAGAGTCACGCTTCAGGCTCTGCTAACGAGGGGCCAAACGAGGTCAGCTGGGGTTGTCCCCTCCCACTCTGTCCCCCACACCACTGGGGTGCCAGAAAAACCTGTCCCCAGAGGACTGACCTCCCTGTGACAGTGTCCAGTGAGGTGACACAGGCGCCTGAGCAGGGCTCAGCACATGAGCTCAACCCCAGGCTGGTGACACAGGACCACTGATGGCATCACACACTGTGCCCAGCATGGATTCCACACCCAGGAACCTTCAGGACTGGCCAGGAGTTCAGCACAGGAAGGGATCAACCCCCTGGACCCCCCCAGGACCACCAAACAGCAGCACAGAACTGCTGCCCCCCAACACCTGGGGGGAAACACCCCTGTCCCCCCAGGCACAGCCCCAGCTCTCCCAAACCACTTCCAAAACCTGCTTTTACCCCACACATTCTTGACAGCAAGATGCAAAAATGAGCCTTGGCCAGGAGGCTCGTGGTGCTCTCCAAATTCCTCCTTCGCAGCACTCCCATTTTACCTCTCCTGCTCACATCAGCCAACTATTAGGGAGTCATTTTAAAACCACTCTGCCTTCCCAAAGGGAGACTCTGGGGGCTGCTGTGCCATCTTTGCCACCTTCACAGCACAAGCTCAGAATGAATTATTGCTTCAAACTCCTCAAGAGGCATCACTGATGGGGGTTTGAGTTGAGGCTCTGCCAGAAGTTTTGGAGCCGAGTGTGTTTTGCTCCCAACACACCAGAAAAGGCTCCAACCAAACTGAGACCATGACTGTGGTGGATGTGAAGGTGTCAGAGGCCAGACCTGGGTGGGTGCTGTGTTGTGTGGGCACAGAGGTGAGCTTGAACTCCACCAGGTTATCACGGAATCCTGGAATGGTTTGGGTGGGAAGGGCCCTTAAAGCTCATCCCATCCCACCCCCTGCCATGGGCAGGGACACCTTCCACTGTCCCAGGCTGCTCCAAATCCTGTCCAGCCTGGCCTTGGGCACTGCCAGGGATCCAGGAGCAGCCACAGCTGCTCTGGGCACCCCGTGCCTGACCCAGCCCAGCCCAGCTTAACCCCAGAGCGGCCCTTTCTGCCGGCCCCGGACACGCTGCGGTTCCAGCCGGTCCCGGGACAGGCAGGGACAGCCAGCCCTGACCCCGCTGGCTCTGCAATTCCTGGCGTCACTCCACGGGGACCAGGCGCCCGCAGCTCCTCCTGCCCGGCCGCTCTGGGGCTGCAAATCCCCTCGCCGTGCACGGAGCCGCTTTAATCCCCCCCAAAGGGCCGCTCACCGCCCGCTGCCCGGGCCCGGGGCCCGCAGGTGCCACGACACCGAGTGTGGGCCGGGAGGGCCCGGCCACGGCCCCGCGGGGACGGGAGACGCGGGGAGAGGGGACGGGGAGACCCAGGGAAAGCGCAGCGGAGAGATCCGGGGAAAGGGAACAACCAGGAAGGGGCGGCCGGAGGAAGGGAAGGGCAGAGCCCGGGCTGAGGCGGCCCCCGAGCGGGCACCGAGCACCGAGCGCCGGGCCCGGCCCCGCGGCCGCCAGCGGAGGGCCCGTGCGGCCCCGGCGGCCCCGAAAGGCTCGGGCCCGCAGCCCCGGGGCCGTTCCCCGGGCCGAGGAAGCCGCGGGAGCCGCTCCGGGCGGGCCGGGTTCGCTAACATGGCCGGGCCGCCATGGCCGCGCGGGGCCGCCCCGGGCCGGGCCCGCTGACTCGGCGCGGAGGGGCCCGGCCCGCCCTGCCCGCTGCTCCCCGGGCTATCCCCGCGCCCCTCCGCGGGCCGGGCCGGACCGGGCGGGCCCCGGCGGCGCCCCCAGCGCGGCCCCGGAGCGGGCGGGCCCCGCCGCGCACGTGCGCGCCGCCATGCCGGGCCCGGGCGGGAGCGCTCCCGCCGCCGCCGCCGCGCCCGCCGCATCCCCGCCCGCCAAACCCGCCCGGTGCCCGCCGTGCGGGACCCCCCGCGGGCCGCTCTCCCGCCGCCACCCCGCGATTTCCACCCCCCCGCAGCACGTGCCGCCCGCTGCCCCCGCCGCACCTCGCTCGGCTTCTTGTTGCGCAGCTCCAGCGTCAGGCGCCTCTCCATCTCCATGCTCCCGCCGCTGCCGCTGCCGCCGGGCCCGAGCCGCGCTGCGCTCCCGGTGCCGCTCCCGGTGCCGCTCCCTCCCCCGGTGCCGGTGCCGCTCCCGCCCCCGCCCGCGCGCGCCGCCGCCCGGCGCAGGAAGAGGCGCCAACGGCAACAAAGGCGCGCGCGCCGCGCCCCCCGCCCGCCGCACAGCGCCCCCTGCCGGCACCGCCCCCGTCCCCACCACGGCGACCCGGGTTCGAGTCCCGGCACCGCCAGCAGCGACCCCCGGGCAGTGCGCGCACCGGCACCGCCTTCTGAGACACCTTTCTGTCCCCTGGCACCGTGTTCCCGGCTGCAGTGCCACATTCCGATCCTCAGATGCTGTGTTCCAGTCTTCAGTACCCTGTTCCAATCTCCAGAGCCACATTCCCAGCCCCCGGCACTGTGTTCCAATCTCCAGAACCGTGTTCCCATCCTCAAGAATCATGATTTCTTCTCCAGAGACACTTTTCCATCTCCAGAACCACATTCCCATCCCCCAGGTGCTGTGTTGCAGTCTCCAGCACCGTGTTCCCCTCCTCAGGAACCATGATTTCTTCTCCAGAGCCACTTTTCCATCTCCAGAGCCATGGTCCCATCTCCAGAGCCACATTCCCATCCTCAAGCACTCTGTTCCCACTGCCAGGCACTGTGTTCCAGTCTCCTGCACTGTGTTTCCATCTCCAGAGCCATATTCCTGTCCTCAAGCACTGTGTTCCCATCCCCAGGTGCTGCATTCCAGTCTCCAGCACGGCGTTCCCATCCTCAGCCACGACGGTTCCTCCTCCACAACAACATTCCCATGCCCAGGTACCACGGTTCCTTCTCCAGCAGCTTGTTCCCATCTCCAGAGCCACATTCCCATCCCCAGGCGCTGTGTCCAGTCTCCAGGACCATGTTCCCATCCTCAATAACCACGATTCCTTCTCCAGAGCCACTTTCCCATGCCCAGATCCCACAGTTCCTTCTCCAGAGCCATGTTCCAACCCTCAAGCACTGTATTCCCATCCCCAGGCACTGTGTTCCAGTCTCCAGAGCCACATTCCCAACTCCAGGCATTGTGTTCCAGTCCCCAAGGACTGCTCCCATCCCCAGGCACCACAATCCCTTCTCCAGCTCCATATTCCCACCCTCAGGTGCCTCTGGCAACTTTCTGACTCCTGAGGGTACAGCCAGGGAGGGTCAGGCTCTTCCCCTGAGCCCAAGGCACAGGACAAGAGGAAACTGCTCCAGGGAGGTTTAGATTGGAGATCAGGAGCAATTCCTTCAGAGAAAGGACACTCAGGCACTGGCACAGCTGCCCAGGGCAGTGCTGGAGTCACCATCCCTGGAGTGCTCAAACAACCTGTGGATGTGGCACTTGGGGACATGGAGTGGTGGTGGCCTTGGCAGTGCTGGGGTGAGGGTTGGACTCGATGATCCCAGAGGGCTTTTCCAATCTCAACAATTCCCTGATTCCATGTTCCCATCCCCAGGGCCACTTTCCCATCCCCGATGCCACTTTGCTGTCCCCAGTTCCATATTCCCATCCTCAGGGCCACACTCCTGTTCCCAGGGCCACACTGCTGTCCCCAGTGTTATGTTCTTGTCCCCAGTGCCACATTCCTGTCCCTAGAGCTACTTTTCTGTCCCCAGTGCCACATTCCCATCCCCAGGGCCATATTCTTGTCCCCAGTGCCACAGTCCCATTCCTAGGGTCACATTCCTGTCCCTAGTGCCACTTTCCTGTCCCCAGTGCCATGTTCTTGTCCCCACTGCCACATTCCCATCCCAGGGCCATATTCCTGTCCTCAGTGCCACTTTGCTTCCTCCAGTGCCACATTCCCATCCCAAGTGCCATGTTCCCATTCCCAGTGCCACATTCCTGTCCCTAGTGCCAGTTCTCTGTCCCCAGAGCCACTTTCCTGTCCCCAGTGCCACATTCCTGTCCCCCTGGGCCCCTGTCCCAGCCCATCCCGGCTGTGCCTGCCCCGGGGCCAGGCTGATAAAGGCAGGGTGTTGCCCGGGCTCTGGGCTGAAGGAAGGACGAGATAACAGCGGGAACTCCCCGTCGCCCTGGGGCTGGGGTGATTGGGGTGATGTTTTTCCCTTCCCTGGTGTGACAGGAGCACACAGAGCTTGTCCTGGCCAGCCATGAGCTCCAGGAATGCTGCTGTCGTCACAGGGGCCAGGACAGGGCCAGCAGGGCGGTCACTGCCCGTGGCCCAGGGGGTGGCCCCGGGCCCTGCTGTCCTTCCAGGGGGTGACAGAGCTGCTGGGACCCCCTGCAGGGCTGGGGAAGGTCCCCCCTCATGACACACAGGGCCACCAGTGCCAGGGACCCCCCACAGGAGGAGGATTCCTGCAGGATTTGGGCGCTGCTGCCTCCCACTGCATTCAAAATTGCTGAAAAAGGAGCCAGAGAAATCTCTCTGATCCACGACCAAGGCTCCAAGTAAACAGGAACACGAGGGCTCACAGGCCAGGCTCCATCGTCCCTCATTGTCCCCTCTGGCAAAGGGCCACCAGCCTGCCTTGTATGGCAGGAAATGGCTTTGTGGGCCACTGTGGGTCATTTCTGCCACTTGGCTCCAACGCCAGCCTGCTCTCCCTGGGAGGAGCAGAACGTTCAGCAGAGGGGCTCAGCCCCAAAGGGACCAAACCCACTCTTTTTCAGAGCAGATAAGGGGTATCTGCGTGTAGAGAAATTGGCTTTGATGCATTTTTGGCACTTCTGTGACTTCTCTCACTGAACACAGCTCAGTTTCTCCAGCCAGAGAGCTGAGAGGGGAGGGCACCACAACAGCTCCCCCTCCTTGGGGTGGCCCTAAAGAGACACCCAAAAACACCCAGTCCTGGGGCTGTGCGGGGCAGAGGGATGGAGGGTGAGATGAGTTTTGGGGGCACTGCAGGAGCAGGAGAGCAGCCCCAGGCTGGAGTGAGGACAACCTCTGAGTGCCCTGCCCTGCCCAGTCACATCCCGGGGGTGATGCAGGGAAGGGGTTTGGAATAGTGGAATTTTTTAGGTTGGAAAAGAGCTTTAAGACCATCGAGTCTAACCATAAGGTCAAGGCCAGGCTGGACGGGGCTTGGAGCACCGGGGACAGCGAGAGGTGTCCCTGCCATGGCAGGGGTGGCACTGCATGGGCTCTAAGGTCCCTTCCATCCCAACCCATTCCTTGATTTGATGATTGTACCACCATGGAGCCCGGCCACAGTCGGGTGGGTCGGGGTGATCCCAGGCTCCTCTGGCCCCTTTCGGCTGCACCAAGCCCCGCTCTTGGGGCGGCTCCAGCACCGAGGGGTCCCCGCTCCCCGCCCCGAGCCCCGGGCAGGCAGGCGGGGGATGCTCGGAGCCATCCCCGCTCGCTGATCTGCATTTGTTTTAAGGTTCTTTCATGTCCCCTTTGAGGCTCGTTTCCTGTCCTTTGTAGCAAACAATGGCCCGTCCCCCCCGCCCGGGCCGGGGTGGCTTTATCTCCCCTCCCCTGGGCCGCGCTCCCTCGGGAGCTCAGCTTTATGTTTGCCTTCCAATAAAACCCCTGCTCCGCTTCTCCCGAATGGATTTTAAAGCTGCGGCTTGCAGGGGCTGTCTGGGCGATGCATTTGCCGGGATCTCGGTTCCCTGCGCCCGGGCAGATTAACGCGGAGCCGGTAATTTACTGCGGGCGGCGGCGCTGGAGGCTGCCTGAACTGCTGACAGGGGCTGAAATTCAGGTCTGGAGCTTCTCAGGCAAGCTGCAGCACACATGCCGAGAAAAACGTATTATCTGTCTGTTATACAACACAATATCACCGGCCCGTGTTTTACAGTGTTTAACTGCTTCGTTCCTGGCCCGGTGCCTCCTCAGAGTCCCCGGGGAGCCCTGGCTGGGCCACGAGGAGCTGCTCAGCACGGCTGTCCTGTCCTGTCCTGTCCTGTCCTCTCCTGTCCTCTCCTGTCCCCAAAACAGACACAAAGGTCCTCCAGGTGTCCTGGTGGCTGCAGATCCCCCAGCAGACCCCCAGGAGAGCTGGGGGTCTTCACCTGGAGAAGAGAAGGCTGCAGGGAGAGCTCAGAGCCCCTTGCAGGGCCTAAAGGGGCTCCAGGAGAGCTGGAGAGGGACTGGGGACAAGGGATGGAGGGACAGGACACAGGGAATGGCTTCCCACTGCCAGAGGGCAGGGCTGGATGGGATATTGGGAAGGAATTGTTGGCTGTGAGGGTGGGCAGGCCCTGGCACAGGGTGCCCAGAGCAGCTGTGGCTGCCCCTGGATCCCTGGAGGTGTCCAAGGCCAGGTTGAATGGGGCTTGGATCACCCTGGGACCGTGGGAGGTGTCCCTGCCATGGCAGGGGTGGAATCTGGAATAAGGGGTCTCCAAGGACCATTCCAACCCAAACCATTCTGGGATTCCATGATAAGGCAGTTTGCTCCAGAGACCCTCGGGTCAGTTTGGGAATGGGCAGTGGATGTGCAGGGATCTGCAGAGCTGGAGGATGCCACCAACTTCACTGAAGGTTTACAAGGCAATAGGGAGTCTGCTGGGATACAAAAAAAACCCCAAACAGTTCCCTTGTGCACCCCAACCACTCCCAAGGAGGAGGGAAATGAGGTTCATGCAGGCCCTGGTAGCCCTTAGGAGGAATTGGTAGAAACCTGGACTGGTTGGAAGTGGAAGAGACCCTAAAGATCATTTAGTTACAACCCTTGTGAGTTTTGTTTGTCTATTTCTCTGGTGGAAATCGGGGATCTCAAAGTCGGGATACCCTGGGTCCCTCCTTTTCCCCTATATCCGAGGTCCCCCCACACCCCATATCATCTTTCTGCCCCCAGATCATGATCTGCCCTCTCCCCCTGCCCTGGGTGTTCCCTTTTGCCCCATATCCCAGCTCCTCCATCTCCTGCTGTGCTCTGATCTCCTCTCCCCCTGAACCCTGGGTTCCCCTCTCCCACACACCCTAATCCCTCCCTTTCCCCATATCCCAATCCCTCCTCTCCCTGTACACCAACCCCCCTTTCCCCCATATCCTGATCCTCCTCTCTGCCCATACCCCAATCCTCCTGTTCCCCTGCACCCCAAATCCCTTCTCATCCTCCTGTACTTCAATCCCCCTTTCCCAGTACCCTAATCCCCGTCTCCCCTAATCCCCCCTTTCTCCCTCATAGTTCAATCCCATCCCCTAATCCCCCCTCCTCCTGTACCCTGACCTCACCTCTCTCCCCAAACCATGATCCTCCCTCTTCCCCTGTACCCCAATTCCTCCTTTCCTCTGTAACCAAATCCCCTTTTTCCCTCTGTACCCTGATCACCCTCTCCCCATGCACCCCAATCTCCACTCTCCCTCTAAATCCCAATCCCTCCTTTCCCCTATATTCCAATCCCCCTTTCCTCATGCATCCCAATCCCCCCTTTCCACTCACATCCCAATCCCTCTCTTGCCCTGTACCCCAATCCCCCTTTCCCCCACACCCCTTCTCCCCCTGTACCCTGATCCCTTTCTCCCTCTGTACCCCAATCGTCCTTGTCCCTCTGTACCCCAGTCACCTGTTTCCCCCCTCACCCTTTCCCCTGAACCTGAATCCACCCTCTCCCAATATCCCAATCTCCCTTTCCCTGTACCCCAATCCCCATTCCTCCCATAACCCAATCCCCCTTTCCCTGTACCCTGATCCCTGTACCCCAATCCCCCCTTTTGCTGTACCCTAATCACCCCTTACCCCCATATCCCAACCCCCATTCCCCCATACCCCAAACCCCATTCCCCTGTACCCCAATCCCCCTTTCACCATACTCCAATTTCTCTTTCCCCGTACCCCAATCAATTCCCTTTCCTCTATACTCCCAATCCCCTTTCCCCGTACCCCAATCCCCATTCCCCTGTATCCAATTCCCCTTTTCCCATACCCTAATTAATCCCCATTCCCCCGTACCCCAATCCCCGTTTCCCGCTCTCCGGCTGCAGCGCGGCCCCGTTACCCGCAGGGGGCAGCACCGGCACGGCCATAGGGGGGTTCCGGGACTTGGGGGAGCCCGGAGGGTCCGGGGGGACCCGGGACGGGGCGGGAGAGAGGGGAACCCTGTGCAGGAGGGGGAGAGGGGAACCCCTGTGCAATAGGGGGAGAGAGGGGAACCCCTGTGCAATAGGGGGGAGAGGGGGAACCCCTGTGCAATAGGGGGGAGAGGGGGAACCCCTATGCAATAGGGGGGAGAGGGGGAACCCCTGTGCAATAGGGGGGAGAGGGGAACCCCTGTGCGGGAGGGGGGAGTGGGGAACCCCTGTGCAATAGGGGGGAGCAGGGGAACCCCTGTGCAGGAGGGGGAGAGGGGAACCCCTGTGCAATAGGGGGGAGCAGGGGAACCCCTGTGCAGGACAGAGGAAAGGGGAACCCCTGTGCAGGCGGGGATCCTCCCCTGTGCAGGAGGAGTCCGGGCACGGCCGGGCCCCGGGCTGACCCCGGGCACGGTGTCCCGGTCCGGGGTAACGCGGGTGCTCCCGGGCACTGCCGGGGTGGGATGTGCGACCTCCGGGCGGCTTTTTGTGACTCGGGACGAGGCGGAGGCGTCCCAGGGTTTGGGTGGCACCAGAGTCCCTGCAGGCATTTGGCAGGAGGGGCCGAAACGGGAGCATTGACCCAGTGACACCACGGTCACTGCCTTGTCCCCAAGTGCCACATCCGCGCTGCTTTGGGGCATCTCCGGGGATGGGGACTCACCACTGCCCTGGGCAGCTGTGCCAGCCCCTGGCGCCCTCCCGTGAAGGAATTTCTCCCAATATCCGATCTAAACCTCCCCTGGCCCAGGGGCTGTTCCCTCTCCTCCTGTCCCTGTTCCCTGGAGCAGAGCCCGACCCCCCGGCTGTCCCCTCCTGTCAGGGAGTTGCGCAGAGCCACAAGGTCCCCCCTGAGCCTCCTTTTCTCCAGGCTGAGCCCCTTTCCCAGCTCCCTCAGCCTCTCCTGGGGCTCCAGACCCTTCCCCTTCTCTGGACACACTCCAGCCCTTCAATGTCCTTCCTGGGGTGAGGGTCCCAAAGTGTCCCCAGGAGCTGAGGGGCCTCAGCAGTGCCAGCACAGGGGACAGTCCCTGCCCTGGTCCTGCTGGCCACACTCCTGACCCAAGCCAGGTGCCACCGGCCTTCCTGCTGCCCTGGGCACACACCGGCTCCTGCCCAGCCCTGCCTCTCTGCCCTGCAGTAATTAGCGCTGCTCTGCAGTAATTAGCCCTGCTCTGCAGTAATTAGCTGTGGATTCTGGCATCCCTGCGCCGTGTAACCATGAAACAACAGCCGGCCCCTATCTCAGAGCAGATCTGGAGGCACCTGGCAGATCCCAGCCCCATCTCCCCGATAGGGCAGGGCAGGTATTGACCCTCCACCACCGCCCTGCACAGAGCCCGGCCCGGTGCTCCCAGACAATCCACACCACATCCATGGCCTTGGAAAGAGAGAGTGGGGATGGCTCTGCCTGCAGCCCCAGGGATGTGCCTGGGTGGGGTTTGGGCAGTCAGGGCTGCCTTAGGGTGCTGTCCCCACCTCAGCTGCACATGGAATTGTCACCTCCGGCTGCCCCCAGCACCTCCCAGGCTGTTTGCAAGGCTTGGTAACAATTAATTACTGATTTTACAATGTCCCCCAGCCCAGCCAGACCAAGCAGTAACACCAGGAACAACCACAAGGTTGGTCGTTCTCCAAGCCCTTGGTGTTGTCAGCGTGTTTTTGTGTTTGATAAGGCTTCATGTTCTTCACTGGAATCCACTTTGGTCCTGTGGAGATACAAACATACCCTTTGCCCCAGGTTATCAGTGAAAATGGACCTTTAATTTGTCCTGTTTCTGGGTATCAAAATGAAAGGATTTTCTTTCAATTTTGCCCATGTGCTGTTGGAAAAAATCCAAATAATTGGTGGATTCCGTTCTGCAAAAGAGCTATTTAAAAAATTTAAAACATATAAGGCTTAATTTAAGTGCACTTGAGGCATCGCCTCTGCCTCCCTGTTTGCAACTCTTGGTAAAAATTAATTACTGATTTTACAGTGTCCCCCAGCCCAGCCAGACCAAGCAGTAACACCAGGAACAACCACAAGGGCAATTCCTGCTTGGCACTGCCGAGGGGTTCTGGATCCCTCAGAACCAACACCCAGAGAGGCCACAAAGAAACCCCCTGTCCCAGATGGGAAATGGACTCCAGGTGCCTCAGGCCCCAAGGTGCACCCCTGATCAGGGTTAAGGAATGCTGCATCTGCTGGGATGGCATTTCCAGGGACTCCAGGAGCACCAGAGAGCACTTCACTCCAGGATGGCAACACAGACAGGCCAACAGGCAGGAGGCGTCTCAAATGTCACCACTTTGGGGCCTACAGCTCACAAATGAGGGGTTGGAGCAGCACTCACACCCTCATTGGAATATCACCATGTCCTGCACCACTTCCCTGCCACCTGGATTGTGCTCCAGCTGCACCAGGTCTCAGCCAGTTCATGGCATTTCTGCTCAGTGTGGCCATGGACAGCTGAACCCTTCTCTGGCCTGGGCTTGCACCTGTCTGGAGAATTTCTGTCAACATGTAGGAAAAACTCAGGATTTCTCTGTTTGCTCCCACAGCACTGCTCAGTCAGAGCTGCACTTGCCCCTAATTCACACAGTTTGTGTTAATATCCTGGTTTTTTTGCAGGAGAAACATTGGAGTGAGAGCACCCCTGGGCAAGCTGGAGCTCCTCCTCATCACCTCTGTGCTCCCAGAGCATGAGCTGTGCTCTGCTCCCTGCCTGCAGTGAGATTTCAGGACATGAAGATCAGATTTGGGAGACATCTGTCTTTGGGAAAGAGTGGCACAGGGAGAGGCCCACTGTGGGTGGGCTGCTCCCTCTCCCTGTTCCCATCCCAGTTTCCCAGTCTCAACAACAGGGGAGATAGGCACGGGCTCAGCCTGGAGGCCAGAGCAGCCTCCTCTGTCACCAGCCTTGTGCAACCTCTCGCCCTCCCTCCGAGGGTGTGGGAGAATTCCTGGCAGGCAGGAGCTGCTCAGGGTCCAGCTGGGCTTGGGAAACAGCTCCAGGAGCACGGGAGAGCCCCAGGCTCCCTCCTGCACCCTCTCCAGTCTCCCACCCAACCTCTCAAAGCCTTCCATGCCTCCAGAGCTGGGATGGGGTGGCCAGATGCTCCTCAGGGCTGATTTGACAGCCTGGAGCTGTTTTGATGCCAAATTCCATCCTGATGCAAGCAGGAAGTCAAGGGAGTTGCAGCAGCCAGGGGTTATTTTGGGCCCTTCAGCTTCACCACAGAGTTGCCTGAAGACTCAAACTCTTGGGATTAGTTTGTTTTATTAGTTGGAGATGGGTTTTAGTTCCTGCAGGGAGAGGCAGGAATTAAAAGAGTAACGAGGTAGTGAAGAATTGGGAAGTTATTAAATGAAGAAAGGAAACATCTCTGCAGGTGAGGGCTGGAGAGGGCCAGGGTGGATGTTCAATAAAAGGAGTGTTCCCAAACATCTTCTCCACAGAGTTTGGCTCACCAGACACCTGGTTACCCATTAGATTGTAGCAGGGGAGGTTCAAATTGGGTATTATAAAAAATTCCTTTGTGGAAAGGGTGTTCAGGCACTGGAATGGGTTGTCCTGGGAAGTGGTGGAGCTGCCGTGGCTAAAAGTGTTCAAAAACCCCATGGGATGGCACCTGGGGACAAGGTTTAACTGTGGCCTTGCCAGTGCTGGGTTGATGGTTGGACTTGATGGCCTTAGAGGGCTTTCCAAGCCCAGGGATTCTGTGATTCCACGTTTGGTGATTCCCTGGCACAGCCCTGAGAGATTGGGCACAGGTTTGCCAACAGATCAGCACTGGCACAACCCTGGAAATGGCATCAGGACCTTCCCATGGAATGTGCACAGAGGAGGAATGTCCAGGGACACTCCTGCACCTCCCTGCCCTTCTCAGGCTCTGCCAGTTCAGGTGACAAACTCTCCCAAGAGGTTTTTCCAGTGGCTCTTCCAGGTGTCACCGTGTCCCTGTTCCAGCAGCCCCTCTGTGCCCTCACACCAAAACTTCTGTTCCCAAAAGGGAGACTGTCTCAAATATCCACCTTCCTTTATTTAGGTAGGAAGACAGAGCTTGAAACCACCTGGGATGGGATGGGCTGCCTTGAACAGAGATGGGAAACTCCACAAGGCACAGGGATGAGCACTGGAAATGAGCAGGGTGGGATGGGGAGGCCCAGGGGATGCACTGGAGGGGTCGGGGGGGGGAAGGGAACAGGGAATAACTTCTTGGGATTTCCCATTTCAGAAGGGAAGGGCTACCAGAGCAGCAGCCAGGCAGTGGGTAGGCAAGGGGGCACTGCTTTTACATTGCCAGAGGGCAGGGAGAGATGGGATATCAGGGAAAAATCCTTCCCTGTGAGGGTGGTGGGGCCTGGCACAGGTTGCTCAGAGTGTTGGTGTTGTGGCTGCCCTGGATCCCTGGGAGTGTCCAAGGCCAGGTTGGACAGGACTTGGAGCAGCCTGGGACAGTGGAAGGTGTCCCTGCCATGGCAGGGGGTGGCACTGGATGCTTTTCAGGGCCCTTTCCAATTGAAACCATTCTGGGATTCTAAGAGGAGGTGCTTTTCCAGCCATCACCTAATTAAACAGAACCCTGTTGCTGTAGAATAGTCTTTAAAAGGCTCAGATAACCACGGACTGGCCTGTCCTGACTGATTAAACATGCTGTCCCAGGTCCTCCAGCTCAGGAAGTATCACATTACTGACCACCAGAAGATGGGGCAGGAGACAAACCTGTGTCTGCCTTCTTAGGAACTTCCTAAGGCTCTAATTCCCCTACCCGAAACAGAGGCAGTAGGGAGCAGGGAGCACAGAGGGGCCAGGGGTCTCCTCGAGAGCTCAGAGACAGCCCTGCATGGAGAAATCTCTGGTTCCCAGGGCTGGTTGCAGATTTTGCTATCAAATCTCTCCCAGCACTTGCACAAACCACCGGGGTCTCCTGCCAAAACTTTGCACCACTCTGGGCAGGATTGTGGCGTGGGATAACACAGCTCTGAGCTGCTGCCAAGGCCCTGCCAGCTGGGATGGGGAGCAAAAAGGAACTTTCTCTGCATCCCCTTCCATTTTAATATCTCTTCAGAGTTAACATTCCAGCAAATGTCCCATCCTGGGAGGGTTCAAGGCCAGGAGCAGCCTGGGGTAGTGGAAGGTGTCCCTGCCCTTGGGAATGAGATGGGCTTTAAGGTCCCTCCAACTCAAACTCTTGTAGGATTTTATGAAATGAAGGTGACAAGTTGCTGACTGCAGGGGTTTGGTTTGGCAAGAGGAGCCTCCCTGCTCTGTGGCTGCTAAATCTGAAACCTCCCAGGACTCCAGGCAGCCCTGTGGCTGAGAAAGCCCTGGCTGTGCTGTGCATGGCCAAGGTGATTCCTGTCCCTCCTGACTGAGATATTTTCATCCTCAAGAAGGGGAGAGTGGGGCAGGTCCCTGCTCAGCCCTGCAGGTGCAGCAGCTCCTGGTGAGTTGCACAAGCCGAGCTCTCCCGCACAGCCCGCGGTGCTGGAGGCACATGTGACAGATGACAGCGCCGAGAGAACGTCCTTTAATTACTTCTCTTCTCGCTGTCACCATCAGCAATTATGACATTTGCTTCAAACCTGTCAGGATTTCCAAACAAGCCCGGGGTGTTCAGATTGACACAGCCTCCTGGGCTGCCTGGAATGGCATCCTGCCTGGAGCGCAGATCATGGGCTGCCTGGGAGATTGCTCAGTGCTGAGGGATTGCTGGGGAATCTCTCCTGGACCCTGAGACCAACCCTGTGGGGCCTGACAAGGCTTGTGCTGTGCCCCTGTGGAGGCTGACTTGCACAAGGTGTTGCACAGAGCAGGTGTTTCAGGCACTGGAGGCTCCAAACCACACCTCGCGTGGGGTGCTCCTGGCTTTGCTGATCCTGCTGCTGCTGCTGGTTTTTGGTTGCCTGGAGCCCCTGCCCTGCCTGGTGAGGAAACACAGAGATAATTCCAGCTCTGCAGAAGGGAAGGGAGTGGGGACATTGCTCCTGAGGAGCTCTGAGGCAGCAATGGAGGCAAATGCTCCCATTTGGCTGAGCAAGGCTCATCCAGCATTAGCACATCTCCTGCTGCTCTTGTTATTTCTTCCTGACCACAATTTGTTAAACAGCTTCCCAGGCAGGCAGAGGACAGATTCCTGCACTGTGAAGCCAGGAAGGAGAGGGATTATCTGACTGTTCAGCTTTAGCAAGGCTCCCAAGTCACCTGCCTGTGTTTTTATCTCTGGAAGCAAGAAATTGCAGCGCTGGAGTTGATGTACCAAAAGCTAAGGATGGCAATGGGATGGAGCCTGTCCAGGCAGCTCCACAGTCTCCCTGGACAAGGACAGATTGCTGCAGCAGGGCAACGAGGAGCCAAAATGCCTGATTCCCCTTCCTGACTCGCCCTAACCCTCGCTGTGAGAATGGAGCAAAGTCATTTGTCTCCATCCACCCCTGGGCTCTGACTCACTCGTGCTGAGCCGACAGCAGTGGGAATGTGAGATGCCAGCACTCCCACCCCATCCTCCCTGCCCTGCTCCTGCTGCCCCTCTGCCCACAGCAGCCAAAGGAATAAATAAACACACATAGCCCTGAACCACGGGTGCCATTGGTAAATTTCTCTGGAAAAAAATCCCTCATCAACAGCAGTTTGGGTGGAAATCTCCATCCAAAGTGCCACAGGGCAAAGCAGGCAGGACCAGCCTTGAGTTAAGCAACTGGATTCTCCCAAACTCACCTACCTCTTCCCAGTTTTGGTGGCAGCAGCAGCAGAACTGCCTGCCCAGCATGGCTTGTGGGCACACAGCTATAAACCCCCTGGCAGCTGGGCCCTGAGGCTGCTGCTTCAGCTCCTGTGAAGCCTCTGCTCCATCCCTGAACGTGGGCAAGGTTTGGGACACCCTGGCATGGTGGAAGGTGTCCCTGCCCATGGCAGGGGTGGCACTGGATGGACTTTAAGGTCCCTCCCAACCAAAACCATCTGGGGTTCTGTGGTTCACTGCCTGCTCTCAGCTCTCCCAGTGACAATCTCAGCACTGTCAGTGCCTGACCCAGGGATGACAGAGAGGAAAATGAGCTGGGATGAGGCTCTCCAGGTGAAACCCTGTCCTATGTCACAAAGCCTGGGACTTTGCCTGGGATGCAGGGCCTTGCAAGAGGCCATCAGTGCCAGGGAGCAGGGAGGGACCAGCTGGGGGGACAGGACAGTCCCTGAGGAATGCCACAGGTCACTGACCTTCACAGAGCTGGGCTGAGGTGTCTCCTGTGAGGAGCCAGGTGGGGAGGAGGCAGCAGGGCTCAGCAAGGAGGTGAGGACTCTGGGGAAGCTTTGAGAGAAAGAAGTTTCACATACAGGGAGGATCAGAATTATAGAGTCCTCAAGGCTGGAAAAACCTTTAAGATGATCAAGTCCAACCATCAGCCCAGCACTGCCACTGAGTTCATCACTGACCCATGTCCCCAAGTGCCACATCCACACTGCCTTTGAGCACCTCCAGGGATGGTGACTCCACCACTGCCCTGGGCAGCCCATTCCAATGGTTTACAATTCTTCTGTGAACAAAAAAAGCCTCTAATTTCCAATCTAAACCTCCCCTGGCCCATCTTGAGGCCATTCCCTCTCCTCCTGTCCCTGTTCCCTGGGAGCAGAGCCCGACCCCCCCCAGCTGTCCCCTCCTGTCAGGGAGTTGTGCAGAGCCACAAGGTCCCCCCTGAGCCTCCTTTTCTCCAGGCTGAGCCCCTTTCCCAGCTCCCTCAGCCTCTCCTGGTGCTCCAGCCCCTTCCCCAGCTCCATTCCCTGCCCTGGACACACTCCAGCCCCTCAAGGTCCTTCTTGTCATGAGGAGTCCAAATTTGCCCCAGAATTTGAGGTGTGGCCTCAGCAGTGCCAGCACTGGGGGGGTCTCTGTGTTATTCTCACGAGGCCCAGAAGCTTCACCCTGTGCTCCCTGGGCACCCTCCTGTCCCCAGCCCACCCCTGTGTCAGCACCCCCAGCATCCCAGGCTCTGCTGACCACAGCCAGGAGGATGTAAACATTAGCTGGAGTTTGGAGTGAGGACTCAGCAGGAAACCAAGCTCTCTTCATGACCTACTTATTGATGAATCAGGGGAGATGCAGACCTGTGACATCCTCCCAGTTATTTACCCACTGCTTGGCACAGGATGTATCAGGGATGTTTGGACACTTTGCTCACCCCAAGGATGCCAGAGATTTTTGGGAAAACTGATTCTTTTTGAAGATGTTCACACAGACCAGGCATCACCTGTGTGGGCTCTTCTTCCCAAACCCATCTCTGCCACCTTCCCTGCCTCTCTTCCAGTGGGATGGGCAAGTCACCACTTGTTTGTCACTGAGATTCCCTGTGGAACTGGGGAGCTCCTTTCAGCCTGGGAGCTCAGTCTCCTGCTTGCAGAGTCTGCTGAGAGTTCTAGGTGAATAAAAAGTAAATCCATCGCAGATTCCCTCTCCATCCAGGGGTGGGAGCAGCTCTCTGGGATCCCCTCAGATCCTCTGCTCCAGGTCTGTCCTAGCAGGGCACCCAGCCTGGGTTTGGTGACGCGTAATGGAGGTTTCCCCATGGTGCAATATTTGTGCTGCTGCAGTGGTTAATTACCCTCATTTCCAAACCCAGGGGGATTTGTGAGGTTTTTGTAAGCCCTGGCTCAGCCTGGGTCTCCCAGGGATGCTCCTTTTGACAGGAGTAGCAAAATAAATGTCTGAGCTTCCCAAGGAGCTTCTCACCATGGCAAAGGCTTGATCCCTACTCTTCAGGAAGGGCAGGGACAGGGACAGGGACAGGGACAGGGACAGGGACACCTTAGACCTTGGTCACACCCTGCCTTGTGATGTCTCCACCAGGAAGCAGTGACCAAATAATAAGTTTCATGTTTAAGAAAACAACATATTTCTCTCAACTCTACACAGAGGGAAAAATGTTGTTTTGGGGGGGAAAGCTTAATTGCTGCCAAATGTCTTGAACACCTGAATGAGGTCCAGGAGGAAAATATTTGCAAAGCAGTCAACCAAAGGTGCCTTGTTCGGATAGTTCTTTAACTAAATAACAAAATAAACTGGCTAGAAGATGTGAGATTTGATAACAACATTCTTTTTGATAATAAAACAGCTTTTGGGGAAAAAGTTGAAAAATGGCTTGAATTTAAACCCTGAAAGAGGCAGCATCACCTTGCTCCGCACCTTTTGGTGAAAATTCTCCTATTTTTCTCCCCGTGCAGGGCAGTTTGTGTGGATGTTCCCTCCCCTGGAGAAGCAGGACCAGGTGCACCTGCGCCTGCGCAGGGAACCTGCCTGAGGGCACTCGGATGATTTCAGGCTGCATTTCCACCCCGCTCTTCCAACCTTTCCAGCTCACACTTCCCTGCCCTGCCTCCTTGCCCCTGCCCATCTTGGGGCACGGATATAAACCCCTCCAGCCAATATGTTTCCTGTGGGGGCCCAGGTTTGCCTGGAGGGTGCACATGGCCCCTGTCCCATCCCAACTCCTTCACTAGGGACGGAGAGAGGGGATTTTCTGGCAGCTGCTGGTGGTGAGCTCACACTGTGGGCACTCCTTTGGAGCTAGAGCGGCAGGGCAGGTTCCTGCTCCGGCTTTGCTGGAAACCTTGGAGCTCCTGGAGCGTGTGGAAGCAGTGCTGGTCCATTCAGGGATCACAGGTAAGCCAGGCTGGGAGGAAACACCAGCAGCCAGTGCTGGGCACTCCATCACTGCTTCCATTTTTCTGCTCCTTCTTCTTGTCTTCTTCTTCTACTTCTTCTTTTCTTCTTCTTTCTTTCTTCTTTTTCTTCTTCTTCTTCTTCTTCTTCTTCTTCTTCTGTCTCTCCATCCCTTCACCATTTCTCAACTGACATCTCTTGAGCTTTGAGGTAGGATTTGCCACCCTGGATCTGGTTGTTTTTTCACCTTGCATCACTGTAGAAGTGATGAGGGATGAGGAGAGGGTCCCTGTGGTGTGATGGAGCACATGGAAACCCAAGAGCTGAAGAGTCAGCCCTCAAACCTTTCTGCTGCCACCTATTTGGCTCCTGCAGCTGTGATCTGAGCTGCTCTGGGGAGCAGCCAGCCTGGGTTAAGGAGAGGCCATGGTTAACTGTGGAGGTTCACCCTCCAGTCGGTCTGTCTGGTCAGAGCAGGAGCTGCAGATGAGCTCGTTTGTGTTGTGTTCACTCCTGTGTTTTCTGCCTTTGAACTGCTTGGGAAGGGAGGCAGAGGGAGCTGTGGGAGTCCCTCCCTGCTGCACACCCAGGGGACTGCTGGACACGGTGGTGGCTCAGCTCATCCCACTGCAAATGGGGAGTTTCTCCTCAAGAACATCATCAACTGATGAGAGGGTTTGAGACAAACTTCCCTTCCCTGCATTAGAGCTGAACAGATTCTCAAAGAGAAGCAAAGAAAGCTGTTTGCCACCCGTGCCTCGGGAGCTCTGAGATGTCACTGAGGCAGTGTCACCTCAGTACCTGCCTGGTGTCACCCCAAACCTGCTCACTCTGCAGGGCTGGACAGCACGGGTGGCTGGGTTAGTCCCACTCCACATCCAGGGACTGAACTGCTCAGCTCCAGGACATTTCTGTCTCTGCTTTGTACCAAAAATGCAGCTACCATGCTTCCAGATGCCTCTAAGGTTGGCACCTGTCTTCAAAAAAAGTTCTAAAGTCTCAAGGATCTGAAAAAATATATGGCAAATAGGAAACTTCTGATCAAAATAAAGTCAGAACTGCTTTTTCAAGTTAATGAAAGAGTACTGAGAAACAATGAGGACAGGAAAGTTTTTACTAAGGGGAAAAAAACAGGCAGAAGGTTAGACTTTCCTTTTGTTTGGAGTCCCATTTGTACGTGCGGTGCTACCAGAGGTTGGGTCTGGCAGTGGAGAACCCACTGGAGGTGTCAAACTCTGATCCCTTTCACTGGCAAACCAGGGTGGAGATTGGCTGGGAGGGCACTCCAAGCGAAATCCAAATCAGAGGGAAGAGGCACCTCCCAGTGCTCCCAGTGCCCCAGGACTCTGGTAATGCCCAGGGTCTGTGCTGGTGCTCCAGGGCTGAGCTTCCACGAGCCGAGTTCCAGCCCTCAGGAAGATGCTGAGGAATGATGGTGGAGAACAGAGCCAATGAGCACCAATCTCTGTAGGGTTGTCCACTCCCCAGAGGTAACTCACAGAGCACAGGGAAGTCCTCCTGGCAGGAAGGTCTGAGTCATAAAGAAAGTGAGGAGAAGGGAGAAGACGAGGTGACGAGGACTGGGCAGAAATGGGGAAGCGTCGTGTGGCAGCAACGGCGCCTGAGGAGAGATGTTAATGCCATGGATTGGTGACCATCCTGAGTCCAAGAGCATTTTCTGGGGCGATTTGCAACTCCTGCATTGAGGAGAGAGAGGAACTCTTGCGCAGTAGGATGTGTGTTGGGAAGAGGATGAGTCCTTGGTAGCCAGGTAAGGCACTGGGCTGGGCTGGGCTGGGCTGGCTGGTGCCACACGTGTGAGGATCAGGGTTCTCTTTGGGTGTGCAGCCCTCTCCTCCTCTGTGCCCACCACTGACCTTCTCCTCTCTTTTTCCCGAGGTGCCTGACGATGCCGAGCATATTTTCCTACGAGAGTGCTGAAGTGGATTGGTGTGAGAGCAACTTTGTGCGCTCGGCGGTGATCGCAGAGTACTACAACACCGTGAGTGCTGGGGGAGGCTGGGGCTGGCTCCAGGCACCCAGGAGCTGCTTCTGGGATCCAGGCAGGACAGGACATCCCTGTTTTCTTTCCTCCTCCTCGCTCCTTTGAACTCCCTGGTGCTGGAGGGTGCAGGGATGGGGAGAG
The DNA here is from genome assembly GCF_965231275.1 of Zosterops lateralis. NCBI lineage: Eukaryota > Metazoa > Chordata > Aves > Passeriformes > Zosteropidae > Zosterops > Zosterops lateralis. The sequence goes on from NC_139789.1 coordinate 2,144,284, forward strand.
TTTTCTGAGCTTCAGGTAAATCAGGGGACTTTTGTTGCTTGCAATGGTGGCTCCCCAAAATGTGCTGGGGTCAAGGGCCCTTCTGGTGTGTGTGTGGGGTTGATTCCCAGTGAGAAAACTCTGGCAGAGCTCCTTCACAGCCCAGATCTGTGAGTTCCTGTTATACCAGTCCTGCAGCTCTGCTGCCAACCAGGGTAAGTCCCACACAGGGCTCATGTATTCCAGCTAAATGTACAGGAGTGGCAAAACGAGAGGCAGCACTTCCATGAACCGTGTCAGGCAGGTTGGGAACTCAGAAGGAAGCTGGTGCCTGAGCCAGTTTCACCTCCTGTGATCCTTTTTCACCCAGTGCCAGTGCCTTGGCTGCAGCATGGCTGGAGCATCCATGCCTGCCTGCAGAGGGCTGGGAGATAAGCAGCCTCTCCAAACACATCCTGCTCCCTCAGAGCAATTAAAGGCTCCCAGGGGTGTGAGGCATGTGGATTTACAGCCTTCCACAGGCCTTGTTTACAACTTTTGGCAATTACTGTCTAACACTAGAAGATCTTGTTCTCATGGAAATGGCTCTTCCTCTTTTTTTTAAAGCGTTTCCTGGTTTTAATAAATTACCTGTAATAACGATAATTCCCCAGCTCGAGTCCTGCAGGCTCTAATCGCCCAGCCAGGGTCTCAGAGGAGGGGGCTGTGTGTAGTCACTGCTCTTAGAGGCACTCAACAGAGAAAGATCTGCCAGTCCAGACCTAATCCTGCTTCCCTGTGGCACCCAGCTGGGTGTTTTGTACTGCTCCTGCTGTGTGGGCTCAGAGGTGCAGAGCAAGAGATACAGAAATCACTCAATACTCACATCAGCATCTCAGCTCTTGGGGCATGGAGCAACCTGCTTGAGTGGAACATGTCCCTGCACATGGCAAGGGGTGTGAGATGATCTTTAAGGTCCCTTCCAGCCCAAACCATTCTAAAAGCAGTTGGAAGTGCCCAAAGTCTCTGTGTTTGAGAGAGTCACTACTAACACTGGAGAGGGGCTGATTTCCACCAAGAGCACAAAGCCTGAAAGTGAAGGTTCTGGTTTTGGTCAGAATTCCTTCTAGGAGATAAATTTGTCTCATGTCCTAGTTTGATACATAAGGCAGCATTTTTTAAACACATTTTTGGAGCTGAGATACCATTTACAGCCAGACTGACAAAGTGGCTCAGAATCCTTATCACACCAACAACTATCTCAGGAGCTCTTCAAAAGCACTTCAGTGTCTGATTCCTCTGCTGGACACCAGCTGGTGTGGCCAGATGCATGACTAATTCTTGTAGACCCTCTAATTCCCATAAAACATCAACTCTCAGCTGCCTGGGTCATTTTATGGCACAGGTTTCTGTGGCTACTCCTGAAAATCTCACCCAGGTGCCCAGTCCTAGAGGGAGGCCCCTGCTGGCCACAGCCATGTCCCAGGTTTCCAGACCACATCACTGGGCTTGTTGGGATGAGTTCTCATTGTGTCTGACTCAGGCATAGCGAGGAAAATCTCTCCAAATCATGTCTCAATGCAGATAAAAATGAGTGTGGTACTGAGGGACAGAGGGATATGGACAAGAAAACCCTGCAGGATTTTTTTCCAGCAGTTGGACTTGCCCTTGTTCTCTGTATGACACTGGGCACCTCTTCCTCAGCAGAGAAAGAGCTTTTTATGGTCCCTGCACTGATGTCCTTTTTGCCAGGCTCAGGAGATCAGCAGAGTGCCTGTGCAGGCAGGGAGGGAAACAATTCTATCTTAGGATGTGATTCCTGAGCAGCAGGAATCTAACTCTGCCATGTCAGCTGCCTGCCTCAGGCTGGCTGGTGACCTCCTGTCCAGACAAGGACAGAGGAGCAAACCCTCCTAAAATCTGCCACTATCTGAGCACCTCAGAACAGCCGCAAGGTGTGCTGTGCTCAGGGCCAGACCTTGTCACCAAACGTGAGCAGGAACATCACTGACATGGGGATCACCCCTTCCTCAGCAGCACAGCCTGGCTAGCACTGCCTGGGTCCCTTCCTCAGCAGCACAGCCTGGCTGGCACTGCCTGGGTCCCTTCCTCAGCAGCACAGCTTTAGTCTCACCCCCTGCTGCAGCACAGGGATCCCCCTTCCTGCTCTGGCATCTCCCCCAGGATCAGGCTCCTTGTGATGTGCCCTGAAGGAGGGATTACAGAAATCTGACCAGGCTGAGCTCTGTTGCTATCTCCACTGGCTGCATCCTGCAGATCCAGCTGGGGCTCAGAGCACTATCCCAGGTGTGATCTTAAAAACCTGCATCTTCTCTTCTTCCCTCCACTCATTTGTTCCCTGTATTCATGTTGCTGCCTCTCTGCAGCAAGCGTTTCTGCCCTGAATTAATTATATCAATATTTACCTCAGTGTCAATTTTCCAGAGTTTTAGGCTAGCTGGGAATCCAGCCAGCTCCTACCCAAGCCTCCTGGATCACTAATCAGCAGGGTTTCCTCACAGAGCATCCTCTTCAATGTCTTCCTCCCAGCCCTGCCTGGGGCTGGAGCAGAGCTGTTTTGTGCCAGCAGCAGCAAATGTGCTGCTGGGGATTGCTCTGTGCCAGCCACACTCTCTCAGGCCTGCTTGGCTTCGATGCTTTTTATTAGAAATAAGCACCAGGGGTATGAGAAAAGAATGTAAACAGTACCTTTAAGTACCTAGTAATACATGGTGGCTCATGGCTGGATGCAGTTCAGCAACAAAGCTCTATTTATAGTGACTCAGTGACCCAGAAATTTATTGTCTTCTGGTTGCTTGGGGAAGAGCAGAATTGTGCTCCAGGAGGGTCATCAGTCAGGGATTTGTCTTTCTACCCTCGTTTCTTTGCTGAAATGACCGATCCAGGATGCTGGTAATGACACCCACGTCCTCAGCAGAGTTTCTTTGCAGCAGCTCTGATGCTGCTCACACTCAGAGCTCCCAGATGCTCCACTGAGTGGTGAAATAAAGGGTGCAGATCTGCCAGAGAAGGGCTCAGCGGCAGTGGCAGGGCTGTGTGGGGTGTCATGGCCCACTCACATTCTCACTAATCCCACGGCTCTCTTGCCTGCCCAGAAAGTTGTGCTCAGCTGCCTCATCCCCTGCAACACAGGTCTGCCTTTAGGAACTTGCTGCACAGGTCTGGAGAACCTCAGAGGTGTTCACCTCTGTCTCTGGCCCTGTGGGCTCCTCTGTCAGCTAGAGCTGGTTCACTGTGAGTGACAATGAACTCCCAGCCACAAATCCTGCAAGAATCTCCTTCCACTGCAGAAAGTGCCTGGCTGGAGTGAGGAGCAGCCTCTGCTGCCATTGCACTGCTGCTGTGCTTAAACCAGCACCTCCTGCCTCAATCCAGAGCAGAGGTTGGTCCCACCTGTCACAGGTGAAGGTTCTGTCCCTCCAGCTCAGGCTGGAGCTGCAGAAGTTGGGTCTTCCCAATGATCCCATTAATGCACCAGGATTAGAGCCCTGCTGCTGATCCCAGCCTCGCTTCTCTCCGAGGAAGAGAAGCAAACAGTTGTGCTCAGGTGAGGCACCTGAAGAAGTGACTCACACTTACTGGGGAGTGGGACAGGCTGGGAGCTCAGGCAGGGGGACTCTCACTTGTTCTATCACACCTTGGCCCATCACCAATCCCTCATCTCCCCCGACAGCCCGGGCAGAGGAGTTGGTGCCTCCTGGCCAGTGTCACCAGAGAGGTTGGAATAGAAGCTGTGCTAGTGGGTCCCAGACTGAGCAGAAACTCCAGAAAAACTTCTAATGGGTGTCCTGGGAGCAAAACCCTCCTAACCACGTCTGAGACAGAGCTTGCCACATCCCAGAAGGAAGACAGAAAGTCGGCGTTTACAAATCAGTGCTTGAGCCAAGGAGTGATGAAAACGCCGTGTCCCCCACAGGGGTGTGAGCTGTCCCCTAAGCTCCCAGCTTGGCTGCTCTGCAAGGAATCCCGTTTATCTTCCTGACCCTATTGGCACGGCTCCCCTGGTTATCCCTCCTCTCTGTTATCTGATCTTGCACATCCCGTTCCCGAATTAATGAAGTGATAACACAGCTATCATGTAATTAATGGCACTGTTGCAATGCCCGGTGCTCAGGGATCCAGAGCTCTCCTCTCCCTCACTAACTGCGTGCTGACACTCGCACTCTCCTGCCTTTTCTCCAAGCGTTTTCCCTCTCCTTGCTATCCCTGCTTGCCTTCCAAAAGCCTCCTTAATCATTTCAGGGAAAAAAAAAAAAAAAAAAAAAAAAAAAAAAAAAAAAAAAAAAAACAAAAACAACAAAAACGTTTGAAGTATGGTTGTTGTTTGAACACATGGTTTGATTTCTCAGTCGTTTCTGAACAATTTGACCTCGAGGGTGCAAGTGGGAGCAGCACTTCCCTTTTCATGGCTGGAGTGGGAATTGGCCTGGATTTGGCTCTAAGCACCTGTGGAAAACCGATACATTCGGCCTGAGAACTGCTGCTAATGGGAGCATCAACTTGTCTCATGGAAGCCTCAGGGAAAATCAAGATGAATCTCCGGTGTTTAAGGGAATAGAGATCTCACATTAGGCGTGAATTGTGTTTCCCTCTGGAATAGGATGGGGTGTGTTCCAGAGAGATGACAACATCCCAGTGATTTGCAGCCCTGTTACCATAAACTGGGATCCCAGGGGACATCACAAGCCCAGCACAGATTTTACAATTTACCTGATGCTGCTGAGGCGAGGGAGAATCCAGCTGTGGATGCCGAATTCCAGGCATGGGGTCTGGGTCAGCATGGAGCTGGAAGATGAAAGGAAAAGGATTGTTAGGCTGAGATAAAAGTCACTCTGGTGCTTTGCCAAATGGCACTTCAGCAGATGGCTCCAGAGCCCCAAAGAGCTGTCTGGCAGGTAAATGCAGCACCATAATCCCAATATTTCATAAGCAAAAACCATTTTCTCTGGGGAGGCCGTGCTTCCCAGTGATATCCCTTCCCTGAGCTTGCAAAGTCAGGCGAAAAAGGGTAGGAACCCACAGAGGGTGATTAAATTAGTTCAGATTTCCCTCCCCCGTGCTGCAGGGTGGAGCAGACCTGGCCCAGCAGACAGGTCCAGGCTTTGGGCACTCGCTGCTCCTCCCCAGCTCCCACATTTTGCCCATCAGCATCTCCTCTCTCCAAAGCAATGGCACCTTCAGTCAGTCCAGCAAAGGCTGAGCCCCACCACCGTCCCCTGCTCCCCAGCACCATCCTCTCCTCCCCAGACTAATCAAAGTCCATCAAAGGAGGAATTTTGCAGAGTTGGAAACCAGAGCAGAAGAATTCCTCTGTGTTCGTTTGCCAGGTGTATTTAGAGGAGGTTTATGACCTCATGTAATTACCAGTGTCCAGAACACCTCCCTCCCCAGGCCAGGTGGCTTCACACCTGACACCACAGGATGTCACCTCAGTCCTGCCTGTTCCCACCTACTGATGTCCTGCTCATCCTGCTGCTCTCCACCACACCCACTCCCAGCTCAGGATGTTTTGCTGACCATGGCTTGCTGTGCTGGCAGAGCTCCTCACACCCTCCCAGCCCCTCACAGGGGAATCACTGCTGGCTGGAAGGGTCAGGAGCCATCCAGGCAGCTCCTGGAGGGTCTGGGTTGACACCAGAACAGAGGAGTTGCTTAGAGACACCGGGCAGCTGAAGATAAACCAGCATCACCCAAAAGGGACACAGCAGCTCACCCTGGGCTTGCTGGCCCCAGAGGGAGGGCAGAGGTGTCTGCAGCCACTGCAGCCAGAGCAAGAGCTGCCCTTCCAGTCCCAGCCCAGCTCTGTCCTCTCCCTGTGCCGAGAGCAACTCCTGTTTCCACACGAGGCCTCTGCTGGAGATCAGGATCCTCCTCACACACAGAGATACTGAGGTACGTGGTGGGATGGGGATTGCCAGGATCTGAGTGTGCATCTTGTTTTTCAGATCAGCAATGTGAGCTTCTTTTTGCTGTCTCCTGCACTGCTGTACCTGAACCGGGAGTACTGCCAGAAGAAAGCTGTGCCCCTCTACTTTGTCTCGGGGCTGCTGCTCCTCGTAGGTGGGTGCCAGTGTTGCCAGACTACCCAATATGAGACCTTTGGAGGGTCTCAGTAGCCAAAGCACAGGGAAAACTCGGGTGGGCCACCAAGTAGCCAGGTCTGTTTGAAGCCTGCAGCCCATGATTCCTGCCAGCTGTGGATATGCAGCTTCCAGCCCTGTAATTACCCATGGTGTGACTGGACTGACTCAGCCCAGCCCCTTGAACACCAAAATCCATGCCCTGCTCTTCAGGAATGGTGTATCTTCAGGAACAGCTCCCCTAGGGCTTGTGGGAGGATGGAGCTCTGTCATCTCAAGGTGCTCTTGCTCCTTGCAGGTGCCTTCTCCATGTACTTCCACATGACCCTGAGCTACGTGGGACAGCTCTTGGATGAGCTCTCCATCCTCTGGACACTGGCTGTGGCTTATTCCTTCTGGTACCCACAGGCTTACTTCCCCAAGTGCATCAAGACCAGGTATGACACAGAGGGACACAGTGCAGGCTCTGAGGGAGGGATGGGACATTGTCACTGAGGTGTAGTGACCCATGGATCCCCCAGTTCCCCTGCAAGGGGTCAGCTCTGACGTCACTGAAGGGCTTTAAGGCCAGGCCCTCCTTCTTTTGGTGCTGACAGAGGAGAAGTCACAACCCTCCTGTGCCAGGCCCCTCTCAGCTGGAGCTGTTTGTGTTTGTGTCGCTGCAGAGCAAACTTTGCATGGAGAATTTCAAAATTAATTAGGAAATGAAACGTTCCTGAACATTAGCATTCAATTACTCACCCTGTCAATCTGTTCCAGCATCCTCTATCATCCACAGAGTTTTCCCTCAAGGCTGAGGGGGTTTCCCATAGGACAAGATGGTTACACCCCTCATTTCAAGGAGGGCTGGCTGGAGGAGCCCAGCAGAAAAGATGGGGCCATTGGGAGGGCCTGGACCAGCAGAAATGGGAACCCGGCAGGGCTTTACTCAGAGGATGTCCCGTCCTGGATGAAGCCCCCTGAGTCAGCCTAATTCCTTGCAAAGACCTGCTCCAAGTCTGCTCTTCCCATGCCGAACAGGAGGTCACCAGGAGTTCACCGTGGAGACGGGGCTGGGAGAGAGGGAAGGGACTTGGGAAGGGATTTGCATGTGAAAGGCCCCACTGAGCCCTATTGTTGCTCAGGGAGCCCAAATCGGTGTTAGCACAGTCCTGCCTGGCAGCCCTTCCCTGTGCAGAGCTCCCTGCCTTTGCCTCATCCCTGGCACCATCATGGAAGAGCAGGAGCTGCCCCCTGGGCTGTGCACAGACCCACTGGGGGCTGTCACCTCAGCCTTCCTGCCAGGACCCCACAGACACTGAGCTCAGCCTCGTGCAAACAGACAAGGGATGCTGGAGAAGCTTTTCCAGTCTCAGGACAGGAGCAGGACCTTTCCCATCCTTACCCTCCCCTCCTGTGAGCCCTGGGGGCACTGACACTCACTCCCAATTCCCCTCAGGAGGCATTTCTTCTGGCTGACTGGTATCACCACCGTGATCAGCACCTTGATGTCTTTTGTCAAGCCGACCCTCAATGCCTACGCGCTCAACTGCATCGCCTTCCACCTGCTGTACATGACCAGGAAGGAGCTCAAGAAGTAAGGAGGGGGCTCGGGGCTGACCTGCAGGCCCAGCTGTGCTCGTGTCAGGCAGTGACTCTGTCCTCAACAGTGAATTGAGCCCAAGTCTTCACCAGCCACATGTACTGGGGAGGGGCCAGGCAGGACCGTGGGCAGCGGGGTACAGGAAGGGCACCTGGCCCAGGTGGCCACACAGAATGGGGACAACCCAGGGGACAGTGGTGGAGTCATCATCCCTGGAAGTTTTCAAAAACCCTGTGGATGTGGTGTTTGAGGACAGGGTTTTGTGCTGAACATGGTGGCAGTGCTGGGTTAGCAGTTGGACATGATGATCTTACAGGTCTTTTCCAGCCTTTACAGTTCTGAGTCCGTGATTCTCCCCCCCAGCTGCCACCTCTGCAGCTCCTCCCCCTTTGTGGGGCATTTGGGAGCTACTGTGGGGCTGGGAGGACCCAACAGGGTCTAGAGAGAAAGACAGGAGTGCTTTGGCATCTCCCAGCATCATCCTCACACCCAGAAAGTCAGAAATCCCCTCCCCAGAGCCAAAATTCTCCAGTTCCTGTGGAATCCTGAGGAATACACTCCAGAAGGAGCCTGCTGGGGTTTGCACTGCTGCATGTGCAGGCAGGAACCAGCCCTCTTTAAAACTCCCTTTCCTTCCAACATGATCACTCTGCTCCCTGTCACTCACTGTGTCCTACAGGTGCAATGACAAACGTGTTCACCGGATGGCCGCGGTCATGGTGATGTGGTGGGCACTGGCCATCACCAGCTGGATCAGTGACCGGTGGCTCTGCTGGCTCTGGCAGGCCATCAACTTCCCCTACTTCCACAGCTTCTGGTAAGGGCTCCAGGAACCCCAGCCCAAACATTTCCTGGGCTGAAAGGTCCACAGCAGACAAACAGCAGCTGAGATGAAACACTCAGCTGCATTATTTCCCCATCCTCTCCCCCTTTTCTGTCACTGTGGGTGCTTCTCCTCATTCAGCCCAAGGATTCACCACTGTTTAATGTTCCCTTCCTCCTGCACACCAGCCAACCAGCAAGTGAAATGGCTCCAGAAGTCCCTCCAGGTGGGCAGCTGGCTCTCAAAGGGCTGTGGCTGCTCTCGGGTGCTGTGTGAAGTGCAGTATCCCTGGGGTTGTTTTAGCAGCCAAGCTGAAAGGCAGGGCTTTGTTTGGACCTGACATTTCAGTGCCTGCCCAGGTGGGGCTGCAAGTGCTGCACATTCAGATCCATCCTCACAAAGCACTGGGATGCCTGGGACAGACAATGCACAATGCAGCCAGGAAACGGGGAATGGTTGGAAGGAGGCCCCTATGTCACCCCAGCCCCTTTGTACCAGGAATTGTCCCCAGCCCAGCTCACAGAGCACTGCCAGGATTTCCCTGTAGGCACAAGCCCTGCAGGACCCACACTCCCTGCAGCCTTCATGGGACCTTTAGGGGCTGCAGCCTCAGGGTTACCATGCCAGCAGGCAAAGATCCCTCTGTCCAACACAGGTTTTTGGTTTCCTTGGCAGGCACGTGCTGATAGCCCTGTCCCTGCTGTACTGCTGCCCGCTGGTCATTTATTTTGACGTCACCTACGAGATGCCCTCGTTCAAGCCAAAGCTGGAATACTGGCCCAGCGACTCATGGCCTGTTGTGGTGCCCTATGTCACCCTGGAGGAACCCCACAAGCAGTGCTAGAGCTGGGTGCCCTCAGACCTCCCTGGGCCACGGGGTGTGCCATGCTCACATGGGGAACATCTCGGTTGTGCTCCTCCTGTTCCTCAGGCAGGGACACTGTGGTAGTGGAGGGGGCAGGGAGTAGCTGAGGCCTCGTGATGCTGGGCATGAAGCAAGGTGGGAGCCCACAGGTGCCTTGGAAGGCTCTGCCCAGACTGGTGTTCAGAGAGCTGGAGATTTCCTCCAGCAGATCCCCACGAGGAGGGGAGGGACACAGTGCTGCTTCTGTGTCCTCTGTGTTAGTCAAGGACCAGCACCCCTTGCTGACAAGGGCACAGCAGAGAACACTGAAGCCAAACTGGTGACAGCTGGGTTTGTTGGGGCTGCTCTAATTATTATTATTAACTCTATTTATTGATGTATGTGGTCTTACTCAGGAGAGCTGTGCATTAAAGCTGTGGACACTGACTTATACTGAAGCCCATTTTTGTTCTTCTGACTGCACCCCATCCTCTCATCTGCCAGTCACTCCCATAGACAGGGGGGCAAATCTCTCTCTGACCCGGGGAGAGCTGTTTATAAAGAGAAATCCTGGGTGACAGCCCAAAAGAGGCTCTGCTGGCCCAGGTCCTGGCGTGCCCTGCCTCAGGCTCTTCCCCTTCCTCAAACCCCAGTGGCCCTTGTTCCTCCCCAGCTCTGAGTCTCCAAAGGCCACAAAGGTAACTTAGAGACTCCTCTGATTTCTGGAAGAGCTGTCTGGGGGCAGGATGAGGTAAGGAGCCAGGATGGTCAAAGCTGGCTGAAGGAGGGGATTGTCCCTCTCTGCTCTGCCCTGGGGCAGCCTCACCTCCAGTGCTGGGGGCACTTGGGGCACCACAAGATCAGAAGGATCCAAAGCTGTTGGAGACTGTCCAAAGGAGGGACACGGAGTTGGGGAAGGCTCTGAGGAGAGGCTGAGGGCACTTGGCTCGTTCAGCTGGAGCAGAGGAGACTGAGGAGAGGCTCCTCGGGGACTGCAGCTCCTCCCGAGGGGAGGCGGAGGGGCAGGGGCTGAGCTCTGCTCTGGGACAGGGACAGGAGCCCAGGAAGGGCTGGAGCTGTGTCAGGGCTTGGGATGGAGCTCAGGGAAAGGTTCTTCCCCCCGAGGCTGCTGGGGCACTGCCCAGGCTCCCCAGGGAATGGTCCCAGCCCCAAGGCTGCCAGAGCTGCAGGAGCGTTTGGACAACGCTCTCAGGGATGCTCAGGGTGGGATTGTTGGGGTGTCTGTGCAGGGCTGGCGGCTGGGCTGATGGTCCTGTGGGGATCCCTCTCAGCTCAGGATATTCTGGGATTCTTTGATTCTATGACAGTCGATAAATTGTCATTACTTTTGCAGGAACAAAGAGATGCAAAACCTCAGAGAAAGACAGTATTGTGCTATCCAGGTTGTTCACACTGTTGCTCTCACAGCCATGGAACACTCTCCTGTCCCCTAAATCTTGCTGCTCACAGTGACAAGCTGAGCCTTGGTGGTGGGTCTGGGTCCTGGCCCAGCCTGCAGGGACTGTGGCTGGGGAGCATCAGGGCTGGCAGGTGGCTGAGGCTGGCTCCCTGCAACCACACCAAGGTAATGTCAGTCCAGGGACCATTTTTGGGCCCCTGCGAGTAAACCAACAGCAGGAGCACTCTGGATTTTTTTTCTCTGAGGTGATGGGCAGTGCCTTCTCCCATGGCCGCGGCTGTCTCGTGGCTCCCTCTGCAATGGTCCCCAGGGCCACTAGATGGCAAATTCGGCTCATGAACCCCGAGCAATATTTCATCCTGCGAGAGGGATGCCTCGCCACGGACTGGACTCCCAGGCCCCGTCCCTCTGCTCTCTCCCTCCCCCAGCACCGGGGTCAGACACCTCTCCGCCAGCACGGCCACCCCCCAGACACCTGCACAGGGTGCCGGGCACTGGGAACTCTCATCTCCAGCCTGTGCAGGCCCCTGTCTGCCCCTCCTGGTGCCCATCCCGTCCCTTTGCCTCTTTGTCCCCTCCGAGTGCCACCACTCCCACCTCTCCCCTCATCACCCCGTCTCCCTTTCGCTGACCCTCCGTGCCGCTCTCCCCCCTCCTCACCCTTTCCCCGGCCCATCACATTCTTCCCCAGCCTATTAATAACTTCTGGGCAATTGCACCGGGTCCCCGCTGGGCCGGGCCCCGCCGCCGCCGCTGCCCCGCGCAGCCACTGAACGCGCCGGCAGCAAGTTCAAAAGTGCAGCGGGGCTTTCACAGCCCCCAGCCCCGTCGGGGGGTGGAGGAGGCCGCTTCCAAAGAAAAGGCGGCGTTGCCAGGGAGCCCCTGGCACAGGAAAAGGGGGTCACCTTCACCTCCGGCAGGACCCGCCGGGATGGACGGGCGCCAGCGGCCCCGCGGGCTGGAGATGCCGAGAGCGGCCGGGGGGATGAAGGGCCGGGCCGGGGCCGAGCGGGGCTAATTGGCCTCCTCCGGCCGCAGAGCCCCGGTGGGATGCTCGGCCCGGTGGCCAAATTCCCCCGTGCGGTATGGAAATAAGGGAGGTGTCCCCGGCGCTGCTGCCGGGAGAACAATGTTGCCGCAGTTGAGTGACTGTAACAGGCCCCGATGACAGCCGGGGCCGCGTTAAAAATGCCTATTCAAGCAGATCAAGACATTGAGAGGCCTCGTGGGGATCTGAAACCCTCGGGGATTTCTGGATGAGGCCAGAAGCTGAATCCCCAGCCCTGGGAACCTGGGGAAGAAAAAAAAAAAAAAAAAAAAAAAAAAAAAAAAAGAGAGAGAGAGAAAAGAAAAGAAACCCACAAAGCAGCTTTAAAAGGGCGGCAGCGCCCGAGGCTGGGCCTCCTGCTCTGAGCAGGGCTGCAGCCTGAGGAAGCAATGCAGCCCCAAACCCAGCCTGGGACAGGGCTCTGGGCATCCCCAGCACTGCACAAAGCCTGGGTTTGCACCTCCAAAATGTCCCCGAGCTGCTGGGGATGCTCTGTCCTTCCTGCCCGGGAGCCAAGGCTGCAGCCTGTGGTGCAGAGATGACAAACATCCCTAAAAACTGTCAGGGGGACAAAGGGATGGCCAGAAGGGTGAATGGGGAACTCCTCAGGGGGTGAGAGGCAGCAGTGGCCCCTTCTCACCAGCCTGGGGAGTTGTGAGGGTTCCCTGTGCCCCGGGGGGTCCTTGGCCGTGGGGATGTGACAGGGTGACACCAGCTCAGCACAGGCCACCTGGCAGGAAGGGAGGGAGGACCTGCAAACCTCTGTGCTCAGGGGGTCAGGCTGGGACTGGCCAAAAAGAAACCTCTCCTTAATTCTGGCACATCATTGCCCTGCTTTGGTTCTCCACGTGGCTGCATAAACCACAAAAAAGAGAGGCAAGAGAAGGTGCGGGAATGAGGAAGAGGATGGAGGCTGCTGCTGTCAGCTGATGCCAGATTAAAGAGGTTGGGAAACAACAGCATCAGTGGAGTCTATTTGGTGCAATTGCAAAACAAATGAAAGAAAAACGTTGATAAGGCACCAGTCCTGCAGCATCAAGGATTAACATTTACCTGTTCTGCTGCACCAGTTGCCTCCCGCTGTTTCAGATTCCCAGGATCTGGCTGGCAGGCTGGAAACTTTTCAAGGCAGAGTGATTTATCTGTAAAAGATATTGCACATTCATAGACCTGCATAAATAATGCAAAAGTAATTAATAATAACTCAGTCCCAGCTCTTAACAATGCCAGGAAAAGAAATTGCTTCACTGGAGTGTCGCTTATGCCTTTTGGAAAAGATCTTTATTTGTTAAAGTGCCTCCAAGAGAAAGGACAGGGTAGTTTTGAAACAGGGAATGGATGTCACACAGTCCTGGGATTTTAGTGCCAGCCTGGCAATCTTCAGGATTGATTTAAAGAACCTTCTGCTGGAATCATGTGAAACCAACACTAATTCAGCTTAGGTTTTATGTTTAGTTTTAATCTCCTATGTCTGCAGTCAAAAGTTTGAGACCATGAGCACAAAGGGCTGAGAAACCCAGGAAGGAAAGAGATAAGCTCCAAGAATTATTACTTACAAAAATCTTGTCCTTTCAACTCTCAGTTTAACTTTTGAGATTTGACACAGGATTTCCAACTTGGGGTCTTGCAGTCCAGTCCCACCCACTTCATTTTTTTTTTTCTTTCTTTTTTCCCCCCTCACTGTTTTTCCTACATCCTTGCTGTCCATTTTTCTCAGAAGACAAAATTAACCATAAATGCCAGGATTTCATAAATATTGATGGCTGTTCTGGAAAGGTAGAAGCTATTAGAGCCTGACTAGCTGACAGGGAATACTGTCACTATATTCCAGGGAATGCTCTGTTTTTGCAGGGTGTCGAGGTCCCTGCCTGTGTCCTTCTGTCTGAGCTGCACCCACAGCCAGGGCTGGGTTTGACCAGGGATCACAGAGATGTGGGGAAGAAGAAGTACAGCCATTACCTGGGCAAATAAACCAGCTGACCAAAAAATGAGGTTTTAATCAAAAGATCAAATAATCTCTTCAGCTGTTTCTATAAACCCCTGTGGTTTGGTTCCACTTGGGAAGACATTCTCACTGCTGCTGGCAGAAGAAAAACAAGCAGCTCCTTTCTGTCTGGCAAAGTGGTTTGAATAACTTCAACTCTCCACTAATGGCTGCTATCAAAATACCTTAAATGGAAGGATTAATTTTACTGTGCCTTCCCATTACAGCTCGAAAGGTGGTTTCAATTAGGGTCATTCTCCAGTGGTTTTTTTGTTCACTTTCTATGAACATTAAGTCACTTCTGCCCCTATTTGTGAGCTCAGTTCTGCAGAGGTTCTTCACAGATGTGTTCAAACACAAAACTGGATTGTAGTGAAATGTCACACTTTGCTTCTTCGGCACAAACATTTAACAAAAGGTGAAAATTTACCTGAAATGCTGAAATATTCAACATTAAGTTGTGGATGGGGTTATAAATTTCACAATCTGCTGTAGATGATGCATTTATTTAGATATGCCTTCAACAAGAGACCAGCTGTCTCAGCTTCCTGAAATGTTTAAGCATATGTTTAATTTTAAGAATATGAATAATTCCATTGATATCAATGGCACTTACTTACACTTCAGAATATATTTTGCTGAGATGGAGCAAGGAATAGTGCCATGTAATGCCAATAAAGTGCAAATTGCAATATCTCACTAAGTGCTTTCTGGGACCAATTTAAAAATTAATCAATGAAGATCTGTCGTGTGAAAACGCAGGAATTAATATATGTGAGGTTTTGCTGTTTGCTATCCTAATATTGCCAAGTATTAACATCCACCAGAGCACTGACAAGTGAAATCAAACCCAAATCTGTGAAACAGAGCAAAAATGGCAACAAGTTGCATGTGTTGCTCATCATGAATCATCCTATCAGGCTTCGTGATTTACCTGTGTAACATTAAATAAGATTTACCATCCTTACAGGCAGACACAGATATAGATTAATTCCAATTAAGATTTGGAATCAGATGATCTTGAAGGTCCCTTCCAAGACAAACACTCTCAGGGATGCACAGGGTGGGGTTGTTGGGGTGTGTGTGCAGGAGTTGGACTCACGATCCTTGTGGGTCTCTTCCAGTTTGCGATATTCTGTGATTCTATGACTCCTTGTGATTAAAATATCATAGAGCAAAGGGTCAAAAATAACATTATTTCCCTCCTCCTGCCTCTTACCCTCTACAAAACTTTTTTTTACAAGGATCAAATAAAAATTTCCAGGCACAAACACTTCAGCCATTTGTATTTGCCCTCACAATTTTACTCCTCACGAGTTCAACACCCCTGACACTGCCTGTGACCTACAGGGACCTGGGCCATGCCCCTCTTCCCCTGGGATGGTGTCACCAGATAAATAACTCTATATCCATATGCAAATGATTGCTGTTTTCAAGCTGTTCCCCAGCGACCTCACACACTGCCCAGACGGTGCAGGAATATGTTTCCCACATATGTCAGATGTTTCGTGACACATTTCACACGTATTTAAAATAAATCTCCTGGCCTATAAAAATGCCCAGGCACCCAAACCAAGCTTTCTGCACCTGCAGTGTTTGCAGAGTGCAATTCCAAAACTGCATGAAGTGGGTCCAAATTGATTGATTGAATCCTTCATCCAGCTCAAATATTGATGGTTTATAACTTTATAATTGCAGTGGGTTCACTCAAGGGAGGGTATTACCTGGCCTTTTTTGATGGCTGAGTAACAAAGGGAAAGGATTTGTTACAGCTCTGCCTCCACAGTGACAGCTCTGAATCCTCCCTGTGTTGGTCAAAACAGTGTTTGTCACATGTGTTTGTCACTTTATATTCCAGCCTGACTCCCTTGAAACTGCACTGGTTGTGCTTTTATGCAACAAAATCCAGCTCCAGGGTGTTCGAGATGTGCCAGGCTGCTAAAAAACAGCTTTGCTGCAATCAGGGGCACTCCTGTCTCACAGGTAACGATGGCACTGATAAAGCTGAAGTTTCAGTGGGCTGAATTTCAGCATGGCAGGGCCAGCCAAATGCCCTGAGTCACAGCACGTTGGCATAGCCCCCACTGCAGCGTGGGGCACGATCTGAGCTGGTATTGTACCTGAGCCAGGTAGAGCAGGGCTCATTTGCATACATTTGCACATGTGGCAACCCCTCCTGCAGTTGCTGTACAGACAGGTGAAAGCTCTCTTTACACCATTCCAGAAAAACAGTTTAGTGGAATCTGTCATGGAAGCAGCTGACCCAGAATCCACCAAAAAAATCTGAAATTCCTAATAATTTCATACAATCACAGAATCAATCACAGTGGTTCAAACCAGCAACCCAGCAGCACCACCACTCAAACCATGTCCCTAGAGGCCGCACCCACAAGTTTTCTGAACACTTCCAGCAATGGTGATTCCCTAACTGCCCTGGGCAGCCCATTCCAATGCTTCACAACCCTTTCTGTGAGGAAATTTTCCCAATATCCAACCTAAACCTTCCCTAGACCAACTTGAGGCTGGATTTTGTCCTGTCCCTTGTTCCCTGGGAGCAGAGCCAACCCCTACATGGCTGCACCCTCTTGTCAGGGAGTTGTGGAGAACCAGAAGGTCAGCCCTGAGCCTCCTTTTCTCCAGGCTGAGGCCTGGAATGCTACGGGCTCTGAAAAACAGCCCCAGGGGCTCTGGCTTTGTCTCACAATGTGCTCTGAGTGCAGAGAGCATCACACACCTGGACTGGGGATTCACTGCCCCCGGAAAATGCCAGGGGCTCTCCAAACCACCAGGCCGAATTACTGAGGTTGGAAATAGCAGAAACACCAGTGCCAAGAGGAAAAGGCTCCACACAGCGTGAGAAGGGCTCAGGATGCTCAGAACCAGGGCAAGCATGAGCGTGCACCCATTGGACTGCCACCTTTGTGGTAATGCAATCCCTACACCTCTAGCAGGTGCTTCCAAATAGAGAAAGAGTCTCACTTTACCTTTTGACATGTTAAGAAGTTAGCTAGAAAGTTCTGTGGATTTCTCTTTGTAATTGGCTGGGAGCCAGCCCAGAAGTGTAGATTGGACCCCGAGAATGTTACTCAAAGATTGTTGTTACACTCATTGGGCCAAGGGACAAAAAGCCCACCTATTAAGTACTATAGAGAGAGAACAAAGGAACTCCATGCTTTTTGAGGTGCTGTAGCAAGCAAGGAGTTTGTCCCTGTGCTGTGCTCAGCTTTATTGTTTTGGTTTTTTGTATTATTTTCTATCTTTATTAAAACCTTTTTGATTTTTCGAGACACTCTCAATCAGCCATCTCACTCATTATTATAGCCACATTTCTGCCAGGCTGGCCCTCAGTGTGTGGGTAAAACCCCTACACCTTAGAGCCCTAGGAAACTCCAAACACTGGGAGGGCCTTGGGAGAGGTTCTGTCTCAGTGTATTTGTAGAATCATGGAATGGTTTGGGTTGGAAGGGACTTTAAGCCTATCCAGTCCCACCCCTGACACAGGCAGGGTCACCTTCCACTATCCCAGGTTGCTCCAAGCCCCACTCGATCTGGATTTGGAAACTTCCAGGGATGGGGCAGCCACAGCTGCTCCAGGCAATGTGGGATAGAATCCCCTACTCACTTTTTGTGTTCTTCAACCCAGAACAGAACTCAGAACAGACTCTTTGGTCAGACTTCCCTACCAATCTCCTTCTGCCATGTACTATTTTTCAAGCTATTTTGCCCCTCATATGGTATTTTTCAGTGGCCTAAAGGGTACCCTGCCGAGGGTGACAGCCCTCAGTCACAAGGTGGCCTCTCTCTCAGCATGCAGATGGGCACCTTTCAAAGACCTTGGCAGCAGCCAAAAGCAGCCCTGTGCAGAGCAGACACCGATTTCAGCAGTGGATCTGCCTCCCTCCTATTGTCCCACGATTGTGTTTGCTCCAGTGGCCACATGAGGTGCCCGGGCCCGTCTTCTGCAGCTGTCCTTGTGCCAGCAGTTTGTATTCAGCCTGGGACAAATCCAGCTGGTGAAATTCTCCCTGTGGCAGGTCTGGCCAGCTCTGGCAGCACCAGGCTGTTACATCACTTGGCCAAAGCTGACCTCTGCCTGCAGAGCACAAGGGGAAGGTGCCCTCACCTCAATAGCCAGCGCGGAGGATTGATGGGTGTCACTTCAGCAGCCCATTATAATGCCAAGCTCACCTTTGGTGTTAATGAGGCCCCTTCATTAACAGCCTGGAGCAGAAGGGTCAGGGGCTGAATAGTGACAGGCTCCTTTCTCCCCCAGCAGGCTGGTGCTGCTCATTCAGAACTGGGTCACGTTGGCGGGGCAGTTCGAGGACGCTTGTGCTGCCCATGTTGCATCTGCAAGGGACGTGATGTGTTTGGGACTATTCATCTGGCTCTTTTCACCAGCACTAAATACCCAGAAAGAATAAAATAAATTCTCATTGTGTTCCCGCTTACTGAGAGAAAATTTTCCCTCTTCCTTCTGGTTCGGAGGGTTATTGTACATTTAAATCCTTCTGCGTTTTTCAGTAGCTATAGCATGCTATAATTTAGATTTTCCTCGGGCACAAAAGAACGTAGTTAAGCTAAACTATATTACAGTGTGGGTTGGGTTTTTTTTTTACAAAGTCCTTCATTAATAAGGAACTCAAGAATTTCCAAGCTGTCTGTAATTTTTCCCAGATGCAGCTAGTAGTTGCTAGGAGTATCTTTTTGGCAATCAGAGTTTTTGGTTATTAACAATCTGGGCTCTTGCTACACTACACCAGTGTTAAATATGTTCTGTGAACACTGCAGTGTGGAGTGTGAACTGCAGAAGGGGAAGGCAGACAACAGGCAAAAGAAAATCATTTTTTTAGAAGAATAAACACTGCTGGGGTTCACAGCTGATTGAAACAAGCACAGGATTCCCTGCAGGGATCCCAGTGTTGATTAACAAACCAGGAGCCGGCATGGCTGCAGTTCTCACTCACCCCTCACTCACAGCTTCTCCCTGTCACCCTGAGGTGACCCTGTGCCAGACACAGACCAGAGCAGCACCCAGGTGCCCCCAGAGAAACCAAATCCTCCCTCAGCTTCAGGACATTTTCAGAGGCTGCACACAAGGATGTGATGCTGTGTTTGGCAAAGTCTTGGTCCACACCAGGAGAAAAATCTCTGCCCCTTCTTACTTAAATGTCACCAATTCTGGGTTTCAGCTGCAGATTTGCTTATCATGGGAACACCACAGAGCACTTGGCTTATGGGATGCGCTTTGCAGAAGTGGGTGAAGACCACTGTCATCATTTTGCAGCTGTCAGAGAAGGCAGTGAAGTCACTGACATCCAGAACTTGAGAGTCTTTCCACTCAAGCACGTTGAACATGGGCACAAAGTGGAAGAGTGAATTTTCTCAGAGAAACTCTGCACAAATGTAAGGTTTCTGTCCTAATCTTTAAATCCTTTAGAGCTATTACAAGATGATAATTTTTCTGCACTGCCTGATTCTTTCTGTGCTGGAATCAGCCTTGCCTGTTCCCTGGCTGGTGTCCAAGCCACTCAGAGCCCAGACTGACCACAGAAGTCGTGGTCCTCAGTGCAAGAGTGGAAACAGGGAAGGCAGCAACTAAATTAGTAATGAGAAAATAATAATGAATGATGAAAATCAGTGAAACAAACTTGTTTCTCCAGAGACAGGAAGGGCAAGCCACAAGCACAGACATACAAAACCATAACAGGGACTTGCAGTCAATATACAGTTGATGTACAGCCCACCTCTCAGTGAGGGATGCTAAACCTACAGGAAAGAACTTTTGCTGAAAAATGAGCAATTCTGGCATCTTGGGCTGTAGGAGGATGGTCTGGAGGGGCTGCTGGGGAGGGTGGGGGGCTGTGTGTGTGTATGAGCAGGTCAGTGCTGTGTTCCTGCAGGGAAAGGGAGCCAGGAGAGGGAAGAGGTGCCTCGAGGGGCAGTTTTGTCTGCAGTTGCTTGCTCCTCAGATTACCCCAAGAGCTGGGGTGGGCTCTGCCAGTCTAGTGACTGGGGGGACACCTGAGTGTGGGCTGCTCTGTCAGGACTTTCCCCACTGGAGCACCAGGACTCACCTGATCCCAACACCCTGGGATCAGATGAGTCCTGTTCCTCCTTTGCTCACACTTCCCAGGAACAGCCACGTTCGGCCTGTCAAGCATCCATGGTGTGCACAGGCAGGAGAGAGAAAGAACGTGTTGTCCTTTCCCAGAGCTGGAACCTGGGAAAACACACCCGAAATCTTTCCCATCCCTGGCCAAGGCAGGGATAAGCGCGGTGCAAAGTCTTTTTTCCACTTTATTTTCCATCATCCCCAACTCTCACGGGACAGAACCAGCCCTTGGCATGGTCCCCTACCATGGGCCAAGCCAGATTAAACACACACCTTTCAGTCCCAGACAAGGATCTTTGAGGCAAGACTCTGGAAAGAAAAATAAAAAAAATAAAAACCCCAAACAAAAATGAAGGAGAGCTGTCGTGTCTCATTTGCATATTTGAATATGCAAATAAGGGCTGTTTCTTATCCATTGGCATTGGCCCTACTGTAGATGGCAGCAGCACAGCGGATCTCTGCCAGCATCCAGTGCCACAAAGAAAGACGCTAATTGGATTTGCAGACGCTTATTGCAAAGCCCAGAAGTTGCTGGAATAGGTATAAAGAACCAGGAGCTCAGCCCACGGCTGCCTCGGGTGCGAAGGCACTCGGCTGACAGCTCGTTAGCTTGAGATCTCCCTGCAAAATTAGGAGTTTGGAGAAGCCTGGATGGCTGCTGGCTCCGGCATCCCCAGCACCCGAAACTCCCAACACACTCCCAAAGAGCCTGGCAAATTTTCTACCCTTGGCTGTGATTTTTTTCTTTTTTTTTTTTTTTCCTTTTTGAGGGGAGCTTGAAAAGAAAAATGGGGGTAGGTTGATCAGTGGTTGCGCTGGAAACGGTTCAGGCTGGGAACTGCAAGCAGAGCAAAGGCTGGTTCTAGGAATTTCTCTCCTTGAGTGTTTTCGCAGTTGAATGTAAAGAGCCACCCCAGCACATTTTTAAATTAATCCGTTCACGCCACTTCATCGAATATCCTGAGCTGGAAGAGATCCACAGGGATCAGCACAGTCCAGCTCCAAAGTGCTTGTCCCAGCCGAGAGTGCTTGGAGCACCAGGTGGTGCTTACCCCAAATGGGACACCTCAAATCGTTCAGTAAAAATGTGTTTTAATGCCCAATTATTGGGCTGCCAGAGTGCATGAGGGACCTGGCTCTGGGTTTCCCATCTCGGAAGTGTCCAAGTTCTTGCTCAGATCCTGCCCCTGAAAGCTGGAGGAGTGACCTGTGTCCAAACCAGAAGTGGGATGGCAGCTGTGTCCTGCACTGGGAGACCACAAAACAACCATTAACACCAGGCTGGGCAGAAATAAAGGCATGGAAAAATTGCCATTGAGGGAAATTAAATCAAAAAGCAAATTCTAATGGTGTTTCAGAGGAAGTAACAGGCAATTTTTCAAGAAAAAGATCAGGGCTTAGTTTGTCTGAACAACATCTCTCGCACAAGGTGGAAACTCAGCAGAGCAAGAGCAAACTTGGGAAAGACCAAGACATTCCCAGGAAATACTCAGCCCTGGGGGCACAGAACCACCGAGGACTCTGATGAGGCCTTGGTGAGTGAATAGCCAAGATGGGGAGGTAGAAAATAAAAAGATTTAGAGCCGAGAGTCACGTGCATGGGAATAATGTTCACAATTAAAGATATCAATGAGAACTCCCAGAGAAAGAGGCCCTTTCTCAACGGAGAAGAAAAGGGACTGTCCAAGGAGATGTCTCTTGGGACTGCATCAGACAGAAACATGGAAAATTAAAACCGGAGCACTTAAAGGAACCCAAATCAGGCTCTTTTTTTGTTGTTGTTGTTGTTAACTGAAGCGATTAAGCATTTTGCTCCGCTAATATCCTCTATCAGGTTGATGAGGTAAAGTGGCTCTTTAGAACGATTTGGGAACCGATTAATCCTCGCCTGTGGCGATCAGTCAGCGACACACAGAGTTATTGGCTAACACGGGGGGTTTCTGCCGCCTCGCAGAGATCAACAAACTACCTCAAACAAGAAAAGTTGCACGGAGAAAAATTCTGGGCGAGTTTGCTCGGAAACAGTCACCAATAGTCCCGCGTTCCTTTAGGGCCGGCAAAATTGAGAGCTATAACTTGTCACTTAAAACTATATAAAAAAAGAGGGTAAAACTCTCCCCGGGAGGGAGAAAAAGAAAGGGGAGAGAGGGAAGGAAGGCGGGAAGGGGAAGGGAACTGCGGGGGAATGAGGGACAAAGGGGAGAAATGAGGGAAGTGAAGGGGAAATGCAAACCGAGAGGAAATGTGGGAGACTGAGGGGAAGAATGAGGGGAAAGTGAGGGAGATTGAGGGGAAAAGAGGAAACTGAGGGGCAAAATGAAGAGGATTGAGGGGGAAAAAATGAGGGGAATGAGGGTGACCAAGAGGAAAATGGAAACTGAGAGGAAATGTGTGAGACTGAGGGGGAAATCTGGAAGACTGAGGAGAAAAAACGAGGAAGACCAAAGAGAAAAGGAGATAAACAGAGGGAAATGAGGGAGACTTGGGGGAAAAATGAATGAGACAAGGGATAAATGGAAACTTAAGAGGAAATGTGGGAGATTGAGGGGGGGAAAGGAATTAAAATGAGGAGGGAAATGAGAAAAACGGAGGGAAAAATGAGAGAGAGTGGGGAAAAGGAGAGAAGCTGAAAAAAGTAAGATTGAGGGAGAAAATGAGAGAAAACATGGGATACTGCAGGGAAAACAGAAACTGAGGGGGAAATGAGGGGGAAAGAGAGAAAATGAGGGGGCAATGAGAAAAATTGAAAGAAAATGAGAGAGACCAAGGGAAAAAGAGTGAAAGACGGAAAGGAAAAAAACAGGAAGAGAGATAAGGGGAAAATGGAAACTGAGAGAAAAAGTGTGAGATTGATGGGAGAAGTGAGGGAGACTGAGAGGAAAAGGAAAGAAATGGAAAGAAAATGAGAGTGTGGGCAATTGAAACGAGAGAGAGCAAAAGGAAAAATGGGGGAGAACAAGGGAGAATAAAGGGGTAAGGGAAAACGGGGGAGAACAACAGCAAATGAGAGAAACTGAGGGGGAATAAGAGATGGTCAGAAGGGGAGCAGTGAGGGAAAATGAAAGACAACGAGGGGAAAAATGAGACGGGAGAAGGTGAGGGAGAAACGGAGAGAAAAAAGGCGCAGGAAGGAGCGAGGCTGCGGAGAACGAGGCGAGCCCTGCCCGGCCATCCCGAGCCCACAACATCGGGACCTGCGGCTTCCCTCCTTTCCCTTTGCTCCCACCTCATTTGTGTCGGGAATTAACACACCGCCGGGGAAACGTGGACCGAGGGCGGGATGGGAGGAGAAGGGGCGGGATGGCGCGGCCGGGAGCGCACGGCGAGGCCCACACGCCCGGCGCCGGTGTTGATTGTGCACTAAGAGGAACATCGCGGGGGACAGGAGCGGGGACAGCAGCGGGAGGGCGGCGGGAGCGGAGCGGCCCCGCATCGCCCCTCACGGGCCTGGGGGGGCGGCCGGACCCGCTCCCGCCCCCCGCCTGACCCACAGCGCTGGCCCCGCCCACGGATCCGCCCACTCTGCAGCTCGCCCGTCGCTCATTGGCGGATACTCCTGTCCATCATGAGAAGGGGCGGGGCCGCAGCCGCGGCGTGCGGCGCGCGGGCATTGGCGGCGCGCGGGGGCCGCTGTGGCGCTGAGGCGGTTTCCGGTTCCGCGGGGCGGGCGCGGGGCTGGCGCTGCCTGTGAGTGACACACAATGAGGCGGGCGGCGGGGCCGTGAGGGGCCGCGACCGAGCAGGCGGCGGCCGAGGCGGTGGGGAGGGGGGTGGGGGGGAACGGAGAGAGCGGCTTCGCTCGTGGACAGAGCAGGGGAAGAGATTCTCTCCCCCCCCGCCCCGCCGACCGGGCAGCGAAACCGCCGCGGCGGCGGGAGCGAGTGAGCGGGGCCCGCGGCGCTGCTGTGCCCAGCCATGGACAATCAGGTGAGGGGAGCGGCCGCGCCGCGCTGCCGGAGGGGTGGGGCGGTGCCGCCCCCCCTCAGAGAGGGGGGCACGGAAGGGAGGCACCCCCGGGGAGGGGGCCCTGAATGGGGGGGGCGCCCCCATCCTTAGGAATGGGGGTCTGGGGGGCATCGCCCCCCTTTGGGGGGACATATCTCCTCCTCACACCCTCTTGGGGGGGGGGGCACATCTCCTCCATACCCCTCATTTGGGGGGTACATGTCTTCCCCATACTCTTTAAGGGGCACACCTCCTTCCCCCCATTCCCTTTGGGGGGGCCTACCTCCTCCCCAGCCCCTTTTGGGGGGCACATCTCGTCAGTCCCATTTGGGGGGCACAGCTCCTCCTTCCCCCACCCTGTTGCGGGGGCACATCAATCCCCTTTGGGCGGCACACGTCCTCCTCACCCCCCTTTGTGGGGACACACCTCCTCCCTGCACCCCCCATTTAGGGGGCACGTCTCCTTCTCACACCCTTTTGGGGGTGGCAGATCCCCTCAGTCTGATTTGGGGGGATCACACCTCCTTCTCACCCCCTGTTTGGAGAGGGTGCACGCCTTCTCCCCGCTCCCCTTTTGGGGGACACATCTAAATCCCATTTGGGGGATACACCTTCTCTCTCCCACACCTTTTCCACGGGCACATTCCTCCCTGATCCCATTTTGGGGGGGGCTCACACATCCTTCACACCCTCCATTTGAGGGACACACCTCCTCCCCAAATCCCTTTTGGGGGGATACATCATCTCCCCAATCCCATATAGGGGGGGCGCATCACACCCCTCATTTAATTGGTACTCCTTCTTCCCATCCCGCATTTGTGGGGGAATCACATCCCTTCCCCAATCCCATTGAGGGAGGGACACCTCCCCACACCCTTCTGTGGGGGGTTTCAGCCCCGTCCCCTCCGTGGGCGGCCGCTGCAGCCTCGCCCGCGGCGGGGGGTGTGAGCAGCATTTCCCGCAAATTCCTGCCTGGGATTATTGCCGGGGAGGGAGGGAGGGAGGTGCCGGCGGGGCGACCCCCCCCCAAGCCGCGCCGGGAAGGGTTAATGCCGCCGGGAAGGGTTAATGCCACCGGGAGAGTCCCCGCCGGCCCCGGGGCTTTCCAGGATGCGTGCGGGAAGTTTACCTGAGGTGATGGGGATGGGGAGCCTTTTGTGTGCGGGGAGCGGTAACAGGTACCTCCCGGGCTGAGGTTCGGAACCAGCCCCGCTATCCCGGATAATCACCCCGAGGAGCGGGAATGGGAGCTGCTGATGGCTTTCAGGCAATTAGCACATCAAACAAAAACCAGAGCAGCCTTCAGAATGTTTATTGAGAAGTTGAAAGCAGGCTCCTTTGTATTATTACAAATTGTTTGAATAGGATCCTGATTTCTCTTTGTTGAGAGACACGCTTGGAAAAAAAGGGAAAAAACCCTCCATTTTCAGCGGAGCAACTTTGGATGCTGGTTATGTTGGGAGATCTAATTTTCAAATGTGTTTCAACTTCTGGCTTAATTCACAGCGATTGTTAATTGGAGCAGGGTGTGAGGAGTGCAGCAAGTACAACTTTCACTCTCAGTTAAACAGTTCTCTTTTATGTTTAATTTTGTTCTCTTCTACACAGCCCCATCTGGTTCTCAGCTCCAATTTCTCAGCCGTTTCAACTCGGAAAGGCAGATTTTGTAGCCTGACAGTCATTTGCACTTCTCAGGAGAGAGGGGTAGTAACTGGCAACAGTAGCAGGATTTAAAGGGTAATTATGGAATCGATAACGTGAGGCTGCGGCACAGCCTGGCTCAGGGGATGTGAACACTGTGGGAAGCATCCCAGATAAAGCAGGCCTGCAGGCACACTCCAATGTGAGCTCAGGATTTCGGCAGCCTGGCTCCACATAAAGCTTTTGCGGCGTTGGAGGGATTGCTGTGCTGGGAGAGAAGCACACCTTGCCTTTCTTCTCAGCCCTTAATGCGACATGAAAGAGCAGCCGGCCCTGGGCCTCGGTTCTTAGCGCAGGAGCGAGGTGGAGCTGCTGTAGATAAGCCTTAAGAACAGGAAAAAATGGCCTGCCAAGAGAACTTGCAGGGAAAGGTATCCCAAGGAAATGCTGTAGCAATAATGGTGAAGGAATTAATTAGATGAGTTTGTCCCCGAGCCTCAGGATTGATGTGTTGGGTGGCTGAAGGTATTTTGCTGTAAGGATTTAAACTGCCTGAAAGAGTGTGTTAAGGCTTATGGTTGAAATTGGAACTGGACTGCAATTTGGGAGGTCAGGCTTTGATGCCTGGTGCCCTGCAGACCTCCTGTGAGAGCTTTTTACAAAGACAAGGAGGCTGAGATGGAGTCACTTGTGCTTTTCCAGCAAGCATTCACCATGCTCTGGAAAAAAAATCTCGGGTTGGAGATGCAAAATATTTTTTTTAGCATTAATTGTGATCAAATTCCTTGCTGCAGTTTGTCAGGGGGAAAATAAGGATGATACTTTCCCTAAACATTTGTCTGGAGCTCAGGAAGCTTTCTAAGCTTTCTCTTTCCCTGCTCATTGTCTAACATGCCCTTGGTTTGGCTCCAGGTCAACATGTAATATAGGTAATGACAAATAATGCTGCCTCTCCCAATGGTAATTGGGATTTGCTAGGAAGAGCAAGACACTTATTTTCAAGCCTGAAGTGAAGAATGGGGTAGGGACTAAAACCAGCCCCTTTTTCTATGAGCCTCCTGGTGCTGAAGCTGAATTTTGGTAGGTTTAGTTTGGAATCACTGCTGCTGCTCTGGTTTGTGTAATAAATGTGCACAAAAGTTAGGTACCTTGAGTGTTATTCTCTGTCTACAAATGTAGCTCTAAGATTTCCTTGATTTATCTTGTGTTGGAATCCCATTTGCCTTTTCTCTGTTACATCTGTTTAATTCATTTCCTTTCTCCTGGCTGTGAAGTCTGCAATACTATGTGGAATTTCACCATTAATTTCATTTGGTTTTTAAGGCACTTAACGGGATTTTTGTGCTTTGAGCCAGACATGGAATACACCTTCTCTGTCACTCAGTGATCAGAGTAGGATTCAGGAGTGCAAACCAGAATTAGGTCAGTTCAGTGCTGGACATTGTACAGGCAGATATGTTAACTTGATCTTTGAAAGTGAGATAATAAAATATATTTAGAACCATACAGGAAACGTAATTTTCTTCTGGTGAGTGATATATTCTAGAGACTATCATAAACCACCAATTCATGATCTGATTTTTCCTGTTTCAAGATGAGTTTTCTGTCAGTGCTGTGAATTCTGTAAGCTGTGAACATCAAGTTCTGTCTCTGACACTTTCTAGAAATAAAGATTCCTCAATTAGGACTTTGCTGACAATTTAACTGATAAGTGAGGCAGAGAAACCGATCCCTCTTGTAGAGCTGCTTTCTCTGCAGTGTTAATATTAGGCAGAAAATAGGTATGAAATGGTGCTGGGAGCTATTTTTGTGCCGGCTTTGCCGTCGATAACAGCGGTTTGCAGCGCGAGGCCGATCCCCGCACGGGGCCTGCCGCGTTCCCTGGCGGATCCAGCCCGGGTTGTGTTCTCTGTGCTGACGGTGCTGCCTCTGTCCCCACGCAGTGCACGGTGCAGGTGAAGCTGGAGCTGGGGCACCGGGCCCAGCTGCGCAAGAAGCCGACCACGGAGGGCTTCACCCACGACTGGATGGTGTTCGTGCGGGGCCCGGAGCAGTGCGACATCCAGCACTTCGTGGAGCGCGTCGTCTTCCGCCTGCACGAGAGCTTCCCAAAACCCAAGCGAGGTCAGAGGGGTTGGACGTGGTTTATCTCTATGAAAAAGCATTTTGCAAGTCGAGGTTGTGTCAAACTGTCACTTTTCTGTGAAATATCTCCTTAAAGAGGAGCGAAATGTCCATTGCGTGCGCTGCAGCTTTAACCTTTCCCCACTGTGTTTGAGGGAGGTCAGGGAGAATGGGACCTTTCTTCTCCTGAAAGGGCAGGAGGTGAGCTGCTTTCTCCTCTTATTTAAGCATTAGTATGTGCAGGTTCTCAAGACACAAGTGACAGCAGAAGATAATTCATGTTACACAATGGGAAAGATGGGTTTGATTTGTTAGAATTCACCAGCAAAAGCTGGAAGCACATGAGGGATGCTCTAATACTGGGCTCAGATGTGTACTGGGTATGGCGAGTTTTGCAGATTCTTGCAATTTCTGATCTCAGGTGCCAGTTCAGATAGCCTTAACCCAGCAGAAATCAATGCTGTCATGGGCTGATGGTGTCTTTGCTGTACATTCCCCCTGCAAGCCTGGTGCAGCTATTGTGGTTGGGTTGGAGTGTTATTTTCTGACTGCAGCAAAATGAACCTTGTTGTTGGCATGGGGCAGCAGAAGCTCATGAGGTTGAGGTGGAGGAGCAGGAATTGCCCTTCTCAGGGGCAGTTCAGTTACATCTGTGTAGGATTGTGTAACTGAAGCTGCAGCATTAGTGCTTTAAGAAATACAAGCTGCCCATGAGAATTGGTGTACTGTGCATCCTTGGAAATATTGCTTTGGGAGCAGGACACTCAGGATGCCTCAGGACAACCTGTGACATTGGGTATTTTTGGGAGTCCACAGTGGAAGGGAACTGAGGTGCTCAGCATTCACAAGGGTGTGACTCTGGTCTGTGTGTTGATTTCTCCTTCAAATTGATCTGCTAAAACTGATATATGATAAGCAGATACAGGACTGAACTGAAAGCTGATTTATAGAATAAAAACACAATCTGTAGGTTATGGTTCTTGTCTTCTGGTGTAATTAATCTATTACAAATAACTGTGTTGGGATAGGACATAGAATCCTGGAATGGTTTGGATTGGAAGGGCCCTCAAAGCCCATCCCATTCCACCCCTGCCATGGGCAGGGACACCTTCCACTGTCCCAGGTTCCTCCAAGCCCTGCCCAGCCTGGCCTTGGACACTGCCAGGGATCCAGGGGCAGCCACAGCTGCTCTGGGCACCCTGTGCCAGGGCCTGCCCACCCTCACAGGCAGGAATTCCTTCCCAGTATCCCATCCATCCCTGCCCTCTGGCAGTATAAAACCATGGCCTTTGCTCAGTCAGTTGCTGTATCATCTGCCTTTACAGGGGTGTTTTTTCCCAGTGCCTGGGTTTTCCATGTCCTTGAGCTTGCTCCTAATGCCAGCTTGCCTTTGACCAAGGCGTGTCTGGGTTGTACCTAAACACTGTGGAAAATGCCTCTCCCATTCCTCAGTTTGTTTGAAGGGTTTCTTCAGATGGTGCCCTCTTGGAGCAGATCCTGGTGCTGAAGGTGGGCTCGTGCTGCTGGCAGATTGCTCTTGGAGCCCTTGGAATTTGTCAGAATAGAGTGGCAGAGGAACAAAGGCTGCTTGGCAGATAGGCTTAAGATTCCTGCTGCCATATTGGCACTGCTCTTTGGTTTGGGATTTTTCCCTCTAAATGACAGGGTTCTTACACGAAATTCAAGTTAAAGCAAGTCTAGAGGTTTTTTGTTATTTTTAGTGATGCCCTTTTTTCTCAGTTGCATTTGGAGTGCTGCTTTCCAGCACCTTAATGATGGTAGAAGTGCTTAGAGCTGGGTGGGGATAATACAGCTACATTAAAGGAAAATAATTTGTGTGCTTTTAGATTTGATGTACTGTTCCCTAATCATATTAATTACTTGGAATTCTTAAGAGAAACTCAAAAGATTTGCACTGAATTCCTCCAATTACCTAATTGACTTTATTTACATATATTGCAGTGCATAAATTATATGCAAGTGCATCCGGTTCCTGAGAGGGAGAATATCTGTGTGGGTCTCATGTTTCTTCTGGCAGCTGCAGTGTGCTGCTAGATCATGGCCAAAGAAATGATCCTGGAATCCTTCAAATTGGATATCCTGGAATGGATAATAGGA
This sequence comes from Zosterops lateralis, assembly GCF_965231275.1. NCBI lineage: Eukaryota > Metazoa > Chordata > Aves > Passeriformes > Zosteropidae > Zosterops > Zosterops lateralis. The sequence goes on from NC_139789.1 coordinate 2,173,987, forward strand.
AGGATTCAGGAGCAAGAACCCACACCAGATAGCGGGACAGGGGGAGCTGAGGTAGGGACATGCAGATTAATTTCTGAGAAGCAATTAACTTTTCTAATTGCTGTTTCTGAAGTAAGCAGCTCTGACCTTAGCAGCAAACTGGTTCACCTTCCTCCTCTTGTTTCCTTGTGTGTGGAATAAATAGCAGTGCTCACCTGCCCTTCAGGTTTGTTCACCTGTGGGGGAAGCAGCAGCCTGGAGTGTGGCTGTTACCCAACTGTGAGCATTGAGGAGTGCAGGGGAGTGTTTCAAGGAAAAAATAATCACTTGCTTGTGTGTGGTAGTGTTTTGATTCAGAAATAAGGGCATCAGAGTTTACCTTTCTGTGCTGTTCCACCTTTTGGTTCTTGGCCTTTCCTTGCCAGGCACTTGGAGCTGGCAGTTTGCATTGTTGTGGAACTGCCCAGAAATGTAATTGTATCTCAGTGCACAGGAGGGGAAGGATCTCACTGGGGCTCGGGCCTGCAGTGTTTTATGTTTCCGTTCCATGGGAGGAGCTAAGAACAGATTTCATGTTCTTAACTAAGCCTGTGGCCACCATCTTATTCTGTGTGGGTTTTTCCACAAAGGTCAGTGTTTTAATTGTGCCCTGAGTCGTCAGAGGCCCAGTTCTCCTCTTGCAGCTCCTTTTTGGCTCAGATAAAGTAGTGCTGAATTCCAAGTTCACATTTATTTGTTCTCTTTCAGTGTGCAAGGAGCCCCCCTACAAGGTGGAGGAGTCTGGCTACGCTGGCTTCATTATGCCCATTGAAGTGCACTTCAAAAACAAGGTAGAATCTGATTTCTGGTCTTCTAATTGTTTTGAGCTGTGCCAGAGCCTGAAACTGCTTGACAGAAAGACTCTAAATTATGTGACTGTTTTATGTGTGTGTTTTTTATTAGTCTAATAAATAGAATTTAACTGGGAGTTGGAAGCTCCTGCCAGACTTCAAAAGAAAGCTTTTGGCAGAAATGGAATTGCATAGAAAGGTGATACCAGGACAGTGGATGGTCCTAGAGATTCTGAGCAGAGATTGTACCACCTGTAGCTTCTTTAGCATAGAGGATATTAAAGCAATTTAAAATATTTTATGTACATATGGAAGTAAATAAACATAAACCACTGATACTATAAATATTTGTAAACACTGTGTTGTCAATATATTAAAATATCTGCTTTTGAATTTGCAAGCTTATTAAATTAAACTGTATAGGTATGAAATCTGCAGAGGCCCAAGACAAACATTTGCATGTGTAGCACAAGTGTTTAGAGCTGTATTAAAGATATCCTTGTTCCAGCTCAGTGCTCTCACAGAAAGAAAACACTAAATATTTGAAGTCTTAAGATGCATTGCCAGCAGGTATATGAAAGTTAAAATTTGGATTTATTGCTTGTTTTAAGTCTACCACAGAGGTCACATGCTGTAGGTTATGAAAACAGGGAATTGGGCACTTGTGTTCATATTACCTCAGTTTCAGTTAAGTTGTTTTGTTAAACATGAATAATGGATGTTTCTGGGTTTGATTACTGCTTAAATAATAAAATAAAAACTAATGTTTTGCTTATGATCCCGAAGAGGGAACTGAGGTAAACTAAACCAAGAATGTTGAGCCACATCCTTGTAATCTGTGCTCTCCCACCCCCTCAGCTCTCCAAGCACCAGCCCTTACCCCAGGTGTGTTGACAGCAGACCACATGTAACAGCCTCATTCCATTTAGCTTCCCATCCTCCTTTCCCTGTCCCTCCCACAAACATCTGTCTGCTGTTCCCTTCTGTCCCCACTCCAGCCCAGGATACTCTGCTGGCAGTGTCACTTTGTGAATAATCAGCATTTTGGGTTGGGTTCTTGGCCTACCACATTGCTCTGACCCCACTTTATGGGTTGGAGGAATAAGCCAGATGATGGGACTGAGCCACTGAAGACAGAGTGTCCTGCTAAACCTGGGAATGTTTTGCCTACAAGTTGTTTTTTGGATGGGTAGGGAAAGCCAAAAGGCTGGGAAGAAAAATGGCAGGCAGGGGCTGAGGGGTGAATGTTGTTGATAAAAGCAGCTGTTTTGGCAAACACTGAAAACTACAACTTGAGTGCAAGAAAAACACCTCAAAAGCTTGAAAGTAGTTTTACTTCTGGTGGCTTTTCTGAGGTTTTAGATAGGAATCAGAAAATTCTCCCTCTGCACTAAATGTTGGCTTAAGTCAGGTCCAAAATCCTTTACACTCCTGACCAAAAAATTATGAACTTCTCCAGGCTGATCCCTTAAAAGTGGAACCTCTAATGCCTGGGAGGCATGAACTGTGTTTTAGTTCTACCCTTTCCTTTTATTTTCCCTTCATGTCTTCATCCAGCCATTCCCACTCTTCCTTTTACCCTGCAGCTCTCCAATGATTTCTTTCACAAATCTTCAGATCTCCCTCATTTCTGTGCCTTTCTGTAGATGCTCACGTTCGCTGTGACTGCCATCTGCATTCCTATGTTTTCTTTCCCCTCTGTCCCTCATATTCCTGTGTTCCTCATGGAATATGGAGCTGGCAGCTTTTCTGCCTAGAACTTGCCTTCACACCCACTGGGGTCATCGCTCCTCATTGTTTCTCCCCACACGTGACTGCGAGTTGTTCCCCAGCACTGAGCTGAGAGGTGGCTTTTATAAATAAGGGAAATAGGTGGGCTCTGTTCTCCCTGGAAACAATGGAAGGAGCTGGTAATTTAGGAGAAGGCTCGTTGTTACTGACATTTTGGTCTTCAGAAACATGACAAATAAATAGTTGCAGACTTGTTTTCAAATCTACAGATCTTCAAGACACTCATTTTTGCCCTGTTTTTTAGCTGCATGTTTTCTGGAGAAGTTCTTTTCCATTTTCAAGCTGATTAACAAATTGCTAATTAAGGAGTTTCAGGCAGCACCTCTCATTATTTAATTGGGGCAAGTGGTGGTTAAGGGAAAAGGTGGAAAATGTTCCATCTTCCAGCACATCATTGGAACAAAGATGCATTTTCAGATTCAGCCGTGAACTAACTTAGGACTGCAGGGAGCCCAGAAGCTGCGGAGGGGGTGAGCAGGGACAGGAGCCCAGGAAGGGCTGGAGCTGTGTCAGGGCTTGGGATGGAGCTCAGGGAAAGGTTCTTCCCCCCGAGGCTGCTGGGGCACTGTCCAGGCTCCCCAGGGAATGGTCCCAGCCCCAAGGCTGCCAGAGCTGCAGGAGCGTTTGGACAACGCTCTCAGGGATGCTCAGGGTGGGATTGTTGGGGTGTCTGTGCAGGGACAGGGGCTGGACTGATTATCCCTGTAGGATCCTTTCCAATTTAGAATATTCTGGGATTGTGTGTGAAGAGCTGGGCTCCTCTGTCCACCACTACCCAATGATGATGCCATCCAGGAATTTTAAGAGCTCTGGTCATTTTAGTAAGTGGAGTTGAAGGAAATGTAAGAGGTAAATGCTTCTACAAAAGCAGAAATGCAAAGACTGGGATGTAGTAGAAAGATAGGGTAAGAGCAGGAGGAGGAGTGGCAAAGGTTTCGGGTACAGCCTGTGTTCTGAATTAAAGAGGATGGTGTTAAAACATCAAATAAATCAGAGTCTTCATTACTTCAAGACCTTGTTCTCACTCTGATCTGTGTAAACCTGTTGACATTGGTGGGGATCAGCTGGTGTGTGTGCAGCAGATATTGTGAATTGATTACAGCATTTGGGACTCATCCTTGAGTAATTCTCTTCAAGTAGATGTTATGGATTGGTTCTGGGACTGGGGGGAAAAGGCTCTTTGGAGGTGACTGGGCTGGGAGCTGGGTGGGTTTTGTGGCCATATGTTCCTCACATTCTGACACATTTTTGTTGATGTGTGTCCTCAGCTGAAACCAGACTTGCAGAGGCTTTGGGATTTGTTTATCGATGCATGTTTAGCTTTGTGAAGGTGAGAAGAGAGAGGATTTAAAGAAGGAGTGAGCCAGTCTGTGGAGATTGATCTTTGCCTTGGTTAGCTGAAATGAGTTTTTTTCCACAGTTGAAGCCTCCTTTCTTAGCCATTTCCTTTCCCTGTTCTGAATTGTTACTGGGATGACAAATCTTGGCTGTCAGAGCCAGAATGCTCTTTGCTTTGGCTAAAGAATTACCAACCTGTGCTCTGGGAAGGAACAGCTTTACTAAGAACCGTTTTAATGAACTTCATCAGGGATTTTTTAAGCAACTTGGCATAAAATTGCCCATTGATTCTTTGTGCTGCAGGGACTCCCTTTTTGTTATCACTGTTGTGTGTTTGGAACAGCAGACTCGGTGCTCTTGGTGCCTTTTTGTCAGATAAGGAGGTGTCAGCAGAGTGTGAAAAAGGTGTAAGAGGCTGTTCTTATCCTTTGTGAACATTGCTGGCCTGTGTTTGTCCTTCCTGTGCTGCAATCCAGCTCCTCCACGAGTAGATGCTTTCTCAGGGCTGGTATTTGAATTGCAGAATATAAATTGTGAATATTGCAGTGAGCCTGGGCAGCTGGGAGCTCTGAGCAGCCACAGGGCTCGTGGTCTCCTTTAACACTGGCAGAGCCTTTGCTGCTGTAACTGATCCTGAAAAACAAATGGCAGGGGCTCAGCAGGTTGATTGATAAAGCTTTTGAAAGTCGAGTTGGCTAATGACAGCAGATCATTTGGACTGGAAATGTTAGTGTGCTATTTTTGTTTTGAAATCCTTTGTGTTCCTGTAACGAGGGCTGCTGTGAGTGGCTTCTGGTGCTCGAATCGATACAAACCGGGTACAACAAATGCGTTGCTGTTTTTCTCCTGCTCTTCCCCTTCCCTCTCCCCCTCAATTTCAACAGTCTGGAGGCTTTTTTTCATTGTTGTCTCCAAATAAATCTCTTCTAGTGGTACATGTTGTAATCTGGAGGCTTTAATGCAGGTCTGGCTTTGGTATTCATTCCCTGTGACATTTTTTGCATCCTAATCAAATTAGATCAATCCTCCCCACAAAGCTAAAGGTCTAGTAGATTTTCATGTTATTCTGATACAAGGCAGATGATATTAATGCAACATGGATAAGATGTTGTATTAAAGTCTCTTTAAAGATGCTACCTCCTAATTTTAGTGCTGGAGATAAAAGCCTTCCAGGATTTACATAATGGATACATGGAACTTGGGTTTTTCCTATTAGTGAGAAGGAGATAAGCAAAGAAAGCAGAGAAATTCGTTTGATTTTTCCAGTGAGGTTCAAAAGAAAAATATGCATATTTTACCCCTTCTGCAACCTTTGTAGAGGTGATATAGAAAACAAATAGAGAAATATTGGAAAAGAGGAAAATTATTTGTGTATCAAAGTAGGAACTCAGTGGAGACGTTGTAGGTGGGCTGCACATATGGCAGGGGAGGTGAAACAGGATCAGCGGCAACCGGTGTCAGGACTGTGCCATCAGGAAAGGATTGGCCTGGGAAACACTCCTGGGGAGGGCTGGGGCAAGAGTTGGCCAGGGAGATACTCCTGAGGAAGGCTGAAGAGCCTGTGTTTGCATGAGACGTTTGATTTTACTGAAATTGCCATTTGGGGCAGGATGTGCAGAGGTTTGGAGAGGAGGAGTAGCTTTAGCCTGTTGGAGTTTACTCAGTGTTGCTGAAACCTGGGGAAGGAGGATTGAAAATTGTTCTTTTGTCTGCCCTTTGAGGGAAACATTTTAGGTCAGTCCTTTATCATCTTTGTTCCCAAACCTGCAGCAATTCCTTTTGTCCTGCTGCTGCTGACTGGGGAATCTTTGCTTTTACCTTTTTCTGTCAGAAATTAGGATGGATTATCAATTTACCCATTCTTTTATCTGAGCAGGACCAAAACCCCTGGAGTGTGTGTGTTTGAGTAGCCATTCGGTGTGGCACATCCATAGGCACCTCCAGATGCTGAAAATACATATATATATTTATAGATACATATTTGCAGTGTGGGGCAAGGCTGTGTTTGCAAAGACAGAAGCTTTATCAGCCTTTCCAGCTTCATATCATGTATTTGTAAGAGTTAGTAGATTATTAAGTGCTTGTCTTGGAGTAGTGAGTAGATAAAGAGATGTATTTACACTAATCTATATTATTTATACTCATATATTTATTGTATTCATTATATCTATAAAATAAAATTATATTAGGAAAACCTAATTTTCAAACAAAATAGTAAGCATCTGATGGAGGAAAGTCCTAAATGCTTAACCCTGGGGAATGTCCCAAAAGATAAGGATGGTTTGTGGATGCCTGAGTGGAACATAAAGCTGATTATTTCAAAATGCGAATATTGGGCTCTTCCCTTTCCAATGCCCTGTGTGGAAGCTGCTCCAGGACCAGTCAGACGGGTTGTACCAGCCCGGGAAGGGGTTCCATTTCTCCAGACGTTCCGGATAAATGCCTCTGTCAGGCTGGATCTATGGCAAAAGGGAAGTGGTGTTAGATGTTATAGTTATTGAATAACCATGAGCCTGCTTCCTTGGTGTGCTAGATTTTTGTAGATAATTTTGTTTTATGGCTTTCTAAAAGTGATTTATGAGCTTTATGCGCACGCTACCAGTGAAATTCTTTTGATTTGTGTTAAGTGGCAAAGGGCACACCCTGCCTTAAAAACAAGACAAGGAAATTTTAACAAAAGACTTTTAAAAATTCCTCCTCTTACAAAAAGTGCCAAAAGAACTTTAACCCATTACTTCAGAACTCAAAGGAAAAATAAAGCAGCTTCAGAGCTCGTAACAACGCAGTGGCAGGCCGTGCAGACAGGAAGCAGTAAAAATAAAACCTAATGTACCCAGCTCAGGAGATTGGAGGTGGAATAGGGGGATTCAGTGGATGAAGGGAAGTTTACAGCAGCTGCAAATAAAAGCCCTGGCTTTGTGGCGCTCACTTGTAGTTTACTTCTCTGGCATCCTGGGATTTAAGGGGCAGATGCAAAGTGAGGTTCTGAGGTGCCTTGCTGAGACATCCTGCACCAGCTTAACCATTTCATGGCTAAATGCGCCACTGAATTTGAATCTGAACAATTCATATCTACCAGTTAGAAATGGACTTTTTAAAGCTTTTCGTGGATATAGGGCCCTTTAGGAAAGCTTATGGTCTTGGGAGCAGCAAAGTGTCTTCCCTTATCAGTTTTTCTGGCAGACATCAAGGATTATCAGAAGGTGGAATTACCCAAGAGCAAAGCTTGGCTTGTGTATGTAGTTGCTACTGGAGCAGGAGTACATGAAGGATGTGTAGGATTGTCTGTACCAAAGTTTGTAGGGTGAGAAAGAACCTACTCTGGGTTGCAGCTCCCAGCAGCAGGATGTGTGGATCCCAACATGTTGTTGAGAAAGGCTTTGAAGTGTGGCACTGTGGACTCAGCCTGGCTTTCCATTTAAAGTTAGAGGATGGGTAGGTCTGGGTCAATTGAGAGAGATTTTCCTTGCGTTTCTCCTCCCCCCCCTTCTTCCCCTTGATGGTTGTTTGGGGGGGAAGAACCTTTTAGGGAGGACCGGATGGATTAAGCTTTGGAGTGGCCTGAGCTGTAATCATTAGCTGGGCAGTGAGGGCAGTAAAGGAAAGAATGTTTATTTGCAGCTTTTTGCTTTGAGACTTTTGTGGTGGTTCTTTTAGGAGTGCTGTAATCTCAACTATTCACTGGGGGGGTGGGGGGCTCCTTATGGCCTGGGGGATACAAAGGAGATTTTAATGGTCAGGGCACTCTGCTGGGGCTCATTCCCAGGGCAGTTGTGATCTCTGAGCTGGAAGAATATCACATTAAAAACCTGCCTTAATTCTACAAAAATTCAACAGACATATGATAAATATTTCAGTGCTTGTGAAAAAAAGCACCAAAAAATGGGATAGCCAAGGTGAGAGGGAGAAGGATCTGCTGCCTCTCTCCTGCTTGGAAAGCAAATGGGCAAATGACAAAGCAGAGCTGGTAATGGGATGGCAAAACATCTCCTGACCAAAGCCTGCGCTTGCTGATAGAGCCAAGATTATTTACTCTGTTGTAAACCAGGGAAAGCATTTTAGAAGCCATTATTAGGCCATATTTGGATTTCTATTCATCCTTCATTTCAGTTTATTAGGCTTTGAGGGACCCTGTGCAGCTGCTGTTTGAACTGCAGCGAGCGCACACGCAGAGCTCGCTAATGATTCCGTTAATGAGAACGGGCATGGAAAACAGGCAAATGACAGGGCAGTGGATTTTGCAAGGATTTTTCTTTTTCCTCCCATCTATCTGTTTTAGTAAACTCCTTGCGGTAGTGTGTGGATTCTTCAGAACTTTCCCAAAGGAGGGTTTGAAGACCTGGCATTGGCAGCACATTAATCTGAGGCTCTTCTCTGTGTCTGTTGATGCCTGCCCCTGTTTGAGGGTGAGGATCCAAGACCTCAACTCCTAGATGAGCTCAGGGTACTGATTTTGATATAAACCAGGTGTAGCTACCACCCTTTGTACTGTTAGAGGTGTAGTTTGTCCGAGGAATGGCCTCTGGAGCAAACAGCAGGAGCCGGGGTGGTCTGAAGCCGTTTCAACCTATTTTCAGCAAATGTAATGGCTGAGGCTGGGAGCCTGCAGCGCCTGTTCCCATCCAACAATGCCACTGCACCAGGAAATGGAGCTGCTGGATGGGAATTCTGGAAAAGACTGCTGTGCAGCTGCTCAGTGCTGCGCAGGGAACGAGGCACGTGGGATGCATTCATGGCAATGCGCAGGGCACTGCCAGCCTCGCTGGGCTTCCCAGCACAGTCTCTCTTGCCACATTGAATTTCCAGCTTGGAAATGCAAACTGCAGGAAACACCAGGCAGTGTGTCCTGTCGGTATTTGTAATACGCAAGAAGAGTATTTGCAATTTTGGAAGGGGTGGGGAAAAGGGGGGGGTTTCTTCCATTCTGTGCTGCAAACGCAGCAGGTGGAACAGAGGCAGTGAGGCGCAGATGATCCCCCCACCGCGCATACAAACTCCGGATTGCTTGGGTGAAAGTGCCCTTGGAAAGTTCAAAAGCCTGGGATATCTTCCCATTCAGCCCCTGCAATATGCATATTGAAAAGGATTTTACAAACCAAGCCATCCTTTTCCCGTCGCGTTTAATCTTTTCTCGGTGCCCGCAGAGATCCTGGGAGTTCAGAAGTTGTTCCTTCTCTCAAAAAGGATTATGCTTTTCTTAATATTGATACTTAGAGTTGCTTCCCAAAGGAGATGGGATGTGAATTTTGGTGAAAACAGTAGTGCATAAAGCTTGTGAATCTGCTTTTCTGGGGAGATTTGAACAGCTTTAAACAGACAATTTTCAGTCAAAATCTGTGTCCATGCATTGCTTTTGCTGTGGGAAGCCTCCTGCCTGAGTTCCTGATGAACAATGTTAACCTCAAGTATGAATAGTTTAATTTCCAGCTCTCTGAGCTCATGGTGAAAAACTCCATGAGCACAACACTTGGTGGTTTATTTGGGATTTTCAGGAGTGACTGTTCAGATCCCCAGACTTAGTGTGCTTGCCAAGCTTCTTCCGGTTTCCCAAAGCCTTTCTTGTTTTCAGGAGGAGCCCAAAAAGGTTTGTTTCACATATGACCTGTTCCTAAATCTGGAGGGGAACCCACCTGTGAACCACCTTCGTTGTGAGAAACTGACTTTCAACAACCCCACCAAGGAATTCAGGCGCAAACTCATCAGGGCTGGAGGGGTAAGTGCCCAGTTTGGGATCCTAAAAGCAGTGGACTCATTTTTCTCTGAGGTTTCTTTAAGCCCAGCAAGCTTCAAGCAATTTTCTGCATTCATTTAAAAGGTGACCCAACCAGTTTTGACTCGTGGTTGTAGCACTTGCAGCAGAACAAATCCATTGTTGGTGTGTGATTGGTGACACTTCATTTGTTAATTTAAATGTGAGCATTAATATCAAAGAAGAAAACCCCTCTGGAAGGTGAGATCTGCTGTGGATATTGCAGGCAGCTGCAGTTACCTGTGACCTTCTTGGTGCCAGGAGCTGGCTCAGTACAGAAAAGCTCAAGGAAAGAGAGAGGCTTTCAAACCATTCCTTATTAATTTTATTTTTTTGCTTAATAGTTGGTGCTTCCTGGTCAGTAAATGGCCTCTAAACCTGGCATCAGCTACTTGTGGCTTAGATAATAAAAAAATGTATGAAAAATTGGACAATATAGGGTAAAAACAGGTGTGGGGGAAAAAATAGATATTCTCTAGAAGGCCCAGTGAAGTGTGCGTTACTACAGTAGCTGAACCCTTCCATCTGGGAAGGTAATGAGTAGCAATAGACTCTAAAGGATGATCCTCAAATAACTGCAGGATCTGGGCAAATCCAAGCCACAAAGTGCAAGAAGTTTGTAATGAGCCGGAGGATGTCAAGGCCAGGTTGGACAGGGCTTGGAGCAACTTGGGATAGTGGGAGGTGTCCCTGCCCATAGCAGAACATGGAATGATGAGCTTTAATGCCCCTTCCAGTCCAAATCACTCCATGATTCCTGTTCCTCGGTGTGTCAGTGCTTTCCTGTATTGGGCAGAGAGAGGAAGGTGCTCATTTCAGCCCTTGGATGGCTGGAACATCATCTGCTTTCTAGGATTTTCACAATGTGGTATTTTAGTCCTTGTGTACTGAGGTGTTTCAGCTGTTAATCACTTTTGATGCCCATTCTCTGGTGGCAGTTTTCCACAAAATTATCCTGACAATGTAGGGAAGGTAAGGGAATTGTTCCATGGAGCTCAGTGCTTGGTGTTAAGATTTTGTGAAGGGAGAGACCCAAGCCATGTTTTTTCCTTTTTTCCCCTGAAAGAGTAAATTCAGCTTCTCCTAAAGCAAGGAAGCCTTGCTCATTCCTTCCAGATTTATCTCCCTACCCTTTTTCAGGGGAAGAGCTTTTGCAGCAGAACACACAGTTCTTGTCCAGAGCTTTATTGCCTGCCTGTGCTCAGAATATTGGCATTCCCTTTGGGAAAGACACTCGATATTGCATTGCTGCCTTTCAGTTTTTGTGGGTTTAATATTCTGTATTTGAGGAGTTGCCTTGAAACTGAGCATTCCATAGACAATATCTTTTTATGGCCTTTAAGCAGGCAAGGAAAAAAACATTGAAAAGATGAATAATAGTGTGTTAATTGAGCAAGTGGCTTAACATAATCGTGTGTTAATAGTTAATAGTCCGTGAGACTTTGCACAGACATAATTTCCCTCCTCTTTATTCCCAGGTAATGGTGATGCCAGAAGGAGCAGAGACTGTTTCAAGGCCGAGTCCCGATTATCCGATGCTGCCCACGATACCTCTCTCTGCCTTCTCTGATCCCAAGAAGACCAAACCCTCCCATGGGTCAAAGGTCAGTGCAGCACACGTTTGGGTCAGCCCAAGGTGAGGGAGTCTTTCAGGCCAGGCTGCTGAGAGCTTGTTCAGCAGCTGTTCCTGGCTGCTGCTAATTCTGAACCTCCTTGTACTCTGCAGTTCAGTAGTTAATGGTCTGGAACTTCCCAGCCTTTAGGAGGCTTTTTTATGATCTGATAGACCTCTCTCTGGGGAAGTTTCGAAAAGAAAATTAAATGTGCAAGACTGGGAATTTTTGGTGAATTGTATCTTCCTTAAAGGCAGATGAAATCCTCTCTGATTGTTCTGGTTGTGTCCTCGATGCTGAGGATGGGTTCTGTGTCTCTCACTGTCTGCCATGCCCAGCTGCACTCTGAGTCCCTGCACCTCTTGGCAGGAAGGCTGAGTGGAAAGTCAGCCCTTCCTCTGTCCTCGGGGCAGTGCTGGAGAGAGCATCAAGTACGCTTCACTTGGTCCAACGGGTGCTTTCCAGATTGGATGTTTGCCTCCAGCAGTAGCCAGGTCCTGAGACTTCCAAAGAACCTCAAGTTTTTTTCTTTTTTTCTCTTATGTACTGAAGCTATTTTTGTATAATCCTACATGGGAGAAACAATCCCCAAGCAATGTGTTTTGGAGCAGATTACATGCACTTTATCAGCCTGAACAGTCACAGGTATTAACAACAATTCATTTTCCAGTGTAATTCAATTCTGATAGCCATGTACTTTAGGGCTCTGAACACTCTGGCACTTCAGTTATGCCTTCTGATGTTATGAAACAGAGTGAAGATGACTTACCTGTTAGTGGCTGATTTAATTTTGGTCAGGAATTAAGCACTGGAAAACACAGCAGAGAAATAAAGGGCTCTGAGATGAGCTCTGGTGAAAATTGCCAGTTGCTAAAGAGACAACATTCTTCTGCTTCCCTTCCTCCAGGGTGCCTTGAGAGGTGCATCTGTGTTTGCATTCAGGTCAAACCTGAATTAAACGTCTATAGATGTTTCTAGACCTTTGACAGACCATGGAAAGAAGCAGAACATGTTTCATCCTTTCCTAAATGTTGAAATGCTCACTCCCAGGTTGTGTGCAGCAGCTTGAGGGAAGTGTGAATGTTTACCTGGGCACGTGGGGGTGGATTTCTGCACGGAACAAAAGCTGCAATGTGATTTATGAGGATGTGTTTTATCATTCTGTGCAGAGCTGCAGTTTCATACCCAGCTTGCATGTTTCTGTTGCTGAATTTTAGGATGCAAACAAGGAAAGTAGCAAAGCATCCAAGCCACATAAAGTAACCAAGGAGCACAGGGAGAGGCCCAGGAAAGACTCTGAAAGCAAAAACTCCTCCAAAGACCTTGAGAGAGAACAGAGCAAGCCTTTGAAGGACTCCTCCAGAAAACCAACTGAGAACAAACTGCCTAAGGAGGAGAAGGCACCTCCAAAAGCTGCTTTCAAGGAACCAAAACTGGCCGTGAAGGAGACCAAACTGGAGAACACCTCTCCAAAGGGGGGGCCACAGCCGGAGTTAAAGTCTTCCAGCAAGAGGCCCTCCAACGTGGAGTCACCAAAGCCTAGTGCCAAAAAACAAAAAAAGAGTAGCTCCAAAGGGGTAAAGAATATCCTGGGGACATCTCCCAGAACCTCGTCTTCCTCATATCCAGAGAAGAAACAAACCAAGGAGAAGATGAATGCCAAAGTGGAAAAGGTAAAATCTGAGAGCGAGGCCAAGGAGATCAAAAAGCCTGTGGAAATGGAGGAGTCAAACTCAGAGGATGAAACTTCTTTCAAGTCAGAGGTGAGTAGGGATTTATTCTTTACCAGTTTGGAAGGATGATGTTAAATCCCTGCCTGGAGAAGATGTTAAAAATAATCTCTCAGAGAAGATGGAGCAGCAGATTGGTAAATGCTTAGGCTGGGTTGCATCTCAAAAAAAAAAAAAAAAAAATCTTCTTTGAAACTCCAGTCAATATTAAATATTCCTCCTGTGTGGTTTAGCTCCTGTTTCAGATACAAACTTTTATTGAGATTTTTCTGCAGGCAGTTATCTAAAAGTCAGAGTTTAAGGTTATGGTCCCTCATTCATCCCTTGTGGTGACATGTACAGAGCTACAAGAGATACAGAGACACTTTCTGCTCATCACAGCAATGTTTTAGTAAGTGATCATATTTCAGAAAAGAAGGGAATCATCTGTTTTGGTAACGAAAAAAACCCAGTATTAAAATGTAAATAAAGCCCCTCTTCCTGCCATGGCCTGTAAGAAATGTGCCATTGGCTGAAGCTCAAAATACAACCACATGCCACTAAATCTAAATAAGTTGTGTTGTGAAACATAAAACAAATTATGTTCTCGTACTACTATTTTTAAAAGCTGTCTAAATATTTTTTTCCTTTTTACAACTGAGAACATTCCTCATTCTCTCTTTTCTAAAAAGTGTTTTCCAAAAGAAGGCAAAAAAAAATGCAAGAAGGGACAGACAAATCCAAACTCTTGCCACTTTTCACTTGTATATTTGTTATAAAGAAGCCATGTATCTTGTAATAGGGTTCACAGGATAATGTCATGGGAATTATGGAACTGGTTCCTCCTGCCCAGTTTAAAAAAAGGTTTATTTTATTAAGATGAATTTTCTAGGGACAGTTTGTATTATGATTTAATCGGCACTGTGATACAGCAAATATCGATGTGTTTGTTGGGAAGGTTTTTTTCCCTGCAGGATTCCCAGTAGAAGAGTTTATTGGGCAAGTGTTAATTCCACTCTGCAGAGGAGTCACATCCCTGGCAGTGTCCAAGGCCAGGCTGGACAGGGTTTGGAGCACCCTGGGACAGTGGAAGGTGTCCTTGCCCATGGCAGGGGGTGGCACTGGATGAGCTTTAAGGGCCCTTCCCACCCAAACCACTCTGGGATTTTATGACTTTGCTTCCCAGATGGATGAAATGTGCACTTTGGGCATTAAGAGGAGGCAGTTCCAGGTGCCCAGCCCTACCTGCAAACCTGTGCCTGTGCTGATCCTGGAGTGTCCTCCCTTGTCCCCGAGGTGTCCCCATCCCCTCTCAGTCCCAGCAGTGTGAGCTGATGGTGCTGCCAGGCTGTCCCTGAACCTCAGCCTGTGACAGTGGGGCTCAGCATCTGCTGCAGCCTGTCCTGCCCAGTGTCCTCCCTGGCCCCAGCTCCTGTTGGGTGCTGGACAGGGGATCTGAGGACACTCAGTGTGACAGACAGGGAGTGGTGGCAGCTGCCCCTCACAGCAGCTGAGCTTCCTGTGGAACCTGAGCCCCAGGGCAGGGCTGCACTGTGCTCTGGCAGCAGCACCAGGGTTCTGCAGTCCTTGTGCCCCCTGGGGGGATCTCCCTGCTCCCAGCACTGCTGGTTGCTGCTCCAGGGTTTCTCCTGGCACTGCTGTGTGTGGGGCCGTGTGGGAGCCACATCACTGAGCTGGAGGTGGACCAGGGCCCGGAAACTCTTAAATCAGCTCTGCTGCTGCAGCCAGGGGATTGTGCAACAGCTCCGGGGCTGCAGCTCCACGGTGGCTCCCAGCTGACATCTTTACAGGCTGCTGTGGAGAGGAGCAGCCCTGCTCCCATTTGTGCTCCTGGCCTGGGAGCTCAGAGGGAGACTCTGCAGAGGGATGAAGGAGTTTCTCCCGCTATTTCAGCTCCTGCAAGAAATTACTTAGCCTTTATTTCTTTTTTTTTTTAAACATTTTTTTTTTTTTTTTTTCCCTCCCCCATCAAGTCCAGTTCCCTGAGCTGGCCCCATGCTTGGCTGCCTCAGTGCTGACAAAAGGGAGAGGCAGGGGTGGGAGCCAGAGCTGCTTTTTGCCATTGTCGGCGTTGCTTTGGTCACATCCCGGTGACAGTCACTGAGCACACGGAGCGTGTCCAGCTGCATCCTCCTCTGCCTCAAAGAGCTGATGGTGTTAATGGCAAAAGGAGAGATGGGCTGTCTCCAGCAACTGCTGCTTAGCTCCTGTGAAGTCATTTTAAGGGAAGACCTGCAGATTTCCAGGAATGAGGGATGTAGGATTGGAGCTGTGGGTCAGATACAAGAGCTGTGCTCTGTTAGCTTGAAAAGATTCATAAAATCCCAGAATGGTTTGGGTTGGAAGGGACCTTAAATATCACTCAGTTCCATCACCTTCCACTATCTCAGGGTGTTCCCAGCCCCATCCAGCCTGGCCTTGGACATGTCCAGCTCCTCTGGACAACCTGTTCTCTCTGCTCTCCACTTCCATGTTGGAATTCCCCTAAACAGCCAGGGCTGCTGCATTGTGCCAATAGACCTGATACTGGAATTGTTAAATTATTCTTCTTTGCTCCTGAACGCTTCCCTAGGGTTGTAATACCATTTTTGACACATTTTTCCCCTTCTTGCCAATACTTGGGTGACCAGGACCAGGACAGGGATTGTCCCTCTGCATTGGGCACTGCTGAGGCCACACTTCAAGTGCTGTGTCCAGCTCTGGGCCCCTCAGGACAAGAAGGACACTGAGAGGCTGGAGCGTGTCCGGGGAGAGGAATGGAGCTGGGGAAGCGTCTGGAGCCCCAGGAGGGGCTGAGGGAGCTGGGAAAGAGGCTCAGCCTGGAGAAAAGGATGCTCAGGGAGGACCCTGCACAACTCCCTGACAGGAGGGGACAGCCGGGGGGGTCGGGCTCTGCTCCCAGGGAGCAGGGACAGGAGGAGAGGGAACAGCCCCTGGTCCAGAGGAGGCTCAGGTTGGAAGAATTCCTGCATGGAAAGGGTGGTCAGGAATCAAAAGGGGCTGCCCAGAGAAGTTTGGAGTCCCCATCACTGGAGGTGTCCAAGGAAGGCCTGGATGTGGCGCTCAGTGTTCTGGGCTGGGGACAAGGTGAGCATCAGGCACAGATAGGAGGGATCTGTGAGGAATTATAAAGAAGGGTGATCTTGGAGGAAAAGAAAATTGCTGCCACTTTCACTTATAAATTGCTGAAGATGCCAGTGTGCCTCTTTTGTGCCTGTCTCAAGGTTTTTATAGTATTAACACTTCCTGTGTCAAATTATTTATCAATGGGTATGTGTGATGCTTCCAGCATCAGGATTTGGCAGCAGTAGTAGTATGTGGATTCCTAGAAACGAAAGGGTGAAACTGAAATGCTGATTTCCAGGGAGTTACTTTTAAGAAGGCAAGATATTACTTTGTAATACTTTGAGAATCTTTAAAGTCGAACCCACCTGAGTACCAAAAAACGCATTTTGAGGGGATTTAAGGAGCTGTTTGGGGGCAGAGGGAGTTGCTGTGGCCTCTTCTGCCCTCTGGCGGTTCCCAAGGCTATTGCAGGTGACTGCTGGATTTACGATTAAAATTTCCCAATCTCACTCAAAATTCCTTCCTGGATGCTGCTGTTACCAGTATTTCATTTACTCTTCACTCACTCTTACTGCACAGGATATTCCTGCTATTTCTGCCAAATGCTGACAGAGCCGGGGTCACAAGGGTTGAGTTGGTATCTGTTATGTTTTCACAGTACAGTGGATCACTCAAACAAGTATAGAAACAACTGGGTTTAGGATATAATAATAATTCAGAATTAATTTTGGACTCAAGTGAACTAGTTGGGATAGACATCTCCATGTCTGTGAGGAAAGGGGTAGAGAGCTGGAGAAGAGAAGTGTTGGGGTGATCTCATTGTGGCCTTCCAGTGCCTGAAGGAGCCTGCAGGAAAGAAAAACTGTTTGTAAGGGATGGAGTGACAGGACACAGGGAATGGCTTCCCACTGCCAGAGGGCAGGGCTAGATGGGATATTGGGCAGGAATTGTTGGGTGTGAGGGTGGGCAGGCCCTGGCACAGGGTGCCCAGAGCAGCTGTGACTGCCCCTGGATCCCTGGCAGTGTCCGAGGCCAGCTTGACAGGGCTTGGAGCAGCCTGGGACAGTGGTTTGGGTTAAATAATCTTCAAGGTCCTTTCTAGCCCAAATCATTGCATGATTCTGTAATTCCATGGTCAGTGAGAGATCAGCCTGAGCTTCAAGGGGACCTTGGTGGGTATGATAAATACACTTTTTAAGAGGATTTGAGTAGTTGTGGGTTCTATGCTGGTTATCTGTCACACTTCAAAGTAAGGGTTTATATTTAAATGTTTTTCAGATGCTCCATATCATCATTTGGGGGGTTTGAACTTTGTGGTGTGCAGGGGTTTGATTTTGGTCCCAGGAGTGCTGAGCTATATTCTGCCACACTTCCATAAATGTTTTTATTCACCTCACATTTTGTTTTTTTCCATAACCCCAAGAACTGTATTCAGTGATGGGTGATGCTGTAGAGTGCCCAGGTGCTGCTGCCTCACAGTGCTTTGTGTTCTGGTTTTCTGGATTAGAAAGATTAAGATTCTTTTTCTTTTGTTTCCCTTTTATGGGGGGTTAAGTCTGTCCAGTCCAGCCCTTCCAACTCCAGCTCCAGCTCCGACTCCAGCTCTGACTCTGATTTTGAACCATCTCAGAACCACAGTCAAGGTGTGTTGCAAGAAATAGTTTGTTAAAACCTTCCTTGTGTAACCTTAAAAGGCTCAAGAGAATTAAATCTGCTTTTCCAGCACTATAGTAGTTTCTTGCATGCAGCCATGTGTTGGAGCTGTGATGCTTCAGCAAGAAAAGGCAATAATGTTATAACATCATGAACAAGTATTTTTCTTCTCTTGGCAGCTAATTTATGAGTAGGGAATCCCTCTGGATTTGGTTCTTTCCCTTTTGGCTTTAGTTTCTGCCTCAGTTTATAAATGTATTGCTGCTGCCTGATCTGTAGAATCACCAGAACAGTTCTCTTCCAATCTCATCTATGTTTTATTAAAAATTAAAAATGTGCCATTCATCATTTTGCCAGTGTGTAACAGCTCCTTTCTCAGATCCCTCCACTGATAACCCAGAGAGGGAAACTGGCAACAGTAAATGTTCCAAGTGCAGCAAATGCTGTGCTGCTCCTGTCTCCAGTGACATTTAAATCAACTCCACACACATGAAAAATGTGTCCTTTTGTTCTCATTTGGGAGGGGAGGGAGCTGTAAAGTTTGTCAGCTCTGCTTTAGCTGAGCCTGGGACCGGGTGTCCTTTCCCAGCCCCACCTCACTGGGAGTCAGGATGTGTGTCAGTTTAGGTGCTGGGGGGAGTTGTGCTGGTTGTGTGCTGGTGCTAAATTCCCTGTTCCCCCGTGCCCCAGGCCCCCTGCGCTCCATGGTGGAGGATCTGCAGTCAGAGGAGTCGGATGATGACGACAGCTCCTCGGGGGAGGAGGCAGCAGTCAAAGCAAACCCCGTCAGCCGCGATTCCAGGTGGTAACAAATCCGGAACAGAGATCTTTGGGTGGCTCTGCACCCTCTGCACTTGGGATTTTGGGGTGCTCTCCATTTGGAGGGAGGAATCACAATGCCAGAGCTCTGTGTGGGAGGGGAGGAAGGGCAGATGTGTGGGGTCACTGAGCACAGGGTGGGGACACAGAGCTGGTGACAGCAGGGTTGGCTGAAGAGCACAGCAAGGGGAAGGCACTGGGAGGTGCTGAGCTGAGCTGGAAGGTGTTGGTGACTGAGCTCCTTCAAACAGTCACCCAGTTGTGACCCTCAGATCTCTGCAGAGCTGCTGGAGTGTGATACCTTTGATCTGCAGATTAGAGAGGTGTAGGGGACAGGCAGAGTGTGCTGCTCTGGCTGCCTGGACTGACAGGACTCAGGAGTGACTCTCTGCCCACCCTGTGTTGGCTGCTCCACTCCTCTGGACTCAGTGACAGCTGTTTCCTGCTCCAGGCCCTGGAAAGAGTTGGACTTCATCCTTCTTCCCTCAGGAAATGCTGTTACAGCCCAAACCTGGGGTCTCAGTGAATACTTGAACCCGAATGCTTGGCCCAGAGAGCAGCTGCATGTTGGAAATGCTGCTGGTGGTTACCAAAACAAACAAACAAGTACGCATTATTGCACCTTTCATCATCAAAGAAGCAAGACTGGAGAGACTTTGAAGGGTATTTTTGTAGACCTTTAGGGGATAACCAGTTTAGTTGTAGGATACCTGCCATACCTGTAGGGCCAAAGGAGAATGAGAATAAATAGGAAATCTTAGAGGTTACACCAGCAGCAACAGTAAATGCATTTTTTGCCTGTGGAGGTGTCAGTGAGCCTCTAATGCACATACTTTGTAACATTGGAAGGAATTCCTGGAGTTGCTGTTTGTGAAAGGAAGTGGTGCTTAGTTGTTCTAGGGGGTTTGTGTATTCCAGAGTTGAACTGCTGCCTGTAATGTGTCACCTAAAGCTCCCTGCTCTGGGAATGCAAGGTGACATCAGCTGGGAACAAAGGGAACCTTGGAATCTCCAGCGCCCCATTCTCCCAGCCAGTGCAGTGGTCTGTGATGAAGATGAGAATTTCACATAGCTCTGTGTGGCTCAGCTGGCAGTTTGCTGCTGCCTGGTGATGCTCATTCTCTGCTGGTGGTTTTTCAGACTGAGCCTCAGTGACAGTGACAGTGACAACAGCGCCGACTCGTGCCCGCCCAGCCGGGAGCCGCCTCCTGGGCAGAAGCTGCCCCCAGCAAACAACAAGGTATGGAATCCCTCCTTCCCCAGCTCTGCTTCCCACCTGCCCTGCTCCCTGCCTTGGGAATTCCCACTTGCACCAAATTTTCCCTGTTCTTGTCCTCCCTTTTCAGCTGCTGCAACACCCCCATGTTTCCTGAGCTAATTTTGGTCCTGTTGTTGGTTTCTTTTCCCCTCAGGCATCTGGAAGGAAAAGCCCAGAGTCTTGTAACAAGCCAGAGAAGATCCTGAAGAAGGGAACCTATGACAAGGTGTGTCCTGTGGAGAGGCATCTTTCATGAGGGCCTGAAGTGCCAGGACATAGAGGGCAGGGAGAGATGGGATTTTGGGCAGGAATTGTTGGCTGTGAGGGTGGGCAGGCCCTGGCACAGGGTGCCCAGAGCAGCTGTGGCTGCCCCTGGATCCCTGGCAGTGTCCAAGGCCAGGCTGGACAGGGCTTGGATCAACCTGGGATAGTGGAAAGTTGTCCCTGGATGGTCTTTGAGGTCCCTTCCCACCCAAACCATTCCAGGATTCTGTGATTGAGGAGCTGAGCCTCACAGAACAGTTGGGCCTCACTGTGCACAAAGCCACCTGAATCAGCCCAGCCTGTGCATTGTTCTGTCTCAGCAGGATAAAAGCTTGAGTTTAACAAAAAACAGATGTTGAAAGGACAGACTTTGGAGAGTGACACTGCAGAAATTGTGTACATTAAATAGCTGGAGCCCCAGGTGGTGTTCATAGGCAAAATCTTGAAATTGTTGTATTTGTTTGCCCTTTGTCTGAACCGGTGGCCTGGTCACTGCTGCAGTGCTGGGGCACTTCATTAAAAGGCAGTTTAATCTGGCTTTGGTCTTATAGATTGAAGATTATTTGATGCTCTGCTTTGCAGGTTTAGTTGGAACCTTTGTTTGTTCAATGAAATTCCCTCCTTCCTTGCCTCCAAGGAGGGCGGAGCAATGTCCATTCTGTGATTCACTGATCCTGTGAATCAATTCTGTTGATACAGACCTGTTGTTGGCTGTCTAAAAAATTGTAAAATTAAGAAAAAAACAGACCACTCCAAGAACAATGAACATGTTGAGCCTGTGAACAGTCCTTCGTTTCCTATTGTGGTTTAGGTAAAACTAACTGGGAATACAAATTGGACATCCTGAACTCCAAGGATTTTTCTTTACCTAAATGCAGATTTCTGGTGTTTTGGTCACTGATGCACATGATGTTTTCAGATAATTTGGAATTAATTAGGAGAACCTACTGATGAGAAGCTCACACTGAGGGTCACCAAGGTGAACTTCACCTCGCTGAGGTCCTTAAAGGTTCTGCCCAGTTCTTGGAGCTGGTTACAGGTGTGAGTGTCATTAAATTTTAAAAAATGGCCTTCAGAGCACTTGTATTTAAGGCAAATCCTCAGTCCCCTAGTACTTGAAAAGGAGGAGGAGGCAGTAAAAAAAGTAGAGAAAAATTGGGAAGGTCTGAAAGGGCCTCAAGTTCTTCTGATCCTCTCTGGGGAAGTCCCTTTGGCAGCCTTCAGGCACTCCACGTGTCCCTGTTTGTGTTCCAGGCCTACACGGATGAGCTGGTGGAGCTCCACAGGCGGCTCATGGCACTACGGGAGCGCAACGTGCTCCAGCAGGTACAGCCTTGTCCCTGGGGTCTGGTACAGCCTTGTCCCCGGGGTCTGGTACAGCCTTGGCCCTGCTGACCCTGGGATGTGGGTGTCCAGGGGCTCAGCCAGGCCCTTCCACACAGCTTCTGCTTGGCTTTGAAAGCAGAAATACAGAGAAAAAACATAAAATCAGCTGTGCATGCAATGTTTTTGTTACAGGAGTGTAGTGTGGGCATCTTTCCTCTGCCATCCTGGTAGCAATCCCAAAGTTGGGATCTCCTGGTCTGACTGACAGCTTGGTCTGATTGACAGCTTGTCTGACTGACAGCTTGCTCCTGGGGGAGGCGGAGGGGCAGGGGCTGAGCTCTGCTCTGGGACAGGGACAGGAGCCCAGGAAGGGCTGGAGCTGTGTCAGGCCTTGGGATGGAGCTCAGGGAAAGGTTCTTCCCCCCGAGGCTGCTGGGGCACTGCCCAGGCTCCCCAGGGAATGGTCCCAGCCCCAAGGCTGCCAGAGCTGCAGGAGTGTTTGGACAGCACTCTCAGGGATGCTCAGGGTGGGATTGTTGGGGTGTCTGTGCATGGACAGGGTTGGACTGATGATCCCTGAGGGTCCCTCCCAGCTCAGGGTGTTCTGGGATTTTATGATTAAAAGAAAACCTGCCCACATCACTTTCCAGACTGAGCTAGGCAGGCAGGCAGGCAGGAGGAGCTGGTTTGCTTTTTTGGCGAGAGGATTCCTTTCCTGTTGTGAGCCCCTCCAAGGGGTAGGGAAGCCCAGGGACTCTGCTGCCCCCTGCTGTACTTACATCCATGTCCCTGTCTCCAGATCGTGAATCTCATTGAGGAAACTGGGCATTTCAACGTCACCAACACAACCTTTGACTTTGACCTCTTCTCCCTGGATGAGACGACCGTCCGCAAGCTGCAGAGCTACCTGGAGGCCGTGGCCACATGACGCTGGGCCTGGGAAGCTGGCTCTGCTCTTCAACCAGAGATCCCCTCCATTGGTACCAGGACACCACCCCACGGAACTAGGCCTTCTTATCCTCCTGCCTCACCCGAAGAAGCACTGCCTTAGAGAACAGCCATGCTCTAGGAATGCTCAGCCAGCTGCACTTTTCTTGTAGGCTTCAAACTAGCGCCCGCCTTGCTGAGTCTGTCCCCCCCGTGGGCCAGGCCCCCAGCAGGGCAGGCGTGCTGCACTTAGGCTGCACAGCACGACCTTTTCGGTTTCCCTTCGAGCAACTGTGTTTCAAGAGCACATTTTCCAGGCATCTCTGAGCTCTGAAGAAGCGTGGATGCTGTTCCCTTCCCCTGGAGCTCGGGACCAGCCTGTGGAGAGCTCCAGAAGCAGAGCCCTCCCGCCTTGCCCCGCGCCGTGTGGGTGACAGCGGCTTTGGCAGAGCTGCCCGGGACACTGAGGACACAGGAGGCTCTCCGGGGTCCTGCTGGTCTGCAGGAGGGGGGATGGATTCCAGCTGCATTCCAGCTGGGATCACACACCGGTCCAGTGACCTGGCTCCCTGTGGGGACAGGACCCTCAGCTCCCTGCAGGGACACTCTGTGCTCGGTGAGGAGGCCTCTGGAACCTGCTGTCTCCTGCTGGGGTTTGGAGATGTCTTGTTTGTTGATCTGAGCTCCTAAACAAAGTCCCACTCCTTTCAGTCTGCTTTAACTGTAATAGGACTCCAAAACTGTAAGCTGTATATTTTATATATATATATTATATATATGTATGTACTGTATGTATAAGAAGGGCCTAGTTGGGTCTTATGATCTTAAGGGTGTGTTTTTCTGTTGTTTTTTTATGGCTCTGGCAGGGGAAGGCGCTTAATAAGATTTGACTCGTTTGTTCAATGCCTCTTGTGGACAATTTGTAGTGTAAGGAAGCTGGACAGCAACCTCCAGGCATCCCATGCTCCAGAAGGGGCTCACCCGTCGTCTTTCCATTTGTCAGTGTTTGATAACTTTGCCAAAACATGTGATTGGTTTTGTTCTGTGTTCTCAAAGAGGAATCTCCTTACAGTGGCCCCTATAGTAGTGGCTGTACTTTGGGAAAACCAAAACAAGGGAGAACTTAAATCTATGGACACGCCCGGGAGACGCTGATGTGAAACACAAAGTGGAGTTGGGTTTGTCCCCTCCTCCCTCTCCCACCCCGCTGCCTGTGCAGGGAAAGGCAGGAAACAGAAACACTAATGCAGCCCCTTCCCTGGATTTCTAGTTAAACTAGTATTGACCTCCAAGTGTTGTCCAGGTGGGCGTGGGGAAATCCCAGCGCCTTCCTCAAAGCTGTGTTACACTCCTGGTCCCTCAGTTCAGTATTTGCCCAGGAATTGCTGTTGTTCCCAGGGCTGTGGGAAGCTTTTGCCAAATGTCCAAATGTGGAGCACAGGCGGTTGGGGGCAGCGGTGCTGGGGAGCCCCTCTGCTCAGGGAGGGTTGCACCGCTCCAGGTTTGCTGTCCCTTGTTTTGGGTTCCCCTTTTCTTTATCATGGAAATGTTGCAACTAATCAACTGAAGTGGCAATATGATGATAAGCTTGTTTGAGTTGGGTCATGTTGACCCGATTCCCATTAATTTTGTCCTTGTACCACCTTTCATGTGTTGTGTGTGTGTGTGTACATATATATATATATATATGTGTGTGTGTGTATATATATATATATATGGAAGTTCAAGCTCATGCCAGGTGCAAACCCTGTCACGCCAGTGATCTCAGCTCTTTTCTTTCTTGCTGGACGATGCCAGGGCTGCATGGAAAGGCCAGAGAAGGTGGAGGGCAGGGGGAGAGGAGGAGGTGGCAGCAGGACACCACAGTGGAGGCTGGTGGTCACAGCTGGTGGGTGGGGACTGCGAGCTCCTCATGGGGCTGTGCCAGGGGGCGGCAGCTCTGTGCCCACACTGGGTACCCTGGGGTGGCCTTGGTGACACTGTCCCATCCCTAGAGCAGTGGGGGTGGCCGGGCTGAGGCCCAGCTCTCCCGAGGTCTTTGCTGCTCTCTCTGCCCAGGCCTCTCCTCCCACAGCTCCGCTCCCAGCACTTCAGACTGTCACAGCCTCCAGAGCTGCCCCTCAGGGGGCTGGAGCTGCCCCCCTGCCCCTGCTCCTGCCAGCCCCCCTGGCCACAGCCCCCAGCCAGCCCCAGGACACGTGTGGGAGGCTGGTGCTGAGCCTGGCTGGAAGCACCGTGGCTGTGGCATCATCCTGTCCTGGAAGTGACTTTGTTGGTGAAGTCTGCTGAGCATTGATAGGGGTTTTGTTTGGTTTTTATAAGAAGAATTTTACACATGGATTTTTTTAGACTGTTTATAATCCCCTGAAAACCCAAAGTAGGATTGTTCCCCAGCAATAGTTCCTCTCCATTGTGTGCACATGCTGATTTGTTACTAAAAGGTTTTTGCAAGTACTTAGTTGTTCTACAGAGTTGATGTTTTTGGGGTATGTGGTAGCGTCGGGGAGCACAGGAGGGGTGACTCTGCAAACAAAGAATGGTCACATTTGGGCCTCACCTTGTGTCCCCTTGGAGTTCCCTGTGTAGATTCCCTCTAGGCTGGCTGAACGCTGTTCTGAACATGCCGTGTACAGGTTTTTGTGGATAAAGTGTTTGTTCTTGTGTCACTCTTGAGAGCATGGATGGATTATTGTACTCTAGGAAGGAGGGGGCAGTGCTGCTCTGGGCATTGCTTCAGGTCCTCGAGGATGTGTAGTAGCTTGCGTTGTTAAAAAAAGGAAGAAAAGAAAAAAAAAGAATCCCAAATTGACTTGTAGCCATAATGGTTTTTCCAAGGGAAACGGACAGGACTCTGTTACTTTTCCGTGTCCTTCGTGGTGGTGCTGCTGGCACAGGCAGGTGCTGGGCAGCCCGAGGCCTTCCCGAGGTGCTGAGTTGGAATCGTGGTGGAGGTGGGATCAGGACTCGGCTCCTCCTTCCTCGGCCGTCGGATCTGAGGGCCGGGAGGGTCAGGAGCGTTTTCCTGGGTCTGGTCTGCGATGTGTTAAGCCTTGAGGCTTGGATTACTGACATGTACTATGGAAAAAGTTTAAAAAGAGAGGAGAGGAGAGGAAGGCTGGCAGCAAAGCCCGGCTGAGGCGTTTGGGCCGCGGAGGGAGCGAGGCTGGCTGAGGTCAGGCTGAATCCATGGAAGTGCAATGACTCTGCCACCCGTGGGATCGTGGGGTGCGGTGGGAGCATCAGAACGAGCCAAGCAATTGATGCAACAATCCAGAAGCATTTTTTTTGTCAGATCTTGGACCGTGTTTGATGGTGAGAGGTTTCAACGTCCCTTAGGGAGGGGCCTCTCCACGAGCAGGGCCCGGAGCGGCTCCGGTGCCGCAGATTTCCATTGGGGATGTGCTGGAGCCGGCTCTGCCCGCATGAGGCTCCTCCCTGCTCACCCAGGTGATGCTGTGACAGCCCTGGTGCACCTGGGACAGGTGTTAATTAGTGTTCAAAGGACCCAAAACGGTGTTGCTTTCCTGGGGCGTGGAATAGCCATCAAAAACTGACAAGATGAGTTTGCACTCCTAAAGAAAAATGTAAGTACTTCAACTTCTAGAGAATTTTTAATTGTATTTCTGCCTAGAGCCGAGGTATTAAATACCTCAGCACCTGAGGATTTTAAAAGTTGTGTTGGGAGAAAGTTCTTCACTCAGCTGGAAGAAATGCAGCTGAGCCAAGACTAACTGCAAAATTAAAAAAGAAAAAAAAAAACCACAAAAAAACTCATGTTTGTAATACGTTACAGGATTGTTTGTCCTGAATTTTAAACTTTTTGTTAAATTTGTGGAACTATGGAGGAATTTTCTAGAAAAAGTGAAATAAAGTAAGATGGAAAAGTAACAGCTGGGAGTGTTTTTCAGTTGTGTTGTTTCTCCAGAGGTGGCACTGTCGCTTTTCCAAACCCTCCCCTATGGCACAGGTAACACCAGGGGGCCTGGGAGGGGAAAAGCCAAGGAAAAGGGAATTGTTTTAAGCATGGGGTGGCGCCAGTGTCCTCTAATCCATCAGAGCTCTGTGTGTTCAGGTGAGGGTCCCTGCCCGTGGGGCAGGGCTTTGCCTGGGGCAGCTCCCATGGGATTGGAGGGGTCCCCACTGCCCCCAGCCCTTGGCACAGGGACAGAGCCCTGGCACGGGCAGTGCTCAGCACAGGTTGAGGGTGGCACGTTCAGCCCCTGCCCCTGGGGGTGTCCCTGGGTGCCCAGGGAGCAGCTCCAGCGCTGGGACTGCCCCAGGCACGGCTCAGCTCTCCCAGCCCAGCCCCAGGCCCTGCTCCAGCCCAGCAATGAGTGAGACTTGAGAGACACAAACTGAGGAGTTTATTTCACATTCCTCTGCAGCTCCAGGGAGCTCAGCACACACAGGCACAGGATGAGCTGCAGCTCCAGCAGTGCATTCCCACCCTTCCACCAGGATTTCACTGACCCAAAGCAGAGACAGTTCTGGGTTTAAGCCCCGCTGAGCCCAGCCCCACTGTGATACCAGCACTGAGCTGCTCCCAGCTCCTCCCAGTGCTCCTCCTTTCCATGGGAAGTGGTCCTGGGAATCAGAGCTGGGCTGCTCTGCCTGTGTTCAGGTCAGGCTTTCTGGTTTGAAGAGAGACAGTTCACAGGCAGTGCTGCACCTGCTGGGCTTGGACAGCCTGGAATAAGCCCAGCAGAGCCCTTTGGCAGAGCACCAGGAGCTCCTGGGTACAGGTGCTTCCAGTTTTGCAGGTGGGGGACTCTGTGTCCTCCAGTCAGTGAATTCACCATGAAGGACCTTCCCAGCTTGGGGCTGGTTGATCACAGACCCTCGGGAGGAGCAGCCTGGGCTCCCAGCAGCATCTCCTCTCCCCAGGCACAGGTACACTCTGCAGCTCCCCATTTCAGACACTACAACATTTCTGGATTGTAAGACACAGACAGATTTCACACATTGTACACAGCCTTATAAATAATCCTTGGAGTAAATCAGTTCCCAGAATACCAGCCACGGATACAACTTCAACAATACAACTTATGGCTTCATTATAACTCAAAAAGGTAAAACAAACTCAAAATATTGCACAGACAAACCCAGTTCATGTGAGGTTCCACCTCCACTGCTGTGTGTAGTCACTCAGCATTTGTCATCCCAGACAGGAATAGTTTGTGAGGAAGGAGATTTAAAATTATATGGATGCCATCAGCATGCAGGGAAACGTGCAGCAGGGAGTGAGGACACTGCTGGAAAATGAAATCTGCCTTTGCCCCTTAGCAGGAAAAGGACAGCTCCTGATTTGCAGCTCCTGTTTTACATTCATCTCAGGAAAAGAAAACTTTGGTTAGAACGTAACAGCTCACATGGATTGAAGGTAAACATTGTATCACCCTTATAAAAATGGAAATAAAAAATACAAAGTTGAGATATTTGGGATATCTCAGCACAGGACACAAGACACAGGAGAACATGGGCAGGACCACGCTCACCACACTGCAGGGCAGGACACGGACAGCAAAGCGACGCCGAGGGGCTGCCTGAAGGCTGAGCCTCTTTATTTCCACAGGATCCAGGGAATCCTTGCTGGGCAGCTGGGAGTGTCCTCGGGAATGGCTCCAGCCCAGGGCTCTATGTCCGGGCCGAGGGCTCCCCCGAGGGCGTTTCCATGTCCGTGTAAAACTGAGCGATTTGGTCCCGGTATTTCTGAGCCACCACCGGCCTCTTCAGCTTCATGGTGGGGCCTGTGGGGAACCAGCACAGGGTCAGTGGGGAGGGAACCACGGGGAGCACCCACCAGGCCTGGGGGAGGCAGAACATGGGAACAGGGAACATGGGAACAGTTCTGAATTTCTCTTTGGGTTTAACAGAATCTCCCTCCCTTCCCCCCGAGGCTGCTGGGGCACTGCCCAGGCTCCCCAGGGAATGGTCCCAGCCCCAAGGCTGCCAGAGCTGCAGGAGCCTTTGGACAACGCTCTCAGGGATGCTCAGGGTGGGATTGTTGGGGTGTGTGTGCAGGAACAGGGGCTGCACTGATGATCCCTGAGGGTCTCTCCCAGCTCAGGATGTTCCATAACTCTGCCAGGGGCATCAGGGCACAAGGGTAAGTGCTGCTCCACTTGGTGCCGCTGGGCAGAAGTGGGAATTCACCCCAGTTCATCCCACCCCAAACTGCCACATGGAAAAGTCACAGTGAGGAAAGGCTGGGGGCAGCTCTGTGCATTGGGAGTTGTGTTGGTGTTCCATAGGCAGAGAAGGGGCACAGGGCAATACCCAGACACCACCCCCAGCACTCACCAAGCTCTCCACCAAAGAGGGAGAAATCCTTCTCCAGCAGGACCCACTTCTGGACTTTCTGGGCATTGGACACAGCCCCCTCATTGACAGCAGAGATCCCTTTCTGGATGGCAGAGTAGATGGCCTTGTCTTTGCTGCTGATGATTTCAGAGACCTTGGTGGCATTGCTGCCCAGCTTCTGACAGAATTCCAGAGCTTCTGGACTGAGGTCATCCTTGGGCTCACCCGTTTCAGCATCCACAACGCACTGCAGGCCAGGCCAGAGCAGGGAACTGAGCATTGCTGAGCACCTGAGCCCTCTGCACCAAGGAGCCCCCAGCCCTGGGACAGTTCCTGGGTCCTTTCCCACCTCAATCCAACCCCACCTCAGCTCTCACCCAGCCCCTGGCTGCCAATGGAAACTTGGGACAAAGCACAGATAAATCTCCTCAGAGCTCTGCCTGCTCAGGAGCCAGCAGGGTACAGAGCTCATCTGCCAGACTCCTCCTAAAAAGAGTTAATCACTTCTTTCCAGACCTTTTCTGGAGCACAGTTTAGTTCCCTGCACTGTGCAGCAGCAGTCTGGGAAGTCACACACAGCACTCAACCCTGACAAGTGCAGCAGGGCCACCCCCAGGGCCTGGCTCAGGCCTCCTGCCCCAGGCCAAGGCTGTTGGCCTCGGTCTCACTAAGGAGCAATTCCCACTCTGACACTCAGCACAGGCCACCTCAGACGTGTCCTGGTGGAGTTTAAAGACAGAGTCTGACAAAGAAATCCCTGACAGCTTTTTACCTCCCAGACTGCTCTGAAAGAGATTGAAACAGGTGAGGAAAGCAGAAGGGTTTCCTTTTCCAGCCTCACTTTTGGGTCTTTTCCCTCTGCTTCTTCCTGCCCTCTGTGGCACAGAAAAAGCTGCCCTGAACAACAGCAGGGCCTGATGGTCTGAGCAAGTGACAACTCTGTGCTTTCAGCTGCTCTTTGCAGCTCAGCTACAGTCAATTATGCTCTGGGCTCCTGTTTCCACAAGACAAAAATGTGTAACTCTTCCTCCCTGGAATTAATCAGATTCAGCAGCACAGGTGGTGGATCCCCATCCTGTTTGCCATTACCTTTAGTGTCAGGAGCATAGAAAGGAATTTGGCTTTGTCTCCAACCAACATGGCATTGCTGATGATGGGAACAGCATTCTTGACAGCATCCTCGATTGGAACAGGAGGAATGTTCTCACCTCCTGCAGTGATGATGAGCTCTGGAAAATAATCAAATCCTGATTAATGCTTGGAGCTTCTCCCCTTCCCACAGTCTGAAACAACTCAACTGCTCCTTTGTGTCTGCTGGCTCAAACAGTGTGTGTGTCAGCAGAGCTGGAGAAGGCAGCACACCAGGACTGGGAAAGTCACAGGGTGACCATCCCCAAATCGTTCAAAAATGTGGGGATGTGGCACTTGGGGCTGTGGCTTAGTGGTGGCCCTGGGGGTGCTGTACTCAATGATCTTCAAGGGCTTTTCCAGCCTCAGTGCTGATCCCATGGCTCCAGCAGGCCTGGAGAGAGGAGCAGGAGCTGTTCAGACACAGCCCAGCCAAGGCTGCCTCAGTGCTCCAGGGCTGTTTGCAGTCTGGCAGTGCAGGGTGAGCCCCTTGGCACCCTGGCACAGACCCCTGGGCCTCTAAGGCACCTAAGTTGGCACCCAAATGGTCATAAATGGAAGTGAAAGGAGGTTCCTGTGTGCTGCAGAGCAGAGGGGAGCCCCATTTTCAAGCTCCTGTTCCTTAGAGCAGCCCTCAGATGAGCACCTCTCTCTTTCTGGGGGGCTGAAGGCTTGAGTGACAATGGCTTTGTCTGGGGTTGCTCAAACTGCTGTCCCAAAAGCCACATTGCTACAAGGCACTTGCACAACAGTGTTAAGCTGCTGTTTTCCTTGGAGGTCACCCAGCAAAGCTCCTGAAACTGAGAGAGCTGCTGGTAAAAGAAACCCACAAAGAATTAACTGCACTGGTGCTGAAATCAGAGAGCTTCTTACTCTGCAAACACACCTTGGCCCCAGAGGCCACCCCTCTCCTCCAACCACAGGGAAAAACACCCTGCAGCCACATTCATGTGGAGACTCCAGGAGGAGAAGGATTTAAAGATTCTTCTGTGCAAGTCACTATCACACAACCAGCAGAGCCTCCCCTACACCAGGGGAGGTTTAAGGTGGATATTGGTAAAGATTTCTCCACTGTTCAGCATTGGAACAGACTGCCCAGGGCAGTGGAGGGATTTAAAGGATGTGGAAACTGGGGACATGGGTTAGTTGGGCTCCGTGGGGTCTTTCCCAACATTAACAACACACTATTAGTGCTGCACAACATCAAGATAAACTTGGGGGATGTGTTACCTTTAATTCTGCCTGTGATGAAGAGGAATCCATCCTTGTCATGCTTGCCCAGGTCCCCTGAGTGCAGCCAGCCATCCTCATCAATGGCCTCTTTGGTTTTGTCCTCCATGTTCAGGTAGCCCATGAAGACATGCCTTCCTGAGAAGCAGATCTCCCCAATGCCATCCCTGTCTGGTTTGTGGATCAGGGTGCGGCAGCCAAACAGCTCCTTCCCACAGCTGGAAGAGAGCACAGACCCAGGGTTGATTTATTTTAAACTGGATTTACGCACAGGTTACTGCAGCTCCCCTCAAGCTGAAGAGTTTGAACAAAGCCCACCAGCTTTTTAGCACAACAGCTCCAGCAAAGAGTTTCAAAGGCATCTGCTTGTGTAAGGGCAGCTGCAGAAAGAACTGCTATTGCAGAGAGCAGTGCTCACACACCTGCTGGCTTGCACTCATTGTTCTCAACACCTGGGCTTTGAATGAGCAGATTTGTCCTCAGCAGCAAACTTTCACTGTGCAGACTGAACAAGCCATTCAAAGACACCCTGCACCCTTTAGTTATTTGCCATTAAAGTGAAGGGTAGATTGGAGTTACCAATTCTTCCTTCATCCCACCAGCCCCTCACTTCTTCCCCAGCTCCCACAGGACGAGGCAAGGTAAATTCACACGCCCCTGCTGCTGCTGCCCCTGGCAGATCTCTTCACCTGTGATGTGCTCCCCAGTGGCAGCAAGGCTCTGGGCATGAGCTGCACCAGCAGAGATGGATGTGCCAGAGGCAGAACCCCCCACTCCCTCCGCTCCCAGGAAGGTGCTCACCTGCCGAGCTTGAAGGCGTGAGGTAGGGAGATGGTGTGAGGCCCAGAGCTCTCACTCATCCCATAGAGCTCCAGCACAGGAATGTTCAGGCTCAAAAAGAACTCCAGGGTCTCTCTGGTGATGGGAGCAGCCCCCGTGTAGCACTTGGTGCAGCGGTCCAGCCCCAGGGCCTTGCGCACCTTCCTGTACACCAACTGCCGGGCCAGGCGGAAATTCACCGGCACCTCGGAGCACCTGCACCAGAAAACAGGCACACATGGAACTCCTCCCCCTTCCTCCTCTTATCTTCATCCTACTTTAGTTCATTCAATAAAATAATGGATTATTTCCCTCCCTCCAGCCCTTGCTGCTCCTCCTCGGGTCCAAGTGCCACTGGCCTGTCACATGGGATATTGTGGGCCTGACATTTCTGGGGCTGAGAGATTTCAGCCTGCTGGCAGCTACTAACTTCTTCCCCAAGAAAAATTTCTCAAGAAAGTTTCTTCTCAAAACAGTCTTGGCAAACAACTCTCCTTTCTCAAAGCAATCTTTTTCCAGGTGTGCTTTGCTGTTTCTCTGGTTTAACCAATGGGATTAGAGAAGTGTCGTTCCTATTCACCAACCATGTTAAGTCTGTATCAGAACACCTTATAAAAGGTAATAAAAATTAGACAATAAAAGCCTTTTTCCTATGCTCTTTGCATTCTGAAATATTTGGAGTATCTCATCTTTCTTTCGTGTCCTACAAAAGATATAACTCTGGATGGAATATAATCCCTGGATTGAATATAACCCCTGATCTGACAGTAAAGTTCTCCTAAAACTCATCAGCATCCCTGAAATGTAGCTCATAATTACCCATTCATTCTCTTCAGGTTGGTCTGCAGCCCCACTTCCTTGGCCCATGATGCCACTCTCCTTCGGAGTGCTGAGGCTTTCATGCCCACAGATTTCATTTTCTCTTCCATTTTTTCCCAGACACGAGGAACTCCCAAAAAAGCAGTTGGCCTCACTTCCCGCAGGGTCTCCACCAAGCTGCCCTGAGAGAAGTAGGATTTAATGCAGGCTTCAGGTCAGTACTGGTTACTAGCAAAAACCTGGGAGTCTGCCATAAGTTTTGAGGAATTGTTTGTTTTTTGCAGCACCACCAAGAAAAGGCAACCCCTGAGGCATTCCAGTGGGAACTGGAAGGGAACAAAGGTCAATGCTTTCAGTGCCAGTGCTGACACAAGAACCATTTACTCAGGACTCAGGTTTAGCTGAGGCTATGGTGCAATGTGGGCAGAGCAAACACAAGCCTGTTGCTCAACCACTTCTTGATGTGGCACCAGGTGTCAGGTGAGAACTCAGCAGCTCCCAATTGTGGAGTGCTGGGTCAGCTTCTCCCAGTCTGTGACTGAGTCAAAAGGTGAAGGCCAGGCCACAGTCAAACCAACAGGGGCACTTGGTCAGTGGGCAAAGTAAACCCATTTAGGAAAGCTGACAGAATCACAAGATAACACCACCTCGTTTCAAGCACCCACCCCAGCTCAAGCAGGTAGATAGGTGTAAGTTTATTATCTTTTTTTTTTACCTTCAATGCATCTGGTTGGGCAAAGTAAACTTGCACTCCGAAGGACATGGCTGCCCAGATGTCACACATCTGTGCAGCGATGTGGCTGAGGGGCAGGTAACTGATCACCTCCTCTTGCCTGTCACGGGCATCGCTCAGCGCAATGAACTGTCCGCCCACCGCCGCCGTCCACGTCAGCTGCAACAGGAACCCACAGGGGCCTCAGGGCAGGGACAGACAGAGCACACAAGGCACAACACAGCTACAGCATCCTGGGATTCCCACAGCAGGGCTTGGCTCGTTCAGCTGGAGCAGAGATTGAGGGGAGGCTCCTCGGGGGCTGCAGCTCCTCCCAAAGGGAGGCGGAGGGGCAGGGGCTGAGCTCTGCTCTGGGACAGGGACAGGAGCCCAGGAAGGGCTGGAGCTGTGTCAGGGCTTGGGATGGAGCTCAGGGAAAGGTTCTTCCCCCCAAGGCTCCCCAGGGAATGGTCCCAGCCCCAAGGCTGCCAGAGCTGCAGGAGCGTTTGGACAACGCTCTCAGGGATGCTCAGGGTGGGATTGTTGGGGTGTCTGTGCAGGGCCAGGGGCTGGGCTGATGATCGCTGAGGGTCCCTCTCAGCTCAGGATTTCTCCCTCAGCACCCCGGGGTCACAGTTGCTGGGGTGGCACTCACATTGTCATGGCTGAGCATGACACCCTTGGGCTGGCCCGTGGTGCCCGAGGTGTAGATGAGGGTGCAGCACTGGTTGGGTTTCTGGGATGCGATGATCCCGCGGAGCCGTGAGTCCGGCACGTCCCTGCCCAGCTCCATGAACTCCCTCCACTGCAGAGAACACAAAAGCTCAGTCACTTTGTAAGGTATCACCCACAGGAAAAATGAAACTCTTTGCAATACACCAAGAGAAGGAAGCTGTTCTCCCTGTCCAGTTCTCTGGAAGAGGCTGTAAATCCACACTGTCACCCCACAGTGTTTTGTGGCTGACACAGGGAGAAGCAGAAAGGAGACAGACCCACCCCCCGCAGCTTCACAGCCCTGTAGCAACTCCCTGGAGTAACTGTGGGGCTCGAGGGTGTCTGGAAAAGGTCAGTAGCCTCACAGCCCCCTTACAACATGGATTATCCAGGTTGCACATGAGCAGACACCTCCTCCCACCACAGCCAACACGAGCTCAGGGGATCACAGTCACAGAATTCTGGGCTGGTTTTGGGTTGGAAAGGACCTTAAAGACCATCTCATCCCAAAGCTCTGCCATGGACAGGGATGTGACCCACCAGATGTTTAAGGCCCCACAGCAGGTCACAAGTATTTGCAGCCATCAGCTGAACACAACCAGGACTTGGAAGCCGTGAAGAAGCCCAGGACTTACTGAGTACAGATTTGGTCTCTTCTCTTTGATCTCCTCCCCATACTGGACAATGGCCTTCAGATGAGGTAGTTTGTCTTCAATCTGTGTTAAGAAGGGAGATTTGTGAGAAAAGCAAATGCTGCTTGTCCCTTCCAGGCCTCTGTAACCCCACTTAGCACACTCCTTACATTTGCCACTTTATGTAAAGCCAAGAGAATCCCATCTGTGCTCCTGAAAGAATGGGTTTGCCTCACCAGAAACAGTCACAATTTGAGCTGGGATGTTGCCAGACAACCTAGAGGATGCTCAGTTGTTCATTTTGGCTTTTCCTATTTTAAGCCCAAGGCTTTTAGGAAGTGAAAACACCACTTAACCTCTTGTGAGACACAGTGCCAGTGCCAGCTCAGCTGGATGGAGCAGGGAGCACACCAAGGATTTCACCTCTGCTCTCAGACCCAGCACTTCCCTCAGCATTTTACCCTCAGGGGTAATGCTCTCCCACAGCATTTTACCCTCCCACATCTGTCAACAGGTTGCTGTAACTCCCAGCCATGTAAAAAACAATTACTTCTAAGATTTTCTGCAGCTGTTTATGATTTTCCACCACTATAACGTTGGCACTGCAGTTCTCTGCCACGTAATGACAGGCCTCAGGAGAGTTTGTAGTGTAGATCCCAACAGCAAATCCCCTGCAAAAGGGAAAAAAACAAAACAGAGTTAGAGGACAAGCAGAGTCACTGGCAAAATTCAGACAATTTCAGAGAAAAAAAAACTTTAAGAAGAATATCCCATAAAATGACAACAAAGAGGGGAGGGCTTAATTCCAAGAGGAAAGATTCTACTCTGGGGCGTGGGAAATGTCAAGAGTGGTGTGAGGGACCAAAATATCTCATGGAAAAAGCAGATAACACAATTCAGTCATGGGATTCTCTGGCATTTCCCACCATATTTTAATCATTCTGTACATAAGAATGCTTTTGGATTGATTAACCTCTGCTCATTTTATTTTGAAAGAAGCAGCTGGCTAAAAAAACCCTTTTTGTCTCATTAATTCATTATGAAATAGTTCAGCTTCTATCCACCTTCATTAAACCCAAATATAAGCAATTTGGTTTGGGATTTTTTTTTGTTTGTTTATTTTACTGGGGTTTTAATCAAAACCTGCTTCTCATGTGAATACTGCAGTCACTCTGTGCCTGCCAAAGCAAAATGCATGGCAAGAAACAAGAGTCTTACCCTGCAAGGATGGCTCCAATGTCAGCAATGAACCACTCTGCAGAATTAAATCCCAGGATGCCCACTCCATGGAAACGCTCCAGGCCCAGCTGTAAAACAAGAGATGGTGTTACAGCAGCCTGGCTTCTCCTCTGGACAAAGCTCAGGGTTCATCTGCAGATCTTTGCTGAGCACAGCACTGAGGGAAGAGTTTGTGCTCTTACATGGGGTAATTCCCATTGAAAAACTCCCCAGGAGCCAAGGTGGAACCAGAGAAAGTTCCACATCACTGTTCCACTGTAAGTGGGCAGGAAAACAGGGATTTGCTGAGCTCTGTCCTTGGAAAGACTGGCTCACTGGAATTCACCAACAGGAACATAAACCTGCAGTCCAGGGAGTTACCTGTTCCCCTGGGCTGGGAATGAGGAGGTGAGAGGCGAAGTCAGACAACACCTCCTGGGACATTTGGAACAAGCTGGGAGTGTCAGATATCAATAATGGCCAGAGCAACAAGCTCCAGTGCAGTCACATTTGGCTATGAAATTCCAACTCTTGGAGTCCCAGCCTTTAACTCCCTCAGCCAGAGTCTGGTTTTGTCCCAGAGTGGAAGATCCCACCACAGGAATAAAACCAGGCTGGCCTTAACATGAAGAAATAAGACTTGATCCCAACAGTAAAAACAGGTAGTGTTGGTTTCTGTCTCCTAATCCCAGCAGCACAAGCAAAAGGCTGGGCCATGAGGGACATTTAAGTGGTTTGTAACCATCCCTTTAAGTTTTTTCTTAGAAAGATGAACCTTTCCATGCCTCTGAAGGGGCAGGTTTGCCATACACCTCAAACACTTCACCTTAAATGTTTCCTGTTCCCTTACATGCCTTTTTTTTCCTTGATTACATGAGGAAACAACTTTCAAAAAAATTAAATACCAAGGTGTCCATAGCATGTTCAGACACTTCCCTGTCACTGCAAGATTCATCTGCACTCAGGGAGTTTGCAGGTTTAAGATAGACTTGACTGCAGCCATTCCAGCACTTAAATGAGTGAATATTAAACTTGACTTTTTACATAGTTGTAGGAAAAGGGAGAAATCAAGGGAGAAAGTTTTAAATTAAAAGAAGAGAGATTTACATAAGATATTCTTGGCTGTGAGGGTGGGCAGGCCCTGGTGCCCAGAGCAGCTGCCCCTGGATCCCTGGCAGCGTCCAAGGCCAGGCTGGATGGGGTTTGGAGCAGCCTGGGACAGTGGAAGGTGTCCCTGCCATGGCAGAGGGTGGAATGGGATGGGTTTTAAGGTCCCTCCCAACCCAAACCATGCTGTTTTTAGTATTCTGTGAATAGCACAAAGAGAATTCAACAAACTTTTACCTTCAGAAAGCTTTTGGCTGCTTTCCAGCACTCATCATAGTACATCTTATAGGTCAGCTTTATCCACTGGCCGTTTTTTTTGGATGCAAGGGCGTAATAGTCACTGTATTTGTCCACACTTTCCTGCAGGAGCTGGTGCACAGTCTTTGGGGCCTCACTGCCAAAGCCCTGTTCTTCCATCCTCAGCTTGACCTCTCCATCACGATGTGTTGTCCACACACTGGAGCCAGCAGGGGAGGCTGCTTTGAGAGAAAAGTGTTCAGCATCTTAGATTTACAAAATTCCTGTTGCTGTAACAGCAATAGAAATACAAGTATCAAGCATATGAAAGCAAATGCTGTTACACCCCCTCCCACACCCTTTTTCTGACTCTTTCTCCATGGCAATTTGGCCAAGTGACCCCCAGTATTTTAGACTACAAGCCTCTAGAGCACTTTCAAATTTTGTTAAACATTTCCCACTCACATCTCTTCTAACCTGCTCTGCTGCCCCAAGGCTCTTGTACTGGTAAGGTGAAAGTTTCCTGCATCTTATACTCTGCTATTTTTAATTTTTTTTTTAAGAGGACTGAAAGCAGGACACTGGTACCTGGTAGATGAGCACCAGGCACTGACCCTGCCTATTTAATCCCTGAAGCACAGCTGTGCTTTAAAGTCTGAGTTCCAGACTGAGTTCTGCATAACCCATCCTGCAACCTGAGCTGCTTCTTCCATTGTCATGGTTTGACAAATCCCTCTCTCATTGCAATGATAATTTCAGGCACCCCACAGACCCCAAACTTCCATCCACTCACCTTTGGGACTGAGTGAGTTCACCTGATGTCTCTCCATCTTGGAATCTTCCCCTGGCTCGCTGTTGTGTGGCTCAGCAGTGCTGCAAGGCACAAGGAATTATCCCTGGATGAGAACACTGAGGGCTGCCTGCCACAGGCAGGTTTGCTCCAGCCCTTAATGTCACCCAGTCCTTGGATGTCAAAGTGATCCCTGATGTGCTGCAGGTGACTTTATTAATTCACTACCCTGCACGGCCCCAGCAATGGAATGGGTCTCTCTGAGTGTGCAAGCTCTGCCTGTGCTGGTTTTGAACACATGAGTGTTGTCCTAATTGCAGCTTTCAATGCAGACAAGCTGCAGCAGAATGCATAAACATCATCCCAAAAACAGCCATCATTTAATTCCTACAGGCTGCTCCAGGTGCCTGAAACAAAGAGTCTGCAGCTGGGAGGAGGAGGAGGAGAAGGGGGGCAGGAAGGGACACTTGGATCTGGAACTCATCTCCTGTCTGCAATATGTGAGTCCAACAACAGGAGAGGCCCTGGGGACACTCTGGAGTCACCCCATGGGGAAACCCACAGAGATTTCCTGCAAAAGAGCAGGAAATTGATTTAACAGGAAATCTTGTCCTTAGGTATTCCTATTAAAGCCAGTGCTCTCACCAGATGCTTGGTAAGAAACAAAACCAGGCTCATCCCTGTGTGCTTCAGCCATGCTCCTCCCAGCTGAGTTGTCCTTTCACTTTCAGCCCTGCAGGAGCTGGTGAAGCACCACTTGCCTGCTTGCAAAACTGCTCTTACTCCATCCCTGTCCAAGCTGGACTGTCTCACAGCCCCAGTGAGGAGAGTAAGGGATAATCAAGCCTCATGTCCCACTTGAGAGCAGGAGCTGGAAGCCAGACCAGTGAGATTTGGGAGTCCACCCTCCAGGCAGGCAGCTGTTGCTTT
The DNA here is from genome assembly GCF_965231275.1 of Zosterops lateralis. NCBI lineage: Eukaryota > Metazoa > Chordata > Aves > Passeriformes > Zosteropidae > Zosterops > Zosterops lateralis. Next base: position 2,212,966 of record NC_139789.1, read on the forward strand.
GCTCCCTGCCCCGGGCAATGCCCTGCCAGGGCCATGGGCAGAGCACTGAGGTCTGAGTTTTGGCTGATTTAATATTTCACTGCAGAGACCCAAACTTTCCATCTTGCCCTGCCCTACCGGGCCCTTTCCTCAGCCCATCACTCAGGTGTTGTTTCTCCAGGCTGGTGTTTCCCTTCTTCACAGCAGCACCTGCAGCACAAGCCCAGGCTCTTCCAGCAGGGCCCTGACATCACAATCACCCCAACACTGCAGGGGAGCAGAAAGGAGCCCTGACTCTGCCCATTACAATCACACAGCTGAGAGCTCCTCTGGGCCCACACAAACAACTCAGCCTAAGGCAGGCAGGGCTCCCACCAAGTCCCACCTTTTATTTCCTTTCTACCAGGCCAGAGACAAGACAATCCAGCACAGGCACTGTGTGAATTTCGGGGTGACGGGGAAAACTCTTCCCTCTAATCTACATTTATTCTGCATTTCTAGGGAACAGTCAGCTATGACTGCTTTGGGCATACGAGGAGGTTTAAGGCCCAGGGAAGATCTGACATGGCTGATCCCATGTCCTGTCCTAAAGCAGAACTGCTTCTCTGAACCAATCTGCAAGCCAGCAACCAGGGTTGAGTAAATAATGTCTTTATTTCCCCCAAGGGGGTTCTGAGATGTTCCCATCTCTGTTCTCCCTCCTCATTACTGAGAACATTTTTCAGCACAAATTAATCCTCAGTTGCAATAGTTCTGCACCATTTCTTCACCAGCTTTTATGATCAAAGCATGCAAATGACCCAGTAATATGAGCAGAAAAGCCCCAGCTATTTCCCTCACAGTCAGTCAAGCCATCTTTTTCTCCCCCTTATGACATGTAATTCAATGCAGCCCCAAAAAATTTAGGTAAAGAGGTTTTTAGTCAGCTAGATCCCATTATGCTGTGGTGAGATATAGACCCTAATCTGCTCCTTAGTCTGTAAATCTAAGCAGCCTCTTACCAGCAGGAGTTTGAGATCAGTCTAGGTACTGCACATGAGCTGTTCTCTGCAGAGGGAGGACTCTCCCAAACTCATTTTCATTAATCAAAGTGAGCATGGCAGAATACAAGCTATATATACAGGGTAAATAAAATCCTAAATGAGACAAACCTAGGTGAAGAGTTGAGCAGCACATCTTCCTGTGGCACCTCACAGGTCCCTTGAAGAGCTGAATTGCAGTAAGCCACAGAGACTGGTTCTGCCAGTGCCATCCTCGCCTCTGACTCACACAGCACTGTCCCTGCAAAAACAGGTTTGAAAAATAAAAATACAGCCAAACGTCACAGCCAAGCAGCTCCACTGACGTGAGGGAGGCAGCCCCAAAAGTGGCACAACTCGAGCCTGCTGCATCCGACAAAACACAGGAAATTCTGACACTGGGCACGCTCCAGTCATTGCAAAACCCCACTGCAGAACAAACGTGACACGCGCAGCCCCCCCAGAGCACCAATTTCATTTCCACGCTCCCTTTGCCCCAAATGCTGTCCCAAAAGCTTGGCTGGCAGCCCCCCCTGCTCCCTGCAGCCTCACCGTGCATGGCCCGTCCCGCAGCCTCCCCTCCGCAGCCGCTCAGCACCGACGTGTAATATCCTTTATTTTTAAACTAGCGCCCAGGAGGCAGATCGAGAGCATCTTATGTCATGTGCTGCTGCCTCGCAATTGGAAGCGGCTCGTCACCCCACACCGCCGCCTCTTAAGGAGGCTCTGGCCCCACGCCTGCCCAGCCCCGGCACTCCGGGGATTTCGGTCCCTCTGGGGGCACACAGCCCCGGGACACACCTTATTTCAGCCTCTTCACATAGAAATCAGCGTTTTGCAGCTGTTTGGCTTTTTTTTTTTTTTTTTTTTTTTTTTTTTTTTTTTTTTTTGGTGGCTCCCCACGCTGCTTTCAGCACTTTGTCTTGGGGGATTTCATCACCTAAAAGAAGTGTTTTCTAAACGCCGGTTTTATTTAAGGTTTGCACTCATCAAAAGCCTTTGATGCTTATGAGTCGCCAGGCTGAGCTTTAATTGTTTCAAGGGATTTCAAGCTGATTGGAGATGAATCCCAATATCCCTGATCTCTCTAAGAAGTGGATTTCAGGCTGCTATTTTGTACCTGCATTAGACAGGCGCATTTAAATCGTGCGGTGCGAGGGGCATGTTCATCTCCACGAGGGACAGAAGTGAAAGAATCTTTATGTCACGAATCCGACCCGGCAGGCTGCAGCCTCCTGCCCCTGCCGGGAGGGGAAAGCCACGCCGGGCAGAGCTCAGGGACGTCCCCCTTTCCGCTTACTCATCTGCGCAAGGACACGTTGCTGCTCACGCCACGCTCCGCTGCGAGTCACCACGCCAGAAATAGTTTAATTAACCAGCAGCGAGAGCGGGATGCCCGCAAAAAAACCCATCTCTGACTGGCAGACGCTGCCGCAGACCTGCTCTGGGCTGGAACGCCAGGGCGGATTATTGGCAGTGTCAGAAGATGGGGTTGGATCTGCAGCCCCGCGCTCGGAGCAGCCACTCGGACCTGCCCAGAGGAGCCCAAACCCACCCGCGGGACCACCCGAGGTGTCCCCACGGCCTCTCTTGCTCAAGGAAAACCCGAGCAGAGCCCAGGAGGGACAGAGGGCAGCAGCTGCCATCACTCCTGACCCCCTTTACAATGCTGCTCCCACTGTCCTCCCCAGCACCCCACAGTGAGAGGTTCAGGGCACCCCAGTGCCCCCAGGGGAAGCTCTGGTCTCCGCACTGATTACAGCGTTTCTCTTGCCAGCTGTGCATTAGTGCAGCAATGGAGCTTCAAGGGAAAGGGCGAGGTGTTCTCACTGCTGCTGTCAGGGAATCATCTCACTGCTGCTGTCAGGGAATCACGGCATCCCAGGGTGGGTTGGAAGGATCTTAAAGCCCATCCTATTCCACCTCTGCCATGGCAGGGACACCTCCCACTGTCCCAGGCTGCTCCAAGCCCCATCCAGCCTGGCCTTGGACACTTCCAGGGATCCAGGGGCAGCCCCAGCTGCTCTGGGCACCCTGTGCCAGGGCCTGCCCACCCTCACAGGGAAGTACTTCCTACTAATTCCTGATCTAGTCCTGCCCTCTGGCAGTGGAAGCCATTTCCCCCTGGCACTCCAGACCCTTTCAAATAGTCTCCCTCTCTGTCTCTCATTTTCTTGCAGGATCTCTTCAGGTTTTGGAAGGTTACAATTGAGATCACCCCACAACTTCTCTTCTCCAGGCTGAACAACCCCAATTGTCTCATCCTTCCCTCACAGCAGAGCTGTTCCATTCCCCCAAGTTTCATTTCCATTGCAGGCTTTCTGCATCACCTTTAGTCACCCAAGAGGGAAAAAGCTCTTCCCAGTGTAGACCATCCCCGAGTTCTGCTCTCACTGTGCACAGCCCCGGGCACACTCACACCGTGAACTGAAATGAAATCTGATTGTGCAGCTTCCCAAACCAGACATGCATTTGATCCAACAAATTCAGGTTAGAAGGAAATATTTCCCAATATAAACAGACTCTCCCTGGCTTTGCTCAGCACTGCAGCTCGGGCCTTCCCTCCCTGATGCTCAGTTACAAACACACAAGTTCCAGGGTTAGGAAGGGATGCTCTCTCCAACACAAACCATTCCGTGGTTCACCAGAGCCATGGTGGATACCAAATTTTGGGTGCTGAATGCTCCCACCCCAGCTGTTCCCTGAGGAATTAGCACACCATGATGTACCAGTGTTAGGGAACATGGAGGATACACTCGCCAAAAAAAAAAAAAAAAAAAAAAAAAAAAAAAAAAAAAAAAAAAAAAAAAAAACACCTGCGGGATGAAACCTCCCTTTTAATTAAGGCTGCTTGACTCCTTAAACCACTTAAATAAAAACGCGTTCTGCTCTGAGGGAGCGTCGTGACCCAGAAGAATTGCAAATGGAGTGTTTCTGTGCAACCACAATGGGACTTCACTGACCAACCAGAATAAACGCCTGAGAATGTGCAAACTTGTGACACCGAAGGGGGAAGGAGTGGAGTTTTCATTCCTAACAGGCTTTGGACACACCTTTACCTAAAATACACACCGAGCTTCAACAACACCAGTTCAAATTCAAATTACCGAGCACTTATCAGCCACTTGACATTTTCAAGCACGGCCCCACTCGGCTTCCTGTGCTGGTTTCTTTTAACCAGTAAAGGCACCACATCCGCCCCTGTCCAGAGCAGCTCCAGGCAATTGCCACATCACCATCAAAACCGAAACGGGCCTTTTTGTTCCTTTGTTCCCTTTAAAGACCTACTAGGTGAGGAAACGAAAGCGGAGCTACTCACTCTTCGTCCTCTTAGATAAACTCCGTTTTTAGGAGAGGCAGTGACAAATCTTCCTGAGCACTAAAGGTTTTGATTTTCTCCCTGACCGCAGCACTGACCACAGGCGCCGGGCAGTTACCCCACGCCCTCCTGATGCTGCAGTGGAGAAAACAGGAGCAAAAGTAACTCCAGCCTCTGTTGGGATGATGAGTGACTGTCACAGGTGTCTGACTCCACCGCAGCACCTCCGGAGCTGAGATTCTGGCCGCAGAAAGCTGCCCACTGCCCATCGCTTGGTCAGCAAACAACCAGACAATGCTCAATTTCAGGAGCGTTGCTTCTCCAGGGCACCGCAGTGTTTCAGGTGAATTCCCCAGCAGTGGGACTCGGCAGGAGGCCGAGCTCCTCGTTCCTAAAGCGCCGCTCCCCGCACATCGCACAGCGCGGGGAGATCCCCGCAGGCCGAGCGGGACAGCGCAGGGCGGGATTGTCACTGTGCTCCCACACACGGCTGTGTGTCCCCTGGGAGCGGCCACAGGAGCGCCCCGAGCACTGGGGGCACTCAGAGCACCCCCGGACTCCGGGGTCACTCAAAGCACCCCCAAATTCTGAGGTCACCTCACGGAGCATCCCCGAACTCTGGGGTCACCGCAGAGAACATCCCTGATCCCTCCGGTCACTTCATAGAGCGCTCCCAGCTCAGGTCACCTCGTGGAGCATCCCAAACTCCCAGATCACCTCATAGAGCATCCAGGACACCTCAGAGCATCCGAAACTCTCACCTCACCTCATGGAGCATCCCCTGATCCCTCGGGTCACCTCATAGCGCATTCCCACCTCTCAGGACATCCCAAACTCCCAGGACACCTCACGGAGCATCCCCAGATGCCTCAGGTCACCTCACAGAGCATTCCCACCTCTCAGGACATTCAGAGCATCCCAAGCTCTCAGGTCACCTCACGGCCCCTCAGGAGGGGTTCCTGGACAGCACAGGGGAAGGGACACCCCTTCTCCTCAGACCACCTCCTGCCCTGACCGGCGGCTGGGGAAACCCCCACCACAACCCACCCCTGGTGTTCATTTAACCAAAACCACCAAGAATCTCCCCCGTGCTGCGCAGACAACCACCCACGAACGGGACATCAAGAGAAGCATCTGGCGGGGTGGCGAAACCCCTGCGGTGGGCGGGCAGCCCCCACACACACCAGGTGTCGCTGGGGTCCCCAATCCCTCCCTCAGCCCGGGCTGGGCCGGGCTTTAGGACCGCGCGTTACCTCCGGGCCCGCCGGGCGCGCGCGGCCCCTCAGCAGCTCCCGCGCGCCGCCGGGAGGCGCCTTTTACAGCGCTCGTGCATTGTGGGCGTGGCCAGGGCCACTTCGCTCCGCCCACTCCACAGGTTTGAAACATCCCATTGGGCGACAAGGCGGTGGGCAGAAATCAAGCCACGCCCTCTGCGCTGGGGAGAGGCGCACGGCCAAGCGATTGGATGAGGCGGATGTCAATAACAGCTAGGCCACGCCCCCTTCCCGCTAGGGTTACTCGTGGTCAATGCCCGGCGCCGTGTCCGGGACACGGGAATGGGAAGAGCCAAACACCGGGGCTGGGCCAAACACCGAGAAATCGGCTGTACCAAACACAGGGAATGGGCTGTGCTGAACACCGGGATTGGGCTGTGCCGGAGTCTGGGATTCGGCTGTTCCCAACACCGGGAGTGGGCTGTTCCCAACACCGGGATTTGCCTGTGCCAAACACCGGGAATGGGCTGTGCAAACCCTGGGAATGGGCTGTTCCCAACACCGGGATTCAGCCATGCCAAACACCGGGAATGGGCTGTTCCCAACACCGGGATTCAGCCATGCCAAACACCGGGAATGGGCTGTTCCCAACGCCAGGATTCAGCCATGCCAAACACCGGGAAGTGCCTGTTCCTGGGCCCGGAGCATGGCCCAAACACCGCCCCAGGCTGTGCTGGAACAGGTTGAAGCTCTGCAGCACCCAGGGTGCTGTGGTGGTGTTTTGGGCTGACCCAGCAGAAGTTTTTGAGGAAGGGAGGAAAATAGTCGAAATCCTTCTGAAAGCTGGTTTTTCCCTAAAATAAAGTAAGAGTAAGGGCAAGATTCAATAGGACAAGAGGAAATGGCCTCAAGTCGCACCAGGGGAGGTTTATGTTGGACATCAGATAAAATTCATCATGGAAAAGGTTGTAAATCATTGGAACAGGCTGTGCAGGGCAGTGGTGGAGTCACAATCCCTGGAAAAGCTAAAAAAATCCATGGATGTGCCACTGGGGGACGTGGCTTAGTGGTGACCACGGGCTGATAGTCGGATTTGCTCTTAGAGGTCCTTTCCAGCCTTTATGATTCTGTGAAAGAGATTTTTCAAGCAGAGCCTTGAGCAACAACAACCCTTTGGCCAAATGAAACAGGAGATGGTTCATGAAGAAGCTCTTGGGCCATTCTGGACAGGACAAGATGCAAAATGTGCTCCAACCACAGCTGGGGTGGGGAACAGTCCAACCTGGAGCAGAAATCTTTGGGGAAGATTCAAAGAGCTTTTAGATTTAGGGATCCAGGGAGGAGCACAGTGAGGGCTGGCAGAGCACAGCCCTGAACAAACCAGCACAAACCAAGGGCACGGGCTGGACCTGCTAAACAGCACCACCAGCACAAGCACTGGGCAGTTCTCGCTCTGATGTCCAGGCCCCCATTACCAGAACCTGTGGTCTGGTGGCGTCTCCACCATCTCCTGCCCTCCCTGCATCTTGCTTAAGCAGGAGTCCAACAGTGAATATTGATTTTTTTATTAATTTCTTTTTAAGTGTTATGATCAGGTGGATCCATGTAATTGTTCTCAGTTGTTCCTGGCTGATAAAGCTGCAGAAGAGCCAGGATTTTGTTTATCCTGTTAGGAAAACAGCTGTATCTGTGAAATGAATTATTGCAGCTATTTTCCTGCTGCAGAATAAGAATTCCAAGCCATTTTTTTTCCTCTGTGAATTCTTTTCTGCCTCCTCCCACTGCCCAGAGACATTCCCCATTCACACAGGGTTCACACCACTCAGCTGATGAGCAAACCTAAGGAATATGTAATTAGGGAAGCTCCTGCCAGAAGGTCAGGCTGCAGCTGGAGCAGGGGCAGGGCCAGAGGACAGAGCAGTGCTGGGGATATTGCAGCTGTAAAACAGCACCAGCAGAGCAGGACAGCAGGGCCAAGGCAGCCTCGGGAGCCCTGAGCTGTCCTGTGGCCCAGGCACCTCCAATTCTTGCTGTGTTGGCTGTTTCCCTTCTCCTGCACTCTGAGCCTTCCCCTGCAGCTCCTCAAGGCTCTCACCTCCCCCTCTCTGCAGCCCCTCCAAGGTGGCTCCATTCTCACTCAGATGGTGAATTTATTTTGAAAAGCAAAACAAAAAAGCAGCCTGGAAGTCGATGAGATCTGTAAAATTCAGATTCCTGACCTCATAGTCCAGCCTGGCCTGGTGCTCAGCCAGGACCTGCTGTGCTGATGAGGGGCACAGAATTGCCAGTGAGCCAAGGAGAGCACCAGGGGCACAGCCCAAGGGTTATCTCTGGTGGCAGGAGTCACCAGATCTATTTTTGGCCATTCCCTGAGCCAACAGATCACCTCGGGTGAGCTGGTTTTTATGTGCTGCCCCTGTCCTTGTCCATCAAACAGGGGTTGCATCACTCCCAAGGTAAATCCTGTGGTGTTTGCTGAACTCCTGCTGGTTCTGAGGCCAAAGGAGAAGAGCAGAGATGAGCTCAGGTGATCCTCAGGCACCCCTGGCACAGGCAGGAGAGGGTCTGATACCTCGGAGTCATTATTGATTGGTGATAACACAGCACAGCTCTTTATAAACAAGCAGGGGGTTATTGAGCTTGGAATAGCAAATGCACCAGAGTGACTGGGCATCTGGTCAAACAGCTCCTTTGCTGTCTGTGTTTGCCAGGATTAACTCCTGTGCAGCCACAGGGCTCTCGTTTTCTGAGGCACCAGGAGCAGGGTGGCCCCAGCAGCTCCAGGACAGTGAAGGAACCTGGACCTGGACAGGTTGAGGGTGACCCAGGGGAGAGCAGCTCTGCAGAGAAACACCTGGGAGGGAACTACAACCCCAGGAGGGACAGTGGGGCCCTGGGGGAGTTGGGAAGAGTCCCAGTCCAGCAGGGCAGGAGTGATGCTGCCCCTTGGTCCTAGTGAGACACATCTGGAGCAGTGTCCAGGGTCCTGTTCTGGCTCCTCAGTACAAGAAAGACAAGAAGCTACTGGAGAAGATCCAGTGGAGGCCACAAAGATGGTGAGGAGCCTCCAGCATCTCTGTGATGAGCAGAGACTGCAGAAGCTGGGCCTGGTTAGTGCAGAGAAGAGAGAGCTGAGAGAGGATCCCACCAATCCTACATAAATATACAAATGTCTCCAAGAGGTGTCCAGAGGATGGTGCCACTGCTCAGTGCTGCCCAGCGACAGGGCGAGGAGTAATGGGCACAAACTAAAACACAAGACAAACACCTCAGCATGAGGAAGAACTTCTTTACCTTGAGGGGAGCCGAGGAACAGCTGCCCAGGGAGGGTGTGGAGTCTCCCTCTCTGGAGACATCCCAAACACACCTGGACACTCTCCTGTGTCACCTGTCCAGGTGACCCTGCCTTGGCTGGGCTGGGTCATTTCTTGTGGCACAGGATCAGGAGAGAGGAGGTGGCTGCAGGTTCAACAGCCTCGAGCTCTGCTGAGAACAAAGGCTCAACATCGAGAGGACAACCAGAACCTTCACTGTCGCCCCTGACTTTCTTGCTTTCAAGTGTTTGAACCTTTGCAGCCTGATTCTCATGCTGCTTCATGTAAACAATGTGTATTCTTAGAATTTATCAGTATGTTTTGCATAGTTGTTCTCTGAGAGAGAATTTGACTGATGGTCACAGTGACCAATGGGGTCAGGAGGTTGTGACCTCCTTGGGCCAATCTGGGCCCTCTGTACAAAATGTATATAAGTAGAATTGGAGTCAGATAATAAAGAGCCTTCCATGTTTGACCCTGCTTGTTACAACTTGTTACCCCTCTAAGGGCAGGGGTAACACTTCACAGAATCCATTTTGTTCCTGTTGGTAAATCTGTGGTGAGAACAGCCCTCAGTTCATGATCTTGGGTGAGTTACAGCAGTGCCTGGGATGTCTGTGCTGGGATGTTACAGATTTTTACCTCTTGTTACAGATTTTTACCTTGCAGTGTGGTGCAATTCAGTGTGGCCAAAACCAATTCACGGGGCTCAAGCAGGAATAAGTGACCACAGAATTAAAAAATAGCTGTTTATTTGGTTTATTGGGTGGTTTTTATAGGAAAGGTCTGGGCTTTTCCAGCAGGAAAACCAGAGGATTGCTTCATCTGTAAAACAAGAGATTGAGGGAAGGAATAAGAACAACCTTCAAACACATCAGGAGTTTTTAAGGCAAATCTCAGTTTCCAGGAGTAAAGGTGGATGTTTATGTGTACTAGGTGATTTTTAAAAAAATCTTTTCCTGTGATTTTTTTTTTAAACTCTGTGATAAAAGTCACTTTTCCCAAAGTGTAGACACACTCCTGGAGGAGTTTAAGAGATGTGGAGATGTGGCACTCAGGGACATGGTTCACTGGGGGGCTGGCAGTGTTAGATTATTTGCCTTGGTGATTTTAAGGGTCTTTTAAATAATTCTACGATGTCTTCACGTTTCTGCCTCACCTGGAAATTTCCAGGTATTTCCCATGACTAAGGCAGGGGGATGCCAGCAGGGACAGAGCTGCCCCTCACAAGAGAAGAGCATCAGGATAAGAGCAAAGGCCCAGGATAATGCAGATGGGGCTGTGGGATTCCAGATTTGTGCCTGTCAAACCACATCACTGAGGGTGGAAACTCTGGTGCACAGGTTTGCCAGTGAGACATGGGCTGGCTGCTGCTTCTTCACCTCAGCCACAGCTTTCCTGTGCCCTACAGAACATCACCCCAGTGAAATTTCCCTTTGCAGGTTCTTTCCTACCTCAAGCAAAGCATCATCTCTTCATGCAGCTGTGGGCACAGAGAGTGGAAATCAGATTCTTTTTCAGCTGAATCGTTCCCCGTAGGGAACAAGCCCTGTCTGCCCATCCAAATTACCCAACACAGTTTACATAATTTTCACTTTTGTCACCAGCCCTGGCACTGGCTCTGGGAGCTATTCTGGGCTAGAGCTCCTCTGATAAAATTCCCAAATTCCAGCTCCAGAGTCGCTGGTGGTGAATGACTCAACCCAAGCTGTTGCACCTCAGGTCATTGACTTGGAAGATTAAAGGGCAATAAAATATTTCAGCAATTTCCACTTGAAGCTGGACATGAGGAGGAGATGGTTGTGATGAGGAAACAGGCTGGAAACCACATGGTCACAGGCAGGAAGGGAGACAGAAGAGTCTTTGTGCCTGAGTCATTTCCAGACTTACACTGCTCATGGTGCCTTTCCCATCAAGGACTTGCAACATCTCTTCTGGTCCTGTAAAGGGTCTACAGCAAACAGGTGTGGGAAATACTGGAAAACCCCCAAAAAACCACAGCCCAAAAGCACCCAAACACAACAAAAAGACGCACACACATTAAAATCCCCACCAAATTATGCTCTAGATTAATATCCAACTCCCAACTGTCATAAATCAGCAAAGCAAGGGCTCATCACCAGGACACAGCAGCTGATAACTGACCCTTATCTGCCTCTGTCTGTGATTAAATGACTCTCCTGCAATTCTCATAAATAAAACAGGGCAAAAACTATTTACCCTGGCCTGTCATGGGCATAAATTCCTTTTTAATTTTTTTAAAACTCATTAAAAACTGCACACTCATGGATTTTGAAACAATGTGGAGCGGGCAAAGGCTGTTTATGCAATATGCAAAGAGCAGTGTGTGGAATACATATTTATAAAGCCTGAAAAGCAGTGGAGAATTAGGATTTCTTGGCTGTATAATTATTTAGTTTGATGTTAGATATCATCCCAATTCAGAGGCCATGAACATTAAACTTAAACCCAAACTGCAACACTATCTTTGGCCACAGGTAATCCCAGTTTTGGAAAATAATTTGCTGGAAAAGCTGTTTGCTCTGAGATGTGGATACAGAAGTTTCATGGAGAAGAGTTGTTTCCAGCAGCTCAGACAAAAATCCAATTGCACCTCCAGAACTGCAATAAAAATGGAATTCTGTCTTTTCTCTGCCTGCTGGAGGCCGAGAGCAATGGGATGTTCCCCTCTGGCCGTGCCAAGGGACTTTGTGGCAGTGGTGTCACAATGTTTGCCAGGCAGAGCAGGGCTGTGCCCTCCCCACTGCAGCTGTGCTGTGAGAGGAAAGGGATGAATGTGTAACCCGAGACAGAGACACGGAAACTGGGCTCTGGCCCTTGGTGACACTGGCCAGGTGCCACTCTGGGAGCAGGGGGACAGCACAAGCTGATGAGTTTCTGCTGGTGGCTGTCTGGGCTGGAGGGAGCTGCAAGAGTTCTGCACCTGCAATTCAGTCAAAATGTTAATAATCCACAGGGCCATTAATGATTTTCTGTGGTTTTTAAACATAAACTCCCTGGAGTAAAACAGTTACAGAGCTTTAAGACGCTCCCAGACACGGGGGTATTGATCTTCCCTATGTCAACAAACCAAAGCTTTTTGCTCAATATTCAGATTCCAAGCTTCTGCCAAAAAGCCCTGCCTTGTGCCAGTGCCCACCAGGAGCAGTGACTGTCCCCCTGTGCTGGGCTCACACCTCAAATCCTGGGTTGTTTTGGACTCCTCACGTTTAGAAGGACATTGAGGAGGTGGAGTGTGTCCAGGGAAGGGAACGGAGCTGGGGAAGGGTCTGGAGCACCAGTGTGATGAGGAGCAGCAGAGAAGGTTCTCTCCAGGTGCCTCAGAGGCTCCTCTTCACTGCCATGCAGGTGCTGAAGGTGCCACCACTGTGTGTTCTGTTGATTTTGTGCCTCCTTCCCACCACATCACCCAGGCCTTCACCTTGACTCTCTCACCTCCTGCTCACTCTGTTTCAGCACCGGTGCTTATGTGGGGAATGAGAGGAGCCTCACTCACTCTCACTCACCAGAAAAGCTGCGCTTTGTGCAGAAATTCCATTTAAACCCTGCACAGGGGCTGTTCAGCCACCGAGGGTTTAATGACACACATGTTGCCTCTGTGCAGAGGCTGTGTTGACAGAAGCTGCGCGGATTCAGTGATATCAGTATGACTGCACTTGATTACATCCAAACTGTGGACACATCCTGCTCCTGTGGGCTCGGGAGGCTGCAGATCCCTGCAGGGAGTGGCACACAAAACCCCACAGGCACTGGGGTTTTTCCATGACTTTATCCAGTGTTTTCTGTGGAATTTCCAGACAGCTGAAGCCAAACCAAACAGATAAAACTGCAGATAAATGCTTGGTCCTTTAAAGTAAAAGGAAATTTCCAGGGTGGGGGAAGGAGAGCATTTGGGGTTTTAGCTGTGCTAAAAACTTACTAGGAAGAAAATGTGAAGTTGAGAAGAGTGACCTTTCCAAATCCCACACTGTCCAGGGAAGCTTTTGCCAGGGATTGTTGGATACAGCCCAAGGGAGACAGGAAAAAGAGCACAGGAAGGGCTGAACATCCTCTCTTCTTTCTCTCACTTTCAGCACTCACCTGTTTGATTCCAGGCTGGGCAAGGCTGAGGATAAAAATGCTCTGGGCCACTTCCAGGACAGGACAGAGCATCCAGAACAGCCTGGAATTCAGTGTCCTGCTGCAGAGACGCGTGGGCAGGGCTGGACAGGGTACAGTGCCACTGGGAAATGCCAGCGTGGCCTTGGCACAGCCACACTCAACACATTTCTCCTCTCAAGCCCAGCCAAAAGCACTGGGGAATGTTGTTGTGTGACCAGCAGCAGGATGAGGAGTTTGTGGTGCAGAAAACACAGCCCCGGGGCTGTGGCTGGAACAGGAGCTCACCCAGGGCTGTGCCAAGGGGTGTGGCAGCTCCCTGAAGGAAAAGCTGCAATTTGCACCAGTCCCACTGAAATTTCCTTGGAAATAGCTGGAGTGGAGATGAAATGGAGATTTAATTCCTAAGTGCACCCCTTGAGTGACTCCCTGCCTGCAAAACCAGGAGCTATTTATGTGCACCACAAATTAAAATGATTGTGAATTGAAATTATAGTTTCATTTTATCACTGAAATATTAAAGGGAAAATCCACAGATTAAATGATCCTCATAACCTGCATGAGATGGAGCTGTTGGGCCTGTGGGACAAGGGACATGGAGAAGCACCAGTTCAGGCTCCAGATGTTCTGCCCTGAGCTCACTCAGCTGTAAAACACAGCAGGGAGAGAATCCCAGAATTGTTAGGGCTGGAAAACACCTCCAAGGATGAGGGAAGCTGACACAGAAATTCCCCAGGAAGGAAAATGCTGTTTGGTACCTGTTTTGGGACTGGGGATTCTCCCATTTAAAACAAGGAAACTTTTTCTTTAAGCAAAAATCCCAAAGGAAATTGTTTGTTTGTTTGTTTGTTTGTTTCTGTTTTAACCCTCTGGGAATTTTTTTCACGCAGGAAACAATTTAAAGGAATAGTTTCATTTCAGGTTTCATTTCCAGCACCCAAATTAGCAATATGATTCGTGGATAAACACAATATTTCAAAGGATCCCGCTTTCACCAGAAATTTGCTTTGGTCAGAACACAATTTTTCTGTCGGAACCTCCCTTTAGTGAAAATGGATCAATCAATGAGATCCTCTGGGCGGGACTGGCTTTGAGCTGAATTCCAGTTTGCTTTGAGGAACGTGCCCTCCTGTGGGCAGCAGAGACAGCTGCAGCTGCTCCTCTGGGGGAAAAGGAAAGGAAGAGGAAAAAAAAAATCAAACTTCTCTTTCTTTTCCAACAACTTTTTGAAATTAATTTCTTTCTCCTAGACCCTGGTACAGTGTGAGAGGAGCGAGATGTGCCTCATGAATCCCAGTGATCAGAGGAGGGGGGCAGGTCCCAAATTAAAAATAACAGCACTGTGGTGATTCCCAGGGAACTCCCAGGGGCTGCAGGGATCCCAGAGGTGTTGTGCTCTGCATTACCAAAAAATTCAAGCATTATCGAGTGTTCAAAAATACACTTTGCTATACACAGTGGCTGATGGTGGCCTGGGCAGTGCTGGGCTGGTGGTTGGGTTTGGTCATCTCCGAGGACTTTTTTTCTGTGATTCTGTGAATGATTCTGTGAATTTGGGGATGTTGTTGTCACCTGTGCTTTGGGTTTCACGCAGTAATTGGCACTTTGGGAAGAACGGGAGTAAATCCAAATGTGTTTTACATTTTCTTTCCCAGAGGAATGGACGCTGTTCAGTGGGGAGTCGTGCCCTAAAAAATAACAGAGCTGCAACAACACATTGGAGGTGATAATAAAGGGGAGAGGACTGAGGAATTTCATTCAGCTCCTGGTAAATTTGAGTGATAATTCAAAATCAGCGTGGTGCAATTCAGTGTGGCCAAACCCAAAGCACGGGGCTCAAACAGGAATAAGTGACCACAGGATTAAAAAATAGCTGGTTTTTGAGTGGTTTTTAGGAAAGGTCTGGGCTTTTCCAGCAGGAAAACCAGATGATTGCTTCATCTGTAAAACAAGAGATTGAGGGAAGGAGTGAGAACAACTTTCAAACATATCAGGAGTTTTTAATGCAAATCTATTAATCTGGTCTCAGTTTCCAGGAGTAAAGGTGGATGTTTATGTCCTAGCTGATTTTTTAAAAAACTACTCCACATCTATTTTCTCTTTTACTGTTTGTTTTGGTCACCTAAAAATTGCTCTTTTTAAATATCCATAGCTTAGGCACCTACAACCCATTAAGAATAAAAATTATTTTTCTCAGGAGCTTCTCAAAAGCTCACTCAGTGTGTCTGTGGTGGTCAGACACACAACTCCATTAATTTTTCCAGTGTAATCCTCGTGGTAATCTCCCAAAAGCAGGAACAGCAACCCCAAATCTGCAGATGGACCACACTCTAAACAGTGTCTCCAATTTATATTGCCTCACTCAGTCACTTCCTTTTCCAGGAACTCCTTTCCCGAAGCATTAGGTAAGAAAAGTAATAATCCTGTGGTGGTTGGAGCAGGCTGTGTTATTGGAGTCTCCATGGGTACAAATTCTACACACTTCCTTGGCTGAGCCTGGGACATACTTTTCAGAAAACGTTGCAGAAAAAAATACATCATAAAAAGCTCTTTTTATTGCATGTCAGGAAGGTGATCCTGGAAATCGTGAAAATTCCTGAAGGGGATTTTTCAGAGCAAGTGGTGGTGATTCTGCTGAGTTTAACTGTAGGGGGAAAAACCCTTAAAAACCCCACAAACAGAGATATTTCGTAAATCTTCATAAGAAATGCTTTCCTTGGCAGCACCTGCAGTCAAAAAATACGAGAGTGACCTAAAGCCTGTGCTGGGTGTCACTGACAAAATAAAACAGGGCAGGATGTGGGGAGTGAAGCCCCATCCAGCCTTGGGCACTGCCAGGGCTCCAGGGGCTGCTCTGGGGAACCCATTCCAGGCCTCACTGCCCTCCCAGGGAACAATTCCTGCCCAATATCCCAGCTGTTGCTTCGCGTATCTGTCTCTCAGGCCAGTCCAGCGGTCGGCTGGACCACCCTGCTAGCTCTGATACGCCTCAACAGGACCTTTGCGTGGGTCTTTGGCTCCACAGCACTTTTACCTTCACTGTCACAGCCGTGGTTCGAAAGAGGGGACACTCTTGAGGCTCGAGGAACAAAGGTTTTATTCGGGGATCACAGGGGCAGTCCCTGGTCCCAGGCCTGTGCCTCTGGAGAGTGACCCAGGGCCTGGTCTGCAAGGGGTTTTTGTTCAACAGAAGTCTCAGGGGTGGGCACAAGTTGCAAACCAATGAAACAAAGCAAGGTGGCTAATGCCAACTGCAATACACAAACATCAACAAATCAGGTAAATTGGGGTGGGGTCTCTGGGGGATCCACCAACCACTGGCTGACACCTCTCAGAAGGTCTCAGGCCTGGGAGATTGATGGACAGGAGGGGGAAGAAGATACATTGGGATGAGGGAAAAGACAATGGGAAGACCAGTCTCCAGGCAGAGGATTAGGTTGTCTTGGAAATTCTTATCAACTTCTGATAAGAGCATTCCAGGACAGGGGCCCTTACCTAGCTAGGGTTAAAATTCAAACCATACTAAACTTATAACTAAAAACCTATAAAACAATTCCAGCATCCCCACACCCAGCTAAAAGTCACTTTTTCAGTGGGAGGCCATTCCCTGTGTCCTGTCCCAGCCCCTCTCCAGCTCTCCTGGAGCCCCTTTAGGCCCTGGGCCTTCTCCTCTCCAGGTGAGCCCTCCCAGGGCAGCCCTGGGGCATCCCCGCCGCTTTCTCGGGACTTTCTGCAGCAGTCCCACGTCCCTCTGTCGTTCCCGCAGCACCGGGCCGTGTCCGTTTGTCCGCAGATGTCCCGGTTTGATGTCCCGGTTTGATGTCCCGGCTCCCCCCGCGCCCCCCCCGGGCTCCGGGGCCCCTCAGAGCGGGCGGGGGCCGGGCCCGGCAGGGATTCACTGATATTCCCCCAATTGGCCCCGAACCCGCCGTTCCCGCCCGCTCCCGGCCCGTTGTTGTCGGTGACGTCACGCCCCGTCGCCATGACGACGGTTTGATGTCATGTGGAGGGGGTTAATTAAAAAACAAACCAACCCCAGCGGCAACGGGAGAAAACGCCAGCCCGCCACGTTGTAGTGTTTAACAGCGGGAAAATCAACTTTCTTTTTATTATCATTATTTTTTTAAATTTATTTGGGGGTTGATTTATTGAGGTGAAATCACCGCGGCGCGCGCCGGCCCCGCCCCCTCCCCGTTCCCCCCCCCGCGCGCGCGCGTCACGCGCCCGCCCCGCCCCGCGCCGAGGCGCCAAACAGCGCGCCAAGCTCTGGCCACGCCCCCTCCGCCACGCCATTGGTCCTCCGGCGATGCGTCCCGCCCCTTCAGATGACGGACACGCGCTGCACCAATGGGCAGCGGAGAAGCGCTGGGCACGCCCCCTTGGGGCGGGGCCGGGCGGTGACGCGCGGGGCCGGGGTAGCAACAGTTGCCTCGAGACCCGGCGCCCGGCGCCATAGTGACCGTAGCCCTGGAGACTGTTACTTGCCAACGGCGGCAACGCGCGGCCCCGGCGGCCGGAGCCCAGCGCAGCCCGCGGCACCCGGCGGGGACGGCAGGTGAGCGGGGCCGCCCCGTGACGGGCTGGACGTGGGACTTCGGCCGGGGAGGGTGCCGGGGATGTGCGCGGTCTCCGCGTCCTCGGCGGGGCGGGCGCTGCGCGGGCCGGCGGAGCGGACCCCGCTTGTCCCGGCGCGGGATGCGCGGGCCCGCCGTCACCGGGGCGGGGAGCACCGGCCGCGCCGCCCCTGGAAAGTTGGGAGCGGGGGAGCGGCGGAGGCGGCACCGCCGAACGGCCCCGGGCTCCCCCTGCCCGGGCAGGGGCCGCTGCCCCGGGGCACCGCCCGCAGCCGGCCCCGCCCGGGCCAGGAACCGGCACCGCCCGGCCCGCGGGGGGGCCCCGCACCGCCGCTCCCGCCCGGGGCTGCCCGGAACTGCCGGCCCGGCCCTGCCGGGGATCCCGCTCGGCGCCGCGGGGTGCGAGCCCCAGAGGGTCCGCTCAGGGTCGGGAGGGGCTCAGGGCACCGCTCTGTGGGTTCGGAGCGGGCACCGCTCCGTGCGGCCCCCGTGCCCCTCTCCGTGCTCTGCCTCTCCCTGTGTTCTCCCCGTCCCTCTGTCTGTGCTCTCCCCGTCCCCCTCTCTGTGCTCTCCCCGTCCCTCTCCCTGCTCTCCCCCTCCCCGCGCTGCCCCCAAACCTCTCCCCGGGCTGTCCCCGACCCCTCAGGCGCTCCTCCTCCTCCTCTGGGGGTGGAGGGAGGTGGTTTCAACTCCGGCTCATCGCTGGAGTTGCCAGAGCCGGGAGATCCCGGCGCTCGCGTCCGTGTCGGTGTTAGAGACGAGGGGAAATCGCAGCGAGACCCATTTGCGAGCTTCTGCCGCCTGTTCTTGACGTGGTTTCTCCTGTTTGTTTTGAATAAAGTGTGTTGTGAGACAAGATTCATCTCCTGTTAGAGTGGGATTTTGTGGACGTGCCTGTTTGAAGCGTGAGTTCCCTCTGCCTGATTAAATCTTTCCGTTCTCTTTACTCAGATAGCTCTGAAACCTTTATTTTGGGCTTTGCTGTTGAAAGAGGCGAGACTTACTAATTAAAGAGCAGAATAAATAATAATTTTATTAAATATTGTTAAATCTACTTTACCTTTTTGCATTTGCAATGTCCTTAAACTGAGGCTTTAACTGGTAGGTTTAACTGAAAGCTCAGCTTTGGGATCATTTAGTCGAGTTTTTTTCATCTGCTTCTGCCCAAACTTTTCAACTCTATCTCGGTTACAAATCACTTGAGGATAGACAGTAACATCTGGCTTAGAAAAAAGGAAAAAATCAGTCTCTAAATATGACCTTAAGCTCCTGGGCTTCCCTCTCTGCCTCTGCTGTTTCACTTTTCGGTCTGAGTTTGCTTCAGTCAGTTCAGGATCAGACCAGTCTCAGGTTTTATTTTAAAGGGGCACGTTTACTAGAAGGGGAGGCATTTTGAGAGGCTCTTTCACAGTTACCTCGTTCAAGACGGGTTGAGTCAGCCTGTGACTGTGTCTGCTGAGAGAGTTTGGGATGAACTGTTTGATTTCTGGAATCGGGTGAGGCAAAACCACCAAGGCAGGACCTTGTAGGACTTTATAGGATCAGCCCGTGGGGTGTTGGATACCTGAAAATCTTAGTTGATGTTTTAAAAAGAAAACAACACATCCAGCTGTGTCTTTACCTCTCAGTGTTGCTGTCCCAGGGGAGGGGAGATGTGTTGGAATTCTGTGAGATGTGTTGCATTTGCCTTGGGGTTACACAGCTGTGGGCAGGCTCTGGGGGTTTGTTGTTTGGGCTTGGTGTTGTCAGAGCTGTTCCCATAACCACTGATGAGGTTTGGAACTGCTCATCTTTTTAGTCGGAATCTGGGTTCTTAGGTAACAACAGGATCTTGGCCTGAAGGCTGAAAGCGCAGACAGAAGGGGTTGACAGCTGGAATTTCTTTGTCCCTGCTTGCTTCCTGCAGAACAGGAATGATCCCGGTGTGATGGGGTGGGGATAGCAGCATCCGCTGGCACAGAGGGAAGGCAGAGAGTGACTCCCACAGACAGTCCCTGCTTTGCATCTCCCTGCTGAGCCATTTGCATCTCATGAATTCCTCTCCCAGGAGCGTGTCCCTGTCCTGGGGCCCCTGTGCCAGCTCTGCCCCGGGGAGGGCTCTGAGCCAGGGGAAATCTGCACCACCTGGAGAGGGGTGGGGACCTGGAGGCCTCCCTGCAGCAGATTCTTCTCCTTCAGCATCACATTTGCCCTCTCTGAGTGTTTGGTTGCTTTGCCATATAAATTTGTAGGGTTGCTGTATAAATGTGTAGGATTGCCATACAAATGTGTAGGTTTGGGCTATAAATGGAGGCCCCTCGTTCACCAAAGGACTTGGCACAGACTGAGCCCCTGCAGCCCGGCTGGGAGGGAGGGAGGGAGGGATGGGGTCACCCATCCCAAGGCTTGAGGCTGAGTGTGGTCTAGAGAGAGCTGCTGTTAAATCGTGTGTCAGGTATGTGAAAATACATCAGAAGTACACTTTCTGTGTCCTTCTGGGTGTGTAAACACAATCAGACCCATCCCTGGAGGTGTCCAAGGCCAGGTTGGACCAGGATTGGAGCACCCTGGGGAGTCCCTGCCCATGGGACAGGGTGCACCAAGGTGGGATTTCAGCTCCCTTCCAACCCAACCTATTCTGGGGTTCTGTAATCACTGAGCAGCCAGTGCCTCTGACGATGCCGTTTGTCCTGGCTTTTGGGGGAAATCCTCCAGCTGAGAGAGTTCCCTGCCACTAAAAGTCACTTTGTGCCACGGAGTAACTCGGGGGCTGCCGCACACGCGGCTCCATCGCGGCGGAATAGACGGCGCCAGTCATTGTCTGTAAATAGTCCCCTGCTCGTAACACCTCGGAGCACCGACAGCTGCCACGTTTAATCACAACATGTTTTCCCTGCTGATAGAGGCCCGTAAACAGAGCTGCTTTCCCGTGTTCCAGCCCGTTTCCCCCGCTCTCTGTCAGCCCTTGCCGAGCTAAAAGCGGAGCCCGGGCGCGCTGCTGATTCAACAGGCGGGTCCCGCCCGCTCGGCTCCTCCGCCGGAGTTTCTGCTCGAGGCTACCGAGTTATATTTAACCCGAGTTCTCCCTGCTTTCTTTCCCTGCCTCCCTCGGAACAAATGCCAGCGCTGGAGCCCGACGTGCCAGGGCCGGCCCGGCTCGGGGCTCGGGATCCATCGGGGCCGCCGATATTTGACACGCAGGGGAGGTTTGTCTCTGTAATCTGCGCTTTCAGACGCCTTGTTTTGTCTTATTTGGACTGGCAAGGCTTTATTCCTTTGTTCAAACACTGACAAATCCAGCTTATTGTCTGGGAACGTGCCGGCTTTCCCACGTCGGGATGTGTCTGTCCCAGCAGCTTATGGGGTAATTCTCCATAAATACATAAATAGATGACAAACCCTCCCTTCAGCACAAACCATGGGCTCCTTAACCCACTGAGCAAAGAGGAATCCGAGCAGCTTATGGGCTAATTAACCATAAATTCATAAATAGATGACAAAACCTTCCTTCAGCACAAACCTTAACTCCCTGAGCAAAGAGAAATCCATTTGGACAGGGCACTTCCTACAGTCCCTTTTCTTAGCACATAAAGTACAGAGGAAATTATTTCAGGGTCATATTAATACACAGATTATTTTAATTCAGGGGGAAAGTAGAAAAAAAATCCACTTTCAGCTTTTGGTGATGTTTTATAAGAGGTGGCAATGTTTGCATTTCAGAAATTATCTCAGGACACATTAATACACAAATTATTTCCAGGTAGGGGAGGAAGGAGCAAACAAATCAAACTTATTTTCAGCTTTGGTTGATGTTTTATGAAAGATGGCGATTTCTAGAAAAGTTTAAGTGTTGTTAATTCAGCTGAATTGTTAAAACAATCTGTAGTTATGTCTAGACATGTGGTTTCATGTCATTGAATGAGAAAATCTTCCTCTTCCCACAGTATTCCTGTTCAGTTATGTCACTGCAGGGGTTAGGCTGTGTCTACCCAGCAATAAAGTTACAAGGTGTATTTTAAATTGCAACAGAAGCAAGAAGTTTCCCAAAGAGAACTTCAGAAACTGTTTTGGTTCCTTGATCTGGTCATAAAATCGCAGCAGAATCTTTCCCTGAGATCCATCCCAACCCCCCGACACAACTTCATGTCGTTCCCTTGGGTATTTCCCCATGTTCTACAGGAGTGAAGAGCTGCAGAAATCCCAAATGAAGGCATTTGAAAAGTCATTTAAAGGCAATTCATAAGTCTGCTTTTATCCTGAGTTGGATTTCTATTAGGAATTTGTTTTTCTGAGCTTTATAAATGTCAGAGAAGTCTCAGCATTGTACAAATGTGTCGTGGGAGGAAGCTTTGCAGGAGGTTAATGACTGAACATTGCAGTCAAAGGAACAGGTCACAGAATGCTGCACCAATAATGACTTTTACATAAAGAATATCCAAACAAAAAACAGATGCTTTGTTTTCTTGTCCAAAATCTGAAAGAAATCCTCAGTGTCTCCAGTAAGAAGCTGACAAAACTAATAATTATATTGACTGTAGAGATATTCCTCCCTGATGCTGCATTTAACTCACTGGTGGATTCACTCACTGGCAGATTCACTGACTGGATTCCCAGCATCCAGGTTCCACAAATCTTTTTTGTTTGTTTGTTTGTTTTTCCCTGTGTGAGGGTTTTTTTCTTTGGCTTCATGTGCAGAACGTGTGGATGTGTGTGAGGACAAAGAGCAGCAGGTACCTGCGTGCAGGCTCCGAGCAGGAGCAGCTCCAGACACTCCCTGTCTCCCCTGGCAGGGTGACTCTGACTCCTCCAGGGCATCTCTGATCCTTACCAAGTCTCATCCTGGCAAAGAAAATATGGAACATGAGCAGGAACAAAGCAGAGATTCAGGGTATGGCACAGTGCAGCAGCATCTCGGAATCAGGAGCTGGAGGGGCAGGACAAGTGGACTGGAATGGGTTGAAACTGAAAGAGGAAATTTAGGTTTGATAACCAAATAAATTCTTCACTATCAGGAGGGTGAGCCACAGGTTTTCCAGAGAAGATGTGCCTGCCTCATCCCTGGAAGTGCCCAAGGCCAGGCTGGACAGGGCTTGCAGCACCCTGGGACAGTGGAAGGTGTCCCTGCCCATGGAATGGGAGGAGCTTTAATGTCCCTTCCAACCCAAACCATTCTGGGATTTTATGTTTGCACATATTTCCCCCATCCCTTCTAGAGAAGAGGATCCTGGCTGGATTTACTTCTCTCCCAAGCAGCTTTGGAGTGCACATTTTCCCTTTCCCATCAGGACCTGAACCAGAGCTCCAAACTCATAAACATCCCCTTTGCAGCTGTGCTGGGGATGAGGGAATCCCTGTGGACTCCACACATCAGGAGCAAATCCAGGATGAAGAGAGAGGGTTCTGTCTCCATGGCTGAGTTTTGGAAGCACGAGGATGGAGTCAATGCCGGGTCTGTGCAGGGAGGCACCAGTGATCGAGGAGTTTGTCTGGGATTTGTGGCTGGTGGTTCTCTGAGGTTACCACGAGGCAAAGGGTCCTGCTCAATGGAGCCCATCATTAATGATGCCTCTTCTGGAGATGTCACTAGTTAAGACTGACAAGAAACATCAGGGGAAGAGGAGAGAAGGGAAAAAGTGGGGGTGGAGTGATTATAGGCAAACAACCTCAGCAGAATTAGCAATTTCCTTAACCACCACCTGGTTAGTCATTGTCAGACTGTTCCTTAGTGTCAGCTTAAGATCCTGTTGCCACCATGACAACCCTGGAACTGTTCTGGAGAATTTCTGGCTTAACACACAGCTGATTAAACATTCACCCTGCCCAGGGAATTATATCAGTTATTCTCGTTCTTCTGACCTCTGCTGTCTGGGAGTCCTGGAGGCTTTAGATAAAGCAGCCTCACACTGACAGGTAAAACCCTGCACCGCCCTTGCCCTTGTGCAGCTGAGCAGGGACAGAGTGGGACGTTTGGCAAGGATTTTTTTTCCCCCTAAGACAGTGATTGGAGAAACCAGGGCACTGAGCACTGAATTTTTATTATTCTCATATAGAGACATCCAGCAGTGCTACACTGCAATAGAGTGATGGCCTCAATGCAATGCTGGTGGAAGTTCCCATGTTCCCCTGATTTGTGAGGGTTATTTATGATGGATGAGTGTCTTCTGGAATGGACCTGAGCATCTGGTGATGCTTTTGCACACAGGATTTTCCATCTTTTAGGTGCTGTTGGAGTGGAGCATCAGCTCATGTGAAAGGGAATGGCTTTAAACTGGAAGAAAGGAGGTTTAGATGAAATATCAGGAAGGAATTGTTCCCTGTGTGAGTGTTGGCCGTGGCACAGTTTGCCCAGAGAAGCTGTGGCTTCCTGGAAGTGTTCCAGGCCAGGCTGGATGGGGCTTGGAGCAGCCTGGTCTGGTGGAAGGTGGCAGGAGGCAGAGTGGGATGGGCTTTAAGGTCCTTTCCAACCCAGATCATTCTGGGATTCTTTTTCTGTTCCCTTCTTGGCTTTCTCCAAGATCTGATCCTGAGCTGAGCTGATGCTTGATGATGTGTGGGTTGGCTTAGTGCTGATGGCACCTAGGATGGCTTCAGGTACTGGCTGGTAATGGTAATTGTTTATTAATTATCCTTTACTTGATGTATGATCAAAGGTGCTTTAACAAGGCACAAGAACTCCAAATGCAAGTGGCATTTCTTCATCACCTCATGACCACAGTGGGACAGGGTCTCACCAGTGTCTCCAGTGCCCAGGACAGAACTGTGTCACCACGGGGGCTTTGATGGGGAGTGTGGGGAGAGTAGTGTGTCCTTCCTGAGCCTGTTCCTCACTGCTGCCAAACCTTTCCAGCCTGCTCAGCCCTGCAGGGATACAAACATGGGAAAGCTCTGAGGAGAGGCTGAGGGCACTTGGCTCGTTCAGCTGGAGCAGAGGAGACTGAGGGGAGGCTCCTCGGGGGCTGCAGCTCCTCCCGAGGGGAGGCGGAGGGGCAGGGGCTGAGCTCTGCTCTGGGACAGGGACAGGAGCCCAGGAAGGGCTGGAGCTGTGTCAGGCCTTGGGATGGAGCTCAGGGAAAGGTTCTTCCTCCCGAGGCTGCTGGGGCACTGCCCAGGCTCCCCAGGGAATGGTCCCAGCCCCAAGGCTGCCAGAGCTGCAGGAGCGTTTGGACAACGCTCTCAGGGATGCTCAGGGTGGGATTGTTGAGGTGTCTGTGCAGGGACAGGAGTTGGACTGATGGTCCCTGTGGGATCCAGCTCAGGATATTCTGGGATTCTGTGAGCCCAGACTGGAGCAGGAGGCACCTGGGGATGTGTGGTGAGGTGGACAGCAGCCCCTCTCTGTGCAGCCCGTGGGATACAAGGTTGGTTCTGCACAGAGCTGGATATTCCAGCCAGCTCAGCCAGTTCTGGGGCCTTTCTGACCAACAGTCTCATATTTTCTGTTACCCTGGGCTCTTGTTTGGGCAGTAAAAGGAGGTTGTGCAGAGCCTGTGATAAGGTGGGAGGAAGCAGGTTGGGAGATAAGTCCAAGCTCTGTGTGCTGGAGGTGCTGTTGTAACTGCTGTCACCTCACTGCTCTGTCCAAGGATATTTTTCTCCTCCTTCCCTGGGATGGTCCAGTCTAAAAAACAACTCAAAATCCACCTCTGAGCTGTGAAATGTGGGGGGAGATAGGAGTAGATGCACATGGACTGGTTCTGTCTAACTTATCTTCAGTCCTTGCATTTAAACAATTTCTGGTGCTATTCAAACCCCCACCCTTCACCCCAAAGGAGATGAAATGCAGATCTTTTCAAATATTCATGACTTTAAATGACCAGTCATTGGAGGAAATTTTTCTTTAATAGGTACAAATAATAAGAGAAATAATAGCTCCTGGTCACCAGGCTGGTCTTCAGAGCTTCCTTCTTCCTAGCAAATATTTATTCTCCTTAATGTGGCAGATGTGCACCATTGTTAGAAGACTTCCACCTGCCAGGAAGGTGAAATATCCTCCACGGAGGATTTCTTCAAGCCCCTTGAAGAGCCTGGGGCTGGCCTGCAGGCTGCCCAGCTCTCACAGCTGCTTGCACTCAGAATGTAGATTTTTCTACATGAATCACCTCTCCTCAAACTATAAATGTAAAGTTCACCCTCATATTTTAGGCACCTCCTCTGTCACATTGACCTGCACCACTCTGACCTGAGCTGGGCTTGCAGGAACAGAGTTGTTGCTTCTCCTGGTGTACCTTAGAGATCTGTTTGGGGTCCATATTTTCTTTTTGGAATAGAATTTATGGGAAAATCTGGGAGTTTCCATAAGATCTCTCCCAACACCGTGACTGGCACAGCAGCCTGGGGTAGTGGAAGGTGTCCCTGCCATGGCAGGAGATGAGCAGGTCACTTCCCACCCAAACCACTCCATGAATTCGTGGTGCTCTGAACATTCCCCGGCAGGCAGGAAGCTCTCAGAAGGGCAGAACTGCTGCTTGTTGTGCTGATAAATTGACTTATTTAAATTCCAGAGTATTGTCTTGTGTGCTGCCACCATTAGAGGTAATTGTGGAAGGTGAGGAGTTGTAAACCAGATAATTCATGTTTCAAATTGTACTGGAACAGCAAAAGTGCTTTTTGATTATTACCACTGCTGTTCTCTACAGTTTCATTCTTCCCAATGTAGATGCTGCTCAGAATATAATAATCTTTAAAAAAAGCCCACAACAACAACCTCTAACCAAAACAAACAAAGAAACCTTAAACATCCTCCCCCAAAAAGAAACCCCCAAGAAACCGCCACCAAAAAAAACCCCCAAACCTCACAAAATCCTCACAAAAAGGGTTTTAGGTAAAAAGTGCAGTAATGTTTTGGTAACAGTCAGAAAACTCTGTGTTCCCAGAGGTTTATACCTGGGGACCAATATTTGAAGTGTTTATTCATTATTTATTTATTTATAAAAATATTATATAAATATTATATATTTATTTATAAAATATTATATATAAAATTAAGTCATTATTTATTCTTATAAAGTGACTATAAAACTGATAAAGTACTAAACTTATAAAGTGAGGTAAGTAGAAATAGCTTCTTTAATTCTCATTATCTAATATTAGTTTAAAAACATGAAATTTTGAGCTGTTGCAGTGCCAGGAACCCCAAAAGGATCCTGATAATCTGTTACCCTGGATGGGGTGGGGTGTGTCTGTGCCCCAAAGTGCTCTCAGAGGTTTCATGGGAGAGGCAGAGCAAAGATCCTCTCACGGGGAGGGTTAATTATTTAATTATTCTGTGCTGTCAGCGAGTTTCATCCGTCACAGGAGCCTCCTCTGCAATCCCCATCCAGGGACATTCCAGCGGGGCTGCGTCACCCAGCCCGGGCTGCTGGGATGGGCTGTGGGCACAGGGATGAACCCAGGGGCTGCTGGAGTTAATCACCCTGTTCATTAGGGATAAAGCCCATGGGGGGTGAGGCTGGAGACCCTCTGCCCTGAGCTGGGAATGCTCACCTGGAGAGGAGAAGTTCCAGGGAGAGCTCAGAGCCCCTGGCAGGGAATAAAGGGGCTCCAGGAGAGCTGGAGAGGGACTGGGGACAAGGGATGGAGGGACAGGACACAGGGAATGGCTTCCCATTGAAAAAGTGAATTTTAAATGGGATATTGGGAAGGAATTGTTGGCTGTGAGTGTGAGGAGGCCCTGGCACAGCTGTGGCTGCCCCTGGATCCCTGGCAGTGTCCAAGGCCAGGTTGGACAGGGCTTGGAGCACCCTGGGACAGTGGAAGGTGTCCCCACCCATGGCCAGGTGGTCTCCAAGGTCCCTTCCCACCCAAACCATTCCATGATTCTGTGATTGCAGCTGAGACAGGGAATGGATTGCAGAGTGAGTCTCTCTGTGGACCACTTTGTCCTTTTCTGCCCCCTTTCCATGGATGAAATCTGTAATAAAAACATGATCCACCTTGTAAAACTCAGGATTTTGAAGTCCCTGACTGCTGCCCTGTGGGGAAATGTGCTTTGTCTTTAGCTCCACACGTTCCTTGCAGGCTCTGTCTTTGAGAAAATCAAAATCACCACTTCCTTCCTGGGGGCTGAAAGGAGATATTTTCATATCAAAACATCTGAGGGTGTGACTGTCACGAGAAAATCTCTGGGTTTTCAGGCCCTGGGGCTGCAGCTGTATCAGGGTCTGTGGGATTTGGGTTATTTTCTAGATATTCATACACATGATGTATAAAACATACCTGTATGAATACATATACAGATATATTATGAGAGAATGGATTTCCAAGAGTAAATTGTGATCAAGTGCAGTTCCAGAGGTGTCTCTTCCACATTTCTGATTCATTTCTTTGCCTCTGGACTCCATCCTCACTGGGGTTTCTGTGCCACCTTTGACTTCCCTGTGTCAGGGGTCCCACACTCAGGTCTGTGCTCTGGGGCATGAATTAATCTCTGATCTGGCCAGTCCCATATTTTTCTGATCCACAATCCACATCCATTGACACTTCAGAGTGTGTTTTGGAAACCTTGCTTTGCTTGATCTGTGCTTTCATTTCCATTTTCCAGTAGGGAATAATTCAAAATTTCTTTTCTCCTCTAGAAGCCAGAAAGTTAAAATGGGCAAACTCATAAGGATTAATATTTGTAAAGTGCTTTGAAGGCCTCAGGTGATTGTTGCTTTACTCACTGATCAAAACAAGACACACATTTTTTGGGGATGGTGTCATTATTGCTCTGCTTCTATTTTTTTATTTGGGACGGTGCCATTATTTTTCTGTCTTGCACCCTCCTGGAATATTTCATGCAGAGGCACTTAGAGAATCCCAGAATGGTTTGGTTGGAAGGGACCTCCTGGCTTCTTTCTGCTCCCTGAAAATGATCCCCCAGGAAAAGCCCCTACCCAGAGGATTTTCCTCTTTTCCTATTTAAAAATTTCCTCCTCTGGTTTGCTGGGGGTGGGGATCCTGCAGGGCTTGAGCTGGTGAAGAGGCAGAGATGATGCTCAGAGCTGTGTTTTGGTGCTGAAAAAATTGAGAGAGGAAAACCAGCCAACAAACCCCTGGAGAAATGGTTTAATTAGAGAAATTTGGGGGAATGAGTGGTTGGGGCATTTCTTGCTGAAGTGACTCCAGTATCTCTCTTCAGGCTGTTTTACAATCCTGATAAACACACAGCTAGAATGTCTAAAAAGGGAATTTTGGAACAAAAATGATCTGCAGATGAATAAACCTCTGTTGTCCCATATTGTTCTGTTTGCAGGACCCAGTGAAACTCAGGACATTTCCCTCTTTGCACATTTAAAAAGTCACTTTATATCAGGGGTTAAATTCCTCCAGCTGTGTTGTAACCTCGTGTCCTTAAAACCCCCAGCTTTTTTCTTCAACTGCCACTAAATAATTAATACATCACACACTGCAATTCTAATTCACTTTCCCTAAGAATTACTTAATACTTTGGTGATGAGTCTCTCCTTAGTCAATCATTAAGGAATTTCTGTTCTAACTTTTTATTTTGGCAGCTACTTGCTTGAATTTATATTGTGATGTTTGGGCAATGTACTGTTCCACACAGAGAACATTCTGAATGCATTCTCCTGATTTCTGAGTGCTCTCTGAATATATGAGGATTGAATTATGTGATTAGCCAGAACATCATGCAATATTCTGCTGGGGAAAAGTAAATTGTCTGTGGATGAATTTCCACTTTACACTTCAGGTTTATAACCATTGTAGCACAGCAGTGAAGT
The DNA here is from genome assembly GCF_965231275.1 of Zosterops lateralis. NCBI lineage: Eukaryota > Metazoa > Chordata > Aves > Passeriformes > Zosteropidae > Zosterops > Zosterops lateralis. Next base: position 2,242,203 of record NC_139789.1, read on the forward strand.
GGAAGCTGGTGACAACAGACAGCCTCTGGCCATTCTGCAGTGATTTTTATACCTTTTTCTTTCTCAGTTTATAAAAATTTTACTAATTTTTCCTTAATATAAGAGGTGAGCTACTGCCTGTTCCCTGGAAGAATGATTTCCCCCAAAACAGGAACATGTGCAGACTGGTTAGAGGCTATAGGCAGTAATAATGCCCAATAATGTAATAACACAGGATTTTAATTTTAAAAGTCTGCCGCCCATCCAGCCTCGGCTGGGTGCAGGGAGCTGTGTGAGTCCTTGGAGGATGCTGAGTGCTGTGAGCCTGGCTGGGAGGTCAGTCACCCCTAGGGATGCCATTCTCTGAGCTTTGGACAACTGTGGCTGTTTTCCCACTGCACAAGCACAAACAACTTTGGCCCTTGCACACGAGTGCAGGGGCTGGTGGGGCTGGAGAGCCAGGCTGCAAACACTGTTTGATTAAATATCTCTTCTCTTCTCTTCTCTTCTCTTCTCTTCTCTTCTCTTCTCTTCTCTTCTCTTCTCTTCTCTTCTCTTCTCTTCTCTTCTCTTCTCTTCTCTTCTCTTCTCTTCTCTTCTCTTCTCTTCTCTTCTCTTCCCTTCCCTTCCCTTCCCTTCCCTTCCCTTCCCTCCCTTCCCCCCGCTTCCCCCCTTTCCATTGTCCCCCTTTCTCCCTTTCCCCCTCTCCCCCGTCCTCATTTCCCTCTTTCCCCTTCTCCCTTTTCCCCTCTCTCCCTTTCCCTTTTCCCCCTTTCCCCTCTCCCTTTCCCCCTTCTCTCCCTCCACAGCTGTCACTCCTTTCCTAGAGACACCAGCACCTCTTGTGAACTCCTACAAAATCCTCATTGTTGTTCCTTTGAGTCCATTTCCTGAATTGTGTCATTCCAGGCTCCCTCTGTACCTTTGTGTCACTCCTGGAGGGGCAGTCACCTCACACTCTGGCCCAAAGTGATTGTGAGAGACAAAACCCCTCAGCTGTGAGTGCAGGACAATGAGAATTATTCCTTCTGGAGTGCTTTCTGCCACAGCACCTGAGTGCAGATGCAGGGAAGATGATGGTGCTCTCTTTTTTTTTTTTTTTTTCTCCCTTCCATCTGCAGAAAGTAAAACTTCTCCAGTAAAAAAAAAAAATTTCAATGCTCTGTTGATTGTTAAAATTCGCTGTTAATGTCCTGATTGCTGGACTCCTCTGCCCTGTACCACTAACCCCATTCACTTTAGCACCAGGTGGTGAATAAGAGCAAAAAATGTCCCTTCTCCTTTGGAAGGTTGAACTGGAAATTCAGGACTAACAAAATCTACTTGGCTTTTTTTGCCTTTGAAACAGGCAGATGGGATCATTTAACATATCATTTGCTAAAGCTTATTTTGACTGAAGCTTGATGTCAAGTAGCACCCCAAGCAAATATTTCAGAATAAAACAGCAAATTTCTGACTTACAATTCTGTTGCTGTTGGTTTAAACTAACTATGGTGATAGAATCCCTCCTGTTGGCACAGGTTCTGGTAGCAGAGCAGGAATTGTTTGTATACTGTATTTTAAACCACTCGTGCTTTCCGCTGTTACGTTAATGGAAAACATATTTTGACATCTTCCCTTTAACTCCCTGCCTGAACTAACTGGGCTTGGAATTCCATCTGGCTGCACAGAAGAGACTCTCCCCTCTATTCCCCACCCAAAGCTCTCCTTGGTAAATAAAGGAGCCAATGAAAGGTTAAGTTTTTTTTTAAGAGAACAAATCATTCTGCTGTTAAAATTGGCAGCACCATGGTCTTTCCTGGCTACCTGCTGGTCTGAGGCTCTCCAGAGCTGCTGGAAGCTGTTTCTAAAATGCTTTGAGCTGTTGGAACACGTTTGGCTCATAAATCCCCACAGCTCATGGCCCATCAGAGACCTGTGAGTCAGAGAGGAGTGTGGATGTTGTAGAAACCCAAATCCCAAGACTTCAATAACAGAATAAAGTGGAGTTTCATGCTCCTCTCTCCTGTCCTCTCTCCCCTTCCTCCAGGACTCTTTTCCTTCCTTCACTGTTTGGGAAGAATGCTGCCAAGAGGGGATTTACTCTATGGAATGTCACATTAGTGTTGGGTTGTATCTTTTAAAATACAGGTTTATGCAATTCAGTCACAAAGAAAAGTTAAGAGAGCAATAATGGGGTGATAATCAAACAATTCATAATTTCAAAAGGAAAATAGAGTGAATCCCTAGTACAGTGGAGGACCTGAACGCTGATTCCTCTGATCCTTTTGAAACTGGGTAGCTCAGGCAGGAGAGTCAGCTTGAGGTGAGTTGATCAAGCCTTTTCTGCAATGTCTCCTATGGAAAAAAAATCCTTTGAAAGCTTCCCAGCCCACACAGAGCAGGGTCTTGGCTCCCAGTGCCTCAGACTGATCTCCCTCTGCTTCATGTGATGACAGATCTTCAATATTCTTCACAGCAGAGTAAGGGGGGAAAGCTGCTGCTGCTGCTGGTTCAGTGTTCTTGCACTGTGATTTTGCAAAATCCAGAACGGGTCGATGCCTCAGGCAGGTCTAGGGGGGGCTTAAACCCAGCAATGTTCAGAGATACAGATATCCAGGAGCTACAGCGTGGACAGCATCCTCCTGCCTCCTTTGGTGCTCCAGAAGGAAAAGGTTTGCTCCTGGTTCTGGAGCTTTGGCACAAAACTCTTTGAGGTCAGCTGGGGTGTGGCTGGCAGGGAGGCTGGCCTTGCTCAGGACAAAACTGAGTTAATCCTTGCACTGGCACAATTTGGGCTCCTTGTGGGAATTTGCAAACGTTTGGGTGGCCAAGGGAGAGCTGTGGAGCTGCAGGAGAGCCCTGCTTCCTCCCCCACCACTGCCATGTACTCAGAGAATTGCAAGGTATGGGGTGAGATAGGCTCAAGGGCACAGCTTTGGGGGATGCAGTGGCACAGCAGAGACCTCTCTGTCCCCATTTAAACTCTCCCTGAGCAAAGGAGTGTGGCAGGAGTCTGAGATTTGAAATATCCACGGAAAAAAAGCAGTTCCAGGTGTGCCAGCCTGGCTGTGTCAGAACCTCAGGGGATGCTGAGGAGATTCCTTCTCCCTCTGCCTTTTTTGCTCCTTTATGAGCTGCTGCACCCTTCAGCCTCAGCAGGAGGGATTTCTTCACTAGAAGGGGAATTAAACACTGGGAGGGCTGCTCAGGGAGGTTTGGAGTCCCCACACCTGGATGTGGCTCTGGGCTGGGGACAAGCTGGGGGTCAGTCACAGCTTGGACTCGATGGTCTAGGAGGTCTTTTCCAGCCTAAATGATGCTCTGTCACAAAACCCCTGCAAGAGGATTCCTAGAAAACCTTTCTCTTTGCTCACAGTGCTGCCCTTCTCCACACGGGTATTTGCATTGCTGATTATTTGGCCTTAGGAGAAGAGTTGCTCTGCTCTCAGCAGCTGGTGGCTTTCCTTTCCAGAGGAGATGGATTTGTTTTTTCCACCCCTGAATAATTTAGATACTATTCATAGCTGAAAAATATTACTTTGCAGAGTAACGAGGTGCTTGTATGAGGCTGAAAATGAATGTTCTGATGTATTTCCACCTGCAAATTACAAAACTGCTGCGTGAAGTTTGCTGTGACAAAGCTTTAGGGACTCCAGTTCAGTCTGCATTTAATCAATTTGTTTTGTAGAGGAAAATTTATATCAAATCTGGCAGCCCTTTTAATGGGTAGGTTTCAGAAATGAAATTATGCCTCATTCTGGTTCCAAATGTGCTGTGACATTAGTGTTAAAAAAAATAAATTAAAATTACAAGTTTTGCGTCTCTTTCATTGTGAAATGGGCAGACATTGTGTATAAAGAGATTTGTTTCAGTTTTTTAACCTTTTTAACAGCTTTTGTCAGTCTTTAAAGCCTTTTAAAAAGGTTTTGTCATCGTCAACTGATATTGCTTAGGAGTGGAGCCCCACCATAAGAAATGTCTCATAATTTGAAAAACAAATATTTTCTGGCTGGCCAGTATTGGAGAAAACACTTAGCCTGGACTCTTGAATCAAGCTGGTGACATAAATCAATAAGATGCTCCCAATTGAGGCAAATACTCATTTCTTTGTTTGGAAGATGTGAGGAGTGACACAAGTGAAACCTTCTCATCCCCAAGTCCCTCTCACACATAGAGTGTGAAGATATTCCCCACACACAAAAGATATTGGGCAGAAATTCCTCCCTGTGAGGATGGGGAGGAGCTGTGATGGAATTTCCAGAGCAGCTGTGGCTGCCCCTGGATCCCTGGAATGTCCAAGGCTGGGCTGGACATGGCTTGGAGCAGCCTGGGACAGTGGAAGGTGGCTCTGGATGGGCTTTGAGGTCCCTTCCAAGCCAAACCATCCTGGGATTCTGTGAACGTTTCCATTGCTTGGCAGCTTTTCTGGAGCCCCCTGCAGCAGAAGAGGGTCTGATCCCTGAACCTCCTGCTGCCAGGACATGCCCAGTACCTGTGATCCTGCCCAGGCTCTGGAGGTGCCTGTGGGATGCTCCTCTCTGCTCCAGCTCCTGCTCACTTCAGTTCGGAGTGGAGGCATTCTTAGCATTCCTTCCAGTCTGCATCGTAGCTACACAACATCTAATCACACTTCTCCACAACAACTGGCCTGTAAATTAACATTATAATGGATCGTAAGGGTTTGTAATTACTCAGAAATGTCACTGGGCTGGAAGAGTGCAGGGCTCTGCCTGTCAGCAGCCTTCCCTCTCCCGCTTCTTGGAGTCTTCCTGCAGGTGAAAGATTCGGTTTTGTTGTCCTGAGCAGCACCTTCCTCGTTGTGTTGTAATGATTGTCCTGGTAATGGCACAGGAGTGTCACCAAAGGTAGGGACCAGGCTGAGGGGAGCTCGGTACATCAGTGAATTTCTTTCCCAGGCATTTCTAAACACCACCAGCTTCTGCTTTCTTCTGTCCCATCCCAATTTTGATGTTTATTTCTTCAGACAAAACAGCCACTGGGATGGCTGGAAGAGTTGCCTTTGGCAGGGATGGAGATGCTGCTCCCAGAACTGGGAGCAGAAATCTTTGAATTGTGTCTCAAGTCCTGCCTTGGGCAAAGCAGCAGCATCCTTCCTGCTTCCATCTCCAGCAAAATCAGGGCTTATTCCCACAGGAGAATTCCCACCTCCAGAGGGACACAGGGACTGCAGCAGTGGAGGTGGTTGCTGCTCCACCAAACTGACACCAGAATTTTTGGCTCCCTGTGTGGGCAGCACTGCAGTTCCCTCCAGAGCTTGGCTTGGAGCAGCTGCATCTCCTGCTATACTAAAAATGAGTTTTTCATCCCCTAAGGAGAGCTTCAGGTGGGTAGTGCAGGCTGTGGATGCATCCCATCCTGGAACTAAACTGGGAATATCCACCCAGCTCCATTCCCAGCTTCCTTCAGCCAGCATTCCCTTTTGGGAAAAGAATTATCTGCCACGAATTGAGGTTGCTGCCTTTTTGTGGAAAGGGGGGAAGGAATGAAATAATAGTTAATACTTAATGCATATGAGCAGCGATGCTGCTGGGGTTGCCTAGCAGCCACTTAGACAAGCAAGAGAATAAAAAGGGCTGAGTGAATGTGTTTGGAGCTGGTTCCTTGGTCTGCGGGTGGAATCTAACCCATGCAGCCCGTTGGTTTTTTTTTTTTTTTTTTTGGGAGGGGGAGGAGATGGTGGAATTTACCACTAATGGATATTTTAGCTCTGGATCATCTCTATCCACTCCCCCACCCCCATCTGGTTTTCCTTTTCGTTTTTGTTTTTTTTTTTCAAGTGTAACTTGGAGAGCTTTAGCCAAAGGGAGGTGTTAAAGTTTTGTGTGGTTTTTCTGGAGATGGAATAGGCAAAAAAAAAAAAAAAAAAATCTCTCAAAGAGATTTTTTCCCTCTATTTAGGACGGTATCTCTGGCAGTCTGGAGATCATTAGCATTTCATGGCCTCTTCAATATACTGCTCAGTAAATGCTGTAGAGACTGGAAATAGCTCCTGCAGTCACACTTAACACTCCTTGCATTGCTCTCCTTCCTGCAAGAAGTTCATTTCATCTTCCGAACAGCAAAAGTAGAAAGAAACTTTGGGGGAAAAAAAAAAGAAAGGGAAGGGGGGTCGAGCTGCTCTATGAGTGGAAATGTGGAAATAAACTCCTTCCACCATGAGACCAGAAATTCCCCACACTATAAGGTTTGGTTAAAATCCACTAGGAGATAAAAATAAGGAAGGCTGACAGTTTAAATAGTGATTTTTCTGCAATCGTGTTCTTCTCCTGACTTTTTTTTTTTTTTTTCAGTAAAAGTTGGAAAGCTGGAAACCCTTTTCCTCATCAGGCACTTGTGGGAGTTACAGGACTCCAGCAACTGGAATCCTAAAACCTCCGCTGCCATCCACACTTGAGAGGTGTGAACTCTTAATTTTAATGTGTTTTCCTCATCCCAGCAGTAATTTTTAGCATATTAAAGCAGGGAAAAGGGCACTTAGGAGAAAGGAATGAAGTGAGAAGCATCTTGGACTTAATTTGGAATAAATACGGTGGGTCTTGGAGGGCAGCTGGTCTCTCTTACACTCTGAGAGGAGCTGATGGCTCTTGGGTCAGTGCCAGCAAAGATATCCCTGCAGGAATTCTGTAAGGAGCAAGGGGGTCCAGACAGGGACTCTGGGCTGGTTTTTCAGGCTGGGCTTTGAGTGAGACCAGAGTTGTCAGGAGTTGGTCACGTCCACCTTTGCTGCTTCTGCTGTCGTGGCCAGAATTGTCGTTTGAAGTCCTTCACTTGGCCAAATGTCACAGTGCTAAAGCATCTTTTAACCATTCTCGCACATTTTGGAGGCTGCAGTGCTGAAGTTGGCCTTAAAGCAGTGCTGGGATGGGCAAGGGTTGAATGAGCTTAGTTTGATTGACTTTTTCATTAATGAGTGTAAATGCTCTGGGATCACCTCAGAGAGCTGCAGGTGCTGTCTGTGTTATCCCTTTGCCAGGGAGAGGCTTCAAATTCTGACTTTTTAATTTCCAGCTGTCATTTTTAAGTTGCTCTTGCCCATCTTCCATAAGTAGCTGCTCTGAACGTCTCCAGCAAATGATTATTTGCCTCCTTCAGAATATTTCTGGGTTTACTCTTCTCCTGCAGGGCAGTTCCCCTGAGAGAGAGAGAGAAATGCTAAAAGACCAAGGAGCAGTTTGGGGGCTGGGTCAGCAATAGCTGAGGGGAAAAAAAATCCTTAAACAAAGAACCAAAATTTTGGAAGACTTTATTCAAAACGTGCTCAGGATTGTGACTTTTATTTTTCATCCAGTGAATGAGTGATTCCAGCTTTTTGTGACATTTATGACACTCAGAGAAGTGAATGCCTCAGTCCAAGCTTGTGCAGCGCCCTGGGGGACTGTGCATTCCATCAGAGGTTGGGCTTTATCCTGGAGCTCCTTTCCCAACTCAGTGATTCTGTGATCAGTAGGAAAACACCTGGAGAAACACCAAAGGAAGCACTGAAAGCACCCACACCTGGGAACCACCAGTGCTGAGCTTTTATTGATCCCTGCCAAGGTGAACCGAAGTGATGCCGCTGCCTGAGCTGAGGTTGAAAGGCTGGAGAGACAAATTCTGCCCCAGATCTGCTCCTGTTGAGCTGGGAGCCTGTGCCAGCAGTCTGTGGCCTCACTGATGATCAGCAAGCGCAGCACAACTTTTATGTGCTGGATCAGACCACGGCACCCAGGACAATGCTGTTTCCAGCAGCCCAACAAAAGCCTTTCTCTATTCTTTATTTCCCCAGAGCAAACTCTTCCTTAAAACCCTCCGAGTGTCTCTACACTTTTGCTTATGATTAATTGCCTCAAATCCTAATGTAACAAAATCGATGTGGAGAATTTAAATTAGCTTTCCATGTTCGTGGCACTAGAAGAAAACATCCTTTTGATTAATTTCTCCTCTTCATCAAATCAGAGGACACTCCAAACCCACACAGACCCCAAAGCTCATTTCCCAGCCTTTGCCTGGATTCGCAGCCACCACCAAGAAAAGCAAACCTGTTTCAATAAGCCAAACCCTGCTTGAAAGGGATCGAAATTCTGTTGGAAAACTTGGAAGGGTCTACAAATAGGTGGGGGAAAATAAGAAGTTGAAAGAGAACTTGCTGAGGGACTTGTGTGTGTGGAGAAGCACCGCGAGTAGTTTACTCCCAGCTCCAAAAAAAAAAAAAAAAAAAAAAAAAAAAAAAAAAAAAAAGCTTAATTCCTTAATATTATTTTTTATAAAACCCCAACAGAACAAAAAGATTTCTCTCCTGAGCATCTGCTTTGACGAGCTCTCCCCCAGCCCGCTAATCCGTTTATTCTGAAATAACAATTCAATAAAATAAACCCGAACCAAAACAAAGGCCCGGCGGCGCCCTGGGGCCCCCCCTCGCAGTTACCATGGCAAAGGCGTTATTTGTCCGTCCTGCCTTCCCCGGCCTCCTGAAATACCCGCTGACATATTTCGTCAGGCGGGAGCGGGATGGGGATGTTTGGTTTGGGAAACGCTCCCCGCGTCTCCCGGCAACGGGAGGGGACCGGGAGGGGACGCAGTCACCCCTGGCAACCGCTGTTGCTCCCCAAACATCGCAGCTTTCCTCCCCCACATCCTTCCCCGCCATCCAGCCGCGGCTTCCGAGCCCGCCCCGGCCCCTTCCGAGGGGTTTGGGAGCTTCGGCTGCTCCGTGTGGGGCACCAAAACCCCTCCGAGGGGTCTCACAATTAGCAGCGAAGATGTTTTTTACTCCCCGCATAATTTATGGTTCAAAAGGGTTTAAATCTTCCCCACCTCGTGCTGGTCCATCAGGAGCCTCTGGATTGACCCAGCCTGCGGTGGGGATGGGGGGGTGAGGTGGGTTTGGGGATGGTGGAATCAGTTGAGTTTTGGGGATGATGGGGTGAGGTGGGTTTGGGGATGGTGGGATGAAGTGAGTTTTGGGGATGGTGGGATCAGGTCAGTTTTGGGGTCCTCAGAGCCCCTGTCCAGCCAGACCACAGACAGAGAGGTCACTGGGGTGAGCTGCCTGTCACAAAGCCACCCACTGGTTCTCCAGGCCAATAACGCTGCCCACAGGAATTTATTGCTGCATAAACGATCTCACTCAATTAATTCCAGTTCTGTAGCAGTCAGTTCTCTTTCTTTGGGACAGTGGGAGCTGTTGGAGCAGTGTGAAGCTGTTGGAAGCCTTTATCTCCTCCCATTCCTGTAGGATACAGTTTATCTTACTGCTGTCCTCACCAAAAATCCACCAGTGCTGTTCTCCAAGTGCAGAATATTCCAATCCATATTCCCAAACTGCGTTTCTAGGACATCTACAGCAGCCTTCTCTTTGCCTTTCCAGGGAGAATTGCCTGTCTCTAGATAGTTTCTATCTTCTATTTGGGGTCTTATTTAGTCCTGGACTCTGCGCCAGTCACCAGCAGCTTTATGAACCTTAAATTCCCACAGAAAAAATCCCCAACTCCTTCCCCCTCCTCACTGGAGCAGTGCAATGTGAGGAAGCAATTGCTGATGTCCCTGTACTTGCTGAAATGTGCACTGGACACAGCAAGAGAGTGGCTGAAGAACTGGGAGTTTAATTTTGGGGCACCCCCTGAGACTGAGGAGTGGCTGGAGATCACAAAATCACAGAATAGTTTGGGCTGGAAAGGTCCTTAAAGCCCATCCAGTGCCACCCCCAGCCATGGGCAGGGACTCCTTCCACTGTCCCAGGCTGCTCCAAGGTCAGTGCTTGGACAGTTCCAGGGATCCAGGGGAGCCACAGCTGCTCTGGGAATTCCATCCCAGCCCCTCACCACCCTTCCATGGAAGAATTCCTTCCCAATATCCCATTTAACCCTGCCCTCTGGCGTTTGAATCAATTCCCCCTTGTCCTGTCCCTCCAGGCCCTTGTCCAAAGTCCTTCTCCAGGTCTCTTCTCCCTGACTCCATTTCCTGTGGAGTGCAGGATCAGAGCTCAGATTTTCGTGGTGGTTGCTCCCCAGTTACACCAGTTCCTGGTCAGGGCAATGCTCCCTGTGCTGTGCTGAGCTGGGACAACCTAGAACTTCCTCTTCCTTCTCTTCTTCCTTTTCCTTCTACAAACTCCCAGTTCATCCCACAGTTCACCCCATGGTGGGATCCTCTGGAGATCTGGAGCCGTGACTCCGCTGTTCCTGTAAAATGTGACACAAAGTCATCTCTTCTCCAAACAGCCCCAGTTTGTGTTTGTTGCTTCATCTGCTTCACTTTGTGGGGCACCACAGCACTCCTGAGTGGTGCTGTGTAAATAAATAGCAACACCCTGGGCTGTGCTGGCAGCAGTTCCTGCTGTGCTGGCTGGGAACAGCTGCTGCTGCTGCCCCACATCCCCGTGGAATACTGCAGCAAAACTCCATGGAATACTGCAGCAAATTCCCATGGAATACTGCAGGAAATCCCCAGGGAATACTGCAGCAATTCTCCATGGAATACTGCAGCAAAACTCCATGGAATACTGCAGCAATTCTCTTTGGAGTACTGCAGCAATTCTCCGTGGAATACTGCTGGAAATCCCCATGCAATACTGCAGCCAATCCCCAGGGAATACTGTGTGAAATCCCCATGCAATACTACAGCCAGTCTCCATGGAATACTGCAGCAATTCTCCATGGAATACTGCAGCCAGTCCCCATGAAATACTGCAGCAATTCTTCTTTCACACTGAAATCCTCAAAGGCTGCTTGGTCCTACAGCCAGGGAAGGGTTGTCTAGTCTAAGAAAGTAAAAAATGAGAGCTAGTGAAATACAGGTGTGATTTCAACTGAGGTCTTGGAACTAATTTCAAGTTAGTGACACATTCTGTAGTTCTCTGACGCTGGAGAAGCTATAAAAGCCATAGGACAAGCTATAAAAAGCGGCACCAAGGTTTGCAGTTCCTTGTTCCAAAACGAGCCCAATTCAGCCAGAGGAGGATTAGCTGTACCCAGGTACCTGGGATTGTCCTGGGAGCAGGCACCAGCTCTGAGAGAGCCACAGACTGCAGGGGACAAGGAACCAGAGACTCTGCTTTGGCTGACGATGGAAACTTTTAGATGTGTCCTGGAAAGGAACTTTTGAAATGCTTTGATGCCAGATTTTTCCTGGAGACGCTGTCTTCTCACAATGGCCTGGAGGAACAGGACACAGCGAATGGCTTCCCACTGGCAGAGGGCAGGGAGAGATGGGATATTGGGAAGGAATTGTTCCCTGGGAGGGTGGTGAGGGGCTGGGATGGAATTTCCAGAGCAGCTGTGGCTGCCCCTGGATCCCTGGCAGTGTCCAAGGCCAGGCTGGACAGGGCTTGGAGCAGCCTGGGACAGTGGAAGGTGTCCCTGCCATGGTAGGGGGTGGGATGAGCTTTAAGGTCCTTCCAATCCAAACTGTTCTGGGATTCTATTTCAGAATATTTCTATTTTCAGAAATTGTATGTCCTCCATTGAATCACAGTCCTGGGAAATCCATAAGTAGACATGTTAAAAATATGGGAAACAATTAATTCAAGCCCAGAACCTGTGCTTGTTTTCACCAGGTAGCCCCAATGTGTTTGTTACAGCAGTAGAGTGTGACTTTTAATTCCTCCTTCCAGATGTGAAAGCATCCTCACTGCTCAGCAGATTCCCAGATGTTGTTTCTTATCTTACATTTTCCATCATTGTAGCAAAACCTTTCTGAAGTCAAGGTTTAGGTGGTTCATAGGAAAAAAATAAGGAGTTCCACTTGTTGACAGGGTTGTGCTGCACTAAAAATCTGGAATCTCTTGGACTTTTCCTACCAAGAAACAGCTGTGAGCAGTGCAAGTGAGTCTGTGAGAACCCCAGGAAGGGCTGGAGCTGTGTCAGGCCTTGGGATGGAGCTCAGGGAAAGGTTCTTCCCCCCGAGGCTGCTGGGGCACTGCCCAGGCTCCCCAGGGAATGGTCCCAGCCCCAAGGCTGCCAGAGCTGCAGGAGCCTTTGGACAACGCTCTCAGGGATGCTCAGGGTGGGATTGTTGAGGTGTCTGTGCAGGGACAGGGGCTGCACTGATGGTCTCTGAGGGTCCCTCTCAGCTCAGGATATTTTGGGATTCTCTGTTGGGTCCTGAGGGTGAAGAGCAGCAGGGCAGGAACAGGGACACTTTCAAACCTGAAGGAATCCAATCCTGGCTTTTGATGCTTGGAGAGTGTTCAGGTTATTAACCTAATAGAAAACAGGTCAGGTTTTTATATGGGAAGGATGTTGCCAACAATTCTTTGCCCCTGTTCTGAGATTCCTGCTCGTGGAATTTGGATTTTGCCAGCACCCCCTAAACTATTGTGGCTTCTGCTCTTCAATTTCTTCTGGCTCTTAAAGAAACTCCAAATTCCAGGACCAGCACAGATCCATTCCTGACTCTTTTCTGCCCTTAAAGTTACTTTTAAAGAAACAGCAGAGATTAGTGAACGGCTGTTACACAACAGTTTTGTGTGTATATATATATTACCTGACTTAATTCTGTGAAATCTAATTAAAGACTGAGTGTATATTTGTATTTCAGTATATTATTAACTTGCTAATAAAAGCTATTTCCAAATTTGTATTTTTCCATGAGGACCAGGTTTCTGAAAAAAACCCCAACCCCAGCTATAGTGCCTGCTGCCCTTGAAAAGTATGTTTTGGGTTTATCTGTGTTTCCAGGTAACTGGAGCTTGTAGACAAGCAGTATTTGCTTCTGTTTTAAATTAATTTAACCTAATCAGTGGCAAGGTCTGGTGCCTTCTCTTGTTTATAGAATTTTGAAGCAGTGTAATGAGTAGTCTCTTCAGAAAGCTTCTTTTCAAGCTCCTTGGCATGTTTGCTTCCCACTTCCATTGCCCTCCACTTTACAGGACTCGTGGAAAGGGGAAGGGTTATGACTCGTGGTTCAGGAAACTGTGGGTGAGCTGGTTCAGGTGCTGCCAGCAGCCTGGGAGGGGACAAGGACGTGTCCCCTCTGTCAGAGGTGGCCCAAAGCTCTCCCCGTGCCCTGCTGGGTGAGGAGGGGCTGCTCTGGGAGGTGGAGGGTGCTGTACCCAAGAGCTGGTGCTGCTGTGGGGATCCCAGGCACTGTCCTGCCCTGTCCCAGCCTCTGTGGGGTGGTTCAGTGTCACCTCAGTGTGGGATGGAGAGTTCTGGTGCTGAGGTCAAGGTTTGGATGAGCCAAGGTCTTAATCTGCTCCCATATCCTTCCAGAATGTGAAGGGGCTGGCAAAGAAACAGGAGAGAGGCTCTTTGGAGCTGGAGAGACAGGACAAGGGGAATGGCCTCAAACTGACAGAGGGCAGGGCTGGATGGGATATTGGGAAGGAATTGTTGGCTGTGAGGGTGAGGAGGCCCTGGCACAGGGTGCCCAGAGCAGCTGGGGCTGCCCCTGGATCCCTGGCAGTGTCCGAGGCCAGGCTGGACAGGGCTTGGAGCAGCCTGGGACAGTGGAAGGTGTCCCTGCCATGGCAGGGGTGGCACTGGATGGATTTTGAGGTCCCTTCCAACCCAAACCATTCCATGATCCTGTGAGATTTCCTGGCTCCCTCTCAAAGCCAGACCACAGCTCATCTTGCAGGGCTTTCAGAGCAGTTCAGATCCCAGGCACTGCTATTCCCAGTTGCTCTCCCAAGCCCAGGGAATGCCCCAAGTGGCAGCTGTACAAACACCATGGACAGAGGTTGAGTCCATGTGCTGAGCAGGCAGACTCCAAATGCTTTGAGCTGCACCCCGTGCTCACAGCTGAGGTTGGGAGCTTTGCTCTCTCAGCATCCCTGTGTGCTCTGGGGAAAAGATCATTCCTCAGTGGGAATGCTGGGCTCTCCTTTGCTCAGCCATCAAAAAAAAGAGTTTCTTTGGATTTCCCATCTGAGGGAGCTGGAATCAAGTTTTTCCAAACAGGATGCAGAGATGGTGGCACCCCATGGCCTTGGTTGGGAGCCGTGTCCTGCTCTGAGCTCTCCACCTTGGGAGCATTTTAGGTGATGGAAAAAACAAAATTGGTGTTTTCCTGATTGGAATTTCAGGGGAACGCCTGTTGTTCCTTGGAGGTCTCATGCTTTGGAGACACGAGCAGCAGGGATGAAGGATGTGTGTGAGGCAGGAGCCAGGCTGGGTTTAACACAAATATTTGTCTCAGAGGAGGGAGAAGTCACTCGATCCATTTTCATTCACATCAAATAAACCAGTTCCTTCTTCCAAAGAATGAAACACTTCCTTTCTGTGCCCTGCTTCGAGCACAACCAATGCCTTTTCAGGGCAAGATATTACATCCACACTGAGCCAGAAATGTTGAATGAAATGGAAAATATTTAAGAAAGTTTTCTTTAGTAAAATAACTGTGGCCTAGAGTGTGGTGGATGAAGTAGATGGATATTTGCATCTGCTAGAAAATAATCAAAATCAGCCATTCCTTGCATTACTTCTATCTTTTTCATTCTGTTTTGAGAATGTTGAGAATTCTCAGTAGTGAAAGCATTGAATGTAAATTCCCTGGTTCCTTTTTCTGCAGTCAGGGGAGAAAATACCATTTAGAGCCCATCTAGAACATGATGGTTAAATGGCATTTTTATTTTTCCTGCATTTCGTTATTGCTCTTCTGGTTTTCCCATTTATCTGAGCTCCAAGCCAACTAAACCTGAATAAAAGTTCCAATAACCAAATAACTATTTTTAAATGTAAGCCTTCCCTTCAAAGGCTGAAAAAATTTGCACAAAATCAACCAAGAAAAATCTGTGTTTCAATTTTGATCCTTTCGGGTTAGTGTAGTGAATGAGATTTTTTTTTTCTAGTAAAACTGCAGCCTTTCCATTATTTTCAGTAAAATAACAGCTATCAGGAGATTTTTATTAAAAATTCATGGCTGTATCATGGACTTGCATATGGAAATGGGGTTGGATGAGATTCCCTGGGTAATTCACCCCCTGGCCAGCCCGAGATCCGTTCAGCAGAAGGAAAACGTGGAGCACAAACTGTGCCAGCTGAGGCTGTTGGCTGCACTCAACCTCATTAATTCTTGATAATATTAAAGATGAACAAAGGTTATTTGCTGTATTAATTTAAGGTGAATTTTCCTGTATAAAATGCCATTGGCAATCCCATCCACCTCCAGGTTTCCTGCAGTTCTGGTGCATGCAACACTTTTAGCTCTACCATGGAATTTTTAAGGCTGGAAAAGACCTCTAAAATCAAGTCCAATAAATACAAATCTTGCTGTAGCTCAGCTTGTCCCTCTCCTGTGTCTGTAGAGATTTCAGCTGCAGATTTCTTTTCAATTCTCACAACAGGAAGTGTCTGACAGTCTGCCCAGGTGATGATTAGAAACCCTGGGTTTACCTGGACAGCCAAGGCTGTTGGCATTTGAAAAGCACCAGAAATAAAAAGCCCAACATCATTAGAGCAGCTTAACATGGAAAAAAATAAACTTTTCCCACCTTCAGGTCTTAATTTGAAATAAAAGCTGTGGAGTTTTGTGGTTGACTTGGCAGTGATGGTGGTTGGACTCAATGATCTTGAAGGTCTTTTCCAACTGAAATGATTCTATAAATACATCCTTCAGGCATCAAAAATCTGATTTAACATTTCCTGTACCTCTAGGCAGTCGTTTTTCTGTCAGCTTTTTATGCCCCACATTTAAATCCCCTTTGAGAAGAAGTTGTTAAGCCCATTTATGAATGGCAAGGACAGGGGCAGTGGATTTCTTGCCCATGGAGGTAATAACACTCACCAAGGTTTACTGGGAAGCTTAAATATAAGTAGCTATAAAAAAACTTTATCCCAGAGGTCAAATAATTGATTGTTCTTAAAACTAACAAAAAAACTCACTGAGGATATTTTCCTTTCCCTCATTTATATCCCAGTATTATATTCAATTTCAAAAGTCCTGCCAGAAATAAAAGGATGTAATAAAGGAATTTGAAAAGTTTAAATAAGATCAAAGGATGACCAACCAAGTAAGCTTTGAAAAGCAAATTAAATAAAATAGTTCATGATCTGTTTTTTTTCTTCAAATGAGCAAGTGATTCACTGGAACAGGAACAATTTTAATGTTTTGAGAGCAGCACTAATAGAAATGTATGATTCTGTAGAGAGGAAATTCCTGCCTGTGAGGGTGGGGAGGCCTTGGCAGTGCCCAGAGCAGCTGTGGCTGCCCCTGGATCCCTGGCAGTGTCCAAGGCCAGGCTGGGCAGGGCTTGGAGCAGCCTGGGACAGTGAAAAGTGTCCCTGCCATGGCAGGGGTGGCACTGGATGAGCTTTAATCATCCCTTCCCATCCCAAACATTCCATAGTCCATGATTTTCTGAGCTGGCTGCTGCTGTAGGGTGGCTCATAGATTTTACAATTTCACCTTAAGGAAATAAAGATATGTAAATACAAGACCTAAAAACCCATGACAACCAAGGCTGTGCCAGTCTCACCTCTGATTTATGTGACCTGCTCTTAAAAAATGAAAATAAGGTGGAGAGGGAGTTCTATCCATGCCCAGTGGTGACCTGTAGGATAAAACCAAAAAGTTGTGTGGCCACAATTACAGCAGGAGAGACCCTGGGCCTGAGGAAGGCAGGGACTTAAATCCCCTTTAATTTGGAGTTTGGAGCTGCCTGGGATGGATGGATGGATGGATGGATGGATGGATGGATGGATGGAGGGATGGATGGAGGGATGGATGGAGGGATGGATGGAGGGATGGAGGGATGGATGGATGGATGGCTGCTGCTGCTGCAGAGCCAGGACCAGACCACCATAGACACATAAACCAAACATTTCCCTGAGGTCTGCCCTGGCTCACATCACCAGAACTCCTTCCACATTTGAGGGCTCCATGTTCAGCTCTGAAACTTTTATGTTTGAAGGCTCAGGGGCTGATGGTTTCTGTTCAGGCATTCTGTGGAAAAATCCATCTCCTGGCTGGCAAAGCCCATGGGTGCAGCACAGGGAGCAGATTCCTCCTTCCCCAGACTCTTTTGGGTGCAGGGGATGCTGCTCCATCCCCTCCTCAGCACTTGCAAGAGTGGCCCTGTGATCTCCCCCTCCTGCCTTCCTCCTTTCCCTCCACTCCCCCTGCAAATCTGAACACAGAAAATATTTTGAAATGCTCCCCTTATCTCTGTTTTCCCAGCGGTTTGGAGCTGCTTTAGGCAGGAGGGATGAACAAAGGCAAGGCCATTTACATGGAGCAAGGGTTCCTTATGAATGAAACGGTGACAAGCCGAGTTTTTATCAGCCCTCAAGGCTTGTACTGTTACTCCTTGTCTTTCTGAAAGGCATTCAGGCTCTGACAGCCCTCAGAGACCAGGGCTTGAAAAACACCTTGCCTAGGGGAGTATTTGTGGCTTTTTTAGGAGTGGGAAAATTGAAGCCCAGGGAAAGGGAAGCATCCTGTTCAAGGTCACGGAGTGAGCTGGTGGCAGGACCAGAAATAGCACCCAGAAGTTATTAGGATTTTTTTTTTCTTGAATTTCCTTTCCTGTCCCTGCTGTTTGCTTGGATACCGAGATAGCCGTGTGTAAACAGAAGGTTTCCAGAGGCAGCAGCCTCCTTATCTGCCTGATTCATTCAGTGATGATGCAACCTGGAATCCAGATGTCTGTGATGCTTTCCAGGGCCCTGGTGGCCTGTGTGACATCACTGGTCACGTTGAGCAACCAGAGCTTTAAACTTGTCTCTCCCTGAAATACCAATGTGTTGAATAAATCCACTGTAAGGAGAGCTTAAAGCAGCTTTTTGGTGTCCAAAAGGTGCCTGGGAAAGAGCTGGAAAGGGATTTTTTATAAAGCCATGCAGTGACAGGTCAAGGCAAATGGTTTTAAAGTGAAGGAGGGCAGATTTAGATAAGAAATTAGAAATTAAAAAGGAATTCCTGGCTGGGAGGGCAGTGAGGCCCTGGCACAGGGTGCCCAGAGCAGCTGTGGCTGCCCCTGGATCCTTGATGTGTCCAAGACCAGGCTGGACAGGGCTTGGAGCAGCCTGGGACTGTGGAAGGTGTCCCTGCCCATGGCAGAGGCTGCAATGGGATGGGGTTTAAGGTCCCTTCCAACCCAAACCATTCTCAGATTCTCACCACAATTTTATTCCTTTTGCATGGTCAGGTCCATCTGTTCCTTTCTCCACCATATCTGAATTATTTTGCTCTTCTTCATCCAGTAAGGAGCCCTGGAACTGAGAATATCACCTGTAGATGCTGCTGATCCTCTCTGTGACCCACCAGCAGATTTGTTGATTATTAATTAACTTCTCAGTTTGCAAATTCCCCAATCCCAGGGGCTGCCAGGCTGTCAGAGGCCATGAGACACCTTTTAATGTCTTCTGTCAGTCCTTCTGTGAGAGAGTTACAGGTGGCATAAACCTCTGTGTCTTAGGTCAGATCTAAGAGGAAGAAGCAAATCTTAGATCTGTGGGAAGCAGGAGATCTGGCTTTTGAGCCAGGGATTTCTGCTAAGAGGATGATCAAGAGCACCGTAAAACTTCCTCCCCTGTGAGAGGTGAGCAATGGGCTGGGGGGAGAGCAGGGACTCCTTTCAGAGGTGTTTGCTTCAGGGATGTGGCAGAGCTGCCAAAGAGCTGCACGAGGCTGAGGGAGCCCCAGGGGAGTTCCTGACCCTGGACCTGCTGAGTCTGAGACAGAAACTGCCCCTGGATCCCTGGCAGTGTCCAAGGCCAGGCTGGACAGGGCTTGGAGCAGCCTGGGACAGTGGGAGGTGTCCCTGCCATGGCAGGGGTGGGATGGGATGAGGTTTGAGGTCCCTCCCAACCCAAACCAATGATGGAAATACAATGAGATTATGCCCCATGAGAACCATGCCAGTCTCACCTCTGATTTATATGCTCTGTTATTAAAAAAACTCAAATAAGCTGAAGAGGAAAGAGCAAGACTTTGGGTGCCACATTTCCTCTCACCCTTGGAAGCTGATGCTTTCTCCACCCTCTGGAGCCTCGGCTCAGGTGCAGCTCCCTTGGCAGCCGTGCTGCCAGGGCACCAGCAGAGCTCTGCAGCACCTTGTGCTGCTTTTCTGGGAGCACAGGAATTCTGTGTGTGCTGTCAGCTTTCCATCAGCGCAAATTAAGCAGAGCAGATGGCGCACACGGATCTCAATCCAATTCTCAGGATGCGCAGGATGGCTTTAATGAGAAGTGAATTATTCTTTCTCCAGGATGTTGCGCTGATAAATAAAATAATAACAAGTCCTGTACGTGTGGCTTTGGCAGTCCAGGACTTCTCTGTCTGTCTACCTTGTCTGGAAGTGCCATCTGCAGATTTCCTCGGAGCCTTTGTGTCTGGCCTGGCTGTCATCACTGCCAGAGCCTGCCTCGTGGAGCAAACCTGAAAATCACACTGGGGATTTGTTTTGGCAGCAGACAATTCACCTTCTGCCCTGCCCACATCTCTCTGCTCTCTTCTGGTCACTGAGGGAAGGCAGAACACAAAATGTATCACCAAAGATGAGTCGCTGGTGATGGGAATCACAGAATCGTGGAATATTCTGGGTTGGCAGGGACCTACAAGGATCATCAAAGTCCAACTCCATCTTTTCTAAGTGCTCCTTTCTGATTATAGCTACACTTAAAAGGAGACCTTTTGGAGACCTAAAACGCCAAGAGCTGACCCTGCCAGAACCATTAATAGATGATTAAAATATCTTTGTCAACTCACCCACCTCTCTTCTGTAACCTCACCACGCTACATTTGACACTCAGAAAACCCTGGAAAGCTGCAAACCATAGCCCTGGGCACAAGGGACAGACAATAAACACTTTGGGAAAAGTCAGGTGTGGTAAAAGTGCCCCTCTCTCCTGCCTGAGCATCTCCACCTGAGCATTCCAAACTGGAATGTGCTGGCCAAGTGTTTAATTACTGATAATTTGGGGCTGGAGCAGGCAAGGAGCTGTTTCCCTCCTTTACTGAGAGAATTATTATTTTCCTCATCCCACGGCGCTGTTGCAACTGGAATCTTCTCACGGGGAGGTTTTGGCTCCAGCCCAGGCAGAGGCAGTGATGGGGAGAGGCAGGTGCTGCCTTTATATAGCAGAGCTGCAGGGCTGGGGGAGCTGAGGGCAGCTCCAGGGGCCTGGGGAGGACACAGGAATAAATATTGATTTCATTTCCCTTGTTTCTGGCTTGTTGGATTAATCTGGTAGCTGTGACTGTGTGGGTTCTGTATCTACTTTTTCTCCCAGATGTGAGAAAAATGATTTGCAAGCTCTGAGGTTTCAGGAAGGTTGGGAGAGTAATTGTAATTTGCTAATGAGAATATGGAGTATTGAGAAAAAAACCCTTCAAAACCTGGTTTTTTTGGGAATTTAATATTTGGGCAGTTTTGTCAGTGGCTGAAGGAATAAACAGGTAAATTCTGTAACTTCACACCCCCCTTGCACTTCTTTTGAACACAAATAAGCAGGTCCAGTGTCCTTCAGTTTCTTATTTTTCTTTTTTCCTCTTAACTTGCACAAAGTTGAGGGAAAAGTTTAAATACTGGCAGGAGAAGGGAAATAAAACAAAACACATCATAATATTGTCTGGAGGCTCAGCAGTGAGACCAAGAAAGCAGAAATGACACTGCCCAAAATCTGGATGTTTACAACCTTTTGATTTTGAAGTGACAGCAGAAACCCTCCTAAAACAGTTTATTAAGCAGGAAGTTTCACAAGAAACTGAGAAAAAAAGGCTCCTCCACCCCCAAAAACCCCCTCAAAATGCCACTGTGTGCTGTGGAGAAGCCCCATGTCAGCATCCCTGGGTGTCCCCAGGGAGGGACACGGGCTGGGACAGTGCCAGGGGGGAGAGATGGGACATTTGAGGATGTTGAGGGCACCATCAGCTCTGCAGGGCTGTGGGGCAGTGGAGGGCGATGCTGTGGCTGTCCTGGGACCTTGTGGGGATTTTGAGGCAAGGGCAGGGGTGGCAGGGGGGAGATGCTGCTTTGGGGGTTCTAAAATGATGACAAATAGGTTTTATTCTCTTCATTCTTGATTATTTCTGGTTATAAACCCAAGCTGGCCACCCCACTTTCCCAGTGAAATCTTAGCCAAACTCCAGGCACAGGCTTGGGTTTGGTTAAAAGGCTTTTTGCAGTAGTTAAACGTGATAAGGCAGAGAAGGAGAAAGCATTATTTAAAAAACCTGCCCCAATCTTCCCCATCATGTGTGATGCTCACCGTGACACAATCATTTTCCAACGCCACTTTTCGGTTAAATATAGAAGTGCATTTTCTGTTCCTTCCCTCTCCTCTCCGTCAAACAATTGTGCAACTTTCTTTTCCCTTAATATAATTCTGCATTAAAATTAGCTCCAGGACTAAAAAGAGTCCTGTGTGTAGGACGGGAGCTGCCTGCCTTCCCTCTGGATCTCCCACTGGGATTTTACCCCTGGTTTGAAGGGGTTTGGGGGGGGTGTGGCTGTGCTGTGCTGTCCCCCCTGATGTCCCCTGTGCTGTCCCCAGCAGTGAGCATGCAGAGTCCCGAGGGTGGATCAGACTCAGCAGCTTCTGTGGCTCTTCACACGTCGGCCCCAGCCCAGGCCCCGGTGGTGCAGCCAGTGCCAGCCTCACAGCAGGTAACGTATGCACAGCTGGGGATGCTGTTTCCATGGAGAAGAGCCCTGCTTTCCCTGGCAGATGGATTTTAATCCCAGGTTTTGATAGTGGGGAGGTTTTTAATCAGTGTGTTGAGGTAACAAGGACAACCTGTTGGTGGACTTGGTGTTGGTAAAGGGCCCTGTGGGTTTGAGGTCTCCCAATCCACGTGCAAGCTTTAAAATGTGGGGTGTGGGGTTTAATTCAGGTCCCCAGGGGAGTGACTTCACACCAGCTGGGTGTTTGCTTAGGATTAATTCCCTGTTGTCGTTGTTTGGTGTGTCAGGAAAAGCAGGGGAAGGTGGAGCAGCCCTGGAAGGTACCCAGGGCACGGGGAGAGGTGAGGGCAGAGCTGGTGGAGGAGCCACTGCTGGATCCACAGAGGAGTGGCCACAGGTCCACAGGTCAGGGAGGGGATTGTCCCCTCTGCTCTGCCCTCCCCCTGCACTGCTGGGGTCAGGTTTGGGTCCTCAGCACAAGGGCATGGACAGGTTTGAGCAGGTCCAGAGGAGGCCACAGAGCTGCTCCAGGGGCTGCAGCCCCTCTGCTCTGGGGACAGGCTGGGAGAGCTGGGGGTGCTCACCTGGAGAGGAGAAGGCACAAAGCCCCTTGCAGGGCCTAAAGGGGCTCCAGGAGAGCTGGAGAGGGACTGGGACAAGGGATGGAGGGACAGGACACAGGGAATGGCTTCCCACTGCCAGAGGGCAGGGCTGGATGGGATATTGGGCAGGAATTGTTGGCTGTGAGGGTGGGCAGGCCCTGGCACAGGGTGCCCAGAGCAGCTGTGGCTGCCCCTGGATCCCTGGCAGTGTCCAAGGCCAGGTTGGACAGGGTTTGGAGCAGCCTGGGACAGTGGAAGGTGTCCCTGCCCATGGCAGGGGGTGGAATGGGATGAGCTTTGAGGTCCCCCCCAACACAAACCATTCCATGATTCCATGGTCTTTTCCTTGGGTAGAAGAATCCCAACACTTTGATTTGCAGAGGGGGGATTTATGATCAATGTCCATGAATATGCTGCATTTGGGAGGCCCAACAGGAGACAAGTGATGGATTCAAGTGATGAATGGGAACCACCCAGTGCAAAACAGGAAGGGTTAAGTGAAACTGGTTCCTTTTTGTTCCTTTTTATGCCTTTTGGGGAACTTTCAAAAGAAATTTTTGTCACAGGAAGCTGGAGGGATAACAGGATGGGTGGGTGTAACTCAGCTTCATCCTTCTCCAACTCCCAAGTGAGCAGTAGCAGCTGCCATTGGATGCTGATGAAAAGGAGCAATTAAAGATTGGGAATTGGGAGGAATATTGGACTCTCCAGGAGCCATGGACATTCCCATGGGGTGATCCAGAGCACTGCTGTCACCTCCCAGCCTTCCCATCCATGGAGAGCATTCATTCCTTGCTGGCGTGGCAGGGATGGGGACAGCAGTGACCAGCAGTGCCAGGTGTCCCCAGGATCAGTGGTGTGGATTTGGCTGTGAACAAAGGTTGGAAAAGCTCTGGATGATGAAATCACCCATTCAACCTCTGCCCGTGCTGTCATCGGGACATGGAACTCCATGGATAAAGGAAAATACAGGGGATAGTGGAAGATTGCTGAAGAGGAGGAGCATCCAGAGCCTTCCCTTCTCACCAGCAGGACAAAGAAAACCCTGGGAATGAGCTGCTGGCAGCAGGAATGGTGTGAGGCTGAAGCCCTCGGGGTTGTTGAGCACTGGTGCCCCTTTTGGCGTGAGCAGAGGCTGTTTGAGCAGGATGGCCTCACCTTCCAGGTTGGGGATGATTCCTTCTTTTGGCTGGAAGGTGATAGCAGAGCTCCTGGACAGGCAGTGAGGAGCTGAGCTGAGCAGCTGGGCCAGGGATGTAGCATTTGGCAAGAGCAATGCCAGAAAATGGGAAAAAAGTAGGAGAAAGGAAAGAGTCTTTGATGTAGGTGGCACTGCCAAGGCCTGGCTTCAAAAAGGATTTGTGATGCCCCCATCCAGCACTGGTGACAGCCCCTTCTGGAGGGAGAAGGGGCCAGGTGATGGCTGACAGAAGTGTAGGTGTCCTCAGTCAGGATCTCCAGGGAATGCAGCCTGGGGACTGCAGATGGAGCAGCTGCCTGGAGATCTGGGCAATTGTCATAAACCTGTAATTCTTCTAGAACTGGGTTTCTGGTTTCACATAGATATGCTGGGAGGGATAAAAATCATAAATATCCATGTATAAGGCAGCCAGCAATTAACAATTTGCTTCTGGGATCGTTTTCTGGCTCTTTGTTCTGTTGGCCCAATCTCCTGGGTGTTTTTAAAGCTTCCAACCACAGAGGATGTGTCTGCTTGGAGAAGGTGGAAAAGACCACGGGGATGCTTGGCTCTGTTCCCACTGAATCCTTTCTTTCCATCCACCACATCCCCAGTTTGTTTTGCTGGACCTGAAGGTGCTGAGCACTCTGAGATGTGTTGACAAGCTCAGACTGAAAGTGGAGTGTAAGACAGGGATGATGGAAGTGACAGAGCCACCACCACAAAAGGTCCCTGTGCCCTTGGTGGCACTGCAGGGACAAGCAGAACCACCCCAGCTTTGGTGCTGGCAGAAGCTTGGTGGGATTTCTTGTTGCAGGAGGCAGAGTGTGGTTGGGTTTAGCAGCTCTAAGAGAAGGAATTTTGCAGCCAAATGTGGATGTGTGAGGAGTGGTTTCTCTTTAGCTGTGGCTGAACTTATCAATGAACTGCTATTTCCTTTCATGGAGGTTTAAAAATGATTCCTGTCAGAAATTGTGGAGGCAGCTTTGCCCAAATTCAGGGGGCTGAGTTCAGGCTGGTGCTCCCTCTGGGAGGGTGGAGACCACAGGGACACCAATTACAAGATGCTGCTGCTGGTGCCAGAGGCAAGTTGGCCATGAAATGTTGGAAGAGAACACTTGGCTCACCTGTGTTGTGGACTGAAATTGTCTCTTCTTGTATCTTCTTCTTGCAGAGGGTTTTGGTGCAAGCCACGGGCTCCGCTCCCAAAGGGGCGCAGATGCAGCAAATCTCTGTTCCCAGAGTGCAGCAGGTTCCACAACAGGTAAGGGACACTGGGCACTCACACACCACTTTTGAAACTGTGCCAGATCTAGAAAAACTTTAATTAAAGAGTTGTGGGCAGTCAGAGAGCTGGGATCACTTTCTCCAGCTCTCCTTTCCTTTCTTGGAACGATGACAAAAGAAACTGTCAAGATATTTGAAGTTTAGGAAGAGCCTTTGCTGTAGCAGTTGTCTTTCATGTATTTGAAGATTTGATGAATGCTTTCAACTTAAATTTAAAAGCATTTATTAAATCAAAGTTAAATTAAAAGCAATCTCCTTTGGTAAAGATTATTTTTGAGGTGAAATGTTTGGAGTTTTTTTAATTAACAATTTACTGACTGCACGTGGCTCTATAGAAAGGTTTGGTGCCAGGGAGCCGTGCAAGTGTTTTTATTTATTTGAACTTTGCCTTTTCCAGGGCTTGTTTCCTGAGAAACCAGGAATATGTGGTGCTGCTCCATATGAACAGCAAGTCTGACCCTCTTAATTTTTTTCCCATAGTGATTTTTTATTTGGTTGCTCCATTTCAGGGGGAAAAAAATTTGACAGAGGGCAACTCCATCTCTCCTAAAGCAACAAAAAAAGGGGCTGGGGTGCAGCTGGACACTGTCAGGCTCCCCTCTGAAGGAAAGGCTGCAGCATGAGCTCACCCCTATTAGTCAGCCCAAGACACATGTGCAGAGGAAACCCAGCTCCATTGTTTCCACTGCTCATGGAGCAACCACTTATTTATCTATTTTAACTTGACCTTTGAAAATAAAAACCTCCTTTGAGATTCCTAAGCATGGGGGCGGGGGGCAGAGAGGGTGATTTAAAAAAAAAAAAAGAAAAAAAAAAAAAAAAAAAGCCTGAGTGTGAAGGTAAGGTTGTGCAGTTTACCCAGCAGTTCCTGGGCAATCCCTGACTTGTTGGTGCCTGTTGCAGGTGCAGTCTGTGCAGCACGTTTATCCAGCCCAGGTGCAGTATGTGGAAGGAGGAGAAGCTGTTTATACCAACGGAACCATGTAAGAGCCTCTCTGAGTGTCCCTCTCCCACCTCCCAGCCCTTCCCTCCCCCAGGCTCCTTCCACCCCAGCCCCACAATGGAAGGAGGAAGAGGAGGAGCTGTTTTAGGTGTTCTGTTGGGTGTGAGGGTGGTTTCAGCCAGACTCCAGCCCTGGGGGTGTTGTCCTCATGGAGGGACTGTTCTCCAGGGAATCCTGGTCATGAAGGGTCTGGTGCTCCCCTGTGCTGAGCACTTGGTGTGCTGACATGGGCAGCTTTAGGAGTGGAGCTTGTAGAGGAACAAGGGGGTATTGGAAGATTTTATAGAGCCAAGAAATCCCAGATTGGCTTGGGTTGGAAAAGACCTTAAAGCCCATCTCCTTCCAACTGTCCCAGGCTGCTCCAAGCCTCGTCCAGCCTGGCCTTGGACACTTCCAGGGATGGGACAGTCACAGCTGTGCCAGGGCCTCTCCACCCTTAGAATTTCCTCTTCCTCCTGGCTGCTGTGCCCCATTTTGTGCCTCCTTTTATCCTTTCTGCCCCCAGAGCTCCAGGCTCTGCCCTCACTATGAGCTTCTGCTGTGGGGCTGATTGGTCCCAGCACAGAGTCCCATTCCAACAGAGCAAACCCCACCTGTAGCTTTTTATATCTTCTTTTCCTGTCAGAGCCAGGATTAAATGCTTGAGAGATGTTTTGTGTTCATACTCAGATGTTTATTAATTCTTATCTATGTTACAATCTCACGAGTGGTGAGTTCTAGTTAACAAAGTGAAAAATGGCTCTGTCTCTATCTCTCTTCAAGGCCTTTTAAGAACAAACTGTCCAATTATGAAATGACCCCTAGATTATTTTTACTTTTGACCCAATAACCAGCCACCCGTGGCCTGCAATGCAGATTTTTCTACCCAACTACAAAAAAACACCCAGACCCATGAAAAGGGTGAAAAAGAAGGACTTGGCCTATGCCCTAAATCCTCCATCTTGCTCTATATATATTACTATATTCTAAACTATATTAAGAATATTTCTACATTTAGAATGTTACTATATTCTAACTCTATTAAACTCCAAGTTTTCCACCTTGTGATATTACATACTTCTATTCAAACTCCACACCCATAATAATCCCAGTGCTATCATTCAATTTTGGAAGCCTCTTCCAAGGTCTCAGGTCAATGCAGTGTTTTCTTGGGGGGTCAACGCCTGTCACCATAGAAAGTCTAAAATTCTTCGTGCCCAGAGTTCCAACACCTGAGGTGATGCTGTTTTACACCATGACACAGGCTCTGAGCTTCAGAAGGCTGAAATGACTCCTTTATTTTTGGGATGTGTCTCCCTTTTATACTATTTTACACAGACCAATCTGATTGGTGACAAAAAGGCAAACCTCCTCAATCACATTGGTCAGAGCAGAGGGACATCAAGAAGAAGTCCCTCTTAGGAAAAGGAATGAAAAACTAAGTACAGTTTACAAAAATATTTCGCCTGTTTACAGAAAATTCCCTGGGAAAAGAATTTCAGAAAACCAAAACCTCTCAAGCACAAAACCAGGGCTGCACTGAGGGGGTTCTCTGACACTTGTGCATCTTTCAGAAGCTGTCAAATACGGGATTCCCTTTGGCAGCTCCTCTCCATGTCCCCTTTTTGTCCCCGCACAGACGAGCCGCCTACTCCTACAGCAGCGAGGCGCAGATTTACGCCCCCGCCGGCGCCGCGCCCTATTTCGAAGCGCAGGGAGGAGGTGGAGCTCAGGTGACTACAGCGGCATCCTCTCCTACAGCCATTCCCTCTCACAACATGGTGGGCATCACCATGGACATTGGGGGAAGTCAGATCCTCTCCGGCTCGGGCGCCTATCTCATTCATGGGGGGCTGGAGAACTCTAGACATTCTCTGTCACACACCTCACGCTCCTCTCCAGCAACGGTATGTAGCCCTGCAGGCACCGCAGCTCGGGGGCCAGGAATGATCCCAAAGGGAGCTGAAAAGCCTGCAGAGAATAAAACTGGCCTGTCATTGTCACTGTATATGTCTGTAACGTGCAAGGGAGAGAATAGACACTGGTGTACTGCACTTGTTGTTGAGTCAGGGTTTGGGCTGTTCCTCTTGCTCAGCAGATCACTGAAATTATTCAGCATTAGAAAAGAGAATTAATCATTCTAATATTAATAAACTAATAATAAATTAATAATAAATATAAATTAATAATAAATATTAATAACCCAATTTGGTTTGGGTTTTTCACCCCCACCCCAAGCAAAATATTTTGGCTTTTTAAGATTTGTTTCTATTTACGTTTTTCTATTAAGTCAAACATCTCGCATGTGCTTACCCAAAATATTGAAATGTATCTTCAATTATGAAGAGACCTGAGAAATCCTTTCTTAAACCAGTGGATAATTAGCACATAAGTTATGTCAAGTTGATCATGCCAAGTGCACAGTGATCAAAAAGTCTTTGTGTATATATCTCCTACACCATTGTGTATTCTGCCCTTGCCGTATGTTTAGAAAATGTCTTTTAGGGGTAATAGTGATCAAACAGAAATGGTTTAAAGCTCTGATTTCTCTAAACTGTGTCCCTCCAGCTGCCAGCCGAGGTGGCAGGTGCTGGAGGCACAGCTGTGTGGGACTGAGGCCTTACAGCTCTTCACCCAAAACAGCCTTTTTGCAGTAAGAAGCACCAGAGCTTTGGTTTGGGAATCTCCCAGCCCTTAGCAGCTGCCAGGAGTGCTTGGAGCTCATTTCCTGGGACACTGCTCACCTCCCTCTGCAGAATTCTGCGTGTTTATGTGTTCATATATAAATATAAATACTAATGTAGGTGTAATTCAGGGTATGTAGCCAGAATTTAAAATGTGAGCAGCATCACTAGGGAGAAAAACAGGAGCTGTTGCTACTGAGAACTCTTGTAAATCTGGCCTGTTAAGTTGTACTTTCTTTTCTCATTGGGTTTTAGAATATAGACTTGATGTTTTTTGAATCTTTGTGCCTTGAAAGGTTGCTTTGATCCTGTAGTAAATGTGCTCTGCCTTGGGTAGGGATAGCAGAAAAGTCCTTAGTTTGGGTGGAAGAGAAGATGACAGATGCTGAGGTTCTTTTCTTGGGTGAGAATCGTGTGTGTGTGTATTTTAACTGTTCATAGTTAAAAATTAGCACTGGGCCATTTGGTTTTTACTTGAAGTTATTATTTGGAAGCATCACCTGTGTGGGACTGCATCTTACTAAACTGCACAACTTTACTCTTGGATTTTTTGGGGGATTTTTTTTGTGGTTGTTTGGGGTTTTTGTAATTTCCATGGCGATGAGCACAATATAGAAGCCCAAGTGGAAAATATGTCAGAAATTTCCTATTAATGGATTTAGTTGGTGGTTATTACATGAGATAAGGCTGTTCAGGGAAAAAAATTTAGAAAGAAACTTTTTTTGAAATATATTTGAGATAAATTCACCCTGTTGCATGTAGGAATGAGCTTTCTGAAGGTATTTTAACACAAAATGTCTGAGGAAGGGCTGGAAAAGGTGGGAAAGAGTCTGGCAGGTAGTCCAGGGCTGTGTCTGTGTGAGGCTTTCAGTCCTTCCAGCACAGACTGGGGTCAGAGGTGGGGAGCAGAGCCTTGACTGCTTGGAATGTCACTTAATCATGGAGTTATTTGGTTTGGGACCTCAGAGCTCATCCAGTGCCACCCCAGCCATGGCAGGGACACCTCCCACTGTCCCAGGCTGCTCCAAGCCCCATCCAGCCTGGCCTTGGACACTGCCAGGGATCCAGGAGCAGCCACAGCTTCTCCAGACACTCACAAGAAAGGATGGATGACTTAAGGAGAGCTGGGACTGAATCAAATCCATGGGCAGGAACATTATTTTCTGTTTTAATGCCCAGCCTAAACAGAGACTGGAAAAGGTTGGTGTTAAAGAGGCCAGAGGGGCTCTGGTGGTCCTGGCAAAACGTGGTGGGGCAGGACTGGGAGCTTTGTGGGAGGAAAGGAAAACAGAGCTCGTGCAGGTGGAGTCAGGGAAGCCAAAGTGTGTGCAGTGGCCTTGGGGATGGACATCAGAGTGGTCAGCAGTGGGGAAGGAGAATTGGAGGTGTTGAGAGGGAAGAGACCTCAAAACCAAGGAGGGCACCTCCAGAGGAGAATGGAGACAATTCAGGAGTAATTCAGTATTGGAGTAATTCAGGATTAGCAGGTCCAAGAGCTGCTCAGGAGGTTGAGAGATGTTTGGTAAAGTCTGTGTGTGCACTAAAGAAAAATCTTTAGACACTTGGAGAAATCTCTGAAGAAACCTTCCCTGTCTGCTGGAATCTCAATGTTCTGCTCCATCAGCTGAGCTGAAACAGCACAGGGAACACTCAATGTCTGTGCCAACACAGCACTGTTAATCTTCACCTAAATTAGTCTGGACCAAGAGAGGAAATCCTTGAGACCTCCCATAAGTGGGTCCTCAGAGCTCTTCACCTTCCTGCAGGGCTGCCTAAGAGCTTTTAGTCTTTCCCCTGTAATATTTTTTATTGCAGATGCAAGGTGTCCTTTAGGATGGGACTCCTGCCAACAGCAAAAGGCCAGGCAGCATTTCTGTGCTTGCCTCAGAGCTGTTGCTCAAATAGCCCCTGAGCAGAGGAAGGAAATTGGGTCTCCCTCTAACTCTGACTCATTTCCTGAAGGCTGTGTCAGCACTCGGGCTTTGGTTCCTCGTGGTCCATCACAGCGTGGGGCAGTGCTCACTGAAACCCCGCTGATCTGAGGCTGAATGCAGTGAGAACACCTCCAGAAGTGGCTCCACTGTGGGGTGGAAACCAAGGGACCTGTGCTGGAGGTGGAGTGTCACCTTCACACCTGGATGTGGCACAGGGCCTGTGGCTACTTGATGTCACTCCAGAGCTGGCTCTGCTGTGCTGTGCTCTGCCACCCTCCTGTGACAGAGCCTGGCTTTGTCAAGGGCTGGGTTTATCTCAGCCCTAATCTGCACTGTGGGGTGAGTCAGTGCAGGCTGTGAATGTGGGCAGGAGGCCACAGACAGATCATCTGCAGATGCTTTCTGGGTGTGCCCACGGAGGTGTTAAATGAGGACAGAGGCAGCAGAGCTCTGGCTGCAGGTTCTGTGCTGCTGCCTTGTCCTGCCTGCACTGCCAGGGCACAGAGAACAAGCTTTGACAACATCTGCTGGAGACAAACAGTAGGTTCTGCTCCTGCCAGGCTCTGATGTGAGGTTTGGGGAGGTTTAGAGACTTCTTTTTACTTACAAAAAGCTTGTAGATGAGCACTGGAGCTTTGGGACCAGCTAAAGGAGCTTCCCAGATTTTGCCCCAGCAGCAGAGTGGAGAAGACAAGAAGGATTCAGGAGAGGGTTGAGGCACAAGGCAGCAGCCACAGCTGGGCTGAAGTGGAACAGGAGCCAGACAGGGAGTGAGGAGGATCCTCAGGAGCCAGAAGGCCTCACCTTGGATCCTGTGAGATCAATAGAAATGAGCACAGGTGGCATCAAATGTTCCATCCTGCCTTCTGGGGGAGAACTGACTCAACTGAAACCTGGCTCCTCCCTGCATCCATCCCTTGGCAGTTCTCAGCATCAGAGAGCCCTTATCCATACCAGTTCATGCACTCTCTTTGCACCACAGCTTTATTTAATTTTTTAGGTTTTTTGACAAAATATGAAGAGGTGACAGTCACCAAGCCATCACTGCCAGCTCTCCTGGGAAGGCCTGGGCACAGCTCTGCAGCCAGTCCCTGCCCCGCTGCAGTGGATCTGTCTGGCCATGGTTTATTCTCAGCAGGAAGGGAAAACGAAAAGGGAAAATGCTTTTTTTTTTAATAAATAGGCAGCGATTTTAGTGGAAGTTAAACCTCCCCCTGGCCTGGCTTTGTCACCCCCGTGGGGATTCCTGCTGTGTGTCCATTTGCATGTCCCAGTAACGCCTCTGCAGCTCCATCCACACCGACTGTGCTCATCTGTTTGCCTCTTTTCCACAAGCTTGTTGATATAAAGCATTAATCATTCAAATATTAATAAAGAAACAATAATCCTGGCTGTTGCTAACTATCTGATTTCCTTTCTTTTTCCTTTTTTTTTTTTTTTCTTTCTCTCTCCTGTGCACATTTTTCTTTAGCTTGAAATGGCGATTGAAAACCTACAAAAAAATGAAGGGATTACATCACACAAAAGCAGTTTGCTCAACAGCCATGTAAGTTAAAATCAGAATTTACAACCTTTTGCCCTGCTTTGGTAGGAGAATTATTTCTTGGGTGGATTCAACAGCACGAGTCACTCAAAAGCAGCCTGTGATTGAGCTGTGCTGCCCAAAACAGCCCATGCCCAAGGAAAAGGAGTCTGCAAAAAAGTGCCATGAGATAATGTTTGCTGCTGAGATGCTCTGGAGTCTATGAACTGCCTCTGCCCAGTGTTTATTTCTTTCATCTGCCTTGCAATGGAAATTGCTGGCAATCAGATAAACACATTTGAGGAAGTTCTTTTCCTTTCACTGCAACTGAAAAATGGCTGGAAAATTACTTGTAAATCCGCAGCCATGACTCTGTGTGAACTGTGACAGACTCCCCTCAGCCAGCACACACCAAAAGCCTGTGAATGCCTTTTTTTACCTCTCTCTGTGCCTCAGGAAGCCCATTCCTGTCACAATGCTGTGCTAAATCCATGTGCTGGGCCTCTCTCTGCACTCTGCCAACGATTTCCCTGCTTTGTGTGATATTCCCACTGTTCTGCTGGGCCTTTGCATCTTGGTTTGTGGCTCCCGTGCAGGAACACCGAGGGCTGAGCACATGCTTGGGTGAGATTTGGGTTGATCCAGGTCAGGCTGGAGTCCCTGGACTTGCCTTGGTTTCCCTGTGTTTGGATTAAGCTCAAGCATGTCCTGCACCCATAAATCCCAGTGCACAGAGTGGTGCTTCTCTATTCTAACAGATTTCCTCTGTGTTTGGGGCTGGTTTGTTGTCATTCTTAGGGCCTAAAAATAAAATAAAAAAATAAAATCTTGGAGTTCTTCACCATAGATAAATAGCCTGAGATACCTAAAGGGACTTTAAACCACTCTGATTCTCTTCAGCTGATTTCAAACTCCAGGCCAGGGCTCCTGGGGGAGTTCAATCCTTATTTCATCTGGTGGAGAGTGAAGGTTTCTGGTTGTAGTTGGGGAAGCACAAACATGCAGGATCAGGCAGTCCTTGTTCTGGGCATCTCCCTGCACCCCTCCCACCCCAGGCTGTGCCAGGCTCACACTTTTAAAGTGCTGCACAAGGATTGTGTTGCTCTGCAGGATTTGTCTTGTTCATTGAGGACAAGGTTTGAAAAAAAAAAAAATCAGGAAAAGAGCAGAGGAAAGAAAGCAAAAGGTAGAAAAGAGATTTCACTGACCAGAAGCTGTGCAAGAGGGAGTGGGAGGATCCAGCCCTTGATCAGACCTTCCCCACCCTTGTCTGGCAGAGTAGAAGTGCAGAACTTGATAACCCTGGTTCTGGGTCATGGTTCATAGTCTGGCCTAAGGTTTAAATGCTCTTACAAACTCTGGAGCAAAGCAGCTCCTTCCTGAGCACCTGTGGGCACAAACAAACTCCTTCCTGAGCCTGTGGGATATATCTACCCTCAGCTGATCCCTCTGAAGGTGCTGCTCCTGCACAAGGTGCAGGGCACAGAGCCTGAGCTGAGGAACCCTGCAGGCTCCTTCCTGTCCCTGCTCAGCCTTCCCAGGGCACAGGGAGGTGTCTGGGGACATGTGGGAATAAAGAGAGGGGTGAGCAGTGCCTGGAGGGGACACAGCACACTGGGGAACCAGATCAGGCAGTTCCAGGGCTGGAGGAACTCCAGAGCCATTCCCCAGGGAGGCTCTGCAGCCCCTGCATGGGGAGGGAGGTTCTTTTAGGACTCATCTGAGTGAGGGACCTGAGCCCTGGCAGTGCCCCCTGATAGGAGCAGGGAGCTGGAGCAGGATGGTTTGGGTCGGAAAGGACCTTAAAGCTCATTTAATTCCAACCTCCTGCCGTGGGCAGGGACACCTTCCACCAGCCCAGGGTGCTCAGAGCTCTGCCCCAGCCAGCCTTGGATGCTCCAGGGATGGAGCAGCCACCACCAGCGGTGAACCTTCCCCAGCTCCTGCTGGGCCACAAAAGGTTTGTGATCCCCATGGTGTTCCAGTCCCCACCTCTTCATGGCGAAGAGCAAAACCTCAACTCCAGGGAGGGCATTACCCATCCCAATCTGCCCATGGCTGGCACACAGGATTGTCAGGCTCTGCTGGAGGAAGGGAGCAGCAGGTGAATGCAGTTTGTCAGGGCTGAAAGCAAATTCCAGCTTGACAAAAGCAAGAGGAAACAGGGAGATGATGTTAATTGCACTTAGTTGTGACTTAATTGCTCTGAGCCTTAAGGTTGCAAAGTTCTTCATTGTCTTCTGTCCCTTGTTTTAAATTTGGCATTTTGGAAATGTGCAAATTCTTGAGATAATGAGGCTTGGTTTGTTACCATCAGCAGATGGTTCACGCCAGGAATCTTTGGGGTTTAAAAAAAAAGATAAGAGGACAATTAAAGGTATCTCAGCTTAGAGGGGAATTTTTCACATAATTTAACTAAAATCAATATGAAATGGAGCTTGATAACTGGATTTGGCTTCAAAACCCCCTGAGAGGGTATTTAAGTGCACTTGAAAAATGCAGTGGGGAAGGTGAAGCTCCTGCTGAGCCCCTGTGACCTGGGGAGGTTCTGATGGAGCCGTGTCAGTGTGTGACTGCAGCTGACAGTGCAGAGACCCTGGCCCAGGGGGTTATTTCCTTGCCATTTATGAGCTTGCAGATGATGCAAAGAAATCAGAGAAAAATAACTGCAATTTTTGTACCCAAGAGCCTGAAGTTGGAGGAGTTGGATGCCTTGAGGCCCTGTGGCTCAGGGGTATCCACAGCACAAGTAGGAGTAGGGAGAAAATGCAATTTTTCCTCATTGTCTGCAAAATGAAATACAAAAAAAAATAAAAATAAAAATAACCCCCACTGGAATTCCTTCCTGTGAATGAAAGGCTCTGTCCTAACTCTGAGCTCGACTGAGTGGAAATTTAGGAACCTGCTGATGATGGTTCCAGCTAAAAACACCTTAAATATGACCCACAAATGGTTAAATTTTTATATTTCATAGAAGCGGCCACCAGAAAACCTCTCCAAACCTGTACCTTAAAAAAAAAAAGTTTTTTTTTTTTTCTCAGCCAGCCCCAAGAGTGGCTTTTTTCATCCTTGGATTGAGCCAGGATGATGTTTTTGCCAGTGTTTTTTTGGTTTTTTTTTTTTTTCAAAGGAAATCAAACAGTCAGATAGAAATAAAGTTAAGGTAGAAATGAAAATTAAATGTTCCCCTGTAGCGCCTATAACAACCACAGCAGCATATGGCTGTAGAGTGATTGTGTTGGAACCTGATTGTGGCATAAACAGAAATAAACTGGGGAATATCTGATTGTCACAACTGAGCAAAACTCAGAGAGCAAACAGAATAAGAGATTCAAATGGAAAGGGTTTTTAATTTTTTTTTATTTTAAGTGCCCAATGTGTTATTAGTTGTGCAGGAAGAGCAAAAATCACAGTTGGAAAATTATTTATATTCTGACAGATCTCTGTTTCAAGCTCTTTTGTGTGCTTCATAACAAATTTCTAATTCAAGAGTGAGAGTTCATATTGTGAAACTCTGCAATGTTTAAGGGAATATAAAAAGGCATTTGCAGGAAAAGGAAGCTGGGAGATGAAGGGAATCTTCTAGAAATATCAGGGATTAGAATAAAAATGCCCAGGATCAAATTTAAATGAGAGGGTTTATCTGTGTCTGAATTTTCCATAGCAATACAGAACTTTTATGTATTTTTTAAGGCTTAAGATTTAGGAGATAAATAGCTGATGCACATTCAATATCTTCCATAGGATAAATAAAATACCTGGTTTAAAAATTTGAAAGGATCTTAAGCAATAATCTTTTAAATATAAGGGATGGGCCAAAATTAACATAGATGTGAACAACCTAAAAACTGAATTCCTGCTGGTGTTTTATGGCAAAACCACTGGGGTCCACTTTTGTTAGAGGGAACTGAATGGCTCAGGACTTTCTGGGGCTTCCAGGGGTGTCTGTGCTGCAGGTGGGAGCAGGAAGAATCATCATGGACCTTTAACAAACCATCTCTTGGAACTTTGGGGGTTTGGAGAATGATCTTTGTCTGTGGGAGATCCCCTCAAAGAGTGTCTTGGGTGGTGTGGAACTGGGGGAAGCTGGGAGGAGGAGAAGAGGCTCCTGAAAAGCAGGACAGAGGGAAAAGTGGCCTGGAGGTTTTTCTTTCTTCCAGCTGTGGCAGCCCCTGGTCTGCTCCAAAGGCCACCAGAGCTGATGGATGCAGTCATGGGAGTTTGTGGTGGGATTTGGATCAGCTCCAGCTAACAAATCATGGAATGGTTGGGGTTGGAAGGGACCTCAAAGCCCATCCAGTGCCACCCCTGCCATGGCAGGGACACCCCCCACTGTCCCAGGGTGATCCAAGCCCTGTCCAGCCTGGCCTTGGACACTGCCAGGGATCCAGGGGCAGCCACAGCTGCTCTGGGCACCCTGTGCCAGGGCCTGCCCACCCTCACAGCCAACAATTCCATCCCAATATCCCACAAAAATCTCCCCTTTTCCATTGAGGAGTCCTGTTCCCTCCATCCCTTGTCCCCAGTCCCTCTCCAGCTCTCCTGGAGCCCCTTTAGGCCCTGGCAGGGGCTCTGAGCTCTCCCTGGAGCCTTCTCTTCCCCAGGCTGAATGGAATAGTTTTAATTGTAGAGCTTAAAGTGCAGAGTTTTGGATCCAGCTGACTTTGTGCAGCAGCAGTTTTAAATTTGGATGTGTGAAGGAGACCCACAGAACACACACTGAGGCTGCTGCAAAGCCTCTGAGTGAGAGCAGAGTGGGAGATGAAACACAGAAACTGGAAACAGCTCTGTAGAGTGAGGTGCCAGAGATGTCATCACACAGCCCAGGTTGTATTTTTGCAGAATTATTGATGCAAAACTCCAGCCTTGTGGGGAATTTGGATCTTGGAGTGTCACCAAGAGAAAATGAGAGAAAAGAGAGGGATACAGGGGTGGGAGTGGAGAGGGTTTGAGTGCAGATCCATGGGCTTTGTCTAATCCCACTGATTTCTAGACCAAATCCATGCTCAGTTCCCATATGTGCTTGGACTCTCAGTCGTATGGAGATGCTGTGGCTGATATTTGGCATCCACAACCCAAGTCTGTTTTGTCCTGATCTGGTGGGAATGCAGCTGGTTCTGGTGCAGGGATGGAGATCTGGGGGAGAGGGAAGCCTGGAAAACATTAATCCCAGACATCCCTCATGACAGTGAAAGGCCTCTTACCCACCCTGCTGATATTAGTCCATGTGTACATCCAGTTCCTTCCAAAATTCAATTATTACAACACTCATTTTATTGATGCTGAAGTCACTTAGTCAATTAAAGGAGACTGGGGGCTTTGCATTTCAATTCCTGTGCTGACACCGTGTGCTGGACCTGCCCTTTCAGACTATCTCGGTATAAATAATTTATATTAATTGCAAATTTTAATCAACAGCCATGTCAGAAGTTCAGACAGTAAATTTTGCAAAGTAGATGGATTCCCTCAGATTTCGAAGGTTGCTTTGGCAACCGTTAATTTTATTGTTAAGGGAGCCATTGCAGACATGCCAATCTTCCAATTAATAAAGATTTTGCATCAATTTGCTTCCCCTAAAATTTATTTCTCTTAGGCAATATCTCAAGATCTCTTTTCCTTGGAGAAAATGTGAGTTTTTACAGCTTTATTTTGGCTCTGCAGGAATTCATCTGAACCTGAGGTGGACACTGAGGTGGCAGCAGGACTGTGTTTTAATGAAAAACCTGACTGGTTTTGTTTGGGCTGGGGGTGCTTTTGCCATCCTATAAAGTAGCATAAAGTTATATAAATTATAAAATATGTGAATTAACCCATCTAAATTAATTATTCAGTTCTCTTGAACTTCTCCATCCGGACGTTTACGTGCTGACCCCTCCTGACCTCCCAGCACTCTTTAGACTTGCATGTTCTTTATTTTTCCCTGCCTGAAGCTGCAGTGGCTGCTGGATAACTACGAGACAGCAGAGGGTGTGAGCCTGCCCAGGAGCTCCCTGTACAACCATTACCTGCGGCACTGCCAGGAGCACAAGCTGGACCCCGTCAACGCCGCGTCCTTCGGCAAACTCATCCGCTCCGTCTTCATGGGGCTGAGGACACGGCGCCTGGGCACCAGGTTGGTGGGAACCTGCAGGGAAATAAACACAAAGGAACCCTCCTGCAGCATCTCTAGTGCACTCAGAACCTCCTGAGCATCTTTAGAAGGTTCAGGTGTTTCTCTTTTGAGATCTACAGAAACATTCAACCCTCATCCGGTGGGGAAATGTGTTTTATGTGAACCTGAACTGTTTCTCCTCCCAGGAGAATCCCGTTACCCCAGGGAATGGCTGGAGCTGTGTCAGGGCTTGGGATGGAGCTCAGGG
This sequence comes from Zosterops lateralis, assembly GCF_965231275.1. Classification (NCBI taxonomy): domain Eukaryota; kingdom Metazoa; phylum Chordata; class Aves; order Passeriformes; family Zosteropidae; genus Zosterops; species Zosterops lateralis. Next base: position 2,280,282 of record NC_139789.1, read on the forward strand.
AAAGGTTCTTCCCCCCAAGGGTGACCAGGCTCCCCAGGGAATGGTCCCAGCCCCAAGGCTGCCAGAGCTCCAGGAGCGTTTGGACAACGCTTTCGGGGTGGGATTGTTGGGATGTCTGTGCAGGCCCTCAGTGATCCTTGTGGTCTCTTCCAATCAGGGTATTCTGGGATTCTGTATTGTCTGACAAAGATGAGGTAACTCTTCCTCACAGTTTCCACTGCAGAGCCCAAAATTCTGGGTGGGTGAATCCGTTTCTCCCTTTGGGTCCAGTAAAGATCCCCCAGTTCAGACCCTTTGCCCACAGCTTTGTTGCAGACAAGGTGTAAAATTATAAATGGTTTATTTCTGAAATACCCAAAGCATCCGGCTGAATCTTGCAAGAAGGTTTTTTCTTCTAAACTGTCAAAGATCTGTAAGATGTTACAAGAAAAGTGTAACATGAGAAAATAAACTGTAAATACAGACATGTCCTTCAAGGGAGCATCCAAAGCTTCTGCACAGCCGAGTGTGAACTTTATCCCAGCTTATAATATTTTAAAAGTGGGTAATATATTGCCTGTAAAGCATTCATTATTTTGATTGTTGAAGATTTTATAATAAAATTCAAGCTTTTAAATGAGAACAAAACCAGATGTGCCCAGGGCATTCCACAGCTGGAAAGTGAAGGTAACAGTTGTGGGAAGAGCAGGGGAGCCTTGGATTCCTCTAGACTGGGTCAAATGCAAGAGCTCTCAAGTAATTTCTTTGGAGGAGAGATATTGTTTAATCCCATCAAGAATTAAAGAATAAACAAGTGAGCAAAAAACCTGCACTGAAAATTGCAAATGTGCAGGCAAGGAAGGGGACAGGGAACCTCAATTAGTATGGAAAGAGCTGACCCCAATTATTTTCTTACTCATTGTAATTTTAGGTTATAAAGGCAGCTGGTATTTAATTTGCAGGCACTTAAACCACTTAGGACAGGGCTGAACACAGGATGTGTGTAAAAGCCTTTGGACAAAGACCCAACAATTCAACTGGGCCTTTGAAAATAACAAATTGTCCCCAAAAAGAACCCAGAATGATAAATACTCCTCTCTTAAATTTCTCTAATTTTCCAATGGGAAGCACCCTTGGATTTAAGGTGCCTCCAGTCCCAGTTTTAGTGGCACAGCAAAGGAATTTGAAGCCTCCCTACTCTGTGCTCTGGAGATGCTGTTGGTGCTTCCCTGGCTTGGTCTCTTCTCCCTCTGAGGCCTCAGTTCACCCATTTATGGTGACAAATGGGCTGAAGCCAAGTTGGACACACTGTCACCACGTGTCCATGGCTGCAGAACTGTCCTCGCTCCCACTGGGACCAAAAAACTCCAGTTTGGTGGGAAAACTTGAGCTGACACATCTCTCTCCAATGTGGTGGAATCACATCCTCCTAAGGAGCACCACAGCAGCAAAGGAGAAAGAATTCCAGCCCCCTGTGCTTGGAGAAAGCTTTCAGTTTTTACAAAACCTACAAAAATGAGCAGCTCCAAGGACAAAACCACATCAAAGCTGTTGCTGCAGAAGTGCTGGCAGCAGAAAGACATTTTTCTGTTCATAGTGGGCCATTCAGTCAGGCTCGTTTTATCCAAGTCTAGATGAAGATGAACACTTGTTTTTATGGAAAAAACAAACCCCTAAACCCTAATCAAATTGCAAAGCATCCCCTGTGGTCTTTCAGTCCTTCTGTTTAATAACACTTTTTATCGTAGCACTTCCCTCCTCCCTTCCCCACTCACCATGGGTTGCCTGGGACAAACCTGGCCAGGTTTAAGTGTGGATGCCACTGCACTTGGCCACACATGGGTTGGAATTTTCTCAGGAATGATGGCATTTCATCAGTTCACCCCCTTAGCCACTCAAACAGGGCTTGGCTGTCGAGATTTTGGCACATCTTCACTGAAGACCAGGAGCTGAGTAGTTGTAAAAGCAAAGTCCTTTATTGCATCATTAAATCAGTCCCATGAAGGGAAAGTTATCAGTCTGTAGCACTTTGCAGAAGCCTTGTAACATCAAGTTTATAATTCCCAAGCAGAAGTAGCAACAGCAGCAGCAGCACATATTCTGTGTCCCCTAAACATCTTATCAGTAGCAGTCACAGCAATAGCAGCAACAGCAGCATCGGTGTTTTCATGACTCCTGTGTCTGTTCTAACATTCTCAGTGCATTTTATTCTATTTTTAGCCAATCAGGCTTAAACACAAATTTTGTTACAATAGTGTTGGGCCTATCCAGAGCTAAAATTGATGTGTGAAGGCAAATGTAAATTCTTACACAAATTCTATGTATATAATTCTGTCTGTTCCATCTAGGAATGTTTAGCAAGGTTACATTATTTTCATTATGACTAGAGTTTATCTGTCTTTGCAAAAAGCAAAGCTACTGAGTTTTAAACTAGATTTTAGGTCCCTTTCTTACTGACACAGGGTCTTATTTGTTTAAGGCACTTAAAAACCCTCTATTTATTTAAAACTAAACTTGCATTTCTACCTCACGTCTGTACAGATTTATGTATTTTAGTTTCTCTGAAGGTTCTAATTCAATTCTCACATTTCTGGGCACTCCTGGGCCTGTGTGGATTTGGCCCAGGGGGATTCAGACTCCAACACTTGGCAGCTGTGTGCATTGTCCAAGCAACCAGGGCCACGATGCCCCTTCCACTGACTGAGCTGGTATTTGCAGGGGAAATTCCAAATATCACTACTACGGGATCCGCCTGAAGCCGGAGTCGCCGCTGAACCGCCTGCAGGAGGACACCCAGTACATGGCCATGAGGCAGCAGCCCATCCACCAGAAGCAGAGGTAGGTGCCTCCAGGCCCTTCCCAAAATACTCAGCAGGTCTCTGAGATTTAGGAAAGTTCAAACTAGGTTGGTGAAGAACTAGAGCTGAGCTGTGGAAGGGTCCAAAACCTATCCCAGGTAATGCCCCATCCCTGGAAATATTCAAGGCCAAGTTGGATGAGACTTGGAGCGACCTGTTTTGGTGGCAGATGTCCCTGCTCACTGCAGGGGGTTGGATCAGGTGGCTTTTAAAGGTCTTTTCCAACCCAAACTCTTCTGGAATTCCATGGAATAGGATTTATCTGCCTATTCTCCTTGTCAGTGGCATGTTCCACCCTGTGAGCCACCTTTCCCAGCCTCCCTGTAGCCAGAATGGTTTGGGATCTCAGCTGTGGAGATGTTGGTGCCAAATCAATGTGACGGACCTGGGGGCTTGTGCTGTGTTTGGGTAGATTTTGGGTGTTTTGCTGTGCAAAAGTGCAAGTTAAATACTGCCATGCTTAGTCTTGTGCCTGAGTCATTTTAAAGATAAAAGCCAGTGTGGAAAGGGATTTGGAATTGTTTCCTGCAAGCATGGACACTTCTGGTTGTTGCTGAAGTGCAGAAGGAGCAGAATTTATTTCTTCAGCTCCCAGACAGAACATAAATGCAGAAGTCAATGCTTGAGACAGTCTGCTCTGGAACCCACTGCAGCTCTGCTTCTCTTTTTTGGTGTCACCAAACTTCTTAGTCCCCCTAATTCTGTCTTGGGGAAGCTTTTCAAAAGGAGCTTCTCATTTCCCCTCCATCTGAGTCCACACTATAAATGATCAGCCCCCAACATGTTTGCCTTGAGCGTGCCAAGCACTCCAGGAACTCCCAGATCTGTGTTGTAAATAACATGTAGGTATTTTCTCCTGTCTGTGTAGATCCTAATCCATCCTAATTCTGATGGAATTTAGGTACAGGGCAGCCCAGAAGATGGATGGGATGGCAGAGAGTGCATCCAACAGCAACCCCCACACCACGCCCGAGCAGTCAGTGGCTGCTCAGAGCCAGCACCACCAGCAGTTCATAGGTGAGGAGATGGTGATGAATTCTTCCACATCAGGGATTTGGGCTTTAAGAGGAAGGTTCTATCCAGCAAGTCCTGACTGTTGTGCATTTGGGTTTTTTCCTAATAAATCTACAGCTTTTTTTTTCTCCCAGATATCGATATAATTTTTTATATTTTATAGAGATTACTTTTGTTATTAATATATATTATTATATATTATAATATATAATGTAATAATTATATATATAGTTATAGTTATATATTTTTTTATATATAGTATGTGTGCTATAGGTTTTTGTAGTGTCACATTTGCTAAGTTTCTCTGCTGACTCCTGTCTCCCCAGGAAGGCTTTTTCCTTGAGCCCACGGGTCTGTTTGGTCCCTCATAGTACATTTTTAATCCATTTTTATCTAAATTCCATGGAAGAGTGGAGGTCCTGGCCAGAGAGGGGAAAGCAATGACTTGCAGTGGGGATCTGAGTGGAGATGATCCACATTGACCTTCTCCTTGTGGAACAGACCCTCTGGATTTGCTGGTCCTGGATCTCCATCACAAATCCCAGCTCCTGACACCTCTGCTGCCCAATTCTATTCCCCATTGTACTCCTTAAATACCAGAGAGACATTTTCCAGGCTTCAGGGACATTCTAATGGCTGGTAGATGAGGATAATGTTTTCTTGTTTCTTTTACTACAAACAGAAAGGAAACATTTTCTTTCCCCACTGAATCCACTGGGCTGTGGTTGTCTGTTTTTTCTCAGTATAACAGCACAAATCAGGGAAAGGACTAAATTATCTCATTTTTCATGTCTCATCCCAGCTGGAACATGAAAGAGCCTCCAGTGATAGCAGCACCTTGTGCTCACCTGTGCTCTGAGCTTCCCTCACCCTCACCATCTCTCCGAATTTCTTTTCCCAGATGTAACCCATGTCTTTCCCGAGTTCCCAGCCCCTGATCTTGGTAATGTCCTCCTACAAGAAGGTTTCACCTTGAATGACGTGAAAACTCTGCAGGTTCTCTACAGGAGACACTGCGAGGTGATTGTTTGCAATATTCTTTGGTGGTTATTTGTAGTTGATTTATTAACTGATGTGGGACATCATTCATATGATCAGCTCATATCCCATTCTTAGGAAAAACTGGAATTATAATTCCATTCTTGATTATAATCAGGAATGCTTCATTTGCCAGGAATTACAACTCAAATATTGATTTTTTTTCACTATGTGACCTGTTTTATCTTAAGTTGGTTACTAAACCAGTGCCAATTCCCTTGTTTTCCATGTAAATTATTTACTGTGAGTGGCAGCACTCGAGCTGAGTGCTGACCCCGTGCTGTTCCTTGCTGCCAGGCCACTTTGGATGTCGTGATGAACCTCCAGTTCCACTACATCGAGAAGCTGTGGCAATCCTTCTGGAGTCCCAAGGCACCCCCTAGTGATGGCCCCACTGCTCTGCCTTCCAGGTACTCCCCGGCCTTCCCTGCTCCATTTCTTGCAGGTAGATCTCTTTTTTAAGGTGCATCAAGTGGTTTTTAGGTTTTTTGAGTGCTTTGAAGAATTTGGGAGTCTTTTCTGCCCTGCAGAGCCGTAACAAAGAGTGATGGAAGTGTTTAATATTGTAATGCAAAGTTCAGAGCTCTGGGAAAGGCTGATTAGGGAACTGTGGGGTCACTGAGGTTGGAAAAGCTCTCCAAGATCATTGAGTTCATCCATCAACCAACCCAGCCCTGGTGGTCACCTCTCAACCACGTCCCCAGAGCCACATCCCCACATGTTTTGGACACTTCCAGGGATGGTGACTCCACCACTGCCCTGCACAGACTGTTCCAGTGCCTAATCACTCTTTCAGTAAAGAAATTTTCCCTCATATCCAACCTAAACTTGCCCTGGGGCAGTTTGAGGCTGTTTCCTCTCATCCTGAGGCTGGACATCCGTGTCCCTTGCACCTTCTGCAGCAAAGGATGGGATCCTGCTTTCCCAAGTGCTCAGGAGCAGAGGGTGATGATTCCCTGCCATGACTCAGTGCCATCCTCTGGCTCAGATTTCAGGGACTATCTGAGGTTTTAGATATATCCAGCCTGAGTCTCTGCCTTGCCTGACTGCCCAGACCTGTCAGTGCCTCGTGTTTTGAGGCACATCATTGCAAATGAAGCTGATTTAATCTCTTCACTCCTGCCTGGCTCGTTGCTGTGCCTCTTCCTCATCCTTTATGCATTGGGAGCTGCTGCCAGGGGAATGGAAATAAGTGAAAACAGATAAAATTGAAAAAGTGAAGGTTTCTTCTTAAAATTTCTATCACAAATCTGTCCACTTTTACTGATGCTGTAAAGAAAAAGGTTTTCTCTTCAGAAGAAAAATGGTAAAACATGGAGTAATAAACAAAAATACCTCAAAAATCTGTAGAATATGGCCCTGTACATGTTGCCCATGGGATATTTTCCTGCAAGGACTCACTGCAGCTGTGTTTGCTTGGTTTAAAATCTCACTTTCTTGAGGGAACAGCTCCCAGGCAGATTGCACACCCCAGGAGCTGTTTCTGGGTACACAGGGGAAACTGGAGGCAGCTTTTCTGCAGGGCTCTCCCACCTCTCCCACCTCTGCCAGTAACCCAGAGAAGTAAATAACACACTCCCTCCCCTTCTTGATATAGAAATATAAAAATAAACCCCAAATATTGGGGAAGTGGCTCACTGAAAATGTGAGAAGATGCAGAACATGGATGCACCTCACAGCAAGTTTCATGACCTGTTTCTCCATGTGGGATTTTCCAGGAGTGATGCCCATAGAGTTCAGCACTAAAATTCTGCAGCCTGAGACTCAAATTTCCCCTTTAGATCAGGCCCCAGGCTTGGCTTTAATGATTTCTATGCAATGCATGGGGAAAGACCCTTCTAAACTCCCAGTTCCTGACACAGTGTGTGGGTGAGCAGCTCTGCTGTGATGCTCTCGGTGTATTCAGGTTTCAGCTCTTTCTGCTCTCTGTGTAACAAATATCTCGTGCCTTTATACATGTACAAAGTGAAGATGGCAGCTGGATTGACCTCAGTCAGTTACAGACAACTGTTCTGTTCTCATCCAAACATTCAGTCTCCTTCCTTCTGAAAACATTCAGCATTTGGAGGTGTTAAATGCCTTGAAAACATCTCAGTATCAGCTAATCTACCCCTACTCCGGCTGTGAAGTTTTTGTCCCCTGTGCTGTTGAGAGCAGAGGAGAGAGGAGAGGGGTGGGCAGGTTTTGGGAGCAGCTGGGGCTGTAAGGAGGAACCAGCACAGCCTTTGCCGGCTGAAATGACTGTGCTGGAGCTCAGCTCCCACATGAGCAGGGGGTGTGAGAGGCAGTGAGGTTAAAAAGGGAAGAGGGGAAGGCACCAGGAGTGTGGATTTGAGAGAAATCTGCTCCGAGCTCTGGCCCCAAGGACAGGGAGGTGCTGGCTGACAAGACCTGTACAGGCAGTCAAATATTTCCCCTTGCAAGGCACACAAACATCTTTTTTCCACTGAAAATTTGAGTTAGAAATGCAGAGGAGGGGGAAAGCACTGAATGCAAACCTGCTGCTAACTCTGTCTCTTCCCTCCTCCTCCTGCTGCAGTGAAGAGGAACCCGAAGGGACCCTCCCAAAGGACAAACTGATCACCCTGTGCAAGTACGAGCCCATCCTCAAGTGGATGAGGAGCTGTGACCACATCCTGTACCAGGCCCTGGTGGAGATCCTCATCCCTGACGTGCTCAGGCCAGTGCCCAGTGAGTACCCCCAGCCCCTCCTGGGGCTGAGCCTCATCTCACTCTGGCCACCACTTGCCACAGAGATTCCCACTGTAAAAACCCACTTGGAGGTGTTTGTCTGAAATATTCCTCCTGCAGCATTGCTCTGGGGGGATGTTCTGCACCCCCTGGGAATTCCCCTCCCTTTTAAATTTGCTGTGTTACAGATCACATCTGATTTTGGCCAGGAGTCAGATAAAAACCAGTTTGGATGTGGGAGCTTTTTGGGATGTGGTTCCTTGGAGGTCTTTGTTTGCACAGGACCATCCTGTCCCTGACTGAACTCCTGGAAATTAGGGCTCAACTTTTTGGGAGATTAATGATGGAATATTGAGGATTTTCTCTCTGATTTGAATTCCCAAATGTCCCTCTGAGGGCTGTCACAAGCTGGGGCACAAGAGTGTCTCTGAAGAGCAAATTTCAATGCTTGGAAAATGCTCTGAAGGCCCATAATAAATAAGAAAAGAATTAAAGAAAATAAGAATAATAAAAAAACATAGAAATGTGTAGGTTGGAAAAGACCTCTAAGTCCAATTGTCATAAGGATAACAGGAAGAGTAAGAGTAAAAGTAAGAATAAGAGTAAGAGTAAGAATAAGAATTAGAGTAAGAATAAATGAAAAAAGAAAAAGAGAAAGAATAATAAGAAGAGTTTGAGTAATAACATCAAAAAATAATTTAAGTACATCAACCCAGCTGATTTCCTTGATGCTGAGTTGACATCCCAGCTAACCCGCCCACAGGCTGTGCCTTCCCAGCAGTCCTAACCTAGAAAGTGATACCCAAAAATGCTACAGAGGAGCCTTTCTGACTTGCAGCCTTCTTTGCAGGCACGCTGACACAGGCCATCCGGAACTTTGCCAAGAGTTTGGAAGGGTGGCTGATGAATGCCATGAGTGATTTCCCCCCACAGGTCGTGCAGACCAAGGTGAGCAGAGATGGGCCCAGTGTGTTTCTGCACTTGCAGTTTTCCACAGGGGTTGGAAGTTCCTGCTGGGGTTTGGCCACCTGGCTTGGTGCAATGATTGATTCTGAACCAAAATCAGCCGGGAGTGGGAGGACAGGGGGGCAATTCCTTTGTACCAGAGGCTGATGATGCTCTGTCCATGGAGCTGTTCCTGTGTCCTGAAATTGCAGAGAAAGCTTTGTGGGAGAAAATCATAGAATATCCTGAGCTGGAAAGGACCCACAGGGATCATCAGTGCAGCCCCTGTCCCTGCACAGACACCCCAACAATCCCACACTGTCCATCCCTGAGAGCGTTGTCCAAAGGCTCCTGCAGCTCTGGCAGCCTTGGGGCTGGGACTGTTAGCTCTGCCCTGGAATGAGGCTGTCCTCCTGGAAAGCACAACTGGCAACAACCCCTAACCCCTAACCCTAACCCTAACCCTGACTGGCATTGCCCCAAGGCTCCTGTTCTCCTAAAGCCAGGGATTCTTACTGCCTCTTCCCACCTTGCTGGGCTCTGCTGGAGGCAGAGTGTGAAAACCTGGTAGCTTAAAGAGAATAAATAATGGAATCAGAGAATTATTTAGGTTTGGATTCTTCCACTGCTTTATGATGAGTGCATGTTCTACCTGGTGGAGCATTGTGTGGCCCAGGCAGGCAGGGAGATGTGATGGGAGAGGTCAGAATCCTTTATTCCTTGCAAACCAACCAAAACTGAGCAGCACCCAAAGAGACTCCACTGATTCACAAACCACACTGTGCCCTCAACATGTTTTACAACCACCTGTGCCCAAGGATTGACTGACAGTTCCAAGTGCCTGGCACAAGGATTAGGTTGGAAATGACCTTTAAGATTATTTCAGTCCAACCACTGCTGTCGTTGTAGGACACGAAAGAAAGATGAAAGACTCCAAATATTTTAGAAAGCAAAGAGCATAGAAAAAAACTTTATTGTCTAATTCTGATTGCCTTTTATAAGGTGTTCTGATACAGACTTAACATAGTTGGTGAATAGGAGTGACACCTCTCTAATCCCATTGGTTAAACTAGAGAAACAGCAAAGCACCACCTGAAGAAAGATTGTTTTGAGAAAGGAGAGTTTTTTGTCAAGATTGTTTTGAGAAGCTTTCTTGAGACATTTTTCCTTGGGAAAAAGTTAGCAGCTGCCAGCAAGCTGAAATCTCTCAGACCCAGAAATGTCAGGCCCAGCACTACCCCAGGTTGCCCAGGCTGCCTCTAACCCTTGTCCCCAGCAGGTTTTTTGACCACTCACAGGGCTGGTGACTCCAGCAACGCCTGTGCTGGTGCATGCAGGGCTGTGCAGGGAGCAGAGCGTGCCCTGCAGCCCCTGTGCTGTGTTGCAGGTGGGGGTGGTGAGTGCCTTTGCCCAGACCCTGCGCAGGTACACGTCCCTGAACCACCTGGCGCAAGCGGCGCGCGCCGTGCTGCAGAACACGTCCCAGATCAACCAGATGCTCAGCGACCTCAACCGTGTGGACTTCGCCAACGTGCAGGTAACCCACGGGCTCCTCTCCCCCTCAGCTGCTCCAGGGGTGGGGCTCCACAGCCAGGTCACCTCTGCTGGTAACCAGGGCTCAGCTCCCAGTGCTGGAAGGCAGATGAATGAGCAAGGTGATGGGTTTGGTGGTGTTTTGTCAGGTAAATTTTCCACCTCGCTGTGAGCGGTGGGAATGGAGCTTCTGTAAGACTCACAGGTCATTAACACTAGAAAAGAGCTCCAAGACCATCCAGTCCAACCTTCAGCTAGACCCCACCATGCCCACTAAACCCTGTCTCCACACCCACTCGTTTTTTGAACACTTCCAGGGATGGTGACACCACCACTTCCCTGGGCACCCCATTCCAATGCTTTACCACTTTTGCAGTGAAGAATAAAGTGCAATCAACAGTTATGTAGTTCTAAAAATACTGTGGTCCACACAGATCAGAGGGGCCATCATTCAGAGCTGGTTTGCAGCCCTTGCTTGCCAGAAATTAATTCCTGGATTGGGATGCAACACCATGCGGGGCTGGCATGAGTAACTGTGAGCCCTTCCTTGTTGGAACCCTGGGCACTGAGAATTTTAGGCTTTCTGTGCTGGCAGGCACTGACCCTCAGGAAAACACTGCATTTGACCTGAGGCCTTGAAAAAGGCTTCCAAAATTGAATGATAGCACTGGGATTATGGGTGTGTAGCTTAAATAGAAGTGTGTAATAGCACATGGTGGAAAACTTAGAGTTAAAGGTTTTATAGTAATATATATATATAAAGCAAGATGGAGGATTTAGGGCCTAGGCCAAGTCCTTCTTTTTCACCTTCTTCTTCATGGCTCTGGGTGGTGTTTTGTAATTGGATAGAAAAGTCCACATTGCAGGCCACGGGTGGTTGGTAATTGGGTTAAGAGTAAAAATAATTTAGGTGTCATTTCATAATTGGACAGTTTGTTCTTAAAAGACCTTGTAGAGAGATAGAGCTAGAACCATTTTTCACTTTGTTAGTCAGAACTCACAACTTGTGAGACTGTAACATAAATAAGAATTAATAAACATCTGAGTCCAAACACAAACTGCATTTCCCAAGCATTTAATCCTGGCTCTGACAGAAGAAAAAAAAGATAAAAAAGCTGTACTTCCTCCTGAGCAGGAGCAGGGCATGAGTAACTGTGAGCCTTTCCTCCTGTGCAGGAGCAGGCCTCGTGGGTGTGCCAGTGTGAGGAGGGCATGGTGCAGAAGCTGGAGCAGGATTTCAAGCTGACTCTGCAGCAGCAGAGCTCTCTGGACCAGTGGGCCAGCTGGCTGGACAACGTTGTCACTCAAGTGCTGAAGCATCACGAGGGCAGCCCCAGCTTCCCCAAGGCAGCCAGGCAGTTCCTGCTGAAGTGGTCCTTCTACAGGTACATTTTCTTTCTCATTTTGGGGGACTTTCTGCATCAGAGGCAGGTAAAGAGCTCCTTGAAAAGCCAAGGCCAAGTTCTTTACTCCCATGAAACTCCGGCTACCTGTGGTTCTGGTGTCCTTTCAGGACCAATTTCTGCAAGTGTTTTGATACTTTTGGGTCAGAGGCAGAGACAGTGTTGGGTCCCACACCTCCGGGGTCCAGAATTCCCATCAGCCACAGCACAGGTGTAACCTGACCCCAGATTTGTGACTGTGTCTGTCCCCAGCTCCATGGTGATCCGTGACCTCACCCTGCGCAGCGCCGCCAGCTTCGGCTCCTTCCACCTGATCCGCCTGCTCTACGACGAGTACATGTTCTACCTGGTGGAGCACCGTGTGGCCCAGGCAACAGGGGAGACCCCCATTGCTGTCATGGGCGAGGTGAGGATCCTTTATCCCCTACAAACCAACCCAAAATCAGCAGCTCCTCTCAAGAGACGCTGCTGGTTCACAAACCGTGCTGTGCCCTCAGCTTGTTTTACAACAAAAATTGTTTAGTGAGTTGTTTTGAGTCCCTGGCACAAGGATAGAGCTCCTGGAGCAGCTTCCCTGAGCTGGAGGGGTTTGGGGTGGTTGAGCATCATTTGGGTTTTGGAGGCCTGGAGGAGGGAGGGAAAGGATCTCTCCACTTCTCTGCACCACCTGTGACTGCCAGCCCTGACTTTGGGACTCCTGACAGGGCAAAGTCCATCTAAACAAAGCAAACATGGTCCAAAAATTGCTTTCAGCAACTGAACTTATCCAGACCTCTACAAGTTCCAGCATTATATGCACAGTCAAGCACTTTCACCGTTTTTGAGGTGGAGAAGAGGATGATGAGGTTGTTTGTGCTGTTTGTGAGGGTTTGGGGTGGTTTTTTTGTTCACCAATCAGACAGTAAGTCTGGTGCCTGGCTTGCAGGCAGGTCCAGTCCTGCCTAGCCGGAGCCATATCCAGTTTTTCCTTCTGAAATACAGAGTTAAAAGCCCCAGATGAACCTGTGACAGCAATGTTGAAACTACTCTGAGTTTAAAACTGAGCCCATGTGTTCAAAATTGAGCTCATTTGCTCCTTGAAGCTTCCACAGAGCTCACGTAGGGAACCAGCAAACCAAAGCCTCTTGGTTCTGCCTTCCCTCCTCCTCCCACATGCTCCAACTGCAGTGCTGAGTTCCCACTGTTCCCTGCAAAACCTCTGCCTTTATTGATATTAAAGGAACATGAAAGGCAGAGTCTGGCTCCCAGCAAAACCCAGCTGTGGGAGGCTCTCATCCCTCAGGCTTTTCCTTCATTAAACCCTTGCAATATTCCTGTTCTCCAGGAGGAGGCTGATTCTTCCCAGCAAAGGAGGAGGAATGGTGTCCTTCCATTCCCACTGAACTTTGCAATTCCCACTCTCCTCAGCTCCTGCTGCTGTCCATGACCTTTCAGCATTTGCTGTTACAGCAATTTGGTGTCTCAGACACTGTGGAGACAATGTGGAGAAGGACACCACATCTCCAGAACCAAGGAGTTCTCTGGTTCCACCTGGCACCACGGCCTGGCTGGCCAAACTCTCTCTGACATCACAGCAAAGGCTTTGCAGAGAGTCCAGGAGAGGGGAAATGCCTGAGAGCTGGAAAGGGCTGGAGAAAAGACATCACTTTTCACTTGGGAGATGGAAAAAATTTCTCCCTCTATTCCAGAGCTGAATCCTGCCCTGGATTGTTGTGTGTGGTGTTTGCCCAGAGGTTTAAATGGCAACAAAAGGCTTTTCCCCAAAAACCTGTGGTTGGTTTTGATTTCTGCTCTCCACCACCAGCACTGATGCTCAGGGTCTCTGCAGGGTGGTTGGGATTGTTTGGTGGTGCCATGGAGCAGGTCTGGCACCGTGACCTCCCGCAGCCCCCTGACCCTGTGCCTCCTTTATCTTTCAGTTTGGTGACCTCACATCCCTGTCCCCGACACTGCTGGACAAAGGTACCTCCCCTCCCTGCCGGGGGCTCTGCAGGCTCGGGGTGGGATCCCCGCGGGCGGGGGAACCTCAGGAGCTCTGCTGGGACGGAGCTCCCGGTGTCTCTGTCCCCTGCTCTGACCCCTGTCCTTTGCAGACGACATCAGCGAGCTGAGCACCGAGGTGGACGCGGAGCGGGCGCTGGGGGAGCCGCTGGTGAAACGGGAGCGCAGCGAGCCCGGGCACTCCCTGCAGGACATCTGACCCCATCACCCCTTCTCCCGGCCGCACGGAGCCGTCCGGAGCCCGGCTGGGTGTGCCGAGCTGGGCCTCCCCGGATCTGCGTTATTATAGTGCCTCTTAGTTTCTCTTTATGTTTACTTGTGTTTGAGGATGGGCTGAGCCGGGGCAGGCGCTGGCACGGGGCTGGTGTGTCCCTCCAGAGCGGAGGGAGAAGCTCCAGAGGCTGCTCCCAGGGGATGGAAGCCTCTGTGGTCAGCAGCAGGTGGGATGTGCCTGGCTGGGGGATCCTGTCCTCGCTCTCCAGCCCCAGCGAGGCGCACAAACGAGGCTTTCCCTGGCGGGGAAGGTGCTCTGGGTTCCTTCCCTGCATCTCAGACTTCACTGTGATACAAACTTGAACCAATCAGTGCCCAAGAAGAAGGAAAAATACCCGGCCCTGCTCCTCCAGCCTTTCCAGACAAGCTGTCCTGGCTGTGGCTTTGCCAAATCTCTCATATGGGGAGCACAGGACAGTTGGTGCCTCTTGTCCCCGCCCGGGGAGAGGCTCCTGCTGCACATCCCAGCGGACACAGCCGTGCTCTGAGACATTGGGATGAGCATTCCCACTGCTTCCATGTCTCCCCAGCTTGGCACTTCACCCCAAAGCTCCTGGGACACGACTCAAGATACCAAAGGACTCCGAGGCAGTGGCAGCTGGAGGCAGAGCGTGGTCATTGTCCCCACGCCACGATGCCTGGGGGCAATCCCATGGCAATCCCATGGCAATCCTATGGCCAATCCCATGGCAATCGTATGGCCATTCCCATGGCCAATCCCATGGCAATCCCATGGCCAATCCCATGGCAATCCTATGGCCAATCCCATGGCAATCGTATGGCCATTCCCATGGCCAATCCCATGGCAATCCCATGGCAATCCCATGGCCAATCCCATGGCAATCCCATGGCAATCCCATGGCCAATCCCATGGCAATCTCATGGCCAATCCTATGGCAGTCCCATGGCAGTCCCCATCCTCCACTCTGCCCAGGCAGACAGGAACTGGTCCCACACCCTGGGGTTTGTGAAATTCCCACTCCATGTCCTGCTCTGTTGAAGGAGGGTCTGGAGCAGGGTGAGGGTGTGTGACTGCAGTGCCTTAGGGTGGACCTTGTTCCCATTTCCCCTGCTCTGGGGGGGCCAGCACAGCTCAGACTGGCCCAGCACAGTTCAGGCTGGCCGAGAAGCCCATCCCAGGTAGGGACGGGCTGGCACAGACCCTGTGGGGGGCTCAGCACTTCAGTGGCATTTCCCTCTCTCTGGATCCCTTTTCCTGCGGGAACAGTGTGGGGGTGGCTCCCATGGGGCTGAGCTGGGGGAGCTCAGCAGGTTTATCCCCTTTTCCCATACCCTGTGGGGTCTGTGCTGACATGGATTGCCCTGGGGTGCTGTGGGCTATGGGGCAGAGGATGGGAGGATCTGTCATCAAGCTAAACTGCAAAAACAAAGCCCTGGGGCAAATCTCTCTGTGAATAAAGGCCGTGTCATAAATAGCTTTTATTATTATGGTTTCTAATGCTGCAGTGTTTGGTGTGAGCTTTTCCAGGAGTCTCGTGTATGTTTGCCAAGCAGAGTATATTCTATCCAAATCTCTGATTTTCTCCTTCCCAGTGGCACTGAAGGCCAAGTGACACTTTCAAACACGTTCCTAATGGCAAGGGAAATGAGAGTGTGTGCAGTGGCACATCTTCCCTCTGTCCCAGGCTGTTGTGGCAGGGTGGTGTTTGTCTGTAAATGTCTCACATGGAGGTGGCAGGAGAGAAGAGAGACAGATTTAAATGCACATAACCATGAAAACTCCCTGGGTCAGAGTCCACACTTGGGATCCTGCTGATGAGATAAGAGAGTCTAAAAAAAACAACTGAGTGACCAAATCTTAACTGCCCTGCTCCCACTGAGGGCCATAGGAAGTTCAGCTCTTCCTCCAAGGGAAGCCAGCATGCAGAGGAGATGCCCTGGAGCTCTGCAGCAGCGTGTGAAGAGGCTGGAGAAGCTCCCAAACGCCCTTGCACAGAATTCCCAGCTAAACCTGAACAGCAATAAATGTGTATCCAATGCTCAGGCCTGCACAAGGAGTGTCGTGGTCCCATTTCTTCTGTGATCCCTGAGAGGTGCCAAGAGATGCTGCAGCAGCCTCGGGGGGATGCAGGAGCTGCCCAGGGCAGAGGAATTGAAGCCGTTTTGGTCAGGGGTCTGCAGGAAGGCAGATTCCCCCTGGAGCAGCAGCTGGTGTCTATGGATAACCCTGTCACTGCCAGCCTCAGAGGGGAGGAGAGGCTGAAGGATCAGACTGAGCACAGGGCCACAGGAGGATTTTCTAATTAAGCTTCCAGACTAATTGAGAGGATGGGAGCAGTGAGGATGGGAGGGATGTGACAAGTGCTAGGTCTGACCCCTTGGAAGGTTCAGCCTCTGTGCCCTTGCTTCACTCTCCCTCTGGATTATGCCCAGTCTGGCTGGACCAGACAGAGCCTCTTCCTTTGGGAATCTGGGTCTGGAAACAGGAGATTCCTGCATTATTTCCCCCAGGGGAGCTGGGCTAACCCTGAGAAAAATCTGCCTCTGAGCAGAAAGCAAACACAGCTCAAAATCCTCCTGTTAGTACCTACACCCCCCATCCTCATCCTGCCTCTGGCCCCATCACCTCTCCCAGATGGGCAAATCCTGCAGGGATTTCAGCACAAGCAGGATTTTGTCTTCCACCTCCTCCCAACCAGCAGAGAACAGCAGGAGGTGGCAGGAGAAGGGGAGGTGGCAGGGGCTGACACCAAGCCTGGGGAAATCAGAGGGGTACAACATTCCAGGAGCAGTTGGACATTGCCAGTCCCTGTGGCTCATCCCAGAAGGGTGACCTGGGAGCTGGGCAGGGTGACACAGCCCAGAGAGCCCTTGGGAGCAGCCCAAGGGGCAGGGAACACTGCAGTGCCACCAGCCTGGGAGGTGCTGCTGGTCTGGGGACAGCCA
Source organism: Zosterops lateralis (assembly GCF_965231275.1). NCBI lineage: Eukaryota > Metazoa > Chordata > Aves > Passeriformes > Zosteropidae > Zosterops > Zosterops lateralis. Next base: position 2,296,924 of record NC_139789.1, read on the forward strand.
GGACAGTGTGGAGAGCTTCAACCTGAGCGTGGCTGCCAGGATGGGAGGGTGGGATGAGCCCTGGACTTTCCTCCTCTTTGTCCCCTTGTGAATGTGTCCCTTGGCTGGGATGGCTTTAGGTTCATGGTCTGGCACTCCTGGATTGTCCCCACAGTGCCAGAGAACAGGCACCTGTGTCCAGGAAGCCTCTGGGACAGGGGACTTGTAAAGAGAAATGAGATGAAGTTCTCAAAATGAATAAACACAAAAATACAGATTTGAAAACAGGAGCCAGAGCCAATTCTGTTGTTTACTTGCAAATTCTCCCATCACTTGGTCTCAAACAGCATCTTCTCTTGTGCCAGTGGAGCCCTTGGTCTGTCCATGTGGCCACAGGAACATCAGCCAAGGCCCTGGAGTGGCAGGAGAGGCTCAGGGAGGCTCCCAGATCAGCCCTTCCAGGGGCAGCTCCAGTTTCCACCCAGCTCCACAGCCCCCCTGCCCTGGCACTGTCCCCAGCCCAGTGTCACCCCCTGCCTGCCCCAGCCCCTGTCCCCAGCCCTCTGTGCCCTCACCTTCCCACTGCTGCCCCACACAGGGCTCATCCCATGGGATGTTCCACTCCAGACCCTTCTCCTGAAGCCAGGGGCCCTCCTGTTCCCCTGCCCTGCCCTGGGCTTCACACCATCCCTGCTCCCTTCCTGGCCTTTCCTGGGGGATGTTTCTGCAGGGAGCAGGGCCTTTCCCTGCTGCTCTGGCAGCCCTGAGAGCCCAAAGGATTCCCTGGACAGAAGGTTCCCTCCCCTCCATGTGGCTGTCACTGTCACTGTCCCTGCACACTGAGGACACCGAGGCACAGACTGAGAGGCCTCATGGCTGCAATTCACACCCCCTGGGTACCAGAGGGGACAGGTTCTGCTGCCCTGCCCTGCCTGGTCCCTGGCCTGGCTCTGCAGCCTAAGCAGGAGGTGCCTGACTCGTCCCAGGGCTCAGCTGTGGCAGTTTAACCACAAACAGGTTTCACCTGGAGCAGGCAGTCTGGGGGCAGGTCCACAACCACCCCTGCAGTTCCTTCAGGCTGTGTTTATAAACCCACCCCCCCTCACCCCAGGGGCTTTCTCTCTCTTTCTTTCTTTTTCCTTTTTTTTTTTTTTTTCTTTTTTTTTTTTTTTTTTGCCTTTGTGTTTTGGGAGCCTTAGTTTGGAGCTGAGGGGAATTTGGGAGTTGCTGCCTTCAGGGTGTCTGGGATGTACTGCTAGAACTTAGAACTTCCACCCTTCCAGTGCTACAAGCAGGTAAGGACACAACAATCACCTCCTGCAGTGCCCCTGCCCCGGGTTGGGTTTGGGGGCTGCAGCCCAGAGCAGGGCTCTGTCCCAGCGCTGTCCTCCTGTGTCACATCCCAGGTGAAGGACAATGTCTTCACATGGCTCTGCAGTGGCCTTGAGGCTCAATTCCCAGCCCAGCTGCAGCACTCCAGCTCCTGTTCCAAGGAATTCCCTCCTGGCACAGCCTCTCTCTCCCCCGTGGAGCTGCTCCCTCGCCCTGCTCGGCCAGGAGGACATCATGGACAGCTACAGTGGGTAGGTGGGGAGGGGCTGAGCCCTGCTCCTTGTGTGTGTTTGTCCCTTTCCTGGGGACACGTCCCTTGCCTGGGATGTGCCTGTTTCAGCCTGGCTCCCTGGGGAGGCTCACGAGGCACAGGCTGGAGCTGTTCCCTGTGCCCAGGGCAAGGCTGGGGGCAGCCCTGTGTCCCCGTGTGTCTCTGCTGTCCCACCACAGGCCTGGGCAGCAGCTCAGCCCTGTGTGTCCCCACAGGAGCTCCTGTGAGCTGGGGGTGGCTCTGCTGGACTGCAGCTGCCCGGCCCCGGACCCGCAGCTGGTGCGCAGGATCGTGGCCCAGGTGGAGTTCTACCTGTCGGACGAGAACCTGGCCAGGGACGCCTTCCTCCTCAAACACGTGCAGAAGAACAAGATGGGCTTTGTCAGCATCAAACTGCTGACATCCTTCAAGAAGGTGAGTCCTGGGTGTGCAGGGGTGCTCCGGGCTGAGTCCTGGTGATCTCTGCCCTCCAAACCCTGCAGCAGCTCTGCTCCCAGGGAGGGGGGCTGGGGGAGCAGTGAACACTCCCCAAAACACCCCCAGGAGCTGGATTCACTTCTTCTACCCCACTTCCCCGAACTGCTTTGGAGATGATCACTCCTTAACCAAAAAAACCCAGGGCAGTGCTGGTGGTGAGGCTTAGGGGGAAGTTGTGGCTTCCTGCTGGAGCTTTGGGGACACAGGGGGCTGCCTGCAGATCCCAAAGCTGCTCAGGCAGAAGGGGGAGATGGCAGTAGGGGATATTGGATTGGGGTCACAGCCTGCTGGAGGGTGGGTTTAGGGTTGTCCCTGCCTGGGGGTGCTGATGGCGACTCCACCCTCTCTGCCCAGGTGAAATACCTGACCCGGGACTGGCGCCTCACCCTCTACGCCCTCAAGTTCTCGGCGCTGCTGGAGGTGAACAAAGAAGGCACCAAAGTGAGGCGGCGGCTCCCCATCCCCGAGCACCTGCTGAGCGTCCCCCCCAGCAAACTGCTGCTGGCCTGGGAGCTGCAGCCGCGGGAGCAGGACCTGCCGCTGCAGAAAAACTTCCTGGAGACCATCACGAGGATGTTCAGCCCCTTCGGGGCCATCGTCTCCATCCGCCTCCTGCGGCCGGGCCGCAAGCTGCCCTCGGACGTGCGCAAATACTCCTCGAGGTTCCCCGAGCTGCTGAGCCGCTGCTGTGCCCTGGTGGAGTACGAGAGCCTGGAGAGCGCCCGCAGGGCCTTCGAGAGCCTCGGGCACCGCGACTGGCACAGCATCAGGGTGGTCCGGCTCTGCGGGAAGGGCGGCAAGAAGAAAGGCGGGGAGGAGCGGGCGGGCTGGAAGGTGCCGCCGCCGGCCCTGCCCTTCCCCGGCAGCCTGGAGGATTCCCTGCCCGGCAGCTCCCCGGAGCCCGATGACGCCTCGGGGTCGCTGTCCCTCCTCCTGAACCAGGACCTGGTGGCGGCCCCCGCCTGGCCCGGCGGCGACTTCCCGGCTGGAAATCCCAACGCCTTCCCCGGCTCGTTCCTGCCCAGCGAGGGCTTCCCCCCGCTCGGGGCGGGCGCCGAGAGCCGCCGGGGGGGCGCCGCGGGCTCCTGGACGCCCTGGGGCGGCAGCGGCCTCTGCCCCGCTCCCGGCACCGCCCTGCAATGGGGGCAATGGGGGCAATGGGGCTCCGAGCCCCTCGGCCTGTGGGACACGGCCCTGCGCCCGCCCCGCGGCCCCGAGGGCACCAAAGGCTTCGGCAGAGGAGAACTCGTCCTCCGGCGCTGAGACTCCTTCACATTCAGGATTTATGGTTTTGTTTCTTTTCCCTTCTTCTCTCGAGCGGAAGAGTTTTCTATGGCCCTGCGAGCTGTGGGCAGTGGCGGTGCAGCTGATCCAGGGGACAGAAGTTTAGGGGCAAGGACGACGCTCGAGGCAGAGGCTGAGCAGCAGCAGGAGCTGTGCCGTGCTGTGCCCGTGCCGGTGGGGCTGTGCTTGCTCAGAGCCCAGAGCTGGGCTTGGCGTCCAAGTTTTGGATGAGAAATGGACAATAAAGAGAGATGAAGTTTCCAGGCACTCTCTGGTGTGACGCTGTGATTTTTATTTTAATCCCCCCCCCCCCAAAAAAAAAAAAAAAAAAATTGGATTTTTTCCCTCATCTACCCAGGTCTTGCTGCTGCCTGAGGTGCAGCCAGACAAGGGAAGGAGGGTCCCTGCCTGCCTGCAGCTTCTTCCCCTGGTGTCCTTGGGGTGCTGGGGACACTGAGGGGGGTGCCCAGGACAGGCGGCCCAGGTTGGCTGAGCCTGATGGAGATAATAGTGACGCCTGTGGTGGCAAAGCCTCCTGGCCTTTGGCTGCTCAAGGCTCTCTGGCATCTCTCTGGATGGAATGTGGGGGCTTTCTGTGTCCCTCCTGCTCCCACAGCCTCCCCAGCTCCTCTGGGAAAGGGTTAAGGGAGGCTGCAGGTGGCTCTTGGTGCCCTCGGTCTATACCCAGAGCTGGGATGGGATGGGATCAGCCCCACCTGCAGTGCTGGAGTGGAGGATTCAGGTGGGCAGGGCTGGGGAGGGGATGGGCTCACCTCTTGTGTGAGGAGGGGATTGAGGGCAGTCCCTGCAGCTGGGAGCCTCTGCCTGAGGATGGGGGGGGATGGAGAACAAAGCAGGTGTGGGTTCTGGTGCCCATCACCCAGACATGACCTGGGCACTGAGGAGTTGTCCTACAGGTAGTGAGGAGGATTCTCTGGATCAGGAATTCCTTGTCCTTGTGGTGAATTTCCCAGACCCCAGCTGGGAACAGCCTCTTGCTGGGGCAAGCAGGTCTGGGAAATTTCTAAAGTCTACTGGAGATAATTTCTTGTCACAAGTGCTCCTGGAGCCACCAGGGAAGATGCCATCCTAAACCTGCTGGTTGGGAATAGTGAAAGACTGGTGGGAACTGGGATGGCCTTGGCCCCAGTGCTCCTGAAATGCTTGAGTTTAATGCTGTCAGTGGGAGGTTGACATGATTGCAGAGAAAGTTGGACATCAGAGCTGCTTCCCAAGACTTAGAGGAAATGTTCTGCTGCTCAGCAGAGTTCCCTGAGAATCTTCAAGGGGCTTCTTTGTGAACTTCTGGATCAGAGTCTGGAGGGCAGCCCCAGTGCCCAGCCCCTCTCCCCTTCCCACTGTGGCAGGGCAAAATCACCCTCTCCCTGCTCCTCCCACCACAGCACTCCAGCTCCTGGTGGTTTTCAACAAAAATATCTTTTTTATTGTGCTCTCTCTCCTCCTCCAACATCCCTCAGCGCCTGCAGCCAGCCGGGAACTTCGGGGCCGTGGAGCTCCCACAGACTTCAGGCTTCTCCCCCTGCCAGAGCACAGCCATGAGAGCCCCAGCAGGGATGGGGACGTGTCCCCAAGTCCTGTTGTCCCCCCAGAGCCTTGTCCTACCTGGTAGAGGTGGCAAACCAGCCCCAGCAGCGAGGCCTCTGCCTGTGCCTGCAGCTCATCTGTGTGTTTCTGTGGGGGGACAGGGGGCCGGTCAGGGGGGTCCCCAGGGTGTCCCAGCCCCACTGGCCCCCTGCTGTCCCCTGCCATACCCCATTGACGGTGATCCAGGGCACGTACTGGTGCGGGGGGTCCAGTGCCTGGGTCACTTGGGCGTTGTGGTGCATCAGGGCCACCCCGGTGTCCCCCTGCACGCAGGCGGCGATGCGGCCACTGTCCACCTCCGGGGCGTAGATCTGCAGGCACTGCCGGGCACAGGGGGAGGTCAGGGGGACAGGGGTGTCCCCCAGGGTGGGGCACAAGGGGCAGGGAGGGGACATACAGCCTCCAGGTTCTTGGTGACAGAGGTGCCCGACTCCAGGCAGAAGATGACGGGGAAGTAGGTGCTGAAGTTCTTGGCCTCGTTCATCAGACAGGCCTACGGGGACAGGGCGGGGGGTGAGGGGCTGCGGGACCCCCCCGGGCCAGCCTCGTGGGAACGGGGACCGTCACCTCCATCATGTTGCCCAAACATTCCTCGGGGCCGTGCTGGCACTCGAAGTCCAACTTCCCGCTGACGTTCCTCTCCTGCGGGACCAACCGGTGTGAGCGGGGCCGGGACAGAGACAGAGACAGAGCCCGCGGCGCCGGGAGGGGCCCCTCCTACCTGGGCGTTGCCGTAGGGCACCAGGGTGATGCTCAACATCTCCTCGGGCAGCAGCAGCCAGGTGGGGAAGAGCTTCAAGACCAGGAACTGGCGGCAGGCCGGGCACAGGCTCTCGTAGTACAGACTGAGCTCCACGGGAGCGGCCGCGGGGCTCGGGAGGCTGGGACAGCGGCCCTGCACCTGCACACGGCAAGGATCCGGGCTGCACGGGGGGATGTGGCTGCAGCCCCCATCCCAGGATCTGTAGGGATGGGGCAAAGCTCCGGGGATGCAGGAAAAAAGGGGATGAGGATGTGCAGGGCTAGAGGGAAGTGAGAGTGGCCGGGAGGTTTTTGCTGCCACAGGATCCTGTGCGTGGCTGGCACCCAACGCCGGGGCTTTCCACCAGAACTTCCCCAAAATATTTCAGTGGAAAACAAATTTAGACCAGAACATGAGTGGGGGTATGGCCCAGCACCCACTGCCGGGGGAAGCTGCAGCCCCCGGGGCTCACAGGGCGCTGTCACCCCCGGGTCCCCTTGGGGCAGGATCAGCCGAGAGCGGTTTGACACTTAAAAAGCAGAAGTGCCAGCGGCGGCTGGGCAGGGGCCGCGGTCAGGGTCCGCATGGACCACAGCATTCCGCGGGGATGCTGGGGAATGCCACAGGGCCCTGTGGCACCGGAGGCTCTGAGCATCCCTGTGGATGTGACAGCCTGAGCCCCAGCCATGCTCACAGCTGCCACTCGCCCCAGGCACCGCGGCCAGGCGCTGCCCCAGCCCCGTCCCCGCTCCCTCGTCCCTGTCCCGGGCAGGCGGGAGGTGACCCCGCGTGCCAGGTGACCCTGCCCTTGTCCCCAGCCCCGGCAGCGGCAGCGGCTCTGACCTGGCAAGCGGCAGCGACGTCCGGGGAGCTGCACCAGCGGTGGGCAGGGTGATCACAGCCGGGGGCCGCGCCGAGCCCCGGGGCCACCAGGGCCACCAGCGCCAGCACAGCCAGCGGCACCGCGGGGGCCATGAGGACACCGGGGTGACGCGGAAACGAGCCCGGCCCAGCGGGGACTTTTAAAGCTCGGCTGTGCCCGCCTCCCTGCGCCCTCCCGGCCCTTCCTGCCGCCGCCTCCCGTGACGCCGCCGCCCCACGTGGGGCCGCCGGGTCCCCGCTGTCCCCCCGGGCTCACAGCTCTGCTCACAGCTCTGCTCACAGCCCTGCCGGCTTCTGACAGCCCCGGGAGTGAAACCCAGCCTGGGGCAGCCCCGCGTGGAGCTCCCCGAGCAGCGGGACGGGGCTGGTCCCAGCACAGCCCCCAGCGGGTGCGGCTGCCGGGGCAGCTCCGGCTGCGGGAACGGGGTACAGCCCAAGGCATCCCGAGCTCACCTGCGGGGCCGAGTGAGGAGGAACCTCGTCGTTCCCCCGTTTGTAGCCGCTGTTTCCGGCCGTGCCCGAGCCCTGCAATCCCAGGGAGCACAATCCTGGCACCATGGGTCACATCCTGCACCCAGCCCAGGAACTGGGGCACAGCCCCACCACCCTCCTGCCCCCGCACAACCTCCCACAGCAATCCAGCAGCCTGGTTCATTAACTCTGTTTATTTCTTTCCTTTTTTTTTTTTTTTTTTTTTTTTTTTTTTTTTTTTTCTTGTTGTTTTTTTGGTTGTTTTTTGTGGGTTTTTTCGAAGTACCGTACAAAAAAAAAATCCTCTTACAGTAACAAATACTGGGTTTACATTAGTAAACATCAACAGAAAGAGCAGAGAGCACTACTGCTGGTAACGGACAGCTCGGGGGGCAGGTTATTCCTTATTGCATATACCTAGAAACTAAAACCTCACGCAGCAGCCACGTCCTCTCCGAGCACAAAGCCTCCGCTGGCACCTCGGGGGTTACATGGGGGAGCCTGGAGCCCCCCAAGAGCAGGACACGGAGGGACAATCCCCAACCTGTGCCCTGGGGGGCAGAAACAGCCATGTGGCACCCACAGGGTGTGTGGCTCGGCTGGGGGACATGGGGGTCACAAGCAGCAAAGCACAGCCTTGAAACACGGCCGGGTTCAGAACGAGCCAAAGCAGCAAAGGACAAATCACAACGAGCTGATGCTGGGGGAGCTCCAGGCTGGGCTTCCACCCCAGGGAGAGCAGGGGAAAGCTGCTGTTTGGGGAGCCAAGTGAAGCACCGTCAGGGAAAGGCAGCCCTGGGGAAGGGCATCTTCCTCCTCGTCGTACACAGGACGTGAGCAGTGCCCTGCCAAGGACAGGCTGCCAGCGGGCAGGGAAGGCAGTGCTGGAAGTGCAGAGGGGGGACTGGGACACCCCCTTGGGCTGTGGCTGGACAGCAGGAAGGGACAGCACTGGGAGAACAACAGAAATTCAGCCAAAAGGACAAGAACACAGGATAAAGAGAAGCTGGAAATTCCCTGGGCAGCAGAGCCAGGTGAGCACCAAGGAGGTGTTGACAGGTGACAGCTTCAAGCTGAGACTCTTCCAGATGCTCAGCAGGTCCTGACATGAGCAGGGAGCAATCCCCCGAGGCAGGACTGGCCTCAAGCTCATGTTTAGGGGTGGTGGTGGAGGAACGTGGAGCCCATGGGATGAGAGGCTGAGGATCCCATCTGCCTACAGCCTGTCCTGTGATGTGGGGATGTGCTGGAAGTGCAGAGACAAGCACAGGACCAGCAGAGTCCCCAGGCTGAAAAGGTGTGGAACACTAACAAAGCTTTGGAGTGTTGGTGCAGCCCCCTGGCAACTCCACAGGCCCCAGGAGGCCTTTGGATAGAGCTGTGAGGACTGAGCCTCAGTCCCACGTGCCCTCATCTCTCACGTGCCTGACTCCAAACTATTCCTTTAATCATCCCTGGCAGCCTTTCCCAAGTGATCCCTTGAAGCCAACCACAGTCTCTCCTGGGCCGTGCCCCCACAGCTCCCCTGACCCACTGCCTTCACCTGAGCACCAAACACTGACAAAACAGACCCAAAAACCAGGGCCCAGGGCCTGGAGAGGACATGCAGAGCAGGGAATGGGGCTGTACAACTGAGCATAGGAGAACTGCCACAAGCAACAGGAATGGGATGTTTGCTCCAGCAGCCCCAGCTCCAGAAGGATCTGGGGACCAGCCCAGAGCAAGGCAAGCAGCAGAGCTGGCCGGGGAGGAAGGGACAGAGCAGTCCCCAGCACAGGTGGCACATCAAGGACAGGATGCAGGCACAGCATGAGCATAGGGCACCCCATGGATCCATCAGAACCCAAACTGCAACAGGAAACAGAAGTGCCAAAGTCCACGGCATCCACCTGCCTGTCCCAAGGAGGAACCTCTGAGAGGGAACGAGCCACTCTGGCAAATCAAGAGGACCAAGAATGCTCTCCTCCAGCCAGGCAGCTGAGATAACCCAGGAAAGCAAATGCCACCATGGCCTCAATTCTCAGCACAGCTTTTAAAGCTCTTCCAGGCCCACCTGGGCTGCCCTGGGGCCCTCTGAGCTCGGACACAGCACCCTGCCCACAGCAGCTGGCTGTGGTGGGCAGCCCTGCCCTGGCCCCATACAGTACCCACGATTGTAAGTGCTTTGCATACATAGTTCACCATCATGCAGATACATTTCAGCATGCCCTGGGCCCCGCAGATGTGTCCTCCTGCAGCAGAGAGGTCCTTCATTCCAGGTAGGGCTCGTCGTGTGCGTTGGACTCCAGCCCTCTCCTGCTTCAGCTGCAGGGCCTGGGGCTGTGGCAGCCTGGCAGCTGCTGCCCACGCTGGAGGTGGCACTGGGGACTCAGCAAACACCAGCACCAGGGGAGCAGCCGGTCACAAAAAGAACCATATTTACAGAGCTACAGTCAACTTCAATGGGTTACGTGTGCAGAGTCACCGAAACCGGCCGGAAACAACGAGCTGTGCATCCCACAGATCCTGCCAGGAAAAACACGGGTACCAACACGGATTTCACAGCTTCGTTGGCACAACTAAGGCAGGGGATTCATGGCTAAGCAGATCCTCCCTGCCCAGGCAGTAATGCTCCAGAGGTGGTTATGACAAGAGGGAATGGTGGTGAGGTGGGGCACAGCACGGAGCAAAGGTCTCGGCCGGGGAGCCCCATGAAGGATGAGGTTTATCCTTCTTAAATGTGTCTCTGCATGCAAGAGCAGCACCCCTCGTACCAGACACCATCACAGCCTGCGAGGCCACCGAGGGAAGTGAGAGTGAAGGATGCACACACTCAATGGAGGCTCCTCCTCTGCCTCCTCCGGTGTCCCAGCAGGGAACCCCTCGGTCACAGCACCGAGGAATCAGGAACCAAAGCTCTACAGTGATGCATAGCGGGGTGACCTGCCAGCAAGAAGGGGATCTGACCTGCTTATCAGGGAAGGGGAGGGGGCTGTGCTCACCCCCAGCAATTCAATCACAGCTGGATCCCACCTCCTAGAGGCTGGAGCCCACTGCGAATCTACAGCCCAGCCTTTCTGTCCCATCAGCCAACACGGGTTTCAGCTACTGACCAAGAGGGACATCAGGAACGGTCACAGACATCTCAGAGGCTCTGAAGGAGCAGGATCACAGAGACTCAACTATACAGGGTGCAAGAGTCCAGAGCCAGAAAGCAGCGCCCTGGGGAGAAGCTGAAGGCAGCTGTTGTGTTGTGCATGGGCTGCTCATCTGGCTGGTGGCTGGGAAAGGACCGGGTGAGCCAGCGTGACATTCAGGGAGTCATTGTGCTGCACCAGGGATGTGTGCTTGTAGTGCAAGACCAGGTCCTTGAGGGAGGCGTAGAGGTTGTAGGGTTCAGCAAACCCATAGCCCGTCGCCGTCTTGTAGATCACGCAGTGCTTGGTGTCACCATCCACCCTGCCAGGGAGACACGGGAGCCTGGGTCAGCACTGGGACAGGGGAGCACAAACAGGGCCACCAAACCAGCCTAAAGATACACCTGGCCCTGGCAGAAGCCAAGGCAGATGGGAACTGTCACCTCCAGCATCTGGCAAGGGGAGGGTGGAGCGATGCCGGAACACAACCTGGGCCAGCCCCATCCCATCCCATGCCATCCCATCCCACCCCACCTGCACAGGGATACTCACACCACGGAGCAGGCATAGCACCCCTTCTGGCTGCTCTCACGGATCAGGAAGGTGCCATCCCGTTTCCCACACAGCATCTCCTCTGCCTGCACACGGTTGATCTTCCCCACGTACCACGTCCGCTCCTCATGGTGGGGCAGCTCCTCCTCATCATCCATCATGGAGTACTGACTGCAATCGAGCACAGGCAGGGTCAGATTCCCTAAATTTGGGAGTGTGGTCTGTACATCCCCCCACACTGCCAGTTGCCATCACCCATCTGGCAGGGAAGATATCCTCAGCCCCCAGGCAGGGAGTTGGGATTTGCCCAGGGCCACAGCAAAGGCAGAACCAGCTGCACAGCCTGTGCTCCCACATCCCCCAAATCCCACAGCACATAAGCAGGACACTCACTCCTCTGTCTCGTTCTTGATGCCCAGCCACTCGTTGATCTTCTTCTGCCGTGCACCCTTCTGCGTCAGCCACCTGGGGAAGGAGGGCAGAGCTGAGCACGGCTGCAGCGAGCCCCGGGCACAGCCATCACCAGAGGGCAGCAGCCACCGCTGCCGGGGACCGCCGAGCCCCGAGGCCGCGCTGCGGGAGCGGCTCCTGCTCACAGCAGGCTGCGAGCCGGTCCAACGAGCCACGGGGCCCTGGGGGAGGCAGCTGGGTGGCTCCCGGGCCGCAGGGGTTGCAGGGGCACTACGTACACCAAGTACTGGTCCCGCAGCTTGCGCAGCTGCATCAGGTCTGGCTTGAGGCTGTTCATGCGCTTGTCGATCTCCCGGTTCTCCGAGGCTTGTTTCTTCAGGTCCTGCTCCAGCTTCATCTTGCTGTCATGGATCTCTGTGATGCGGGACTTGAGCTTCTCCGAGTTCATGAGGATCCTGGGAGAGAGAGAGAGGGGGGTTTAGGCTGTGAGCCAGAGTGGGGGAGGCGGAGGAGGCAGCCTGCCAGCTCCAGCCCACAGCATGCTGCTGGAGAGACAAGGAGTCCGCGTGCCTCGGCTCTGTGCTGAGCCAGGAGGATCCTTCCAGCCCCTGGGGCCCTTCTCCAGGCAGGGCAGGCCACCACCACCCCCATCCTCACCGTTGCACCTCCTTCTCATTGCCCTCCCTCCGGAAGCGCTCAATGTACTCCTTGCTGCACTTCTCCTGTGTCTGACACTGCTCCTCAAAGATCTTGATCGTCTCATTGAAGGCCTCGATTGCCGTCCTCTTCATCTGCAGCTCCTGGGGAGAAGGGAGGGAAAAGCTGAGGAATATTTCTGCACATTTGCATCCCATCTTTCAACTTCCCCAAAGCAGCTCTGTCCTTGCTGCAGCCAAAATATCCCCCTCTTCAAAGCCCGTCCTCTGGGGAGTCCCTGCAAGTCCATGAGCCGACAAATGGGGCAACAGGTGCCCCATCTCTGGTCTCCCCTGTGCACAGCAGGGCGGCTGCCAGCACTCAGGGGGTGACAGAGCAGCCCTTGGGGTTCTCAGGCAGCCCATGGGGAAGGCATTGCCCACATACCTGGGACGTGCGCGTGTACTCCTCATACAGCAGGTCGTACTCCCAGCTCTTGTCCTGGTACTGCTGGTGATAAACCTTCAGCTGCTCCCCCACAGCTTCCACACTGTCCTCCTTCACCACCTGGTCCTGCCATAGGCACAGCCTCAGTCAGGACCTGCTCCAGCTGGTCCCATAAAACCCCCACAAAACATTCCAGCACACAGGGAGAGGGATGGGACATGGTCATCTACCAAAGGGGCAGGAATGGATGAACACACGCCTCTGGCTCAGGCTGTGCTTGCCAGCCATGTCCCTGCAGCACAGGCCTCACCTGCTGGTACTTGGAGATGGGGTAGAGCAGCCTGGTGTCCAGCTTGGCGTTGTACTGGGCCAGTGACTCGTGCCGGTAGTGGGTGATGAGCTCCACCACCGAGCCGAAGGTCAGGGGCTCCGAGAACCCATACTTGCCTTCCCGATGGAAGATCTTGATCAGCTTGTTATTGCCTCCCTTCCTGTAGTGGAGGGGAGAGAAGAGGGCATTTACCACCACCCCAGCACCCTACACCAGCAAGACCTTGGCATCCCTGCAGCTGGAAGCACAGGGACATATCCCAAGAGCTGCATCCCTGAGGCTCCCAGGGGATCCCAGCTCCCAGAGGATCCCAAAGGCCTACCTGAGTGTGAGTGTGTATTCCCCCTGGATCTTGCTGGAGGCATCACGCACCAAGAAGGTCCCATCTGGTGTGTCCCGGAGCTTCTCATTCACCTCCTCCCTGCAAGGAACAGGATTGTCACGGCCTGGGAGGGGGCCCCAAGGCTCACCTGATGGACAAGCCACCCCAGGTGTGAGCTGTCAGTCAGCTCCTTACCGAGAAATGTCCCCCCAGTACCACTCGGCGTCCTGCAGGGGCGCGTTGTTCCCGTTGGCCAGGCTGGCTGCGCTAGGCTTTGGCTTCGGCGGTTTGGGAGGCAGGGCTGGGAGAAGAGGAGGGATGAAACAGGGTGAGCCCAAATGCCAGATCCCCACTGGCAATCCCTTGAAGTGCTGAGTCCCCCTCCCTCCAGTGACTGGCCTCTTGGCCACCATGTTTCCTGGAGCTGCTCCAGGCACGTCTACAGCAGCTGAACACCTTGAGCTGGCCTCCAGGCACAGCTGGGCTATCAAAACACCCTCGGCAACCCAATCATGGGGGCAGACGGTCCACACCCATAAAAGCCAGTCAGTGCCTCAGGCCCCAAGGAAGGGCTATCTCAGTACCTGGAGGCAGCTGTTCTGGCTCCAGCTCCTTTGTCTGCAAAAGTGTCTCCAGAAACAGCACAGAGAAGTCAGGGCTCAGCTCCGGGCTGCACAGAGAGAAGAAGCAAGTTAAGAACAGCAGTTGTGGGGTAAAACATGGCCCTACTCCCATGTCCCCTGGCATCAGCTAGTTCATCCCCAGGCTGACAGGGCACCAAGGGTTCTGTCCCAGTTCTGAATCCCACCTCTGTGTGCTGCCAGCAGTTTAATCCCACGTGCAGCCCAGGAGGGGCTGTGGGCAGCCCTGTTGTTCCAGGCTGGACTCCTTGTCCTGGCAGGCACAGTGGCCAGAGCTGGGAACGCTGCTGGGACCAAAAGCCTCACGTACCTGGCGCCAGGCAGCCGGAGCAGAAGGGGGCCGAAGATCTCTCCCAGGGCCCGAGGGTGGAGGCTGTTGCTCTCGGCCTGCTGCGATACCTTCCCCAGATGCCGGAGCAGGAACTGCAGGGTGAGCGTGTTCTGGAGCGGGACCGCAGGCGACTCCAGGGCCAGCAGCAGCTGCTTCCGGCAATTCTCTGGCTGGGGGATCTCTGGGGAGAGAACAAGACACAAGGGAAGAGCTGGGACAGCTGGCACCACTCTCCACACTCCGGCTGCGTCACAGCTCAGGAGCGCTGTCAGCAGTGGGGCCATGTGCCAGGCCCCATAGGGACAGGGCTTATTTTAATAGCCCAGATGTGTCCAGCCCACTCAGCTGCCCATTCTCAAGGCAGCCAGGGGAGGCCCTTACCCTGCAGGATGCGAAGGATATCTCCATGCACTGACACTGGCACCACGGGGGAGGGCAGGTCCTGCAGGTAACCTCGCAGTGCCTCGCCCAGGGAGTGCACGTCCAGGGGCTCCAGGTCACCCAAGGTCCAATCTGTCAGGGCAGAGATTTCCCATGGGAGGGTGGATACAGGACCGGGCACTCAGCTCACAGCTCTGGTGCTGCCAACAGCCCTCCCAGAAACCATCACACAACAGACAGCTATCATGAGAGCTCATGAGCACCACGAGGGAGCTCAGGCAGCCTTCAGGCAGCCCATGTGACAGAGGATGTGCACCCCAGAAATAAGCTGGCTCTGGGAATCCCAGCAGTTCCCCTTGGGATAGGGCAGAGGCCATTCTGGGTACCCACAGCCTTTGCCCTGAGCCCCAACACAGGAATTCTGGCAGGCATAGCTTCGGTGAGAGTTTTGCTTCTCACAACCAGCAAGAGCTGAGTGCAGACTGAGCAGCCACATACTGAACCCAAGTGGGAAAACACCTCCCTTGAATACGGGATGTTGGGAAGCACATAAAGCCTGTCCTGAGAGCACAGCCTGGGCTGACAGCACCGCGTGGTTGGGGTTTCAGGAAGGTCTGCGGGAGGGGACTCGCCAGCGTGGTGCCGGATGAGGCCCCAGCCCAGCTGAGAGGCAGACGGCTCCCAGGGCTCCCCAGCAGAGACACGGGCTGCCGGCACCGCGGAGCCACAGCTCCACCCACCAAACCGAGCTGAAAGATCCTCCCCTGCTTATTAGTGGCGTGACAGAGCCACAGAAGCCTCCAGCAGCCCATCAGCAGAGCACCCCAAAGACAGTGGGGGACAAGCACAGGGACAAGCACTTGTTTGCTATGAGTCTCTGAGCCAGCACCACATCCCTTTGTTGCCCCCCACGGATGGTGCCAGGAGTCCCCCCCTGTCCCATCCCTTCCATGCAGGACAAGGCTGTGCTGGGATAGGGACAGCCCAGCCCCAGAGGCAGCGTGCTGGGAGTCAGGAACTGCCGGGGACAGGCAGCCTGGCCTGGATTGCATTACTGCTGGCGCTGTCACATCCACTAATCTCCTCCATCTGAGCCGATTCGCCTCCACCGCGCCGAGCTGGTTCTTACCGGTTCTCAGCGCCTGCCTCAGTTCGGAGCCAGATGTCCTGTACAACATCTCGCTGTCCAACCCTGCAGAAGGGGGGACACTGCTGTCAGCTCCAGCACAGGCACTGTTTCAGTGCCAGCTGGGCAAAGCCTGTGGCACAGCAAACCAGGCCTGGATGGTGCCCAAGCCAACCCCCTGCAGAGGCTGCTGCTGCAAACCCCCTTGGCCCCCAGGACACCCAGTTCAGTGGCCCCATTTCTCCACCATGGCACAGATCCAGGCTGGAAGCACTTCCCAAACCCCAGCACCCAGCCTGTGTGTGTAGGTGCTCAAACCAAACACCCTCATGGGCCTCATCAGCTCAACCCAGGGAGGAACATGAGAGCAGTTGTGTCCTGTGTGTCCCACAGAGCTCAGCTCTCATTGTGGGGTTTTGGGGTGTATCAGCACCCCTGGTGCTCAGCATTGCCCCCTTACCTTTCTTCTCAATAGCTTCCACCAGCTTCACCAGGAGCGGCGGAGCAATCTCAGGAGGGCTGAACTGCTCCTGCAAGTCCAGGAGAGGAGACCCTGGGGCAGAGGGAGGGAAAGAAGGGCTCAGCACCAGCTCAGCCCTCAGCCACAGAGCTGGGCCAGGGCACAACCCAGGCAACACCCAACAGGAGTAAAGAAAGCTGTGGTCCCCGCTCTGAGGCTGTGGCTCAGGCAAACACAGCATGGAGCATGCAAGAAACCTGCCCAGGAGCCAGCAGAGCACTTGCTGAGCTCCAGCCGTGACTGGGTGTGCACAGGGAGATATCAACTGCTCTGTGCAGAGGCTTGGAGACAGAGCCCATCCCCCTGGGGACCCACACCCCCTGGGCAGGCAGCACAGGGGTTACCAGGGCTCCTGGAGCTCAGGGCTGGGTCCCTGCCCAGCATAGGGGCTGTGCAGGGCTGGCAGCAGAGCAGGGCCAGGGAGCTCGCTCTGCTCCGTGGTGAGCTGTGATTAACCCAGCGATTCAGACAGAACGCCAAGTCAGCAAATTCCTGCCCTTGATTGCTCGTTTAACATGGAAACCGGCCCTGTGCCTCCCCCTCCCTGTGAGCCCACAGCCTCTGTGCAAGCTGCTACAGGGCACAGACAGCCCATGGCACGGGGCCAGAGTCCCCCCATTCCTGGGGGATCTGCAGCCCCATGTCAGGTGGTATTTCACTGCCACTTCCAGAAAATCTTGAGGTTCTGGCTCCAGGCACTCCTTCCCCTGTGCATGCCAGGGCAGGAGCACGCAGGCCTGGCTGAGGAGCTGCCAGCAGGAGGTTTGCCGAAGGATGAGCAGTGCCAGGCTCCATCCTGCTTCCAAAGGAGCACCAGCCAGAGCAGGAGGTTCCTCCAGGCTGGTCCACAGCACCTGGCAGACCCTGGGGAGCCCGCAGTGGGTGAGGACACCCAGCACACTCCACTCTGCAGAGGCAGAGCCAAGAGGCTGCTCCCCGTTGCGAAACAGCTCCGTTGTCATGGATCTGACCCGAACTCGCCTGGTGTGGTCTCACCACAAGGCGCAGCAAGCTGGAACTGCGCACCCAGCTCAGCCTCCTGCACCCACGGCCTCGAGGGGAGACAGAACAGCCATGAGAAGGGAAGCACACGGGTCAGGCACCCAGCAGCTCTGAAGAGGCCTGTACTGCTTGGGAAAGGAGGATAATGCCTCACTGGAGCGAGCTCCTGGGCACGGGAAGGGGCCCAGCATGGTGTGGGTCGGTGTGGGGAAGCTGCAGGCAACTTTCCAGGCTGGCAGCTCCCAGCCTGACCCTTGGGAAGGGCTGAAGGGAGAGTAAATACTGGCGCTGCCCACGTGGCCCGGCCGGGAATGTGCTGCTTCAGCAGGCAGCAGCTTGTCTTTTTTTGTCAGGCACAGAGCCGGAGCCAGCAGCAACTCCTGAGCCTGCCGGGCCTCCGGGCTGGGCCGCCGCGAACAAGGCTGCTCACAGCACGGCCCGGGCAGCTGCGGAAATATTCCCGAGCCGCATTTTCCGCTCGTGTTCTCTGCGGAAGGCAAACACCAGCAGCTCGTAAATCCACTGGCAGAACACGCTGGGTCTCGCTGCTCCGCGAGGCCTGCCCTGCTCACAGGACAGCTGTGGTGCTGGCCCTGCTCCACAAGTGACACTGAGGGGTGATGGGGTCCCTGCCAGCCAGGGCAGGACCTGGGAAACAGGGAAGGAGCTTCGTGGGGCTGCCAGGAGACTGTTCTGCACCTCCTGAAGTGCACGCCATGAAGAAATAAGATAGGCTTGGCTCAAATACAGTTTTTCCATTGCAAAAAAATGTGTCTTCCCAGCAGAATACAGAAATAAAGCATCACAGAATATCCTGAGCTGGAAGGGACCCATAAAGATCTTCAAGTCTAGCTCTTAAGTGAATGGCCAATACAGGGATCAAACCTGCAGGCTGAGTGAAAAATGGCTCTGGGTGTTTGAACTGCCTCCTTACAGGCCCTGTCTGTGCCCAGAGTGGAGGCTGACTCTGGGGATGCCCCCACAGGGGACAGGGACAGGGCTGGCACTGGTCTCATGTGCCCTAGTACCACACCCTCCATCTCTGGGCAGGATGCAGAGAGGCTGGCTTCTGGTTTCCTTCCAAATTTGTGTTTTCTGTGTTTCAGGAGCTTTATCACGTATCTTGTTCCACATCCCGAGACCCCACTGGTGGCTTTGACCACCCAGACACACCTCCAGCAAGCCCCCTTGAGAGGAGGGGAGAGCCAAGGAGGACAAAAATCCAGCCCCTGAGGGAGCACCAGGCCGCACGCAGGCCAGGCCAGCATATCCAGCACAGAGCACATCCCAAGCTCCTGAGAGGAGCAGCTTTCTTGGAAAGGCAGGTTGTGCGCAGGATGACTCAGGTCAGGCTCTGGCTGCCAACCCAAACTCACACAGGGCCCGGCCGCATTCCCACCCTGCGGAGATGTTTCCTGGGGCCACCCCTCTGGCTCCGGGAGCAGGAGTGAGGGAGGCAGCTGCAGGGAGCCACACCAGCCCCACAACCCCGGTTTCGTAAGACCCCAGAGGTGTTTTCACACAGCCAGAAGCATCTGCTGGGGTAGCCGTGGCTCCCAGGCAGAGAGGGATGGGGAGGGTGCAGCACTGCCAGCTGGGAGTGTTCCCTGGCGCCCTCCAGCTCCTGCTGCTGACCCCAATCCTCCCATGTACACCAGCACAAGGTCTTGTGCAAGGCATGGGAAGGCAAAGTGTGGCTGTCACCTCTCAGAGAAACACAGAATGGTTTGGATTGGAAGGAGCCTTAAAAGATCACCCAGTTAAAACCCCCCTGCCTTGTGCAGGGACATTCTCCACTAGATCAGGTTGCTCCAAGCCCCATCCAGTTTTATCTGGAACACTTCCAGGGATGGGGCAGCCACAGCTGCTCTGAGAAACCTGTGCCAGGGCTTCACCACCCTCACAGTCAGGAATTTCTTCCTAACATCTAATCTAAATCTCTCCCTCTTTTAATTTAAAACTTCCCCCTTGTCCTATCACTATCTGCCTGTATAAGAAGTCTCTTTCCTTCTTTTATATAAGTTCCCTTTAAGTACCGGAAGGCCACAATAAGATCTCCCAGACCCTTCTCTTCTCCAGGTGAACACCCCCAGCTCTCCCAGCCTGGCTCCAGAGCAGAGGGGCTCCAGCCCTTGGAGCACTTCTGTGGGCTCCCCTGGACTCGCTCCAACAGGTCCACATCTTTCTTGTCTTCTCCAGACCCAGACTCAGCACTGCAGGTGGGGGGGGGGTCTCACAAAGGAAGAATAGAAGGGGGGAACTTGGGGGCTGCTGAGCCCTGGCCACAGGCTTTATGTGCCTGGGAGCCAAAAAAACATGCTAAGAGCAGGCAGCTGCCCCAGCTCCACAGGCAGGGCTGAGGCACATTGGCTCTCCCAGACCAGGTCTGTGCCAAGGCCAGGGCGGCTGGGAGGCAGCTGCAGGTGCAGGACAGCCCATGTCCAGCCCCAGGGTGGCTGCCCGGCCCCAGCGAGGGCTCTGTGACCCGCGGGGTGGGCTGGCTGCCAGGCAGACAAGCAATTAGCTCCAGTTCTCAGAAGCACTCTTTTAGACCCTGACTTTTCTCCTCTTGCCCAGAGACAAGTAATTGTGTCTCTCAGCAGGGTTGAGCAGCTCTTGGCAGGGAGCACTGCCCCAGGCGCTGCAGAGGCGGGGTGGTGGTGGTTGGGAGAGGTCAGGACTTATCCTGAAGGGAGGGAGCCTGGCAAAACTCAGTGGAGCAGGGAGAGGGACCATGGAGATCCTGGCTGGTTGCAGAACAGAGAGGGAGAAGGATCTTGGAGATGTAAGAGGGGGACAAGGCTTGCTCCAGGAAGCTCTGCTGAGCAGATTGACAAGCTGGAGGAACAAAGTGCTTTTCTCTGGGCCAGGACTGAGAGAGGCCAGCTTTTGGTTGCAACTTAACTGCGTTGCTGCCGGTGGGGCAACCCAGTGCTGCCGAGCTGAGAGTTTCACCACTGTCCTACAAAGCCACTCACACACTCTCATCTGTCACACAGCGAGACTGGAGGTGTCCCAGAGCAACAGGGCACCCAGCAGGGCTTACCTTGCTCCAGAGCCTCGGGCAGCCGGCCACCGCTGGCCCCCGGGGTGGCGGGCAGGGGTCTCTGCACTCGGGGCCGGTGTGAAGGGACGGCGATTTTCACCGGCCCCACGTACTCCACGTAGGTGCCAGGAAAGTCCCCCTTCTGCTTGGTGCGCTCGTTGACGCCCAGGATCCACCCGATCTGATTGGGGGTCTGCTCATCTCCATCTTTGAAGCCCAAGGCTTGCAGGGCCCCCTTGCTGACAACCAGGATGTCCCCGGGCAGCAGGTCAATGTCCTCCTCGCGCTCCTTGCGGTAGGGGTAGAGCGCACGGTACTGGAAGCCGTCGGTGCTGCCCATCCTCTCTGCCAGGGGAGAAGGGCTCTGAAGGGTAAAGGCCGCACGTTCCAGGTGGGAGAGGAGGGCCCTCAGAGGCAGCTCTCCCCCATCAGCACTCTGAACTGTCTCTGTGTGAACCGGCACCCCAGGAGCCTGGTCTGGGTGCCTCGGAGCGCTTTAGGTGCAGCCCCTTTTCCTCAGCTTGAAACCACGATTCAGCCAAATTATGGAGCAAAGGGAGAAGGAGACGAACATAATCCAGCACTGCTGAGCGGGCATGCAGCAAAGAAACCCGAGATCAGGGTCTGTTTCACCAAAAAAGCCAGTCTCTTGGAGTCTGGGGAGGAAAGGCACAGTAGGCTTCCAGCCTGGAATAGCGTTGCACGCTACGTTCCCCTTTCCAGTGCCTGCAAAGAGAAGAAGAATTGTCACTGCACAGCCAGGCACTCCACACCCTCCCAACACGCCAACATTCAAACCAGGGGTTCACCTGAAAGAGGCAGGACTTGTTTCTCTCCTACCTAGCAGCTGATGCTGAGCCCTGGATCCAAGCAGGGCATGCTAATCCTGATTTACACTCCCAAAAGCAAGTGAGCAGCCAGTGGCTGCGGGCAGGAACGCTACCTCCTCTCTGCTACAGCCAGGCACCAGCTCTGCATCTCAAAGAAGTTCACCCCTGCTTCTTCAGCTTACCCTCCTCGCAGCACTTATGCAAACAAGGAGACAACAAGTGGGACAAAACAGCCTTTATGCAGGATAACTTCTGCATACAGAAAAGGGTGACCCTGCACCCAACCAGCTGCAGGCCCTGAATAGGAGCAGAACAAACAGATTTAACCTTCCCTTGTTAAATCGATTAAATTTCACAGTTCACCTTTACATCTTGCCATGCAATCCCCCACAAAGGCATCTTCTGAAGGGAGCTGCCCACAAATGTAGGTTAACCACGCTTTCAGCAAAAGGCTTTCGAGATGTGCTGCCATTCCCACAGAGCAGCACTTCAAAGCTTTGCTCTGAGCAAAAAGTCAATTTTTGAACTTTTCAAAAGCAGCAGCAGCAGCAGCAGCAGCCTCAAGTGCAGGCACAGGTTCTTTTCGCAGAGATGGAGGCAAAAGGAGTTAAAATAATCTTTAGAAGCCTTCAAGTCTACTTAGAGCTCCTAACTGCCTTTCAGCTATTCAGAGAGAAATTGAATATACTGCCTGCCCTGCCCAGAAATCCACCAAAAAGAATAAACCTGGGTTATAACATGTTGCTGAAGAGATGTACGAGCTGGGACATTCCCACCAGCCAGGCACGTCCTCTTTTCCCATCCCCTCCTGGCCGCACAGGCCAGTTTTCCACCTCCCTCAGGCAAATCCCAGAGTTCTGGTTCCCGCAGAAATGGCACGAGGCCGAGGGCTGGACCTACAAGGCACTGGGGCAGCCGGAGCCCAGCCTTCCCAGGGACACCCTGGGCCTGCTCAAACGCTGCAGTCCTGTTAAAGGCTTGAGCTGCTTTGGCCCAGAAACCACCAAACCCAGCTCAAACTCTTGAGTCTCATCTGAAAACTATTAATGAGCAGGAAGGTGCTTCTCAGGGCTGTGGGAGCCTGGGCAGATGGAGGCAAGGAGGCAAAGGGAGCCAGGACACCCTTCCCAGAGGGGTCAGTGAACAACCAAGCGTGGCACAAAGCCAAGGCTGCTCCGACTGCTGGTTGGACTCTGTGACAGGAGGCACCAACGGCGGTGATCTGCAGGATTTCAAAAGAATCCTTCCGGCCCAGCAACACCTCACAGTTCATATCAGCTATAAATCCCTCTTTTCCTCCTGCACGAGCTATCACCCCTGTACATGTCACCACACCTGCACGTGGTATCACCCCTGCACGTGTCACCACACCTGCACGTGCTGCCACAAAGTCTGAGATGGGGGTGAGTCCCAAGAGAGGAGCCAGCCCCACCTCTCAGCCAGGCTCTCCAGCCCGGCACCAGGGCTCCTTCCCTTGACAAGGACAAAAGGCACAAAGAGGCCATGGCACAGGAAACCTGTGCAGCAGCCAGAGCCCGCACCGCCTGCCTGAGCTCGGGCAGGCGTCCCAGCCGGGCTGTCTTTGCCATGAATGAACAGGCACTGCCTGCGGGGAGGTGAGGCACTTGCGGCCAGAGGCGGGTGGGGAACAGGATTGAGCCTGATCCAGCTTGCTGGAGAGCTTCTCCTGAACTCCAGGAGCAACATCAGACTGCAGAATTCATGGAGAGACCCTACAGAGGTTTCTGATGTTCATGGGGGAAGCAGCACATCCCAGCATGGCCGCTGTGAAAGCTCCCACCACGCTGGGATGGTGGCTGCAGGGAACTCGCAGCAGAGCCCACATTTCCCCAGTCCAACCAACCCCAGCCAGGAAAATATTACTTCATAATCCAGAGCATAAAGAGAGATTTATGAGCAGGCTCACTGGCTGCCCCTCTGAGTGCTGCCTGTCAGTGTTCCCTAGAGCAGAGTCGCTGTGCTGGGGGCACTGTCTGAATGCCAAGGGCCTGAGTGGCCGCTGCCCGCCGGGCACAGCACTGGCAGCTCTCCCTCTTCCCAGGGAGGACAGACCTCAGAGTGGCTCCTCGCAGAGAGGACAGACCCCAGAGTCACCCAGAGGCAGCAGAGCCCATCCCCAGCAGGGTCGATGCTCCCCTGCAGGCACCCCCCAGCTTCCACCTGCGGATCCCAGCCTCGACTCCAGGCGTCTCCGACAAGCTGGTGCAGCTGAAGAGGCTGGAAGGACAAAACGCTCAGGCCTGGCAAACTTGTTCAGTAGCTTTTAAAAGCAGATCTGAGTGGAGGGGTGGGAAGAGGAGAGTGACTCCGGAGCACCGAGTGTCTCCAGAGAGCAGGTCCCACAGCTTCTTCCAACCGACTCCTTCCACAACCTTCTTCCCTGGGGTGGGAATGTAGGCACAGTTCTGTGCCACCGCACTCTGCACGTCCCAGCGGGTCACTGGGCACACAAAAAATTCCATAACTCAGAGCCAGGCTACTCCTGGAGAAGCCTCACCTGCTTTCCCCACACTCAGCCCAGGTGGGCTCGTGAACATGAGTGAGGAGCCCCTCAGAAGACCCAAATCCTCATGGCTAATGCCGGCACCGTCCTCTCCAGGAGCAGCAGTTGTCCTCTGTCCTGCCACGGACCCAGCCAGAGGCTTCCCTGGCTGAGCTGCAGGAAAGCTCTGCACTCTTGGAGAGCAGCTGACAGAGTCTTTGGGGATTGGGAACACAAACTTCCCAAAGGTCTGGAACAGCTCTTTGGAGGGAAGGCAGCGCCGAGAGGCTGGGACACGCACAAGCCTGTTGGCTGGAAGCACACCTCTGAGCAGGAGAGAGGCAGCACCTTGCCAAAAGATTTCTGCTGGGCCCAGCTCCAGGTTTGCTCGGCTCTGGGAGAGGAACCTCATGTGTCTGTGCTGGCGAACACTTGCTTAGTTAGGCTGCTCTGAAAATCCCATGCATCAGACAGCTAAATACCTTTGGTAAATCTATCTCAGTGCCCAGAAACAATCCCTCGATTCATTAACTGCTGTCAATACTTTCTTTGTTTAATACATCGGTTTGAAACAAAAAACACATTACAAGTCTTTTTTTCTGTGCCCAGTACATAAATAAAAGCATCTTAACATTTTAAATGTGGTTCCTGTGCTTTTTAACCCAGTTCCAAATGCAGTTCAAAGTGCGGCTTGACTTGAAGCGAGACTGAGTTACTTTCCTTCCAGAGAGGGGGAAAGAATGCATAAAAATATTTAAAAGAAGAATATGCTCACAACAGTTTGCACAGCTCCAACCTCTCCAAGTTATATCAGATGCTCAGCGAGCAAAACAAACACCATATCGAGTTTGAACTGCAAGTTACAGACAAAAAGAACAAACTTTTCCTTTAATTAAAAGAGAAAATAGAACAATGCAATGATGGATGGGAATAAAAATGGACAGGGAATTGCCTGCCATGGTGACATCTGCTTCTGCATCACATCCTTCTGACCCACGCAGCCAGGACAGCTCTGATGGCCTCAGCTCCTGAAGCTGGCAATGGCAAGCACATCACAGGTCACCCTGTGCCCACCAGCACCCCACAACACCGAGTGGCAGAAGCAGAGAGGGCAAGAGCCTGGCAGTCCCTGATTTACAGCCAGGACAAACAGCACAGCAAATCCCTGTGCTCCCAGGCAGCTTCCCGGGCCCGCTGCCTCCCCAGCAGGAACAATGACTGGAAAAACGTCTCGCGAGGCTGGAGCCATGAGCGAGGCCGTGGAAGAGGCAGCAGTGCCACGAGGAGCTGTGGGGGAAGGAGCCGGGAGAGCCTGCGGGGAGCTGGAGCGGGCGGGAAGCGGAGCTGGACACACTCCAGCAGCTGCCCCTGGGGAAGCAGCCAGCGGAGCAGGGAGAGCTGGAGCCCGGGCTGGCCACGGCGCTGCCAAGCCAGCTGGTATTTCCTTCCAAACAGGGAAAAGCTGCAGGGGAGGAGGGGAGCTATGCCTGAGCCGTGCCCCAGCCAGGCATGGGACAGCCGAGACCGTTTTCACCTCTTCTTTTCACCAGAAATTCTTCCCAGCCAGCCAGCAACAGATCCCCAGGAGCAGCAGCTCCTGCCCACAACCACAAGCCACTCTTTGCCAGGGACACAGAGCATTTACTGCCCATGCCTGAGTTTCATTAAATATTTTGCTTTATTCACCAAAGCCCGAGGAAGTGAAGGAATATCTGAAATATTTCACTGAAAAGGTCAATGCCATGATTTAGCAGGGACATGAGGAGCTGAATGAAAAAATAAAAAAATTACCAACACCTTCCTCACTTTTGGGAGACCTCTGGAGGTCCCAGGGACCTCTTGCTCAAAGGCTGGACAGCATGAGACCACCTCAGGCAGTTTGTACACCTACTCCAAGGCTTCTCATACTGTCCAGAGGTTTCTCCTGACACTGAACTTCCTTGCTCCAGCTGAACTTGCTCTTTCTAAACGACCTCACAAATTTTCTCCTCCTGCCTACAAGAGCTTTTTTTCTTGGCCAGAGGCTTTTATTTGCTGGCAGTGGGGAGAGAAGGACCCAGTTCCCAACACCAGCCCCATCACCTCACTCCAGGCTGCTTTTACACCATCCCCCACGCAGCAAGAACACACTAATTCCATTTTAGGAGCATTCATGGAGTTGGCTTTAGGGATATAGAAACCCAGGAGCTGTATTTTGGCAAAAAAATTACAGTTCTAAAAAAAAACTGAGTACGTGAAAAAAAAATCCAACTGCTCTTGCTAACTTATCTGCTTAAAATCACATTCCCCAGGGTATTTTGAATTTATATGATTTATTAGCAGCTCTGTACAGCTCAGCAATCACATGAAACAACCAACAAGGTAAGAAGCACCCAAGTTAATAGATCAGCTTGATTTGGGTATTGGTGAGAGAGCCAAGACCTTCCAACTTGAGAAATCCACCATCCCTTCCTCTGTCTGCTTTTCATCTTCCATTACCCAGCTACTTTAGCTCCAAGCTGCGGCTTCAGAGATTCCCAGAGGAATTAAAAGAGCCCTCGATATTATAAATACTCTTTTTCATTGTAAACACACCCCGGCACTCAGAGCCCTGACACGGCTCCAAACTGGCTCCGCAAACCTCTCTGCTCCTCGCCACATTCCAGCTGAGCCGCGCTCTCCCTTCCAACCCAGTGCTTTTGTCCAGGCAAGACCCAACTGCAGGCAGAGAGGATTTTCCTGCGTGCCTAAAACCCTGTTCCAGGGAGTTGGGAATGTGGGGTTTTGGGGCAGAGATTGGCTTTAGGAGGAACGAGTCCGTGCCACAAACCACGCGGGCAGATGGAAGCACGAGCTGCCCACGTCAAAGAGAGTCACCAAAGAAACCAAACCATGGCTTTGGACTTTCCCACACCATGGAAGGCTAGAGCAGAGCCCAGTCCAGCCTCGGGGACACAGCAGCCCTTGGCATGTCAGGGGAGGGTGGGGGAATGGCCAGGAAAGCAGTGATTTAGGCTATATTTACTCAGCTGTCTCCATTCTCTGCTCTCACAGAGAAAGTCACAGGGCCAGTTCCCCAGCGGCTCCAAGAGCTGCTTGGGAAATCAAAGCCGCGCATTAATGGGAGGAGAGGCAGCCACGGCTCCATTGAAAGGCAACGCTGGGGCCAGTCCAGCTCCTCACAGCTCTCATTTTTCGATAGTTTTGCCCCCTGGCTTTATCTCCCACCCATCACAGACCCCCAGTTTAGGAGGTACATGACCATGGGAATCTTCCTCCTCAAGGGGCTGAGAAACATCCACAGGAAGAGAAGAAATGCAATGACCAACGTCCCTGGGAAGCAGTGGGGGGCTCATCCCAGAGCCAGGGTTTGGGGGATGCTGTGTTAAGACACCCTTGGGCTGAACTTGGCACATCCCTGGGGCACCAGCTCCGGCCTGGGAACTGCTGGGGCCGAACTGCCCCGGGTAGGGGGAACAGAGCTGGCCCCCAAAGCCCACTCTTTTCTGGCTCCAGGGGGTCCCCAGAACTCTCGGTAATGGAGACTGTACCGTGCTGAGGGGGTTCCTGCACTGTCACCGCTGTGGGGACAATGGCACAGGGGGGAATCTGTGATTGCACTGCTGGGTTGGCACTGGAGGGATCGGGGGACACAGCCCCGGCACTGGGAGAACAGGGACAGCTGGATGGGGATCGGGGGACACAGCCCCGGCACTGGGAGGACACAGGGACAGCTCTGGGGGGGACCGGGGGACACAGCCCCGGCACTGGGAGAACAGGGACAGCCCTGGGGGGGATCAGGGGGCACAGCCCCGGCACTGGGAGAACAGGGACAGCCCTGGGGGGGATCAGGGGGCACAGCCCCGGCACTGGGAGAACAGGGACAGCCCTGGGGGGGATCAGGGGGCACAGCCCCGGCACTGGGAGGACACAGGGACAGCCCTGGGGGGGGACCGGGGGCATAGCCCCGGCATCACGGCGAAGCCACACGGCAATAGCACTGCCCTGGCAGCGGGACACCCTCCGCCGGCAGCTCCCGAA
Organism: Zosterops lateralis; assembly: GCF_965231275.1. Classification (NCBI taxonomy): domain Eukaryota; kingdom Metazoa; phylum Chordata; class Aves; order Passeriformes; family Zosteropidae; genus Zosterops; species Zosterops lateralis. The sequence continues at coordinate 2,324,182 of NC_139789.1, forward strand.
GGGCCCGGGGACACCCTCGAGGCTGTGCCATGAGGAACAGAGCCTGGCCCAGGGCCCACCCCGGTGCTCCCCTCTAAGCCCCGCGGCGCCTCACGCTGAGGGGGTCCCGACGCCCACCCCGGGCCTGGGTCCGATCCGGGCTCGCTCTCCCCGACCCCGATCATCCCGACCCCGATCCCGATCCCGCCGCTCCCGGCCCCGCCGCACCTCTCCGCCGGCCCCATCCGCCGCCGCTCGCCTCCAGCCCGCTGCTGCCTCCGGCCCGGCGGAGCCTTGGACAGGCCCGACCGCCGCCGGAACGGCCCGAACCCGCCCCGGAAACAGCCGACAGCAGCCGAGAGGGAGCGGAACTGCCCGAATCTATCCCGGAAATTACCGAGAGCAGACGACAGAGGACGGAGCTGCCCGAAGACTCCGGCCCCGCCCCTCCCCGGGCCCGATCGCCATCGGGGCCCCGCCTCTCGCGCGAGCCGCTCCGGAAGGAGCCGAGGGGGCCCGGAGGGAGAGCGCGGCCGCGCCCCCTGGTGGCGAGCGGAGACAGCACCGCATCGGGCACCGGGGTTGAACCGGGGTTGGACCGGGACTGAACCGGGACTGAACCGGCATTGAACCGAGATTGAACAAGGAACGGGGCACAGCACCAGGACTGAACCGAAATCACACCGGGGTCACACCGGGATTGAACCGAGAACAGGGCACAGCCCCAGGATCACACCGGGATCTCACCGGGATCACACTGGGATCATACCGGGATCACACCGGGAACAGGGCACAGCACAGGGATCATACGGAGACTGAATTGGGATTGAACGGGGATTACCCCAGGACTGAACTGGGATTGTACCGAGATTGAACCGGTACCGGGGCACAGCACCAGGCACTGACCCGGCACTGGACACTGGGCACAGCACCGGGCACTGCACGGAGACAGAGCATGGGGCGTAGATTTGGGAACGGGACATACCTGGGAGTGGGGCACGGCACCAAGCATGGGGCACTGCCCTGGGCACGGGTCACAGCACTGGGACCGCACCAGGGCTGTGGGACACTGCTCCGGGCACCGCCCCGCACCGAGCGCCCACAGCCGGGACCCGGTGCTGGAGCCATCCCGGTGCCACTGCAGGGCCACCTCCCTCCCCTCCCACCTGTGCTGGGACCCCGTTCCCCCCTTTCCATCCTCCCCAGATCGGGCACTCACAGCCCTGCACCCTCCAGTGCCACTGGACACCACACTCAGCGCAAGGGACAATTTTAATCCAACATAAAACTTCTTGAAGGTACGAACAGAGCCGGGCACTGGGCAGGAAGACACAGTCCCCTTGGCATTTCCCATTTAAAAAAATCCTTTTCCCACCCTATCCACGCCACCAGTGCCCAGCCAAGCCCTCCCATCCTGCCGTGCCAGTGGGCAGGGGGTGCAGCCCGGTGTCTCCCCAAAACCCCACTGCCTTTCCAAGACCTTAATACACCGAGAGTGGAGGGAGAAGCAAAGGAAACACGGAGCAGCTCTGGTTACTCGGGTTTTTGGGGGGGTTAACAGCACCAGTTGAACGGGAGAAGCAGGATACGGAGCCTGGCACAAACCACACGTGCACAAAAGAATCCAACACGCAGCCCAAAAACCACCAGGCCATGGTGATGCCTGATGGCAAACCAGGGGTGTCCCCCTGTCACCATCACAGTGCACCAAACCACGCTGGGGGGGAAAGCCAGAACATGCAGCAACAAATGGAAACGTTTATATCCCAGAAAACGGTAGAAATGGGGGAGAAATGCTGGGTTGAGCTGTTGTTTGTTGGATAAAGAGCAACGGGGCAGGGAAAGAAAGGGCTGAAATTCCCAAATTACAAGTGAAGCAGCATAGGTGCTCACTGGGTTGGGGTAATTTAAAAAAAAAAAAAAAAAAAAGATAAATTTGGATTTTGTATAGTTGTCTGTGCACTGACCAATCAACTCCACAGGATTTTGTGTGAGAGAAATGGAAAGAGCAAAAACTGACCCTAAAAATCCCATTAATATTCCTGTCTGGGGAATGTCTCAGTTTTCCCCACCTGGAAGGGCCAATGAAGCCAGGTGGCTATAAAACCTCCAAATAAAATAATTAAACCCTTTTTATATCTCCTATAAGCTTATAAAATTATCTATATGCTCATCATCAGATGATCTATATGCACAGAATACCCCCCCCCGCATCCCAGCCCAGAGTACCAGCATTTGGGGGATATTATTGTGGATTTGGGGTTTTGTTTTAGTTTTAAATATTAGAATTATGGGGTTCTGAGGAGATCTGGGGTGTTTCCAGCTGGAATTGAAGTTAAAAAGTAGGGAAAAGCGAGTGGGTTAGAAAACAGTGGGCTGGGAGCTGGGAGACGCACGGGAAAGGCTGGGACTCCCAGAGCTGGGTTGGCCCCTGCGACAGTCCTGCACTGCCCGTTTAGCTTATAAAAAGTAATAAATTAATTAAGGAATATTTGCATCAAGTCCTTTCTGTACACAGAGGTTGGGGCCCAGCTGGGAAAACGCCGCTGCCGGAAAAGCTCCTGCGTCTCTATAAAAATATGAGCATCTTTCAGGGAGTACAAAAAGCCTTCCAGGGGGGCACAGCCAGCCCGGCCACGGTCCCGAGTGGCTCCAGGGACGTTTCTCTCACGGATTTGCCGCACAGGACGGGGTGCTGGGGAGGCACCGGGATGCCCCAGGGAGCCGGAACCATCCCTGGTGCCAGCGCGGGGCTCAGGCGTGCTTGGCCCCGCTCCACACGCCCCGGGGAGCCGGGAGATGAGCCCCCGGCGGCTCCTGGCCCTGGGCTGGCACTTGCCAGTGCCCGGGCGATCCCTGCCCGCAGTTCCGCTGCTGCTGCTGCTGCTGGGGGCCACGGTCCCGGTGCTCGCACCCATCCCACCACGGCAGGGAGATGCTGCTGTTTGGCTGCTCGGCGCTGCCGATGGGGTAGGAGCCCTGGCATTCCCACTCGGCCACGGCCGGCTCCTGCTCGTCGCTCTCGGAGCCCTGCACGGCGATCTGCGGGACCGTGCTGGGCTTGGGCTTGGGCGGCGCCTCCTCTCCGGCCGTGCCACCGCCCTGGGCGGCCGTGCCCGGCCCTTCTTCACTCTTGCCGCCCTCTTCGCTCCCCGCCGCCGTCTCCTGCTCGTCAAAACTCACTTCTTGAACCGCCTCTTGCTTCTTGAAAGAGTCCCGGCGCTCCGACAGGTTCAGGCGCCGCATCACCACCATCTCCTGGTCCCGGTCGTGGCGCTCTGCCAGGCGGGAGCTGGCGGGGTGGTAGCCGTGCTCCCCGGGGTGCGGCAGCGCGTCGCCCTCCCCGATGGCCTCCCCATCCAGCGTGGACATCTCCAGCCCCAGCTTGCGGCCGCCGCCCGTTTTCTTCTCGGCCAGGATGGTGACGATCTTCTCGGCCGACTGGACGCGCTTGAGCAGGGGGGAGCGGGGGCAGTCGGCGCTGCGGGGCCGGGAGCTCTGCCGGACGATGGTGGGGGGGGACAGGGTCTTGCCCTGGAAGGAATGGGGCGTTTTGGGGTACCCGGGCAGCGGAGACGGGGAGCGCTGGGGGGAAGGCGGGCGCTGGGCCGAGGAAGGGGTGCAGGCCAGGGGCGAGGGGGGGATGCTGCTGGTGGATTTGCGACGTCCCACTTTGTAGCGCGGCCCACCCAGTTTGGGGGCCAGCCCGTGCAGGGAGCTGGGGCGCACGTGGCCGGCGGGTGACGTTGGGGTGCTGGAGGAGGGAGAGGTGCTCTGAGGGGACACAGCATCTGCCGTACAAAGAGAAAAGGTCACTGTAGGGCTGGAGGGACACGGCCTCCCCGAGGGACACGCAGCATCCTGCCCTGCCCCGAGCCAACATCCCTCCCTGGGGTACCTGAGGGCAGGTCGGGCGCGGGGCTGCGGCACGGCGTCGTGGGGCCCGGGGACAGGCTGTGCGTGGGGGACTCCGGGAGGCTCTCGCTGGAGGACAGCGAGTGATGGAGACCGGAGGAGAAGCTGCGGCTGGTGTGCAGGACTGACGACTGCTTGGAGATCTTCTTGAAAAGGGATTTTCTCCTGCTGCGGGGACAGGAATAACTTTGGCTACTCCTTAAAACTGTTGGTCTCAACAGTTGGTGGCAGCAGGACCAAACCCCACTGGACATCCCAGTATGGCAGATCCAGAGCATCCAACCCAGTGCTGGCAGGACCAGACCCCACTGGACACCCCAATATGGCAGATCCAGAGCACTCTCCCAGTACCTCACACATTGGGACAAATGCCATTTTATCCCTGTTTAACCTACCTGTCTTGGCCATCCCTTTTCCTGCTCTTTTTACTCCTCCGTGCCATCCTCGTCTTGGAGCTGTTTTTCCGTGCAGGCCCAATTTTAATGGAGGTGTTCTCCAGGGCAGTGGTCCTCAGGGCCACTTTATTCCCACTCTGGAGGATGGAAAACAAATCTTTGAGCACCAGACCCAAGCCAGCTCCTGCCTCAGCTGCCAGGAAAGGCAGTGCCAGGGAGCTGCTGAATTGATGTCCTGGGAGAGCAGTGTGGCTCTGGTCACCCACCTTCAGCAGCAGCTCCACGACGTCCCGATGGACCAAACCCAGCACAGACTCGCCGTTCACGTGTGTGATGAGATCTCCTGCCCTCAGCCCGGCCTCCTGCGCGGGGCTCCCCTCCTCCACGCTCTGCAACCCAAACACAGGGATTTTATTTGGATGCAAGCTTCCTCCTGGGGTTTTCCCACTGGGAAAGGCACCACTAGACCCCGGGGCACGTACCCAGACCATGTGGTGGACGGTGTAGACGTCGCTGTCACCCATGTAGACGCGGATGGCGCGCAGGGTGAAGCCGTACTTCTTCCCCGAGCTGTGGATGATGATGGGTGGCCGCAGGCTGGCGATGGCCAGCGAGGAGTCTCGGCTCGGGGAGGAGTCCCGGGAAGAGGGGTTGGATGAGAGGGAGTGAGGGGAGATGGGGCTCATCAGGGCACTGCCACCGAAGTCATCTGCAAGCAGAAGGAGCCAGCTCAGTCTGGTAAAAGCACATGACAGCAGCCATCCAGCAGGATAAATCACCCAGCACACAGACCTGAGGTGATGATGAGGGACAGGGCTGAGACAGAGGCAGATTTGGGCACACGGCTGCCCAGGGAGGCTCTCTGCCTCTCCGGCATGTCCTTCTGTGTGCTCAGCCGACGGCCCCCACTCGGCTCCAGGCTCCGCGGAGTCGAGTTCTTGTTGCCGGTGCTGTTGCTCCGCAGGCGGATGCGGTTCAGGCTGACGAGATCAGCTGCACAGAGGGGAGGAGGGAGAGTTTGGGGATGTGGAGAAGCCACCCCATGCCATGCAGGACCCTGGCTGCCCCCAGAGAACCCCACACTGGTTCCCACAGCCCACGCACCGGATAACGCCGACTGCTTCACCGCACCGCCAGCCCCTGCATCCGAGTCTCCCACCACAAACTTGGGTCTCTCTGGCTTGGAGGACGCCACACAAGGGCTCTCATCCTCCGAGGAGAAGGCAAACTTGGGCATGGTGTCCAGGCTGAGGGTGCTGGGCAGTGCAGTGGGGCTGCGGCTCCGCTCGTGCCGGGAGGTGTATGGTGTGGAGCTGCCGGACGTCCAGGAGCGGAGGCTGCGTGGGAAGAGCAGGAGGGCTCAGGACTACTCAAGGTGGGCAAGGGGGTGGCACTGAGCCACTGCAGCATCCCCAGAACACATCCCACTGACCTCACTGAACCCTCAGAAATAACTCAAACTCTCCAGTGCCACCACAAACCCATGATGTCGGCACAAATCCTTGGTCCCAGCACAAACCCTCAGTGTTGCCACAAACTCTTGGTCCTGACACAAACCCTCAGAGCTGGCACAAGCCCTGGGCACTGTCAGGAGCCCACACCAGCAGTGCAGCCCCCTCTGAGCACGCACCGGGGCTCAGTGCCCGCTGGCCTCCTGTCCTCATCTCCCGACTGCCGGTCCCACCGCTCCTCCTTGTCATCGCAGTGACTCCGGTCAGAGGAGGAGAGGCTGAGGGTGGAGTTGACCGCCAGGAATTCTGAGCTGCTGTACACCTGAGAAGGAGAGGAGCCATCAGCAAGGAGCAGAAATTTGGGGATTTGGGTGGTCTGGTGTCAGCCAAGACACTGATGCTCGGTGCAGCCACACTGTTTGTGGTGCCAAAGCATTTTGGATACTGCAGGGGGGGTACCCAAAGGAGGAAATATAATGCAGGAGGAAATGCCAGAGCATTTTGGATACTGGAGCACCTTGCTGAAGCGGTGGGAGCAGGAGGAGAACTGCCCGATCTCCACTGATGATTCCTCGTCATTGGTTTCCTCATCCTCCGAATCCAAGTGACGATACCTCTCGGAGCGAGCTGAAAGCAAGAGCCAGAGAGGGAAGAGATGTCACCCTGCCTGCAACACCCCACATCCTGCCTGCAGCAGGGCCAGGTGGGACCTACACCCACAGGGTGACAGCCCAGTCCCAAATCCCAGGGGATTCTTGTGGGGTGGAAGCTGGTACGGGTGAGCAGCCTGGAAAGAGGATTGCATCTGTTTTGTGACTTGGGTTGTACAGCCACCAGCTTCACCCAGGAGATTTCCACCCCCCATGGGAGCATCCAAAGTGCAGCTGGAATAATGGATTGGCAGAGGTGGAAGAGGGACGGGTTTGGCCTCACTGTCAAAGTAGCTGGTGTCATCCTCAGACTCCAGCTGGGGGATGAACTCAGCCTTCTGCCGCAGCAGCCCGTTCCAGTCCAGATGGAGGAAGAAGGAATGATGCTTCACCTCATGTGCACCTCCTGCCAGGCAGAGAAATCCATGTCAGGTATGGGGCAGGATCCAGGATGCTCCCAGTCCCACCCCAAACAGCACAGTCTCTCCTCCACACAGGAGGCTTTAAAAAGATGGACAGGAGCACTGTGCAGCCCTCCTGGGGGGTACCCCGAGCAGGAGACCTCCTCCTAGCACCCTCAGCATGGTAGGACATACTTTGGACTCAAAGCCATGCAAATTTGATGGGAATCAAGGTGCCAGATCATCCCCTGAGGGCCCTGCTGTGCATACCAGTGCCCAGGCGCTCGAGGGGACACTGCCTCAGCAACCGTGTGATCAGGTCCTGGGCATCTGCAGGGAGAGCTTCATCCCCTTCTGGCCACATAATTTCATCTGCAAGGAAAAAGGAACAGGGGTTGGGGGGGCTGGAAGGGTTTGGACACTTCTGGGCAACAGGAAAGTCCCCCAGAGCAGCAGCAGAGGAAAGGCCTCCCAAAGTGGGAAGTCAAAGCTTGAGGAGCCTCCTCACTGTTCAGCCAAGTGTGACAGGAAGGAATGAAGCTTCCCCCGTGTGAAAGGACAAGCCTTGGCTGCTGGGAACACAAACCTGCTCCTGACACTCACCACTGATGACCTGCCCAAAGAGCTCCTCGGGGGTGTCTCCGAAGAAGGGGACGCAGCCTACCAGGAACTCGTAGAGGATGATGCCCATGGCCCACCAGTCCACAGGCTTCCCATAGCCCTGGATGAGGATGACTTCGGGGGCAATGTACTCTGGAGTGCCACACACCTGTGAGGGAAGCAGGGGCTGACACCTCTGCAGTGACCCTTGCAACAAATCCCAAGGTTATCTGAGACCCCAGTGATGGCAGGTCAGCCATGTGGAGCAGGACCTCCTACCTGCTTGTCCATGAACTCCCGCGTGTCCTTCTCCATGTGCCCTTCGTAGAGGTTCGTGGTCATGTTCATCAGGCCTATCTTTGACAGACCAAAGTCTGTCAGCTTTATGTGGCCCATGGAGGTGATGAGCAAACTGCAAGAGAAGACAGACACCCCACAATGCTGCTGTTTGCTTCTGGGGAGACCTGAGATGGACCAGCTGCACCCCAGGGTCTCTGGCACAGAGATAGCACAGAACCAGTTTCTGGGGAAAAAAAACCATTCTGCCCTTGTCTCTTGGCTTTCCTTTCCCCATTAAAGCCACCCTCACCCTTGCTCAGACCCAACCCACATCCTCACTTGTCAGGTTTGAGGTCCCGGTGGACAATGCCGTAGTTGTGGAGATACTCCAGTGCAAGAACAGTCTCAGCAAAGTACATCTTGGCCATGTCAACAGGCAGCGGGCCCATGTTCTTCAGCAGCGTGGCACAATCCCCCCCTGTGGGAACACGAGAGGCTCAGGGAAGGCAGCAAGGTCAGCAGGACCAGCAGGCTCCCAGCCAGCCCCTCTGAGCAGCTGATCCCCAGGTGTGGAGCACAAACGCTCTCCTAGGTGACCATGGCCACCACCTTCATCAAGGAGATCAGGATCACAAAATCATCTCCTTGTGCCTCCCTCTGCTGCTTGGAGCAAAGGGGGACAGGAGATGTCCAGGTGGTGTCCTTGATGCTCAGACTTTGCTATCCTGCCCTCCTCCCTGCACTGTCCAGCCCCCAGTCCTGCTCTCACCTTCCACATACTCCATGACCATGCAGAGGTGTCGCTTCGTCTCGAAGGAGCAGAACATGCTGACCACAAAGGGGTTCTCGGCGAAGGTAAGGATGTCCCTCTCCACGAACACCTGCTGGATCTGATTCCTCAGGATAAGGTTCTGCTTATTGATTTTCTTCAGAGCGAAGCGCTGCCGCGTCTCCCTGTGCCTTACCAGGTACACAGCCCTGGAGGAACAGCTGGACCTCAACACAGGTCCTCCAGCCACCACCACTGACCACCCCACACTGTGGGGCTCAGACAAAGAGGGGCTTTGGAGTTGTTTACAGATGGAGACAAGTGTTAGGAAATCCCCAACTCACCCATAAGCCCCATTGCTGATCAGCTTGATGGTCTCGAAGTCCCCCTCGCAGGGCTTCCTCCGCGGGACAGTGACTGAAGGCTGGCTCTGAGGAATACATGGGTTTTTAATGCAGGCAGATTTCACTCAGCACTATCATGTACCACTTCCAAAAGCTTCTTTCTGCCAGAGCCCTCTCCAGTCACAAATCCCAAACCAGAAGCCCAAGATGCTGTGCAGATCAAGAGCCCCCACACACTGAACTCTGTCCACTCAAGAAGGCAAATGAGGGACTGTGAGATCTTGAATACATCAGTCACCCCTGGGGACAATCCAAAGTGAACATCTCCCAGTCTAGGACAGCTGAAAGGAGCTCTGGTGTGGGGTGAGGCAGGAGGAAGCTGAAGGCAGCAGGTGGGACATGCAGGTGGGACCACACTCACCTCACAGGTGTCATCGTTCTCTGGTGTGATGGTGTTCCCGCTGTCAAAGTGATCCAGCTGCCCCATTTCTGCAGATGACAGGGATGGATTTCACTTTCCTCATGCTCAACACCCACCAAAATCACCCCCTGCCCAACCACTCTCCCTCCAAACTCAGAGACCCCACAGGGATTTAGCCACATGCTTTGCTCGAGCTATCGTACGGAGAAATTCAGGTCATGACGTTAAGAAGTTCAACACGAGGTTAAACATTTATATAATTCTTTTTTTTTGATAGTCATTCCTGCGTTCTCCAGGGATTATGATTCCCCCCCCAGGGCCATGGATTAAGTGTTTTTGAGCTTAATCTGCTTTGCTGAACGTGTTGGAAGCAATAATAAGGGATGTGGGCTTGGCCAGAAGGACTTGGCCATCATCCTGGTCCTGCTGTGACCTCCCTGCCATGACACCAGCCCAGCCCTACAGGTCTCCCTGACACCTCCCAGTGCTCAGTTGTGATCACCACAGGCCAAACTGGGAGTCCAAATCCTGCTGCAGACCTCAGAGCCCCCAGTCCAAGTGCTTCCCTACCCTCCAGTGGGTCCTTGACAAGCCCCAGTTGGCTGATGATGTATCGGGGAATATCCGTCTTTATTCCCTGTCCAACTTTGGCATGCCCTTCTGCAGCTTCCAGGAGATGGTAAAACTCCTCTGGGTCGAACTCCTGCATGGGGAAAGCCAAGCACAGTTAAGGAGAGAGATATTGCAAGGTTAAGCTTTTCCTCTAAGCCTTGCAGGTGACACCTGTAACAGGGGACAGGCCCTGGATGCATCATTCCCCATGTCAACGGTGATAGTAAAAAAATGTAGCTCTGTGAGTTGGCTTTGGAAGAAAAAACTAAGGGAAATGAAAATTTCATCAGGAACCACAGCAAAAGGTCACTGCTTTAGAAATTCAGCAAATCAACTGAAAAAAAGCCCTGGAAACCACAGAACCATAGAATGATTTGGGCTGGAAGGTTGGGCTGAAAGGGAACTTAAAGATCATCTCATTCCAACCCCCTGCCATGGGCAGGGACACCTTCCAACATCCCAAGTTGCTCCAAGCCCCATCCAACCTGGCCTTGGACATTTCCAGGGATCCAGGGGTATCTAGGAGGTTTTGTCTCCTCTCCAGGCTGGCACAGACCATGAAAGACAAGACAGGAGCTTCCATGTCTTACCAGGCACTCTAGAAGTCGGGCAGGGCGGGAGATGATGATCAGCAGCTTCCTCACCAGCTGGTCAATGAACTTCACTTCCTCACTCTCAGATCGCTCCTGAGCCTGTTGGGAATGGAGACAGGAGCCAGGTGTCTCTTGGTGGCCTCACGAGGTGGCACCAGGCAGGGAACTGCCCCGTACTCACGTCTCGGAGCATCTTCTCCAGTTTCTCCTGCAGCTCCATGAAGTAGCGGGAGGTGATGAGAGCTCCCTGGGACTTGGCCAGGCAGTCTCGGGCCAGCTCGATGATCTGGTGGTGGATGAAGCCCAGCACCCCATCAGCCAGGGGCAGGGTGCTGCTCGGGGAGAAGTTTGTGATGGTGTCCTGCAGGCGCTCCTCCATCTGGGCTGTGGCCTGCAAGGCAGAGGGGATGGTGATGGCCAGGAACAAACATCCCCATGCCATGAGTTTGGCCAGCCAGGATCTCACCCTACCACCTCCTGCACTGGGTTTGGCCAGCCAGGATCTCACCCTACCACCTCCTGGACAATGTTTGGCCAACCAGGATCTCACCCTACCACCTCCTGCAGCTCAAATATTCACATACACAAGTGAATATTTGGAGCCATTTTTTATGCTTTTAATAGAGATCAACCTCTCATCCTTGCTGAAATGGAATTACTGCCTTAGGGAAATGATTTAAGGCTTGCAGTTAGCACTGCTTTTTATTGATCAACATATGAAATTAATTTCATAGCTACACAGCAAATTTTATTTAAATCATTGACTCTTTTCCTGATGTATTATGGTATTTGGGATGTGTTAGCCAGGATTAAGTGTTTTAGCAGTAACAAATCCATGGTGGTTGCTGTCATATGTGAGGATTTAACTTTGCTAAATCCTCACAAAAGGCCCCACCTGGGACCTGCAAAAGCTCCTCCAAAGCCTCCAGAGCCCTCTGCCTGCTTGTGTGATGGGGCACTTGTGTGGATAAGAAACCACAGGTTTATTATGTCTCCAGTGTCCCCAGCACCCCCTATGATCTACCCAGGCATTCCATACTCCCACAGGGAGCAGAGGTTGTTCTAGAGAAGGTTCCTGGCTGCCAGGATGCCACAGAGGCACCAACACACTCAACCCCCAAGTCCTGGCAGTTACCTTGGGGAACCTCTCCTTGTAGACATGGTTCATCATCACCACCTCATTATCAAATGTTCCGCTCGTCCGTCCAGGGCTGCAGAGGGAGGAGAAGGGTGTGTTAGGAGGTTCAAGTCATTTACACCTGTGCAAACAGCCACTACTCCTGGAGAGCAGTTTGATCCCTCCTCCCAACTCCTGGCTCCAAGTGGTTAAAACTCATCCAAGTGGAGCCATCAGCCTTGGGTCAGCACTCCCAGCAGCATCCCAACCACCGGAGGCCCCTGGGATGTGGTCTAGGGAAGCTTAACCCAGGTGGCCAAACAAAAGTCACTTGGAAACCCAGAACTGAGAGAGTGTTCCATCATCCACTCAGCTTTGAAGAATGAGCTCATCTTTCCCTTCCTCTGGAGCCCACAGTTTCTTGCCATCGTTGCCATTTTTGCAGCTCACCAACAAACAAAAAACCCAACAAAACCTTGTGGTGGACACAGCAACCTTAATTAAACATGGTTTTCCTCCTTCCCTCACCCAGCACTGCCCCTCCCAGAGCTCTGCCTGATGATCCCGTTATGCAAAGCAAGTCACAAGAGCAGCCAGCAACTCATTAACCACTATAAAATAATAAACATGGTGATAAAAACCAGCCCCAGCCCAGCCCCAGCTCTGCCTCAGACTTTGCTGTGCCAACTGCAGAACTGGCATCTCCTCAGTGAAAATCTCGCCACAAACCCCTGTCAGATAATTAATCTGATTTTAATGAAATTTCGGCCGGCAACACGCAGGGCTGTAGCTCTGCCTCTGGTAGCAAAGAGAGCCAGGAAATTTTTCAGAGAGAAAAGAGGATTTAACCAAAACATCCCCTGCAAAAAGCACAAGGCTCTGGTGCTGGGCAATGTGGGTGGCTCACTGCACAGGGTGTGGTCCTGGAGCAGCAACCTGGAGCTCAGCAGGTACAGCTGAGGGTCAGCTCACACAATGCTATGGCCACTGGCTCAATGCCTTCTCCAAATTTTCCTCTCTCCAGCCCAAAAATGCTCATTCACCTGCACTCCTTGTGGGTTGTTTTTTTTTTTGCAGAGGCAAAGGCCAGTCCCAGTAAGCAAAGGTGATGTTTTCTGATCCAAGCCCAGAAATTGGATTTTTATTTTTTAACAGCAGGTAAGTCATACAAGAATGGCCACTGCTTGGGCTTCTGCTTGGTGATCCCTTCCTCACCACCAAAATCATTCAGACAACTGGGCAAGAGGCTGCAAACCAACTCCTGTGGAATAAATCCCAGCTTCTCCAGCTTCAGCTCTAGGATACAGGTATTGCCTGCTGCCAGGAGAGCAATGCCACGCCCCAACAGCTGAGAAGATGCTGAGAACCAGACCATGGAGCTTATGATCACTCACAAAATCATGGAACACTTCAGGACACCTTCCATCAGGCCAGGCTGCTCATAGCCCCATCCAACCTGACCTTGAATATTTCCACAATGAGGCACCTACAACCTCAAGCCAAAATTTCTCCACTTCCCCACAAAGGGGGAAAACCCACATTGGGGTTTGGGACAAGTTTAGCAGGACCAGGAACAGCTCATGAGAGGGCAGAGGATGCCCTGGAGGTGCCAGCACTCAGAGCAGTGTCCTGGAAGCCCGTGGGTGGCCCACCTGAGGCTCCTGGATCGTGGGCGCAGGCAGGGCGAGTGCCGGCCCTCCTCGTCCGTGACGCTCTCCGTACTGCGGAAATGCTTAGAAAGGAAATGCAGCTCGTCGGGGGTGGGCTGGTACGGCAGCTGGTGCAGGCGCTCCTGGGAGGATGAAGATGACTGGGGAGAGAGAGAGGGATGCAGGAGATCAGTGGATGGGTCCGTGCTTGTTGGTTCTTTATCTTCTTTTCTTGTGTTAGGGCAGGGATTAAAGTACAGGAGATGCAGTTTTCTTATGTTCAGACTCAGGTGTTTATTATTTCTTATCACACAGTCTCACAAGTTGTGAGTTCCAGCCAACAAGGTAGAAAATTACTCTGTCTCTTAACTCTTTCCATGGTCCTTTAAGCGCTAATTACCCAATAACCCTATATTATTTATACTTTTAACCCAATAATGACCACCCATGATCCACAATGCAGACCTTGTCACCCAATTAGAAAAAACCACACAAACCCATGAAGACGGTGAAAGAACACCCAAAATCCCCCATCTTGCTCTATATACATTACTATATACTAAAATCTTAAATCCTAAGTTTTGCACCCTGTGATATCACAGAATTCTATTCAAACTACACACCCACAGCCTAAAGTCAAATGTAGTGCCTGCCTGAGGGTCAATGCCTGTTAGCACAGAAAGACTGAAATTCTCAGCCTCCAGGGTTCCAACACGAGCTTCCCAGCAGTGGAGTAGGAACCAGCAAACCCATGAGGGAAATATCCCTTGGAGCCTCTTAGGAGGCTGGAAACACTGACAGGCAGCATGGGCTGGGCTTGGGAGAATGAAATGTGGAGAGGAGCAGTCTGGGGAGGTCTGCACTGCCCATTCCCAGCCCAGTAGCCCCCATTCTCCCACTCAATTTGGCTCCACTGAGCCCCATCCCTTGTAACTCCAGCATCCCAGGGATGTCAGTCCTGTCTCAGCCAGGGATGCTGCAACTCCCAGGGATGCTCTAATGTCCAGGGACTGTGTAGCCCCAGGAACATTGTAACCCTAGGACACAGTAACTCCCAGAGATGCTGGAACCCCAGGGATGAAGTTAACTCAGAGATGCTCTAATTGGACACTGTAACCCCCAGGGATGCTGCAAGCCCACAGCCAAGCCTTATGACTGTCTTGAAAGCTCATTTGGGAAGCAGGATGCAGCTAAAGCACAGTGATCCTTTAGAACCCAGCACCATGGAGCTTGGAAGGCATTTCACCCAAAAATGAGGGGGTTTAGGATCTTATAATCTATTACCATGAGAAAGCAAACATTACCGAGACCGTGGAGCTGGGGGTGTTGGTCCCATAGCCAGAGGAGGGTAACGAAGCCAGTGACCACCTTCTGCCATCAGCCCTGTGAGTGCAAACATGACAATCACATACAGGGAAAAAAGCCCAATATCTAAATGCAAATCAACAACATCAGAGCCAAAAGCTGGGGAACAGGACACAGGCATGGCTTGAGGGATAAAGCCCTGAAACCTCTTTTCAGAATGGACTGAAATGGGGTGAAATAAGGGGTTTGCAGGAGAGAGGGGCTGTTCTGCAGCCACAGTGTGATGGGCCAGTGGCAGGCAGCAGGGTCACTGTGAAGGGACAAATCTGGGGCCCCGTCAAATACATTTCAGACAGGGCAAAAAAAACCAAAACCCGCCTGTGAGAGCTTGATTTTTAATTAGAACAAAATTCAGCCTGCTGGAGGTTTTCTTGGTGAGAAACTGGGATTCCCAAAGACTCATCCTGAGACAGCAGGCGCCGGGGAGCAGAGCTTGGCCATAAACAGGAAGGGAACTGCTCATACGCAGGCCAATGCTTCCTCTTGGAGATGTTTCCGAGGGATGGGGACACGTCCAGGTCAAGATGAGGCCCTTCACCTCCCACTGCCATTTCCCGTGTGGGGTCAAGGACAGCAGGAGCTGGCAGGGTGCCACATGCAGCTCCAGCACTGGCAAACTCCTGACCCCACAGCCTGGCTGTTCCCTCTGTGACAAGTGTGTGAACAATCCGAGAGCCTCCGGCGTTTTTCCATGCGACAATTGATGGGTTAAAATCAGCCACCCGCCCTCCATGTGTGCAATTAATTAATTAGCTGAACAGGGTTTGGTGGCTGCATCTGAGGTGGCGTGGGCTGGGGAGGGGATGGAGCAGGATCTGCCTCTGTGGGGACCTGGATGAGCATCCATCCCTGGACATCATCTGAGAATCCATCAGGAGTCCAAGATGGGGCTGAACACATGGACAGGGCTGGTGTGATGGGAACAGAGAGATTTCTGCTCCCAGAGCTGCAGGGAGGCCAGTCCTGGTGCAAAATTTCCCACCCAGGGATGCAAACAAAGAATCACAGAGTCCCAGATGAGCTTGTATTGGAAAGGACCTCAAAAGCCCAGTCCCACTCCCTGCCATGTGCAGGGACACCTTCCACTTGACCAGATTGTTCCAAGTCCTGTCCAGTTTGGCCCCGAACACTTAAAAAAGAATATCCCTGATGATGTGGAACAGACACCTCCCCAAAATGCCCATCCCTGGTACTTGCCTGTCAGTCCGAGGAGCATGGCTGGGGTGGCAGAAAAGACCAGTCATGGCAGAGGAAACATCACCAGGCCAGAAACCAGGCAGAAGAGAAGCGAAAATAAAAGCAAAACAAGTCACTTGAGATCAACAGAACAGTTCCCTGGTAGGGGAATGATCTTTACTAGTGAATATTTACTGCTCTGGGACTGGGGTTGGGAGCTCACCTGCGAGCAAAGGGGAAGTTGATGGAGGTGCTGGCAGAGAAGTTCCGTGGGCTGTCCAAGGGACTGCTCCCAGCTGCAGGGAGAAAGAGGGAAAATTCATCCCCAAACCCATCCCAATACAATGTCCAGGGTGCTTTGGGCTGCTCCTTCAAGGGAAAGTGTTTAAGTCACTTCCCAACCTATTTCCCCCCTGGAAAAGGCACTTGGCAGCCAGGAGCCAGTCCACTGCTGCTAGGAGGTGCTGAAGCCCTCCAAAATATTTGGGCAATTTTGGGGGATGCTGAACCCATCCACGGGGATAATCCCTTACCTGTTGGCACAGAGAGCGGGGAGAGAGGCCGTGAGAGGGTGGGAGAGGGAGTACCCACCACTAAGCTCTTCCTATTGCTGCTTCGGCAACTGGGGAAGAAAGAGAGGGAATTAAATCAGGGAATCGATGACAGCCAGAGCTGGATGGGCTCAGGCATGTATCTGCTAGCACATGAATTCCTGTGCCAGGGAACACAGCTGCTGTCACCCCACTGATTACAGATCTCCTGCCACAGGGAAGACCCATCCCCAGGCCCAATGCTGCTGGAGATGGGCAGACAGGGTTATTTTTAACAAAGAACTCTCCCATTAAGGTCTCACTTCTGGTTTTGGCTCGCTGGGGAGGACAGAGGCAGGAGGCCCCTTGGGCAACAGCCACAGGGCAGGAATAGAAAAAGGGATGTAAAAGGAGGAAGCCATGGAAATGCCAAGCAGCCCCAACCTGACCTGCTCCAGTGCATGGAAAATGCCCCCAGTTCCTATAAATCTCCCTGTCCTTGGTGGTCCCCCTGTCACAGCAGAGAGGATGGTTCCAACCCCCTGAGGCTGCAGTGTCATAAGGAATTTCTGGGAATTTTGCCCCAGCCAGGCCGTGCTCTCTCTGGCAGCAGGAGGGAGCCACATGCACCAGCACCAGGTGAGAAGCAGAACCAGCACCCTGACAGCCCAAAAATCCCCAGAAATCCCATCCTGGTAGCACAGCCCAGGATCCCACAGAGCATCTCTGCAAGGCCACATCCACAAGCGCTGGGTCTCCACATCCCCGTCTCCATTCCCACTCTCCCAGCACACAGGGTTTCAATCCTTACAGGAATTTTGTTTTTCCTTTCCTTTCAGCCCTGAGTCCAAGGCTGCCTTGCAAGAGTGGCTCAGCCTCAAAAACCCCCACTGCTGCAGCCCCACTCCTGTTGTGCCCCACTCCCACATTTCAACCCTGTTCAAAACATGACAGGCTCATTTAAGTTCTCCTTCACTCTGCCAAGAGGAAACTGCAAATATCCACGGCACAGAGCAGAAGCTCAAGCACGAGGACAACCCTCCCCTTCCTCTATTTCCGCTTCCTCAGGCTGCAGATTCCGCAAAGACACCGAGTTTCCTCACCAAGCTGGGAACAGGAACCCACACAGATGCTACTAATTAAAGGACAACATTTAACATCCCAGCAGGGCCACAAACACCCACAGCACTGAGGGGGTGAACTGGAAGTGAAGGGATTCTCCACAGATCCCAAAAACAGAAGGGAGTGGCAGATGTGGCATCCAGGGTGTAAAGGACAGTGATTCACAACAGGTGCCTCCAGGTGGATGTACAAGACACTGATGAACAACCAACGCCAGCAAGGCGTGGTCAGAGCTCTGCACACAAGGACAGAGCTCCACACACATGGACAGAGCTCCACACACATGGACAGAGCTCCACACACATGGACAGATCTCCACACACATGGACAGAGCTCCACACACATGGATAGAGCTCCACATGCAATGACAGAGCTCCACACACATGGACAGAGCTCCACACACATGGACAGAGCTCCACACACATGGACAGAGCTCCACATGCAATGACAGAGCTCCACACACATGGACAGAGCTCCACACACATGGACAGAGCTCCACATGCATGGACAGAGCTCCACACACATGGATAGAGCTCCACATGCAATGACAGAGCTCCACACACATGGACAGAGCTTCACACACATGGACAGAGCTCCACACACATGGACACAGCTCCACACAAATGGGCAGAGCTCCACACACATGGGCAGAGCTCCACACGCATGGACAGAGCTCCACACGCATGGACAGAGCTCCACACACAAGGACAGAGCTCCACACACATGGACAGAGCTCCACACACAAGGACAGAGCTCCACACACATGGACAATGCTCCACAGGCAAGGACAGAACTCCATACACATGGAGAGAGCTCCACACACATGGCCAGAGCTCCACAGGCATAGACAGAGCTCCACGTGCAAGGACAGAACTTCATACACATGCACAGAGCTCCACACCTGACATCCAGCTTCCCTCACCTCCCTCTGGCAATCTCTCCCCTGCAGGGCTCCTCCTGCTCTGGGCTAAAACCAAGAGCCCAAACTCTTTTGAAGGTCTCACCACCAGGGAAGGTGCTTGGGCCCCCCAGACCCCTCCCCTGCACCTCCCTGCACCCAGGATGAGGAGTCTCTGGGTGTCCCCCGGGACACACATCCTGTGACTGCTCTGAGCTCACCTGGAGCTGCAGTGACCGTGGAGGGCTCAGAGGTTCCCCCTCAAGACCTGAGCTGAGATGTTGGAGGGAGACAGAAACCTTCCCCTCCCTGACCATTTGCCCCTTCCTGCAATCACAGAATCCCAGAATGTTTTCTGTTAGGAGGAAACTTTAGGATCATCTCATCCCACCCCCTGCCATGAGCAGGGGTTCCACTGTCCCAGGTTACTCCAAGCCCTGTCCAGCCTGGCTTTGGACACTTCAGGGATCCAGGGGCAGCCAAAGCTCCTCTGGCACCCTGTGCCAGGCCCTCTTTGCCCTCACAGGGAACAACTCCTTACCATCTAACCCTACTCTCTTTCCTGCCTCTGGTGTTTGATTTTCTCACTTAAACACAGGCTTGAAGCCCAGATAGAGCTGTGAACTCACAGCCAGAACCCACAGCCGGATGGGAAACCGAGGCAGTGTGAGCAGACCTGCCCCGGCCCCGCAGCGGCACAGGAAGAGGTTTGGGAACCAGGAGAGCTGCAAAGAGCTGCCGGCAGCTCTGACACTGCTCCACTGCCAGCCCTGCCACAGGCACTGGGTGCACATGTGTGTCCTGCAGAGGGGACGGCCCGGGGGACGAGAGGCTCACGTCTCCTCCCTCGCTTTCATTTTGGAAGTGAAAACAAACCTTTAGTGAAGCAAGTTCCAGTAATGGTGACACACAGAGAGAGGCCGACGTTTCCTGTTTCCGCGCGCTCCACCCTCGGCTCCCACAACCATCTTGCGCCAGTGTAACCCCCCTCCTCCTGACACATCATCTACAGCTGCTTCCCATCCTTCCCGCACGGAAACCTCGGGCTACAAACCAGCCCCGGGGCACAGACGAGCTGCCGAGCCCCGATGGCAGGCGCTGGGGCTGCTGCCCGCTCTGCCTCCATCACCTAATCGCACGTTTGGTACCAAAAATGGAGTGGAAAATCGCTGTCAGCATCTCCCGTGCTGAGCTGCCTCGGCCGTGGCGCTGCCGCTGCCATCCAGCCCTTGTTCCAAGGGATGTGGAAAGTGTGTGACGGGCAGTGTGACCCCAAAGCCTGGAGCAAAATCGTGTGTCACCCGTCGGGAGGCGGCCTGGGAGGAGGGAGCGGCATCTCCCGGCAGCAGCAGCGCCCGGCCTCGGCACGGGACATCCAGAGGAGGAGATGGAGCAGGACCTGGCAGCTCCATCGAGTCCCAGAATATCCTGAAGTTGGAAGGGATCCGCAAGGATCATCGAGTCCAACTCCTGGCCTTGCACAGGACACCCCGCCCCAGTCCCACGCTGTCCCTGAGAGGGTTGTCCGGACACTCCTGGAGCTCGGGCCGGTACCGTGAGCGGTTCCCGGGGGAGCCTCCCGCGGGCTCTCCCTCGGAGCTCGGGGAGGGCAGGATGCGCTGCACAGCACAACGCCCATGTCCCGACTGGCAAACGGCTCTGCCGGGACCTGGGCGAGCTCACAGGGATGGGGGGCTTGGGCTCAGGGCTGTGGAACAGCGAGGGGCAGGCAGGGAATGCACAAAGGGGCCGCAGTTCCCGCTCCTCTCCCACGGGATCCGCCCCTACAACTTCCCCGGCCACCAGAGCACCGTGTGCAGCCGCCAGCCCGGCCCGGCGCTGCGGGCAGGTGAATCCCAGGCAGAAAACAGCCGGTTTGGGACAAAGAGGGTGCGGGGTGCGGGGAGCAGGGCGGGGCGGGGCGGTGATAAGGGAACAAGCACAATCTCAAAGGGCAGAGCAGAGCAGAGCAGAGCAGAGCAGGCGGCTCCGCTCCTGCTGCGTGACTGAGAGCACGTGTCTGTGCTCCCGGCTCCTTTCCCTGCCGGCTCCATGTCCCCCCAAACAGCTCCGGTGTGCCTGGAGATCCGGGGAATGCCATGGATCACCACGGCCTGGAAAAATATTGCTTGCCAGTGGGATAAATTCATGTTTAACTTTGAGACCTGCTGAAGCAAGCAGCTGCATCCCAAGTTTCTCCATGGCATTTGTCCTCCAGGACTCAGGACAGTGCTGAACTCGGCTGCCTCCAGGGATGGGGCTGGGAGAGGGCTGGAATGGGGCTGGGGTGAGGACCAGGGTCTGGATGGTGAAATGCAACATCTGGCTGGCACAGAGCCCACCACACCCTCACTCTGTCCCCTCATCCCACCTCAGCCAAAAGCACTCTGGGTGCTCCTATGAACCCCCCCTGGAGCACCAAGCAATACATCAGAGACCTCCCGAGAGCAAAATCCTAAATCCTCAAAGGGAATCACAGGGTAACAAGTTGGGTATTGACTTGTTTATTTCTTTGCACTGCAAGGAAAGCCTCAGGAACCTGCCCAGCACCCTGGGGTGCATCCCTGCACGTCTCTGCACCACAGGTTCCCAGTGGTGGGTAGGAAATCAAACCTGTAAGGTTTGCTGGGCTGTTTTCCTGTGCTGTTTGGGGTGTGAAATCATACCTGTAAGGTTTGCTGAGCTGTTTTCCTGTGCTGTTTGGGGTGTGAACAGCCACGGGCAGCATCCACAGAGAAGGAGAACCCCGTCAGCATCGAACCAGCAGCTTTCCTGCCCTGTGCCAGCCATCTCTGCATCCCCCCACGGGAAATTAGGATCCCTCAAACCTCTTAATCCCACTAAATAACATCATATGCTTTCTGTGAAATAGGCCAGACCGGTCCTCACCGTGGATTCTAGGAATACCAATGAAAGAGGAGCAAATCCCCTGCCCTTCATGAGAATTACAGCCTCATCATGCTCAGCTGGAGACAGATGACTGCCTAGATCATCTTTCCAATTACACATCTCTCCCAGATCCTCCCCAGCTTGGCCACCCCAGTCTGGAAAACCCCATCCAGTGCCTTTTCTTCATTTTTAAGGGTCCTCTTCGCCCATCCTCATGCAGTGGCAGCAGGAATTCCCGCAGCCCAGGTGAGGCAGGTGCCTGGGATGGGATGGATACCTTTGCTAAGCAACCGTGTTGCTTTGTGCCAGCTCACACTGACACTGAGAGACAGCAACAATGGGAATCTCTCTGCTCTGCCTCCGCACCAGCTTAAACACCTCAGTCACACAAAGCCTTGGCAGGGTTTGATGCCTGGGCCAGCTACAGCACCCCAAACCTGCAGGATGGAGGTCCCAGCCTCCACCACCCACACTTGGGGGGCTCAGAGGGTGCTCTGCACCCCTGTCCTCCTCCTTGGGGGTGTGTCCCACCAGCCTGCCCGGGTCAGGCCTGGCCTTGCAGCTGGAGGCCCAGGGTAGCCCCATTGCACCCCATTTATGCACCTCCCACCACTGCCCCAGCCCTGCTGCCAAAGGGGGTGGGAGTTCTTTGCCACTCTGGAGCCCTGGCCCCTTCCCACCCCTCCAGGCACCCTGGAGACCCTCACCCTGGCTCAGGCCATGTGCCACATGGGATCCATCCCATCAGCAGTGTCTGCCCTGGCACAGGGGGTCACAAGGGTTATGTCCTCCCTCGAACATGTCAGACACCCCCTCCAAATCCACACACACCAAGGATGGGCACCCCAAAACATCCCCTAATAGCCTGGAACCCCCAACCCCACATCCCCCCATGGCACTGGGGTCCCAACCATCCCACCCAATGCTGCACAGCCCACCCCACCCCGCCACACTCAGCATCTGGATGCCTCAGTGCACAGCATCCCCCTAAAAGATGCAGCTGTGGTGCACAGCCCCTCCAAACCCACACACCCACATGTGACACCCCCCCGTGCTCAGACCCCCCAAACCCACAGCCCCTGGTGCACAGCCTCCCCCATATCACACAGTCTGGTGCCCACCCCCCATGCATTGTTGTCCCTCTCAAACCACCCTGCTGCACCCACAGACCCCCCAAACCGCACCCCCCTTTGTGCCTCCCAAACGCTACAACACCACCCCAAACCACACACGTGCCCCCCCCCCCCCCATACACTGGTCCATCCTCTGGTGCACCCAGACCCCCCAACAAACACACGCCCGCGGTGTGAGGACCCCAAACCCCCACAGCACGTGCGCCCCCCGTGCAGACACATCCCCCCCCCGCACAGTCACGCACATCGTGCTCACCCCCCCTGCACGGTGGCGTGTCCTGTCCCCCCCAGACCGCGCACCCCACCCCGAGCCCCTCCCGCGGAGCCCCCCCGGTGCCGGTGGCGGCGGCCGGTACCTCTTGGAGCGCTGGAGGAGGGCGCCGGCCGCCCTCTGGCCCCGGTAACCGGGCGGGGCGGCTCCCCAGCAGCTCGGGTCCGACATCGCAGCCCCGCCGCGTCCTCCGGCACCGAGCGGCTCCCCCGGCACCGAGCGGCTCCCCCGGGACCGAGCGGCGCCCCCGGGACCGAGCGGGGCCGCGCCGGGGGCCGGGAGCGGGGCCGGGCTCCCGCCGCCTCCCGCCGCCGCCTCCCGCTGCCGCCCGCCCCTTCCCGCCCGGCGGCGACGGGGTTACCATGGAAACGGGCAGCGCCCCGAAACGGGGTCGGGGTTTCCATGGAGATGGGGGGATCACCCCAAAAGGAGAGGAAGTGGGGGTGGGGGGTGGCACAAAACGCGGTCGGGGTTACGGTGGGGATGGGGCATCACCCCAAAATACGGGCACGTTGGGCCTGGGGGTGGGGCAGCACCCCGAGGTCGGGATTGCCATAGAGACAGGGCAGCCCCCCAAAATGGGGTCAGGGTTAGCCCAGAGATGGGGCAGCACCCCAAAGTGTGCTGCAGGTTATCACAGAGACAGGGGCAGCACCCCAAAATGGGGTCAGGATTACCATGGAGATCCAACATCTGCTACTGATGCATTGGAGGGGCACAAATATCATCCCCTCAGTCAGCGGGGGCAGCCCCGAGGCCTGGGCCTTCCTGAGAGCCCCTGCCAACCATGGGCTGTGTCCTCCGAGGGCCCCCACTCACCATCCTGGCAGCGCCCTCCCGCCCACAGCGGCTTTCCCGTTCAGCCGGGGAGATCCCAGCGCAGAGCCAGGGACACCATCCTCCGGCGTGGTGGGACAGCAGGGCCACCAGGGCCTTCAGGACCCCCCGAGCTGTGTGGAGTGGCATTGCCACTCTCATCAGTGCCACAGCCAGAAATCCTGGTGCTGCTGGGTTGAGCACGGCTTCAGCACCTTTCCCCTTCCAGCCCAGAGCCATGAGACACCAGCACAGACTGCCTGTCCTTGTCCCCATCCTCATCCCCCTCCTTGTCACCATCTCATCCCCAAAAACTCTCTCCTCGAGGCCTCATCTGAGCGTTCACAAGGCCACGCTGGTTTTCCCACATGCTGCTGTCGCTACGGGACAAGTGGTGGCCGGGCAGGGCTTGGGGAGGGGGCCAGGGGCAGGGCACAGGTGCCTCCCTGCCCACAAATGGCTCTGCCTGTTGCTGAGCAGCAGCAGAGCTCCCGGCGGATCCCGCTCTGCCGCACCAGCTGCTCTCCCGGCAGACTAACGGAGGCACCGGAGTGACGCCCCGGGCGCGGGGCAGGAGCGGCTCCGTGTGTGCCGCGGGGCACGGGGCGGGGTGTGAGCCCGGTGCCAGCACAGCGCCTGCACCTTGTCCCCGGGGCACAGCGCGGCTGGCACGGGGAGCACGGCCCGGCCACCACCTCCACCCCCGGGGCACCGCAAGGGCCGAGTGGCGTTTTGGGGGAAGGTAGAGGGAGAGTAGAGGGGGAGTAGAGGGGGAGTAGAGGGGGAGTAGAGGGGGAGTAGAGGTGGGTCCCATCCCCCTGGAGCAGCCCCTCCTCACCTTCAACCCACGGCGCAGCGGAAAAGGTGACAAAGGAGGTTTCCCAGGCTCCATCCCCACTCCCACCCTGCTCCCATCACAGGGCCCTGCCCTGGTCCAGTCTCGAAGTCCCCCCTCACAACAGGGATGCTCAGAGCCTGAGCTTGAGCTGCTGCCACAACATTCCCCCTGGGGCTCCCCAGAATGGACCAGTCAGCAGCAGAACAAAGCCAACAGCACAGCCGGGCTGGTTTGGGGGTGTGCAGGGGTTGGCACAGACCCCAGCCACATCACTCCGTGTGTCCCATCAAAGACAGTCATACACTTCTGGGGTGCCCAGGACATCCCTGGTGGAGGGGACCCACCTCTCTGTCCCCATCTCCAGCTCTCCCCCCTCATTTCCTGAAGCAGGTGGCCGCGGTTCACAGGGAGGGTTTGGGGGGCTCTTACCTCCAGGGGTGCAGGGTTAGTAAGGGGCTGCAGGGGCTGCAGGGGCTCAGCAGCGTCGGGCTCTGGCTGCTCGGAGACAAGCTGCAAGGCAAGACGTGCCGGCGCCGTGTCAGTGCCTGATGGATGGCGCTGGTGGCCCCTCGGTGGCACTGTCCCCTGGGCCGGAGGGGGCCGGGGCCCAGAGCAGAGGGGACATGGGCCGGGGGTGGGGGGTCAGGCAGGGAAATGAGGCAGAGCTGGAGGGGGAGCGCAGAGGACAGCAGGGATACCGCAGTGTCTGAGGCCGTGCCTGGGAAAGGCAGCGGGTGGTCTGGCGCTGTGGCGGGGGCTGTCACCGGGAGGGTCCGGGGCTGCCACTGCAGGAGAAAGGAGCAGGACCCTCGGCCCGGGGTGGGGATACAGCGGGATAGGAGCGGACCGGGATGGGGCATGTACCGGGCCAGGGAAGCAGCGGGACGGGGATGGCCCGGGGTCCTGCCGCCCTCCCCCGGTGCCGGTGCCGGTGCCGCTACCGGCGCGCCCTGCCCCGGCTCCCACTCACTCCAAGGTCAGCGAGGGGATCTTCAGCCTGTCCCGACGCGACTTCATGCCGCCAGCACCGCCGCCGCCCCGCTCCGCTCCCGCTCCGCTCCCGCCGCACCGGCTGCCCCCGCGCTGGGCGGTCCCGCGGGCGGGCGGGCGGCACCGGCGGCCCCGACGGGGCTCCCTGCTCGGCCCGCCGGGCCCGGGCCCGCCCCCACGGCTGAGCACGGCTGGGCACGGCTCGGCTCGGCACGGCACGGCACGGCTCGGCACGGCACGGCACGGCTGGGCACGGCTCGGCTCGGCACGGCACGGCACGGCACGGCACGGCACGGCTCGGCTCGGCACGGGTTACCACGGCCGGCACGGCACGGCTCGGTACGGCACGGCACGGCTGGCACGGCACGGCACGGCACGGCACGGCACGGCACGGCACGGCACGGCACGGCTCGGCTCGGCACGGCACGGCTCGGTACGGCACGGCACGGCACGGCACGGCACGGGTTACCACGGCCGGCACGGCACGGCTCGGTACGGCACGGCACGGCAGCCCCCGGGCCCCCGTACACCCGATCCGGCCCCCCCGGTCCAGCGGCGGCCCCGATCCTCAGCGCTCCCGGGATGTGCCAGCACGGCCCCGGTACCTCCCCGGTGCAGCCCCGGTACAGCCCCGGTACAGCCCCGATACAGCCCCGGTACAGCCCCGGTACAGCCCCGGCACAGCCCCGGCACAGCCCCGGTACAGCCCCGGCACAGCCCCGGCACAGCCCCGGTACAGCCCTAGCCGTGCCGGTACGGCTGCAGCGCATCCCCAACGCAGCCCCGGTGCTCCTGCCGGGCATCCCCAGCACGGCCCCGGCACAAACACCCAGGGCAGCTCTGCAGCAGCTTCTTACCACGCCCAGTGCACCCCAATGCACCCCAGCACTGCTGAGAACAGCCCAGCACACTCCAGTTCTGCCTCGAGCACCCCAACACACCTACAGCAGAGCACAGCACACCCCAGTACACCCCAGTTAACCCCAGCACAGCCCAGTACACACCAGGAGATGCACAATCAGGTCCCTCCAATGCATGAACATGATGATGCCACTCCAGATTTGGGGACAACAAGGCCTTGTGCCATTCAAAGCCATCCCTGCTGCCACCCACGGTGCCAGTGCTGTGTCCCCAGGTGTGACCCCCCCGGTGACACCCCACCCCACGCCCCGGGTGGCCCAGCTTGGGGACTTACGCTCTTCCTCGGCGCGGCAGGCTCAGCTCCTTCTGCAACAAGACAAGCACGAGGTGGGGTCAGAGTGTGGCCCTGGGACTGGGGGTGCCCCCCTGCAGGATCCCCACTCCTGCCAGCCACACCCACACACCTGGCAGCAGTCCCATGTCACACCCGGCTGTCACTGCAGGATCCAACCCCCCACAGTGCCCAGGGTGAGGGTGACAAATCACCCACCCCTGGCCAGCACAAGGGGACATCTTCCAGTGTCCCCAAGGCTGGTGGTCCCATGGCCAGGCCCAGGAGGGATGGCACAAGGGCAGTGCAGTGGGAGTAGCTGCAGCATGGCCCCAGGACAGTGGCTTCACCCTGTCCCCACCTTGTCCCCCCTACCCCGGGAGTGGGCAGCAGCCAGCAGCCCCTACATTATTTATTTTTCCAGCCTCTGGGAATATTTCTTGTGAGATCTGTTTGCTCACAGGTGGTTCAACAGGCCAAAGGGCGGCTGGGGACAGGAACCCAGGCCAGTGCCATCCTCCTGGTGTGTTGGGCACTATCCAGCTCCAGCACTGCTCTGGTGCCCACCTGTGTGCCACCTGTCACCCCACACAGTGTCACAGATTCCTCCAGCACGCTGTGAGTGGCACAATGTGGAGAGGCTGATGTGTGCCCTGGCACACCACGGGATGCAGGGACATGTGGCAGCTGCAGGTGCTGGTTAATGCCCCATCATTGCCCTGATCCTGTGCCCACCAGTCCCATACCCCTGAGCAGCCCAGACCCACTTTTGGCTCAGGCACGGAGCTCCCTGCGGGCTGGAGCTGCTGTCACCCATGAGGGGGCCCCCAGCAGCACCCATACAGCCCCCAATCCCCGAGGTACCCACGCCCCATCCTGCTGCCCACGCCACGCAGCCCCTGTGGAAATCCCGGGATTGGGGCGCGCTGCAACGCAGTGATGCAGCAGCATCGCCATGGCAACGGGTGACATCATGCCTGGGTGCACAGGGACTCGGCAGCCCCGGGGCCCACGGGTGCACGTCTGCCCGGGGTGGCATGGGACACGTCTGTGGGTGCAGGGACAGGGGACACGGCGTGGTGTGGGTGTCCCTGCGCACCCAGCACAGGCTGACCCCAGGCCCGGGCTGGGCAAGGGGATGTGGGGTCCCTACATGGAGGGGGAGCCCCCCAGCACCCTCACCCAGCCCTGCTGTCACCCAGCCCGGATCCCCACCCACACCCGGGGCTGTGGCACTGGCCACCAGCCCCTCTGCAGGGGAGGAGGCACAGGAGGGTCACGCTGAGGGTTTTACCGCCCAGCGGGACAGAGGACTGTCCCCTGTGCTCACCCACATCCACCTACGGGTGCAAGAGCACACAGAACCCAATACCCTCCACTGCCAGGGGCTCTCCAGCCACTCTGTGTCCCCAGGGACAGCCAGAGCATCCCCCGGTGGCCCTGAGGACCCATGTGGGGGAGTGTCACAGAGCCAGCACCCACAGGGTCCCTGATCCACCCGTCCAGCACTGTCCATCCCCCTTCAGCAAGTCCCAGTGGGAGCCGGGATTAGCCACCAGCTGGTCCCAGTGAGGACAGCATTAGGGACCGCACCGGGGCAGCACTGGGGATGGCAGCAGTGATGGCATTAGGGATGGCATCAGGGACACCATCGGGGATGGCATTGGGACACCATCGGGGACGGCATCTCTGCTCAGCGCTTTGGGATTAAGTCCCTGGTGGGAGCCCCTTCCCAGCCCTCCTGCCACGGCCGTGTGGACACTGAGCCTGGTCCCACGGCTCTGCCAGGAACGACACCCAGAGCCAGAGCCCGAAGCCCAGAGCCATGGATGGCTCTGTCCATCCGCATCCGCGGGGAGGCAGCTCCCGCCCAGGGCTCCCTCCCGGGCTGAGCGTGCAGCGGAGCGCAGCTGCCCGCGGAGCTGCCAGCTCGGATGAAGGCAGCGCCGTGCCATCCTCCAGCCGCCCCGACAGCTCCGCCCGGGCCCCCCGGATACTGCAGATGGGGATGGAGGCGTCAGGTCACCCGGAAAATCCGGCTCAGCATTCAACTCTGCGAGCCGGGGGGTCCCTGTTCATCCCCCCGCCGAGCGCGGCGGTGAGCGCCGGGTTCCTGCGGGAGCGGTGCGGGATGGGCGGGAGGATGGGTGTCCCTCTGCCCAGGCAATAGAGGGGCTCGGAGAGGGCTGGCCCAGCGGTTCGGCACGAACCGGCATCGGGAGCTGGGCTGGAGGGACCACGGTGCTGCCACCGGAGCCCCCACACAGTTGGGTACCCCCCACCAACATCCCATGGCACAGCTGGGGCCAGACCCTGCCGGGCTCCCGGGTGGGTGCCCGGCTCCTGTCCCACCTGTCACACACAGCACCCACCTCTGGCCCCCGCAGCACCCACCTGTCACCCACAGCACCCAGCCCTCACACGGCCCCACGCAGAGCCCCCCACTCCCACAAGGAGCACCCACTTCTCGCACACTCACGCAGAGCACCCAACTCCCACCCGCGGCACCCACCTCTCGCACAGGCAGAGCACCCCCCTCTCACCCGCAGCACCCACCTCTTGCACACGCAGCACCCGCTTCACACGCACCCGGAGCACCCACCGCTCACCTCCAGCACCCACCCTTTGCACACCCACCCCCGGAGCACCCACCTCTCAACTTACAGCACCCACCCCTCGCAGAGCCGCATCCGGAACACCCACCTCTCACCCCCAACACCCACCTCCCCCCCGGAGCACCCACCCCTCACTCACAGCACCCACCTCTCACCCACAGCGCCCGCCCCCCGCGCCCCCGCAGCGCCCACCCCTTGCAGACCCGCACCCCCTGCCCCCCCCCCCCCCAGCCCGGGCTCACCGGGAACGGGCTCCCCGCGCTCCCTCCGCCCCCGCCCCGCCGGGCCGCGGTGCCGGTGCCCGTGCCCGGTGCTCACCTGGAGGCCCCGGCGCCGCAGGATGCTGGGCTCGTCCATCCCGCCGCGCCGCCGCCGCCGCCGCCGCCGCCTCCCGCTGCGCCCGCTCCGCCCGGTGCGCCCGGTCCGCCCCGCCGGTGCGCCCGGGGCGCCGCCCAGCGGCCCCGCCGCGTCACCGGACGCGCATCAGCACCGAGCCCGGGGCTGGCACGGCACGGCATGGGGCTGGCACGGCATGGGCTGGCACGGCACGGCATGGGGCTGGCACGGCATGGGCTGGCACGGCATGGGGCTGACATGCCATGGGGTTGGCACGGCATGGGCTGGCACGGCATGAGGCTGGCACGGCATGGGGCTGGCACGGCACGGCATGGGGTTGGCACAGCACGACTCGGGGCTGGCACGGCACGGCTCGGGGCTGGCACGGCATGGGGCTGAAATGGCATGGCGCTGGCACAGCACGGGGCTGACACGGCACGGCATGGGGCTGACACGACATGGGGCTGGCATGGCTGGCACGGCACAGGTTTGGGGTGGCACAGCACAGGCCTGGCACAGCATGGCATGGGACCCACATGGCATAGTGCTAGAACACAGCACAACATGGGGCTGGCACGGCACAGCATGGGGCTGGCACGGCACAGGGCTGACATGGCATAGTGCTGACATGGCACGGCATGGGGCTGACATGGCACGGGGCTGGCACAGCACGGCTCAGGGCTGGCACAGCATGGGGCTGACATGGCATGGGGTTGGCACGGCATGGGGCTGACATGGCATGGGGCTGGGATGGTATGGGGCTGGGATGGTATGGGGCTGGCATTGCATGGGGCTGGCACATCTGGCATGGCACAGGATGGGAGTGACACAGCACAGGGCTGACATGGCACAGCACAGGCCTGGCACAGCACAGGCTTGGCACAGCACAGGCTTGGCATAGCATGGCATGAGACCCACATGGCACAGTGCTAAAACACACTGAACACAGCACAGCATGGGGCTGGCACAGCGTGGGGATGGCACAACACAGCATAGGGCTAGCATGGCATGGGCCTGGCATGGTACAGTGTGGGGCTGCACAGCATGGGACCGGCACAGCATAACATGAAGTGGCACAGCACAACATGGGGCTGGCATGGCCTGGGGGTGGCAGAGCACAGGGATGGCAGAGCACGGCATGGGGCTGGGGTGGCCTGGAGATGGCACAGCATGGCATGGGACCCACATGTCCCAGGGCTGGAATGACAAAGCACAACATCACACAGAGCAAGGCATGAGGCTGACATGGCACAGGGCTGAAATGGCATTGGGCTGGCAATAACATGGGGCTGGCACAGCACATGGCATGGGCCTGGCATGGCACAGGACTGGTATGTCATGGCATGGTGTGGGGCTGGCAGGGCATGGCACATTCTGGGTCTGGCACAGTCTGCCTGGCTCAGTGCAGCCCAGTATGGCACAGTCTGGCATGGCATGGCGCAGTATAGCACATCACGGGGTTGGCAAAGGCTGGCACAGTCTGTGTGGCTCAGCACATCCTGGCACTGCAGAGTCTGCCACGTCATGACACAGCACGTCACGGCACAGCATGGCACAGCCCAGGCCTGGCACAGTCTTTCTGGTTTGACACAGCCCAGCAAACAGCTCTGGCACACACAAGATGGCCTGGGGCTGGTACAGTCTGCCTGGCATCATACAGCCCAGCATGGCGAGGCCTGGGGCTGGCACAGCAGGGCACAGGGTTGGGAGCTTGGTGTGGTCCAGCCCAGGTCTGTCCAGGTTGCCACAGGGCATCACAGAGTGTGTGGCCTTGGGCAGCACTGCCCAGCACAGCACAGCACAGCCAGGTCTGGCACAGCATGGTCCAGCATGGCCTAGCATGGCCTGGCCTGGTTCAGCATGGCACAGCCCAGCCCAGCCCAGTCCAGCCCAGTCCTGCTGTCTGTTGTGGCACAGCAAAGCCCAGCACGCTCCAGTTTGGCACAGCACGGTTTGGTTTGTACCCTCGGCCCGGGCTGGACAGGGAGACACACAGGGAGAGCACACGGAGAGTCAGGAGGACCCCCTGTGCCCCCAGCCCGGCCGTGCCCACGCTGTCCCAGCACAGGGACACTCCCACCACCGCCGCCCTCCGGCCCCCAGCAGGGGCCACACAAGGGGCCGCTTTCTGCGGGAACAAGGGCACTCTGTGCCCGGCCCTCGGTGCCACCCGGCTCCACCGTCCCGGGTCACCCGGCCCGTCACACGGCTCTGCTGCCACCGCGCCCTCCCGCCTCACTGGGGCTTTGTTCTCGCGGCGCGGGGAGTGAGTGACTCTGGGGACAAGCACAACAGACAACGCCCCCCCCCCCAAAAAAAAAAAAAAAAAAAAAAAAACCACCAAAAAAAAAAAAAAAAAAAAAAAAAAAAAAAAAAAAAAAACCACCATAGAACCTCAACCTTGGAGCAGCCGCTGAAGATTCACCCAGTTACGGGCAGAGGAGCAGAAACACGCTGTGTGTACAGAAAAAGAAACCCCAAGCAAAAGCCCCAAGACTCATCCGTGCTTACCTTGCTCTTCTCGCACGTGGCCGGGCGCGGGGCAGGGCTGGCCCCATCCCGGCAGCCGCCCGGCCGAAAAAAGGGGATACTTTGCTTGCTTTCTCTTTTGTTTTTGGTAAAAGTGGGGCACGCACTCACGTCTAGGGCTCTGCCCTGCCTGGAAACGGCACCTTCTCGGCAGAAGAGGAAACCCCAAGAGCGGGAAGCGGGGCTGAGCAGCGGGGCTGGCGGCGCGCCCGAGAGGGGCACCCGCGGGGGCCGGGGCTTTGGGGAGCCGGGAAGGGCAGAGGACAAAGGGCAAAGATCCCCCGGTGTGGGACAGCCCGGGTAGGCCATGCTGGGGTGGCTGCTGGCGGCGCTGGCGGCGCTGGCGCAGGGCGGTAAGTGCTCCTGCGGTGCTGCGAGATGAGAGATAACTTCAGAAGACTTTCAATGAATGATTGGGGGGTGATAAGACCTGGGGAGCTCCCGGAGAGAGATGGAGATATTCACCCAAAACCACAGGGACGGAGTAAAGACGGTGAATCCCCGCTGGCAGCGGGCAGGAGCCGGGGCCGGTGGCAGCGGTGCCGGGGAGGGGGAACACGGGGGGCTTGGGGTGAGAATCGCTGGTGCAGCTGCTGATTCCCCATTTGAGCAACACGGCAAGCAGGGAACCGCCACACCAGTTCTCCCTCCACGCATGGGATGGAGTTTGGGATACAGGAGCCTCCAGCCACCGCCCTGTCCCGCAGGCACCGTGACAGCCCAGCTCGTCTCCTGCTGGAAGAAATGCAACAACTACAGGGTATTCCACTGCTCCTGGCCGTCCCTCGGCCCCGCCGGGAACACCTCCTACATCCTGAACTTGTGGTGAGTCGGGCAGCGCGGCGAGGAGGGGGAGGCCACGGGATGTGTCTGGATCCCACCCTGTGCCCACTCCCTCCCCAGGTTTGAGCAGCACAGCCGGTCCCAGGAGTTTAAGGTGGGCACGGTGACCCAGTACAGGCCCCCATACCGGCAGCTGTACACCTTAGACAACACCACGGCCTGGGTGGAGGCACGCTGGGGGGACCAGGTCCACAGGACCCCCAACCACACCCTTCACCTCGACAAGGCTGGTGAGTGCCCCAGGGACCAGGCTGGCAGCCAGCACCAGCACTAAAAACTGCCAGACCATCCAAAAATTCCTCATCTTTCCAGTCAAACTGGATGCACCTCCTGCTGGGATGCCCTTCTCCAAGACTGGTGGGCAGCTGAGGCTGCTGGTGCCACGGCCACAGTGCCACGGCCTGGAGCAGCCACCACAGCGTGAGGCTCGCTTCCGGAGGGTGGGAGACAGCAGCTGGACACAGGTAAAAATGCTCTTTGCTGGAGCTGGCAGTGACTGACAGGACAATCAGGAGCATCACAGCAGCCCAGGGAGTGTGGGGGCTCAGTGATGTCACTGTCCCCCCCCAAACCCAGCTGTGTCCCATCTGTTTCGCTGCATTATCGGCTCTGCCTTGGCCATGGGATCCTGCTGCTGCCCATAACAGGATTCTCAGGGATTACACAGACAAAACCCCAGATTATACTAATGACGACAATGGATCAAATCCGGATGCTTGTCCCCAGCGAAGCTGTCACAGCTGGAGACCCCCCATCCCTCTCAGTTGCTGCCAGGAGAGTCCCACGATTGAGAGGGCCCCTGATCACCATGACCCCTGCACTGTTTGGCTGTCCCAGTCCCTGGGATGTTTGGGGATCACAGGGCAGCACTGATGTCCCAATAAAATACTGTTTTTATTGGGTGGGTGTCTCCACGCCCGGTTCTCTCTGCAGGTGACATGTGAGAGTGTGATGGTGACAGAGGAAAATGACTCAGGTTGGTTTATCCTGTGGGGTTGTTGGAGACCAAGCATCTCCCGGGGGTGCTCCCATGATGTACCCCCCATGATGGCCAAACGTTGGGCAGAGGAGGGGTCACTCCCAGCTGACCCTGCCACCCCTCTCTAGTGACCTGCGCCCTGGAGGTCAACGGCACCTTCGTGGTCCAGCTCCGGCAGAAGTTCCCCCACTGGAGCAGCTACTGGAGTGACTGGAGCAGCAACATCTCTGTTCCGGAGGGTGAGGAAGGGGAGGGGAGCCTGGTGAGATCCCAACAGCTCCCAAAAATGTTGATGGCTCAGTCAGGCTTGTTCCTCCTGCAGAAAGCCTGGGGAGCCCGGTGCTGAGCCATCAGCTGGGCAGACTGGGGAGAGATGGGCAGCGGGAGCTGAGGCTCAGCTGGCAGGTACAGTGGCATCCCTGGGGGCCTTCCTGGCTGTCCCCCACCGTTTCATGCCCCAAGCCACCCCCTTTTCCTCCCCAGCCAGTCCTCACGGAGCAAAGGGATGTCACCTACAAGCTGGAGGTCCACATGTTGGCGTGTGGCTGTGCAGAGTCAGATGAGGAGGACAATGTGGCGCTGGGCTGGGAGGTGACAGAGCACAACCTCACTCTCTCCGGGGCTGAATACAAAATCCTGCTGACTGCAGTCAATGCTGCAGGGCCGGGGCCGGCACAGCAGCTCCATGTGCCACCAGACCAGCACGCAGGTACCTGCCCCTCTAGAAATGCTGAGCTCCCCTGGCAGCCCTCGGGGCGTTATTTTTTTCCAGCTACCCTGTTTCATCGCAGATCTCAGCTTCAAGGAGATCAGTGTGGTCGGCAGCACCGTGACTGCGCTGTGGGAGGCGCCGGTCCCTGGCGATGCCTCCTGCTTCGAGCAGCAGACACTGCCAGAGCCTCCCAAACCGGGAGTCTGCATCCCGCAGGAATTCCCTGCCAACAGCATCCGCCAGGAGACAGGCAAGGGAGCGCCCCAAGCCCCCCGCTGTCCCCCCACCCGGGGTCAGGGGGTTTAACCAGCACCCCGGTTCCTCCCCAGGAGAGCTGGGAGCGCCGGGCTGTCGCCGCCTGGCCGTGCACGGCCGGGACCCGGAGCGGGGCTGGGCCACCTTCGCCCTGTGGCACCGCTACTCCAGAAACGGTTTGTGTGCGAGCACGGGACACCGCACCTGCCTTCGCTCCGGGAGGGGCGCTCCTCAAACAACCCCCCGGGTTTTCTGCACGCAGATTCCCTGGTCGTGCCCGTCAGCATCAACATCAGCACCGGGGATGCCGCCGTTGTCCTCCAGTGGGAGCCGTCCCCACGTGCCGCCTGTCCCGGCGCGCTGCACAAGTACCTGGTCTGCCACGTGACCGAGGGGGACAATGTGACCTGTGAGTGGGACCCCCCCGGCCCCTGGGGCAGGAGGAGGGTGCTGCCCCCAGGCACTGCCAGACCGCCCCACGTTCGGTTCTGTTTGCCCAGACAGTGAAGTGGAGGCCACGGCATCAAACTACACCCTCCAGAACCTGGAGCCTGGCACGGCCTACAGGGTGGGTGTTTGGGAGGTGACAGAGGACAGCAACGAGCCCTGCAGCCCTTGGCAGCCCTTCCAGACCAAGGCTTTGGGTAATGGCTGAGACCCCCCACTCCCCATGGGTGCTCTCTCCACTGTGTGCTCCCCCTCACCCCAAAGCGTCTCCTGTGTCCCTGTTGGGGGCAGGAATGCCACCACCCAGCCATGCCTATCCCCAGGTCCCCAAGGAGCAGCGTGGAGAGGCAACCTGAAGTACCTGGGCATCTCACTCGTACTCCCTGCCACAGCTGTCATCTACCACCTGAGCAAAAAGAGGTGACAGAGCACCCTCGTCCCCAAAGCCGCCCAGGCCACCCCCACCATTGCCCGTCCCTCACCAACCACTCCCTCCCCAGAGCTCGGCGCCTCCTCTTCCCACCCCTGCCCAAGCCCGTGGGCACCAAAGCCACCCAGTTCTCTGACAGCGAGATGGGCCAGGTGAGGTGTAAGGTGCAGGAGGGGGCAGATCCCACAGCCCCAAATGCCCATGCACAGCCTTGGCATGGGATGTTCCATCCCAAACCCACCCAACCCTTAGGGCCAGCCCTGGATAGGCCTCCTGGAGCCCTCGGAGAGGTTCAACCCAGCCGAGCTGCTGCTGATGGAGCCGAATCCCAGCGAGGAGACGCCTGACACGGACACCCAGACTGCGGGGCCACCCCCCGATGTGTCAGAGGCCGGAAAAGCCCGGCTGGAAAAGCCGGCGGCAGTGGTGCTGTCCCCGCAGGGCTGCGGGGAGGAGCTGCCCTTCGCCTACCGCAGGCAGGAGATGCTGAGCCCCGGGGAATCTCCACCCGGAGAGGAAGAGGAGGAGGAGGAGGAAGAGGAGGGAAGGCAGGGGCTGCACCAGCCGCCGATCCCCATTGCCCTGCTCATCTCCGACAAACCCATCATCATCAGGGATGAGGAAGGATGGGATCCCACACCGGAGGAGGTGGTGTCATAGCCATCACCGGCCTGCAGCAGAGGGGATGGAGGGCAGGAGGGGCACAGGGGTGTCCCGTGGAATGCACAGTGTCCAGTGGGATGCTGGGTGCCCAGCCCATGGGTGGCACCGGCACTTCCAGGGGGGTTTCTGGTCTCCAGGACAGGGAAGGCGATGACTCTGGATGCAGCGTTGCACCGGGACAGGGTTTGGCCACGCAGTTTCCAGTCCCAACCTTTCACCGGCAATAAAACCCGAGAGAAGGCAGCGGCAGAGTCTGGCCAGGGCAGAGGGTATTGCCATGCCTGGATTGGAAGGAGAGGCAGAGCCTCATCCCAGCCAGCTGCTGCCTCTGGAACCAATATCCTGGTGGGAATGCAAAAAGCCCCAGCACCAAACACCAGCTACCTGCAAAAAGAAAAAAAAAAAAAAAAAAGTGCAAAAAATAAAGGGAAAAAAAAATAAAAAAATAAACACAAACATTGAAAAAAATTTAAAAACTGCACAGAGCAGCAGGGCTGAGATGGTTTTCCCTCGGCTGACCCGAGCAGATTACAGCGAGGATTTAGAGGCGAGGTTCAATTCACGGGCTGTGGAGGACACAGCCAGGCCGCCGGGACGGGGCGATCCATGGGGGCCCCCCCAGCCCCTTTCCCTGGGGCCACCTCAGCCTTATCTGGGACAGAACCGGAGATGAAAAGCGATTTGTGGTTTTCTCTGCCTGGCGCGGCAGTGTTTATTTGCTGAGATAGCAAAAAAAAAATCTCAAAAACCTGAAAGCTACGTGGGTTTAGTAACTCGCGGTGTCTCAGCCATTGACGCTCGGCCTCCTCGTGCTCCTCTTGTCTCCACTCGTGTTTTGCCAAGTATTTCACTCAAATTGCACTCACAGCAGCGGCACCCGCGGGCGGAAACCACGGCAATGAGCGGGGACAGCAGTGCTCCAGGGCTGCACCTTCACCCAGCCCTCGGCCAGGGACACCTGGGCTGGATTTATGGCCATTCCCAGCGCTCCGGGCATGTCGCTCCCATGGCTGGGGGGTCTCATCCAGGTGGGGCCATGCGAGACCCCATCACCGTGTCCCCAGTGCTGTGTCCCCAGTGCCGTGTCCCCATCACCGTGTCCCCATCCCCGTGTCCCCATCACCTTGTCCCCATCACCGTGTCCCCATCCCCGTGTCCCCATCACCGTGTCCCCATCGCCGTGTCCCCATCACCGTGTCCCCATCCCCGTGTCCCCATCACCTTGTCCCCATCCCCGTGTCCCCAGTGCCGTGTCCCCATCCCCGTGTCCCCATCCCCGTGTCCCCAGTGCCGTGTCCCCATCACCATGTCCCCATCACCGTGTCCCCATCCCCGTGTCCCCATCACCTTGTCCCCATCCCCGTGTCCCCATCACCGTGTCCCCATCCCCGTGTCCCCATCACCGTGTCCCCAGTGCCCTGTCCCCATCACCATGTCCTCAGTGCCGTGTCCCCATCACCGTGTCCCCAGTGCCGTGTCCCCAGTGCCGTGTCCCCATCACCATGTCCCCAGTGCCTGTCCCCATCACCATGTCCTCAGTGCCGTGTCCCCATCCCCGTGTCCCCAGTGCCCTGTCCCCAGTGCCGTGTCACCGCTGTCCCCACTGGCGTCCAGCCCGGCTCAGCTGCTGGTGGAGCCACGAGGTGGCACCAGCCCCACGTCCCCAGGGCCATTCCCAACCCTTCGGCACAGCAAATGCACCGTTCCCTCCCTGTGTCAGGAATGTGTGTCAGGAGTCTGTGCCGGGCCCTTTGCCTCCCCAGCCCCCCAAACCCCCGGGGATGGGCTGGAGAGGGGAGATCTGACATCCTGCCACGAGGAAGGGCAGCGCAGAGATCAGATTGAGGGGTTTTGTTGGGATTTGGGCGATGCCAGGCTCACTGCAGAGCGCCCCAGGCACTCGTGGAGGAAGTATCGAGTTACGGGCGTGGAGCACATCGGGGTTCAGCCCCGGCCGCTGTTTACAGCCGCCTTTGGGGTCAGAGCCGTGAAGGAAAGCGCTGGGGGTCACTGAAAGCTCAGCACGGTCGGGTGGCAGCAGTAAACACACGGCCCGGCTCGGGGCCAGCCCGATGGCAGTTAATCATTCCAGCTCATGGAAGGAGTTCACGGCAGGACAGCCCGGCCTGGCTGCTGCATTAAAAACACCCCGGGCAGGGAGGGGACAGGAGACCCCCCCCACTGCCCCCACGGGGTCAGTCCCCAGGGATCCATCCCATCCATGGGGACACTCACATCCCCTCTGACACCTGGGGACACTCACATCCCCTCTGACACCTTCAGGGATGGCCCTGTCCCCACCAGTGGCCCTGTCCCCACCAGTGGCTCTGTCCCCACCGGTGGCCCTGTGCATTTCTCCCCAGCCGTGCCCCAAGGTCCCAGTGCTCTGGCAGGAGCCATGGACGTGCCAGGGAAAACTAATCAAGCCAGCCTTGCCAATTAGTGCTAGTGAGCAGCTCAGGACTTGCTAATTAGTTTAAATTTCACAGGACTGGTTTCCAAATGAGTCCCCAGGCACCGTGCTGAGCTTGGTGACCCAAGGACAGCCACCAGGCCAGCTTTTGCAGCCAGGATGTGACCTTGCCTGCTCCTCTATCCCAGCACAGCACCCAGACGTGCCACAGGGCACTGGTTAGTCCTGGCAGGAGCCACTGCCACCCACAGCCTGAGCACAACTCATTGCACCCAGCAGGGGACTCATTGCACCAACGGGGGACTCCTTCCAGGACAGCTCTGGGCCAAAATCCACCCCAGCAGGGAAGACAAAGGCCAGCCCAGTGCCATTGGGATGCATCAACACCAAAGTCACTCCATGGGGTCCCTCATACACACCAGCAGTGCCAGCACTGCCCACACACCACCAGTGACAATGTCATTTGCTGGCAGAAGTGTGGAGTATCCCTGCCCTAAAGGGAAAAAACCCTATTCTCCCTATTCTCCCTGTTCTCACAGAGTCCCCCTGCTGTGTCCCCAAAAGTAAATGTCACTGGGGACATGTGCACATGGATTGACCTGGCTCCACTTGCTCTTGTGGAGTGGAAAATTCAGCACTGCATCCCAAGGAAGCAGGTGGGGCAGCCAGAAGGAGCTGCAGGGAGGTGGTGGCAGCCTGGGGGTTTGCTCTTGGCTCCCTGATTTTATAGAAGCTCAGGATCATTAAGGCTGGAAAAGCCCTGTGAGATCATCGAGTCCAATCCAGCACTGCCCAGCCCAGCACTAACCCATGTCCCCAACTGCCACAACCACACAGCTTTTAAATCCCTCCGGGGCTGGTGGCTCCACCACTGCCCAGGGCAGCTGTGCCAGTGCTTGACAACCGTTCCCACAAAGGAATTTTTCCTAATATCCAACTTAAACCTCCGCTGGTGCAACTTGAAGCCATTTCCTCTTGATTTTGGGGGTGTGGTCTCAAAGGCAGAACATAAAATAGCAGAGGGGTTTGCTACAGTCCCATCAACATCAGCTCTCGGGGAATCTGAGCCCCTGCAGAAGGAGAGGTGAAGGCCCAGACTGATATTTTAACACCAGATTAGGATGTTTTACTCCCAGGTTGAGAAGTCTAACTTATTTTCCAACCTCAGGGAAGCAGAGCCACAGCCTGGCTTTAACACAGGAGAGGAGGTCACAGCTTTGCAACCCTCTCCCTCATTCATCCACCCATCCCTTTCTCAGCCCCTTCTCTTATCCATACCTCCCTTTCCCAACTCTTTCCCTGCACCTCTCACCATTTGCTGCTCCCTAAACCCCACCCCGGAGAAGAGCTGATACCAGTGAGGAGTTTGAGCCCCGCCTGCCCACCAGCCCTGGCCCGGAGCAGGATTATTTGCTGGGCAAAAAGCCATCACTGCCACCACCTCCACAGTGTCACCCGCTGCCAGGCAGATTAGGTGACTTAATCCCTAAGCAAACAAACTGATCCCTGGGATTTATTTTTTTAAATTATTATTATAATAATATTTTAAGCAGAATTCAAATGCTGCAGACAGCTCATCTCATTCACCTCCCAGGCACTGCAAAGCCCCCCTGGGCAGGATACCTGGTAGGAAACCTCTGCAGCTGGGGAATTGGGGCTTTTCCTCCCTAAAAAAAGCTTCTGGGATTATTTTTCCCACCCAAAAAACCCCCAAGCATTGCTGGTACAGACATCCCAGCAGGGAAGGGGCTGCAGGGCCCACAGCCGGACAGCTGGACACATGTGGACAGAGACCCTCTGGCCGCAGCTGGGCTCATCTTGTTTTGAAACTCACGGGTATTTAAACGCCGCCGTTTTGCAACCATTCGCTGTCACAACAACAACAACAATTCGGTTCTACTTCGCAAACAGGCCCCGGGGCCGGCCCGGCTCTTTCCTGCTCGCGTCAGCTGCAGCTGCCTCACCCGGCCACGGCTCTTTCCAAACCCGGCCGCGGAAAATGACTTGAAACAGCAGCGAAAGTGAATATTTCATGGTTTATCCTCCATCTAGAGGGGCTCGGAGGTGCCCTCGGGGCGGCCCTGGATGCTCAGAGCACAGCAAACCCCCCCGGGATGCTGCGAGCCCCAGCACGCCGGGCGGGAGCAGTGCTTGAAAAACCATCTTCTTCCTGCCCGGAACGGCCGGGCCATGGCAGGAAGCGTTTTCCCTGCAGTTTGAACATTCTCGGATGGCTGCTCGCAGCGCCGGCAGCCCCAGGGGCAGCTCAGCCCCTGGCACGGCCAAGAGCTTTCCAGGCTTTGGCAGCTGCGAAGCGACAGCTATTCAATTATGGTGGTGCTTTTTTTTTTTTTTTTTTTTTTTTTTTTTTTTTTTTTTTTTTTTTGGGGGGGGGTGGGTTAATTTTATTTTATTTTATTTTATTTTATTTTATTTTATTTTATTTTATTTTATTTTATTTTATTTTAATTTCAATGGAAGCTTTATCATAATGGTAAAAGAAATCATACACTCGGGGTGTCGGGAGGCGGGCGGCCCCCGGTATCGGGTGATCGGGAAGGGGAGGACGCTGCGCCCTTATCGCACCCGCTCCCTGCCCCCTTGGCAGCCGAGCCGCCCAGAGCTTCCGCAGCATAAACATATTTTGCTCGAGCAGACGGCCAGAGTTGAGCTGAGGACAGCTCGATAACCAGAGAGCCCCCAAAAAATCGCCTTTTTCCAGCAGCCTCCCCCCATCTGTCTGATCCCAGCAAGGCGCCAGCCCGGCTTTGCAGCGATAAACACAGGACCGAGAGCAGCCCCCCTTCCCGCACATTCGCTCCCAGGCTGTTTACCAGCTCTTTGCAAGCAGATTGACTCTCCCTCATTTTTTTTAACAAGCCAAAACCGCCGGGAAAGCGGAGGGAACCGGCTGGAGCCCCTCGGGGACGTCCCGCGGCTCTGAGCGCCCTCCCCACCGGCAGCGCCCGGCACAGCCGCCCCCAGCCAGCCCGGGGCCCGCGGGCTATCGCTGCTCCATCGCCGGGACGGGATGTGGCGGCATTTACACAGCTGCTCAGCAGGAAAATCCCTCTCCCTGCCCCAAACAACCCCTCGCGTTTAGAGATAACCGCCTTCGGGCTTGCTGATGGGCTTGGGAAACAGGGAGGGGGTTCATTGGGGATGTGTGGGCATCCCTGCCCCTGCCTTGGAGCCTTCTGCCCCAAACCGAGCTCGGCCTGACTTCTTTGTTGTTGTTGTCGTTGTTGTTGTTGAAATCAGCTCAAATTTGCAGCTTCTTGCAGGGTGATAGGGAAGAAAAAAGGAACACAAGCCGATTTCTGAAGGCTTTGAGGCTGAGGCCTGGGAGGAGGGATCAGATCCGTGGGGTTTGACAGGGCTGTCCCGTCACTCCTGCGGGGACAGGGAGCAGGGAGGGTCACAGCCCCGCACGCCTCGCCTCTGACACCCAGGGCGGCTCACCAGTGACTGCGGTGCCCCTCGCTCCTCCCTGGTGCCACACGAACAAGGCTTTATGTGCGGGGTCGGGGTGTGGAGTGTCACCGTGTCACATCCCCCTGGACACGGCGGGGGCCGCACAGGGGATTTTTCGGGGATTTTTTTCGGGGATTTCTGCAGCGGCTCCTGGGAGTGCCGGCAGAGCCAGCCGGGGCGTGGAGCCACCCTGGGAGCAAAGTCCCATCGCGCCACGTCCCGGCACAGGGAGGGCACGGCCGTGTCACCGCGGGGCCCCGCCCGGCCCGTCCTGTCCCCGCGCGTGGCGTGGGAGCCGTGCCCGGCCCCGGCTCCTGTTTGTGTCCCAACACATCACGCGCCGCTGGGTGACCCGGGCCGGGCGGGAGGGGGGATTATTTTTTTAAGTGTTGTTGTTATTGTTGTTTTAACAAAGCCAAAATATTTGCGTCGCCCCGCGGGAAGCGGCTGTGGGTCACTGGGCTGGAACGCCAGGCTGGGGGCCCGGCAGGAGAGAGGGGACACCCGGCCCCGTGGGGAGGGTCCGGCCCGGCGGCTCCATCCCTGGCGCGCTCCCCAGTGTTTATACATAGACATGTTTGTGCGCGGCTCCGGCCCCTTCCTCGCTCCCAAACAACTGCAGGAAAGTCAAAAAGTCACCAAAATTTTCCATTGCCCGAGGAAGGGAGGGAGCGAGGAGTGACCGTGCAAGGGGCCGGGCAGTGCCAACAGACCCCGCATGAGGGGTCAGACCCAAAAAAGCGAGGGGCTGGTTTTGATATAGGGAATAAAAGTGGCTGTTTGCTGCAAAGACAAGCGGCGGCCCCGGCCCCTCTCGGGGTCTGAGGGGTGGCCGCTGATGTCACCGCGCTGCCGGCACGATTCTCACAGGGGACGGCACGTGTGGCACGTGCGGTACGGCCAGCCGGCCGCTCCAGAGCCCGTTTGTTGGCGTTAAAGAAGAAAAAAACAAAAGCGGTTT
The DNA here is from genome assembly GCF_965231275.1 of Zosterops lateralis. NCBI lineage: Eukaryota > Metazoa > Chordata > Aves > Passeriformes > Zosteropidae > Zosterops > Zosterops lateralis. Next base: position 2,367,234 of record NC_139789.1, read on the forward strand.
GGAATTTAAAAATCCTGCGGTTTCCCCGCAGTTTTCCCCCGCAGCCCGAGGGGCTCGCTGCCCGCACCAGGCCGGGGAAAAGCTGCCATTCCCGTCCAGGCGGAGGGAAAAGCCCCGGCGGAGGGATGCGGGGACTTTGCCTGCGGTTTCCGTGGGCGGGAGCGGCTCCGGCAAACTGGGGCTGAGTCAGCGGGCGGAGGGCGATGCCGCCCCGGCATGTCGGGGTGCACGGCGGCTTCCCGGAGCCTGGCACGGCATCCAGGGGAGCCCCAGAGTCCCTGAGCCCAGAGGTGCTGCCAGGCCCAAGCCCTGGTGCTTCTGCGGCGCCGGGGGCTGGAGCAAACCCACAGCAAGGCCTGGGGCTGCTGGGGACCCTGTAACCCCGGCTGGGCAGGTCCCTGTGCTCCCGAGCCCCACCAGCACCGGCTGCTGCTCCACAGGGCCCCAGCCTCCCACCGGCTCAAAGATGCTGAATTTGGGCAATGCCCAAACCCCGACCCCAGCGCAGGGACAGAGCAGGGCATTCTGCTTCGGCCAAAATCTGGATTTATCATCACTGCCCGTCCCCTGTGCAAACAGATCAGCCCCCGGTGGGTGCCCCCGGGCAGGTTTTGGGGTGAGTCGCACCCCGCAGGGCTCAGCCCAGCTGGGACGGGGAAGGCGGTGCTTGTTTTGGGAGCTGGACGGGCGCCCGGGCCGGAGGCAGCAGCGGCGCAGTTAATCCCGGCCCTCGCCAGCCCCGGCACATTCTGTCCTTGCCGGCCCCGGGACGGCCACAGGCTTTGCGTGTCCCGTCCCCGCGGCACGGCACAAACAGCCTCAGCTGCGGCCACCGGGATGGCCCCGAGCATCCTCCGGGCCGGGAGGGCCGGGGGAAGGGGAGCCCCCCAAAAGAGGCCGCAGGAGCGGCGTGTCCCAGCGCCCTGCAGAGCCCTGAGCTGCAGTGGGGAGGGGGGTCCCTGCGGCCCAGGCAAAGGGGTCCCACAATTCTGGGAGTGAAAGGCAAAAATGTCAGGATAGAGGAGCAGAGCAGGGGCTGGGGGTGGGTCTCCGTGCCCCTCGCAAGGAGCAGATCCTGACGGATGGTCCGGGCAGTATTTTCCAGCGCACGGGGCCAGGAGCTATAAATAATCCCGGCACTGTAATTGCATCACGCGCCTCCCGCCCGGGGCCGGCTCTGGGCATCGCCGCAGGGCACGGGGCGGCTCAGCGGACCCCACCAGCCCCAAACCCCCGGCCTGGACCAACAAACCCGGAGCGGCCCGGGCTGTTCAATCAGGACTTTGGAGCCGGGGCAGATAAACAACAGAAGGTTGGAGGGAGCACCGGCAGCGCTGCCAGCAGTTGTGAAAGCGCTGCCTGGAAGGGTCTGCACCGTGCCCTGGCTCCAAATGTCCAGACGAGGTATTTTTAGCCCCTCCAGGGTTCAGGATTCAGGAGTGCAGCCCTTTCCTGGCAGGAGCCCCAGCTTGGCCATGCTCCCCCCAACCTCGCTGTGCTACTGCCCGACTGTACAAGAAAAACCTGGAGGCGCTCGGAGACAAGAATCCCTGCTGGAGACAGAGATCGCTGCTGCCACACGGCCCCGGGAGCGCTGCCCACCGGCATTGGGTTCCCCGGGCCGGCATGGCCTGTCCCCCGCACCGTGTGACGCGATTTCCCAGGAAGATGCAGCAGGACAAACACGGGGTGCGGGGCGCTCGCCTCCCCCTCGGGCCCGCGGAATAAACATCCCCTTGTGCAGCCGGGGCAGATGATCCCGGGCTGACCAGCAGCCCCCGGCCATCCCCGCTGCTCAGAATGGCACAGAATGGCTCCCTTGTGCCTGGCTGGGATCAGCCTGGTCACAGGGCTGCCACAGGGCCATCCTCACCTGGGGGGGTGTGCTGTGCTGCGTGTCCCCTTTGATGTCACCAAAAAAGCCCCAAGAGGCCGCACAGCACAGGCCCCTGCTGCTGCTGCCAGCGGCAGATCCAGACACGATCCCCCCAAACGGGGATTGTAAACAAATTCCCTGCGAGGCCGGTTAATCCTCCCCCGGGAAGAATTAATCAGAGCACCAGGGATGCCAAATAAAAACCAGATTTGAATAAAGGTTGCAGGAGCACCAGGTTCTCACAGGCAAACTCAGGGACAAGTTCTCTCCCCTGGCCCAGGGCAGGAGCACGTGCTCTGATGCAGCTGCAGGGCTGAGCAGCTCAGCAAACATAAAAAAATAAATAAAAGGAGGGGAGGGAGAAATCACATTCCAGTGGCAGTATTTTTAAGCAGCACAGTCCATGGAAAAGAAAACTAAAGCCCTGATTCAAACCCCTGCCTTGCATACACCAAGATTTGCCGTGCCCAGGGCAGATGTGGAACACAGAAATGCTGTGAAAAACCAAATTCCAGCCCAGGGAAGCAGGTGAAGGAGCCTCCCTACTCTTCTCACAGCAGCTCCCAGCTCGCCCAGCATGGGGCTGATCCCAACCCTCCTCAGGACTGGCTGAGCTAAGGGAGGAGTGTCCCAGCTCCCAGCTGGACCTGCTGGGTCCCTGCCAGGCTTCCAGGATGGAGGAGAATGTGTCTGTCCTCCAGGAGCCTGGACACAAACAGGAAGCAAGTGTGGAAAAATACACCAGGTTTGCTCACAGCCCTGCATCCCAGGTAAGGGAAAAAGTGCCAGAACTGCACAAATGTGGAGGAGCTGGAGGCTCAAGGGACCAATCCTCCTGGAGAGCAGTGCTGGCCAAGTGACACAGTTAATCCCAGTGCAGAACTGGGTGCAGGGTGGAGCTGGGTGCCTGCAGGGCAGTGGAGAGAGGGCAGGGAGCTCTCCCACAGCCCAGCAGCCACAGCATGGCTCCAGAAAACAGAAAGAGGAACAGAAAACTATCTAGCATCAGTTTGGTTTAAAGAATTTATTTCAGACAAAAAATTCTCCACCAAAAAAGTCGTACAAAAAGAGTAGAGACAAAGAGTGGTCATTACAAAAGTGTTCACAGATAGAAAAGACTCATCTGAGCAACCCCAGCACAGAGCCCAAGGCACGCTGGCTTTGGCTGTGCACAGCCAGGGATTGTCTCAGTGAGGGAATGCAAAGGTCCTCAGCCCCCAAACTCTGCTCAGGTCCCTCTGCAGTGAGTGGGGTCAGCCCCTGGCTCCACACCACAACATCCAGCTCACCCTTCCCACACTGCTCCCCACCCCAGTGAGCACAGGCTGCTGCTGTGACCTCACCCCACCAGGGCCCTGATCCCTCTGTGGGTGCAGCACCAAGGACTCCCAGCCCTGAAGGATTCATCCCAACTCCACGTCTCCTATCAGAGGCTGTGGCTGCCACCAGCCTTAGACTGGGCTTCCCTCTCTTCCTCGGCCACCAGCCACAGCTCCAACCCCCTGTGCTGGTGCCACAGTTTGGGGCTGGTTTCAGCCCCATCCTGGGGGAGGCAGCAGCACATTGAGCTGTTTGGTGCTGACACTCACAAAACAGCTTTCCCGTTCTCAATAAATAGCACCAAAAGACTGCCACAGATGATGAATTCATCTCCCAAGTCCTTGTATCAGCCCTTGGAGGCCCTTAGAGTTTTGGTTAAGTGGCTCAAACCATTCCCCCCGCAGGTACCCACAGGCTTGTGGCAAAGATTATCAGCAGGGGCTGAGCCCTCTGCTTCATCCAGCCAGAAAAGGACCTTTCATTGCCTTGGGGACCTGCAGTCCTGGTGAGCCACAGGTGAAGGGCTGCACCTACATCGCCCCGGGGCCCAACCCTGAGCACCATCCAAACATTCTCCAGTAATCCTGAGAAATGCCTTCAAGCTCCTGTTTTCCACAGCAGGAGCTGACCAGAATTGTTCAGAGCACGGCACTGCAGGCAAGCAGAGAGCAATCTCTGCTCATAATCCCTGTTCTAAGCCCAAAATCCCAGGGCAGTTCTGAACCCTGTGTGTCCTGCCCAGCCACACACGGAGCTGCTCTGCACCGCCAGCCCCTCGTGTCCTCCTGCCCTGCCCGGGGCCACGGCACCACTCTGTGCCCATGGGACAGTCACCACAGGAGTGGCTGAGAGCTGTGAGCGGGGTCGGGGTCTCATATCCCCATTTCCAGACCCGAGTGCTGCGAGGTGCACGCTGCCATCCCCAGGGATGCTCACGCTGTCGCACGCGGCCGATGCGCCGCTCTCAGCAGGTCATGCAGCGCGGGCGGATGTTGTCTGACGCGGGGTTGGGATCCACCTGCAGAGCAGAGCCAAGGCCAGAGTCAGAAACCTCAGCAGTGGCACTTCCCAGCCTCCAGCAGCCCCCCAGCCCAGAGGGATTCATCACCTCTGAATACAGTGGAGGCGGTCGGAAGCGGAATTCCTGGATGTAGGCGAAGAAAGGGCCCTCCAGGATGTCCCCGAGTTCACTTCGGCACGGGGGAGCCAGGCTCTGCTCGGCCTCCGGGCTGGACACGACTGCTGAGTACTCAGGGGGGGCTGAAGACAAAGGAGAACCATCAGGGAATAGCAAACACTCACCATAATGGGGGACACACAGGTAAAAGGGCTTCAAACCCACTAGTTCCCAAACCCTCCCAGTTCCCTGAGGAAGGAACCCAGGAGATTCAGCACCACAACCAAAAAATTAGGTCAAAAAAAAGCAAAACTGGCCCAGTGGAAAACTTGGAGTCTCACTGTGCTGAGCAGGGGGTTTATCCCAGGGAGAAGGAGATGCTCACCCTCCAGCTGCTCCGGGATGGTGCTGAGCCAGTCCAGGTTGACACTGTACTGGCTGCTGACACTGGAGGTGCGGCTCCCGAAGGGATGCAGTGGGATGGTCCCAATGACAAGAGGTAATTCAAGGAGCAGCTTGGACGTCCCAGGAATATCCACACAAACCTGCCGAGACAGAGAGCAGCTTAGCTGGTGGTGTTTTCCCAGTCTGGAGGGGCAGGTATCTCTGCTGAGTGGGGCAGGAGGGAATTCCTCACAGGAATTCCAGGAGGGAGCTGCCTCACCTTCAGGGAATATTCCACCTGGATGATGCGGCACTGGAGGATGGACGGCCCCACGGGCGGGATCTTCAGCGCCCGCCCGTGCCACACCTCCCTCTTCCCGGCTGGAATGGGGTCCCCAGTGATGCTGGTCACCACTGACTTCTTCTGCTTCTTGGTGCCCCGGGCGATGAAGGTCTGGGTCTGGATTATGGCTGCCTTGGGCACCACAGCACGGCTCGTGCAGTTGTCGATCTCAGCAAAGATGGGGATGACCTCACCTGCCAGAACAGACACACACACGTTGGAGGAGGGGAGGCAGAGCCCAGTCCTGCCTCAAGGAATTGCTGCACTGAGGGTCTGACAGGGCAGGCACATGGGGTCACCCAGGAGGAACGTCCCAAGGACACTGCCCATGTCAGGTGCACACCACACTGAAGTTCTCTGATTTCACAGTGACCCAAATCCCCTCCTCTGGGCTCCACCCCAGGGCCCACTGAGGTTCAAGGTCCCCAGCACCAGGTCTCACCTGGTGTGTAGCCTTTTCGGTCAATCTTGGCAGTCACAGATACTTGGCCACGGTTGCAGTACCAGGCACGAGCAAGTTTCTCCTTAGCACCTGCCTGGGGAGCCTGGAGAAGGGGAAATATTTAGGTTATTTAGTAACTAAGGATGAAACTCAAAGCAATCACCTCCCTGGCACCAAGAACCTGCCGGGGAGCATCAGCAACTTCTCAGGTATCTGATGCAAGAAGCTGTTGCAATGCATTAAAGTTTCCAAAAACAAAGAGGCAGAGCTGACCTCTGCCCAGCCCAGGTAATAATGGAGGGCACAAGTTACAGGGGGAAACATATTGCCTCTGGAAACCAGGAGTTTCACTGTAATGCTGAAGGGGGGACAGACACCCTCCCCACAGGCTTCCTGGGTAAGTTTTGGATGCCAGAGCCCTGGGGTGGAGCAGGGGGAGCTCACCAGCAGTGCAGGGGTGTTTATGTCGATGGGTTCAATCACTGTGAACTCCTTCTTTGCTTTCTTCACTGTTGACCAGGGTCTGTGCAGCTTGGCCTTCACCCAGTAGCGCACACTGCCGTGCTTCCCCTCAAAGGAGGTGGCCAGGGTCCTGGGCACGAGCAACAAACAATTTTACAAGGGTTTTGACCAAAAAAACCCTCATTTTCAAGATGTCCTCTCCCCGCAAAAATGCCAACTTACTCAGGGAGCTGGAAGGTGAAGGGGAACTCGTGCCTTCCTGCCTGCAGGACAGTGGCCTCACCATTGTCTGTGGGCAAAACAGATTGAGGAGGATTAACTCCTCCTGCAGAACTTCCTCCCCAGGCGGGTCCCAGAGATGTGCAGCACCCAGCAAGGGGCAGCACAAGGGCACAGCAGAGTTTCTGCCAGGGCTGAGCTGCAGCAGCTGTGACACAGGAGCTGGGCACTGTCTGCATTCCATGTGTCTGCAGACACACTCACTGCCCAGGGGCACCTCCTCGGAGAGCTGGGCAGCTTCCCCAGGAGGGCTCTGCTTCATCCTGCAGCCACCTTGCTCCACAGCCTTGGACTGAGAGCCCACAGTGCCCAGCTGGAGGGTGAATGTCCAGCCAAGCCCCCAAGCCCCTCAGGAGTTTGCACCCCAGGGCTGGAGGGGACCTCAGGGGATCATTTGGGCCAACCCCTGCTGCCCAAAACAAGCTCCTGAACCTCCACAGTCCTCCAACGCTGCTTCCCTGCCATGAACAGCTCAGGGAAGAGTCTTGTCCCTAACCGAGGTGTCCTGCTCAGCACAGTGCAGCTGTGCACCCCAAGATTTCAGGGTGCACCCAGAACATGAGGGGTCTGCAGGGACCTACACAGCTCATTCCCAGAGCGCTCACACCCTAAAGCACCCCATGCACCCAAATTTCAGCTCGTTGGTGTGTCACACACCCAGCAGCCAAGCTGTCCCCGGCACCCAGATTTCTGCACTTTTGGGGTGCCATACACCCACCAGCACCGGCGGCTGCCCCAGGCACCCAGATTTCTGCACTTTTGGGGTGCCATACACCCACCAGCACCGGCGGCTGTCCCCGGCACCCAGATTTCTGCACTTTTGGGGTGCCATACACCCACCAGCACCGGCGGCTGCCCCAGGCACCCAGATTTCGGCCGGTTGGGCTGCCTGGAGCCCCCAACAGCCGGGCTGTCCAGGCTGCCGCACCCCCGTTATTTCACCCCGGGGTGCTCGGTGCCCCCCACACCTGGCCCGGGGTGGGGGGGATGCCGTACCTGGGGGTGCCATCAGCGTGTCGCGGTGGTTCAGAAACTCCACCTGGTCGCTGTAGCTCTGCGTGTAGGCGGTGCTGGAGCCGGCGCTGCGGGACTCGGTCCAGTGCACCCGGGCAGCGCCCAGGGCCCGCAGGCGCAGCGCCCCGAGCCGAGCGGCCGCCGCCAGCTCCAGCACCACGCGGCCCGACACCGCCTGCCCGGGGCTGAAGGCGGCGGGGCCGTCCCGCTCGGCGCCCTCCAGCACGATGGAGAAGCGTTTGAGGCGGTCGAAGATCATGGCGCGGCTCGGCGCGGACCGGCGCGATGCGGTTCTGCCCGGCCCCGGCCGCTCGCAGCGCCTTTAAGGCCCGGGGCGGGCGGGGGCGGCCCCGGCGGGGCGGGACGGGCCGGCCCCGCTGAGCCCGGCAAAACAAGGCAGGGAGCATGTGCGGATCGGCCCCTGGGCCCGGCTCCCGGAGCTCCCCGGGGGGGTGGGAGCCTGGGGGGCCGTGCCCGGTCCCACCGGGGTTTGTCATTTCATCGCGGGGCCGCACCGAGACATCCCCGCCGAGACTGGGCACGGCCAGAGCTCGGGGTGAGCCCCTATTGCTGCCGGGTCCTTCAGTGCCCCCCCCGAGACTCCCTGCAGCTCCATCCTTGACCCTCAAGCCCTTCTCTGGCTTCTGCCCTTGCCGCACAAATTTCCCTTCTAGCTCCATCCTTGCCCCCCAAATTTCCTCTCCAGCTCAATCTTTGCCCCCCCAAAACTCCCTCCCAGCTCCTATTCTTGACCCTCAAAAATCCCCTTCCAGCTCCCATCCTTGCCTCTCAAACTCCTTTCCAGCTCCTAAACTTGCCCCCAAAATCCCCGTCTTTGGCCCCCAAAATCCCCGTCTTTGCCCCCCCAAATCCCCATCCTCGACCCCAAACCCTCCTCTAAGTTCCATCCTTGCCCCCCAAATTTCTCCTCCACCTCCATCCTTGTTCCCCAAAACTCCTTTCCAGCTCCCATCCTTGTCCTTCAAGCTCCCTCACCAGCTTCTATCCTTGCCCCCCAAAACTTCCCATCCTTGCCCCCCAAAATCCCCATCCTTGCCCCTCAAACTCCCCCTGCAGCTCCAATTCTGACATCCCACCCCATCACCATCCAGAATCCCCATTCCCACCTCCATGGGCTGTGCCCAGGGGGGATTCCTCACTTGAATCCTCTCTCCTTCAGCGCCCCCAGGCCAGGGCCGAGGGCAATGACGCACACTGACCCTCATCCTTCCTTTCCCAAGAGCCGTTCCCAGGGCTCAGAACAGGCCATAACTGGATCTGGGCTCCTGACACAGCCCGGCCAACTGGCGGTGATGTCTGGGACATCACTAAGTTCTAAGAAATCGAGAACTGGCTGGGATTCAGCTTGTGCAAACAACAGGGTGAGCAATCCTCTTCCCTGCACTTGTTAACCAGGCAAGCTCCAGTTTTCCACCGGCTCCTGCTGGGATTGGTGTCCAAAACCCAGAGATAAATTCCACCTGCATGGGCAGGAGCAGCACAGGAACTCGCTCCATCTGCAGAATCTGTGGTTGCTGGTGCTGAGCTGGGGTGAGTGTGGGAACTGGGGATTCCCAGGGTGGACATCACCATCAGCTGCACCCAGAGATGTTGTAAGAGCAAGGAGAAAGAAATCCCCCAAAAAGGGTTAAAGCAGCCTTAGAAACTTTGACTTTAGTGATGGTTGTCACGTTTTCGGAGCACCAGGGCCCTGCACCCTCAGCACGGGCTGGGGATAAGACAGAACAGGCATTAAAAACGTTACTCAGCATTTGGCCGCCTGAGTTTTGGGGATTTTTGGGTTGCTCCGGGCCGTGCCGGGCAGGACCTGCTGTGCTGAACTCGGCTGATCTCAGCCACTCATAAAACGAGCTGGGCCCAAGCCTGGCACTGCTCTGGCTGTTTCCAAGGCCGGACTGGAATTGTCTGTCTCCCTCCCCAGGGGAAGGGGGCTGTGGTTTGTTTTATATGCCCGACCATTTGCTGCCATAGGCAAACATGAATCATAGCAAAGGCTGCGGAGGGAGAGGGAAAGGAGGAAGGAAGGCACGTCACAGCACGAGTTAACTGGTGACACCGGCTCTGGGAAAGGCGCCCGCTGTCCCTGCAGTGACATTAGAGGTGGGGAGGCTCTTGAGAGGGGCTGGAGCCTTGGCTGGGCCCCTCTCTGTGCTTGGCATCCTCCTCCTCCCGCCTGCCGGCACACACCCCTGGGCCGTGACTCAGCCCTCGCCCACGGGATGCGGATCCCGCAAACCAAACCCTCCTCCCGTGGCAGCGCACGCGATGGCCCGGTGTCCCCTCCACGTGGGGAGGGAGGGCAGCGCCTCTGGGACCCCTCTGGAACCCTTCTGAGACCCCTGTGGGACCCCCGCACCCAGAGAGGGTCTCTCCCCTCTGCTGGGGTCTGCAGGGGCTCTGGGAGCACAGCCAAGGGTTCTCCTTTCAGGAACGGCGCTGTGCCCAAGGCAAGCCCGGCCAGGCCGGGCACAGCGCTCGGGGCAGGATCTCCAACTCTCCAGCCCCATCTAGAGTCCGGCCGGGCTGGAGCCGCTCCCAGCAGGAGCTGACAGACACCTGCCCGGCCCTTGGGGGGCTGCGCCTTCCCTGACCCGCTGCTGGACCCCTCCCCACCTGGAGCACAGAGAGGAGGGAATGCGGCAGGTAAAGAGGGGAGGCAGCAGCCCAGAGTGGGGTGAGATGGGACAAGGCAGAGCCTGGCACAAGCACGGGCTCCCAGGCCGAGGAAGCAGCTCCATCCCTGCCAGATTCGGGACTGCTGGGTATGGACAAGGATCAAGGCGCTGATTGAGGGTCACCCTGCAAAGGAAGGAGAGCCCTGATGCCATAACTCTCCTGGATGTCTCCATGAAAATAAAATGGCTTCTGGATGTTTGCCTCTCGCCAGGGCAGGAACTACACCTTTGGGAAGTGCTGCAGGATCCTCGGACAGAAAAGATCACTGCACAACAATTATTTATGTTCCCCAGGGCACTCTCCCATCACCTCACAGAGAAGAGTCCAGCACTCTGCCTGTGCTGCCTTTGCCCATGACTCCCCTGTCTCTTCCTCTCCTCCTGCTCCCTCTCTCAGATGATTACACAACACACGTTTAAAGGCCCTGCCTGAACATCCTTCTTGCACACTTTTTTCTTGTCTCTCAGCGCAGCACCCCGGTGCCAGCACTCACCACCCTGCCAGGAAACTGCAGATAAACTCAGCTGAGGGGAGAGCAGGAGGGAGGGCGCTTATCTGTGCCCGGCTTCCCTCCTCTGCACTGCCTTGTTACCATGACAAAACCTGCATTTTTTTAAACACCACGCAGACACAGCTGATCTCGTGGAGAAGCTACAAGAAAGGAGCAGTCACAGGGACTGACTGTCGGATGGTGGCACGTTTCTCACCAGCTGACATCAGGAAAGGCCCTCACGCTGCTGTTGGGGACAGAACAGGGGACAGCAGGATCCAAAGGAAGTTATTTTGGCTGCAGGGACGGCCCCTCTCTGCTGTTCACTCCCTTAGAGCGCCCTGGTGACCACACGTGTCCCTCTCACAAGGCAGAGAAGGAATCTGTGTACAGACAGAGACAATAAAATCCCAGCTCCCAAAGTCTGGTGAGGCTCTCTGCCCCCCAGGCCCAGCTCAGCACTCCCTGTGCAGTCAGGGAGGGCCAGGAGCCATCAGCTCTGAGGTACAGGTGTGCAGGGTGCCTGTGAGGCCAAGCAGATCCTGCAATTCCTGCAGCCCTTGGCCAAGTGCCCTTCCTCACATGGCTCCAGGGGCTCCTATCACACACAATCCCAGCAGCACAATCCAAACGTGCTGGCAGCAGCTTGTGGCTTCCCTACAGACATTCCCTGCAGGGATAATGGGGGATAAAACTCACCCTGTCACCTCAGAGCTAATGAGGACCAAGTGCTGCACGACCAAGTGCTCAGGACCTTCGCTGCTGGTCTCCAGGGCAAGGGCTTAATTGTAATTTGGACACTTTGTAGGGGTGCAGCTGCCAAGGAGACATCCTTAGGCACAGCATGGAAGAGCTGCTGCCAAAAGACAGGAACTCCAGAGCAGTGCAGGTGTTTGGAGCAGATGGCAGGGCACAGTCATCCAGAAATAGAGAAAATTACCTTCCCAGTGCAGTCCAGAGACAGGAACACCTCCAAGAAGCCAGCTCAGATCCTCTTTCCATCCCTCCAGTTTATTCTTGCAATGTCTACATTTGCCAGATTGGGCTGGCACCACTCTCTGGGTTGCATTTGGCCACTGACACAATTAAATACCCTCAGTCTAAATCCTACAGCCATCTCCAGGGCTGGGCAAGCAGGCCACAGGTAGTAACAAGGCCATGAGAAACTGGGAAAGGGAGAGGAAAAGCAACAGAGGAATGGCTGTGACACTGTTATTGGAGGGGAGGATAACATGCATGTTCCTAAGAAAAGCCAGAGTTAATGAGTCGATGGACAGTTGAGACATCCCATATCCCTCGTTCTGGATCATTTCATCCCAAGCACACAAAGAATAGCTTGTGGCATGCAAGTGGCTCATCCTCTCACAGTAGATCCAAGCAACGTGCCAGCTGGGCACATGGCCCCAGCATCAGGGACCCAAAAACAAACACTGGCTGAAGCACTAAGTGCTCTTTCCACACTTGTGAACAGACACTCGTGTTTGCTCTTCCCTGTGCAAACACAACAAAAGCCACAAATCTCTGGTGCTCCCCAGCCCTGGCTTTGCCAGCAGCCTCCTGGAAACCAGCAGCAGAGAGAGAAACCCTCAGCCGAGGTGAGAAGAGGGGCAAACAGCCCTGGGTGGGTCAGCAACACCCACAAGGACAGAGGTTCCTCTGGGGGGACACCTGCAGCCTGAGGGGGTCCCAGCCCCACTCCCTGGCACAGAGACTCACCCAAGGGGGTCCCAACCCTACACCCTGGCACAGAGACTCATTCAAGGGTGTTCAGTCCCACGCCCCAGCACAGAAACCCACCCAAGAGGGTCCAAAACCACACAGCCTGGCAGAGACCCACCCAAGAGGGTCCCAAGCTCCTGGCACACAGGCTCACTCCAAGGGGGTCTCAAACCCACAGCCTGGCACAGACACCAACCCAAGGGTGTTCCAACCCCACACCTTAGCACAGAGACCAACCCAAGGGGATCTAAAACCACATGGCCTGGCACAGAACTACCCAAGGGGGTCCCAGCCCCCTGGCACACAGACCCACCAAAGGGAGTCCCAAACCCACGCCTTGGCACATAGACCCACCCAAGGGGGTTTAAAACCATATGGCCTGGCAGAGAACCACCCAAAGGGGTTCCAACACCCTGGCACACAGACCCACTCCAAGGGGGTCCCAGCCCCCCGCCCTGGCACACAGACCTACCAAAGGGTGTTCAAACTCCACGCCTTGGCACAGAGACCGACCCAAGGGGTTCTAATACCATATGGCCTGGCAGAGAACCACCCAAGGAGGTCCCAGCCCCCCACCCTAGCGCAGACACCCTCCCTGGTCTTACCGGGGATGAGCTGGCGGCGGCGGTACAGGAAAGTCTGGTAGGCCGTGTAGTCCCTGTAGACCACGTTGAGGCCGATGCTGCTGCTCTCCAGCCAGTGCACGGCGGCCATGCCCCGGGCACACACCTCCAGCGCCCGCACCCGCAGCGCCCCGCGCAGCTCCAGCTGCACCCAGCCGTGCAGCAGCTCCCCGCAGCCATGTGCCAGCCCGTGCTCCAGCCTCACCGCCAGCCTCCGCACCAGCCCTGGCGGCTGCATGGCTGCACGAGGCCTCTGCCTGCCTGCAGCTTTCCGGGGAAAGGAGGAAAAGAAAAAGCGACACCAAAAATCCCCGAATTTATCCTGGTTCCTAGCTGGCCCCACCCTGCAGGCCTTGCTGGGGGTTGGGCTGAGCCCCTGTTTTTCAGTGATGCTTTAGTGTTGACCTCGTGTGCGTGAGGCTGACGATGTGCCCGGGACGGTGACGAGGGGACGTGTTTTTAAACCGACCGAGAGAAAAAAACGTGATTTCATCTTATCTCGGAGTCACAGACACTGGCGACGTGATGCCGGGACGTGCTGGTGGCAGTGCAGGCAGGGAGGGATGGCACGCACACCACTGGCACATTTCACATTCCCGTGTCTGAAGTTGCACTAAAATCCACATGAAAAAGAAAATTAATAATCACTGAGACCCCCGGCAACAGCTCTCCCAACCAGGTGGTGCCTCCAAGGATGATTCCAGCACTTATTCCCATGGCTGTTCCTGCAGCAGCACAAGTGGCAATGCCACCTCAGGGTCACATCGAAGTAATGGGGCAAATGTAAGTCGCTGTTACTCCACCAAATGATGCAACTGAGGTGCTGGAGGCATTTAACCACATGCTGGCATGAGGGACTGATGTGAGTGCATTTGGAAGATGTGAGTGCATGGCTTCTTTGAGGCACATGTGGAGCAGAGACTGCCCCATTCCTGAAAAATAAAGAGTCAAATCGATAAAGGAAAGTACAAGGCTCGTGGGCCCAGGCACTGCTCACACACAGACTGAAGCAGTTGTGAAACTTCACTGTCTCTGTGCTCAAAGGGTCCCAAGGAGTCAAACCTGTGTGCATGAAAAGGCTGAGAGGAGCTTGTGAAGTGGCAGCTGTGCCCCCCTGCTCGCTCAACCCCAAGGGAAGGGGCTGACCAGCCCCCACTGACCCTCTGGAACACACCTAGATCCCAAACAGAGTTAGTGCAAGCTCAGCAGTCAGGAAGCCCATGTGAGTGACCAACTCAACAAAAACACAGGGCTCACCTCTGGGAAAACAGCCCACTCATCACAAGCTGGGCAGAGCTGCCTCGCTGTCCTACTGTTCACTGACCTTTGGTTGCAGGCCTTGACACCAAAATCCAAACAGATAATAAGGAAATATTCCATCCCCCACACAGCCCTGATGGTGCCTCTCAGCTCTGTTTGATCTCCTGCTTCTCCTCTGTTCTTCCCCCTTCCCTTCCTGCTTGTTCCACCCCGGGGCCTGCCCAGAGGCACTCCGTGGGTCCTGCAATCCTGAGGGATGTGTCACCCACGCCTTTGGGCTAATCTCCTAGTGTTTATTCTTGCTGTCACAACACCTCCTTGTGTCCTCATTCAATCTGAGAAATAGATGTTCCCTGTGACAACAGGCAGACGGGCCAAGAGCAGAGCACAAGGACGGCTCTGAGATCCCACGCCGTGTAGGCAGCTCAGAGTGCGTCAGCAGGGACTGGAGAAGGGAGGACATCACCTTCCCCTGGGGACAGGGCCCTGCCAGGGTCCCCCTGGGGACACAGCTCTCTTGGGAGTTTGCCTTTTGGATTTCAGTGGGCTTCAGGGCTTGGGTGTGAACTGGCCTCTCTGCTCAGCCCTGCAGAGGTTCTGTGCCCTCCTGGGCAGCCCCCGGGAGGAGCATTTCATCTGAGGAGACCAGACAGCTTTCAGCTCACTGGGATGGGGCTGAGAGAGGGGCAGGTGGCACCACTGAAGCTGGCAGGCCTGAGATCTGAGCACTGTATTGTCACCTAAAGGGTCACCCCAGCCAGGCAGGGGCAGCACCCTCTGTCTCTGGTACCTGGCAGATGCTCAGCTGGCTCTGCTGGTGGTGCAGAGATGTTTACCCTGGCTGGACAGCTCTAGCTGTGACAATTTTCCTCCTCTATCCCTCTGTGGGGGACTTCAGTCACCTTCTGCCTCCCTCCAACGTTTCCTGGCTTAGGGATTTGGTTGCCTGTCCTTCCTCTCCCTTCAAAATATTTCTCATCTATGACTCTGCTCCCACCTGAGGCTGGAGCAGACTGGGTTTGGTGCTCACTGGTCCATCTCAAGGAGCTCAGGAGCACCGTCCAAGGTGAGTTAAGAGGAGGCTGGAGCTTTGCTGGGTATAAACCCACTTCTCCTGTGGTTAATCCAAGCCTATTCAGGTGAGACCTGCTGTAGCACATCTTTGGGGAGTCCCTCTGCTGCCTGTGTGGCACCAGCATGGCTGGCATGGTTCTGACAGAACTTTCATCTGCTGACAGATGGAATCAAAATAAAAATTAAATTCGAGGCAGTAAATTAGGAGGCGGCAGCAGGAAAGCTCTGCAGTCACAGATACCTGTGTGCATTTTCCCTGAAGACAGGAAAAGGCCGACTCTGCCGTCAGCACGTTGCTCAAAACCTTCGCCCAAACAGAAAACAACTCTCAGGCTGAGGAGGCAAATGAAGAAATTCACATGGTAGTTATGGGAATATCACTCCATATGGTAGTTATGGAGCTGCTCCAGAAGTTGAGGGCCAAGGAAAAGACCAATTCAGCTGTGATCTGTTCCACATTTAGTAAATCAAATGGCTTAATCACAGATCCGGGGCGTGAAGGGACTTCTCTCTTAACTGCTGGAGAAATAGGAGGCAACGTCAGAGAAGGAATTTCTGAATACCTTCCATGACTAGCTCTAACCACATCCCTTCCTGAGGTTGCATAAGCACAGCTTTTGATCAAAATCCCTTTCTGCCTCCCAAAAATAAATGTAAAACAACTTTTAAAAACAAAACTAGCAATGGAGAAAGATCAAGACATTGGTTCATGTCCCAGAAATAATTTATTTTATTCATTTTACGTCATGAAGTGGCAAAGGGATTGACACCAGATTGCAGTGAGGTGAGTCACGAAGCTGTGGAACAAGGATGTGGGGCATCAGGTGGGATAACTGCAGCATCTGGGGGTACAGCAAGTCTAGAACAATCACTGAACATCCCAAGTGGGACGAGACCCACAAGGATCTCAAGCCCAGCTCCCAGACTGGAGAAGCTGCGCAGCAAAAGCTTGGCTGGCAGTGGTTCTGCTTAGTGCTATGAACCTGTGCCATGAAATCAGATTGATTTACTCAAAGGATGATTTACTCAAAGGATGATTTACTCAAAAGGTTCTTCCCCCCGAGGCTGCTGGGGCACTGCCCAGGCTCCCCAGGGAATGGTCCCAGCCCCAAGGCTGCCAGAGCTGCAGGAGCGTTTGGACAACGCTCTCAGGGATGCTCAGGGTGGGATTGTTGGGGTGTCTGTGCAGGGACAGGGGCTGCACTGATGATCCATGTGGGTCTCTTCCCACTCAGGATATTCTGGGATTCAGCTATAAAAATAGAAAGCAAAATACCCAAGTAGCTCTTACAGCTTTAATTAACAGCAGTGTGAGTGGGACTCTGCCCAGCCCCTGGACCCACCGGAGCCGGGGGAGGCGGTGGGATCCACGTGCTGAGTGTGGAGGGTGTGGGAGGATGGAGAGAGCCCATTTCTGTCTCCACACAGAATGTTCCCCTCCCATCACTCAGCCGGGGGCTGGGGGGCCTCTAAAGGTGGGACGGGGGAAGATCTCCCTGTGTCCCAGGTGATGGGGATGTGGAGATCTGTGTGCGTGTGAACGCAGCACTGTCGGGGCACAGCGGGGACCGAAAGGGCCTCTTAAATCTGGGTTTCCCTGATTTCTTTGACTCCCCCCCGGCCCGGCCCAGCACCACTGCAGCGGCGGGGCCGGCCTAGAGCCCCCAGAACGGGGAAACCGGGGAGAGAAAAGGGCTGGCGGAGGATTCGCTGGAGGGGAGCGGAGGCCGTGAGGGGCACGGCCAGCGGGACCCATCTCGAGCAGGCACCATCCCCGGCCCAGCACCATCTGCACCATCCCCGTCCGGCACCATCCCCGTCCGGCACCATCCCCGGGCAGGGCCCGGCTGGCCCGGGGTCAGCCAGGCCGCCATGGTTGCCATGGTGACGGCTCCGCCTCATTCCCGGCGTGCCCCTCGCCCGTCCGTGACGTCACACCCGGAAGTGTTGCCATGGCGGCGGGCGCGCTCTGGGGGCTCGTGGCTGCGCTGGAGACGCACCGGGGCCGCGACCGGGCGGTGAGTGAGGGGTGTGAGCCCTCCGGTACCGGGAAGGGAGTGACAGGAGGGGATCTGAGCCCTCCGGTACCGGCCGGTGAACGACGGGACCCAGCTCTGCTGTAGCGACCCATTCTTAAGGGGACGGAGGCACCTGAGAGATTCGTAAGTGCAGTTTGGTGGAGGGAGCGACAACAGGCAGAGGGTCCACAAACAGTCCAAGTTTTGCCGGTAAATGACGCGCCCGGGATGGAAATGGGTGTGGGAGTCCCGGAGCACAGGGCAGTGGGGCTCGGGTAAAGGGAAGAGAAGTTGAATGGGGAGAGGTGAATTAAAGAAAGGAGAAGAGAAAGAAAGAGGAAAGGAGGGGGGAAATGAGAAGATTAAAGAGAGGAGAAAGCAAGGAAAAGAGACCAGCAGCCCTGGCTGCAGCATCCCTGCCCTGGGCCGTGCCCCGCGGCCCCGGGCGCTGACGGGCCGTGCCCCGCAGGTGCGGGCGCTGTCCTACGGCTGCCAGCTGGCGGGGGCAGCGCTGCCCGGGCCCGGGGCGCTGCCCGGGGGGCTCTTGGCCGCCTCCGCCCAGCTCAGCTCCTGCCGCACCGTCCTGCGCCTCTTCGACGACCTGGCCATGCTCCGGCACAGCTGCGGCTACGGGCTGGGCCCCGAGGTGAGCGCGGCCCCGGGGGCTCCCCGCGGCTCCCCCGGCCCCGCCGCGGCCGCGCCCCATGTGCCGCTCCCCGCAGGGCGAGGACGCGCTGGTGCGGGGCCTCTCGGTGCTCTGCAACGTGGCCAACCAGCTCTACTACCCCTGCGAGCACCTGGCGTGGGCGGCGGATGTCGGCATCGTCCGCGCCGGCTCCCGGCGGTGGTGGGCGCGGAGCACGGCGCTGTGGGGCTGTGCCCTGCTCCTCGGCATCCTGCGGTACGGCGGGGATGGGGATCATCCCGGGGGTGATTAGTGAAGAGACGCTCTTCCTCACTGAAGCAGTTAGTGGAAGAGGAAGAATCCCCCTCCTGTTTGGTGCTGTAGGAGGAATAACTCTGTGCTTTTCAGATCGCTGAGAATCTTGTTCCAGTTAAGAAGAAAACTGAGCCAGCACAAGTGGTATGGTTTGCCCGTGTGGTTGTAGAGCTGATCATGTAATCCCAGAATGGTTTGGGTTGGGAGGACCTTAAAGCCCATCCAGCCCCACCCCTTGCCATGGCAGGGACACCCCCCCACTGTCCCAGGCTGCTCCAAGCCCTGTCCAGCCTGGCCTTGGACACTGCCAGGGATCCAGGGGCAGCCCCAGCTGCTCTGGGCACCCTGTGCCAGGGCCTTCCCACCCTCACAGCCAACAATTCCTTCCCAATATTCCATCTAAATTTCACATTTTCAGTGGGAAGCCATTCCCTGTGTCCTGTCCCTGCATGCCCTTTTCCAAAGTCTCTCTCCATCCTTCCTGTAACTCACCCACATCTGTCAGTTCTCATGTGTAGCCATCACAGTTATCAGGACATTCTGGGCTGTCACTAATATCACCTTTTCTTCCAGCAGCACTTCACCTCAGAGCCAGCAGAAGCTGAGAGCTCAGATGAAAGCTGAAGTTCTGAGCATCCTCATGGACACAGCAGATCTCTCCAATGCAATCCACTGGCTGCCTCCAGGATTCCTCTGGGCAGGAAAGTTCCCTCCATGGTTAGTAGGACTCCTGGGGACCATCTCCTCCCTGATTGGAATCTACCAGGCATCAAGAGGAGCAAGTTCTGAAGCTGAAGCTGCTTAAGCCATAACTGAGCTTCACAAGCCCAGTTTTCACATGGTAAAAGTGCCTTTAGTGAGGCAGGGTGTATTTTAACTTTCCTGGGTCGATGATTGTCATTCCAGACATCCCATAATTGGGATTGGAATCCAGATGCCTGTTGCAGAGGGGATTGTTTGCAGCTGACGATTTTTATCACTCTTCATCAGAGAAATAATTCAGAAATAATGAATCCTCTGAAAATCAAGAATCTTCTACAATGGGTAAAACTGAGGGGGAAAGAGTTGCTTCCATCTGTCCCAAAAGATAAATGCAACCTCCCAGTGTTTTCTGCCACTTAAAAGAGCAGAATGGCCACGGTTCTGTCCCAGAGCATGGTAAGGGATGAGTCCTGTGAGCTCTGGGCTTGGTGCTGCATCTGAGCCAGGGGTGGGACCCCTGTCCTGGGAGCTCCCCAGGTATTTTGGGGTTTGGACTCAGAGCTGATGCCCAGAGCTCAGACAGGAGCGAGCAGGGCTCTTGTTTGGGACAGTTGTGTTTCCTCAGAGGCAGGAGGGGCAGGAAATTGCCACTGGGAGCACCGTGAACCTTCCCGGTCTGCCTTGCCCGTTTGAGGAGGAATGCTGGAACTTCCCAGAGAGCTGAGGCTCCAGCTGTGCCTTTGTGGAATGCCACCGGGTGGAGCTCTTCCACCAGGCTCCGGCAGCTGCCAACGACCTTTTTAAAAAAAAAAAAAAATTAAAAAAGAAATTTATTAATCACCTTTCAAAGGTGCAATCAAACCAATACCGGGATGGGGTTTGCAATTACAGTTCTGGGCGTTGCCAATAATAAAGGACACAAATGCTTCAGAGGTGGCCTTGAGTGATCATTCCTCCTGATAACAGGGAGAAGTTCTTTATCCTTGGTTCTGGAGAGCTCCAAAGCATTAGTGCTGTGCGAGCTGCAGCTCCACGTGTGTCACCAGCCTTCCTCCCGCTGAAATAATTCCCAGCCCCTGCCTGACTGCCATGGAAATGCATCCTTTGAAAACAGTTCTGCTTAGTCTGTGTGTCCCTGCCCCCAGCACGGCACATGCTGCATTTCCAGGAGGTTTGACCTTGGCTTGTGCTGTTGTTTTCAGCCTGGACACGGGGAACTGTGTCCTGCCTGTGTTCAAAGAGCAGAGCGAGGCCTGGATACTCTTTATCCTTTGCCCTGTCCTTGGTGTTTATCTGGACCTTCAGCCTGCAGAGCAGCCCTGAGGATGCCTCGCTGCCTGTGCTGGGGATTTGCTGCCGGACTGAGGTTTTGGTGCAATTCAGGGCTTACCTGGAGGAGACTTGTTTTTTCTCTCCTTTTCTCAGTCCTGTGCCTGAACAGGGGAAGCACCCAAGTCCTGCTGCTTAGGGACAGCTCTGGCTGTTGCCTGGACCTGTCACCCACTGTGGTGGCTCCTGCTGCACTTAAGTGTTTTTAATAATAAATCAGATTTATTTTGTGTTCTTAACCCCATTGAATCATTCCTCCAGGACTCACTGCACTGCTCAGCACAGGACAAGGTGTAGATATGCCAATTTAAAGAAAAACAAAACAAGAAACCCCACACAACCTCTGATGCCAAATAAATAAACCTCTTAACTAGGCATTAATTTTAACGTAGAGAAAGGACACTGAAAACTGCTCTAAGTGCATTTGCTTCATCAATTCCTCAACAAGTGACCTTAATTTGCAGCTGGTAAAGCTGGAACGTGCAGAGATAAATAAAAATTGGGTAATTCAGAGTTTCTAGAAATTCTATGTTTTTCTTGAGGAGGTTTTGATCCCTGCTGACACACAGTGTTAGAACACCTGTGCTGGCTGCTGCTGCCTCTCCAGGGCAGCACTCACTCATTTTTAGCACAAGACCTTGTGCAGGCAGACCCAATCCTCCCAAAACTTGGTGGTTTTCTTCTCTTTTCTGATATGACCATCAGCCCAACTCGTCTCTTGCTCCTGAGAGGGCGATAGTTCCTTCCCTCGGGGAGGAAAGCACCGTGCCCTGGTGCTGCTGTTGGCCGGGCTCCAGAGCTCCGAGGTGGGCTCCATGCAGGGAAACATTTGCTGAGCAGGGCCGGTTTGTTCCCTTTGTCAGCAGGCCGGGATCCAAAGGCCGCGGGCGGGCGCTGCTGATCCCGGCGCCGCTGCCCCGTTTATGGCCCTTTATGGCGGGGTGGCTCCGTCCGCAAAGCTCCGCCAGGCTCGGGAGCCTCAGATCCGCCGTCCCGGCCCCTTGGCGCGGCTGGCCGCGATCCTCGGACCGGGGGACAGCGGGGGACAGCGGGGCTCCCGGGGGGTCACCGGGGGACACCCGCACACGTGGGGAGGGGACACGGCCACGCCGCCCGAGGGCAGGGCGGGGGCAGCGCGCGGCGCATGCGCACGGCCGGGCCCGCCTCCCATTCACAAAGAGAGAGCGCCGGGCGCCGCGGCCGCTGATTGGCTGCGGGGCGGGCGGGGGCGGGGCCGGCGTGGGGCGGCCACGCGGCGGCGGCGGCGGCGGCAGAGCCCGAGCGGGACCGGAGCGGAGCGGGCACGGCACCGGGCACGGCACCGGGTACGGGACCGGGTACGGCACCGGGTACGGCACCGGGTACGGCACCGGGTACGGCACCGGGTACGGAACGGGGTACGGAACGGGGTACGGCACCGGGTACGGGACTGGGTACGGCACCGGGTACGGCACCGGGTACGGCACCGGGTACGGGACCGGGTACGGGACTGGGAACAGGACTGGGCACGGGACCGGGTACGGCATCGGGTACGGGATAGCGGAGACCGTGCGGGAGCAGGTACGGACCCGGGTGCGGAACCGGCTGTGAGATAGGGGGACCATGCGGGACAGCTGGACCAGGTGTGGGACCGCGGGCCGGGTGCAGAGTGACTGAGTCCGGCGCGGGACAGCGGAGCCGGTGGGACACCGCGAGTCCGGGACCCCTGAGCTGGGTGCGGGACCCCCGAGCTGGGTGCGGGACCGCGGGGCGCGCTGGGCTGGGCTGGGCATCACCCGCAGTGCACATCGCCCCCTTCCCGGTGCTAAGTGAGGCCCAGGGGACTCGTGCGCTGCGTTCGGTCCGGGCGGTCCCGGTGCCCCGTTTCGGTCGGTGCCCTGTGGCTGCAGGGCGGCCCCACCGGCTCCCGTTCCTGGCCGGTACCGCGCTCCCGCCGCGGGCTCCGCTCCGCTCCCGCCGCAGGGCCGGCCGTGCCGGGCCCGGGCCGCGCTGACTCGCCGGTTTTCCCCGCAGAGCGGCCCCGGCACGATGTCCGTCAGCAGCCACGAGAACCGGAAATCCCGCTCGAGCTCCGGCTCCATGAACATCCACCTCTTCCACAAACCGGGCCACGCCGACAGCCTCCTCACCCAACTGAACCTGCTCCGCCAGCAGAACCTCTTCACCGACGTGGTGCTGCGGGCGGGGAACCGGAGCTTCCCCTGCCACCGCGCCGTCCTGGCCGCCTGCAGCCGCTACTTCAACGCCATGTTCAGCGGGGGCTTGAAAGAGAGCAGAGATGGCGAGGTCAACTTCCACGACTCGGTGCACCCCGAGGTGCTGGAGCTGCTGCTGGACTACGCTTACTCAGCCCGGGTGCTGATCAACGAGGAGAACGCCGAGTCCCTGCTGGAGGCCGGGGACATGCTGCAGTTCCAGGACATCCGGGATGCTTCGGCTGACTTTCTGGAGAAGAATCTCTACCCTGGGAACTGCCTGAACATGCTGCTGCTGTCCGATGCCCACTGCTGCGAGCGGCTGCTGGAGCTGTCCTGGAGGATGGCCTTGGCCAACTTCACCTCGCTCTGCAAGACTGAGGATTTCCTGCGGCTGCCCAAAGGGAAGCTGCTGGAGCTGGTGGAGAGCGAGGAGCTGGAGGTAGAGGATGAGACGCTGGTCTATGAAGCCGTTATAGGCTGGATCCGCTATGATTTGCCCCGACGCCACGAAGTTCTGCCCGAGCTGCTCCGCTCTGTCCGCCTGGCCCTGCTGCCCGAGTCCTACCTGCGGAAGCAGGTGGCCTGTGAGAAGCTGGTGACCAGCCACAAGCTGGGGGAGGAGATCGTGGCCGACGCCGTGCGATGCAAAATGAAGATCCTGCAGAACGACGGCCTGGTGACGGGGTGCTGCGCCCGGCCCCGCAAGGTCAGCCAGGCCCTGCTGCTGCTGGGGGGCCAGACCTTCATGTGCGACAAGATTTACACGCTGGACCATAAAACCAGCGAGATCATCCCCCGTGCCGACATCCCCAGCCCCCGCAAGGAGTGCAGCGCCTGCGCCATCGGCTGCAAGGTCTACATCACCGGGGGCAAGGGCTCCGAGAACGGCGCTTCCAGGGACGTCTGGGTGTACGACACTCTCCACGACGAGTGGGCCAAAGCTGCTCCCATGCTGGTGGCACGGTTTGGCCACGGCTCTGCCGAGCTGGAGCACTGCCTGTACGTGGTGGGGGGACACACGGCCATGAGCGGCGCCTTCCCGGCCTCCCCCTCCGTGTCCCTGAAGCAAGTGGAGCACTACGACCCTCAGCTGGACAAGTGGTCGCTGGTGGCTCCTCTCCGGGAGGGCGTGAGCAACGCTGCCGTGGTGGGAGCCAAGATGAAGCTGTTTGTTTTCGGGGGCACCAGCGCCAACCAGAACAAGCTGCCCAAGGTGCAGTGCTTCGACCCCTGCCAGAACCGCTGGACGGTGCCCGCCAGCTGCCCCCAGCCCTGGCGCTACACGGCCGCCGCCGTGGTGGGCAGCCACGTCATCGTCATCGGCGGGGACACGGAGTTCTCGGCCAGCTCCGCTTACCGCTTCCACAGCGACACCTTCCAGTGGTCCAAGTTTGGGGATGTCACCGCCAAGTGCATCAGCTGCCGCGCTGTCACCTCGGGGAACAGGCTCTACGTGGTGGGGGGCTACTGTGGGGCTCAGCGCTGCAAAACCCTGGACTGCTACGACCCCTCATCCGACACCTGGAGCAGCGTCACCACGGTGCCGTACTCCCTCATCCCCACCGCCTTCGTCAGCACCTGGAAGTACCTGTCTGCCTGAGCGTGGCCAGGGACCTGCAAGGTAAATAGTTGTGGGTTAACCAGAGCTCCTCTGTGTCAGGTTAAAACTTGAGGGGCAGGTGCACACGGCTCCGGACTGGAGCTGTCCTAGAGAACAGCCTTGTCTGAACTTCCAGGCTGGTAGTGTGGGATCTAAAACCCCTGCAGGAGAGAGAAGGTCCCTCTAGGTGCTGAAACACTGCAGGGAGAAGATCAGTATAAATAAAAAGACTCTTAACCTGGCATCTTGGCCTGTGCAAAGATTTTGGGGAATGCTGTGTGCGAGGATTGGGTGTCGTCCCTGGGTCAGGAGGCTGGAGGAGTCGATGTTTTGGCAGGCAGGCTGTCTGCAGGAGCTGGGACAGACCCTGTGGTGCCACCGGGTCCGGCTGCTGCTTTTAGCACAGCCTCCTCCTCCTGGTGCCACGCTTAATCTGCCAGTGGCACCCAAATGTCTTGTGGGACGCCAGGGCTGTGAGCTGGTGCCAGAACAAGATTATAGCTGGGATTTAGTCCCAGAATGGTGGGTAATTGCATTTATAAGACAAGCCTTGTCTATGTATAAACACAGGGTTTCTCTGCTTCTAATTATTCCCTGGTGTCCCTTTCATGCCATTGCTTTTCTGCTACACAGAGATTGACTTTCAACATTTGCAACTGGAATTAAACCTTTCTAAAGGCTTTTGGCAGAAACGACGCCAGTGAATCACAGACCCTGCAGGGTTTTCCTTTTCGCCTTGCAAGAGTCGTGCTGTCTAAATAAAATTACATACTGTAATAAAACATCCAGTGATACCTTTAGAAAATTCCTGTCTGTAGAGGGAAATCAGCAGGCATTGCTGGGATTTCTCTGGGATTTGAGGCCTGAGGAGTGGGGTTGGGGTTGCTGTGCCCTGGTCTCACAATACTCTTCTCTGCACCACAGGCTTCTCACCTGATTTTGCCAAGTGCCTCGCCTGACTGAGGATCCAGGTGGAACATGCAGGCAGCAGGAGCACCTCCTCCCACCTGGCAAGTCTGTGAGCTGGGTGCCAGAGGGGAGCCCATCAGCACCAGCAGGGCTCAAGGCAACTCGGTTTGGCTTTGAATTGCTTCTGCAAATCCATCCCCTTGGTCAGGCCAGGGAGGGGACAGGCACGGAGGGACCTCCTTGGGCTGACAGCTTGTGCTGTCCCTTGAGACAGCAAAAGGTTTCCAAGTTTTCTCCTAACTTGTGTGATCTCAGAGCAGGAACCAGAGGGATTATTTTGGTTTCAGTGATACTAGAAAGGAGAAAGGACTGTCCTGACCAGCTGCAGGACTGCACTGCTGGGACTCTCAGCACCCAGCAGTAACCTGGAATGTCAGAACATGTAACAGTACTTTGCCCGTGGGCTGGTTCTGTACATTTATTTCTTTTTTATACAGCGGTTTTGTGTGTTTATTACTCAGCCTGGAGCTGCATCAATAAATCTGAACAAAATCCACTGTGTCCCTTGCCTGTTCTGTGTGCTTAAGGTGTGGGTTTTCCCAGCCCACACTTGAGGCCATATCTAGTAGAACAGTGAGGAGCATTCCCCGCTGCAGTCCAAATTAAGGGCTCAGATCTTCCTGTATCTTTGTAACTTGGGACCGAGGAAAGCTCAGATCTCACACTGCCTTCTGTCTTTGCAGGAGACACAAATCTCTTCAAAACTTCAAAGGTTAAGGTATTCTCTGCCCTTTCCTGGTCACCCTCCACAGAGTGGGGTTTCCTCACTATCCAAAAGAATGGGAGAAGGTACTGCCCCTTCTGTCCCAAAGGGCTCCAGGCCCTGCTGCAGGTGAGGGGAGGCAGTGCCTGGGAAAGAAAAGCTCTGTTAAGGGGAGGAGGTGAGACAGGAACCAGCATGGTCAGAGGAAACAGGCACCAAAGGTACAACCAACTGTCTCACCACAGAAGCATGGTTTGGGTGTGATCCATTATTTCAGAATTAAATAAATCAATGTCACAGTTCTTCCGAGCTGCTTGCACAGGCAAGAGCTGGCAGGATGGGAAGGGAGGGACCTGCCCTGCTGCTGGGGGCTGAAGCAGATGCACCAGCTTCATTTCCACCCCCTTTTCTGATGCTTTTGCCATTTTCAGCCCCCAGGCTGAGCCTTTTTTCATGCACCCTTGTTGTGCCTCCTCTCCATTGCTGGCTGAGCCCAACAGGAGCTCAGGCTGCAGGGAGAGGAGCCCATAGCCCGCCTGGAGCACACAGACAGCAGCAGGGAGACAGACTCATTTTGATGAGAAAAGGCTGTCAAGATCATGGGATCCAACCATCCAGCAACTCCCAGGCTGGCTGTGCCTTGCAAGAGGGGAAAGTCACAGCACAGGGCTCTGCTGGAACCAGCAGCCGCCTGGAAGTGTCTCCAACCCTGTTATCCAGCCAGGAGCTGCCTCACCTTTGTTACATCTCCAGCTACTCCTGGGAGCTGGACAGAGTCCGACTGTGCTCAGCGAGTCAGAGGAGCAGAGATTTCATTCATGGCCGTTTGAGCAGCAGCAGCTGTTTTGTTTATGCTGCCAAGCAATAAACGCTGGCTCCCCGCCACATCCGCCTCCTGCTTTGGGGTTGGAGCAGCTTCCAGCAGCACAGATCCGTCTGCCTGGGTGTTATCTGAGCCAGGCTCGGGTGTTCTCAGCTGGGGAATGAGCCACAGCTCTGCTGCTGCAGCCTTTTCAGGGGCTGGGCATTGCTCCCTCCTTTCAATCCAACCCCCTCTGAGGGAAAGCCGGCGCTCCGAGCACACCTGGGCTGGGCTGCCCTGCGGTGGCTCCCTGCTGCCGGCAACAGAGCCAGCAACAAAGCCAGCTCGGGCTGCACTGCATCGGTTCATCCTCCTTCACCTGGCAGAGAGCCCCGTGCTGTCCCTCCAGCTGCACCTCCTCCTGGCAGGAACCGGCTCCCAGCTCCCGAGTACCCTGGGGAAAACGAGGGAGCTCCACTGGTGCGTGCCGGAGTTGTCCCAACAGACCTGTTTTCCCAGTTTGACATTTCCAGGCATGGATCCACTTGCTGCTTCAGTGCCAGGGCCTGAAGGTTCAGGCCAACTGAGCTGTAGGTGAATTTGGTTTAGAGCTGAATTTGGTTGCTGGGGTAGGAATCCTTGTGAATTAATAGAATTAGTTTAGAATCTCAGCATAGCTCAAACCTAGACCTCTCCTAGCCCAGGCCTCCAGTTTGTGTCTGCACCTCCAGCTGCAGGAGTTAGACCCCAGCCCAAAGCCACATCTGGAAGAGGCAACTCACATCACTAGGCTCAAAGGCAAAACAATCAAAGTGTGGTATCACTGTCCCATGGGTTGTTCCTCTTCTCACATAAAGCCTAGAAGCCACCACAACCAGAGGAATTTGGGATCAGAGTGATCCACCTCCCTTCTGGCCACAGGACAGACAGGGTGGATTTTAAGGGAATAGCTGCTTGTGTTTGTAGGTGCCTCCTGCTCAGCAGCTCCTGCTGCCAGAGCAGCAAGACAGCATTGTGGCCTTTCTCCCTCCCTCCCTTTCTCAGCAGTGGCTGAGAAATTCCCCTTGCTGGTTAAGATGCGATAGGGATAATGAAAATGTTCTGCAGCACACCCACCTCACATCTAGCAAGAAACTGTTACAATGATAATTCATGGCAGCCCAGGAAAAACTAAGTTTTAATTACACATAGTGTGGTTTTGTTCATGACTCCCAATGTTCCAGAAGGGAAAAGGGGCATTGCACACCTGAAATTCCCTGGCAGATCTGCATTTCATGTGTAGTCATCTGGGATGGCTTCAGGTCCAGCAAGACACTGCTCCACACAGAGAAATGACATCAGCTGCTGCTCTGACATGGGAGAGGCACGTCCACACTGTGCTGTCAGCAAGGAGTTTTCATGGTCCTGTGCACAGGGAATCATGGAATGGTTTGGGTTGGAGGGGACCTCAAAGCCCATCCAGTGCCACCCTTGCCATGGGCAGGGACACCTTCCACTGTCCCAGGCTGCTCCAAGCCCTGTCCAGCCTGGTCTTGTACACTTGCAGGGATCCAGGGGCAGCCACAGGTACTCTGGGCACCCTGTGCCAGGGCCTCACTGCCCTCCCTGGGAACAATTCCTGCCCAATATCCCATCTGGCCCTGCCCTCTGGCCATGGGAAGCCATTCTGTGTCCTGTCACTCCAGGCCTTTGTGCAAAGTTAAGGAGCCCCAGAACAAAGGGATGCTGCCCTGTCTGAGCCTCCAGTGCCTGTGACAGTCCCAGAGCTGGGGACTCTGTGTTGCATGCTCCAGCACTGCCAGCTCCAGGAGGGTTTGGCTTTTATCCTCTGCCAGATCCCACAGGCACAGCAGCAGCAAACAGTGTAGGACAGGCCCCACATCCCTCATCTGCTGAGCCTTGGGCTGGCCCCATCGCTGGGATGAGAAATTGAATCGGATTTGAGTCACAGGGCTGAGGAAGGGAAAGGCAGCAAGCAGCACATTCCCACTGCTGGAGCACACTCTGGAGCCAATATCCTTTGTGCATGTTTGTCCTCGAGCATCTGCCTCCCAGATGAATCTCAGATGCACGTATGGGAACCATCAGCCTTGTCTCACCCACATGAAAGAAGGAGGTTTAGCATAAAGCTGGTCATTGCCGATGGCCTCGGCGTGATTCATCCACAGAAAGAATGTGGTTTGGGTTTCGGGTTAATTAGCTACAGATTGGAGAGAGAGACAAGGCAGGGCGGAGCAGCTGGAATATCGGCGTGAGCAAGTTAGCAGCTCTGAAGGCACCGCCAGCCGTGTCCTGAAGTCACACCCTCCCTCAAGTCACACCCTCCGTGTCTCACAGAGATGTGACAGCTGCCACTGCCAGGCAAGGTGTTTGCAATCCCCGAGGAATGTCTGCCCTGCTATTGTGGCAAAAACTGAACACAGCAACACCTACACACCTTTGAACACGGATGGCTGCAGCAGCACCGAACTTCTAACAGATGCAAATTCTGCCCAGGATTTAAACTTGCCTCTGCTGAGCTCTGGGCTGCTGCAGCTGGGCAGTTCCCAGTGGGAATCTGTGCTGCAGGGATTGCTCCTGGCCATGTTAACCCTGAATCTCCCTGATCCAGGCTCTTCTTGTCTTCTTGAAAACAATTCCTGCAGGTCTGACATGAAAACAGCTGCATATGAGCACAGTGCAGCTCCTCTCAGCTTTTCTCCTAGACTCTCCGTCCCTGCTGTCCCCCACAAAATCACTTTGATTCCACTTCTTGCTGCCAAAAAATGTTTAGAAATGGACATGGAGTGAGTAGCCTTGCTGTGGTGACACAGACAGGAGGTCTGTGACTGATCTCCAGCAGGCACCGTGGCTTGGCTCCCGGGAGCTCCACACATGGGAGAAATATTTTCCTAAAAAGAGCACAAGCAAAAGCTTCTACAGACGCTCACTTGGAGACATCATTCTCCCACATGACAGTCTGTTAGCTCCCATAAAGACCAAATTTTAAACACTGGTCCGCCCAGAAGTCTTTGATTATTTATGTATATGGAAAAGTAGAAAAAAATTTGTTTTTCCAGTGGAGTTCCAGTTTGTGTCACAACCCAGATGTCACATGCACTTCAGAGCCTGACAAATGCTGGCTTGTTTTATTGACTCCTGAACACAGAGGCCCAGGGTCCCCCCCAAGCTGCTTTGATAATCCCCAAAGGCAGTAACAGGCTGAGCACAGTGCTGGCACTGCAGGGTTTTCCATGGCTCAGGGTTTTCCTCACCCCTGGCTGCAGTGCAGGATTCTGATGATAAACCTCTCCCTCCTCCTTGAGAGCACCAATCCAAGGCCCAGTCCTCCCACTGTCTCCCTGGTTTTGCATCTCTTCTCTCTAGAAATGATTGGAGGTTACAGCTCTTGGATTCGCTTGCCACCAGTGGGGATTTCACCAGGAAACTCAGCCTGCTGCAGTGCTGGGAAGAGCAGCCCCAGCCAGAGGCTATGGGATGGTGCTGGCAGCAAGGGCTGCCAAACTGGCACGAGCACTAGGGAGAAAGTTTCTATTTTTGTTATCCTCGTTCCAAGTGGGAACCGATACTGCCTGGGACAGAGCCAGGCATGTCTCAGGCTGGCACCATGCAAAGCACCTCCACGCTAATGTAAGCAACTTAACCAAGCTCTCTCTCTCTCACCAGCAGAGTTCAGATGTTTGGAAGCAGCTGATCTTTCCCTCAGGTGTTCACCTCACTGCCAAGGGCTGCAGCTTTTTGTATTCTGCACTGAACACCTCCTATACTCCATCCTCTCCTTCAGAAAAGTATCAGTTTTGTTCCTGTGGCACATTATTTCTGTCCAGGGTAGAAAATGAGAAGCATGTGAGAAGTGGTAGCTGCTTTGATCTTCTTTCAAATAGAAAACAATAAATAATTATATAGATAAAAGGCAGACAGTTTTTAAATGTTCTTTTTTTTTATTGCTAGAAGTTGGTTTCAGTCCTATTGCAGCTCTGAAATCCTTCAGTGGAGAAACATTGCAATCATTGTAAAAATCATCATTTGGTGTGCTAAGATCATGTTTACAATTAATCAAGAGTGCACAATTCAACAGAATATTAACATTTAACCATCAACTTTACAAATAAAATAAAGACTACAAAGATGTTCCTACTGCAGTATCAACAGTAAAGGAAATATTTACAATGTTTACACCCTAACAAAAAGAACAAAACCAAACTCTTCCCCAACAAAATGGTCAATTTAACCATGGACCATGATTATTTATTAAATCTTTACAGTGCAAGGTGGGCCTAGAAACCAGACCTAAGACTAAGGAGTGTCAAGAGAGTTCACAGCTCTGAGTGAGATGCACGCAGTTATGCCAACAGGATCTACACCCATGAGAGATCTCCTTCCGGCTACAGACAGAAATGGAATTTGAAATCAACTTTTCTAAAGTGCTCCAATTTCTTTCAGTACAAAAATATAAAAAACTGATTTATAAACATGGCACAAATGTTATGAACCAGAGCTCGCACACAGGCTGTTTGAAGAGGAACCTGCTGATGGTGGATGATGAAGTCGCCAGTGGTTACGAAGATGTTGGGTCTGGTCTCGAAGAGAGAGCAGGGGAAAGGCTTTGCTTTGCCTACAGCACTTGTGTAACCTGGCATGCAGATCTGTTTCCTGGTAAATGTGAGAACTGCTGGGGAAGACAACAAAATCTCCAAACTCCCTTGCATGGGGGGCACAACACATAGGGACTCCACTGAGCAGCACCGGGGAGCCTCGGCTCCCATTCCGCAGAGTTAGAAGTAAAATGAAATAAGTATTGTTAACCCTTTCCTAGTTTAAGTTTCGACTCTCGTTGTAAATGCAAATGACAAACACCAAGTTCCATGTATGCAGAATCATCTGACCACTACTCAGAAAGACAAAACTGCCTGCAAATTATTTAGAATGACTCCTAGCTGTGCAGGAAGGCGAGTACCTGGATGAGCAAGCGTCTCTAGGAACACCAATTCTTCTGCCTCACGCTGGGGGATGATCAGCGATCTCAATTCGTGGGACATGCCACAGCTACAATCCACAGACAGCACAGTTAAAAACTAGGGAAGCATCCACAACACACACAGGGCAGCTGTGCTCAGCACTAGTGGCCATGGAGGCATCCTCGGCCTGGAACATGGAACCTCCACATTCCAGATGGGAAGAGAAAGAGGAAGCCTCCTTTAACACCAGAGTTCAAATTGAAATCAGAACCATAGAAACAGCCTCTACATTGCAACATCACAATATTGAAGGACAAACATGCTGATAATTTTAAGGCTGTGACACCAAGCAAACATGGTGGCAGTTCAAAGCTCGTGCTGGCATTTCCTCCACACCCCAGCTCAGAAAGAAGCCAAAAGGCACCTGGGAGGCACAGAATTTTGAACTGTCTAATCCTCAGAAATCACTTAAAAGGAAAGTTTTATCTGAAGCGATCAAGAAGTCCAATAGGAAGGATGTGACTCAGAATCAATAGCAGGTTACTTAGCCCAGGACACAGCAGTACTAATTTACCTAGAAGAGTTATTTTTCTAGGAACAAGATTTGAGTGAAGAGTCCAAAACCAGTTCACTCAACTGGAGTGATCTGTTAACAATTTCACAGATTCAGTTTTGCACGAGTGAAGAGACCCATGATTCACTTAAAGAAAGTCATATTCATTAAAAGAAAATAATTCACTTGCTTCCCTCAGCCTTCTATGGATCCCCTGCCCACACTCTGGTAGCAATGAGGTATCACAGCACCTACTAATTCCAAAACCTCCAGGATGACCCAAGTGACAGAAGACACCATCTCTGCTCAGGGTGCAAACAGGTTTCATAAAGGCAGCTGCAGCCAGACACGTGCACTGAGGACAGAGAATGACTTCTAAGGTCATTTCTCAGTTACAGATTGAAGTCCCATATTCCAAGAAGCTTTTGGAGTTTGATCCAACAGCCTGACCTGTCACAGGCCTGGCTCCATTGGTTAACAGCCAAAACTTATTTCAAGCACTGCTGACAAGAAGTATTAAAGAAGTTATGTTTAAGTTAAAACATTAAAATAAATGGGACCTCACTGCAGACTTCGTTTTCCATATGTCACTGTTCTATATTCAAATTCTTCATTGCACAGAAGAAGAAAGCAGCCAATGAGCTGCTCCAGCCCTTCCAACACTCTCTCCCATACTTTAGGACAGGCACAAAATAAACCTAAATAAATGTTTCCAAAAATTGCTTCCAAGCACCAAAACTGACATCTCTTTTTGGCTGAGGTGATTTACTCCACTGATGCAAATTAGCTTTGGGCTAAAACTCCTAAAAACCTGGTAATTTAAGGCAATGGAGGCATTGGGTTTTCACTAGGAGTGGCCCAAACCACAGCATGAAGGACAGAACATCCTGTGCATTCCTGCTGCTTCCCTGTGTGCTTCCAGGGGAAATTACAGGGGACCAGAGGTGACTGGAGTCTGCACATCACCCAGTGGAAAAATCAGTGCCAGTCCTGCAGAGCTGCTGGATCCCACACTGCTGCACGGATCAAGAGTTACACTGATTTTAAGAATTCCCCTCCATTCCGAACTAACTTTTTGGAAAGCTAAGACTGAATATGGAGTGGAGCTCTGTTCTAATCACCAAAGATATGCTATCCCAACACCACCAAATCAACAGTGGAACAGTTCCACTCTGTTTCCTGCTGACAATCACTCCAGGTTCTGCATTCCTGCTGATTTACCAAGCAGTCCTTTGGTATTAAAGCCAAGTGTGCGTAATTTCACTTGTTGGGGGCTGGGGGAGCATCCCCAATCTGGCAATGAGCCAGTTTGGAGTTTCCTCTCACTGAACTCAATGCCACTGCCTCAGGTTTGTACCAGCACCACTCAGCTAAGAAAAAGACACTTAAATCCAAGAACTGTTCCAGCAGGTGTGCTTGTCCCTAAGACATACTCAGTATTTTGTAGCTTATCTTTCCCCTGACCAGTAAATTTGGGTTTTTCAATTTCTTGCCTGAAGGCAGTAACCCAAATTATCACCACTTGAAAACATAAACTGCTGTTGTTTCCTGCCAAAAACTGATGAAGTTTCTTGCACTGTAACTACTGAAATAATATTAAAGTTCTTAAGCAAAGAGGAGTTATAGCCTTAAAGACATCACTAACATCACACAGGACCTAATCACAGGGACGACTCAGTGATTTGAGGAGCCTGCAAACACCTCTGGATCCATTGCCATAGGACTGGATGGAGAACTGACCAGGCCTTCCATCCACTGCTGCTAAAATCACTTTAAATCAGTTAAAGATATATTAAAAAACCTATTATCAAATATGTCCTGAAAGGTATTAATCCAAGATATTAAGCTTCGAGATCCTGATTCCTTTAATTCTGTAACAATACCCCTAAACAATCTCTCCTGTGCATCATTATCTGACTAGTCACATTCAACACACACCAGAACACACATCCTTGGGTGAGGGTGGGAAAAGAATCTGAGACATGGAGTGAAAAACACAACACAAAATGACTGTGCAAATTACTACAAAGGGAAATAATGCCTTTTCAGCAGAACACTTAATGTCGCCACCATTCCATGATCAAGAACTGACCCATTTCACAAGAGGTATCAAAGCTGGTTTAGCTTAAAGCAGCTAAACACAGGTTTAGCTAAGAACATTTGTTTTAGCATAATTATTTTTAATTCTAAAACCAAACAGTTCTTATTCCCTTCATTCCTAACATGATGCTGCAGAGAAGTCTCTGCAGTAACAGCAGCTTTGATATCTTCTGGTACTGGGAGTAAAGTCCCAACAAATGAACAGACAAACAAAGGATGCAGAAAACAGGATTAAACAAGACAATAAATTACTGCATTTGAATGCTTCTTAGACATGTCCTCAGCAAAGAACAAAATCCAAGCCTCTCAGTTCAATCAGAACCAATCATGAGTTCGCCTGGGAACCTGTACTGCAGTCCCCAACAGGGAGACAGGATCCCAGTCACGCTGGTGGCCAATGAAATGTGCATTCATGAAGTCCAACTCTTCAGCATCATTGTGAATTCTCACACGTCCCACCCTTCTCCTTCACAAACAGGTGGGGCTCTTGCCCCTTGAAAACACTGTCAGAAGCTGACCTTACCTTCTTTTCCACTGTACCTGGCCACGGGGCTTGTGCCACTGGGTTCCCAGTGCCTGGCACACCTGGCTGGGAGGGGACTGGCTTGCTGTCACCTGGTTACCAATACGCAACCCAGTACTGACCTGGACCTGGGAAAACAGATTTAAAAATTTGCAGCCATTTTGGGCCCTACTACTAAAACGTTTTACATAAAAATCTGGGTGGTTCAACATCACCAATAACAATTTACAAGATGGTGCCCATGAACAGTTACATTCTCCAAAAAGAGCACATTACAATAAATGTCAGAATTTTAACATGCTCTGAATTGATATAGCCATGCCATGTGTCAACACACTGGAGAATTTAAAAGCGAATTGTTACTACTGTGCCCTCATTCTGAGCTGCTGGCAGAGGAGCCAACAAAGCAGGACAGTAATCCTGGGCTGGTCCTTGCTTGTAGTAACTGGGCAGGGATCAGAAGACATCCATGTCGGGTCTCCATCACGGTGCACACTGGGGCCTGAGTTCTTGGAACAGTGTGTCAGGTGATTCATCTTCAAATGAATCACTTTTCTTCTCCAGTTAGAAGAAAATGACATCCTCTTTGCTGGTATCATCTTGCACATTCAACAGGCTGGGCTGAGAGGGCACCGCTGGCTGAACCTGAACGTTATTGGGCTTGAAGAGGGTCGCTGAGGCAGATGAAAGTGCTTCTGGCTGAGCATCTGTAGGGCCATACAGTTCTAGAGGGAATAAAATGGAAGAAGATGTATTTGTGACACTGCAGAAAGAGCCTGAGGCACTTCCATGGACAGGCAGGTTGGCCAAGGCATACCTGGCTGGAATGCAGGGGTCTGGCTGCTCGGGAGGGATGGACTTGCTGACCGCCTGCCCCTCAGGACAGCCTCCTCTCGTCCAGCAAGCCTGGGGGGAAGCAGCTGCTTCTGATCAACAGAGGCTAAAGAAAATATTTGATAAATTAGTATTTGGGGCAAGCAGCACTTCACAGTACTTCACGCTGAGACCACTATAATGACACCTTTACACACCCAAGAAAGCTGCAAAACCACAAAGAGCTGGTCCTACTTATATTATCTCTTCAGCTGTTTAAACTATGAATATTTTCCTCTTTCTTGAAACTCCTAGTTCAGTACTGGCAAACCCTGATAATCTCAGATTTAAAACACAGTATTATCAAGCACAGCAGAGAGAAAAAAAAATCTTTGTAGAATTCAAATAGCAAATGGCCATTTGTGCTACTTCTAACACGCAGAGCTGTGATGAACTTTTGTCTCTGCTCTCCATCTGTCTCACAGCTGCTCGGCAGCACAGTCCACTGATTCTGGTCTTCCAGCCTCTCAGTTTCTTAGTTCCAACAATGAAAGCAGTTCATGAAATGGCTATTCTGGATCTAAAGAACTTCTTTCTTTCAGTACACATTCCTGACGTGTCACAAAACCCAAATTCAATACACAGCCTTTTGCCTCTGGTACAGAAAGTTTTGTTCCATTTTATTCTAAGATCGACACATGGGCATAACAAGCATGAAGCCCACTAATGCTCACAAGAGAACAGAGACCAATATATTTGTGGTTTATACCTTTCATATAAATTACAGAAAAACACCATTAAGTCCATTTCCACTGCAGAGACCATTATGTAAGAGCTATTAAAAATAAACTGGGGAGATGTGGCATTAGAACTTTATATTACCACCATTTGGTATGCAGGGTAAGAGGATACAGGCTTAATTTACGTGCAAAACCATAAGAAAGTTTGCAAAGGCACTAAATGTTATGCAGGACAGAGACAGATGTTTCTACAATGTGCCAAAGCCACTCCCCCTGCTCTCTGTCAGGTTTGGCCTCGAGTTCTCCACAGCAGTGCAGAGTGATGGACAAGCTTGCCAAGTCTGAATCCAGCACAATGCTAAAAAGATAATTTTGTAACTTAAAATTACAGGCCATTCCCCTAAGCTGGAAGTGGGGCTACTTTAAGTGGTGGAGATAAAATGGGTTTTAGTGTGTCTGTCATTGGCAAAGATCACTACTCCAGTACCCAGCAGTTAATAGCAGAAATTACACCAGGACAGGGTGACTGCATTTTTACTTGCTTCTATTTGTGACAAAATTAGCCCCTTTCAACTCTACTACACACACAACATCTTAATTTTGGCCTGGAGATCTGTACTTAATGACTGACTGGTGCTAAGAAAAGCACTGCATTCGATGTCACTACAACTCTGGACAGAGAGCAAGAAAAGGCTAAGCCAGCCTCAAAACATTTAAAAACATTTTACTCATGCACAAGAGCTTTTTTAAATTTTTTTTTTGGGTTTTTTTTTTGTTTTGGTGTTTTTTTTTTTTTTTTTTTTTTTTTTTTTACATCCAGGTTTAAAACCTCCCACCACCATTCTCTTTGCTGGAATACACAACTCCATTTTCAACATTATCCCTTTGGGTTACACTTCCAATTCAAATAGTATAGACATGGAACTCCTAACAGGATTTTAGGAGGTTAAGAGATTTTAATTGCAGCAAACACACCCGTAATTTGTAGCATATTAATTTCTGGGTTTCATACAGAGGTTTAACTGCAGGGTTCTGTCTCACTGTGATCCTGGTGGAGATCAGAAATGCATTTAAACAGATTTAAAATCACACATACCTGAACTGTCTGTCCGATGAGATGCTTTGCTCTTGCCACCTTTCTCCTTGCTTCCTTTTGTGAAGGTGGCCAGCTTGGTGGGGATCTGTTGCTGGACTGCAGCTGGTTTCTGGATCTGGTTGGTTGCACTCAGGAGATGTATTGGCACTTCATTCTTCAGGGAGGGCCGGGTCTCCAGGGTGGTGCTGTCCCTGCGGGTCAGCTCCGGTCGCTCCAGGTACTCCAGCCCGGCCACCGAACTCACCCTCACTGAGGATTTGGAGCCAGCTGCAGATGCTTCCACCCCTTCTCCATTGAAGCTGATGGAATGACTGATCATCTGGCTCTGCAAGAGGAAAAAGGCATTCTCGGTCAAATTTTCACCCAGCACAAGGAGGAGAGGCCACAAAGCACTTCCTAGTGCAAAGCAGAACAGGGTAGACAAAGCCTAAAGGTTCCTGGGGAATAGAAGGAAGAGCAAGAGTGTAAGTCTTTGGACACTGAAAAGAACCTCAGCAGCTCCAAACTGCTTAACAGTGCACCTAGGAAGGAGCAGACTGCATGGGGTGATGACAGAGCAGAGAGAAAGAAGCAATTTGAGAAAGTTTCAGTGAACCAATTTAATCAGACCTTCAAATTTCTATTTAAAACACAAGAAATGTCTTTAGAAATCAATTGTACAAAATGCGGTTGATGTTGCACAGCTTCTGCAATCACTTGCCTGCAACAGGACAGTTCCTGAATTTGAAAACTACTCAGTCAAGAGTATTTTCAGCACAATTGAAAATAACATATTCTCCATTTCTATGTTTTTAAAAAATATTCTCATTGCCAGACATCTGAGTGGAAATTCAGAGACACTGGGAAACTCTGATCAAGCTCTGATCTCTCTGAGAGTGTCCATCACCAGCTACTTCAGGTGATGGTTCAAGGACCCCAGTGAAAGGCAAAGACAGGTTGGTGCTGCAGCAAGTGCAACCTTCATCCAGAAGCCAGTGGGTTATTAGGAACAAAACTGAGAAAATCAATCCCTCACCTGGCCCATTTCTGGGGAGAAGGTGCCCGACACCGTGTTCTGCTTCTTCAGCTTCTTTAGCTGATCCAGGCGCTCCTTCTCCTTCTCCACAGCTCTCTGGGCTTCCCGCAGCCTCTCCAGGTCGTGCTGATAGGCCTCCTTCTGCCTCTCCAGCTCTTCCCTGTCCTGGCTCAGCCTCTCCTGCACCTGCCGCATCTCCTCGGCGCGCTCCTGCAGCCGTGCTTCCGTGAGCTCAAATTCCCTCTGCTGCCGGCTCCTCTCCCGCTCCAGGCGCTGCTGCTCCTGCTTCAGCTGGTTCTGGAGCTTCTGGACGTTCATCAGTTCTTCCCTCTGCTTTTCAAAGTTCCGCTGCTTCTCCTGCTCCAGCAGCAGATTCCCTCGGGTGGACTGCAGCCGGTACTGCTTGTCCCGGTCTGCCATGGTGGCTCGCTGCACCTCAATGTAACTGTCCTGCTGAGAGATCACAGCCTGCAGGGGATAAAAGTGCAGCATGAGGCACCCAGGTTCAACAAACATGCACAGCTAAGCAGGAGACAACAGCATCTACCAGGTGAGGTCACAGAGTCTTTTTCTTCTATATCTTAATTCCAGTTCATACAGCCCATGGTGACTGACACAACATTAAAGATGGCCAAGCAAATAAACTATGCTTATGTGTGTCAAATTGGACATTTCTTGCACCTAGAATTGTTACCCTGAATCAAAACAGTCAAAATAGTGCTGATTACAAGGTAACAGTAAAAACAACTAATTCATACACACATATATGAACAATGAGCACAGAGAGCAGATAAAGCTCAAAGCAGGAAAAGAATTAAGTGAGCAGGAAAAAGGAAATAATTACTTAAGACAACAGCTCTAACACTTCCTCCAAAATACCAGACACAATTTCCTCGAGTCTCAGGTTCTACACTTCATTCCAGCTTTAGGGGATATTTTCAAAGTAGCTCCTCTCCACACCTGCATAAATTTTATTACATTTAGTGTCTAACAAATCTCTTGGAAGGTAAAAAATGGTTTACCTGAAGACTGAAGAGCAACTGTAACAGCGTCTGTATCCTCTGGACAAGCTGAAGAGGAGGAAAAAAAACATTAGGCACTTGAGTAGCACTCTGTTTTGAGGCTTCAGACTTTTTGGTTTTTTATTTTTAAGCAGTGAAAATAATCCATGGTATCTGTACAAAAACACACACAATGGAAGCATGGCCACCAGAGTACTCTAGCATAGCAAAAGCCAGTATGCAAGCACAAGGAATTTCAGTTTATTATCCTTGTGCAGATGTGAATCAGTGCCCAGCAAATCTCCCTGGGATTCCATGGAGAAGTCCTCATCATCTTCTCTTCACCTGAACTATTCAACCATCACTTCCTCCTGTGCCCCAGCACTGAATCACTGCACAGGTACAGATCTCACAGGGATTCAGAGGCAAGTTTGGCCAGTGAGCTGTTAATGTGCTGAGTTCCACAGACATTACAAACACTGAGTTTTGGAGGTGGTTTGGTTTGATTTTACATGCTATTATTATACTATGGCTATTTGCCATTGGATTTCTTAACAGCAGAAATAACATACCTGAGACTCTACGGTGGGCTGAAAACCACTGCTGTCATCCAGCCTTGTCCCATCACTCTGTAAGGGAGACAAAACCAACATTTGTGCTAGGGACACTTGCTGGGCACTGGCAATGCTGCCAGAAAAAGCTGGGACTGTTCCCATGCACTGAAGGACATACAACACAAATACTGAATTCATAAGCCAAGTTGAAACAGCAGTGTTGTGATTAAAGCCTGTGTTAATGGTACAGCATCAAACGAGCAAATGGAAAGTTGAATTTTCTTGCCTCTCAAGTGCTGAGCTACCAAGTTGCCCCACAAAACATCCTAAATAGAGTCAAGTAATTTTATAGACAAAGCTGTTCCAAGCCCAGTCCTGCCAGCTATGACAACTTTTAACTTTGTGAGATTTGTTCTGCACCACTATCACAATGAGGAACACAAGGAAAAGCATTTAAATCCCTCATAAGCTCAACATACAGTTTGAGATCCTTCTTCTGCATTAGAAGACAGGTCATGGAGTTGCGCATCTGAGCTCAGTGCAGGGCCTCTCCAGTCCCACTGCCTCTGCTCACCACCACTGTTCTTCCTGCCTGAAATGGAGAGGAGTATGAGGAGCTCACACCAGCACAGGGCCTGGGATAACTCAGTGAGTGCCAGAGCAAGCAGAAAGACATGGTGACTTTGAACCAAAATGTAACTGCAAGGCTTCTCCATGCTGATCCCAAGTGGAAGATCAGACAACAGTCACACATAGGGCTGCTCAAAGAAGTTTAAAAACTTGAGAAGTCCGGGTTAAGATAAATAGGGAAGGTAAGTTCAAATTACATTACACTATTTTAAGTGAAGCAACCACAACGTCTGCATGAAAATAATCAGCTCCCAGAACTGCAAGTTCATGACATGGAATGAAGGAATACTGTAGTCACAGCAGCACCACTGTGAGTGTGGAAGGACATAAGGGGAGATGGACTCCCTCCTGTAAAAAGTACATGACAGATGTATGGAGCTTTCCAGATATCAGAAAGTGTTCTAGAGATTAACAACCAGTGAAATAAGAGCCATTCGCTTTTTC
The DNA here is from genome assembly GCF_965231275.1 of Zosterops lateralis. Classification (NCBI taxonomy): domain Eukaryota; kingdom Metazoa; phylum Chordata; class Aves; order Passeriformes; family Zosteropidae; genus Zosterops; species Zosterops lateralis. Next base: position 2,408,022 of record NC_139789.1, read on the forward strand.
AATTAATGCATGAAGCAAAAATGAAGACAAATAGTATCTAGTCTTTCCTCTTATTTCATTAATTAATTGATAAACCATCTGTGTCAAAAGGACACTTTATATTATCTAAGAATTCAGCAAACCTCTAGTGACTGTACAGATACAAAGTAGAAAAAAGGGTTCACGACCTAACAAAAGCAGATAGCTGAATTCAAATTTTCTAGGTTTTCAGGTCAAGCTCTTTTTTTTTTTTTTTAAACAAAATTAAAGTTCTGTGTGGAATTGTGGTAATTATAAAGAATGGGCTAAAGTAATGCTGTCAGCATATCACTGGGAGCCCTACTCTGCTCTCTAGTGTTGGTATTAGGAGCAAAAGATCCAACATGCCGGAAATTGCTCTGATCTTCCTTTTCAGAGCCTGGTGAAGCTTCCTTATATGAGAGCCTCAATTCCTTGTTCTTATTCTCTGTACAATAATCACAGGAAAAAGATCAGAAAAATGCTAAATGCTCCCTTTCTTACTTTTACTTGAAACTGAGGGACTACTGTCATATCCTCCAAAGGTCTCTGCTCTCCGGGGGAGTCCTGAGCCATCCTCAGGCTGACAGGATGCACTGCCAAAGTGAGTGAAGATAAAGTCCTGGAGATTCTCAGCTGAAGAAGAGGAGAACATGTCATGTAAACAGCCATGTCTATGCAGCAGTACAAATTATCATGCTAATGAGTCTAAAAAAAACCCATTTCAATCATCAAGTCCACTAAAAGTTCTGCAGTCTGAGATGTCCTACAGTACAGATGAATTTTCCTTTGTGAGTAGCTCTGCATGACAGGCTCTTCACATGAAGATGAGCTCTTCCTTAACTGCAAGTTAAGATTATCAAGCCTTGAGTGTTTGTTTCTTGTTTTTTTTATTTTTTTAATAGAAACTATGTTTGGGCTTATTTTCTTTCTAAACATACTATCTTTAGACAGGCTGTTTTTAATAGATAACCCTCCCATAATATTACATTTCAGGACTGTGTATTATTAGAGCACTCTGTTACCCTTTCTGAACAGACTCATCCTAAGATTCCATTGGTTGATCCTTAAAAATAAAACAATCCAAGCTGTGCAGGTCTTCTCCCTAAACCCATTTCGCCTTTCTTGCAGATTGGTTCTGAGAACGAGGAAGTCTGAAGCGTGTTACATAAAAGCATTATGTTATTAGAGGATGATTTTCAGGGCCTGTACTTAGATCCTGGGTGTTTATCCCCACCCCAGCACCTGAGTGAATGCCCACACATTCCCACATTCCATTCACCTTCAGTCACTGCAGACTTCAGAATTGCCTCTCCTTGCAGATTCTCTGAGATATCCCCCCGAAGAAGCAGCCTGGCTCGGGATCCTTGGGAATGGTCTTCAAAGCCATTCAACTCAGACATTTCCAGATAAATCTGCTGCTTCTCAGTGAGACTTTGCAGAATCAGGTCATCTTTCATGTTCAAACGCTCTGAAGGAAGAAACAAATTCAGTCCTGTCTTCCTTGTTGTTGTCACAGAACCGTGTTCAATTTGGGAGATTATCATTCATTTTATGGCCAGAGCATTAAATGCAGAGATATAATTAACAGTTAAGGAGGAAAGTGATGGAGAGGACAAAGCTTATTAGACTTCTTTAGCCACTATTTCTACAGAACCTTACACCACCTTGAAAGGCTTATGAAGGAGAAGCTTGATCATATCTTGATAAAGAATTAGACAGTCATAAATCACAAATAATGCTGAGAAGCAGCTTGTGGAATATATAACTAAGTCATTACCTTGAAAATCTTTTAACTTCGCAGCTCTTGCTTCAGCCAGCTTCCTCTCTGTTTCAGGTTCATTAAGTGTTCCTCCTTCCTCATCAGGACAGCTGTCCAAAGGGAAAGACAGATTTATGTTTGATTTGCATGTGAGATAATTTAAAACCATCTCAGGATTCAACCTGAAGCTTTTGCCTCAGTTGTGGTTTATCCTGGGTGTCAATCTTCCTCCCTTTTCCAAAAACCTTTTGCATCTGACATCAGTGAGCCTTTTCTTTTTTTTTAATAAAAGCAGGCTAAAGTCTTTGACTAGTTTTTATTTCATCTTTATCAGTGGCTTCTTCCTAATGAACACAAACAGAATTGCACACTGAAGTCTTACAAAGAAAGTTTAGGGAGAGTCAAATGGATTTTAAAGATAAATTTACACCTGTAAGTGCTGTGAAGAGAAGACAAGTAGGACATTGGCCCCTCCTGCTTTCCCTCCTCCCTTACCTCTCCACAGCCCTGCGGATGTGTGCCATCCAGGAATTCCTTTCCTCCTTGGAGCTGGTGTGAATTTCATACATTTCTGGTCCTTTTAAGGAAGCACTAATTAAGAACATTGCCTTTTCCTCATTAGCTACCTCTCTCACAATCAATTTTTGCAGTGAGATAACTGGTGGCTTAGAGTCCTGTAAAATAAAATAACATTTATTGCAGTACATTATATGTGTTCTTTAGGAATTGTGTTTCCTAGCTGCCCCCTCTTCCTGTTTATCCAGAGCCACCAGGAGCTGTAACATCATGAGATAACTCTGACCTTTTCACATGATATTTTTTATGTTGTCATTTTCCTACCATGAATCAAAACAAGGAATGAAGAATGAACATGTCAAAAACAAGAGGTCTTGATACGTGATTGAACATCAAAGCCTGTGCTAATTTAAAGATTCTCACTGACTCCCAAAAGTCAAGAACAGGCTCAAAATTTTTTGCTCAAAAGGAGGCAAATCCAAAATTTGAAAAAGAAAACAGAAACCTTAATGACACACTGTGCACTGAAAGAAGAGAACAAGAGGAAGTGTTAGAGGTTTTATGTTGGCTACAAAAGAAATAAAACAGAGGTGTTAGAGGGTGTCAGGCCCTGATAAAAATGATACCAGGTGACAGGTAGTGTATTGTATAATGAGGATTAACTGGATTAGCTGTCAGCCTTTGCAGTGAAAACACATTTACAGGAGGGATATTAGTTACTAAAAACCTGTCTAGGCTTCCTACAGCACAGCTCCAACAAATGTAGCCTAGAAAGTTCCTTCCCAGGATAAAGCAGCTCTTTGTGACTGCTGAACCTTCACAGAATAATCTAGAGCCATGATAAGAGAACTGAACTGTGAAGTAAACACCAGGAACACCAGCTTCTGCCAGCTTCTCTGAGCAGCTGTACTGCAATTCCAGCCACAAACAGAGGTCACTGGAAAAACAGAATCACTGAGCAGATCCATTTGCTCCCTCACTTGATTTATTTATGGAGAAGTGATATTAAATTTCAAATGAACTGTATACATACAAAGATGAAAAAAAATTGGTCAGACTAAGTGTAGAGCACGTTTCCAGAGGGGAAAAAAATCCACCACACAGCATCATGTTCTGTCCATTAGGAGAAGGGTAATTTGAAAAGCAGTTGTTTGTATAGCCCTGAGGTCACCAAAATAGCTTTTACCATTAGAATTCAGGTCTAATGTTAATGTCTTGAAAAAAAATACATCCAAGTAAACAATTACATAGAAGAGTTTCTCTGTAACAGGTTCTACAACAGCCATCAGTGAACTAGATCAGGACAAAATGTACAAATTAATTTATTTGAGGACACCTGTGGAAATGCCCTAGAAAAGCAAATGGATTCACTGAATGTTCTGGAGTGCTGCAGTAATAACATCTGCATTTAGTGCTTATTCCATGTATTTCAGGAAAGTTCTCTGCCCCTAGTAAATCTCAGGGCACTATGACCACAGTTACCATGTCCCTGACTGAGATGGCAGATTCTTACCCTGCACACCAAATAGAAGCAGGATCTATTTGCAAGTGTTTTTCAAAGCACAGTTCTAGCATGTGCAGTGTCCATGACTTGTACAAAATCTTAGCCTGACAAAGTTCAGTGAAAGAGAAAGTCACAGCAAAAGAAGAGAAGCAGTGAGAACCATGGGAGATGTGACAGCTACAACTGGCCAATGCAAGGAAATACTTTTTGCACTGGGAGAGGGGGGAAAGGATTCAACAAGTACCAAAACTGCTTCAGAAAAAGTAATTCCATAATACGTGGCTGATTTATTCACTTAATTTTCTTTCTGGACCTCCCATAACAAGTATCTAACATCCCTACTTGTGCTTCTTCTATAGTTACTGTCACTTTCATAAATCCTTTAAGTGCATGTATTAAATAAAGAGAATAATACCTACCACAGATGCAAATATATATTTTTGGTCCTTTTCTTGTAAGAGCAACAGTACATCAGTGAGCAAGACTGCCAGAATATCTACAGTAACAAAAGAGAAAAAAAAAAAAGGAAAGAAAGTTATATTTTAAAGCAGAAATACCAGTCCAGACTCAAAAATCACTTAACTTATATTTCCTGCAGGCCAGGGAACAGTATGTCATCATTTGCAATATTGGGTCTGTTACTGCCTTCCATTTGGGCTGTCCCCAGCCAGGCTGCACCATGCAGAACCAGTTGATTTAAACAGGGCTCATTTAAAGCTTGAGAACACCCCCACACACATCCTACACATGGACTCCAGCATCTGAGAGGGAACGTCTCTCTCAACAGCAGATTCTTCTGGAACTGCAGCCATTCAGGGTCCCACCTACTCCTGGCTGCACTTTCTGTGCCACTGAAGCTTCTCCTTGAACACTTGAGCAATGAAGCTGCTCAAATATTCCCTGATGGCCACTGCTTTGATTTTCTGGCAAATGTAGAATTAAGTACCATGCAGCTGACATGACACAGGTTTTGCAAAGTGTGAAGCAGAGCTCGCACAAGATAATGCCTTTCCACAGGAGACTAAGTCAGGATGACTCAAAGCTTTGTCATCCACCTGAAGACTTCCCTCTTGAATTGGGAAGCAGATCAGCCAGATAATAAGCAAACAGCATAAGGAACTTATCATGCACCATTACAGAGATGCTTATTGGACAAGCCAAGAATAGAACAAGTGCTATTTCCTCCAATATCCTATTAAACAAGCAGGTTATTGTCATCTTATTTTATACCCAATCGATCAGTAATAAACAGTTACTAAAAAAAAAAAACAAACCAACATAAATCTTGTTTCCCAGTTGTGTTTTTGCCCTTGCTGGTGCTGTACCTTTGAGGCGCCCTGATGCAGCTTTCCAGTAGAGCATCCCATCCAGGAGCAGCCGCCTCTGGCCCATGTCATCCTTCCGGAACAGGAGCCCATTCTTGCACTTCCCAGAGGATTTCACTTCCATTTTGTGCATGATCTCCTTGAGCCGCTGCCCCTTCTCGCACTCGTTTACCATGGCATCGACACGGGTGATGGTGTCCTTAATTAAACCAAGGGCCTGGCTCAGCTCTTCGTAATCTCTGGTTCCAGCTAAGGGAAAAGAGAAGCAGTCAGCCACATTTTCAATTCCAGAATACAAGACATAAGCCATCCAAATGTATTTTAGCATAAGGGCTCCTTACTGGACATCTAACAGTATCTTCTAAGAGCTTAAGTTTAAAAATAAAATATAATAACCTAAAGCTCTGAAAAGCTAATGAACCAACAGGTTTAACTACCATGGGTTTGTGGTTGCAGACTTTAAATGCTGCTCTTCTCCTCAGAGGAGAGTCTGGGAGAATTGGGATTGTTCAGCCTGGAGAAGAGAAATTTCAGAGTGAACTGAGTGTGGCCTGAAGGGAGCCTACAGGTAAGATGGAGAGAGACTATTTAACAAGGGCCTGGAGTGACAGGACAAGGGGGAATGGCTTTAGGCTGAAGAAGGGCAGAGTTAGATGGCATATTGGGAAGAAATTCCCCACTGTGGGAGTGGGGAGGCCCTGGCACAGGATGCCCAGGGCAGCTGTGGCTGCCCCTGGATCCCTGGCAGTGTCCAAGGCCAGGCTGGACGGAGTTGGAGCAACCTGGGATAGTGGGGGGTGTCCCTGCCCATGGCAGGGGGTGGAATGAGATAAATTTTAAAGCCCCTTCCAACCCAAACCAGTCTGTGATTCTCTTGACCCTCTAAGGTGAGACTGATCTGGCATCATCAGCCAACAGAGAAGTGAGAAAGCAGGTAACAGCCTGTCTGAGGTAAGAACATGCAAAACATGGCAGAAAATAAACCAGCTGACAACTGTGAGGCTTGCAGGAACCATCCCACCTTCTGTGTTCTGAATGATCCGTTCCACCAGGACCGGGTACTTGGTGATGCGCTGGGTGACCAGGAGGATGCACTCCTGGACCCCCAACCTCCTCACAATGGAACTGTTCCCAATTTTCTAGAAAACAAGACAAACTCGTCACATCCACTGTGCAAGGTGCTGTTCTAACTCCCTCTCCATTCACATGCTTTCTGCCCCAAAACACTTCTGCACATTAGAGACAGCACCATGAAATTAGCTGCACTCTTCTACTAAGGCAAAACTTCTGACAGCATTCAAAAAATTGCCTTTATTACTGGAAAATATCTTAGGTATTGTTTTCCACTACTGTTAACTAAATGTGGAGTCAATCAGGGGAACTTCCAAACCTGAACTGTCTGACTGCCTGTTGCTAACTGATCACCCTTTATAACAAGGTCAGACCTTAAATACATAGGAAAGTTCAGTGGTTTTAAAACCACACCCAACCACCTACCAGTCAGATCAGATCAATAATGAAGAAATTAAGTGTTTATTTTACCACTGTATGCTCCCCACTAGCCTGACCTACAGAAACACATTCCTGTTTAAAAAGGGAGGACTGTAAAGCACTAGTTAATCTGACTGCAGGTAAAGCACACACCTGGCAGCAGGAGAACACAGTACCAAGATCTTTCTCTACAGGGACTGAAGCTACATGTTTTCAAACTCTGGTCACTTATTTAGTTCCTTGGAAGTTAAGGGCTCTCACTTTAAAGGTGCCTGGCTAAGATGAGCTATAAGTACAGAGCTGTGCTGGAAAGTTCACACAGTATCACTTACTGGTGACTGGAAAATGAGAATATTTAGGCCTCTGCAAAGCCATCTGAGATTCAGGTTACAGCTTCCACTTGGGCCATGTCTCTTCAGCCCTTCCTATTAACTGCATGTTAAAAACCACCCAGCAGCCAATCTCCTGGGTTTGGGAAGATGATGGCGTGAGCAAAATCTGACTAAGAGTCCCCGCTTTTTCTACAGCAGCTCATCAACAGCATTTATCATTGATTTAATTTATTAACAAACCAATTTACCCTGATGGCAACACAGCAGGACAGAGCCCTGAATAGAACAAATACTCTATTCCCCAGTCCTATGTGCTCTCAAGAGCCTGCCTCAAATGTAACACTTGCTAATTGTGGTTTTGTCTCCAAACAGCTCAAATGATCTAAAAAACAAGCCCACAACCTACCAAATAACAACAATGTGCCTCTAACCCTGCACATTCACATTTGAGGGATCTTCAAGTATAAAACAAAGCCCAAATCAGTGATGTATATTTTGCATAGTCAGAATAGGAGACTTCTGGTTACTCTTTACCTTTATTAAGTTTTGGAACTTCTTATTGCTTTGGAGCAGGTCTTTGTAATGGCTAACAGCTTCATTGTGTCCACAACAGAACACTGCATATTTTTCTTTCATTCTCTCCCCATTTTCACCTGAAAACTAATTGGAAACAGAAGAATGAAAGACATGAATCATTCAGAGGAAACCTACCTCCACTATAAACCCCAGGTTTAACATGGTTTCTGAGACATTTTCCCTGTATTTCAATTCCTTCTGTACCAGAAATGAGAGATTTATGCAGCATGACATGTGAGGGCTTGGAATACCACAAGATAACCAAATATTAAATGATGGTTGTAATTATGAGAATTTTTAAAAAGGATTTCTGTACCTCTGCACTTAAAAAGTCTGTGAACTGTAGAAGTTGAAGGGCAGCAAAAAAATGGGTAACATTGTTGCATCCACTCCATGCCAGAATGGTGCAAAAGCTGCCATGAGTTCAAAGGATCCTGACTGAATTTTTAAAAGATCAGAATGAAGAAGTCTGGCTTTATCTGAAGGAGAGCCAAGTTTGGGATGGACACTAGGAATATGCTACTTTACTCTTGGAATAGATGAAAAATAGAACCAGACAAGTCATATATCCCACAGCGTGTATATGTGCGTGCCCAGAGAACATTTATTAATCATTTCACATTATTTGTGACTAGATATGTTCCCACATTAACTGGGAAGAGAACCATAAACCCAGGATGAAATCAATCTTTGCAACACATAACTTTACCCTCACAGGTAGCTTTTTAGAAGCTTTACAGTGTCAACATTATTGGTAGGATTTGATTCACACCTGTTTTACCAAGAGGTCTCCAATGTTCTGGATTACATAATTTCGGTCACTGCCTTCTTCCAAGGATTCCTTTCGTCTCTCCTTCAGCTGGAGCAGGAATTGCCCGTGCATCTCCAGCAGCTCATCCACACAGGGAAAGAGCTTGTTGATGACTGCATTTGAGAACTGCAGCTCCTCTCTCATGGCTCTGGAGTATACCTTCAGCATTATTTTCAGTGTCCTAACATGGTGCATCTCAGTTTGCATTAGTTCTGGGCAAGGGGAAATACAGAAATAAAATCAGACGTTATTTATATGCTGTGCAGTGAGCAGTGAGACATAAGAGCAGGCTCTGAAAGCCACGATCATCCTCTTCACTACAGTCTTTGCATCACTCATGTGAAGCTCTTAAATTTGCCTTGCTAATGTCCTAACCCAGCAGTGACTGACCCTACTTATTTAAGGACATCTCCCAGTGGCAGTTGAGCTGTTCCCTAATTGTAGAGCTGGTCTTTGCTGCTTACAGAGCCCTGCTGAAACCCATGGGATGCTGAAAGGCATTCACACAAGGAATTATACACATTAATGCAGGTAACAGACTCAAAAAACTGTCACTCAGTTTCAGTTTTCAAGCACAAATCAAAATGGGAACCAACAAAAATGACTTCTGCTTTGTTTCACAATGGTGTCACTATGAAATAGAAAAAGTTTTAAGAATAACAAATACTCTTACCATAAATTACATCTTGCCTTTTTACAACGTCTTTCCTTTGCCTTTTCACATAAGGCTGTTCCACTGCAACACTCCAAGACTCTGCCTCAAACTCATGAGCATCTGTTTCTATTTCACTCCGGAGGGACACAGAATACGCATCTAGACCAAAAGCACATTCAATTTCAATTTTTATTAAACTGTTTCTCACCATATCCCTCTTTACCATCAGTGACAATAACCAGAGCAAAAACACCTCGATGCTGCTTTCAAACCCATGGGAGAAGTTGCATAACAATCCTGAAAAGCACAGAAATTCCATACCTTCCAGAAAAATGGAGTCTGCTGTTGAAGGTGCAAGCGAGACAACGTCATCTGAAGTCTGCTTAAATTTTATAAAGCCTGAATCCCCTTCATCCATGTCTCCTGAAATTAGCCTAAATGGCCAAAGAAATTAGACCAGAACAATTAAAATTAAAAAAAAAAAAAATCCAACTTCTTTAACAAGCATCTTTCCTAAACTATAGTGCAATTATTTTACAATAAGTAAATAAGATATCACTGCTCTCTTTAAACAGTTAAATCAATTCAGCAACTCCAACGCTGAAATTCTGCAGTTTAATTAGAGCAGCATAAGCAAAGCTTGTAACTTCTGGTATGACAGTTTACAAGGACATCACCTGGTGACAAAGGGCACTTTCACTGGGAAGGGAGGATAACTGGGGCACATCAAAAGTAAATAGCTACTTAAAACAGCAGATAGCCTTGAGTTTGCCTACTATTTTAATGAAGGTATTTAGCAATTTAAAACACTGCTGCCTCCTACACCAGTCAGCGCCAGCCCAACCTAGAACAGCTGAACTCAGACAACATCACTGAATTTCACAGCAGTTCTCAAGACAAATACATCCATTAAAACCATAATCTAGACAGAAACACTCAAATACTGCACTGTTTTATACAATATCTTTTGTGACACAGGACAGAGGGACTAAAGACAAAAAGAAAAAAACCCACCATTGTTCAGGGAAAAATCTTTCAGAGTGAAAAGCTCGATAAAACTCTTTTGAGGTTGAAAACACGATGTGAGTTCTCATTTTTCTTTTCACACTGGGGAGGGTGGGGGGCAGCTGAAGGCAGTGGATCAGAAGAGAAGAATTTTACTCACCCAAATTTATTCACAGCTCCAGCAGAGTTCAGTGAAGGCTGGGAATGTCCTCTTTGGGCGATAGTCATCCCGAGGTTCCGGGACAGTGCTGGGGTGCCATCCGGTCCCAGGAGAAGACTTCGGGGCTGCTCCTTCAGAGAAGTGGCTAAAGAGGCAAAAATGGAATTGGTACTCAGAAAATGAGGCGTGCACTGCAGCTCGCCTGCTCTCAGCCCTCGCTCGGAATGCGGACGGAGAACTGACAGGATCTTGGATGTCAGGAGCTCATTGTCCAAAAAAACATTCTCATTCCATTTTCTTGAAAAGGAACCACAAAAAGACAGCTCGGGGTGAGCTGGAATGGCATTGCTTCTGCCGCTGCTTTTTGAATTTGTATTCCCCATGCTCACCACTGGCTGCCCTCAGATCTGCCACAGTAAAGTGGCCCCAGAGATGCTCTGTTTTTATACTACCTGTGATCCTTCTAGAAATGTAAAGCTGCCACTTAACTTAGTGTATTGGCTAAATCAGCAGGTCTGAAGTGCAGGAAATTGGTCCCTACTGTGCCCATTTAGTGTGGAAATTGCAAAGTATCTTCTCCTTTAGTAAAACACCAGAACCTACACACAATTATTCACACCCCACCGTATAAGGGCATAGAACATTTCATGGCAAACAAGAAAAATCAGAGATCATAGAAAAAAACCTCACAGGTTCTTTGCAATGTTTATTGCTCACAGCGATTTATATCTGCATGCACACACACTGCACATAATAGATACCAGAGCTAAATTTAATTTTAATACTGCAGCTTTTTAATGCTTTTTAAATCTAGACAGACTGTGAACTGGAAAGATATTTGAAATTTTAATCACTATTACACAATACGTGGAAGCCTGTAATAGACTTATAAAAAATGGATACAATTATTTAGTACTAATGTCTGTAATAAATGATAAGGAACAGGAGACAAAATACATCCTTTTAAAAAAGGAACTCTAGGGAAGTCAAAGATGAAGACTCAGCCAGATAATCTTTAGAATTGATCCCTGACAAGGTCTGTAGCTGCCCTTTTTCAAAGAGCTTTTAAGGACATGGGAGTGGGATCTCACAGATCCCTGAACCCAGGGCTCTGTCACTGCAGGGACAGACCCAACTCCTGTCCCAGTCCCATGGCCAGGAGGCTCCTCCAGGACCAGGGGGTGCTGCTGTAGCAGTTCAAGGGGCTCTCTGGTCCCCAGATAAGGCTTATGGATCACTTTTCTAGTAAAAACAATGGTGTCTGCCCAGCCCTAAAAGTTCCCCTTTTTCAGCCTGCCCTCCTTAGTGTACCTTCACTAATAATTCTCTCTCCCACTTCTACCTCGTTCAGCGAAGCACAATTAAATCAAAGTATTTGCGGTTCTTGTCATGAAACAGGTTTTTCCACATTTTTTCATATCCCGTGCTCTATACCTGCTTGTTTCTCATTCCATCATCATTGACAGAAGAATTCTTTTGGGGCTGCAGGGGAGGTTTCATCAATGACATTTAATAGAAATTATATCACCACATCTTTTCCTGCTGGAAATACCTTTCCCAAAACCTATTTGGGTTTGAAACTCCGAGCTACACACACAGTACACTGTCAGTCTACAACAAACTGGGTAAACTGAGTCCCTTCCATCCCCTCCAAGCCCCCAAGGAGACAAATAAAGTATCCAAAAGATTTGCCCAGTCAGACTTCTTAAACAAAGGTTTAATAACCAATTCTCTGTTTCCATTTGAGGAAGTATTGAAATTACTGGCCATCAAGTTCTCTTTCTGTGCTCCACAAGCCAGGAACATGAAGTTCTGTTACACAAGGACAGGCCAGACCTAAAAATCTTCAGAGGAAAACCAAGGGGAGAGGGATGGGGACACACAACACAGTTTATGCCTCTCTTAAAATGAATTTTTCTTTTACATTGAGACAGTATCTTTGGGTGTTTTTTGCTGGGCACTGCAATCTGCAGGGTTATGCTGTGGCTAACAACACACAATGCCCAGGCTATTAGCTGTTCCTTTAATTTCCAGCTTCTGCTTTTGAATAAGGAAAACGAGTCCTGTGTGCCTAGCAGAGCCTGCATGGCCCACCAGCCATTTTCTGAGTTCAATTAGCACTGTCTGCACACTGCTGTGCCCCACATCGATCGCTGCTCCCCTCACACAGACCAGCCCTACAGACAACTTCTCCCATTTTCATTAGCCCTTGCTTCCTATTTTAGTCTCTGCACTTTCTCCTAAATGCACAGACCCATTCTGGGTAATGCAAACAGCTACTTATCTCCTTATAACAATTATCCCCTGAGCTGCCTCTTGGGAAGAATCATTGCATGAAGAGGACACCTTGCAACGCAAATGGTACCTGACAACAGCTCAAACACCCAGAGTGATGCTCAGACATCCAAGCCAGCTGTGTTTGACACTCACCTGCTCTGTTAATGCAGACCTTGTAACAGCTTGTAAAATTAAAATGCCATTTAATACACCTGTGACTGGGATGGTCGTTTCCAGGAGCAAAAAGATATTTCAAAGTCTATGCTGCAATATAAATGTTCTTTCTTACCGTTTTTTTTCCCCTCCCAGATCCTTTTTCCTCACTTTGTGTTTCAACAAAGATTTATGTTCAGACCATTAGTGCTAGCTTGTCTTAGAGATTTCTAGCAACCACTAGCTGCAGGCAAGTTTTAAATAGACAATTATGAAAATCTGATGTAAAACAAAGTTCACAGTTCTAGTCTTTTCAGAGGCCAGAGAATAGACAATCAATGAAAAACGAGCTTATTGATCCCTTTTCACCATGATATTTTGAGGTTACACAGCAAGAAGGTATAAAGAAAAATAAAAAGATAAAAAGATAAAAACACACAGGAGATTGCTAGGAGCCTCTAAGCCATTCCCAATAGAAAAAAAAATGAAACCATCTTATTAAAAGAGACCTTCTCTATACTTCAATAACACACCGTGTATAGCCTTTAAAACATATTAAAGAAAAAAAATGCAATCGAACAGATAAGCCTTGAGCACAGAAATCATTCTTTAGTACAAACCTGGGGAAATGCACTGGGGCGAACTTTGTGGAGATCCAGAAGGTCTGTGCTGCAAATCTTTCTGCTATAGGAAAAAATACAATATTCTTACACATCCAGACCAAACTTTCAGTCCAAAATGAATCAGATTTTCCCTATCCTATAGCATTAACTGTAAGTGAAGATGTTCACTGAGAATATAAAAGATTTAACACAATAACAGCTTTGATTTTTTTATGTGCCAGACGAATGACATATAGACACTAACATTTTGTATTAAATTCCACAAAGTATAAATCAGGCTGAAATAGAACCAAAACTGAATCTAAATTAAACTACAGCTGAATTAAAGCTATGATAATTAATTTATGAGATGAAAGCAACCCCTTCATGTTGACAGTCTTCACTTAGACTTTGCTGTTGTTTAGTTCCTACCAATACTGACTAAACTAATCCAGCCACTTTCAACCAAAATTCAGACTGTCCATTTCAAATTGCATCTTTGGTAATCTTTGTTAAACTTCCTCCTTCTTGCAACACTAGGATATTAAAAACCATTGAGATACAAGTTATCAAAGATGCAAAGTAAAGAAATAAATAATACAGGCTGTAACAAATGTTTTTTGGGAAGCTTCCCATTGGGGTTCCCATTTCTGACTGAATTCTTCACCCCATTTTGTGCCATCACTCCCTCTCTGCTCTCCCCAGGAGTGGTTTGTCAGGGCTGATTCAACCATGAAGTTCTGGGTGGTGAAGAGTGGAAATGAAAGCATCAGAGCAAATGAATTTTTTGGTTTAAAAGGGAAATTCACAATGCTCTGAGATGTTCAAAATTATCTATCAAAACCCCCACAAGAACATTTCTGCCCCCAGAAGAGTTACATTCTGTATCACCAGTGGCTGAACACACTTCCTGTAACCTCTACTTGCTCAGGCCTGAGCTGCTCTGCTCTCCGTTTTCCCCCTCACAGAACTCCCTAATCTGCTATCAGTCTCTGAAATCATCAGCACTTGCAGGTTAAAACAAACCAAAACTCCCTCAAGTATTATTAGTTCTAAGGAGAAGGAAATGATTTTCAAAACCAATACCAGAACAAAAACCCCCAACAGATAGACATCTATGTGAAACAACCTGTGACCTTACATGCAATCACAGGCACTACGGTGACAGAGAAAAAAAATAAATACCATAGCAAGACGAGGTTCATCAAAATTCCCAAAGGGAATCACTTACTCTGCATTTTCCAGCTTAGAAATATTATGCAACTCTTATAACCAAATTCCCCTTCACCCCTCATGCTCTTCCATCAGTTTCCAGATGGCACAACATTCAAAGATATCACATAATTCAATTATATTCCCCAAAAAAGTGACAGGTTTGGGCACTCTTAGGGTTAGTCACAGTTCTGGGGAGCAGGCTAAGTAATTCACAGTATGGCTATAAAACATTTCACTTTATTTTCCCTCCATATATTATCATTAATTACTATAATAACAAGTTAATAACTACTCAATGCCTCGAAGATGTAGGGCAAGATTCTGTACTGATGTAAATCAAATCACTTGCATAAATTAAATGTATTATGTCAAGGCTTGTTATTATAAAAGAAGAACAAATGTTAAAGCCCACCTTGGGTCTGATGCTGCTGCATTCAGTCAGCAAACTCTTGCAGTTCTTGTGGACATTCACTGCACAATCTGAAATGCACACACACATAGAAAGTCTTAATTATTCTTCTTTCCTGTCTAGGGAAAGGAATAATGGCACACAAAGGATCTTCATTTTGGAAGAGGAGCAGAGTAAGCTCAGGTGTTGTGGCAAGCATCCCTGTTGTACATGTTCTGATCTCGATTTTATACCAAACCCTCGAGTTTTTTCAGTAAGACTGCACCACTGAGCACAATTCACACATGCAAGAGCCAAGAGCCACTCTGGAATGCACGAGCAGTTTTCTGCCCAACCTCCACTCCCTGGAGCACAGCTTTCCTCATCTTTGCAAAGGCCATTTCCATGTCTCTCCATCCAAAATTGATACCAATCAAGGGGCAGCAATTTTTTGGCTCCACAGGAATAGCTGCCTTTCTCCACGGACTATTGCTGGGAGTTGCAGTAACAACAGTAAATTAAAGATCAAAACACTCTCCAGAATCATCGGAGCATTACCAGCACCACAGCATTACCACCCTTCCAGCTGCACAAAGGAATTGTTCCCTGATACAGGAACCAAAGCAGCCCTTTCACCCAAAAGCCATAGAACTATTAATAGTACAGTAAAATCCAATCTCGGGTTTTTTCCTCCTGATAACTAATTGAGAAAACAGGAGGGGAACTGATAGTGCCAAGTATTTTCTGCAGCATTTCTGCCCATCTATAAAACAAGATCCTTCATCAAAAGCAAAGCAAAGACACCAACAACTCAGTAAAGGACACCAGGATTTGCCTTTTGCCAGACATGCCTGTTAAAAAAGAAATAGAGCAAAACTGGAAAGATGAACACCGTATCTGCTAGAGAAAAGCCAGTTTATGTTTAAAGCACAGAGGAAAAACTATTTAAGGTCTCCTCAGCACCACCCCCGCCTGGCGCCAGGACTGGGGATCTGCTTTAGGGCTCCTGGCTAACCTAGAGAGATGCTCACTTGTGTTTTCCATAATTTCAGCAGAAGCCAGAGAACAGGACCAAAATACTTACTTGGCTTTAAACACAAACAAATTAATAAAGATATAAAAACAAGACTGAGAGAAAGACTGAGTGCACAGACCTGCAAGATGCTCACATGTTATACAACTTCCCCAAGTGTGGGAAATGAAGTGCAGAGTTCTGCTCCCAAGTGCCTGCCACACATACACAAAAAAACCTCCACAAAAACTACCACCTCCCACAACTTCTCTTATTTGGGATATTCCTACCACTACCACACCCCACACCACAAACCAAAAGGCACCACATCTAATTTCAAATGTATGTGCCTCTGCAAATGCACGGGAAAAACGTATCAAAATTATCACTTATAAAACTTTGTAGAGAATAAGAAATATATTCATTATTTCAGCAACGATAAGGCCTCCAGCTACCACAAGAGCTTGTTAAAAGATATGCCTCAACAACAAACAAGTAGTTGACAATGGAAATCCCTTTTCTCCTGAGACAAAGAAACAAACTGTAGGACAAAAATCACCACACAAAAGGAAATAGAGAAAATTGTCCATGACGTCAGGCTGGGCTGGCTTCAAGTCCTGCTCACAGATGGGTTCCCTTCAGGGCAGAACAGGCAGCCCCATGGATGCCCCATGGTCCTACAGCCACTGCTCTCCCACACAATCCTAAAATCCACGTATCTCATCAAGAATTCTGTAATATAGTCATCTAGAAACATCAAATTTCAACTAGATATTCATATTCCCTGACATTTACCCATTTTTCGTGATTACACTCAGTAATTCTTTTCCTCTCAATGATTAGTAGGACCAATTCCACCTGAAAAGCCTGAGTTCCTTGTTAAGGTAACTGTAAAAGGGATCTCACTTAAAAACATTTCAATTTTAAAATCATGCCCTTGCTCAGTTAAAGATAACAGCTTGTGGCACTCTCAGTAGGCATTCTTCACTTCATCAGCTGACATCTCTAATAGTGCTGTGTATGACTTCCCTCCACTGCTGAAAGGTTCTTTACACAACACTGGAGAACATACTAGAAAACAGGAAAATGCTACAGAAAAGCTGCAGGAAACTGCAGCTGAATCTAAGGACCTGATTCTCCATGAGACTGTTTGAAATGCATTTACTTAATGATTTCAAAGTAGCACTATTTTGCCCAGATAAGAGAAATCTCAAACCTGCCAGAAGACTGTTTTATAAGCATACTTCATTTTATAAAACATGCTCCAGCTTCCTCTATTGAACACTTCTGCAGTGCTGAAGGAAGGTCACTTTAATTCAGAACAAGAAGAAGCTTTTGAATACAAGTGACTGTGGTTTCCTTTTTATGCGTGTAAGATTTCTGTATTTATTCTTATTACTCTGCATTCTTATTAAGCCTCTCTGAAAATGGTACCAGAGAACTGCAGGGGTGAAAAAAACAGCAAAGAGAAGACTGAGGGACATGAGGGACAGCAAAGAAGGGACAGGAGCCTGCACATATGGAGGTTGATATTTAAGAGCAGAGATACACATGAAGGGTTGTTTACAGGTGTAAAGAAATGACAGATCTCTATCAGGTGTATAGAAATACCAGATTTCTATCTTTTCCAGTCATCCAGACTAAAGCAGCATCAGTAAACTCAAACTGACAAAAAAAAAATTTTTTTTGCATTTGCCATCAGTAGCATTTGGTCCTATTCAGATCAAGAATTTGAGAAGGTTAAAAAAAAAAAAAAAAACAACAAAAAAAACCCCAAAAAAAACCCCCAGTTCTATCAGCCAGCTCTTCCCAAAGTGGAGCACAGAAGCTATCCCTGAAAAAGGCAGAGATAAAAACTCTGCAGCCAAGCTCTTCTCTGTCTTCTCCTCCCTCCCTCACTGAACAGCAAGAAGATTAATTTGGCAGGGAAAAACAGACCCTCCAAAGGATATAATCTTGATACAGACTCTGCAGAAGGGCTGCAGCTCTGGCCAGTGCTGACACCACCAGCCAAAGTGCCAACACACTGAGACAGCCCCAGGATCTGGGCCATCTCGACTGGATGGGGACAGGAGCATCACCACTACACCTGAGGGTACCAGAGCAGCTGAACCACACGGCATAGGAACTGAGCAAACCCACCAGGGCTGTTCCTGGGCTTTAATCCACAGGTTTGGAAATAAGGCTGAGAATTTTGGGAGCATCACTATACTCCAGATCTGCTTACTACTACAGTGGACTGTCACCCACTCGAAGCATTTTGCAGGACCCTGTGCCAAAGATGACCTAATGAGTGACTATGACCTAATGAGCAAGTTTCAACCAGTAAAGAAATATTTAAGACTAAAAGGCTCACAAACATCAGAAAAGATCCTGTTCACGACTGAGAGTAATGAATTTACTATCTGGTATAATAAAAAACCTTCCCTTATTAATGAGATGCTTTCCCAGTGGCTCACAGAAAGTAATTTATAACCTAGGAGCATTTTATTGGACAGCACATTACAACACCCAAAAGCATCACCCTGTTCACAGCATGACAGGGCAACAAACCTGGCTGGAAAGGGGCAGGCAAAGACATTTTTCCCTCAGCTGGAATACCTTCCAGGGGATCAGACACTGCCAATCTCCCATAAATGTCTTCCAGAATTGGATTCCAGGACAAATCTATGACTCACCAGACATTATGAGCATTATGACCCTGACCTTTGGTCTGGAACAGTGCTGTCCAATAAACTCTTAAAAGGCCATTTGCAAACAATAGCTCACAGACAAAAATGCTGTGAATAATTTAAAATTCAACTATTGACTTTATCTCAAAGATTTTTTTGTTTATTTTTAAAATGACAGATTAAAAAAAAACCCCAACACTTTAAAGCGGCTAAGTTCAAATGGGGACAGGTTTTAACAGTGGTTCTAATGATACAAGGAGTTCAAGGACATATTCACCACCTCTGAAATCCAACCAGCTGAAGAGAGCCAAAGACAAAATAACTTCCTTGTGAAATTAGTAATTTAAATATTTTTTCCTGTTTTCAACTGTCCAATGCTTCGGGGATCAAAGGGAATCTCTTCCCTCCTTCTTCACCCTTACACCACGCAGGGAACTCCTCCCTCTTGAACTGACAAAGGAAACAACCCTCATATAAATGATTAACACTGAACATAAACTCTGTATTTATACACAGAGAGGCGCGACACAACGGCCAAGAAACGTTTCAAACCGCTACAGCATTCCAGAAAAAGCAGAGTGACCATGATAAAACTTCTCAGGAAAGAGGAGGAGTTTCAGTGGAACACGAGGAAGTTTCTGTACTGGGTAAATCCAGGTCAGGTATCTTGTGGAACTCGGAGCAGATTTAACTTTGTCCTAGTGGCTCCAGTGGTCGGTGTTTACTTGTTTTCTCACTTGTCTAATTACGCAGAGGCAGAAACCAAAAACTGAAAGGGTGCAGGGAGATGAGATACTTCACATTCTGAAACAGAGACAGTCCACGCCAGAGAGCAACAGCACTAAATTATCAAGTTTCAGCCTCCCTGTTAGAGCATTCCTCTTTCTCTCCAAAACAACCTATAATTACTTGCTCACTGTATCTGGTTTTATTGTCAAAATATCCATTGGATGAAGCAGAGAGAGGGGCTGTGTGATTCCCAATAGTGCAAAGTCTGGTGGCCACAGTGGTTTTTTTAGGCACAGAAAGACATAAATGACTGACAGTTCTGGTTTTTAAACAATTCCAAGTAAAATCTGCATGTTATCATAAAAGAAACACGACTCCTAAGTCAATTCTCTCATGCTGAACCCTTCCCCCAGTCTATGATACAGAACTGAAGCAGCAACTATGACAATCATAAAAGGTATTTAAAATATTTCACAGGTAAACAGTAGGTGGAACTACAACACACGATGTCTGATGGCTCCTGTCTGAGAGCAATGTTTCACGGGTTTCTTTTATTTTACCATGCCAAAGAGAAACTATTACTTTTATAAATTTAAACAAAAAGGGCCAAATAAAAAAGCTTCCCGTAAAACTCTCTTAAGAGGAGAGTGAAAAGGAACTAAGTAGCAGCCCTTTTTTCTCTTGGTGACACACCAAATCTTCAAATAATATTCAAAAAATCATGCTTATTTATTCGAGCAGCAAAACCAAATGTAGTACCAGAAACATTCAGAAAGCTGTTTGTTCGAATCACTGCCTGTTTCCCTGCTCCTCCTCCAAAATCCATCACCACTCCTAGCGTTTCCTTTCAGCACACACAGGCTAAGCTGATACCATCTCCCGCTCTTCTCCCCAAGGAGCCAGAGCCGTGGAATATTTAAAATGGGTCAGTCTTGGCGATTGGGGACAAAGGGAAGTTTTCGCCACCTTTTCCCTAACGCATTAAAGAGCCCTTCACGCACATCCCAGACTTTTCTCGCTGCTGCAGCACCAGCACCTACAACGTGTGTAATAACCGAGAGAACGAGGTGCGGGATTTAATGATCACAAGGATGCTCGGACTCAGGCTGTGGCATAAAGACAGCCGGCTCCACACAGGCTAGAGCCGCTCGCCTCCCCACCGCGCAGAGCAACATTTTTCACTCCTTCCGCAACCCCTGAAAGAGCTTCCTATTGTAAACACTGCATCTTTCGAGCTGCGTGCCGTCCCGCAGCTGAAGCCCTGAACTGCAAAGGTCGGGACGGCTGTAAACATGTGGGACTGGGGCAAAGCGAAGATCAACCCGCTGTCTCGGCCAAACGCCGGGACCCCCTGGAGCCCTCGGAGCCCCCGCTGACCCCACAGAGACCGAGGCCGGGCGGTCCCCGCGCCGCGGCCCCGGGGCGGGGATGCTGGTGCCCGGGGGCTCACTAGGGCCGGGGGGAGCGGGGCCAGGGGCCGGCGGGCGCGCTGACAGCCCGGTGTCTTACCGGACTCCCCGGGGAGCCGCCGGTTCCCTCTTGGTCCCTGGAGCCGCCGCCACAGCAACAGGAAACGCCCCCGTGTCCCGGAAGGAAAAATGGGGACGAGGGTGCGCCTGCGCGCCGCGGCACGGCCGGGCAGGGTCCCGGCCCCTCGGGACAGCGCAGGGACAGCCTGGGGCTGTGCCTTCCCCTCAGGAAGGGCATAGGACACCATCAGCCCGCGCTTTTCCCTCAGGGGGAGCGCTCGAGCACTCGCATCCCGCACGTTCCTCTCAGGAAGGGCACACGGATACCCTAAACCCGCGCTTTCCTCTCAAGGAGGGCACACGGATACCCTTAATCCGTGTTTTCCTCTCAGGGAGGGCACACAGATACCCTTATCCCGCGTTTTCCCCTCAGGAAGCGTACACAGATACCCTTAACCCGCGTTTTCCCCTCAGGGAGGGCACACGGATACCATTAACCCTGCACTTTTCCCTCAAGGAAAGCAGAGGCTGTGGTGGGTAGCCGTACCCATGCTGAAGGATAAACGCAGGCC
This sequence comes from Zosterops lateralis, assembly GCF_965231275.1. Classification (NCBI taxonomy): domain Eukaryota; kingdom Metazoa; phylum Chordata; class Aves; order Passeriformes; family Zosteropidae; genus Zosterops; species Zosterops lateralis. The sequence continues at coordinate 2,429,245 of NC_139789.1, forward strand.
AGGGGTCGCCATGTGCCGTCCCTGAGGGGAACGCGAGGGTCGGGGCTGTGTGAGCTCTTCCCGAGGGAAGGAGCAGGCTGAGGGTGCCCGTGTGCTCTCCCTGGGCACTGGGCACGGGCTGCGGGTGCTCATGGCGTCCCTGAGGGGAAAACACGGGCTAAGCACGTCTGTGTGCCCTCCTTGAGAGAACCTTGCGAGCTAAGGGTGCTCATGCCCTCCTCCCTGAGGGGTAAGAGCAGGATATGGGTGGCCAGTGCCAGGGCACATGACAATCCATTGCCCGCTCCTTCCTCCTGCAGGGAGGACATGGCCACCTACACCCTGCACTTTCTCTCAGGAAGGGCACAGGGGCCCCCAACCTCCATGTCCCTTTCAAGGACACCATGAGCATCCTCAGCCTGCACTTTCCCCTCAGGGAGGGCGCACGGCTGCCCAGAACCCATGACTTCTCTGAGGAAAGACACATGGTGTTGTCCCCCCCTGACCTGTGTTTTCCCCTCAGGGAGGGCACACGGTTCCTTCCAGACTAAAGAGGCCCCTAACAAATGGGATGTGGCACCCCAGTGACATCTTCAGCATGGCGCTTCATGTGTGTGCACACATCGCCTGGGACCTGAAATACAGAATTTGTTATAAAAAGCCTGGTGGGATTTGCCATCCCAATGTGCTGGAGTGTTTATGAACACCCTGCCAGGACAAGGCTGCAGTGCCCGGAGGGTTGGCAGGTGCTGGCTTTCCTATCTTCCCTTCAACAGCGACGGCCTGCCCAGGCCTTTGTCAGTGACCCCTGCGCAGACAAATGATGAGAGCAAAGGGGAATTATCTTCCCTAGCAGGAGATCCATGCACTGACTCATAGAACCAAACTGCTTGCTGGAAAAAACACCTTTTCCCTGACACCAATAAGGTTTGATGTACTACTAGCACAAGGCTGCTGGAGTACTCAGAGCAGGCAGGAAAACTGGGAAGAGCTCACCACCCAACCTCCCCTCCCAGTTCCACTCTGAGGATTTACAATACTGATGGAAAGTTTGTCATATTTTAAAACACACACATCCTACTTGCCTGCTGAGCTTGAAAGCACAACATACATGATTACAAACTTCCCTCTCAAAATCCATCCTGCAGCTTTCCCGTGCTGCTTTGAAAGAACCTGCCACTGTTTGGGCTGGAGATGTGATGAAATCTGCCACGAGGCCAATGTGATCTCTGGGTTCCACACTGCCACCTCTTTATTCAATTTTATTTTTTATCTTTGTCCCATAGCTGCAAGATTTTTCAAAATGTTCCCTTTTGTGCTGCTTCTCTACAGGACTGAGTACATTGAGGTCCCAGTTGTTTATTGGGGCCTGTCAGCACTACAGAGAAATGATCATTACATAAAGCGGTTTGGGGGTAAACAGCTGGCTGTCACTTGGTGACTGATTAATCCTTAGGCACTTCAAACTTCGTGCTTTGCTTTATTTTGTAATATAGAAGTAAAGCACTGCAGATTGCCCAACTGCAGCTGTCATGGAGAGAACGTGCTGTGCTTGTGCAGCCTAAGGGCATCGCCACAAAATCAGTGCAAAACCTGGCACAGCAGCCAGCTCCAAGACTCTGTAGCTTAGAGCTAAGGTTTGGATTGCAAAGAAGAGAAGAGTACCAGCTGTCTAAGTCTGTGTAACTCTGTAATGGCAAAAGATTTCTTGCTGAATGTATCTTGGGTTGATCACTGTCCTTATGCATTTGTCAGCTCGAGGGTACAAGATTTTGAGGTTTTATCAGGGGATGGAAAGAGCAGCATTTGGAGATATTCCAGATCAAGGTAGTACTGCCCGGACACAAAAAAGAAACTGAAAAGCAGAAAAGGAGAAGCACTGAGAATAGGATGTATTTTGGTTTCCTTTTCTAAGCCCTCTCGAGCTGGCTGAGCCAGCTCTGTGTCAGGACACTCAGCTCAGTCAGTGTTTCCTCTGCAACCAGCACTGCAGCCACTTTCACATTTGCTTCAGATCCTGCTCCATTGGCTCAGAACCACCTTAACCACATCCCAACGCAGCCGCTTTGGTTTTGCCTCTGTTTATTTGGACTCCTGTCAGTTTATTCCAAGTGGGACTCCCAGTCCATTTATCACTGTCATCATGTTACAGCAGCCAAACCTCCTTTCCCCCCCGCAAAACAGAAGATTTTTGGCAGATGTGCCTCTCTACGGAAATGCAAAGTTCCAGGTTGCCTGCTGCTTTTTAGATTTCTCAGGACTCCGTGTGGGCTGTGAACACAAATTTCAGGATAGAAAATCAAGTAATTCCTCCTTATCATAAGCCAAAACTATACTTCACCTATTAGCTTATTGGTACTGCACTGGGAATCCAAAAGCAAAACCCTGCAGGCACTAGTACTGAGGTCAAGGTGAATTTCACACCAAATTTCAGATCTCAACCAAAAGCTATTGTGGCCTCTTCTTGGCCATGGGTGGAGGATGTTTGCCTGACAAACTGCAAAAATCCATGTCCGCTCTCTTTCTGGTTTTGAGAAAGGAAATGGTTTTCCAAACCTCTTTCACAATGCGCCTTAAAAATAAATCCTGGAGACCAGTTGTTACAGCAACCAGTTAGAGATCAGCCAGTGCACTGAAGCGGCCAGCAAGGGTCAGCCTAGGACAGGTGGACAGTCCAGCACAGCCTGCACCGTTCAGGAAGATTCATTAAACTGAGCACCTTCTCTTAAAGAAGAGGAATTTGTCTGAATCCTGCCAATCTTTGCTTGCAGCTATAGGTTTCCTTGGAAAAGGATGGTCAATCTGACACCCCTGTGGGGGCCATGGTCTTTCCCATGAAGTAATAGAGACTGACTGTCAACTAAAGATGTAGGAGACCCACCTCTACCCCAGTGCTCAAGCTCAAGGGAAGCAATCCTCCTTCCATCTGTATTCCACAGCATATCCCTGGCTTGCCTCCATGGCACAGCCTACTTGGAGAGCTCTCCTCTTGTCAGGGCTTCCCTGGGACTCATCTAATTCCTGTTGCATAAACTCTGGAAGCATGTTTATAAGAGAGGATTAATTTAGGCACAGAACCTTCTCCATCTGTGATAGCAAAGGCTCAAGAGGAGCTTTCTCATTTCCAGGTGAACAATCAACCTAGAGACTCACAGCTCATAGTTTACATAATGGCAGAGTTTGGGTGGCCACTGTCGTCAAGATCCCTGTGACTGCAATCACTCCTCTTTGTTTTTCATCCCTACTAGGCTCCTAACTGCACATCTGTGAGCTACAGAGACTCTCCCAAATCTCTACTCTGGACACACAGCACAGCCTTCTTCTCCCCTGGGAAACTTTGCGTCGTGTGGGGTGAGGATAGACGGGAGGAATCAGTGGGGGAGAGAAACGAGTTACCATGTACCAGGCTATCCGAGCCGCCCACTTTCTTCACAGCTCACACACGTTTTTAACAGAACAAGGGTTTTTTGTTCTGACTTAAATGCAGAATTCCTCCTGCTGTTAGTACCTCTAATAAGAAGAGCTCTCACTTCTCCAGCTCATCACAGCCATGGAAATCGCCAGACCTTTTGAATCTACTGGACAGTGAAAAGACCTCAGGCTTGCAGTCATTCTTCCAGCCTCCCTTCCCCCTTCAGCATATCCCTTTCTTTAATCACCATCTTTTCCTGTGTTTTCCACGAGCCCGTTTTGCCTTGGACCACGTGGTGGTGCTGCAGTTAAAAATACCACGGAGACAACAACAGCACCAGCAGCACCTGACCAGCGATGGGCCGAGGGCTGGCCGGGAGCCAAGGCACGGGGATGGTCAAATGTGAGCTCACGAGGAGAAAACGAGAGGCGCAGCCAAATACCCTCTCATCCTGGCAGCAGCCACGGCTCAGGCTGAGCCTGACAGAGCTGCTCACAACTTCTGAAAAGCAGGCCTGCTGCCCCGGCTTCCCGGTGGCCCCGGGGCTTGCTGCTCCGGAGCTCTATCAGGGACTAGTCAGACCACACACTGCAGTAACGGGAGCTGCTGATATCAACTACCAGCTCAGCAACAGCTCGCAAAGGTTTCAGCCCAACATCATCCAAATATAGACACTCTCAGGCCATCAGCTGTCACACTACAAGTCCCAGCCCAGCTCTCACCACAGACAGGCCATTAATTTTAACGGACACCTCAGAACCCTGCCCGATTGTTCAGCCTCAGTTCAAGCCAATGCAAAGGGAACATCACAAAACAAGCTGTGCTGCTCTGCCGCTTGTGGTAGCCTGGGCAGCCAAGAGCCAAAGGAGATTTCACAGAGTCCCAAACACAAACCAATGCCTCAGCCACCTTGGAGTTTTTCTCCTGAATGTTCACAGAACACAGAGTCCTTATGGAAGGGCTGGGAAACAAGGTGAAGTTACCATACCTCATGTCCAGTCCCAGGGTGTTTATGATGGACAAGCCATGCTGAGCCACACTGATTTCAACAGCTAGCTCCAACTCCAGATCACAGATCTCCATAGGGTTGTTCAGAGGAGAATCACTCACACTGAATGCCCTCAGACTTCCCAAGACCATACAGAGCATGGCTTCATGCTCATGGGTATCAAGGACTGTCTGTGTCCTTGCAGGTTAAGGTGTTTTTGTAAAGCAGTGTGCAGGACTGCAAACAGAGCCTCTGGCTGGGAGATTCCTCACACAGGAATGACAAGGCATAACCCTGCCTCATCCCATAATATTTAGGTTCTCTTTAAATATCTGCAAAGCTCTTATTCAGCTCTCTGCTTCCTACTTTTTGCTGTGATGCCTGAAAAATCCTCACTAATAGTCAGCTTTGTGTCCCTTTTCAATATCCCTCCAGCTGCCCTGAAGGGAAAATATATTTCTCACCACACATGTCTGAGGGCAGTCAGTCCCTTTATGCCTCAGAAAGGTTTTACTGACCTTAAGAGCCTCTGAGAGACTGAGCATTGCTTGAGGGTACAGGGTGGAGAAAGAGAGCAATCCTTTCATTTCCAGAAAATTTTCTCTGCCCACAGACAATCCCTTGGGAATGAAAACATTCTTCAGTGCCCTGAGTACCTGCCCCAAAGAGGAGGAACAGGGTTTGTCAGCCAAAGCCATGCCACAGTAGATGCAGTGGATGCACAGAGGCCCATGCCTGCTGGCACTACTTAGAGCTGAAAAGCAACAGTCTCACCCATGCACGTCCTGGGAGGCAACATTAGACTTTGTGTTAGTTAATAAAGTTTTGGATGCTCTAGAAATCCCTGTGCCCATGCACAGGGCAGATGCTGAGCTGAGACATCCCTGTGGCTATGAAAAACAGCCTAAATGATCCGGTTATACTCAGGCAGTTAGGATATTTGTTCAGGCAAAGCAGAACATCATGACAAAAAAAAAATAGTAAAAGAGAAGTTGACCTAGAACCCTCCTTGGGGGAAAGGGGCAGGAAATGGTCAAGTGGCCAAAGAAAATAAGGATGAATAATTGCCAGGCAGGATTCAGAGATCTTTTAGACTATTTGAGAAACAACCAAGCCAGGCTAAGCAGAGTGGTGGGGTAGAGCCAAGCCAGGCAGAGAAGTGAAGCAATCCAGGGGGCTGGTTTAGGCAGGAGAATAGCCTGGGCTGAAGGGCAGGCAGGGAGTGCAGGCTGGGGCAGAGCCAGGCAGTGACAGCCATACTCACTCAGGCACTGCAGACCACTTTTATTCCCAAGAGGTTTGGCACACAGTGAGCAGCTGGTGCAACTGGAGAAAACCCCTGGCACAAGCTGGTGCCCACTGATATCTTTACACCTCTCTTTTGTCTCCTTTGTCTCTTTCTCCTTCTCTCTCTCCTTGAGCTGCTCTTTGTTCTTACCCTGGAAGGAGAGAAGAACACAGCCCAGTCACAGACTTGTTCACACATTCCTTTCCCCACTGGTACAAACAAGCAAAGAGCTGGTGGGCAGGTACAGTAGGATGGCAGTGCTTTTCCCAAATGCCTTCCCAAGGCTTGGGCCAGTCCCTCTAGTCTAAGTCCATTTGTGAAGAAGGGCAGGACACACTTGGCTGTCCCTCTGTAGGCTCCTCCTGCCACAAAGAGTGATCCAGGCAGTCACCCAGCCAAGGCACTCTTCTTGCTGTGCACAACAGTGCCAAGGTAGCATAAGAGCATCCAGAACGTGCCCTGGAGCAAGGAAGGCTGGAATTCAGGGATCACTTGCACTACTACTTTAGGGGTCACAGTGTATCTGCTGATCAACATAGAGGCCTCAGCCATCCAAAGCAATGCAACTAACTGTTCCCTACATTCAGATCCCCTTTTCTACTTGAAGAATTTAATGATTCCTTCCACACATTCAACATCTCTCTCTCACCTTATCCTTCCAGGATCCAGTGACTCGACTCCGCAGAGAACTCAGACGTCGCATCACCTTTGTACCTTTCTCTGCTTTATCGCTCTTCCCACTGTCCTCATTTCTGAAAGGAGAACAAAGTATCTTAAAAAAGGGGAAATCCACTGACCAAGCCCAGCTTAGGGAGATCACCGATGAAAGTTCATTGAAGCATTGCTTTAGGACTCCCAAGTGTGAGCTTTCCATCTCCTGAGGATCTGGTTTGGCATCGGCCATGTCATTTATTAATGAGACCATTTCAAATAAGGAGCCGAGCTTTCAAACTATTTTGTTTGTGCAGGTTTTGTTCAGCACCACACTCCTGGCTGAACCCCTGCTGATACCAGTGTCCTGCACACCGGATTAGCAGGGCAGTAGAGCTTAGATGGAGTGGACTCAAAATCAGTCTGCTCTCAGAACACAAAGTGTGTCTCACCCACTGTCTCACTTACTCATTAGACAGGAACTCAAACCAAGTGAGGTTCTGCTGAGAAGACTCGCTGCCTTCTTGCACACAAGCTCTCTGCTTCACCCTGGGCAGGGAAAAGGCATCAGACACAGCAAAGAACACAAGAGCACAACTTCTGGCTTAGCTGAAACTCTCCTTTTCTAGATGGGGCAGGAACATTTTTAGAGTTATCAAGGAGGCACATGAAACTCCCCTTCTCTTTGCAATTCTACCCTAGAATAAATCAGTGATTCTGGTACCCTGGGGATTTGTCCCTCAAGGGACCAAGTGTCCTTTGCCAGGTGTGTCATAGGCAGACCTGTGACCTCCCCACACATCCCTGTCCCAGGCACACTTACCCATGGTAATGCTTCAGCTCCTGAAGTACCTTCTGGACAATTAACCTACCAAGGATGGGGCAAGAGAAAAGCAAGGGATTAGAAAATATCCTTCCACATTCTGCACCCCACAAAGCCTCAGGTGCTGCTTTATGACCAACTACTCAGCTGTGCCCCAGCATGGAGTGGGATCTCCTTTGCTGTTGCATCCCCAGTAGCTCAGATACACTCAAAAATCTCCCTCATCTCATACCAACCAGGGCTGACAATACCTACACGTGGTCTGGGGACACGTGGTCCTTCTCCAGCATCTCCAGAGCAGGGGGTTCAACACCTGGAACACAAAACACTCTCAGCAGGGATCCTGGTTTGCCTTTGCAGAGCACCACCTTGCAATCTATGCAACTGGACCCTGTTAATTGTGCTGGGCTCCCACTCTGTATTGATTGGTGAGGAAGAAATGCCAGGAGCAGTTAGGGAAGGAGATTCTGCTCTACATTTCTGTGAGGGAAGTGAAGGCTACATCATTTTTCTGTGTTACCCCTCACCTCCTCAGTCTATATTATATTTGCTGTTGAGGGTCCTGCTTGCAGTGGGGAAGGAGCTGGTACCACCCCAGAGCCCTTCCCCATAGCAACCAGCCTCCCCTCCACTTCCCAGGCTCTGAAATCACTACATTTTTCTCAAGAGCAATCCTCACAGGTGCGACTTGAGTAGGGAGTGACCACTGCATTGGCCACAGTGAGGTTGTGTGGCAATGTGTCACTGGGCATGGGCATGTCTGAGCTGAGACTGCACTGCTAGCCAGGGCCAGACTCAGAACCAGCTTGGCTTTGTATTTCAGGAGCTCCTGGGACCATGTGGAAGGGAAAGCAGAGCTGTCCACACTTCCAGAGGCTACAGCTCCAATTTTTCATCTTCTTAATTGCACCTTGAACCCATTTAATGGCATAAGGTCTATACCAACCTTCCACAGCTGGAAGAGAAGTGTTGAAACTGTGAGGTATCTGGGGGGAGGCAATGGTCTCACAGGCTGATGGCACAGACTTGGACCTCAGTCTCTTCCCGTTGCTGGCACATTTCTGGAGAAGTAAAAAATCACAGAAATCTTTAGTGCTTTGTGCACCATGGGGGCCTCCATTACAGCTGATTCTTCACCTTTTCCTTGTTTTGTCAGGGTTATGATGCAGGACACCATTAGGCCCAGCTGTTTGCTGACTCCAGGAAGCCTGGAGCAAGACACACTTGTGCCTGAAACCTTCCTAGGCACTTCTCACTTTTACTGGACATGTAGCACCACGAAGCAATTGTCCTTTTAATATTAATTGAGTCTAAAGGTATTCCCCAAAGCAAAGCAGTATGTAAGGTGTGTGTGTGGAGGGGTGTATGACACTGCTGTCTTCAACTACCTGACAGAATATTAGAGAGAAGATAAGGCCAGACTCTTCTTAGAGCTGCAGTGACAGGACAAGAGGCAACAGGCACAAGGGAAGGGAAATTCTGGCTAAATATGTGGGAAAAGAGGCCTGTACTACAGGCAGCTCCCAGGGCCTTTATCCCACAAGATGGGGCAGTTTATCTGGAAAAGCCCATCCTTGCTGAGATTCCTGCAGATCTCCTGGTTCCACACTGGCATTGAAGGAGTCCAGCCTGCAGCTGACACCTGTGTATGCTGCTGTCTGCACCCCCAGCTTGCCCATGCCCAGCTCTCCATACTCACCACCTCCCGCAAGCTGGGGCTGGCCACGAGGTGTGGGTGCAGTGGCTCTATCTCCACTTTGATCACTGTTCCACCCCGGCTGCTGCTCCAGGCCCCCTGTTCCCCTTTGGGCAGCTGAAGGGACACATGGGGCTGGCTCCTCTTCTCCACATCATCCTGCTCTGGGTCACTGCCCAGCTCTGTGACATCCAGGCTGAACCTAATCGGGGGAGAGGAAGAAGGCTCAGTGCAGACCTGAGCAGACCTGGCACACTGTGCCTGGCATGGCACAGCCCCTGCAATGTCCCTGGCTGGGTGGTCCTAACAAGCTCATGCAACTGGGACAAGGAGACTCCCCACAGCAGGCACGTGGGAAAGGAAATGACAGGAAGTGTCAGCCTGGACTCCAACTCTTGAGCCTGTTAAAAACAGCTTCTCTGGCTGCCACCACTGAGTCCCCAGCTCGCTGGTCACCCGGGATGTTTAGTGCTGGATTGCTCACACTGATCTCTTAGCAACCCCTGAGACTGTGCAGCCACTCTGGCAGCAGCCTGTCCTGCCTGCCCCAGAGCTGCTGCCCCGTCAGCTGCCATCCAGGAAAGTCCCTCTGGGTGTTTAGAAGTGGCAGATGATGTTGTTTATCCCATTACCACTGTGGCATCATGCCATAAATTCTGCTCCCACCAGGGCCCAGCTTTGAGGAAAGAAAAAAAATATTTTCTATGAAATGAGGGGTGGACCAGCTCCTCCAGTGCCTCACAGTGTCTTGCACACCAAGTGCTGTTGCAGCAACCACAACACAGAAGCAAAATGATGGATAAAGCTCAGTGGAAAATCTTAGTCTCTGCATGGGTTCTGTCTGCAGATCACTGTCACTTCATTTCTGCTGCCGCAGGCAGGCTTCAGGAAGTGTTTGCTTAGGGAACAGTGGGGTGTATTCCCCTTCCCTGGCCTCCTGCTCACACGTGCTTCATCACCCAGCGAGGGGACAGAACGTGTCCCTGACACCAACAGCCACTCCGTGCCACTGTTACTCATGTGCCTGTTACATCATAAACTGTGAATGATCCATGGCACATGGGACAACAATAGGTCTGAGAACCAAAGTCTGAACTTGAAAAAGGACTGCCAAGATTTCAGGCTGAGATAATTTTAGGGTACCGTATAAGGAGGAGAGATAAAAATAGTCCTTGCTGGCTTGCACCTAAATCCCAGTCAGCTGGGAGATCAATACATTTGTCAGCAGGGAAAGCATTCCTGGAGGAACCTGGAGCTCAAGGCATTCATGTGGCAGGAGCAGAGGATGGCAGGAATGCCAGGCCTGACCCTGCTCCCAGCCAGAGCTCAGCACCATGCTACAAACACAACCTCCTCTGCAGCCATGTGGAGGGCAGAGGGCTGGAGGACAGCACAGTGCTTGCAGGCACAGGCCCCACCAAGCCAACTCATGGACAAGAAGAAAAAGGATTTGACAGAGCTCTCTTAATCCCTCTTTGATGGGAAAAAATCCCTTTGAACCAGAGGATGGAGGTCATTGGGGCAACTGATGCTGTTCAAGATTCCCTCCAGACAGAAAAGAGAGATCCTCTTCCCAGCCCCAACACCAGGAAAAGAGGGTCTTCCTACTTCCAAGAAGACATTAAAGCCTCTTGCTGCACTAGCACTTCCTCTTCCACATCCCACCCAACATGAGCAGTGGGTGTCCAGCTGTTCTGGCAGATGCTGACAACGCGAGGGAGACCACCCAGCAGCATCTGGAGCTGCAGGCAGTGTGATGTTCAGCCTTACACCTCCATTGCAATGTGCACATCAAATATTGCTCACAGTCCTGCCGTACCTGCGCCTGCAGTCCACGGGTGACAGAGGGCTCTCCCAGCTGTGCCTCCGAGAGGTGGACATAGATCTCACCAGCGTGGGGAAGGAATCCTGGGCCTCCTGCAGGTCCAGCTCATTGTCTGTCTCTGCAGGATGCTCAGAAGTGCTGGTACCATCATCTGCCATGGCTGCACAGGAGCACGGGTGGCCTTTGTTCAGAAAATAGCAGTCAGCCTTGCCGTAATGTACCGAGCAGGAAACAGGATTGGAAAAAGCAACATCCACAGACAGTTTGCTCAGGGCCCTTGGTCTCTCTTCCTGTGAGTGAAGGGCAGACACAGTCTGGGATCCTTGTTCTGGCTGTGCTGCCGTCTCTGGTGCTGTTTTGGCAGATGGCAGGCTCAGGAGTCCCAGATCTTTGTAATACTCCGTGCCGTGGAGAGCAGAGTCGGAGAGGAGATCCTCTGTGCTGCTGTGCAAGTCTGCTGCTGGCACATCCAGCTCTGTGGAAGATGAGTCCTCCTGCAAAGGCAACACAAATCCTGTCTGTGAGCCTCACACCAACCCTGCAAAGGGGATGTCTCTCATGCAGAAATTGGGGTGCAGAGCAGGGCCAGACTTGCAAGTGACTTTGTAATAGTCACCCTCCCCTGCTGTCCCTAACAGCAACATAACCTTGTATTACTTGACAATCTGGATCAGTACCACTTTCCCCCATTCCTACTCCACCACAAACCCCTCTAGACATGGAGCTGACCAGCCAGTTTGCTGCCCCGGCCTCTGCCTTGCATGGTAGTAGCAGGAGGATAGAGAACACTTGCCTTGTCTTCAGCCATGCTGGTGCAGAAGGAATCATCCTCAGCGATCAGGGATGGGAGGAAGCTTTTGGGGGTGGGATACTCCAAGGCAGGGCTGCGGTGGTCAGTGAATTCTCGTAAGCACGGCTTGCAGTCGGACCCTGCAAGACAGAGAAGGTCTCAGCAGGTAACCAGACATCTGTGAGGGATGGAAAACCAGCTTCACACCCACAGGTGACATCAGGCAGCACTAAAATGCTCCAAGTGCCCTCTTCTCCTTCACAGACAGTCAGTGCCAGGCAATCTCCAGATCACAGCAGCCTTGATCCTGTAGGAACCTCGTGCAGGGATTTCCTACCATCAGGAACCTCATCCCTCAACAGAAACCTCATCCCTGCAGCATGTGCAAGGGGACAGACCAGGCGTGCACTCTCACAGCCAGACCCTCCTCACAGGATGTCCTATGCTGCAGAGGCTTTTTCCACAGTAAAAAAATTAAGCACATTTTTGATGATTGTTATTCACATTATGGACCTTTCAATCAGAAGTCTAGGAATAAAAATACTGATGGTGGTTTTATTTTCATCCATAAGGAATAAAGGACACCTGGGTGGGTGGGTAATAAAAGATACTGGGAGGCCAATTTAATATGCAAAGCAATACTGGGAGCACATAATTCTTCTGGATCACTCCTCTGGATTTTCCCCAGGCAGGTGTATGAACCTGAGTGGGCATGTATCATCTGATAACTCATGGAGAAACAAACCAAGGTCTGGATGTGTTTCCTGGTACAATAGATGGTCCAGCTGACTGAAGCACATTCCTGTGGAGCGAGACACACTGTAAACCTTAGCCACAATCCCTGAACCATCTCATGACTCATGGAGGCTTTTTATTCCTTGGACACACACACAGCTGAGGCAAGGGGCTGAGGCAAAGGGAAAAAAGCCAGGCTGCTGGCTGAAGCACTGGTGGATCTCTGAAGATGCAGAGAACAACAGCAAGAGACTGTAAGCAACCATATCTATCCAATGGGAAAAAAAACAGCAGGAAAGTGCTAGAAACCCATCACATTCCAGGAAAATCAAGCATAAAGACATTAATGTAAGGAAGACGTTAAAAAACACACTCTTGGAAAGCTTGCATCCTGCTGTGGATTATAAAGCTACACAGTTCAGCCAGGAATTGCATGGTGCCAATTAAAAAAAGGCAGCAAACGTGAGGGAGAGTTTGGAGGTTTGTTCCTTGGATCCTGCTGCACACTGCAGATGCCAGATTTTCTGTTTTAAGGAGCATTTAGTGTGTTCAAATGTCTGTGATGGTTTCAAGAGGAGGACTATAAATAATATGGAAAGAAAATACTTCTGAAGGCTCTATTTTAATTGAGGGGTTTCTAGCTGCAAGTCCAGGGAAAATTTGAAACAGGCTTTCTAGCAAGGCTGTAAAATTTACCTCACATGACATTTTTAATGAATAGACCAATTCTTGCCCAGGATGTCCCTGCATCTGCAACTGGCAGAGATTTAGTGAGCTATTAAACATCACCATTTGCTTTCCTCAGTGCACCTGGATTCAGCTTGCAATCAAAAACCAGCATTTTGAAGTGAATACAGCCTTGAACCAGCACAGATTTTGGCATGAACTTGCAGGAATCAGGAGCCAAAGCTCTCAGCGGGCAGTGAGAACCACTGAAGCCCCCAAACAGGCTGGGATGATGGCTAAGGTAGAATGGACCCATGGGGAGCAAACAGGAGGTGAGGAGCATCCCAGGGAGGCCAGGACAGATGGCCTCACACAAGTCCAAGGAAGGAAGAAAAAGAAGATTCCCTGCTCTCACCATTCCTTCAGCAGCAAACTACCCACGGGGAAAGCAGCAAAGCCTTGGGAGGCAGCAGGAGCTGACAAGGGCTGTGGCCTGACAGAGGCCAGAGCCCTGGACTGAAGGTTTAACTAAAACAAGGAGTTTTTTCCTCCCAAGCAGTGTCCAGCCATCCTGCCAAGGCTACTCTGGGCCGGCACCAAGCTCCATGCAGCCCTAAAGTGGATCCCTGGAACAGAGTCAGCTCCTTGGAGGCCTGGAAAATATTCCCTGTGCTCTGCCTGTGCCATGCAGGGCTCAGGATTTGGTCAAGGCATAGGCTGCAGTCAACAGACCCGGTCCAGACCCACCAAAGGACTTAAATCCTCCTTGGAGGCTTCAGACAGTGGGTTCAACAGGCAATAAATCAGAGCGGGGTCGGGGCGGCGGCACACGGCGTGCACGGGCACAGCCCTGGGGACACCATTTTAGGCAATGTGTGAGCACCAGCCACAGCACTGCTGGGCCCCCACCTCAGAGCATGGGCTGGCACCGTGCATGGAGCAGGCTCTTGGGCAAGGGAGTGATGGAGGAGCTCATGGGGGAAAATGCCTTCAAGCCTCAGGTTGTGGGATGATGGGCAAGCAAGTTCCAGCATGGAGCAGACACAGGGAGGAGACAGGTCTGGGGGGCTGTGAACATCCCCATATCAATATGATCACCAATGTGTCAGCAAGTGTGGCAAACTCTGGAGCACCCTGAGCCTCCCCTACTCTGCCCTTGAACCTGTCTGGAAGGACCCACGCTCTGGCATGGTGGCAAGGGGACAGGGAATCTTGGCCCCCCAGGCTCTGGCAGACAGCAGCAGTCACCTTTCCTCAGCTGAGGCTGGAGATGGGATAACAAAATGACACTTTCAAGAACAAATGCTGTTTGCTTTAGGAGAACATTAAGCAGATTAGGTATTGCAGTTGCTTAATTCGTCTCTGGCTGGAAACCATAAAAGGTTATTGCTGTGGGGAGCAGCCTCTTGAGAGGAATTCCCAGGGCAGAGTTGGAGAGGAAGCATCGCTTGCTGGGCTGGGATGGTTCCTGCACTATGCCAGAGCTTCCCATGGGTGAAACATGACAACTCTGGGCTGCTTCGTGGGGAGGAAGGAAGCAGTGACAGGCATCCATGGCATGTGACACTCTGCGATCGTCTCAGGGGATTTGATGCTGTGGGAGCAACAGGATCAGCTGGCTGAGCAGCTCTGGCTCAAGGAAGAAGACTTCATGCTGTTCTAATTGTACCCAAGGCCACTGGGATCCCAACAGAGATTTTCATCATTCCAGTTCAGACCTCCAGTCAAACCCTCCCTCCTGTAACTGGCTGTGCTGACTTCCCTCAGACAGGCTGGTCACTGGAGCTGCACTCACAAGTGTCACAGCAGGTGACAGCACCAGAGCAGCCAGCACTGGAAGAAGCCCTGCCAGCAGTGTCCCATCCACACCTGCCTGTCTCTTGGCTTGGTGCAGGGTGCTGCATGTCCCCAAGTGACCCTGGAGCCAGGCTGGTGCTGGGAGGAGACACGTCAGAGGAAAACATGGATGTGAGCTCTGGCCACACCAGTCACATCCTCCAACATCAAACACTGTCTGCATTCTCAATGGGGAAAGACCACACCAAATGTGGCAGGACAAAGGCAGTTCTGCTCCATGAAACAATTGGAGAAGGAAGGAAAGACGAGAATATCTGGGCATTTCCCAGCAGTCAGGGAATAGAGATTGTTGGGAAACCATGGAGAGCATCACGGACAAGAAATAAAAATTATTCCATCTTCCCCTGCCCCACCCCTGCCCTCCTGGCCCTGCACCAGCTGCCTTCACATATCCTGTTGAGGGTGTCCAGAGCTATAGGGAAAAACCTCTGGAAAGCAAGTGCTGAACTCCCTGTGCCAAGATTGGCTGAAGTGCAGTCCTGGTGTGGGCCCCTCATGCCCAGCACTGGCAGCAGTGGGGATTGGCTCTGGGCAGGAGCAGGGGAAGATAAGCTGTCCCACACTGTAACACACTCTACAGAGCCCTGCCTTATCACTGCCCTGGGGCTGGGCTCTTGGGCACAGAGAGCAGAGGAGCAGGGAGCCAGGACTGTTCTCTGCTGTCTCTCAGATGAAGGGTCTCAGCAGGGCTGAGGGGGGTTTGCAGCCCCTCTGATTCCCTCCAAGTCACTGTGCAGGTTCCTGCAGTGGCTCTGGGGGGCACTGAGGGAAGGGCCCATGTGGACCAGCAAATGCCACACTACAGAACATCAGTGTGGGAAAGGGCCCGAGTGAGACCTGAGCATTTTGTGCCCAAGAACAAGCCCCAACAGGACAAACCACTCTGCAAGCACCTGCTGAAGGGAGCTGGCTGTACCCAGGCCCTCTCCAAATCAGTCAGTGCTTGGAAGCACCGTGAGACTGATTCATTTGTTAGAGAAATCAGCCCAGCTGAGCCCTCCCAGCCAGCCCATAACCCCCCCAGCAGGCATGGCACTGGGAGGCTGGAGCAGGCTGTCCAGCTGGGGCTTGGGGGAGCTGTCTGGGGCTCACCACACATCAGAGCCTGCAGGACCACCCCCTCCTGCTCTGAATTTACCTTCCCTCAACTGTTCAGTTTGGATCTTGGTCTCCTGCACACCAGAAGAGAACTGGGAGTGCGTGGGGAATAATGAAACAGAAAGAGGAGCAGAAGCTCTGATGCTGCAGGTAAAGGTACCCAAAAGCATCAGCCTGAAGGCAGTATTTTCTCACAAGGACACAAATGTCTGACTCCTCCAGGACTGCAAATGTCCTGCTTCCTGGGGCTCTCACTTCCCTCTTTCCAAGTCACGGCACCGCATGCAGAAATGAGGCCAGTTCACACTGGTGGCTGCCATTTCCCACCCCTGCTGCTGGACACAGTTAAGCCCAGCCAGGGCCACCCAAACCGCCAGGGCTCCGGGCATGGGGGCTCTGCCCGTCAGCCCTCACTGAAAGACTGAAGGAATCTTTTCCCCCACATCTGCTCAAACACCAAACTCTGGCCAGGCAGCGTGCAGAGACAGCTGTCTGCAAGCACCGGGACCTCCAGCTCACTGCCAGCCACGAAACAAACTTATTACAAAACCAAAAGCCTGATATTTAACCCATTACTCAGCTCCTGAAGGCAATTATGTGCCTTGAAAAGAAGATTAAATGGAAGGAAAAGTGCTAACCACCACTTAAGGCAGTGTCCCCTGCAGGGAAGAGTGGGGGGCACCTCAAAACAAACTCTGCCCGGGCCCCCAGGGTTCTTTGGTACCTGCTCAGTCCAGGACAAGCTGTCCCTGCCACAGCCCAGCTCCCGTCCCATGCTCAGCCCTGTCCCCACAGGCCATTACCTCGTTTAAAGGACCATCTCTTCTTCCAGCGCTTGGAAAACGATGGCCAGGAGTGGTTGAGCAGCGAGTCTGACATTTGGGAGCCCCGTGCAAGGTACAGCCAGGAGCAGGAGACGCCGGCACGGAGCACGGCAGAGCTCAGCGCGGTCTAAGGCAGCGCTGCAGGCTGCAGCCCAGGGGCTGCCAAGGGGGGAGTGGAGAAGCCAAGTGTTTTGTCAGAAGTATCAGCTGATGGAAGCTGTAGCCAGAGAGAAATGCCTGGTCCCTGGCGTTCCCACCTGTGTG
Source organism: Zosterops lateralis (assembly GCF_965231275.1). Taxonomy (NCBI): domain Eukaryota; kingdom Metazoa; phylum Chordata; class Aves; order Passeriformes; family Zosteropidae; genus Zosterops; species Zosterops lateralis. The sequence goes on from NC_139789.1 coordinate 2,446,141, forward strand.
GCAGTCAGTGACTTCCTACAGCTGGGCCCAGGGATTAGTGGCCTCGGAGCACAGACAGCCCCTGAGGGCTGCTGGAAGCTTGCAGACAGAAACAGACAAGCTGTTAACACACCACAGCCCCCCTGCCCTCTGCCAAAGCCTCCCTGCTGCATTCATGGCCGTGAGCATGACAGACCATCACCTTTCAGGCATTTCTTCTCACCTTCAGTGAAGGGTCAGAGTTGATACTTTCAAGGCTTGATGTCTTTACGTTTAAGAAGGTTCACTATTTACACTTTTTTCTCATTTTCAAGTGCTGTGGCAGAGCCTCTGCAAGGGACTGCAAGAGACCCTGTCCATCCACATCAGCATCATCCTGCAGCTCACAGCAAGTCCCAGTCCCCTGGCAAAGACATTTCTCCAAGCCATCCTCAGCTCTCCCTCACAGGGCAGCAAGTGGGAGCAATCTCAAACTGCCCCAAGAGACCCAACTCCCTGCCCTCCAAGCCCACTGCTCCCAGCTGGCACCAGCTCCACAGCCCAGACAGGCTCCAAACTTCACTCCCAACCCCTCAATTAGGGTGAGGAAGCCAGGTTTTACCCCAGTGCAGCTGCTGGGCTCTGGGGCCAGACCAAAACTCCTCCTTGCTGTCAGCTGATGCCTGTGGCCTTGTTGAGCAGAGCCCAGCCAGTCTGGGAATGACCACAGGTACCTCCACAGCTGGAAGCCCAGGCTGGGCTGGCGATACACAAAAGCAGGTGTCAAAAAGCATTTTTCTTGCCTGGCCACAGACCCCAAAATGTCACTCACCCAGTACAACCCTGTCAACATCCCCTCTGCTTCCATCTCCCAGATGACACTGGGGACCAGCCCTGGAGTGAGTGGTCCAGAGTTGAATTTGGAGGCCCTGGGCCTGGACCCCTCCTGTGCACAGCCCAAACCCAGCTGTGGGCAGTGCCAGGGTGTCTTTACAAACATTCAGCTGTGGTGCAGGAGCCAAAAGCAGCACCCAAAGGGTGCCCAGCACTGCCCCAGAGCCCACCATGATGACACCTGGGGGTTAAATCCTGACCTCATCTCCTCTTCACTCCCAGCAGAGCAAAACCGTGTGTGGGCTGAGCCTCCCCAGCCCATGTTTTGCACTGAAGCTCGTGCAGGAGGGAGGCTGCACCAACCCAGCACTGGGACTTTTGGCTTCAAGACAAGCCGCTTCCTCACAAGGCCTTGAGGAAGGTGAGTGACAACCCCGCTGCTGTGGGATGGAGCTTGTGCAGAGAGTGACTTACCCTGAGGGCTGGAGGCATCTCTGTGGCGGGTTCCCGGTGCACTCTCAGCTCTGACAGCCCCGGGCTCTTCTCCAGCCGCCGGGGCAGAGCGAGCAGCGGAGCTCAGCGGGGAAGCGGCGGCCGTGAGGGCGGTTTGCTCACGGGGGCCGCTGGCTCGGCCCTCTCACCGCTTCCCCTTTCCGACGGCACAAACAAACCCGGCTCTCCCCTGCTGCCGTTCCCACCGCGGTGCCCCGGCTCGGCCCGCTCCCACCCTCCCGGGGCTCGGGGCTCTGCAAGGGCCCGGCAAAGCCCCCAGGAGGGCTGCGGGCCCGGGGCGGCCCGTGCAGGGCCCTGGGAGCCCTGAACCCACGATGGCTGCGAGGAGCAGCTATTGCCGCAACTGCTTCCTGTTCTCTTCGGGGAAAAGCCGCTGTGTGTGCCCGGGGAGCCCCGCACGCCCGGCCCGTGGGCTCCCTACATCACGGCTCGGTGGCCTCCTACACACGGCCCCACTCACCGAGTCCCTCTCTTTGCTGTCATGGTTTGACCTTGTGCAGCAACAGGGACCCCAAGGCCCAGCTATCTTACACAGGATGAAGTGACAGCACGGCACAGAAAAATGCCTGTACTGACCATGGTCACCTGTACAGGAGAGAGACAAACACTTTATTGCCCGTGCCCTGCCCTTGGCCAGCAGACGGAGCGGCTGGCACGGTCCAGGCTCGGGTAGTTGGCACAGCCCTTCATTCCCTCCTTCGCCACAAGCCCCGTGGGCTGAGGCACACACGGGCCCCATCCCAGAGCCCCGAGCACTCACCAGCCCCAGCCAAACCCTAATCAGAACAAGAACCACTCACACTCCAATTACTCAGAGACCGCAGCTTTGGCAACACTCAGAATAGCAATTACCCTGTGCTCCAGGAAACCACAAGAGCGAAGAGGAATTAAGGTTTAATTTCTCTGAAGTCCACAAGAGCTCGATTAGCATCAGAGATCAGGGCAGCTCCTAAACACCAGGCAGCTGCTCTGGCGGATGGGATGGTGAGTTGTCCTTGGCTCAGACAAGGACGAGCTCTTTTCCTCCTGCCTCGTGTGTGACACGGCCTGGGGGGTGCTGAGGCTGAGCTGTGCAGGGAGTGATGAGGGATAATGGCTCAAGGACTGTCCCCACAGCATCCCAGAGCACCCAGTGGGAAGCAAACCTCCCAGGACAGCAAGTTCAAGTTTTGTGGCTTTACTTATTTTTTGCATTTTAGGATCCCCGGAGAACAAGCCTGTGCCAGAAGAAGTGACTCTAAATCATCTTAATATACCAGTATGTTAATGATCGTTCTCACAGTGAGAGAATTCTGGATAGACAGAAAAAAGTGGCATTGGTGGGGCCTTGAGTGCTGTGTCCAGTTCTGGGTCTCTCACTGCAGAAAGACATTGAGGGGTGAGAGGGTGTCCAGAGAAGGGGAAAGGGCTGGAGAGTCAGTGCTGTGAGGGACCTGGGGGGGCTCAGCCGGGAGAAAAGGAGCCTCAGGGGGATCCTCGGGCTCTGCACAACTCCCTGACAGGAGGGGACAGCCCTCACCTCGCTGGTGCAGCTGATCAGGAGCAAAATCTTTGGTGAAACAAAACCAAGTTTAAGTTAGAAACACCCCCAGAGGGGCTGGGGCAGGACAGGAGGCTCCTGGTGCACACCCGGTTACAGCAGCTCCACCACAGGACAAGGGTGGGGCTGATCTCTGCCTTTGATGCTTTAAAAAACCGGCAGTGAGGAGTCTGTCCCCTCCCAGGAGGGAACACCTGGATATAACAGAATTACATCACAGAGCCACAGCTCTCCATGCTCCAGAAGGAATCCTGGCACTGAAGTTCACCCGATGGCATCAGAGGCATCACCCCTGAGCTCCGAGGTGAGGACAGGGATCACCAGAGCATCAGGTAGAGGAGTTCCACTGGCTTTACACTACAAGCCTGCAGTTGGTTGAGCTGTGGGTTTTGGTTTCTTCCTTAACACCAGTTATTTTGCAACTTATTCCAAGGTATGAATTTAGTGCTTTCTCCACAGCAAAGCAGCCTTCAGTGCTGCACAGACAGCAGACACAAAATGAACAGTTATTCTTGGATAATTTATTCAGAATTTTAATATAAACAGTTAATTGTTCAATATTCTGACACACAGCAAGGATTTTTTTTACTATTCAAAGATTTTTTGTACATGTCACTGCTTGGCTCTTAGATATGAACCACTGAAAAAATAAATCAAGGGGAAAGGTTTTTCTCTTTTTTCTTTCTTTTTTAAAAAAAATCACGGCACATTTGATCCTTTATTTCAAACAAGAGGTATCTGCACTACTACTTGTATTCTGGAACCTTAGATATGCAGAGGGAAAGGTGGGAGCAGCAAGAATGAAAAAAATAAAAACCTCAAGACTTCACAGAACATCACCTAACATGTAACTGAAACTATCTATAATTTATTTAAGTGAAGCAGAGAGTGTTTGCTTTGGGCTGTGTTGGATGAAGTTGATGTCCAGGTCCCCCATCCATGAGGGTCCTCAAATGCAAACCAGTTTTGATACTCCAAGAATAAAATCATTCCCCTAACTAAAGCAAAAGGTAATGCTTTTTCTGCTTAAATAACACTCTACCTCTTCAGATAAGTGGCCTTTCAAAAATTCTCTATCAGTTTTCATGGGAAAAGACCTGGAAGTGGAGATGGTGGAAGCGTTGGAATGCTGCTGGGAGTCTGGATTTAGAGAGCTTTGGTGTCAGGTCCAGCTCAGAGCTCTCAGGTAGAGCCCTCAGCTCAGGATTTACTGGTGCTGCTGGGACTGACCAGGGGCTGGGACTCAGCTAAGCAAGAGCCCACATTTAACCTCCACTGATGGCTCCTCTTTAGCTGCCAGGACTATTCCAGGTCCTCCCAGCCACAAGACCCTGTTCCCAAGGGATCTTTCTGGGCTGAGAAAGGAAACTTTAACACCACCAGTTGGAACACTGGAGTGGGAACAAAACCACTACCAGGAACAGAATTTCTAGCTGATTGCAAATCTATTAGCAAAAAAATAACAACACCATAGGAGTTAATACTAACTTTATTATACAATATTTAAAAAGTCATTTCTCTACCTGTCCCCTTACAGCTTGCATTGTGCTGCAGTGAATTTGCCCAAACTGCAAGAATAAGTGCTTCCTTCCAGGAAGGACAAGAAAATTAATTTTAAAAAGAAATACACATTTAATGACAGCAGATTTGCTAAAAACGGTAACTTTAGAGCTGCTTTTCAACAGTCAGGTTCCTCCAAAAGTCAGCTAGATGATTGGCTTCACTCTTGTGATGCTCCTAACGAGGCTGAACACGTCAAGGCTTTACACCGACACTCACGGACAGAATCCAAGCAAAGGGAACACAGAGCCAAGCAGAAGGTAATAAAAAGGCCAAATTCCATTAAGTTCATACAAATACCAAACTAATCTTATGTTGAATTTCACAAAGTAGCTATTTCTTGATTCCAACCCATTCAGCAGTTCCTTTCCCTGGACCACAAGACACTCCGAGGGGTGGCGGCTCTTTGGGCAGGGCTGGGGTTCCTGCGAGTCCCCGGCTCCCAGAGGATCACAGGGTCCATCTGCAGTTCTGAGCTCCCTCCAGGCTCTGAGCCGATCCCACACGGATCACGGGAGCACCTGGCACGGCCTTGACAGTAAGGTTTTATGGCACAAAGATATTTTATGTTCTGGCTTGTAAAACAAGATTCCAGTCTTGGTAGCAAGAAGGGCCCGGGACACCTCAGGGTCCGTCTTCGTGTCACAGTGGCTTTGAGAGGGAACTCGACTGCCTCCCTCCCTCCCTCCTCTAAAGCAGAGGCTCAGCACCCTTCTCACTCCTGTAAATTCCTATTTGCCTTCAGCACAGTCAGCTCAGTAACACAAGAAACGACTTTTGAGATTTATTTTTTTCCCAAAGAGATACCAACACTATAGCCAACAGACTAATATTAAGCAAAGTGTCCCATCGCTATAATGCAAATTTAGGAGGAAAGAGATAAACTACCCATAAATTAAGAGTACCCTTTAGCAACCTAAAAGCAGCCTCTTCATACCCACACAGCTGCTTTACCATCATCGCTGCAGCGTGGTCTAGTTCCCATCACCTTTCCCAACCCAGTGCTGGCACAGAGTTTATGTCTGAGCTCTTCTATTTTACAACACAATAGAGTATTTACAAGCAGCCAAGACAGACACGTTCCTAACCCAGCAGCCAAGCTTTGCAGTGCTGCCCTGGCCCGTGAGAGAAGTTCCAGATTGGCAAGAGCCGTTCAGGAAGTGGCAATTGAGTTTAATGTGGAAACCTTTCTGAGAAACCTCTCCAGCCTCGCACTTCAGACATTTTCTCAGTGAAAGCTCAGCAGAGCTCAGCTTCTTGCTCCTTCTGATTCACCAGAGTGAATTTCTGGCTACATGGTGGTGCCAGACTGTGCCCAGGAGGCTCCAGCTGCTCCTGGACAGGCTGAGGGGTCTGTCCTGCTGCCCCGTGCTGTGAGCGGGGCATTCTCTGCCCACAAAGGGCAGGAGCCAACCCTCCAACAAATACTAATGCAAGGAAAGAAAGAGCTTCCCACTGCTGGCTGCCCTCCTCCAGACATCCCACCTGCTCTCCTGTACTAGTGTTTGGTTCCTCCTAAGCAGCAGCAGCAGCAGAGTGTTGTTCTTCCACTGCAGCTGGGGAATTCTGCCCCATATGGATGTGGTCGGAGCAAAAAGCAGCAGCTCCCCCAAGGAAGGCTCAGCAGCCCTGCCCGTGCTGGGGTCCCTGGCAACACCCCAGAGGTTTCAATAGCACTTGAGTCTCCACTTGCAGGAATTCTCTGAGCAGGAATCAGCGAGATCCAAGTGAGGCATTCGGGTATCCTCGGGGCGAGGATCTTCCAGCAGCAGAGACCAAAGTGTCAGCTGTGAGCCAAGGAAGGATTTTCCAGCAGTGAGAGCTGGGCTTTGTGGGTGATGTTCATTTATTCTTCCTAATTCTACAGCTGAGTGTGATCTGTAACAGCCACAAGCAGCAACCACTAGTGTTATTTGTTTTACAGAGGAGAAACATGATACCCTCCACACTGGTACCACACGCCTTCCCTCCCTCTGGGCACAAGGTAGGAAGGATGAGTAACCTTCACACAGTGCTGGGTACAAACAACTGCTCCGTTCGGTGCAGGGTGAAGGTGACACTGAGCCACAGGAGGGAAGTGCCTGTCCTTGGAGCAGCACACACTCCCTGGCTCGGCCATCTGAGTGTTCAAACCATGTGTACTCACAGGGCCAACCAGTATCAACTGCGTGGAAAAGCCAGACCCAATACAAGGTTCCAATGTTCCTTCAGGTAAAAGATCTTCTATTCCCACAGTTATGATCACTGCCATTGGAAATCTTATCAAAGCAAGGGTTGTGCTGGGAAAGGTTTGTTTCAGGAGGTCACTGGCAGGACCTTGGGTCGCCTGTGCGCAGTGAGAAGAGCAGTGGCTCCATGCTGGCACATGCTGATCCAGGAGGAAGCAGCTTGCTCCTTTTAGGTCATGAGTTCACTAAAGTCCAAACATTTAAATGGGTCTTTTTTTTTTTTTTTTTTTTCTTTTCTTTTTTCTTTTTCTTTTTTTTTTCTTTTTTTTTTTTTTTTTTTTTTTTAAATCACAACAGAACTAAGGGATGAGATCAGATCCAAATTTGTAAATAGGTTCATTGGCCACTACTGTTCAGATTAGGGACCAACAGTGACAAGCCATTCTCCTTCCCATTCCCTTCATGAATGGTCCCTGGTATTGGAATCAGCTGATACTGATTTTCCCTGATCCACAATAGGTCCAGACCGGAATATTTAAACAGGTTTAGAGGTGCGTAGTATTAAAAAATATCCTTAAGAAACACTGAGGTAGACTGCACCAGAACAGGACAAAAATAATCCCACCACATCCACTTGCCAAGATTTTGCGGATACAAATTTACATGTTCTGTGTGTTTAAGAAAACAAATTGTTGCTTTTTTTTTTTACAGTGTTTTATATATTAAAATAAATAAAAAAATTCTAATAAGAAAAACTTCTCTTCCTTAGAAAAGTGTGAGAATATGTCTTCTTTCCTGCAGTGTAGTATAGAGCTGCTAAACAGTTACGACTTTGTAAAGCAGAAGAAATGTAAACGAGGCCTTTTGAAATCCAAAGGTTCTCACCCATGTCTGGACTGTGTTTTCCACCCAAATTTGTGGAGCAACCCGTACCCTCCACCTGGGCCAAACCGATCAGCCTCCAGCAGCAAAGGGCCCAACAGCTCCCAGTGCTGCCCAGAGCCTGTCGTGCCCCCTTTCATGACTCTGGAAGTGCTGTTTTGGCCAGAAGCAGCTGAGGGCAGAGGTTCCCAGAACCAGCTGCACCCCTGGGCGAGGGCTTGGAGAGCTCTTCCCTCGGGACCGCAGCCCCTCTGCCTCGCTCTGGAGGCCGGGCCCAGGGCTGGAGGCACAGCCCAGCCCCTGCTCCTGCTCTCCCGAGCCAGGACACCTCACTTTCTCCTGGCAGAGAGCACAAAACAGATCTTGGACTTCTCCAGGAGGAGAAGTGAAGGACTGAGCAGCTCTCTCTGCTGTTCAAGCACCTCCTGCATGACATCCAGCATCTTCCTTCCCTGCTCCCGCGCTGCTCCCGCCAGTTCCGTGCTGGTTTCACCTGCTCTGGTTGAGTTTCACCCTTGTTCTCCAACATCAGGTGCCCATCAGCTCTGTCTTTGCAAACAGCAGCACAACAAAGCACAGTCCTGACGGCGAGCGCTGACATCCCAACAAGCTGCGTCCCAGAAGTTCTGCAGCATCTCAGGAGTTCTGCAGCGGGAATCTCAGGGAACACAAGGCTGGAGGCCTGGGAGCAGCAGAGAGGCAGCAAACCTCGGTCACCTCCGGTGTGCAGAGCCCAGAGCTTTGTGCTCCCCCCTTCAGTGTCCCTTCCTCAGCCCCAGTTCATGCTCATCTTCTCTCTCCGGCTGCATCTGCGGCACGGGAGGCAAAGCGAGGGGCACGGGGCAGAGGAGGAGCAGGACTCGAGGCCAGGATATTCTGTGTCCTTCAGCTCCCAACACCCAAAGATGGGGCTTCGACTGGAGCCAGCTGACTGTGTTGTATAAATCATGAAACTATTACAAAGCCTTGTCAAGTATGAACTGAAAATGTGCTTCATCGCTCCTGCAAGGCTAAAATTAGTTCATTCTGAAATCTTTGGACCACTTTAAGACCAAACAATCCCCCAAAACTCTCCTCGCCCCAAAAGGATCATAAACAGTCAATAATTTATATGAAGTTAAAATTTAAACTAAAGACATCTTTAAATATGTTACAACAAACAATATATATACTCAATGCTGTAAGGACAGAAAACTCCGTGTCTCAGGTCAGGGGACTCCTACTTCGTTTGGTCTTGAAAGTACCCACAAATCTCAGAGTTCTGCTCATTTAGCTCCCAGCACATTTTCCTCATTTTTTAATGAGAGAAAACCTGCTCCCAAGAGTCCTCAGTATAAAAAATAATCTGTTTACGATTCAGTCCCTCCAGGGAAATGGGGAAAAAAGATAAGTACACACTTCCAAGAAGAGGAGAAGCTCCTGTGAGAACAGAGAATCAGAGTATGCTGAGTTGGAAGGGATCCACCAGGATCATCGAACCCAACTCCTGGCCCTGTGCAGGACACCCCGAGAATCCCACCATGTGCCTGAAAGCGCTGTAAGTTGTGTACAAAACCAGAAGTGTCTCTTTTGCTAGAGGGTACACCCCACATGTTGATACTGCACACACGCACACACACACCCACGCACGCACCCCGGGGGTTTCACCCCTTGAAAACAAAGAATGAAAGCAGCAGCTATTGGTCAATCTGAGGATCTGGCGCGTCCGACTGATGTGCTGAATCCTTCAGCTGTAGTGGAGAGCCTGCCTGAAAGCCTGGAATTCTACTGGAAATGCTCCTGTTCCACACTGCTGGGCTGGAGCTCAGGCACCAGAGAACTTCACGTCTTCTGCTGGCAAACGCAGACGCTTCTCCTTCAGTTGAACTCACACGGTCGCTTCCTGTTGTGAAACCATGGTTACAGAAGGGACAGCAGCCATGGAAACCTCTTCCATTTATGTTCACAGATAAGTCCACTGACAATCAGTCAACTTGGCAAAAAAAAAAAAAAAAACCAACAAAAAAAATTAATCGTAAGATGATTAAAAATCTGAAGAGTTTGTAGATGTGTGTCATACACTGTGGCAGCAATAAGAGTCCTGAGATTTGTGGAGGGGGAAAAAAAGCAGACACAACCCTTGGGCCAAACAGGAAGTGTTAGGAAGGACTTGACCTGGGCATGGAGAGAATCCGCCCGTTTTTCTTGCCACCGTTCATGTGAGTGTAAGGGATGTGCTCCTCATAGTTGCCCTTGAGGGCCATGGAGGGTCCATTGTCCCTCCCCAGCGTTTTGTCCCTCTGTGAGTACGAGGAGGGGTCGAGGGGAATGCTCTCCATGTTCTCAAAGTCCATCTCGTACTCCTCCGTCTCCAGAGGTTTGTTCTCCTCGCTGTAGAAGAAGGAGACCTCGTGGAAGCTGGGGTGCAAGTCCTCCTTCAGCATCTCGATGATCTCAATGAAGGTGGGGCGCATCTTGGGGTTGTACTGCCAGCACATCTGCATCAGGCTGTGCCTGCAGGAGCACAGAGCAGAGTCAGGGGCAGCAGAAACAATCCCACATGCAGACACCCATGGCAGACCCCCCACCACACACACCACGCCTCTGACCCCCAGGTTGCTTGTTCCCTTTCCAGCCTACACATCTGCCTGTAGATCCTGACTCTCCTTTTTCTCTATTTCTGTCTAGATGAAAAATTCCTTCCGATTCCTTCAATTGTTCTTGACTTGGCTGCTGAAGGAAACAGGGCTGTGGTTCACAGACTCTGTGTGGGTGTGTATGTGCACACGCACTTACAGCCAGGTCATCCTTTTTTAATTAATTCCCTTTTAATTTTAACTCAGCCTGAAAGATAACAAAGCTCCCAAAACTTCAAGGAAAATGGGAGGCTGGGCAGAGGACAGAGGTCCTGTAAACATCCCACCCAAAAGAAAGGCTGCAGCAAGGGGTCACATGTTATCAGACACCATGGAGAAAGAACTCACAAATACAAATAGAGTTTCAGACTGGAGTTTGTAACTGGCCATCAGACAAATGTCCAGCACAGCAGGCTTTTTTCATAGGGATACTCACAAAACATGTTTATTTTATGACTCTGGAAGTACTGTTTTGGCCAGAAGCAGCTGGGGGAAGAGGCTACCAGAACCAGAGAGTTACCATCTGTGCTCCCTTTTCCAGCCAGAGCTGCTTTCCCTCACAACTGCTCCAGTGTGGCTCCACACTCAGGAGGTTGGAAAAGACCTCCCAAGATCATCGAGACCAACCTTTGACCCACCCCCACCTTGTCACCCAGCCCAGAGCACTGAGTGCCACATCCAGTCATTCCTTGGATACCTCCAGAGATGGGGACTCCAAACCTCCCTGGGCAGCCCCTTCCCTGGATCACTAAGGATGCTTTGGTGGAATTTCTGTGGGAGGTGCCTCACTAAAGTCTGTTTTGCTGCTCCCTAGTTGAGGAGGGATTAAGAGGTGCCCCAGGTCAGGCCATTTTTGCTGGCCACACTTCAGGCAAAGAGTGCAGCTGGGCTGGTTGTCCATGCTTGTCCACTTACAGCCTCTCGGGACAGTTGTCTGGCTGATCCAGGTATCCTCCATCCATGACAAACTTTAGCACCTGTTCATTGGAGAGTCCCTGGTACGGCTGCTCAGCCAAGCTGCTTATTTCCCAAAGGACAACACCAAATGACCTAAGGGAGAGAGAAGGCTCCTGGTGAGAACAAAACATCCTGGAGCCCTTGCAGTGACAAAGTTATTTTGGAAAACACACACTTCAAAAGAACATGACTAGATTTTCATGGAAGTGTTTCCAAACAACGGCTTTGTTTTGTCTGTGCTCTGAGCAAGTCAGTTTAAACTATGTGTGCTAGAATAAGGATCTCCTGAGCTGGAATCCATCTGGGACTGCAGAGGACAACTTACCACACGTCGGAGTAGGTGGTGAACACCCCATCCTTGAGCGACTCCGGGGCCATCCAGCGCACGGGCAGCAGCCCTTTGCCTCCCTTGCGGTAATAATCCGTCTCGTAGATGTCCCTGGTCATCCCAAAGTCTGAGAGAAGCAATTGGGATATGTTAAATGCCTCTCCCTCCATCCTGCTTTCCCTCTGCAACATCTCCAGATGGATGTTGCCTTCCCCCCGCTGCCAAAGCCCAGCCTGCAGTCATCTGTCACCTTGTGATTAATGTTCAAAACATTCCCCTTTTCCTGCATTTTTTCTACAGAGTCACAACAGAGACTCCAGAGTTAAATTTTTTGGTGACAGCTTCTATTCTAAACATGATTTTATTCACCCTCTGTAAGTAAAACAGAGCTCCCTTTGCCTGAAACCCCACTGCCCTGGCTTTAACTCCAGAGAGCTCTGAAAAATCACCACACTATGGGGTTCCAGGTTATTTTTAAATGTTGTATTTACGTATTTCTAAAAGGGTTTGGGTTAAAAAAGGTAATGAACTGTTAGGACAGAGGTTTGGGAATAGAGAAGGTGAGAAAAGCTGCTCTGGTTACAGGAGATATTGTTCTTCCTGAAGTCCACACAATTCTGTCACAGCGAAGAAACAGAGGATTGCTGTAATTTCCCACAGACAGACATTGAGAATCAAACAGGGTGTTTGACACACTGGTTTTCTCAATTTGCTTTTACAACAAACACGACGCACAGAAGCACCTCCTGATCACAGAATGGGCTGGGCTGGAAGGGACCAGCAGCACCTACCCCCAATTTTCACAGTGAAGTCCTCTGCCACCATGCAGTTTCGGGCTGCCAGGTCCCTGTGCACGAACTTCTTGGCGTTCAGGTAGGCCATGCCATCAGCGATCTCCGCAGCCATCTGGATCATCTCCCTCAGCGTCGGGGGTGGCCGGCCCGGGTTATTCTGCAAGGAAAAATCACAGTCATGCCATGGTTTGGGGGAGATGTGACCTTAAAGGTCATCCAGTTCCCTGCCACGAGCAGTGGCACCTTCCAACCTGGCTTTGGGTGCTTCCAGCTTCTCTGGGCAATCTATGCCAGGCCCTCCCCACCCTCACAGCCAGGACTGTCTCCCCAGTATCAAATCAAGTCTACCCTCTTTCAGCTTAAAGCCATTAAATAAAGAAGTATTAAACCCCAAATCAAGTCACTGTGTTCCTCTTCTCTCCTGTCTTTACCTCAGCTTCAGGTCTCAAGGAGCGGAGGTAACTTTTCAGATCCCCGTGTGCCATCAGCTCCATGACCACCAGAGTGGGCTGTCCCTTGGAGACCACTCCGAGGAGGCGAACCTGGAAAATGAGTGAGAAATTCCCTCAAGGCTATGTCCAAACAGAGCAGGCAAAGCCAATGCCCCCTGAAACAGAGCTGAGTACAGATGATTGCTTCTAAGCCAATCATCTATTAAAATACCCTACATGGGTCCTGCTACAATACATCTTTCATAGTTCTATTTCTCAAAAATATTCAGTCTATTTGCAACGTCATCATCTTAAACTTGTTTCTAGTTCAATTTCTCTCTCAACAATATTTGTTCTATTCCATGGCCTAAGTCAGCACACTTTATGTCTAAGTTTGCATACAGATGCACAAGACTATATGACTCTTCTGTCAGGCTCAGAGAATTCTCTACAAATCCATCTCCCACACCGCACAAGGCCTTGTCAGGCTGAGAGGTTTAGGAAGAGCAGCAGTGAAACGCCTCGGGCAGAACAGGTTCTGTGGAATCCAGCAGGGACAGATCCCGGCTCTGATGGATCGGCTGCCTCTGCCGCTTTGGTGAGCTCAGGGTCGGGCTCTGAAGGCACAACAGAGCTGAGCTGTGTGCTGAGGCACCCAGCACTTACCACATGATGGCAGCTGAAGCCTTTCATCACAGAGGCCTCGTTGAGGAACTCGATGCGCTCGCGCAGGCTGGCGGACTCGTTCACCGTCTTCACGGCCACGCGCGTCTCGGGCTCTCCCTTCACGATGTCCTTGGCAATGCCCTCGTACACCATCCCAAAGGAGCCCTGGCCCAGCTCCCTCAGCAGGGTGATCTTGTCCCGTGGCACCTCCCATTCGTCAGGGACATAAACTGTTGGGCACAGGGAACAGTTGTGAGCTGAGCATCTTCCGAAAGACGCTCCCGCAGCAGCCTCGGTTAGTGCTGCCACATTACAGGGGCTGAATTCTAAAGGACTACAAAACTCCACAGAGACAACTCCAGCCCCATCCTGCAGCACTGACTGCACCATTACACGAGAAATAAGCCCTGGTTGCTCTCACCATCACTGGCACTGATGTACTCAGGGTTGGAGGATGCGTACAGGGGTCCTGTTGGTCCTTCGGTTTGTCTGGAAGAGACACAAATTCCTCAGCACTTTGACACCCTCAAAGTGAGGGCAGTTTGATTAATCCTCAAACCATGCAGCAAATAAATAAACTATCCCCATATTTCCTATTTCCTGCACTTAAATTAATGCTGCAATCACTATGGAAATTAGAAACTAAACAAAAACTGACTCCCAACCAAGCAGCAAAACTTTTGGATGTAAGTTTTGGTGTTTCTGTTGCAAACAAGAGGAAACTGCACTCACCTCTTTTTCACAAGCACATAAGCAGCTCCAATAATTCCAGCAATTATTATGGCAAAAATAATTGGAACAATGATAACAGCAATATTCGGCTGAGCATTCACTAGAAGAGAAAGAGAGAGTTGGAGGTATTATACAAGTCGAAAATACAAATTTTTTCCTTAATAAAATCTCCCTCTCCAATAAATTTGAACAAATACAAAACTAGAGGCTATTTCAGATCAAAATGTGGGGCTGCTCAGAATGAGGACTAATAAACAAAAGCCATGTGTTTCCAAGTAATTTCAGGTTCTTGACAACTGATGTATTTGGTAAACATTTAATGACTCCATGTGGCTCTCTGTGCACTGCTTGCTACACCCCATCCTCCAGAAACAAATCTACTTTCTGACAGGGATTAAACATCAAAAAGAAGATGAACTCACAATAATCAGCCACGTAGAAGTAGGTGGGCTCTGTCCAGGAGCCGTTCCCGGCCAGGGAGGTGGCGCGGATCCTCACGCTGTAGTTGCCGGGCTGGAGCCCCCGGAGCTTGCAGCCGTTCTCGGTGGCAAAATGCTTGCGGGACACGCAGAAATGGGCCTCCTGTGGGGACAGGGGCTGTGCCAGGGCCATCCTGCAGCACCCAGGGCTCCCTGAGATTTTCCTGGAGCTCCTGAAGCACCCAGAGCTCCCTGACAGCTCCTGGGGGCTCCTGCAGCACTCAGAGCTCCCTGACAGCCCCCCAGGACTCCTGCAGCAGCCAGAGCTCCCTGAGAGTTTCCTGGAGCTCCTGCAGCACTCAGGGCTCCCTGAGAGCACCTGGGGATCCTGCAGCACCCAGAGCTCCCTGAGAGTTTCCTGGGAACTCCAGCAACACCCAGAGCTCCCTGAGAGTTTCCTAGAGTTCCTGCAGAACTCAGAGCTCCCTGACAGCTCCTGGGGGCTCCTGCAGCTCCCCAGGACTCCTGCAGCACCCAGAGCTCCTGAGGGCTCCCCGGGGCTCCTGCAGCACCTCCCTGGCTGGCAAACACACACCCAAGGGCTCTCAGTCTGCTCCAGGTTAGTGTTTTATGCTGGATTTGTGTTTTGCAGGGCAGCAGATCAGGTTAAAGAGAGCAAGTGCCATGTGCTGCCCTGGTTCTTAGCACTGACACTGGGCCTGCACTGGTGAGTGCCACTGTCCCCCTGGCACTGACACCAGCCCTGTCCCCGTGGCAATGACACCAGCTCTGTCCCCGTGGCACTGACACCAGCCCTGTCCCCAAGAGCTCATGGGCTGCTCAACGCCGTCCTAACTCCTCTAAGCAACTTAAATTTCACAGAATCACAGAAACATCAAGGTTCAAAGAGACCTTCAAGGTCATCAAGTCCCAACAACAACCCAGCACCACCATCATTAGCCTTAAAATGTGTCGCCAAGTGCTACATTCAGACACCTCTTGAACACTTCCAGAGATGGTGACTCCACCATCTCCTTGGTCAATTTATTCCACTGCCTGAGCACTCCTGCAGGGAAAAATTTTTTTCTGGTATCTAATCTGAGCCTCCCTGGTGCAACTTTTGTCTGAGACACAGCAATGTGGGGTTTCTGTCCTCTGTGAAATAACATTTCTACAAAAGCTCCATGCAGCAAGTTGGCAAATCGGCTAAACTTGCTGAGCAAACGGGCACCACAGAGACGGATTATTTCCTGATGCCATCCCAGGCTTCCAGAGGAAACAAATTCACCAGTGAAGGTTTGTATTCCCTTAGTTCTGCACCAAGAAACCCAACTAGACAGGGTACTGTATGCACAAGGACTGTCAAATCCTAAAGAGCCCTGGGCTCCCAGGTAGAGCCACCTCTCCAAAAGTGCTGTGAAGGCAGAACCTCTCACCTCAGTCTCCCCAAGCCGCCCGTAGTTCACCTCGTAGAGCACGATGAGGCCGTTGGGCTCCTTTGGCTCCTGCCACTTGAGATGCACAGTGTTCTTCTCCACCAGCTCATGGGAAACTGGGCCAACGATGTCATCAGCCTTAGCTAGAACCAAGTTCAAGATCAGGTTTAGTTTCATGTCTTTGAGCAAAATTCACACCTGCCAATACCTCATCCATCCTCCTTTCCCACCAGGACATAAGGACAGCTCCAGTCTTACATATTGCAGCTGCCTCCCATGGGAAAAGCAGCATTTTGGGACCAGGCACCAAGCCCCAGCAGGGCTCAGGGAGAGAATCACCTTCTGGCATGGTCCTGGCACTGACATAAGCTGCCACACTGCAGCGGGACTCCTGGGCATCGTGGTTGCAGGCGTGCAGCTCGATGCGGTACCCGGTGAAGTGTCGCAGCCCCGAGATCACCAGTGACTCCTTGGACAGCACCTTCTCAAAAGGTTTCTGCTCCTCTGCACCCTCAGCTGAATTGTTGGGAGAGGATGGGATGGTGGGTAACACCACGGTGGCGTTTGCCATGGAGCCGAGGTCTCTTCGTTTTCTCGATGGCCTGTTAAACAACACGGGTCACCACGTCAGTTGTTACAATCAATGTCAACACATCCAGCTGAAAAGGAAGAGTTTAAATGGAAGAACTCAGAGTGCCACTGAAAGCTCCAGCTGAACCCTGGTATTTGCAATGCAACAAAGAAATTCAGGATTTATTTTTTTTTAACCAAGACGTGCGTCTTTACAGAATTCTGTATCCCCCAGACTCTTCTCCCCACACAACTGCACGCAGGGAGATAAAATAAAAATAAACCAATCCAAGCTTCAAGTATTTGCTTGAGAATTCAAGTTCCCTTGGATCTCTCAGCTGGGTCTAAGTTTACCAGGTTGCCTCACGGATGCCTGGGGCAGGGTTGCAATGCTTTGGAGTTCAGCTCCCACCCGCTGCAGCTCCGAGCACACGAGGTCACGCCACGGCCCCGACTCGGGGACCTCAGATGTGCCACATATCCCAAGTGTCACTAACTTGCATTTATAAAGCAAAAGGCCACTCTCCCAGCTCTCTGGAATACATTTGCTGCTCTCACCCCTAAGGCTGAGCCTTGATGGATGCAAAAAGCATTTTAACCTTTTCCCAAGAGATCAAATCTATTAAGTCCTTTTCAAGGCATGCATTTAGAACTCATGATTCTGATTATATATTCATTGGGTGGTTTTGTTAACCAAATGCTGCTCAAGTTATTGCATTTCAGTCTGAAAATCTGATTGTTTCACTTGTAAAACCAGCACCTGCAGTGTGACCATGTCACCTTCCCTGTCTGCACCTGAATACCACCAGCCAGCTTTAATATCAGGTTTTGTCAGCAAATAAACAGAATAAATTCTACAGAATTAAGAAGCATTCAAAATTTTCATTTTCTTGGCAAAAAAAAAAAAAAAAAAAGTAGAAGAAAGGATCAGTATCAAACTAAAAGTGCTCAATCCAACACTCTTCTGTGCTGCCACACATTTGCCACAGGGAATTCCAGGTTGGGAACTAACCAAGGTGGTGAATCAGTAACTGTATTCAGTTACACAAAAGGAATTAATGCCAGTTGAAATCCAGACCATGTATTTTAAGGGGGTGATGATCTTTTTGTGTGTGTGTGCATGTGTGTGCAGCTATTAAAGGGTACAAAGCGTGACCTGATCTGAACTCACACTTGAGGCATCTCCAGGCTCTAAAAATGTAACAAGCTGTTGAAGCAAATCTTTGCTGCTGAACTGAACTTTCCACTGCCACCTCTGACTACCAGGCAATGGCCAGCCCCAGCCCCAGCAGGGACTGCTCTGACAGGTCTCTGCCACCTTCCCTGCTTCCCTCTGCCTTCCCTGGTGCTGTTTCTCCTCCTCTAGTAAAAGCCACCAGCCAGAAAGCAGAGTTTGAGATGTCCTCAAACTAAACACTGGGCTGCACACAACACAACACAAATATTCACAGAGTTGTCATCATCACAGAATGGTTTGTATTGGAAGGGACCTTAAAGCCCATCCAGTGCCAGCCCTGCCATGGCAGGGACACCTTCCACTGTCCCAGGCTGCTCCAAGCCCTGTCCAGCCTGGCCTTGGACATTTCCAGGGATCCAGGGGCAGCCACAGCTGCTCTGGGCACCCTGTGCCAGGGCCTCCCCACCCTCACAGCCAAAAATTCCTTCCTGCAGAATATTCCTGCACCTGATGACAAAGCAGGATGGCAAACAGCAGCTTCAGCAAACACATTCCAGTTTTAAGATTTCTCTTTCTTACTAATTAACTCCTTTTGGAGCTGCTGTTGCCTCTGCCTGTGTGGTGTGTGTCCCCTCAGGATGGGGCAGAGTTCAGGGACCCAGCTCTGGGTCATGCCACCTCCCTCCTTAGGAAGGATTCCTTATGGTCAAACAGGACCTGGCTTGCATAAAAGCAAAGCTACACCCTCTGTTTATCAAGTGTGAATTCAGCTGATCCTCGTGTTCAAGGGAATTTTGTTTTTCACAAGTAAAACAGTAATTTGACCACTGATGCAACACTGAGTAAAATGCAAGAATTCCTTCTCAAGTCACAGAAAGTTAATAAAAGCTTTTGAAGCTTTAAATCCCCAATCTTCCCATATTTATTATCCTGGATTTACAGCAATTTTCTTGCCAAATTCTCTGTATTTTCAAACATCTGACTCTTCTCAGAGTTGTTCCAGTGTAATTTGCATTGAGGCCATCTCAGCAGCTCCAGGGAGTTCCCTGTGAAAACCTCAGGTCCAGGTTCCTCCTGTCCCCACAGGTGACCAGGGGTGTGAGGGGGCTGGAAGTGACACCTCAGCACACACAGTATGGCCTGTGCTGGGGGATTCCAAAAATGCCTTTGGTACCTTAAGCCAAGCTTTTCTACACCCCTGAAACTACACCAGGTCAGCTGGCCTGGAAAAAGCATTTTAGATTGGTCTGTACAATTAACTGAATTGGGAAAAGCAGGGAAAAATTCCTTTTAAAGTGAGTCACTCCTCAGATCTTGCTCCCCAGGAATACTGGGAATGGCACAGATGTGTGTGACAGAGGACAGAGACAGAGAACTGGGGCTGCTCCTGCTCTTGCTGCAGTGGTGATGGAGGGAACACCTGGAATGACACCCTGAACATCAGCCAGAGCTCCCCTCTGCCTCTCAGGACTTTTTCTGTAATCTTTTCCTGCTTCCCGCAGAATCATGGAGGGGTGAGGCTGGAAGGCACCTCTGGGACTGTCTGATCTGAGCCCCTGGCCCAAAGCAGGGGCAGCTGGAGCAGGGGGGCTCAGGACCATGCTGGACCATCCCCAGGGATGGAGACTCACACATCCCTGTGCCAGGGTGTAACCAGCCCTGAGCTCCAATCTGTGCAGAAACTTCTCCAAAGTGAGAGCAAAGAACACAGGAAAGAAGAAACAAAGCATCAGCTGCTGATGGCCACTTTGTCCAGCTCCAAGGTGTGAGACACTGCCAGCTCTGCCTGCGCAGAGGAACATTCCTGAACTTCTAGTTTGGGTTTTTTGTCACTGCCAGAGAAAACTGAGCCCCAGGAGTTGTGACAGTGGCTCCTGGAGTGGGTAATCAACGTGCCCAGGGGGAAGGAACTGTGATTTCCAGAGGGGTGAGATCAGCCCAGGACTAAAGCTGGATCCTGCCCAGGGATCAGATCACTGGGAACAGGGCAGGAGGGGAGAAACGGCACATGGAAAACAAGGAGACATCAGGGAGAAAGTGCTGTGATTCTGCTCCCCTGGCATCTCATGTTCCCTGCTGGCCTCATCCCTGAGATTCCTCCTGTGACTGACAAGTTCCTTCTCTCCAGGAGAGGCCACACAGCACCTCAGGAGAGGTCACTGAACTCTCAGGAGCCACGAAAAAAGCACCTGAAGTAAACCACACTCCCTGCTCTCTGCCAGGCTCTGTGAGCAGGTGATGGCACAGTATTCACAGCAAAAAGAATTCTGATTTATGTGGCGACAGCCTGGAGCCTGCCAGGGAAGGCAAGCAAGGCACGTGGCAGCAGGGAGGGCTCTTCACCACTGCCTTGTTTTAGAGGATTAGTTGGCCATGGGATGTGGGCATTTCTTCCTCAGGAGGCTGACAAGGTGGAACATTCTGGTGACTGGTTTCCTCCTAAAATACATATCCTAGAAACTGGCCTGAGAAACATCCTGGGCTGGCTGCACAATAAAATTATTGGGGGGCGGGAAGAAAGCAAAAAAAAAAAGGCAAAAGAGATCAGACTGTCAGAATTGTCTGCCTACATCAGGAGGAGTTTGACTTTTGCACATGGCTTGGTTCCCCTCTGCTTTGGAGTATGTCATGTCCTGGTATCCTCTGGCACACTGGAGCTCATCCTGATGGGCACCAACAGCCAGGGAACAGCAAAAGGAGGAGCTCTGCCCAAGCTGCCAGGTGAAGACTGCAGGCACCAGGGCAGGGAACACCAGGGATGCTTTAACAGGGAAAATGCTCAGTGCAGTGACCCAGGCAGCTGCAAATGCAGGTTTTGTTGGCTGAGGGCAGCAAGCAGAGAATAAATTTAGAGCACAAAACGCGTGACAGGGAAGAGGGTAAATCACCACAGGTTCTACCCTGCTCCCCAACACTTCCTCCCTGAGCTGCAGATGAAGTGTGAAGACATTCAACACCACTTAATGTGACACCAAGTGTGCCACTCAAAACAGGACATTCACCACTCACAGCACTCACATTCCTCATGGTATTGGAGGTATTTCCCACACTAAGTGAAGGGAGACCACAAATACCACGCTGAAGGACGAGGCTGTGGCCTGGTAAACTGCCCTTTTCCTTTCTTTTCAACTCAATGAAAAACTTAACCACAAAATTTCAAGTCAGGAAAAGAAAATCACTATTTTTGGCATCATTTGATGCCAGACAAGCTGCAGGCTGTTTGTTAAGGATTCTCACTTTATTCTTGAGCTGAGGAGAATTCAGGGACAGGAAATGAAAGCAGGATCTTCCCAATCTGCAGGAACATCCGTGGTAGGTGCTCAGCTCTCCCCATTCCCACACCCATATCCAGCTGGACTAGACAGGCTTATGGAAGCCTGGCAATGTGGCTGAGTCCAACATGGTATTTTTATTTAATCCCCAATTACACTTCCCTCCCCCTGACCCCTGGACAGTCCTGTTTGATGTTCTCACCTGGGCACAAAAACCTCATTGTGGAGATAATTCTCGAAGGTCTTGCGGAAAGCAGATTCCTCCAGCTCCTTCTGGATCTGGGAGTCTGTTTTAGGACAGGAACAGCATTCCCCACTGACATCCTCAGCTTCACTCTGATTGTACTTCTGAGGGTCTTCAGATTCAAAAGGAGGAGACCACGTCCTTGAGGGCAGCTTTAATCCTGGGGACAAAACAGTTTTAGTGGCACTTGTGCCTGTCTTAGCAGAAGATGTTTGATCTACAATCTACAAAAAGATCCCAAACACAGTGTACAGGATTCATGTCACATTTGGGCATCCCATATTTCACATCCAGGGATGAGCAGTTCCCTCTTTTCTGACAGGCCTTTAATTCAAAAATGCTAGTGGTGAGATTTTGGAAGTCCTCAGTGAAATTCCATGTTCTCAAAGAATTCTGAACCAGGCACCAGCTGCCTTCAAAAATCAACTTGGCTCCAGCAGTACCAAAATTTTTAACTTTAATATCTCCATTGCTGCTATTAAACTTATAATTCAGCTTAAAAGGAGCAAGGACAGAAGGGAAATCCCCAAAGGAAAAAAACATGGGATTACTTTGTAAAAAACATTTTTAGACCTTTTGCACATGCCTTGGCAGTAGCACCTAATGTAACAAAACAGGGAGGGACAGAGCTGGTTCTAGAAGAACAGTCCTGAATCCAGCAGAACTGAGCCCCCAGAGGAAAAAAACCCAGGGAAAAACCCCAGGCAGTTCTGGGAGAGACTGAAGGAAAGCCCTGGAGGGAGAAGCAGCCACTCACCTTTCAGGCAGTAATCGAGTTCATAGAGCTCACTGTCCTCTGCCTGCTGCTGCCAGTACACCAGGTAGTGTGTGATGTTCCCGTTGGGCTCCGAGGGCGGCTTCCACTTGAGGATGATTTGGGATGAGGAGTTGGAGACGGAAATGGGATCTAACGGGACCGACGGAACTGTGTGGGTGGGGAAGAGACAGAGGTCACTGCACTGCCCTGCCAAAGCAGGGACCAGCACAGGCAAATTTCCATTTCTATGGGAATCAAGCATTCCCTGGCACCTCAGGCACCCAGCAGGCTCCTCCAGGCTGGGCTGGATGATCTCTTCCAGCCCTAGAGGTCTCTTCCAGCCTTAAGGATTTTTACACAAAGCCACACAAACTGCATAGAAGAGGTGCCCATCAGCACCATCTGGAATCACAGCCCTGGTTTAGGAATTCTTTCCTGCCCTTCCTTCCCAGGGCAGTGGGAAGTTTCCTGGACATGGGACTAGCACAACCCCAGGGAGAGTTGTTCAGGCCTGGTTTTTCCCCAGGGATGAGCTGCACTGACCTGTGGCGTTGGTCTGCACGTAGATGATCTCGCTCTTGGCGCCGTACGTCCGCCGCTCATCGGAGAAGGTGACCAAGGTTTTCACAAACACTGCATATTGTGTCCAGGGCTTCAGCCCCCTCAGCAGCCACCCTGGCTGGGCCTGGGCTTTGGGCTCGTTTGAGCGTGGTGGGGGGTCAACATCCACAACTGTCCAGCTGTTGGAGCCACAGGCGTCCTGCCCATCGAACTCCGTCACGTTTTGGAAGGGACTTGAGGAAAGAGAAGGCTCCAATTAACAGAATCCTCAATCAGGCTCTCAAAAACATTTCTAAACACACACTGAAAGTTATCACCCTTTACCCTTCAGAGAAAGTAAAATTATCTCATTGTATGTATTCTGAAAGGGAGGCATTGGGAGCTTTGTTACCTGGGCCTCCAACAGCAATCACAGAGCAGGATCTGTTGACCCCAACAACTAAATCCAAACTGAGTATTGTCAGCTTTATGAAAATCAGCTTGGTTACCTTGATTCTAAAAGAATCTTTCCCACCTCAAAGGGGATAAAACCCTCAGCATCCCCCAAAGATAGTGGGGAGATAAGGAACTCCATGGTTCAAGTATGTGTGTCTAGAACAGCAGGAATAACTAAAGTTTGAACTGTTCTTAAATGAGGAATTGGGACTGTGCACAAGTCAGGGATCTTAATGAACACTTCTGCAGAAGGGTATCACTGGAAACTTTAGAGCCACAAAATCAGAGACTGAACAGCTTTGCCTACAGCAAAACCATCCAGCAGGTTTAACATCCACCTCCCAATGCCAGGGGCAGCCCAGCAAGGCCACTGGTCTGTGACCTGAGGGGGTCACTTACGCCTCCTTGTAGAACAGCATAAACCCCAGGAGGTCACGGAAATCAGGGGGCCAGTAGGGCTCCCACTTCAGCAGGATCTTGTCATGAGAAGTCCTAATGGAAGAAAATTTCAGCAGTTCGTTTTCACCTGTAATGAGAAATGGTGTTAGTTTTATTAATGCTGAAAATTGAAGCACTTTGTTTTTAATTATCTTAGAAGTTTAAGATAAATGTGAGGATGTTGGCACTGAGAAGAGTTGCCCAGTAAAACCTTATCTTACTTGGCAGCCATTCCTACCTCAAATCAGTGGCTGGTATCAATGCCCTGCTAAGGTTAAATTTTTCTATGATTTCATGGAAATGACTCTGCAGAAGAGCTGAACTAAATTCTAAAAAGTGGGAAACCTAAATATCACAATTCATGATGATCTGCACTGCTGAACCCAGCAGTATGGTTTCCACGGGAGGCAAGAGGCCACAAAAATGAAGAAGAAGAATTTCCAGCCTTTCCCAGGAGCAGTGAGGTCCCTCTGCAAACAGCAGGGTGTCTGCAGGAGGATGGGGCTCAAGGGACATGGCACAATGTGTTTTGTGCCCCCAGCCCAAGTGCCTCTGACTGAATTTGCTATTCCTGCAGTAGCTGCAACAGGAGGAAGAACATTCATTTCACTGGCACCACATCCAGAACAAACAGGGGCTTTTTTTTTTTCTCCCTTTCTATTTTTTTTAGTAAACAGGATGCTGCCAGTGTGAAAGCTGGGCTCGAAATATAAAAGCAAACAAAAAGCCAAACAACCTGGCAAGCTGTGGTTTGAGGTGGGGGTGGCACAGACACCAGCTAAGCAGGGTAAAGCTGGGCAAAAAGAAATGCAACTGTCTCCTCCAGCTGCCTTCACACCAAACACCAGCCCAGGAGCTGCTCACAGCCACAGGCAGAGCTGGATCTGCCCAAGTCCAGGTTCATCCCCAATGTGGGAAGAGCTTTTTCAGTGTCCCACGGGAGGAGATGAACTTTACAGACAGCTGAATCCTTGTGCTCCTTCCCTCTGCCCAGGCTGGAGCTGTGGTGCCCCAGAGGCTCCGTGTGTGTTTTTCACTGGTCCTGCCAGTTCTCAGGTCACAGCCATTGCATTCCCTTCTCCCACTGGGCTTGCTTGGCTGCCTGTGCCGATATGTGGGAAACCAGACCAGGAAACTGAGACAGCTGAAAGATCTTCACTTTTTAGGTCTGTTCACAAACAACTACATCAACGAGGGGCAACAAGGGGCAACAAGGGGCTGGAGACACAGGGCTGGAGATCACAAAATCCTGGAATGTTTTGGGTGGGAAAGGACCTTGAGCTCTTCTGGCAGTGCTGTGCCCAAAAGCAGAGGGACAGTGAAGCCACAGGATGACCCAAGCTGCCCTCCAGGTTGTGAGCCAGGATCTGATATCCCAGTTCAGTCAATGCTGGGCTTTTTGGTGGCAATACCTGCCTGAGCATCTCTCAGGATCACAACACAACTGCTGGAACACTGTATGGATGGGTCACTGCCTCTGTCCCCATGTCATCTGTCCTTGCAAGGGGCCCATGAGCACCTGCACATGCTCCTATTGCTGTGTGCAGGTGAATCTCTGTGGGCAATGAATCAGAGCAGAGATGCCACCAGCTCAGAACAAAGCTGGGCTTTTCCTACCCCTGATTACTTCCACAATCTGGTTCACCACACGGTCCTGGTACAAACAGGGAAAGGGGATTGTTGGTGGCACAGAAAGGGAACAAACAGCAGGACTGGGGGTGCAGAAAGACTGCATTTATTGCAGTATTCCTGCCAAAATAAGTGTCTGCAGAACCCCATCTTCAGCAGCACAGCTTCAGCCAGAGCGTAAAGCCAACCCTGTGCTGTTTGCTGACACAGGTGCTGTCTGATCACTGCTCCTGAAGAAATCTGTTGGGTAAAAAGTCTCGTAGAGGCATTGCAAAAATTGTTGGAAAATTTTCTCTGCCTGTTGTCATGGCAATGACCTCACGAGGCCGCAGGGATGGGTGGAAATCCCGTTCCTCCCGTGTTTATTCCCTGTCGCCTCATGACATGGGAAAAGCAGATTATGACTATTAATCAGGTATTCAGCAGTAACACAAAGTCCCAGCCTGGGCCGAGGTTATGTTGTGCTAAACTCTTCCAAAAGTCACAATAAATACACTCCCAGCCCCAAGAACCTCCCAGGGGTTTGTGGGACCAAGGCTGCCAGAGGGAGATCCCATGGGGACTTTCACTGGTGGCACAGTGACACTGTCACTGGGTGCACAGGCAAGGGCCACCCTCTGCTGCTTCACCAAAGGGATGAGGACGGGCATGGAAAAACATCCTGGGAGAAAGAGGAGTGTGAGGAAAGCAAGGCAGAGGGAGAGGAAAGGGAGGCAAGGCTGTGTTCTGAGACTCTTACACGAGGCCTGATCTCCGTTGGTCTTCAGGGCTATGTCATTCCTGTCCTGACGCCCCTTAGTCCCGGTGATCTCTTCCATCTTGTGGATTTCTGACAAGCACAGCTTGGGATTGTAATGGAAGAAGACTTTGCCCCGTGGAATAGTGAGGTTGTGTTTGCTCCAGTCCCAGAGCTGGCGAAGATTCTGGTTGTCCAAGGCATAAAAAGAATAATTCCTGAAAGCAGAAGGAAAACATGGGTTGGGAGGGGATACATGAAAAACTCTTTTTGCACTAATCCAGACACCAAAGAAAAATGAATGTAAATTGTCTGCCCTGGTAGGGCTCAAGCCACGGGCAGAGGAACATTTAAAAATAACTTGGGAATTGTTTCCCAATACAAATCACCCTGATAGCACTGGCACTCCTTGTACTTCAAAGCATTCAAATAAAGCATGTTTTGAGAGAACTCACCCAGCTTCGAGTGTCTCTCCTCTGATCAGATGGAGTTTCCGAAAAAAAGAAAGAGAAACCAAGGCGTAAGAGCGGCGAATTTTGAGGTAACCTGAGATTTCTTCTATCAAGCCAAGGTTCGCTTCCAGCTCAGCTGCTATGTTATCTACGGAGAGAAAAACATTGGGAAGAGTTTTCTGGTGTCACAGAGAGAACCATCCACACTGGAGCACAAACATAACGAACAACTGCTTTATGTTAATTCACGAGAAGTTGCAAAAATCAATTAACCAAAAACATCCAACAAAAGCCTTCGCTTCGTGCTGATTTCTCTGTGTCCCTCTAAGACCTGAGATGGTCCCAGGCAAGGGAGGAGCCCCAGCTCAGGGCAGTGTCCACTCCCCAGCCGTGCCCACTTACTTCCCCCACGGATGTTGATGACCAGGCTGCCGTTGATCACCGTGCAGCCCCGCAGCTCCTGCGCCGACGTCACCGAATCAATCGTCTTCTCCTTGCCAAAGTCACACACCTTGGGGCAGGGCCCTGCACAGGGCGTGCAGTGCAGGCTGCAAAACAGCAGAGCAGGGGGCAGGGGTGAGGCAGGATGGCCCCAGCAGGGCCCAGAAGCAGAGTGATGGATCTGAAGTGATGATATGCCACGGGGTTCACTTGCAGTGAGCAGCACTTAGGAACTCCAAGGAGAGTCACAGAATCATGGAGTGGTTTGGGTTTGAAGGAATCTTAAAGCTCATCCCATTCCAACCCCTTTCCACACCTTCCACTGGACCAGGTTTCTCCAAGACCCATCCAGCCTGGCCTTCAAAATAACTGCTGATAAATTTAAATGGTCTCAAATTGTCACTTCCACACTTCAAAGGTGAATCTTTCCATCCCTTCCTACATAACAGAAAGAAGTGACCTGAATTATTGTGAAGAGGAAACTGGCCCCACGCTCCCCAGTGCTCTCCATCTCAGGGGTTTCAAGCTAACAATCCTCCATCTCAAGATCATTAACCAAACATGTAATTGATGAGTGGAGAGCTGGCCTTTCATCTGGGAATCCTCTGATTGAGGACTGCACACAATGTTGCTTTAAAAAAGGCAAGAATGTGCTTTGTGCTCTGGGGAAATACTGCTTAAATAGCACGAGCTGATGGCTTGCCCTGGTCACACCACCACAAGAATGTGTTCCCAAGTATTTCAGAGAAAGAAATGCTCTAGGAAAAGCAGGGAGCAGAGCTGTGAGGTCTCACTGGCAGCAGCCTGGAACAGCACAGGAGAGGCCACGGGGCTGTTGCACAAGCAGCACAGCTACTTTGGGGGCTGCTTGTTCGTTCTTTGGAAAAGCAAAACAGGAAATGGCATAAAAAGTCTTGTTAAGAGTGAATTCCCTGAAATTATTATGGCAGGAGCAAACACATGAGAGCACAAAGTGACCAATATTCATAGGAAATCTGACTCACCACAATATAGAGTGGTATTGAGGGACAAACAACCAAGTTTTCAGTGATAAACAGCTCAGCAACATAAATTATTTAATTCCTTTGTCAAAACCCCCTGGGAATAGGCAGAATGGCTGTTCCCTGCTTTGATTCGTGCTACACTTGTTTGTTACATTGTGCGTTTATGTCTGGCACAGCTTGAACCTGCTCAATGAAAGTAATTACAGGGATGAGGGACAGATATTCTGAGAACGAGCACTCCGAGGACGCTGTGCTCTCTTCATTAGCCATGACCTCTCCTTGTTGTGCTTTTCCAGCCCGGCTCCCTGGCCTGAGGCTGCTCCAGAGGGGAGGGAAGCAGGGCTGATAAACCCTCTCCAGTGCCCACGTCCCACACAGTTACAGAGAGACCCTTCCAGCTTGCTCTTCCTTGTCCTCTCTCCATCTCCCCTTTCCCACTTTTCCCAAACTTGAGAGAAAACAAGAGAAGCCAGGGGGAAGAATAAACCACCAGCCCATGGCAGGGAGAGAGCTTTTAACAGCTTGAATTAGAGCAAGGTATTAGTTTGTAAATCATATTAAAGCAGACCAGGTGATTACCACAGACAGAAACTCCTCCTGCTCTGGACACAGCACTCAAACCCTATCGGCGATTGATGGAGAGATGGGAGGACTGACCATGATCAGAATTCGATTTTACTCAGGTTTTCCAAAAACTTATATACCATTTCAGTAAGGTTAATAATTTCTACTACAATAATTAGGTTAAAAGATCATACAAACAACTCATGCATTTTTCAACATCTTCATCATAGGGGGTTGATTGAATCTTCTTCCTTAAGCAAGTTTCTAATCCCAACTTCTCATAAACTCAAAGTTCTGTTTGTCCTCACTAGGGCATCCTAGTCACTAGACTAGATATGCTAATTAAGTCTGTCTCACTCTCATGAATTCCCACAAAACCCCGTGTCCAAGGGCAAGGAAAGCCCAGCCCATCCCTCAATTTTGCCCAGGTACTCACTTGCTGGAGTTCATGATGTACCCCGAGGGGCACTCGTGCACGCACTCGTTGTTGTGGATGACATGGCAGCCCGACTCCCGGGCGTTCTTGCACTTGTTGTGCAGCTCCTGGCAGAAGGCGAAGGTGACGCAGCGCCAGCCCTCGAAGCGGTAATGCCCGGGGGGACAGGTGTCCACACACCTCCCGTCCAGGTAGAAGTTGCGGCAGGCCACGCACTTGTTGGGGTCGTTGGGCTCCGTGCAGTCCCCCAGGCACTCGCTGTGGCAGCACTGCCCGTCCGCTGTGCAGCCCTGGGACTTGCAGGCAGGGGGACAGACTGCGAGGGAAAACACCACAGACAGTGAGAGTCAGCACAGGAGAGCCCGGCCTGGGGTCACCCCGAGAGCTCTGGGGCTGGGACACCTGGGCCTGCCTGCCTTGGGGGTTCCTTTGAGAAAGGGCAACCGTGGAGAGTGGGCATCTGCCTCATCTCCAGCTTTCAGTGTAAATTCTCCACCATTCACTGTAAATTCTGCCTCATCTCCACCATTCAGGGTAAATTCTACCTCATCTCCACCATTCAGTGCAAATCCTGCCTCACCTCCACCTTTCAGTGTAAATTCCACATTTTAAGAATATTTTTGAGGAGTCTTACCATTCATCCTCACAACTCATCAATGCTCATCTCCAAAAGAAGAAAACTGAGTTTTCCTGTTCCCTTGGTCCAGCACAAAGAGGCTCCAGGAGAGCCTTGGTTACTTTGGTGTTATTTCTGAAGCTCAGGAGTGATGAGACTCCACAGCAAGAGCTTCCCAGCCTGCCACAGCCAGTTTCAGCCAGAGGATTCCTGTTTCTCAGTTTAATAAAGTGAAGTTTCCTCCAGCGATACTGCAAATAACAAATGTCCAACAGCACTTTTACCCAGCTCTTCAGCTTTATCAGGATTTGCTTCCCATCTGTCTATCACCCTGCCCCTGGTTTCCTGGAGGAAGCCCTGGCACCAACACGAGCTCTTCAGTGGCTCTCCCAACAAGTCCACAAAGAAGGGCACCCACAAGTGTTATTGCTTGAGGTTTTTATGGTTTTCTTTTTAATTACTCATTACTTAGCACCCCACAACACCTTTAACGAGCGGTTTGGGCTTTGAACTCAAAACCAAGCAGAGCAAACACCGTGAGTAACTCGGGGAGGAGCAGGAGGGCAGGATGAACAAACCCAGGGGAGCTCCAGGGGGAAGGTCAGTCCTGCCCCTCAGCATCTCCACTCTCGGTCTGAGAGGTTCAAACAAGGCTGAAACCATTAAATCCAACTCTGTAATCCAGAACACACCACAGAACTTCATGTCCAGGAGAGAGAACAGAGCTGAAATCAGCACTCCAAGAGCCAACACCAATGCCAAGCAGGGCTTCAGAAGCAGGAAGAAGGGCTTTAGATGGTGGACAGGGACCTGGATTTACCCTCACAGCCTTTGAGATCCAGCTGTGAATTGCCAAGATGCAGATCAAGATACCCCCCTGTTCTCACCAAACCAGAGTGTTCTGTCTGAGGGAACATCTGAGCAGCTCCTGATGTCTTGCCTGAGGCCCCTTGGTAAAAGGAGACAGCAACAAATCCTGAATTAACACCATCTGCCTCAACATTTCCCCAGCTTTCTGTCCAACACTCAGTGTCCAGGCAGGAGGGGCTTTATCTGGGGACATCCTGACAGTGATGTCAAAGGTGAAATGTTATCTCTAATTTCTGGTTAAGGCACCTGAGCAGACCAGCAGTGGAAGGAGGTCTGGTTTTATCCTGCCAAAGGAGCAGCATGTGGGATCCACAGCACAACATGTTTGGATGATCCAATCCCCAGCTGTGCAGGGAAGAAAATCCCCCTCCACCCCATGTAGGAGGCTGCAGAATTAAGTGTGCTAAAGCTGTTAATGCCATTCTTGGAATAAGCAGCAGTAGATGAGGTAGTAAAGATGAGCAACCTCTGGTCTGCTCCAGCCTGATAAATCCCTTGAAGAAATATGAAATGGATAAAGCTGAAATTCTTCCACAAGGACAATTTAATCTCAAATATTTTACTGCTTCTGTGTTAGTCCTTTACTGCATTGTAAAAAGTACAGGAATATGTTTCATATTAATTTGCTTTCAGGCTGACCAACTTTTTGCCCTTTTCTAGCGACAGATCTTATTTTGTGAACCTGTCACAAATAGTGCTTGATTGAAATGCAACAGCCAAATAGCAGCAACCTGCAGGTAACACCTTGCATTAGATTAAATATAAAACGGGAAGCTTGTTTTAGAAGCCAGGTTGTTTTAATGGATGTTTTAAATGCTTATACATTCCTCACCAGGCCATAGATGAGCACAGTCTAGCAACAAGTGTCCTGGCTGCAGAAATATTGGCAACAGAAAGTTCCAGAATTCAGTCCAAAAAACCTATCAAATTTACTAATTCCAGCCTGGAATACCAAGGTGTATGAGCAGGGGGAAAGCCTGGGCTGTTTCTCCCACACCTCCCCTGGGACAGTGATGTCCTGCAAGGAATCCTGCACTGGCTGGTCCCTCCCTGCAGTGGGGTCAGCTCCCAGCTGGGAAACAAAACCCTGAAGCAAATGCAGGAATGGCCTGTGGGAGCTGCAGGGCGAGTGCTGCCAGCACAATCCCCACTGTTCCTCACCTCCACAAGGGAGTTTTCCCGTCTCTTTCATGCTGGAGAATTACAAAGTTTAAAGTATCCAAAAGACAGCATTTGTTTCCCAAGGAGCAGCCAGGTAATTGGGAAAAGCCGGCCCTCATGCAAAGCACCCGGTGACACATGGCACCTACTTAACATTCTGTCACACAATATTTTTATTTAATTTGTTATGGAAACTAATCTTCAAAGCCCTGTGCTTATTTACACATTTTGAATTCAGCTGCAAGTATTCACAGGGCAGAAACCGCCTAAAGTCTCCACTCTAAAGGTTTTCAGGAGATACAATTAAACTATTTTTAAACCGTTCTTAACGTTTCTCCTTTTCCTGTTCCACGAGCTTTTGATGTCTCAAAGACAGCTCAAAGAAAGCAAAGCACCCAAGGCAACAGCTCTTTTTCCATTAAGCACTCAAGACCAGAAATTGTCAATCACCATTTTGTGCAAATCCTCATTACCCAAGATCCTGAACAGATGTCATGACATTATCAAAGTCTGCATGCTAGAGAGCACCTCAAGTCGTGTAAAACCTCTCCAGAGTACGTTCACTACTGCTTTTACAACTGTTACTCCAGGTTATGTGACTCAGATGGGCCAGAAATACAAGTTTTGTTTGGTTTTTTTTCACTGCCACGTTGTGCTTTCACTGCAGGTCAACAATGAATAGGTTTGTGCACCTTGTTACCCTTCTCCACCGAGGTCTGCAGACCCCAATAATTGCCATGGCTCACAGAGATTTGCCTTTTTGCACAAAAAAAATTGTCTCCCTAGGGAATGGTCCCAGCCCTAAGGCTGCCAGAGCTCCAGGAGTGTTTGCACAACGCTCCCAGGGATGCTCAGGGTGGGATTGTTGGGGTGTTTGTACTCGATGATCTTTGTGGGTCCCTCTCAAATCAGGATATTCTATGACCCAAAGGTGATCCTTGGCATGTGGGAAGTTCAGGGGAGGTTCAGACAAGACATCCACAACCCCCAGCCTCTGGTTCAGGCTGTGGGAGACTTTGGACAGTCAGCACAGGAAAAAAATCAACTCTCCCCATTCTTCACAGAAAGTCCAAAGGGAACTGCACAAACCCAAGCAAGGGGACAAAGGAACAGCTGTTCTGGGTAGGGGCAGAAGCCACCACACTGCACTGCCAAAGCTGCTGCAGGGCCTTGGGTTCAGCACCAGGACAAATCTGCCCAGCACAGCCACAACACCTCCCCAGCACATCTGCAGGAACAAGGTGCTTAAAATCCCTGTCCCAAAGCTGACAGAGAGCCTGACAGTAACAAACCCGGGGAGAAACAGTGACACGAGAGCCTCCAACCTGCTGTTCCAGGGGTGAATAAATATTTAACTCGCTGCTAGTGTGGCTCCCAAGACTGAGGAAACAAAGCCTTTTCCAAACCTTTCTGATTAGAGATTCAAACGGACATTTCTCGGTGCTGCTGAGGCCCAGCTGGGGGGGACAGGCGGCCGCAGAGTCAGCGCAAAGGAATTCCTACCTCCAGATCGCTGCCGTGTTTCTGCACTTCCCCATGCTCCAGGTGGAACAAAACACACTGAGACTGTAAACACATTCCCGAGCCAGCACAGGTAACCAAGAGATCGGTATTTAACAGGCAAGTCAATTAAGCTTAAGCAATAAAAACTTCGAGGTTAAGTCTTTTTTTCTTGTTTTCTGTTAATAAAACGGTGAATTGCTCGAAAAAGAGGGGGAGAACAACACTCAGGATAAGTTTTGCTGGTCCTTTGGGATTCTCTGCCAGTGGCTGGGTTTAAATAGCAACATCCTGGGTGAGCTGAACTGGGTGTTCACACAGGTTTGGGCTGGGTAAGAGCAACACGGTTCATTAAGGACAAATTCTAAACCACATACATGAACATCAGGATGCTGCACATGTGCTGTCCAGACACTTCATGCGTTTTGTTGTCAATAAAGGTGATCTTTATAGTGTTCAATAAGAAGCCCTGTGTGTGTGGATGGGGGTCAGTGGAGGCAGCCTGGGCCACCAAAGGTGTCCAGTGGCCAGCAGTGTCCAGCAGCAAACTCTCCTCGCGCCATCAGCTCCTCTCCCCTGGCTCACACAAACTCTATTTTCATTACACACAAGGCAATTAGGAGGCTCCAGATCCAACGGAGTCCAGGACACAAAACAACTGCGGCAGGAGAACCGCCCTCAACCTCAGCCAATGCATTTGCTGCCTGCGCAGGGGAGGCATCCAACCCAACCGCCCGCTATCTGCACAAGGCAAACAGCCCGAACCCTGCCAGCTCCCCAGCCGGCCCTGGCCTCCCACCGCCACCCCAAAACCCCGGCAGCCTAATGCAATTTAATGCCATTTAGTGCAGCTCAAGGGTTGCAGGGGGTTTTGCAGTGTTTTTTCAGCGCAGGAGGGGAAGGCAGGAGGGAAGCCAGCACCAAGTCGGCACTGCCAGGGCTGGGAATGGCTCGTTTTGGCCGTGCCATGGCTGGGAATGGCTTGTTTTGGCTGTGCCATGGCTGGGAATGGCCCATTTTGGCCGTGCCATGGCTGGGAATGGCTTGTTTTGGCTGTGCCATGGATGGGAATGGCTCGTTTTGGCCGTGCCAGGGCTGGGGAATGGCTCGTTTTGGCTGTGCCAGGGTTGGGAATGGCTCGTTTTGGCTGTGCCAGGGCTGGGAATGGCTCGTTTTGGCCGTGCCAGGGTTGGGAATGGCTCGTTTTGGCCATGCCAGGGCTGGCCTGGTGTCATGTTAGACGACAGGCACACAAAGGCAGAGCCCCACAGAAACAGGATCCCAGCGCTCTGCACGTCCCCGTGGCTTTCTTTTTTCCCCTCCCCTCTTACTGTAAATGGCTGCGAGATGTGACATATAAATTTATCCCCTGCACACACAGAGTCCTGCTTGAGTTACGGCTGCAGAGGGAACTGTAATTTCATTTCCTAACGGTACAGTCCCGGCAGTGACCTCCGCAGCAGTGGGTTCTTGTGGTTCTAAACAAAAACAAAACCAACAAGGAAAGGAGAAAAAAAAAAAAAAGGAAACCCGAGGACTAATCACCCCCAGCAGTAACTCCTCAGTGTGTTGCAAGCATGGGATCTTAATTTAGTACTACAGAGTCTGGGCTTGTTTCCTGCTGCAAGTGCTGAGTAGCATCGCTGCTATGGAAATCCATATGGGTCTTACTCCTTATAAAATCATGTATGAAATCCTGTTGTACATACATAGTATTTTTTATTTGATCGTTTTTGCTCTTTCACTCATTCTCTTCCAGTCAAGAAGGCCCTTTAATTCAATCAGCTGTTAAGTGCCTTTTGTCCTATAAATTAATTTTTATCCCTGAACTAATTTTTAATTTTTTCACTCTTGATCATCTGCTTTCTTGTGAGCATTTATTTGATCTGAAGACATCAAGACAACACCTAATCCCAGTGCATTAATGTATCATAAGGCTGAAAACAGCTATTAAATTAACCAAAACCGTGTCTGGTGAAGACTAAGTAAAAACTAAATCTAAAACCCACAGCAGAGTGGGTGGACAGAGGATTGCTGCAAGAAAGCCAATGTACTGCAAACCCCACTGCACTGTGGCTTATTCCTTCAATTATTTCTTCATGTCACAGAGGCCAAAGAGGCAGAAACCTAAACCCCAAACCCCACCAGCAGCAGAAACGTGCCTGGGAGGGACAGGGCCAGAGAGCTCCAGTGGACTGTAAAAAGCACAAGGACTTTTGATCGCCTTGGTGACAAACAACAGCAGCTCCTCCAGCCCTTCCTGAAACTACAAAATAAATGCAGTAACTAGAAGAGAACAAAAAATAAGAAGTTGACATGGTGATACCAAAGTCCTGCCGGCAACGCCCGACGTGGTCAAGCAAAATTCAGGAAATAATCACGAGATGCTCAAGAAATTTAATGTCACTTATTCCCAGAGCTCAGCTGCTCTAACAACACTCATCCCTCCCTTTTCCCCCCAGACAACCAAGGAACAACCCTTCCAAAAGCATCGACTCAAGTGCAGTAACCCACAACAAAGGGCTGTGGTTCACAGCACCAGCTCGGGAAGGAGCAAGTGCCAAATAAATCCCAGATTTTACAATCAGCACTAAAATGAAGTGTTATTTATAAAATAAGATATTGCAGTACATAATGCCATGACCCCTCTGAACTGTGAGCTGGGAACGTTAGGAGGTCTGTATTTACACAGGAACAGATAAAATTAACTGCAGGTGCCTCCCTTCCCATGGACAGTGACTTCCAAAAACAACACACTTACTACAACGTCAAGGAAACTCTTCCCATTGACATTTCTCAGGACAACATTACACCTCTTATCTCATCCATCAGTAAGGACAAGAAAAAAAAAAAAAACAAAACTGTTTCTCCTCCTAAGCCTTCCACAAATTACGTGCTCAACTGGAGCTACACGGAATGTCTCAGATATTCCAAACCGCGGCCGGGGTTTGGCCGCTTCCCGCCAGGAACAGATGAAGCCCACGGGGATGCTGGACCTGTGAGGACCAGCCAATGTGAGTTTAGACAAGATAAAAGAATTTGGAGCTCTGTGCCACCTTGTCCTGCCGTGATAGTGGAGGCCTGTGGAAGAAGTTGTTGAATGGAGATACAGGAAAGGTTTGAGCTCGGCTGTTTACCGAGGAAAGGGGCCGATAACAGGAGATCTCTCCAGAAACAGCCTCCTCTGTGCCAACCTTCTGCTGTTTGAACTGAGGAGTAATTCATTATCTTCTGCACTACACCTGCTGGTGGGGCATTTCTCTGGAAATACATATTTACTCCTGTGTGAATTACGACAAGCAATATGGGAAACGTGGTAAGAGGAGCTCACACTTACGTACACGCACACGTTTTGCTTATATAATATATAAAATAAATGTCAATCATCTCAGTATGATGAAGCCTGGAGGAGTCATCAACCTCAATGGATCCACGATGCCTTTGGTGACTTGTTCTTAATCTTTTTAGGAAGTGACAACCTTTGCAAATGAGGTTCTCCAGCTCCAGGCTGAGCCACAAGGCAGGGCCCAGGTGTGCAAAGTCCTGTGCAAATTCAGATCCCACGGATGGAGTTTGACAGTATCATCAATATCATCTCTTATTTTTGGGGACAAGACTTCTCGGGCTACAAACCTCAGCTATGGAAGGCTCTCATCTTCTTCCACTGAACCCTCAGGCCAGGCTCTCATTTTGTGGATTTTTGGACCTGTTTGTCTCCCTTGAAGGTTTTCACTCCTGCTCTCCTCTGTCACCCCAACTATTTACACACAGAGAACTGGATGTTTACCACTCGAGTATCCCTAATATTGCCCAGACAGAACAAAGACCAAAGAAACATTTTCCTTTTGTGCATTTTAAGCACTGGTGTTCATACCATGGCTGCAAATCCCTCGTGAACTGGACTTACTGAGCAAAGCACCTCACGCTGAAAAAAATGAATTAATAAAGAAATTAAAACTCAAGACCAGGTCTGTTTTCATTCTCCTGGCACCTTTCAATTGAGCTGATTCCCCATGCAGGTACAAACAACTTGCAGAAATCAAGCAAAGCTGTTGGCCATTGAGCCCAAACTACCAAAATAGAGTTTGATTTGAAAACACAGCAGCAACTGTTAAAGGTGGGACAAGTGTCACAAAGTGCACACCAGGATAGCGACCAGAAGCTGTAAATACTTTACCCAGTGTCTACAACAGTGCTGTTGTGCCATTCTCTGGCAAGCAGGTCAAGTCTGCTCCTTGTACTTTGTGTTCGAAATTACATGGGAGCTTAGTGTAAGGGATCAGAAATAACCACCCACCTCTGCTTGGCAGCTGGGTTTTTTTAATATGCCAGCCCCAAAACTGACACCACATCTTCAGGCAAAATATTGTACTTCATTCTGTACAGCAGAAGAGACAACTTGTAATTTAGACCAAAACCAGAATCTTTAACATTAATTTGGGGCATTTCCCTGTAAAGCTTTGAGGGTAATTTTCCTCACAACAGTATAGTTGTTTTCCTGTTGTTATGGTTTGTTAAATTTCAATCTTTATTACAACCTAAGGATTTGGTGTTATCATCCAACGGTTGATACCACCTGGGAGCCTCATGAAAGCTTCATGTTAATATTTAACTATTTATTACTCTCCAATGTACAGCATCTTGTAAACATCCCTGTTCACTTTAACCTGCTCCTGCCAAACTTGCTCACTCACTGCAACCCCAAATCACAAGAAAGTGGTCCAGACATGTCCTAAAAATAAGTGATGATCCTTGTGGGTCCCTTCCAGCTCAGGATATTCCACAATTCTACAATTCTAAGAGCTGGTATGTGAGAAACAAATGGAGATATACACAATGACATGGTGATGATTTAAGACCAAGGTCCATCTGATTTTTCTGAACACAGGTTATTACTTTTACCTCCAGAGCCCGTCCTGAAAACGAGGAGCGATGATACGATCAAGGCACGAGGCAAAACGTCCAAGCTCTGCTTTCTGCAGAGATAAGGGAGGGACAAGATTCCTTTCCTCAAGGCCACGGGGAAGGATGTTGTAGTAAACAAGGCATGAAAGAACGAAAGCTATGCTGACACGTGGGGATGAGGAAAGATGGAATTTTAGATACGTTATATAAACGCAATCCAGACACAGAAAACAACAAATCTACACCAAAACAGAGGCACAGTTTACAGCAAGGATGGAGCTGTCCATGACTGAGAAAGGCAATGGAATGGGCGGAAGTATAAGATTAACCACAAGGAGATTATGCTGATAACTAATGATCTACACAGAAATGGCAGGCAGAGGTTAAGATTTTAATCTGGGCAGATTTCACGGCAGTCATGAATTGTAAACATCGATACTGAAACCGAATTTGTGTTTGTGGGTGACCAGACTGAAAACAAACAGAGAGGGAAAAGGAAGGGGACTCACTCCAGATCTCCCTTTCTTGCTCCAGATTCTGCCTTACCTTCCAGAGCAGATGAGGAGAGAGAGAAAGGCAAAGCATTACCTGAAGGCCAGTTGTGCAAAGAAAGGTGGATTTTCCCAGGAAGCAGAGCTAACTGGCTCTACCAAACAGATTTTTTTTTCTTTTTTTCTGAAATTACCAGGGTGCACAAACTGCTTAGTGCACAGTCACTTAGCAAGCTGCCCAAATCCAGGCTCACCAGGAGCAGCAGCACTGACACATCCATCCTCCACTGATTTCCCACAAGGAGCTCCACACCTTGCTGTGCCTTCACACACTCTGCAGGTGGCACTTCAGTTTTCCCTGGAGCCCACAGTAATTTTTCCCAAAGCAATATATATATGTATGAATTGTGGAAAGGAGAAACAGATGCAGTACCTTGTTAAGCAGTATCAAATCCATCAATTCTGTGCACCCTTATAATTTTCTATCAACTCCTGGAGTCTCTGTGGCCTCCTCGGCTCCTGCCCCTTCCCCTGTTTGCCCAAAGCTCTAGGCACACTTGCCACAGTTTATTTCTAGGCAGAAGAATTTCCTTAGCAGGACTGAAATAGATACTGTTTGCCTGCAGAGCCAAGCAATGTGCAATGTATTTTTATTTACTACTCGCCCTCGTCATCCTTGGCATACCAGCAATGCCCATTTTCAAGTAATTCACTGTATATGAATATGTGGCACTGCACAAATTATCCAGCTTGGCTCTTCCCAGATACCCACTGGTTTAACAGCTTCTCCTTACAAACACACTGATCCCTGGAGTTTTTTGTTATTGTGCCACATCCCTCTGCTGCTCTAACCCAGATGCCAAATGAGAAATGATAAAAATGACCAAAAGTCACACAAATACAACCCTGAGGAAAACCAAACGACTGGAGACGACGACAAAAACCATTAACTACATTGCACAAGCCACCCTTGGAGGCCATTAATCCAGCTCTCCTTGTAAATTATGCAAGAGAAAGTTGTAATCTGAAGGCATTTAATGCCAAACTAGTTGTGCCATCTCAACAAGGCCAACAACAGGGGAACTGAATCATCCAAAGTTACACAGGGGAGATCTTGGATTCTCAATCCTCCTTCCACAATAGTTGAAGGCTCCAACTGTCAATGGTCAGAATTGTGAAAATTCTGCTTTATTTCACACCATGATAAGCTCTTAAAATAAAACTGACTGTCACTGAGGTCACGGGGAAGTGCAGGAGTAGCAAAAATCCCATTATCCAAGGGGAGGAACAGGATCTGCTGACATCCCCCACCCCTGCAGGCGTGTGTCACGGTGCTAAAAACCTTCACTTTATCAGCACAGCCCTCAGATATGGTCTAATCACCAGCTGCCATCAGCATTGTCCACTGCAGAGCAATTAGGATTATTCAGAGCTCTCTAATTGATGCCACAGCCACACACCTGCAGATCCCTCATGGGGTAGTGACTGGGGAAATGGGTGGAAACCACCTTACAATGGAGAGAGCCCTCTGGGGGAAAAAAAATGACACAAATCAGCACTACCTAGCAAGAAAAAGAGACGGGACTCTCCTCTACAAGTAACCTGAAACCACATCAGTTTCTTCAGGAACTAAGAGTCTTTTTCTTCTTGAAACTCTGCAGGTTTCTAGTCTCAGCTCAGAGCTGCTGGTACTGGAATCAATCTGCCAGTGGAAGGGAACCCATGGAGTTTTGGAGATGCCACTCAGTTCATGCCACCTCAAACACTCTACCTAAGGCATTTCTGATGGTTTTTATCTAAATCCATCCTAAAGTTAAATTTTGCCTAGAAGTACCTCCTGTATTCACCAGCTAAAGTTTATGGGAGTCACAGAGTGGGGCCCAAAACCTGTCAGTGCCAGGAAAAGCCTGGCAATACCCCAGTCCACATCCAGCACTTGACCCTGTGCAGAACACCCAGAGCAAAGCAAAACACAACACTTGGTTCCAGCTGATGGCCGAGTCCTGCTCAGCCTCCCCCAGCACCAAAACAAGGCGCGGATTTGAACCAGAGCCACTTCAAATCAGCCTCTGGGTGGACGGACGTGTTCCCACAGCAGAGAGAGTCACGGGCTAATCTGAGCACTGAGAGACCCACAGCGTGTTTGAAAAACACAATCTGAAGCTCTTTTTGTTATCACAGATTAGAGCATGTGGAAAAACAACAGGCTCTTCCCCGTGTCCCGATGAGCAAGAAGCATCACAGGGCTGCTCCTCCTTCCGCCGCCGGAGCCACGAAAAACACGGCGACGTTTTTCTTATCACACCCACCAAACTCACACGCTGTACAGCCTCAAAGCAGAACATTTCATACTTCCCAGAACAAAAAACGGGCGCCTGATGAAGATACCCAGTTCCAATGGACTGGTTTTGTGGACTAGAAACTCGATATCCAAGCGCTGAGAGAGCAGCCAAACACTGCACAAATTATTTAAGCAGCTCTGGAGATAAGGGTATTGGAGCGTGGAAGAGAAGCCTAAGGAAAATCTACACATGGTATTTCTGCTGCTAATTTAATAATTGTAGAGATGCTGATGAGGTGAGGAGTTGTTTCAGATAAAGCATTATTTTCTATATAAATTGCTTTATCCTTAAGTCTCCAGGTAAGACTGTCCTGTGTGCTATGCTCCCCTTGCCAGAAACAGTGCTCAGATTCCCAGAACCTAAAATCCACAGAATTGAATGAACAGAGAAATAGTTTATTGAGATTTAAAGGCTTCTCTTCAAGTACTGTTTTAAAACAAAAGCCTGATTCCTCTAAGCCCTGTTAAGGCTCCACTGGGTGAGACTTTCAGACTCTCAGACATCACACTGAAGAGCTCTATTTCCTCTCTGGCTTTTGGGAGCTTTTGAGGGGGACTTAGAGGGAGCTCTTGGACTCCTCCATCCCAAACTGAAGCTGTGTAAACACATCAGTGTGATCAGCCTGACTTCAGAAAGACAACATTCAGAAAAGACCAGTTCTGCTCATTTCATTAAATCACTGCTCTATGTTTGCACTACCCAGAGAATATAATTGGGTTGTCTTTGCAGAAAAGACAAGAAGAACATTTGTCTGATACTCAAATTTTAATGAACCCTTTCATTGCTCATGAAGTATTAAAATCCTTGCAGTGCCATAACGCAACATGGATGTGCTTAATGAAGTTGAAAATGGAAACAGAAAAATGCTTTGTTATCCTGTGATGTCCGTGGAACTGTACATGCCTCACCCCTGGGAAACCAACACAGAGGGATAAGGCTTCCTGCACAATTCCTGAGATTTTCTAATCAAGCCCACCTTCAAGTGTAAACACCCTTTATGTACTTTATCAACCATAAAATGCTGCTGATACAACTGGGTTTGTCTGGAGCCTCTGTGTGAGGGATTTCCCAGTGCCCAGGTCAGTGCAATACAGCTGGAACTTCACTTTTTTGCTGCAGGTTGCTGAGTGAACTCCCAGTTACTGCAGATATTTCAGAGCAAACAACTCAGCAGCTGATGGCGTCTCACTCACATTATTGGAAGCGACATTGCCAAGTTCAGCAGCTCTGCCACAGACCCCAAATAATCCATCCCTGGAACAGCCAGTGTCAGACTTGGGCTCTTCACATGCATGAGGGAAAATCAGGCAGCAAACAGCCCCATTTTGTGTCATCAAAGTGCCATATGAAACATCACATCCCAGCACCCAACTCCTTCCTCTCGGCTCCTGCACCTCTGGAATACTGTGGAGAGCCCAAGCTCCTGCCCTGGGACTCCTGCTCATGGGGTTAGCGCCTTGCAGTTCAATAATGCTGTGTGCTCACAGCATAATTCAACTCCCACAGCTACAAAACCAGAGAAAAACATCAAAAATTGGGCTGGAAATTATGGCTACACAACTCGAAACCTGCCCCATGAACCCTCCCTTCCTCACACCCTACAGTCCAACAGGCTTTGTTTTGATGAATGCACTGGGACCAACCTCCTCCCTCCCTGCCCCAGACAATTCACATTTCAAAAACCACTAGAATGAAGAATTGTGCCCAGGGTTCAGACCAAAGTGAGCCGAGAGAAGCACAAGGGAACAGAAAGGCAGAACCGCAGACATCGCTGCTCAGCTCACAGGTGTTTTCTCTGATCTCTGACAAACCTGCTCCCTAAGTTCCCTTAACTCTGACTTAAAAACCATCAGTTTTGTGCTGTAAGCTGAGCTCAGGCTCAGCTCATCACACCAGGGCCCTGAAATGCCAGTGTGGCCACACACCAGCACTGACCCTGTGGGAGTCCTAAGTGACCAGAGTTCAATGTGTGCAGCTCCAGGAGCCTCCAAACTGCACTGAAAACAGACTAAAAAGACCTCAAAAATTATACACTCTTCATCAGACCAATCCTGCTAAATACCTGCCACC
Source organism: Zosterops lateralis (assembly GCF_965231275.1). Lineage (NCBI taxonomy): Eukaryota > Metazoa > Chordata > Aves > Passeriformes > Zosteropidae > Zosterops > Zosterops lateralis. Next base: position 2,488,645 of record NC_139789.1, read on the forward strand.
CTCTTACGCCTATGAACGAGGCATAATTCCTGAGAAGGGTCACAATGCCTGACAGTTCACACATCCAGCACCTGCCACTGCATCAGCAACTGCAGTGTGGGACTGAGCTCTGCAAAAGCTGAAACTGCCCAAGTTATAATTCCAGTGGAGCGGTAGTTCCTGGCATTCTTGGAAAAGGGTACCTCTGACCTGATACACAAGATTAAAATCACATTTCTCTTTCTCCAGTGCACCAAAGCCACGCACATCCTGAGTTCTTTAGAAACACGCTGAAGAGAATTAATCCCAACATTCTGCTGAATGCCGTTCTAACTGGACTTTCTTTCCAACCCTTTGGTGTGATTTCCTCCAAAACATCATCTTCCTCAGAGCCTTCACCCCTCAATGTGCCCAGCAGGCAGGGAAATAAACACAATCTCAAATTAAGGAATTCCTACTGAGGGTACAGAAGCTCCTTCTTAGTGCAGAGCATCCAATTCCCATTATAAAACTTACTGGATAAGAAGAACAGGTGTGAGCGTCCTGCCCTGTTCTGTCAGTTTAAATCCAGATTCACAAGGACTCCAGACTCTTCACACGAGCCCATTAAAGCACTCAGCCAGCATTTAAGCACTGCACTGGAGCCAAAGTTAATTCTCTGTTTGTTTTACATGTCACAAGCCAAAGGAAAAGCCAGGCCGACAACCTGCAGCGACGTCAGCCCGTGCCCCCCAGTACCCTCGTCTAGAAAACTGAGATAAACACAAGGCAATGGCTGTGATCCATATCTCCCTGCACACTTATGCAATGCCAGACAAAAACTGGGGTCAGAGCAGGAACTGGAATAACTACAGGCTCATCCCAAGCAGGCAATCCCAGCCAGGACCCCCACAACTTCCCCTGACCCAATGTTTTTTTTTTTCTTTCCCACCTAACCAACAGCCTTTATTAAGCAGCATAAACATCCCAGCAAGTTCATTCACATCCCTCAATGGGAATTTGCAGACAATTATAGGATATAATTGGGAAGCCTAATCATTGAACTTGTACCCAGCTATTGTTACAAGCTGAGAGGAGGGTGAGTGTTGCTTCCTCCAGGACACGCTGGTTATTCCCCAGCTCTGTAATTAATCATAAGGTCCTGAAATCCTCAACCTTTCAGTTAAAAAAAAATCTTTGTGCTGGTCACACCTGGAGGCTTTTTGACCTTTTTTGCGTTTTGTTTTGGGGGTTTTGTGTTTTGTTGGGATTTTTTTTAAGCATAGCAATTATTTACAGAGGCAATCCCTGTCAAATCCAATTCCTGATAGGGAAAGATGTTTCAGAGAGCTTTGCCAAGTGACATATTTCACTGCTCTGCTCACACACTCTGAATGCACTTCTTTGTACAGACCCAACAGTTCACAATCCCTTCACAGCCTTGACAACAAAGATTTCCAGTCCCTTCCCTGTAAAATCAGAGACTGTTGTCCCATCACACAGCTTACATTTATTCTGCTCATTTTGCCTAAATCCAGGAAGGGGCATCAGAGCTGCACTCAGTTTAGAATATTTTTACAATTAATTAAAATATTTAAAATGCAGAATTTGCCTTCATGAAGGTGGTGTAAAGGGAAGAAAACATACAGCATACACAAGCTGGCTAATTCCCCATCCTTGCTTAGAGCACTGAAACACCCTGAACATCCAGCAGGATTTGCTCTGAATGAAACACATCTCCTCCTCCCTGAGCAAACACATCACGCCAGGTGAACCATTTCCTGCTCTCTCATTCATGCACTACCAACACACGTTAACTCTGTCACTCACTATTAATTTCTTTTTTACATACTCTGACTTCCCCCTTGCACAGCCAGACAGCAGCATTTTCCAAAGAACGTGTCTGCCAGGTCTCCTGGTTTTTATCTATCAAGGGGTAGTGCAGTTCCCTTGTTTAGGCAAGAAAAGGTAACTTGGAGCTGTTCTTGAGGGGGAAAGTTCTGCCTGGAGCACCTTTGGAGTCCCCCAATGTCAGCACTGAGGATCAGGGATTTAAGAACACCTTGAGTATCCTCAGTGCTGAACCACTGCACGTAAGGCACTGAACTCCTCTCAGCCTCCCCAAGGGCCCAGACACTGACCCAAATTACAGGTGTTTTGGGGAAAGGCTAAGGGTGAAAGAATTAAAATAGCAGCTTGAACCAAACAAGGAGAAAACTTTCCGAGTTTTTACCGTATCAGCAGCAAAATACCTCGTTCTCTTTTTAACTAGTCAAAAACCTTTGCCTTGACAAGATTTTTGTACAGGAATTCAGATCTCTCAACTATGGGGAGGAATTCTCTGTATTTACCGTGTATTTACATTTCTAAAGATGACGTGGGTCAGACAGTTCTTCTGAAGTGCTGGTTGGGAATTGGGGCAGGAGCAGAAAATCTTCACTTCCCAACCCCAAATTGAAGCAAAGGTGCAGCAATGAAGAACCCGATGAAACATCAGCTCAGCTGCACATGTGGGGATTTCTCAGCAAGTTGAGACCCTTTGTACTGAAATCCTACAGCCTTGCATCACCCCAGCTCAGTGGAGAAAAGCTGCTCCAGATGCTTCTTCCCCAGTTTTGTCTGGAGTTTCCAAAGGAGCGTATCCTTAAACAGTCATTGGTATGGAGGGATTGCTTCCACCCCTTCTCCCCCAATTCTGGCCTGTATCACCATAAATCTCTTAACTACTCTTAATAAGCTCAAGTGAATTAGTTGAGGATGTCTCAGCGTTGGCAAAGTGTCACCACTGCCCCAGCTATGGGCCCTCAATAAAGCTGTAGCTTGGCAGGGTCAGCACAGACACCCCAGTGAGATTATCCGGTGTCAGCTTCCATCTGGCATTTGTCAGAGCAAGGCAAAAAGAAAAAAAAGGCAGCCCTTATCAGATCTCTGAATAAAAAGAGCACTTCCACTTCATGTAGTAGCAACTGGAAAAATTTCCTTTGTGTTTGAAGCTTTAAAAATATCTTTGCCCTTGAGGTTGGCTGAGTCTGCTCAGCGCTTCGAGACCCCTTTCCCATACGAAGGTAATAAAACCAAGCTCATGGTTACAGAAATTCCCAGCACATAAAAATTACAGGAAGCTGTTGCTAAGTAATATTTCTACCTAAGTAAACATCACAAAGCGTTTCCCACACACACCTCTGAACTTTGTTATTCAAACCTGCCTTGAAGATGTTCAGAGTTGCAGAATTTCTGCTGGCACTGGTCTCTGAGAGCTCGCTGCTGGTTCACAGCAGTTGAAAGACATTTCAGGCTGAGCAGTGTTTTTCTCAGGGCTTTGTTGTGCTGCTTGTACTCGGGAACAAAGCAACTCCTCAGCTCCTTACCTGTCCCTTATCTGTCCCAGAATTATCCCCAGATAAATCACAGGGAAATTAAAGAGAGATCCTGTTGTATCCCTTTGTCTCTAGACCTGTTTCCCAACATGAGAGAAAAATAAATAAATCACACAATGTCCTGATTTGGAAGGGATCCACAAGGATCATCAAGTCCAGCTCCTGGCTCTGCACAGGATAACCCCAAAAATCCCATCAAAACTGGGAAACACATTAATATTTCCACACAGAATCTTTCTTTAGCAGCTATTTGCATGTCAATTATTCCAGACTCTCATCTTTTCCATCTGCTGCTTTACATCCTCTTCAATGGACACAAATTGTTTCATCTACTTTCCACAAAGTCAATATTTTGCCACAAATTCTAAATTGCACTAATGGAGAAACAACTTTTGTTTTTATCATAAAAAACTAGGTAATAGATGATAAAAAGGAGCCTACTGACAGACCTGAAATGGCCCACACTCATAATAACTCAAATTTCCTGGTAGCAAGAAGCCCCAAGATCAAGGGGACAACAGATTCCTACAAAGGTTTCATTCAGGATGAACAAGGGAACTTGAATTCTATCTTATCTTCTAAGGAATGAAGCCTATAGTTCAGAGAATTATAGAATTCATCTCAGGATGGTTTGGGTGGAAAGGACATCAAAACCCATCCAGTTCCACCCCTGCCATGGCAGGGACACCTCCCACTGTCCCAGGCTGCTCCAAGCCCTGTCCAACCTGACCTTGGAAATTCCAGTGATCCAGGGGCAGCCACAGCTGCTCTGGGCACCCTGTGCCAGGGCCTGCCCACCCTCTGAGTAGAGAATTTCTCCCTAACATCTGGCCTAAATATTTCCTCTTTTAGTTTAAAACCATTCCCCCTTTTCCTATCAAAACTATGTCAGATATCCATCCTTACATTCCAGGAATGTGGCCCTTCAGTGTTCACCCAGGGACTGCCTGATATTGCAGATCATTTTGCTGGTGACTTTTATTTGGCCATTCCACTTTTCCTTCCTATTGCCTTTACTCCAGCTGCACACGACCCGACCCGGGCAATAAAAGGCTGAACCCGCCTTGGTAATTAGACTGTCAAACCCATCAGGCTGCTCCAAGTTGTGCATGGACAGAGCAGCCTGACTGCAGGGGGAATTGGCAGGAAATCCTATTTCAGAGGGAATTGTTCCTTCCGCAAGAGGAGTGACAGACGTATAGAAGAAAAAAAAAAAAAAAAAAAAAAAAAAAAGACGTGGAAAAAATGTGAAATATGAAAATCATGTTTGGCAGATCCAGACCAAGGTCTAGGACGTGGCATTTCCAGCATTTTTGTTGTCTGCATTCTTCAGCAAAGACGCTTCTCTGCAGTGCAGGACCAAAAAGTACGTTTTGATGGCAATAAAAGAACTGTGTATGTGAGAATAAAAAAAAACCTGTTAAAAATGTCAGTGAAGAGGTACAAAACCCCCAGAACAGGAACAGCACTTGGCTGCCATAAACAGCATCAGGCTAGACTCAAATTCCAAACAGACTACACATTTCCCTCCCTGCCTACCCAAAATATAACATGAGTTGGCCTTAACTGAACCGACTTGGTTTTCACACCAACATGAGTGATTTAGGGGAAAAAAAAGAAAACTCTGAGGAAGCACATCCCGACAGATCTGAATCCATGGTGCATCCACCTACACATCCCTGCACCCAGACACAGAGTCCTCAATGCTGGTTTTTCCAAGGGTGCAGCTGCCTACAAGTGATTTCAGTTCCTCCCCACTGGTTTCATCCCCAACCTTTGCTCCAATGTCTGTAAGAAGATACTTTACTTTGTTGTCCTGAACACGTTATCACCAACTGAAAAAAAAAAGAAAATAAAATTCCAGGCTGGAATTGTAGCTACAGGGATGATTCAGAGGCTTGGATATGTGCCTTGGAGATAATTCCATGTTATAACTGAAAAGTTAGTTTTGGAGTCAACTGGGATATTTGTCGTGATTAAATAAAGGAATAATTAAATAAAGGAGGGATAATGTGGATCAACCACAGAGAGCTGGCAGAGGAAGGGCAGGGAATGGTGTGGAAGGGATGGGGGACACCAGGACTCCACTCCAGCCCCAACTTTGCCGCTTCCCACACACACAAGATCTCCCAGAGAATCACAGAGTCCTTAAGGCTGGAAAGTCCTTTAAGATCAAGCCCAACCATCAGCACCACCACTGTGTCCATCCCTAACCCCTGTCCCCAAGTGCCACATCCTCTCTGCCTCTGAGCACCTCCAGGGATGGTGACTCCAACGCTTCCAACACTTCACAACCTTTCCCATGGAGAAGTTTTCCCCAATCTCCCATCTAAACCTCCCCTGGGGCAACTCTCATTTCCTCTCATCCTGTCCTTTGTGGGATAAGAGATCTGGCTGTCCCCTCCTGTCAGGGAGCTCATTTTCTGTGACATCTCCCAGCCTTCCCACAGGTGCTCTCCCAAATTTCTTGCCCATCTCCTGATATTTTCCAGTGAGACTCCAAGCTTAGCAGGCTGGAAAAGCCAGTCATCTTGGGGCTTGTCTCTGTCAATTGACACCCACTCTGTAAAATCAAAACAATCAATATTTACATATCCTTTAAGGGTTTTTCCCAGTCCCAGTTTAGACAGCAAAAACTTCCCATCCAGAGATGCAAAAAAATTTTTAAAAAAACACACCAGTACCAGGAGATTCTACACCAAGTTTCATTAAACAAACCAGGGGTACAAACAACCTGGGTTTAAAAACTCCACACAAAACCAAACTTCCCTGTGAAAATGATACCGAAATTGCTACATTTCATTTTGCTTAGAAGATAAAGAGAAAAAAATAAAAGAGAATACACTTAAATCCAGAGAGCCAGGAGACTTCAGCACTGCATCAGTTGCTGAAGATTCCCAGATAAGCTGCAGAAACGCAGAAGGAAAGATTTCATGACATTAATACCCTGGGTACTGGGAGCCGCTGCGAGGCTCTTCAGGCTAAGGAAAGCCAAAATACAATTCACACAAGCTTTTAATAATCCTGACAAAACAATTACACATGCTAAGGATACATTAGGGCTGGCAGGAGAACAGAGGAGGCAGCGATTGCACCGGCAGGTTCACTAAATAAATGTCACTTAATCTCCACCACGGCGTGTGCTCAGAGTCTAAAGGCTGCTCACAAACACCCAAAAAAAGGTCTAAAAAACCTCTCAGGCTGTCAAAACAAGTGCAGCAGCACAGGGGCAGGTGTCACAAGGCACGGGATCACACAGAGCCTGGCTTGTGCAAAACAGCGGCTCCTAAAAAACTAAAGTCCAAATCCCAACATTCAAAAACAAAGATAAGCTCGGCTTGTTAAGTGGTTTGGGAAGTGCATTCCAGTCACTGCCCAAAAATGCAGGAGCACGGCTTCTCTACTGCTCCTTCTGCAAGGGACACACAAAAGCAGAGCATCTGTGAACAGCCTGTAGAAATTTTCTGATTTAAACCTCAATTTCTGGGTCAAACAGACGTGGTGACTGAGCTGAGGCAGGTACTGGACAGGTGTCCACCAACAAACTCTCGCAGCAGAGGTTCAGGAGCTCAGATTTCTGAGCTCCCAACAGTCAAATATTATCATAAAAATATTACATTTCTCCAGGTTTAATGGAACTAGGCAGTTTTTAAAAGGAGAGAAAAACTATCCATTCCAGTCTGCTGCAACACAGCCCCAGAAAATTCACAGGAATTTTGGGGCATTATGGTCTAGGCACTGAAAACGTGCCATTTAGACCTTTAACATAATGAAACAGCAGAAAACACAGCACATGAAATGCATAAGAAACCAGGTTTCAGTGCTGATGTAACTGTGCATACCTGACAGTTTATAAATAAAATGCTTTACAATCTTATTTTTCATTTAAAAAAAGGAACACACGTACACACTTGCATCTTCTTGCTCATACCCTGTTATTCTGGCCACAAAAAATAACCACTTTCTTTAAAAGGAAGCTGGACGATTTTGGGGTGAGGAGTAGCAGAGGGGAAACCACATTAATTGCATTAGTTTGTGCATATTGGTAGGAATTCCTCCTCAAATTTGGCACTTAGCACTCAGAGCTGCCCTTTAAAGCTTGGCAAGAATTTCTCTCCAGCCCACAAGTTTCCTAATTTCGTCTCAGGACACACTGGCTCGTTTGGATGCACGACCTCCAGAAAGGCAGACAACCCTAAATGTGTCACTCTCACCTCAATTCACTCTGCTCCCCGTCAAGTCAGATTTAACATAAATCAAAGGCAATATATAATTAAAGCTAAGCTTAAGGCCAGTTCCAAGTTTGGAAAAAAACAAATCTGTATGAAATTAAAAGCAACTCTAATACATTTGAGGACTGGGGTGGCAACAGCAGTGAGTTTTTGGAACAAGCTTCTCCCCTGAAGCAAAGCCCCAGGCTCAAAGCCCTGTTATTTCACCCTCTACCCCATCCAGGTCCTCTCTTCTCCCTTCCCCTTCAGGTCTGACTTTGTTCCCAGTTTCTTCTCTGTGCAAATGCTGCTCACTCATCCACGGATCTTACACCTTTTTATGGCAGGAAGGTTTTGGTAAAGATGGAATTGCACCTTTCCAGAATGGGGTTTATTCCATGGAGACTTTTCCCCACAGTTGTGCTTCCACCTGCTGCAGCCTCTCAGTCAGTCTGGACTTTCATTCCCTACCCAAACCCCAATAAAGACACTCAGAGTACCAACTGTTACACCAGACACTCAGAGTCCATTAAAATGGTGAGTTCTGGGCAGTTCCTGACTCTGCAGAAGAACCAAACACAGAATTCTGGATGCCCTATAAACACAGGTGAAGGAACTGCTCAAACCCATCCCAAAGGTTTTTTCTTCATCTTCTAATGTCAATTTTCAGCCCTGCTTTTAGGAATCTGTGCTTACAGGTAGCAATCAGAAGGCATTTATCAGCCCTCCAGGAATCTCAGAGTGGTTTGGTGGGACGGGACCTCAAAGCCCATCCAGTGCCACCCCTGCCATGGCAGGGACACCTTCCACTGTCCCAGGCTGCTCCAAGCCCTGTCCACCCTGGCCTTGGATGTTCCAGGGATCCAGAAGCAGCCACTGCCTCACAGGTCAAAATTTGACAGCAAAGCCCCAGCTGAGACCCCTCACTGCACACTCACCTCTCTGGCAGCGATCGTGCGTCCAGCACCGCTCGATGAAAATCCCATTTATCACCGTGGGGGGACAGTTGCTCTTCCCTTTCACGGTGCCTGGGCACACATCTCCACACTCTTCTTTGTCATCCTTGTTGGCCACGATGTAATTGTCTTCTACAGAATCCAAAATCCTGGACCAGTCGATGGTGGACAGGTAGCAGAGCTCGTTGTTCTTCTCGATGCGCACGGCGCCCCGGGTGATGTTCATCAGGTTGTAGAGGCCGATCTCCTTCAGGTGAACCATCTCAAAGATCACCAGGGCGTAGTTGAAGAACAGGTGAGTCCCTCGGATCACAGTGAGGTTGGGGAAGAGGCCCTTCAAGCTCTCCAGGCCATACACACGGAACAGCAGCAGGTAGTCTGTGATCATGGTCAGCTTGGGGAAGCTGAGCTCACGGAAATCTTCAGGCTTGGTTTTGAACATCAGCAGGATCTGCAAGTGGCCCTCGATCACGGTGCAGTTCTCCAGCATGTGCAGCCGGGTCAGGTTGTTGCGGATGTCCATGCTCCTGCAAACTGGGAAGCAAAGGACAATTTCTTTATTTAACAGAAGGTTAATTGTTGTCGTTTTCTAAACGCTCAGTTTTGTCCAACCACACCGAGCTCTGCTGGGGACACGTGGCCCCCTCGGCAAGGCAGGCTTCAAGTGTTAAGAAATACACTGTGGGGAACATTCCTGGTTACAAAACAAGAGTATTTCATCATTTTTTTCTGCCATCTTGAGTCCCTGCCTGTTGCCTCTATCACGACTGCAGTGGTAACACCAGTCCTGGGACATCACTTGGCGCTCACAAAGGGAAGAGATGTCTGAGCTGTTTTCTTTAGGGAGCTGCCAGCAACACACCTACCTCATCTCAGATTGTGCAATTAATGCCAGCGGATTAGAGGGAGTCATTTAGAATGGTTGCAGGGAGGGGAAGATAGGAAAAGAATAATGGCCAGAGATGGTGGTTCTTGGGAAAGGAGCAGAAAAACCTGGAAATGCACAGGAGCACAGCCCACGCTCCTGCCCAGACTCTGCTGACAGGAGTAATTTACTACATTAGTAATTTTTGCCCTGTGCATTCTTTTCAGATGAGATGTTGGGGCTTTTTTTTGTTATTATTTTCTCAAGGGTGCAAATCTCCCTGTCTTGACTATCTGGGCAGTTTATTTGACAGCACCAGTAACCAAAGCACTGGCAAAGTGAACAAATACATGAAGCATAAATTAGGAGGAAAAATGAATAATAGGAATACATCAAAACAAAAAAAAAGTTTGAATAGGGAAATATTTTTTCAACTCTAAGCACAGGTAAGAAATCAAGAAGGAAATTTGCAGCCCCACGCCTCTACAAGGACAACAAAACTCCCTGTGACAACCCTTTTGAAACCAACTTCACAGAAACATCAGTCAGGCCTTAATGTTCAAATCTAGGTGTATTCTTCCTGAATTTTTCCTTTTTGAAGACTGCATCCACTCAAAGGATTTCTCTCTTTGTCTACAGCTGGGCCAGTGTCTTCTCTCCCCAGTTAAGAACTAAAGACACTTTCCTCTTTTTGTCACTATATGTAAAGTTCACCAACTATAAAACCACCACATCACAGCTCCAAGGGATCACCCAGCCTAACAAAACTGGTGTGGACACAAACACTTCAGAGTTAGGATTGTCTGACTCCTCATGGTTCAACACAGACCACTGCTGGAGGGGTTAAAACCAAATTCTATGCAAATATCTTAATGATTATTCAAAATTTTGCTCCACTGACTGAAAAAAAAAAAAATTGGCAATACTAATATGGATTTGAAGCAATGCTATTGCCCAATGGGATTTTTTGGCACTATATCCAAGTAATTTCATAAATTGCTTTCTGGAAGAAAAAAGCCAATGCACACGGTGCCTCAAGGATTAAGGATGTACTTGGAAAAAGTGGGAAAAGGAACCTGATGACCAGCCAGCAGCAAACTGCCCCAAACTGTACTGCTGCACATCCCAACCTGGGCTAAAAGACCTGGGAGAGCAGCGGATTCAGCTTAAATGCTCTGGATATTAATTTGCAATAAATAACATTGGAATTTCCAAAGAAGCAAGTGTGTGGCAGGTCAGGGCAGTGAAAGGAGAAGTAACACAAGGACACGTAAGAAAATGAAAGACTGAGTTCAACCTACAAGTCACCACTGCAGCTAAAATTACCAGATAAATTCAAAATGCAACATCTTGGTTCGTATTTATTCTTGGTTCTCTTTATTGTGGGGTACACAGGCAATGCTGGGGGGGGTTCCCACCACCAGCTGCTGCACTCCAGGATAACCTCCTGCCTGTTGGAATGGACAGCTGACCTTAAGGAAAAGGAAAGGTCAAAAAATACAGACCAGGAATTACTTCTGAGAGTCAGAGCTCCAGGCTATTGCTGTGGCTGAAGGCCACGAGATGCATGAATACCCTGAGCACAATTGCCTCTGTCTTTCATCATTTTGGGTAGAATGAGGTGAGTCACCAGGGGCTGGACACAAGCCCTGCTCCCTGCACAGGGCACCTTGAGCAGGGCTGGAAGGATCTCAGTTAGGTATGGTCAGGACAAAGCCCTCTGAGTGCTGTGCCTGCATTTCCAGCCTGGGGAAATCTTCCTTTTCTGCAGGAACAGAGCTAAGGAGCTTGGTCTGGAGGAGCTACCCTGGGTGGGCAGCAGCTGCATCAGCACTGAGGAAAATCATGGTCCTGGTCTGGCAGAGGAAGATCCACAGCCAGCAGGGATTCACAGAGGATGATCTGAATCCCAGAATGGTTTGGGTTGGAAAGGACCTCAAAGCTCATCCCATTCCACCCCTGCTGTGGCAAGGACACCTTCCACTGTCCCAGGGTGCTCCAAGCTCCATCCAACCCGGCCTTAGACACTCCCAGGGATCCAGGGGCAGCCACAGCTGCTCTGGGCACCCTGTGCCAGGACCTGCCCACCCTCACAGCCAACAATTCCTTCCCAATATCCCATCCAGCCCTGCCCTGTGGCAGTGGAAGCCATTCCCTTTGTCCTGGTCACTCCTGGTCACCACAGCCTTGGATTTCACAGCTCTCACCCCTTTCCTTAAACACTCAAAACCAGTTAAATGACTCTGCTCCTGGACCTTTCAAGCTTCTGGAGATCACCAGTACCATGAGCCATGCTGCTCCTGGTCCAAAGAGCCCAAAAGCTGCTCAAAGACCTTCCAACCATCTAAACACCCCCACGGGGTACAAACCTCCCGTCACTCACAGCTCTCCCCATCCTGACACAGATTCCCCACTGGAGGCTGCAGAGAAGGTGACCAAAGGCTAACAACTCCAAATATTTTGAAAAGATGTGTTAAGGAACAGAGGTTAGCTAAAGGTGAATCTAAAAAGAGATGAGTGAAGCTTTTGAAGAGTTAAAAATATAAATCTACCAGAGCTGGAAGTGCAACAGCCATGGTTCATCAGCTGCTTTTCCCCACGTTTAGAGAAAAATCACACTTAATTATTTTTCAGGTTCTACTTCAATTACGTTTTTAAGTGATAATTGGTATCTAAGCTCCTTCTTTTTAACACCTCAAAGATCAAAGAGAATAATAAGGAATTAAAGAACATCTGAAACAAAATATGCTTTTTACTTGGAGGTTTCTCCATCTTTTCATGCCTTTGAATTTTCAGCAGTTTATATCTCCTGTTCATGCAGTAGCAGCTTAAGTCACCCCATAAATTTATTGTTACCAAGACAACAAGAAGCAGTTTTAAGCAAAGTAATAAGTGTTTTTCCACAGCTTCTCTCGATAGTATTTCTTCTGCAGGGACAGGAGAATTAATCAACCATTCAGTAGGAAGGCAAGGCAGGTTTGATCCCAGAAGAAGGAGAGCAAAGTTGAGCCATCAATTATAACACAGACAACCTGGTTTCAAAAAACACATAAATCAGCTTTCAGGGAAATAAAAAAAATCACAAATTGATTCTCCAGTAGTAGGCCCAAAGCTGCTCCTGTGCAAACCACTGGCAAAACCTCCACTACACATAAATTCCTAAATTTCAGCAGAAACAGCAGCACAGCTCTGAGCTGCCAGAGGAAGCACTCCTCCATCCCTGCTACCAAGCCACTCACTCAAAAAACTACTAAATCATCCTAGACATGTTCCATCAGCCCCCCCAGAAAACCAAGCTGAAGCCAGGCTTCTTAAAAAACCAACAAACAAACAAATCCCAAGATGCCAAAGGCTCTTGGACAAACTGGTTTGGTAACAACCTTCAGGACCTGAATGAAGAAACCAGATCTGATGCCAGAGGTTAAGTTTTCAAGACAGAGTCTAACCAGGGGAATAGCTGGAACTTAAACCTTGTTTATAGTAAATCCTGTGGACACCAAACCTTAATGATTCACTGCTTCAGACCTCTGGCCTTCAACAATCAAGCCCAGCGTAATCTGGCACAGAAGGACTGCAAACCATTTGAGGTAACTATTAGTTAATTCTGCTTTTTTTTTTTTTTTTTGTAGTGTTTGCTGCCTATTGAATAAACAAAGTATTACAGAGAAATTACACTTGCTTGGGTTGGTCAAAAGCACTGCAATTCTACGTAAAGCTGATTTTTGGAAGGGGCTTTAGGAAACTGGGAAAAGGATTTTTGGGTGTCTTTTGGGATAACTGCTGAGGAAAACATCCTGATAACAGGTTAGAGGGAAGGACTGTGCAACAGCTTCTAGCAGCTATTGTTTACTAAACATAAAAACCATCTCCTTGTGAAATATGGATTTTTAAGCTCCAGTTCTGCACCTCAGACACCTCGAGCTGAGCGAGCTGGAGATGGACTCCAAAATGAGCCCAAATAAACCCACAGGGAACACCTCAGGTGCCTCTTACCTCTCACTGCTCAAGAGCAAATCCCTCAAAGCCTGGTTTGGGCTGTCCTTATGCTCCCCTCATTTGACTCAAACTCCAACCAGCAGACACAACTCATCCTGCCCCGTTTCCCTGCAGAGATGACCAGCTCTGGGGTGGCAGCACCCCAGGACCACTCAGGGTAATGTCCAGGTCCCTGCTGCTGCCAACACACCTGAGGATCCTCCCTGCTCCAAAGGCAGCAGGAACAGGTTCTACACCTTGCCCATATCAACATCATTTATATTCCACAAGGCAGTCACCCCAAAATTGACCTCCAGAAAGCTCTGGGGTGTTGCACTGTTCAGAGATAGTCATTGTGCTGCCTGTCCCCAAAAAAAGGGAAGGACACGCTGGGGCCTGGGTTTGGTACAGCCCTGCCCTTTTGCACTCACTTCTCCTACTTTATTCTCCCAGGAGCAAAATTTCATTCTAGACCAAGTCTCTCAGCATAAAAAATTAACACAGGCTCGAGGTTGAACAAGGGAACAGTTTCTTAATGAGTTTACGAGCACAAAAATATCTGTATCAGCCAGATATGATACTAACTAAGGAGCAACCTATTTTCTAAGTGTGTTACTACAGCAATACACAGTGAAATTTGTCCCACAGGATGACTTTGGTAGAGATCTCCCAACTGCATTCCCAACTCCCACCCCAGCAGCAGGTACTGGAGCACCATGAGCAGCTCCCAGATTTAGGGGGAGAGTTTAGAAGGGGAGGAAGAGCACTCTAAACTCCCACGACTGCATTGATCAGTTTTCTATTAACCAGAAAAGGAGCCCAAAGGAAGCTGCTCCATTAGCAGATGCCTAAAACTAGGTGAGGTAAATCCCACCCCAAATACCAGAGCTAATGAACTGACAGGCATGAGTCATGTGCGAGATTTATTTCAAGAAGTTGCATTATGTTTACACAGTGACCAAAAAAAAAAAAAATACACAAGCCTGTCTTTCTTCCCAAAACAAGATATAGGGATCTTCATTTAATGCACAGGTGAAGCCTTCTTTCCTTAACTCTTTCTTCTACTCCTGTCAGTAATTCCTGAATTGAGCAACCACCTTTAGCCACATGTCAGAGAGGAAGAGTGCTCTCACATGAAGTATTCCTAAAATATTTAGGAAAATGGGATGGATTGAGGAGGAAAAACTGGATGTAAATGTGAACTTCACCATCCACCCCTTTTGTCTCCTGAGCCATCTCCATCTACCTGTTGCTTGTCCCCAGCTCTTCCCCAAAGGCACTGAAGGGGAGAGAAATCCAGGGGGCACAAGGAAAACCAGGGATAGGGGGGATGTTGTCAGCAGAGAGCAGAGCTATCCCGGGGGCTGTCTGTGGGAACACAGGGCACACATCTCCAAGAAAGCTGCCTCCATCAGAGCCGTTGCTCAGGGAACAACTTGTTTGCTTATGCAACTCTGTCGGTGCATTTCCCCCCCAGCCAGGCCGGTGCCGGCCCCGCGTTGTTTGTGACTTCACCATTCCCAGAAAACAGAGCCAAGCACCCAGAAAACACAATCAAACACCACAGCAGCTGAAAACCTCTCAAATCAGGGCCCCAGTGGTCCCAAATGTCTGTAGAATGCTTCATAAAGTATTTGCAGCGTAAAAATGACACGGAAATGTTCCAGCCCAGGCTTTGCTTTGCTGTCCTGTGCCCCTGTTCCTCCATCCAGGAACTCAAGACACATTTTCCTACCACGCTGTAACACAGCAAAGATTAGGGAGTTTAGAACATAAACACGCTTGAACCCCAAAAAGCAAACATGATTTAAATAAATAACCAAATCACAGGCTGTGCTGTGGCAGTAATAATAATAGTGTTTTCAAATTAGGAACTGCTGGACTCCAGTTGCACACGTATTTATTTATTATTAGTGCTATATGTCAACTGCCTTTTCCATCTCTGCTGGAGGCGGGCAGGTTTGCCCACAGCAGCTGGGACTGACCCTCCCAAGGTAACACTGTGTCACCGGCCTCTTGGAAGGTTTCAAACGTGAAAATATGTAAGAGGGAAGAAACTGGGTTATATTTGAAATATGTGACTTGTCCTATTGCTGGGAAGAGAGGCTGTCTTACAGGAACATCCTGCTTTATTCCCTGAATCCCATACATATCCCAATAATGTCCATCACTGTGTTGTCTGTACTTAAACTGATTCTCTTGCTCTTGCCTTTTCTGATGGGAAAAGGCCAACAGGCAGATTGTCTACGAGAGACACGACCCACGGATCCAGTTAGCTGTCTTTAAACAAATATTTTCCTTTTGTCAAAAAAAAAAAATTGTCAGAATCACCCAAAATTAAAGAACCTCTCATTAAAAGGATTTCCTGAGCAAGTTTATTTAACGTAACCCATCAAAACAGCTCGTAAGGCTCAACCTCGAGCCAGCCGTGGGTTTAACAAGCTTGTGACCTCCAACACAACATCTTTTATATCCCTGTCTTGTATTTTACAAGCCCCTGTGTACACACAGAGCCTCCCCCCGGAGCTCTCCCATCGTAATACCTGTGGATTTGGCACACTACCTAAAAGTGGTTAAAGACAAAACCTCCGCGTCTGGCCACACTAAACCCTCCTGAAACCGGAGCCCGTTCTGAGGCCGCCGAGGAGCGGCGGGGGCACCGGGCTGGGGAGGGACCGGGAGAGGGACCTGGGAAAGGGACACGGGAATGGAACCGGGAAAGGGACACGGGAATGGATCGAGGGAGGGGACCCGGGAAAGGCACCGGGAGTGGATGGAGGGAGGGGACCCGGGGAAGGGGCCGGGGAGGGGACGGGGGAACAGACAGACGCTGACAGGGCCCGGGGAGGGGAGCGGGCGAGGGACCCCGTGAGGAACCGGGGCAGGGCCGTGGGAAGGGCCTGGGGAGCCCCCAGGGCAGGGCCCGGCAGCGGCGGCCGAGGGGGCCCGACCCTTCCCCTGCCCGGCGCGGCCCCGCTGACCCCGGCCCGGGGCCCTCCCCTCCCTCCCTCCTCCCTCCCCGGCGGGGCCCCGCGGCCCGGGCCGGCCGCTGCTCTCCCGCCGTGCCCGCTCCAATCTCGGCCGCGCCGGGCCGTCCCCGCGGGCCCCGGGCCGGGGGTGAAGGTGACCCGGCCGCGCTCCGGGCCCGCGGGCCCCGCGCAGGTACAAAGGGCACGGCGGGCCCGGCCCGCGCCGCCGCCGCCGCCCCGACCCTCCCGGCCGGGCCCCGACTCACTCTCGCCGCGGCCGCGGCCGCACCAGGCTCCCAGCACCACGGCCACGGCCAGCGCCGCCGCCGCCGCCGCCGCTCTCGGTCCCATCCCGCGCCGCTGCCGCGGCCGCCGCCGCCCGGCGCGAATCAGAGCCCGCGGGGCGGGCGCGGGGGCCGGGCCCGGCCGAGCATCGCCGGCGGAGCCCCCGCGGAGCCCCTTTATAGCGCCGGGCCCCTCCCTGCCCGCGGTGTCGGCCCCGGCCCGGCGGCCCCTTCCAGCGCAGGCCGGGCTGGCGGCGGCGCCCCGGCCAGTAAACAAGGGGCTGCCCCCGTCAGCTGCGAGCCCGGCGGGGCGGCCGCAAGAGGCGGCGCTGGAGCGCGGGCACGGGACGGGACGGGCCGGGGGAGGAGCGGCGGCGGCGGCGGCAGCCAGCCACCCATCGTCATCCATCCATCTGTCTATCCATCTATCTATCCATCTATCTATCTATCTATCTATCTATCTATCTATCTATCTATCTATCTATCTATCTATCCATCTATCTATCTAGCCAGCCAGCCACCATCCATCCATTTAATCTATCTATCTAATCTATTTATCTATCTATCCATATATCCATCCATCCATCCATCCACCCATCCATCCACCCATCCGTCTGTCCGTCCGTCCTTCTGTCCACCCGCCCGCCCGTCCAGGTGAGCGCTGCTGGCGCTGCCCGTGGAGCTGCCATGGCCCCGGTGTCTTTCAGCGAGTAAAAAGAAGGAGTTTAGCAGCCTCACCTCACTGTGGGTTCAGATGGAAGGAGAGTAGGGTTAGGTAAGAGATGAGGGAAAAGGTTTTTACTGGGACGATGGGCAGGCCCTGGCACAGGGTGCCCAGAGCAGCTGTGGCTGCCCCTGGATCCCTGGCAATGCCCAAGGCCAGGCTGGGATGGGGCTTGGAGCAGCCTGGGACAGTGGAAGGTGTCCCTGCCATGGTGGGATGAGATGGTCCCCAAGGGCCCCTTCCAACCCAAACCATTCTGGGATTCTGTCTCACTGTCCCCAGTGCTGGCAGCCCAGGCTGAGATTGGAGCTGCTGCCCCGGCCGTGCCCGTGTCCCTCCTCCTCCTCTCTGGAAGGAGGAATTGCTGCAGAGCTGGACAGAGCTTGGGATGAGGATACCATCTACCACTGCCACTGCTCTCAGTATCACAGAACCCAAAGAGCCATTGCAGATTTCTGGTTCTTTTTCCAGTGGGATTCACCATTTGGTGCCTTTTTTAATCATCTCTGTGCTGCACTCACACTAAGCCATGACAGTACGTTTCCTGGCAACTTCCAGTAATTTTATCTGGCTCTTGCTTTCAGCCATTTCTGCGAGACAAATTAGTTATAAATTGCTGGAATAAAGCCTTTTTTTAATTCAAAAATGCTTGGCAAATAGACATTCTTTAAAATTTTTATGCCACCATCTTTAGCTTACAACAGATCTCACTTGTGCATGACATTAAGGGCCCCTGGGCAGAGCAGTGGTGACCAGCAGGTCACTGTGCCTCAGTCCCTTTGTCTGGAGACTGAATTGCACTATGAGTTTACCCTTTTTAAAATACTTTGCACTGCTTTTCCAGGTAAAGAATCACTGCAGTTGTCCCAGGGATAGGACACTGTGAATGAGAGGAGGGCTGGTCAGTGAAATCACAGCTCTGCTGGTGTGATTCACCCCCTGATGTTTGAGGTTTCCCTGTTGGAAGTGCAAGGCTGGCAGCCTGATTCCACCAGCATAAGCAGGATTAGCTGGGATGGTACCTGTGCAACAATAACTTAGAATTTGCAGACTATTTAAATGCTGAGATGAAAGGCTCTGCTTAAGTGGGGATGCTTTCTCTGTCATCAGCACAGCAGATGTGTGTCTGCACAGCACAAGAGCTGTTGATTCAGCCCATTGCTGCATCAGAACCACAGTCATGGGAAAGCATTTCCCCCATTTCTGTCCTTTTTTCTCCAAATCCACACTGGTTCCCTGAGCTGACAAGTGCAGAGAGACTGGGAACCCCACTCATTCCAGACTGCTTCAGGAAGTAAGGGCAGTTAAGGAATGGAAATAAACAACTAAAGTATGCGTTCACTGCTTGCAAATTAACCTGCTTTATGGCTGTAGACTTTGCATAGAACAGACAGAGCCAAACATCACCTGGACAGCTCAGGCTGGGTGGAATTTATACTGTGACTGTAACAGCAACGTGCTCTTGCTTACTCACTTATGTTCTCCTTACCTCTCATGTAATAATGATATCAGCTTACACATTGGCACGTGAGGATTAAAGGCTACAGGTTTATTATCTTTCCTTAAAATACTATTTTTAGTTTCTAATTACTGATTAAGAACATCAGGGTGCAACCTTTCCAGCATCTTTCCCATACATCCACTGCTACATATTCATCATGCTACAGTGCACTTGGTTTGCAATCAGATAAACCAACAGGAGCAATGTGGGCGCTTAGAAACTAAGCCAACACCTGCTTACTCTTTTTTTTTTTTTTTTTTCTAATAGCTGCAATGCAGGCTTTTCTTTAATTCTTGATTCAAAAAGCTACTAAAATCACCAGTTTGATATATTAAATATTGGCAACAAACACATTTCTTTCTCTCCACTACTGATGTTTCATGGTTTAGTTAAAATAACTTGGAAGTAAACAGGGGTAAATGTCTGCTCTGAACTGTGACAATCACAGACCATGGGGGCTCAGATCTGAATCCTCCTAAGAAAATAAGTACAGAGAGACTTGCAATAGACTGCATCCATCTGTTTGAGCCTACAAAGACTTATTTATTCTGGTTTCATCCATTCCTTACTTAAATCATGGAATGATTGGGTCAGAAGGGGCCTTAGAGACCATCCCATTCCACCCCCTGCCGTGGCAGGGACACCTTCCACTGTCCCAGGCTGCTCCAAGCCCTGTCCAGCCTGGCCTTGGACACTCCCAGGGATCCAGGGGCAGCCACAGCTGCTCTGGGCACCCTGTGCCAGGGCCTTCCCACTCTCCCAGGGAACAATTCCTGCCCAATATCCCATCCACCCCTGCCCTCTGGCAGTGGGAAGCCATTCCCTGTGCCCTGTCCCTCCATCCCTTGTCCAAAGTCTACTGTTCTGTCCTACAGAAGCCTCTACATCAAACCAACCTGTTTTAGGGAATACTAACTTCCCTACAGATCCCTCCTCCAGATCAAAGCGGCTCAGAACTGAAGTCCTTGGAAGCCCATCCCTGGAGCAGGAACCACGTTTGCATAAACAGGTAGGGACAATGACTTTGTAAAGCAGCTTGAATGTTGCAGCAGGGACTTCCTTGCACTGTCACAAGTGTCTGTGGAGAGAGAACCCGGCTCAGCTCCCAACCACCAACACATGGAGCTTGCTGAAAGCTTCACACCTTGAAAACCAAATACATCTTTTTCTCTATACACTGAAACACATGGGTGGGTTTTATGCTGTGTGTCTTTAGCCATACAAATTAAAGTTCCTCACTAATCAACCAGCCTGGGAATAGTCAAGGAACACAAACTTCGTGCCCAAAAGGAGCTTTGGAGCAGTTGACTCACCAGGAATGTTCATTGGTACCAATTCTGTTTTAAGAACTAAACTGCTTGAAAACCAGTTCAGGAGCCAAAGCCACACAGTAGCCTGGAGGCTGAGCTGAGGTCACAATTCCCACTTTCTGCTCCACCAGTTCACTGTGGCCTTCTCTTAACAACAAGTTCCAACTGTCTGGGTGAAGAGTTACCCCATGGCTCGGGTTGCTCTGTTTTCATTGATTTCCCAGGCACTCTTTCCTGCTCACACATTTCTCACCAGGCAATTTGCACGTTATGCAGCCTCCTGCCCTTTGAAGATGCAGCAGAGTTGATGTTGAAGCCAACAACAGCCGAGTCTCTGCATCACTGGCAGGATGTTGCTACGAAGGTTTACGGGATTGACTTCTCAGTGACTAAACCTAAAGCTGAGAATACAGGAGAGCTGACCTTGGAAAATTATCTCATCCTGTTTAGAGTCACACAAAACCCTTTGCCAAATCTCTTAATATAAAATATTTCACGTCATGGATTGACAGAGTTCCTTTCTTACCCTTCCTTCCGTCCACACCAAATCCGATAAGTGACTTTTCTCAGTGAGAAGGCTCAGAGGATGGAGATCCGGTCACTTTATGTGCTAAGGACAGAATTCTCAGCTTTTTACTGTTGAAACAGGAAACACAGTCAGATCCTTCTGGAGAATTCTATTGTTACATGAGCAAATACAAATTTTGGCCAGGGTGAAAATGGCAGAGGGCATCTCTCTGCTACATGCAGGTCAAAAACCCTGGAGATGAAGGATGCAAATTCCAGTTCTTCATGGCCAACTGCAGCACTGACTCATTTTAGCTTTTTTTGGTCTAGTTTCTGGGTTTATGCAGTTTGATTTTTGGGCATCACAGAGGCAGATGCAATATTTGACTTATTTTTAATTCCTTGTCAGAATATTCTTGTTCTCATTTAGCGTCAAATTTTTCAACTTGAAAACACCAAAGCACTGTCAGTATTCCCAACCTGGGTCTGGTGAGCAGGGCCCAGATGTGAAACAGCCAGGCAGATGTGGCCTTCAGCCCCCTGAGCCTCCTCTTCCTCCATCCTCCATCCTTCCCTCGAACTTGTGCTGCTCACCTCAGGCAGCCCTGGGTGTGTTTTGCACAAGCTGCTGCCAGGCTCCCTGTTCTCCATCAGCCACCCCAGCATGGCCAGGCTGGGCTCCATCCCAGCCACCGGCTACACCAGTTCTGATCCACAGCTCACCCCCAGCCCCTCCTTCTCTAGTTATTTCCTGACACTAATGCCTGTTTTTGTTGATCCAGGGTCTAATTTGGAGGGAGCGCTGGCGCTTTGGGCAGCACCAGGGATTCACAAACCCCGGCTCTGTGCTCTGCGCTGCTCAGGGTTTGCGTTTGGGACGAGCCAGAACTCCCAGTTCCCGTTTGATAACCGGTTTGTTCTGTCGCTGGGAGACACGCCCTCCCTCTGTAAATGTTACAAATCAGGCGTATCTGCTCCATTATTCACTAACTGCTGCTGCTTCCCACTTCCAGCCCCTATTAGAGGGAGCGCTCATGCCAGAAATGTCACGGTGGCATCATGTGACAGGTGGTATTGATTTAGCGCCGTTGGCGTTTAATGTCACTCCCGTTCAGTGGGACACACGGCGAGCGCACACGGATTCCCAGCAGTGGGGCAGGTCAGGACAGAGCTCCCAGCCCGGCCCCATGCCAGGCCCTGGGACTTGGGAATTACATCGGGAATTCTGCTGCAGACCGTGACATTTGAGTATCTGCTCCGAGCTGCTCCAGCACTGTCATTAGTTTTTATGATTCACAGAATCACAGAATGGTTTGGGTTGGAAGCATCTTAAATGCCCATCCCACTCCCAGCCCCTGCCATGGGCAGGGACACCTTCCACTGTCCCAGGCTGCTCCAAGCCATGTCCAACCCGGCCTTGGACACTGCCAGGGATCCAGGGGCAGCCACAGCTGCTCTGGGCACTGCCAGGGCCTCCCCACCCTGACAGGGAACAATTTCTTTCTACAAAAGAATCTAGATCACAACTACAAATCATAAGATTCAATCCTGAGGTTTCATGGCAGGTTTACAAGCAGACAATGAGAAGAGAAGTGAGACCTGGTGTCACACAGGGAACAGTTGGGAGCAGAACCCTGCTCTACCCACTCCCCTTCTTTTCACTCCTTACAGGATATTCCCTTTTGACAGAATAGCTGCCAGTTTGGGGAAGCTGCTCACAGCCTCTCAAATCTGATGCACAGAGTGCAAAGAAACCCCGGGGAACATGTGCCCAAAACCTGGGACTGCCCAGCCACAGGAGCCATTGTATCCCGCAGTGTTCTGCTCCTGCCACTCCTGCACCCTCAGGAACAGCCTGTGGAGGATCCTTCCAGCACATCCCATCTGGCTGTGAGGAGACACTGCTCAACACTGAGCACTGTAACACACGGAGTCTCTGCCACCAAGGGTGTTTGCCAGAACAGCTTAGCCTGACCCAGAGCCAGGGCTGCTGCCAGACTCCAATCGCTGCATCCACTGGCCTGACGTGACCCAAGCCTCCAAAGGGGTTTTGGTTTAATGCTCCTTGCTGTCCCAAGGTAGTCTGCCAAGAAGTAAAACAAGGGCCAGCCATGTGCCTGATAAACATCTCCCCATCTGGATTTCCCAAGCTTTTGGGAAAGTTAAGCAACTCTCACAGAAGGCCATTTCGATACGGTCTATACATTGTTCTGTGGGGAGATGCACAGAGCCATGTGCCATGAAATGGAGCTGAGGGCTGGAGCAGCAGAGCATCCACCACCCCCCACAGGTCAGCCAAAAATAAAAACTGTCATTCAGCTGGGAAATGTCACAAAGCCCTTAGTCATTGTTTATTCTAAATAGCACCAGCTCCCATCTTCAAAGTGGTGTTGAATGACTCCAATTGCTAAATTGGAGAAAAGCAAAGACAACAACCCAGCCTTTATGTGCAAGGGTTGCTGAGGCAGTGGATCCATTGGCTTGGGGGAAGAAGGGAATATTCTTCCACCTGGCAGAGAAGCCCCAGGAAGCAGAGGCTCAGTGCTCAACGGCCACTGGAGATAACAAAAGGTGTTACAGGGTTCACTCCTGGCCTTTCATTGAAAACAACAAACCCATGAAATGTCAATGGTCAAAAGTTAAGTAGTTACTGAACTCACTCCATGCAGGCTTCTTTGTAAATCAGTACCTGTCACTTGGAGGGGTGAATGTTTTCTTGGAGACAAGCTGTCACTAGCAGCTCCCTTTCATGTCTTTCCAATCAAAGATTTCCTAATTTATAAGTGCCAGAAAGTTATAGGCAACCCATTTTGCTGATAGCAAAATTCAGTTTTAAACTTGTCTGCAATGACGCACCAAATCTTTTGCAAGATAGGAAAAAATAATTTATTTCAAGTACTAAAGAGGACAGTGTTATGGATGATGAAGCATTAATGTTGCATCCCAAAATCTCACACACAAAAACCACTCCAGCATCACATTCAGCCTCTAAGAGAAGAGCTCAGCATTGAAATGCCTGCAAGGAAAGTAGTAAACAATTAGAATTGAAAAATAATTTGGTGACACAGCATTGACTAATGAACCACAGTGAAATGTCAAACATTACATACAGGTGAAGGACAACAACTGAGAAAAGTAGAAATGTCCATAAATTGATTGCTACAATTATGAATTTCTCTAAATTCCTGGTAAGTAAAACAGGAGTATATTGCAGATATCTTGAGTAGCTGGAATGAAAAGCTGTACCCCATAATATAGTTATTAATTTGATAATCCATAAGTGAGTGGCATACTACATTGCAAATATCATGTTAAATGAACAGAAATACTTTGTGTAAAAGATGGTAACTGTCTTCATTACCAGAGATGGGTGTGTACAGGAGAGAGCACAGCTCTGACACAGAGCCTGGTGCTCTGGGATGTGTTCAAAGTGAAGCTGCATGTTTCTAAGAATCCAGTTGTGACAAAACAGCTCTTCCCTCACCATCCCGTCCTGGGGCTGTTGGGATCAGCCCATGGTTTGGTTCCAGACCAAAGCACAGCTGGGGTCACCTGCTCCCCTCAGCTCCTCCACAGGACACACCTGAGCCCTGACCAGCAGGGATGCAGAAAGGTGCATTTGCTTTCAGCTTATCACAAGCACCTACAGACACTCTCAGGTTGTCACACAAACCCTGCTTTACTGCAGTCTCCAAGTTTTTTCTAGCAGCAGCAGTGTTTTAAAAATACGACTTTACTTTTTCTCTGTTTTATTTTAGTGAACTCTTTAAGGCAACACTTAACAAGAATAATTTGCTCAAAAAGAAAGACCAAACATTTTAAAAATTATTATTTCCATTTGGAAGACACTACCTTCCTTTGCCCTCATCCTTCAGTGCAAGCATGTTTGCACAGGTGAGGTCTGTGCCACCTGCAGCACTGTGTGTACAGCCCAAGGGTGGCAGGGTCACAATGTTTCCTTCACGCAACGGCATCAACACAACAATGAGAAGTGAGAACATTTGCACACACAAAAGGGAAGCAAACACTGCACAGAAAGCAACTGCAGTCCTGCAGGAAGTCTAAACTGGAGAAGATGGTAAAATCTGAAGTCCCAAACACCCATCTGGGAAAAAGGTGAGCCTGAGGAGAGTTGTTACCTGTTGATACTCTGAACCTGAGCCAGGCAAGCACCTGAACAACAGAATTCCCTCCCTACACCTGCAGCTGTGTATGTACAGAACTGAAATTAAATATCCTGTTGGCAGCAAGCTCCTAAGTCAGTACAGAAAAGCTGTGAAGACAGGAAAGAGTGTGAGACTTCAACTGTTATTTAAATTTATATTGACTAAAAGCCTTTTAGGAGTCATAACATTTGTCACAACCACATTAAAAACGACTAGATTAATCCACTAAAGAACTTGTTAGCAGCTCAGTGTAAACTCTCATCATTACCTCAGCTCTCCTCTCAAGAGGCAACAACAGCACCAAGTAAGCAAGTATCCAAGTGTGGAAAGCCTTCCTCAGGAAACCCTCCACTGCCTGCACAGGGAGGAGATACAAGGTAGGCCTTGGACAGCCTCTTTATGGACATTGACTGTGACAGTTCTCACACCAGCTGAGCTTTCCCACTGCACTGCAGGCAGCTTTAAATAAAATGAAACAGAATCATTTCAGTTTGGGAAAAATCCTGATGAAGAGAATCATGCTGATGAATATAAAACAAACTACAATTAGCATTATCCACAGCAGCCAGTTGACAGATTTCTTGGCGTGCTGTTCCAGGCGGTCGGACTCATCCTTGAGCTTCTCGAAGTTCTGGTCTGCCATCCTGAGGGAGTGTGACAGGGTCTGTGGAGCACAGAGAGCAAATAGTGTCAGCCTCATAGCTGCCAGGTCTGGCAGCTTCCTCCAAGAGAGAAAAGGTTCAACTGCAGGTAAGTATTGCCCCAGTCTCACCACTCCAATCCCACCTGGAATCAAGCTACAGGATTTCACACATCAGCACTTGAACCTCGTGGGTTGCAAAACTGAGGGGTCACAGCTCAACATGCCCTACCTGGTTGTCCTGTTTGATCACGTTCTGGGCAGCCAGAGTGTTGTTTTTGAGGCTGCGAGCCAAGCTGAGCATCTCCTCAGCAAGCTTCTCCTGCATGTCCTGGTGGTGCTGCAGCACAGCATCCAGCTCCACTGCCGACTGCTTCTCGTCTGATGTGAGCCCTCTGCAAGAGCACAAGGGAAGAAAGGGTTTTACACTTCCTTGTGGGTCAATCTCACAAGTTTTCCCCAGGTTTTACATCTCTACAAGAAGACACAGCCCACTGAGTCAGCTGAAGCCATTATATTTTGGTTTCTGTAAGCAGACACTTCACCCAACTTAAAGCATATCTGGGATTTAAAGGTCATTGGGAAAACAGTTCCCAAAGCACTGAGCACTGGAATGAGAAATTCTGACTTACTTTCGCTTCCTTATGTTCAATTCCTCAGAATCTGGAAAAATAAAAGAAGTGTTTAGCATGTTATAAACTCCCATGCAATCACAGGCTGAAAAAACAATTCTCCTGTAAGGGATTTTTGGATATTGAAATCCTACTTAGCCTCTACCCTAAGGAATACGGGTGTCAAATGCCTACCTGCTTTCTGCAGGGAAAAGAGGACACCCAACATCAAAAGAGGGGAAAAACCCCAGCTGAATCACATCCCTGAGGGCAGGGTTTCAGCCCCTGAGTCTCGGTGTTCTTTCAGGACACGTTAGATTGGCCCAGCTCCAGCCGCTCTAACGGTAGCCATGGAAACCTCAAATTAATTCCTCCCAGTTCCCTACGTGAATAACATGGCTGTGTATTCCAGAGGAACTGAACAACACCTACTCAAAAGCACCCAGGATCACATGGTTTGCTCAGAGCAGAAGGGAACAGGAGCAACAATAAATTGCCCCTGCTAATTCTGTAATTAGAATGTCTGTTTCTGCATGAATGCTACAGAAAGAGCTTCCTGCAAGTCCCTGCCACCATTGATAACAACACTTCTGCTTTCAACTGTCAGGGTTTTTGGTTTAGTTTGTTTTTAAAAACTGCTGCCTTGAAAAGAAGTAAGGCACTAAATTAAAAGTACACTTTGAGGAATCTTGAACACCTGACCCCCTTCTTCCCCTCCCCAAAAGACTCAGGTTGATTAGTAAGAGGAAACAACAGATCAAACTTACCATCAGTAGCCAGGGGGTCCTGGGAGGAAAAAGAGAACCAAAACAGCTGATTACAAAGGCTGAGTGATAAAGGACAGCCCTGCAGGCCTGGCAGACTGCCCGTGCCCAGGATTTAGCAATAAAGAGGTGACTTCCCACCCAGCCTGGGACACTTCTG
Organism: Zosterops lateralis; assembly: GCF_965231275.1. Lineage (NCBI taxonomy): Eukaryota > Metazoa > Chordata > Aves > Passeriformes > Zosteropidae > Zosterops > Zosterops lateralis. The sequence goes on from NC_139789.1 coordinate 2,515,623, forward strand.
AGACACAGCCACCCGAGGCAGCTGAACACAAACAGGACAACCTGTAAAGCAGCACTGAACATACTGTGCCAAGCAGCTCGCTCCTCATCTGGCCGGTGCAGCGCGCCTTGGTCTGCAGGTGGACGGTTTTGGTGGCTGGGGTTCTCTCCTTGGCCGTGGTCGGGGTGCGCCCAGGGGCCAGGAACTGGTTTGCCAGAGCCTTTTCTGTCGATGAGGGCTGGGAGTGGGGAGAAGCAGGGAACAGTCATGGACAGGATACTCCTCTGCAGCATGAGGCACCTGGGCTGTGACCCAGAAGGACGGGGGTGCCATCCCACAGCTGCTTCCCAGCAGTGAAATCAGCCTGGACAGCAGCACTGACTGCACCTCACTGACTAAACCCCATTTATTGGCATTTCACAGCTCTCCAGGTACACCCGGGACCATCCCAGAGAAGTGTCAGGCCTGAGGGACAGTCCCTGCTCTTGCCTCTCACAGCAAAGGAATGGGAAGGATGTAAGCAATGTATACTTTGCTTTTGAAAAGAAGTTTCATACAATACCACCTTTTGACAAAATATGAATCCAACATATTTATTCAGGCTTTCACAAGGAACGCCTAATAAGATTTTAACAACTCTTATTTTGAGATGCAAGATAAAAGTAATCATAGGAAGCAGACAACAGATGAATATAAACACAGAATACTGGAGTCTTTTCAAGCTGAACTAGTAGATCTTACCAATTTTTCAGCTTCTAGGAGTCCCTTTAGGAAGTCCACTTTGCGGGAGTATTCATTCAGCAATTCTGGGGCTGGCTTGCTATTGGAATTGAAAGGTACTAAGATGAAAGCCAAAAGTTACCAGCATTTTCTACTGTTCTACTTTTCAAATAGATTTTTTTTAAAACCCCACATGGTTCTTCAAAGAAGCAGAAATAGCCTCAGGTTAGGAATACACTTACAACCCTGTGCAAATCACCTTTATCAAGTCAGGGAGGGCTCAGGGCACAGGTATTTCCACGGGGAAGCACACACGGCCGTGGTGTTTGTGGGCTATGGCTGACTTAAAGGTAAGACATTATTGAATCAAAGTGTCATTAATGTTAGAGAAGACCTCTAAGGTCATCAAGTCCAACCTTCGACTGAATGCCCACTAAAGCTTATTGCAAAGTGCCACGTCTGCTCTCTGTTTGAACACTTCCAGGGATGGTGACTCCATCGCTTTCCCGGGCAGCCCGTTCCAACGCTTAACCACGGCTGCAGTGAATGACTTTTTCCTGTTACCCCACGCACGCCTCCCCGGCACACCCTGAAGGCGTGTTCCTGACGCACAAACCACGACAGGCTCCCAGCGCTCACCTGGACTGCTTCTTCAGCTCCCGGAGCATGTCCTCCAGAGCAGCCACATACTGAGGGCAAAAACAACACTTTAAGCGACAGCATTACGGAGAAATACCGGGTCTGGCTAGGGCTGTGAGTTTAACACCACAGCGCTGCCCGTCTCGGTTACTGAGGGGCCGGACACGGTGCTGCGGGGCAGAGGGGCGGGAGGGGCTGGGCGGCCTCACCTTCTCCAGCCGCCACTCCTCGGGGTCCCGCCGCTCCGCCGCCAGCGCCTCGCACCGGCTCAGGAGCCGCATCAGGTTCAGCTCCAGCCGCGTCGCGGCCATGGCGGCACCGGAACTCGCCTCGGCGCCCAGCGCCATCTTGGGGCGGGGCGCGGGGAGGGGCGGGAAGCGCCGGGCGGGCCGTGACCGCCCCGCTTTATTTAAAAAACCCAAAAACCTCCCCCAAATCGCCCCAAACCCAACGCCCGCACGCGGGCACAGGGGGCAGCTGCGGCTCGGGGCCGCTGTGGCGGCTGCTGTGGCGGCTGCTGTGGCCCCGCTGAGCTCTTCCCTCACTCCAACATGGCCGTGAGGGGCCGGGGCGCGGCCGCGGCTTCAGGGCGCTGATGGGGGAGCGCAGGTCGCCCTCAGGTGTGTCCCGGCACAAGGTGAGGCGGCTCCGCACAGCACACCCAGCACGGGAGTTCCGCCAAAATCCTCCCCTGTGACACTGCAGCCCTGTTAGTGCTTCCCCTTTCCCCGTCCTGTATCAGTAACCCGATTAAAGGCTTCTTGTGGAATAAATTGCTTGTTAGACAGACATCGATAAAATGCCACATGTATTTTTTAAAAGTGCAATGTTTTAATAAACGTTTTATACGCGTTGGTCTCAGTTAAGGCTATTACCATATTAACAGTTCTGTAAACCGTAGAGAAAATTGTCATAAAATCATACAAAACATAGGCAACACACATTGACCTAAACTCACTGTTGGTCCCATAAGAGTCCATTGTAAGGCAAATGGAAAAGGCACAGCAGCGGAGTGGGGGGGTTTGTTTCCTGTACACTCAGCCCATGTATTTTATTCAACATTAAGGTTTACTTTCTTAGCAAGGTTTTAAATTAAACTGGAGAATATTTGCTTTTAACAACCTTGCTTAACCCTTACAGTACTGTACATTTCCGGGCTGCCTTCCCCACAGCCACTTGAAAGACCATGAACGAGTTCACAGCCTCCAAAGGGTTAAAGCCAAAGCTGCGGTCAACTTCAAGAAGAGTCCAGAGAGCTGAAGAATTTCACTTCTCCACACAGGGAATGTGCGAGTAAGGGTCCGAGAACCTGCGTTTGAGCTTTGCTGTGGGTTCGTACTCGTCCCCGAGTTCCTGAGCGTGGGCCAGTGCAGACCCTTGTGCAATGTACACCGACTGGATGCTGTCAGTCCGCCTCGCTGGCTGCTCCCTCCGCTGCACCATCTGAGACTCTTCCTTAGCGAAAATATCCTCCTGGGATTCCGTGCATTTGAACATCCCGGGAGGGAGTTTTATGTTTTCTGTTGGCATCACTGGAGTTCGACGGGGCACTTTAATCTTGGACAGTGTTAACGAGTATCTGTGCCTTGAAGCCAGGGATGCGGAGTACGAGTATGAAGAGGTTTGTGGGAGAGAAGGCACATTACAAATGTCTTTGGCAGGCATGCTGGAGCTCTGAGCACGGCAGTGTAATCCAATAATTGCTTTAAAGAAATAAGATACTTAGAGACTGATAGCAAGCCTAAAATGTAACTTGATACAAGCCACTGTGAACCAGATAATGTTTGGTCACCTGGCTGTATGCAGTGAAAGGTGTAGAATAAAAAAAGCACTTACTACCTTAATACTGACCTTCGGTATCCATCCGGCCTGGTTTGTCCTCCAGCAGGCTCTCTGTGCTCGCAGAGGTCTCCGAGTCCACGTTTTCCTCGTCAGAGCCTCGCTGGTCCAGCTCAGGTAAGCGGTAAGTGATGTCCTCCCTGCATCAAACACAGGCTGCAGCACCTCTGACACAAACACCTTCATGCAGCTCATGTTCAGAGGTAAAGCATGTAGTCATTAACTATTAATGCTCATGGCGTGTTCTCTCAGTTAGTGCTTTGTATTTTCCTTTTCCCCCTTGTAAAGGCCTAGAGAACAGAGTTAGATCCTTTTGGACAAAAGGCATCCTGCTTTACTACCTGTGCTGCCTCCAAGTGCAAAGGGCATGGCCTGACCAGGTAAAGTGGGACTTACTTTTCTTCTTTTATTGACTGTATGCGATCGATGAGAATCTCCTTCTCCCTGTTGGCTTCAGAAACATCCTCCTCTTCGTGCACCGAGTCCAGCTCTGAGGTGCCACTGTCATTTCCTTTGACCTGAGAGCTTTTACTCTGAAACACAGATTCACATGTAACACTTGTCAGTCACAAGCAGCTACACCTGTCCCAAGTTTCAGAGTGGAAGACAAATGAGTAGGTCAAAGGAAGGGCTGATGGAATTGATGAAGAGCTGTTAGTTACCCATACAAATGTTTAAAAAAGTAAGAGAAAATTTCCTATTTACCCGATTTCCAGGATTTTGTTACCTTTTTTTATCTGTCAGGCTCAGCTTAGTTTAAGTAGTCACTTGATGAGTAGTATTATTACAATGTAAGTTACATACAGTGTCTATAAAACACCAGGTGATGACAGAACAGGCCAGCAGCCCTGCATGCAGTCTGGGGAGGAAATTGCACCAGTACATGCAGTCCTGATTGTTCAGAAGAGTGTTTAAAACTGAGTTACAACCCGTGTAAGTATTTTAGTCATGCAAGAGTACCAGAAGAAAAACCCATGCACTGGAGCCAGGCAGTTGTACATACCAGCTTCCCCTCGTAAGGGGAAGAGAACCCAAGTTTTATAGGCCAGAGCTAGAGAGAGATGGAGACCAAATTCACTATATGCAGCCTCTGATCAGACAGTTTGGTTTGTATTAATCAGTACAATAAAAACAAAGAGTAAATGTATTTTCCCTCCTAGAATGCAGCATATTTTTTCACACCAGCCATCTCTGGAGTGAAGGAACTCTTTTGCCATGTCACACACTCAGTCTTAGTTCCATTGGCAGAAATACATGGGAATAGATTTTGACCAGGACAAAAGCAGATTCCCACCCCTGCACCCCTCATTTATCAGAACTTCAGTGCAGCTGTATATTTAGCTCCTACCTACAGCTTTGGGCAGCTGTTTTTTTCCAGTTGATTTTTGACTCACTGAATGGATAGACAGGACAAGTAGCACTCCCTCCCCAAGAAGTTGGTGTTTTATTTCAACACTTACCGTGTTCTGCCGAAGCAACGAGAGCCGTCGGAAAGCGAAGCTCTCTGCTGCTTCCAGCTGATTGATTTCTTCCATCTTTATCTTGTACTTCCTTATCTGCTCCTTTATGAGCATCTCTACACACCTGTGAAAAAGGCAAGAGCTTATTGAGCTGCCTCATCCCATGAAGGTTCTGAAACAACCATGGTGGCATGGGATGCTGCTCCTGGCCTGGGGTGTTTGTGACACACACGTGGCTGGAGTGTGACCACAGCGTGTCATCCCTCACACAACACTGCACAGTGATGGGGTGACGAGTCCAACACAGCAGGCACAACAGGACAGGTAATGGTGACAGGTAATGGCACGTCCTCCTCCTGGGACCACCAGAGCCTCCCATGCTGGCTGTACACAGTGGTGAGCAGACAGACATTACCACAGCTGCCAACAGCTCCTGCTGCTTCTACCTGTTGTCCCTGTGCTGGCACAGGCTGGCAGAGACACAACGAGCCTGCAACTGCCCTTCTCCACCTCTATGGCCCCAGGGGTTAGTAAGAAGTCATAAAAAGCTGTCATGTTTCAAACTCTGTTTTCATTGGAGGCAGAGGCAAGGCCAGCTATGCGGTAAGGATGGTGAAGGGTTCTCACAGCCAGAGTTGCTGGAGGGTGAGGAGAACAGAGAGGGTCAAGGACAGAACCTTCTCCAATTCAACATACAATGCAGAAGAGATCATCAGGGGGTTCCAGGTATGCAGGAGACAGCTTAATTCTATAACATGTTGTTTATTACACCTTGTATCTCAGCAAAATAGATGATTAGGGTACAAGCCCCCCCCCGCCAAATAAGTTATTTTGATGTAACACAAACCTGATAGTTAAGACTTATAGATCATCTACTTTATGCTTAGTAAAATGGAGACAGGTGGAAGGTCTCAGAGGGGTGTATGAATTGGCAGCACTGGCAGAGCCAGAATTCAACAACTCTTGAACCTCAGCTTTTCAGCTTGATACAAATAAAGTTGTAACAAATACAGGTAGTGTATTTGTACTGACCTTCCATCCCATTCCAAAACACTGCTTCTCCTCAGACTGGCAAAACTTACATGGTTGTTTTTGAAACATCCTTCATGCTGGTCAGGGGGTCAGAGGTGTCAGGACAGCGCAAGAGGCACGGAGCGAACACGATGGCCAAGGCATTGGGGGACATGCGGTTCACATCTTCTATTAAAGCCACTCTGAAATTCAACATCCAGGGAAAGAGATTTTAAACAGCCCCTGATAGAATACAAACACCCTGATCACACCTTGCCAGAGTTCCCAAATAACATGTAAGGAGGCCTCTTGGACACTCAGTATGTACAGCAGTCCAAAGAAGCTTTACAATTATCTTGTACCTACTAAGTAGGCAACACTTCATGTACCAAAGGATCAGGGAGTCACCCAGGTTAAGTTAGTCTGGTAGCTTCTTAAAAGTATGTCTGGTGATTCAGCATCTTCTCTTCAAAAATCCCATTTGCCCTCGTTCAGAGTCCAGGTTCTTGGGAAGTGCTCAGGTTCCTTGGGCAAGAGTAGCCCATTTACCAGCACCATTCATCCCTTCTCCTGAGACTTGCATATGTTTATCCTCAGTTCACTACAAGCCCCTTCTGTCTAAATCCTGGTGCTCAGATGATTCACTAAGGCTTTAAAATTTACCTCACCTGGTTTGATCCAAATACACCATGTGATAGAAGTAAACACACACCTGCTCATGAGCACAACTACCAGCTTCAATTCTTTCATTTCTAAACCAGCAGAATCCCTACACTGACACTAAAGGTGTCTAACACTTTAGAAAGCTTCCAAGAAGCATTCACAATCAGTTTCTCTACAAATGAACAAATTAAACTCATTACTTGACAAGATGGAAGATGAGTCGTTCCAAGGTATTATGATTTGCTTGTGGGAGCTGCTCCAGGACACTGTAAATGGCACAGAGTTGCTCCTGTTTCTCTGGCAGTTCTGCACAAAGGGAGAAAACACAAGATTGTAATTGCTGTGCAAGGCTAGTGGAAAGCTAAAAATTCCTAAATTCTGCTGTCTTACTGTCATTTCATTTAGCAACTGTTACAACTGAATCTTAAAGTACTCCTCATGGCACTGCAATTATCCTGCATTTTCAGATGCTGCTGCTGTTAGCAATCATCAGGTGACACAATAAGACCTCCAATACTGTCTAGGGTCCCTTAATCCCACTGAAGTTAAAAGAATCTAGGGATTTAAAGAATCTGTATATCCAGATCTGGTTCAGAATAACAAGAAAAAAAAACCTGCCCAAAAGGAAACTTATTCACATGCTTATACAGGTTTTTAGAAAGAGCAGCTGTAAGTGATACATTAAAAATAAAAAAACAACCCTGAAGCAAGATCAAGTAAGCTAGAGGAGAAATTCCCTGGAAAGTGTTTTATGTAAAATGTCTGAAATTATTGTTGTAAGTACACTGGGAGGAGCTGTTTAGTCAGCATGAGCAGCTTCAGAATTTCTTTTCCCAAGGACAGAATGAGTTAAAGAAGAAATGTTTAAAGAATGGTTTTAAAACCTACCTACAGCTCTGAGAAAATCATTGTACTGTGCTGAGGTCATTAGTGGGTCTGGCAATTCCCTCAGCCACTGCTTAAGGATCCCTGTGATGGTGTGAATAGGGTAATTCTCCAGTTTCACTGAATTTGGGTCTGGAAAGAAATGTTTTATTTAGAGCAGTTCATTCCTTTGATGCACACAATGAGACCCCATGGAAATAAGATTAGAAACATTCAAAACTCCTGTTCACAGAATCCAAATGGCAATTTGGAAGTTAAAAATAGGCAAAAGATAGTGATTTAAAGGTACTAAACAGCTTTTAGCAGCCAAAAAAAAAATATAGCCTGCACAGTGAGCAAAAAACTGTTTTTAAACACTAAGAAGTGACAGATACTTTCAGATGGAAGAGAATTGCAGGGGAAACTGGTATCATGCAATGAAGTGCAAAGTGTGGACAACACTGCCTGACCTTCTTGCAGCAACTGCTTCAGCTCCTTCATCCGATTTGCTGACCCTGATTTCCTGTAGATGCCTTCTGTGTAGAGCCCGTGCATCTCCACGTACTCCAGCAGCTTCTCCATGACCACGGGGACCGAGTTCCTCTCGCTGGTCAGGGCGCTCACACACACCCCAAAGTGCCGGGGCTCTGCGTCCTGCTCGCCCTGGGGTGACACAGGGGTGATCTCACTGTCAATTCCCCTGCCCAAGCTGGGAAATGCCATGGCTTCCTGCTGCAACCACCTTATCCTTGCAGAAACTAAAGCTGAGTGTTTTATTCTGGCTTGCTACATGCCTGATCATAAGGCAAATTTCCTGAGCTGCAGCAATAAAGAGGCTTTATGGTTCACACTGCAGGATTTCTTTATCAGTTTGGCCAACACTGCACACACACTCTGTGAGAAGGGTTCCTAAATTAGCTCAAGCATCATCTCCTAGGAGAATGCTCTGTTTCTGCAAGTGCAGGGCCCGTCTCTGACTACAGACAGAGGAGGGAACTGTTTAAGCAATTTTTGCTCAGGGCCTGGACATTCACTGTTCGTTTACTGAGAAATAAAGGCAACATTTTATGTGCACCACGCCTGGTACCACAGAACCCCACCCCAGATCCACGGGCCTTACCTTTTTCCCACAGGAGGTACAGCTGCTCTGGATTTTGGACATGCACTTCTTGTGACAAGTCAGCTTGCAAACTAGAGAAAAGAGCAATTGTTACAAGCATCCAAATCACACTGAAACACTTTTCATCTTGAATTACCCACTTCCTATATGGCCTGTTCACCAAAGCCCACCTGTAGCAGGCAGTTAGTTACCAGCAGCCTGCACACCTGAGGTGTTCACTCACCACTGCACAGACAGGCCTTCTCCATGGGCCAGATGTAGGAGGAGCAGTGCTCACACGACTGCCGGATGCTCACTTGGTAATTTGTGAACACATGGCCATTGTGCTCTTCAATCTGGTGAGAGACAGCAAAGGAACAAGTGAACTCTTTTTGCCTTTTAAAAATTATTATTTTTAATAAACCCATCTACCCTCAGATTTTCACCTTTTATTTTACAATTACAGCTGAAAGCTTTCACCCTGAAACCAAATTCCACCCTATCTTAAGGCAGGTTTGCTGGAACATTTCATAACTGACTTGCTGCCTTAAAGTTCATCAGTACAATACAAGAGATATAGTTTTGTTACTAATATTTAGTAGCTGTTCTCTTTCAAACAGCCCATGTTTGAGAAAGCCTTTAGGCTCTAAAAGAAGTTGTGGACAAGCAAGAAAATGCTTGAGTACCACCTACCACTGCATGAACTAGACCTCTACTCTGTGAAAACCAGTTTTATACTGTCACATCTTCATAAAGGAGGCAAGTGAATGAGCATGCAAAACAAACCAGAATGTCAGCACAAAATCAAGATTTTCAAAGGGTGTTTGTGTTCTGTGAGTGCACCTGAGGACTTGGATTATTGCAAGAAGAAAGCACTTACTGCACGATCTTGTTTCCGTTTCTTCTTCTGGGCTTTGGTTTGCTGCAGTGGGAAACAAAACTGGCCTTAGTCTTTGAAATTCAGACATTCGGTTCCTTTTTTTTTTTTTTTTCCCTATTGAGTTTCCCAGACTTTACTTCACCTCCAGACATTCGAGACACTATCCTGCAGCTTCAGCTTGGTTTGAGGGTTGTCTGAGCTCACACTATCAACTTCCTAAAAACCAACTGAGCTCACTGCCTGATGACAAACTCCATCTCTCAAACCTCCAGAGAACTCTTATGTTTTCACCAAAGAAAATGCACTCTTTCAGATTCTGAAAATATTAAGTTAAAAAAATTAACAATTCCATAAAGATGTATCAGCAATCAGAATTTGTTACACGCATGATGTGTGTATGGCAAGTGTTTCCCAAATAATAAAGAATGCTATAGAAAAGGTTTCTGAGGTAACACAGGTCCCTTGTGTTAAGAGAGCAACAGTGTTTCACCATTCCATAAACCAGTAACAGAATAACTTTCATACCTTGGGCTGCTCAGATTCCTCTTTCTTTGCATATCCTCTGATGAATTCATCCAGAAGGGATAGAAAGAGATTCAAAACCAGCTTGACTTCTTTCTCTTCCCTTTTTTTGGCCAGATTTGTAACTAGGAGCTGGTAATTTTCCACCAGATCTTTATAGCCAACATGGATTTGTCCATTCTAAAGAAGGAAAAATACTTGTCAGACATTCCTTTTTGATACTGTTGAGACAGTTTCATATTTTCATCTACTTAAGTTCAGAGGTGGAAAAGCACAGCCATGATCAAAGTCAAAGATAACAGCCCATGACAGAAACAAGTTAACACACTTCCCTCCTGCACTGTCCAACAGCACTTGGTTGACACAGAGCAGTGTCAGAAGAATATTGGAAAAGCTGTTGGCTCCTCTCTTTGGTGTTTAAACACAGCAGCATGAAGAGGCTGAAGACAGCAAAATCCATCCATTTCTAAAAATAAATTTATGGCTAAGTGAATGAGAAAAGGAAAACAAAGCAGGCTGCTTGAGATTACAGCAGAACTGTAATGAGTCTAACATTCAGCTTTGAATTCTATGCTAAGAATTGCTTTGTTGAAGAGCTGCAGGCCAAGCATTTAACCTGCACACTCAATTCATTTATTGCCTGCCAACTTTCCTTTATTGGGACTTACTACTTACAGGGGCAGAGTACATGGTCTTGATGTTTCCTCTGAACTTCTCTGTGGCTTCAAAAAACAAACATTCAACACCAGACTTCTGGGAGCGTAAGTCATTGATCTAGAAAAAATTACATCTGCATCAGATTTTGTTAAAAAAAGAACATCTGAACAGAATTAAGCTTCAGTGGCCGGGCTTAGTAATTTGTGACCATTCCAATTATTTAAAACAACATTTTTTTAATGCACTGTGCTGATGATACAAATCAGGAGAGTCAGGTAGTTGGCTTTAGAGAACTCTCTCTTTACTTACAACTCTCTTTTTAATACAAGTCTTGCTGCCCACTCATTTGTAAACAAAGAACTAACACAAATGCCCTGCATTGTAATTAATGCAATATTATGCATTCAGCAACTTGAGGAAAAGAATAGGAAGGGCCCTAATTCAGATCTAACTCAGTCAAACTATCCAATCAATCTCCTTCTGCTTTATAGTTATAACACAATTATAGATAACAATATTGTAACAATATTAAAACTTGCACCTAGACCAGCAGGCTTTAAAATTCTATACAAACAGTGAACAAAGGCTTGGATTTTATCATGCCTGGGAGCCTTTCACCTTGTTTAGGAGGAACTCATCCAGGTGTTTCAGCTCGTTGGCATTTGCAATCTCCCGGACTATGGACGCACGCCAGTTCTGGGACACGCTCGAGATCTTGCTGATCTTGATGGTTCTGTTTTTCTTGGCTTTGCTGCTCTCCTTCCCGGCCTGGGGGCGGCCAGGCTGCCCCGAAGAACCTGCCAAAGAAATGGATTTGTACATTCAAGCAGGGTGAGGGAATTCTGCAGCATTTGTTTCCTCGCAGAAAAGACACGCTGTGCTGAGGGTTCAGTCACCAAACTCACCTTCTGAAACTTTCTGGGTTCCTCCTGTGTCTGTAAAGAGGACACAAGACACGAGGGAGAGGCCGTCTCCTTCCTCAATCACATCAGAACTCTCCTTCACAATTTTCTTGTCTGGCTTCTTCCCCAAAAGTCTCCGCAAAGGGCTTTTGAAAGCAGACCTGAATACAAAAGCAGATACAAGTCTGTCTGTAATGGAAGCTGGCTCTGCCACAAGAACGGGCTCTTAACAATAACCCACAACAAGATTCACAACTATGGAGGATATTTAAGGCCCAGCCTGCAGAAAAACTCAGCAGCACAAAAAAAGGAAAGACAATGTGAAAGCACTCCTGGACTTTCTGGTATTTACAGGACCAGAGCACTACCTTGAGCACACACAGACAACACCTCACATATCCAAAACATCACTTTTGGCTAAGGAAGTCCCTGGGCTGCAGAATGCCAGAGGCTGGAGCAGGCCAGGGAAACAGCATAACATGCTTGCTGGGTTCTTCAGCTTTTCTCTTGGTGTTGTATTACACTACATGAACCTTTAATCCCAGCTGTAAGTTGGTTCTTTTTTTAAAAAGAACCAGTTCACAGAAAGTGTTATGCAAGAAGCAGAGAATCTGTTTCTCAGCAGGGTCAGATATCATGCTCAGAGCAACATGAAGCAGCGACACAGCCCCTCATGTAGCTGATGCCAACTTGTGCCTCTCCACTATCACAGTCTCAAGGTGCCCAACACAAGTACCAATGGAAAATCTCCTTTTTTGTTCATTTTCTCAAAGCCAGGCCAGTCACACACACAACCCATACTTGGCATCCCCTTGCTGACTCGCTGGCTGCACGGGAACGGCTGAGTCTGAGGTAGGGAAGTGGTCACTGGGCTTCTTCTGCACTGGGTATTTCTTGTTGCCTTTTTCTTCTTCAATTGGATCTGGTGATTGCTACAGGAGAGAGGAGTCAAAAACTGCATTTTGAGTGACATAGATTCTTTAAAGGGTTTTTAAAAGCTAGAATGGTGAAGTTTGCTTCATCAAGACAAAAGACCAATAGATATTAGCTTCCTAATACAAGAGCCAAGTATGTTTAATGTTTTAATCAAGGATCCATTTCTTAAAAATTAGGTTTTCAAATTATTGTATAATATTTCCTAATTATTGTTTTTACATGAATATCAAGCAAAAAGAAAATCAGCCTGAAGGAACACAGAAACACACTACAGATTGACAAATCTTTAATATTTATAAACAATGATAATTAAGTATAAATATGCACAATAGCATCAGTACCTGATTCATGGCAACAGTCTGGGCCAGTGTTGAGAGGTCACTTAATGAAGCTGAACTCCCCTTCTTCCTGTAGTAAGATAAGTTTCAGAATATATATTTTAATAATGTTTGTGGCCTCTTCACACCTTTTAAATAACCCACATGTCCACATGTCTGAGTCAGAACCCTGATTAGCCCTTGTAATTTACTTTTAAATGCAAAATGTACTGGAGAAGTGAAAAAGCATGGGAATGTCAGATTTCCTGCCATATCAGAGGGATGATGCTAGCAAGCTGCACATCACTAAAACCTTGTTTTCAATGGGTAAAAGACACATGAAAATAAACTCCAGACACTATTTCAACTAATGCCCTGACTCTCTATTTTAATACAACCAGGTAGGCTTTGCCTCTTTTGTAAGCTTCTGAAAACATTCTGCCCATACAGATTCACTGTAGGACTGGGAGCCAAGGAAAAGCAGTTGTTGTTCACAAACCCCTTTGCTCCCATGACATGGCCCAAATGTACAGGCTCTCAGGAGTTCTCCATGGATTTTTAAACATTACAGATATCTGTTTTCTGTGAAGTGAAAGAAAGGAAGCTGCCCTTACTCTAGCTGATCCTGAGGAGACTTATCCACTCGTATCCTTCCATCCAAAGACTGGCTCAGCACATCATTCTGGCCAGCATCAGACTGTCTCTTTCCTTTCCACTTCTCTCTCTTGTACTTTAGCTTCTCTGGGTCATCCACGTATCTCTGGATTGCAGAAGAAGTGGGGCTGTCCAGGTCTTTGGTTGCCCTCTGGCGCCTGTTTCTATCAGCCCAGCAGTCAGCAGGGCCCTGAAAGCTGCCAGTGGCAGACAGAGTGTTACGAACAGTCAGGGCAAGATCTGTTGGCCTTTCACGGCAGGTAAAACTTTGGCTGACTTTTATTTGGTTATTTTGATTCCCTTGTGTTTTTGTTCTATCAGCTGCCGTGTCCTCTGCTTCTGATGCAAGTGGGTGCTCAGGAACAGAATCACTTTCTTTTATCTCACTTGATGGTGGAATGTCTGAAAGAGTTTTTTCTTCACTTGGACTTTTCTCTCCCTCACTGCTTCCCTGAAGGACATTATCTTCTTGTGCTGTGGATTTGTGCTCTTTCTCTGGCTCTGGAGGAGTTTCCAGGGCCTCTTCAGAAACCGTTTGCTCCTCGTGGCACAATGCAGATGGTCCTTCAAAGGACAGGAGCACATGCTTGTTCTGCAAGTCATTGTGTTGCAGCCCCCTCTGCCGACGGGATTCCCGCTTCTCCCGGCTGTTGGTCACTTTCTCTGAGCCCTCCATCGTGTGCTTCTGGGGCAATGTGGCTTTCTCAGATGAGCTCAAGTTTTCAGCTTGTTCATTTTGAGATTCATCTTCATCCTCAACAGCTTGATCTGGCTCTGATTCGTTTTTCACAGGCAGCTCATCTGTTGCTGGCTCACTTTGCTCATCCTTGCTCGTATCATCCTCTTTGTCTTCATCTTCCTGCAATTCTCTCTGCTTTTCTTCAGCTTTCTGCTTTTCTAGAACAATTTTCTGGTATCTGTTAAGAATTTTTAATATGAAAACACAAATCCTTAATGCCCAGGGATCAAAAACTCCACCACCTGCTTAAATGCAGCACAAATACCAATACAGACCCAAATTACACCTACAGTCCCAAGGGGAGTGAGGGAGGTGTTTGCACAGTCAGGACTGACAGCACCAGTGCAGCTCAGCTGAATAAAGCTCAAGTCTTGAGCACTTACCCAGTGTCCACACTCCACTGACTACTTGATACTGACTGAAATATCACAGTTCATGCAATCCCAGAATGGTTTGGGTTGAGAGGGACCTTAAACATCATCTCATTCCCACCTCCCTGCCAAGGGCAGGGACATCTTCACTATGCCCAGGGTGTTCCAAGCCCCACCCAACCAGGCCTTGGACACTTCCAGGGGTCCAGGGACAGCTTCCTTGGGCAACAATTTACCAAGTTGTTTACTAAGTCACCCCAACACACAAACTGAGCTTGGCAGGTGAAGCCAGGTGATTAAATGGATGTTCTCATGCCACATTGCACCTTCCCCTTTACCTCTTACGCTGCAGGTGCCCCCTGGCCAGGGCCTGCAGGAGACAAACTCTCCTCCTGAGCTGCAGGAAGCGTTTCCGCTGCCGGTGCCGCCTCCAGGCCGCCTGGATCTCGATGGCAGCGTTGTTCCTCTGCAGAGCCATCCTGACACAGCGGGACCGCCAGCACGCCTGCAAAGGGAGATTTCTGGGTTTCTGAAGTAAAGGAGGGACACTTCAAGGTGGGGAGTATTACATGACACAGTTTGTTTGTTTGTTGTTAGGAAAATAAGGTTGGCAATTCTGGAAGATACCTGTAAAACAACGGCTGCCTGTCGCATCCTGAGAAAGCGTCTCCTTTCCAAAACCATCCTGAGCCAGCTCTGAAGGAGGATGATTTTCCTGATCACTTCTTTGTGTAGTGTGTCCTGTAGTATCTGCCGTTCAGCCTCTTTCATAAAGACCTGTTCAGTTAAAGAAAAGTTCATCAAGAAGCAGTTAAAAAGAGCCTTTCAGCCCCCACTGGAGCTACAATAAGATAACAGGTAAGGTAATGGTTTAGTACCACTGCACCAAACCTTACTGGCTAACAGCTTGCCCAAAAAAAAAAAAGTCCTTTTCAATCTCAGAGTTTGGATTCTAAAACTTACACTTGTCCTTACAGCCTTCCAATCACAGAACCTTCTAAAATGCAAATGTTGACCTGTTTGACAAATGTCAATAGCAATTATTTCCCAAACTATCTATATTTAGATTTGTGCTGTAGACAAGACACCAGGTTGGCACCAAAACCAAAGGGTCAAGTATAACCTTTGTGTCACCACTTGTAAGAGTTAAAATAGCCATTTTAGGTACAAAGAGCAGACAGGAGTAACACTTGTAAATGAACTGCAGAATTTTGCAGTGTACAGCAGTGTTTCTTACTGCCTTACAGAAAGTTTCACAGACCTTGGTCTTCCCTATTTGATAGTAGTTTTCATTCAGTTTTAGTTTATTCAGATAAGCACAAATGTCTTCCTTGGAGGCTTTGGCATTTTTGGGTAGTAACACCTGAAACTGGTCGATGAATTCCTGTAAAAAGCAGAGACAGCAAGAGAACCAAAGTTAGAAGGCAACTCCCAAGTTTAGAGTTTTAGCCCTAAAATAGAAATCTATTTAAGATACTTAAGCTACAGGGATCTGAAAATACTTAGCTCTCACTCCAAAGTGAGCTATTTTTCCATGTAAAATGCAGGCTACAGTCAGCCTCATGTTAACAGGAAAGATCACCTGGATGTGATCTCTAAACCTACACACAGTTTTTTACAGAAAACTAATTCCCACATGGAGATAGCACAGGGCAGCACTGACTGACTGCACTCAGAATGTTTTCCTTCATGCAACCAGGAAGAATTTACTGGCAGATGGCTTGCAACAGTTTAAATACAACTTTTTGCTATGTAGGCTCTCTCAAAACTGGAGTGCATTTTTACAGTTCATCCCAAGTGGTCATGAGCCTTATGTGGAGAGACACACAAGACATGTTTTCTGAAGAGAGCAGATATTCCTGAAAGCACAATCCACTTCCCACTGTACCTGGAATGTGTATTTGGCACTGTAGCCAGATCTCCTGATCCGCACAGTTTCCAGCATGCCCGTGTACCGTAACTGCTGCAGCACCAAGCTCTCATCAAAGAGCATCTCCTTCTGTAAAACATCAGCAGAAAACAGCGAGTGAGAGCCTGAGGAGCCCAGCTGCTGTCACAGCACAGCAGATTTCTCTCCACACTTTGGTTACCTTCCACCTGCCCACAGTGATAGTGAACAAGCTGAAATAGAGATTCCAAGGCTCATGCCCTGGATCTCAGCAGGCAGCTCAGCTCTGGGGCAGCCTCACCTTCTCTGCATTGGAGCGGATGCAGCGGATGAAGAATGGCTCAGCTCTGCCCAGTGTCTCCAGCAACTTGTTAAGTGAAGTCTGAAATGAAACAGTCACAAAAGTTTTTCTTCAGGTATCAGCATTTTGACTGGTGTTTGACAGCTTCTGCCTCAGGAATCAGGTTGTTTCAGGTCATGGCTATACAAAACCCAAACAGATCCTCCCACATTGCTCAGCACATCCCTGTATTTGGTATTTGCTTTTAGCTTTTCTCAAGAGAATTTAAAGCAGGGTTTGAACATGCTCTCACTAGATCTGTATACAAGGATGATCAGTACAGAGAACTGACACATTTCATGGCATAAATGGTATCTCAAAATGTACTCTGACTTTAATCAAATAATAATCCCCACTTCAAAAAAACCTCAATAATAAATCCCACTTGGTTTTCCAAACAAGACCAGCCTAGATCAGCCCAGTAGAGCCTGATCCCTGAGTTGTGTCACCTACCTGGAACTGGGCACTTATGCTGGGGGGTTTCTTCTTCTTGTGCAAGTGCAAAAGGGACTTTGTAGTCCGATCGTGCAGAGTCATGCTCATGATGAGCTTCAGAGATTTGGAATCCAGCAAGTTCTACAGAAAAGTTTTTATAATCAACAAAGTGCAAGTCTTTCAACTAAAAGGGAAATATTTTGTCTGAAATGAGTCAGAATGAAACCAGCTAGCCAGAGTTCCACATTCAATGGCATGTTACACTTCATGATTATTTCTATTTTGGGCAAAAACATTTCTTAAGAGTTAAACTGTTTCACTGCCCTGTCCCAAGAGTGTAAGGTCAACAAGGGGAATCACATAATCACTTCATCTGCCTTCCCTGACTGGGAAGTGGTTTTTCGCTTTTATGGCATCTCCATATCTGTCTAATCAAACAATTCTTATTAAAGTGAACATTCACCTCATTTTTAGCTTGTCAGGATAAATAACACAACTTTCCTACACTATAAAACAATTCTGAAGTGAGTTCTGTCAATAAAAATGAAATTCACAGTGCAAAAAGCCCAAACCCAAGAGAAATTCAAAATTTCTGATTACCTTGGGAATGATCTGCTTTTGCTTGACACCTCTACTTTTCCTGTTGAAATATTAAAGATCATTTAAGAAAAAAATATACACATGATTTTTGATTATTTCAGCAAGCCATAAGTTGGTGCAATTTATGAGGCAAGATGAAGGACAGAAGAAAATGAGCACAATAGCACCAGGGTGTGTTCATGCACATCTCACAAGTGATCAATGCAAGAAATGCAAACTGCTCTGCAACAAGAACTTTTTTTTTTTTTTTTTTCATAAACTCTGTAGGTATTGGAAGCTTTCAAAAGTGAAACATTACCCTGAAGTTAAAGCTATTCAAAACTGCGTTGTACATACTACTGTAGTGTGAGTTAATCTCTTTAGCAACTGTATGGTCATTAAACTAATTTTAACACAAAGGCACTATCAAATAAAAATACTCAATTCAGAAGTTACAGCTGCTGGCACCAGAACCTCTGTGAAAGCACCCAGCTGCTTCCAGGAGGGCAATGCATGGCCCAGCACCAGGAACTCTGGAATGTCTGGGCAGGACACACACCTCAGGCACAGCTCTCATCCACACAGAGAAGGTGAAGAAGTGGAAGCTCTCACAAAAAAGGCTGCAGTTCACATCCTGCTGGTTCTATGCATGTTAACTCTGTGATATAGGGGAGGTTCTGCTCTGAGACACCCAGTTTACATTTACTTATTATACACCAGAGTATACTCATGTCTATAGTATACTCTATGCTCATGTCCTTACACATGCATAGAACTGCAGATGCAAAGACTCTAAACCCAGGAATACACCCAGCACCAGCACCTTGAATTTCAGGAAACATTTCTCACACCTTGTGGGAGATCTCACTATTGAATATTTTGCAACAACAAGTTCATACTACACACTTGGGGTATTTAAAGCAAGTTCACATGAGAAGTAGGTTTAACTTCCAGCTAATGCAATGAAGTGACAAGGTGCTCTCTACAGCCTATTTGCAGGAGGGGTATTTTATTTATAATTGTCTTGTTCAGTGTTTTTTCAAAAGACAAATTTGGGACAAGCATCACTTTTAGGGACTGGAATAACTGCTTGGTTCTTGTTGCACTTTCAAAGCAATACCCAGAGCACTCACAGGAGGTGGGAGCGGTGTTGAAGCTGACTGAGGGACCGAAGCAGCTCACAGGGATCATCACCCTGCCAGGGCAGTCCTTTAATACTGGCGATGATTTGTTCATGCATGTCTCTAAAATGATCCACAGCAAAACACAGGTGGCAAACAGAGATACACAGCCATGAGAGAGGGGGAAAAAGGAGTTAAAACCCCAAAAGGTTCCATAACCAAGTGTGCTCCAAAATGTAGCAGGTCAATCCCAGGCTACTTTTTCCTAAACATGAATGATTTTGATGACAACTCAGCTCTTTCTACTCCATCAGTGCTCTAAAACTTAATTGACAGAGTCTCATACTCAACTTACTCTCTGATTTTACCTTTTAATGTAAATTCTTGAGCCATCAATTCAGAAAATGAAGGGAAATTTAGCAAAATGCACTTAATGGGCAGGGAACCCTTCTGGTTAAGCCAAGGGACCTTTTCAGGTAGATATAAGCTTCTTTATAACTAAAAGTAAACATTTTTATAGAGAGATTTGACCACTAAAATGAGGGTACTTAGACTTACATCAGAAATATAAGTTATAAACAAGCTGTTAGAGGGATACTTGAAGAAATTATGGGTTTCATTTCAATTTCAAACTTATTCACATTTAGGTTTTCAAAGTAAGCCTGGGATGGTCCTTTATTTGTGGCATGTTCCATTCTTCAAGCATGCACTGTGCTTGTGAAGTGCTGTGTCCTGGCATAGAGCTTACCTTCTTTACTCTCCAGAGAGGCACAAACCAAAAATAACAGAAGTGTAAGAATCACTTCTGACTCTTAGATCCTCTCCCCATTCTGAGCTGCTCACAGAGGCAGCAACATTCTTAACACAGAGTTGTTGCTTCCCTGTTTAACTCTGAACTTTTCTGATTACCAAGATCTAAGATATCCCAAGGAAACAGATCTGGTAAGCTGTAACCAATCCTTTCACCCAAATTGGATATTTAGTTCTTTGTTCCCCCAACTGACAGAGGCTGTCCAGGATGCAGTAATTAGGAAGCAGCATGAAGTCACTACTTTAAGTGCTCCATGGCTTCACTGTCACCCAGAGCACACTGAGGAAGTCACTGTGTCCTGGGAATGTGCCTCCCTGGCCTGGGAGTTCAGGCCTTTTGCTACTTACTTCTTGTTCTCACAAAAAGAAATGATGTCTTGAAAAGCATTTATATCGAAATCCTCAGAACAATCAAATGAGAAATCGAGCACTGAGTGGCTGCAAAAGGAACACGTACAAAGCCTAAATATCCATGGAAAGGCAAATCTCCCTATAGAGATACAGTTCTGTAAGACTGGCCCTGCCTCTGCCCCTTTCAGTGACCCAGACTGGCTGCACAGGAGCACACAATGCTAAAAGCTGCACACACCAACCACAGAGAACTCAAAAACCCAGTGGTAAATGGGACTGAGACTGCCCCCAACATGTAGTGGCATTGGGTCTTACATAAAATAAGCCAGAGTGTTGTTTTGATGGTATTTAAAAGGCCAAAGTAAACAAGACAGAATAAATAAAACTTGCTTTCCTTGTGGAAAGATCTAATAGAGATTTGATATATGAAAGTCCAGCTCAGCAATTCAGCTTTTCCCTGCAGGGGTTAAGGATGTGTTTCTCACCGATAAACTTTTTCTACCGGCGTATTTGATCTCTGCAGTTCTCCAAGGGGAATTCTGGGTCCTTGACGTATCACTCCTGTTAGGAAATCACCAAAAAATTGCTGTTTAACAAAGATATGAGCAGGCAAAAAAACCCAAACAAACCATGACTCTAGCAAGCAAAGTATCTACCCAAGGGCCTGGAATTTTTATCCAGTCCTTTATCAAGCTATAGTACTTTGATGCTCAAACTCCCTTCTACTAGAAAGGAAGTTGCAGCTACTCAATTTTAGTAGTTAATCCTGTATACTCATTTGATACTTCACAGAGGTCTAAGAAGTTCAAAACTGGTGATAAGATGAGAGTACCAGAACTTTTGTAAATAGGCCTTCAAGCCTGCTGGAAATGCTGCACTGACTGGAGGAGGAAACCTTAATGACCTCAGGTAAGAACAGTGATGACCTCCATGTGTGAATATTAAACCATTTCCACACTCAGTTTGCCTTTAGCACCAAAGATGCTAAATGAGGTTTTGGCACAAACTCATTCTACCAGCAGAGCACTTGTAGGATATTAAGCATTTTCAGACCAGTTTTCTGTGCCATACCTGCAGTTTCCCAGGCCCACCTGCCATTTCCCAGCCATACCTGCACTTCTGAGCCTTACCTACAGTTTGCCATGCTTTACCTGCAGTTTTCTGAGCCCTATCTGTCATTTCCCATGCCTTACCTGCATTTCCCCATGCCTTACCTGCTGTTTCCCAGCCCTACCAGCCACTTTTTCCCAGCTCTACCAGCACTTTTTCGTGCCCCACCTGCTATTCCCTGTTCCGTCCTGCCACTCCCTATCCCCACCTGCCATTCCCTGTTCTATCTCTGCCATTTTCCATCTCCACCTGCCATTCCCTGTTCCATTCCTGCCACTCCAGATTCCCCATCTGCCATTCCCTGTTCCACTCCTGCTACTCCCCATCCCCACTTGCCATTCCCTATCCCACCCCTGCCCTTCCCCAGCCCCATCCCTGCTGCTCCCTGTTCCATCCCTGCCGTTCCCCTGCTCCATTCCCTGCCCTTCCTCAGCCCCACCTGCCTTTCCCCAGCCCCACCTGCCGTTCCCTATCCCATCCCTGCCCTTCCCCATCCCCACCTGCCGTTTTCTGCGCGCGGTCCCGGCCAGCCTGTGCGAACACGGCCATGGCGCGGATGGCGGCGCGCAGCACGGCCCAGCGGAACACGGCCACCGGGTCCATCCCGATCAGCTCCCGCACGAAGGCGCTGTCGCTGCTGCGCAGCAGGGCCACGATGTCAGGCCTCATGTAATCCATGTTTTTCTCCCTGAAATCCTGCAAAACAGGCACATGGAACTACAATATCTCCCTGTTTCGTTTATTCAGAATAATAGTGAGGGTTACCTCCCGGTCTACACCACCACCCAAAAAAACACCCCTAAAATACCTCTGAGAACCCTTCTGATCCAGCTCATTCCCAGCAAATTTTCTATATCCTGACAATAAACTCCTAGAAAGGCAAGGAAATGTTTTTTTGTGCCCATCACATCTACCACGTACTTTGATCTGGTATTTCACTTTGCCAGCAAAGTGGCGAATAATAAAAGCAGGCTCCATCACTGGGGTTCCGACAAAAAACTTGTTCTCCTCATGCTGCTGTTTGAATTTTGCCAGTAGAGTTTGGTTGGTGGCATGTGGAAAACTGGGAATACAAGATAAAAGAGCTTAGTTATTTCTCAAATACAGGCATATTTATTAGGGTGACAGAATGAACACTTACTGATCCTTGTGGAAAGTATTAATTGTCCAAGATCTCTACACCTGCTTTGAATTTTAAAGGTGGGCTCAAATTCTGGACCTAAACCAAGCAGCTCCACACAGAGCAGAATATTCTGAGGTTTCAAGTGTACGTCAATGTTTCCTCCTGCTTCCCCAACCAACTTTAGTTAGCACCACATTAACTATTTACCACACTTGCTACTTAATGCTCCAAAGACTTACAGACATGCATTTTACTGTAATTGCAGTTCCATGGTTAGCCACAAACATGGAAGTTCCTAAATTTACATAAGCAAAAGTTCAGTTTTAGCATACATGTATACTACCACCATAATGGAGTCACTGGAAGCAAGCTCCAGTGTAAATCTTAGTCATAAATAACCCCTTGCTTTCCACATTCCCATTCTCTTCCAAGGGCTGTTTTTCTGTTCCCTTTCACAGTCCTTCCCTCCCCCCGCCACACATGTTTTTTTCAGAAGATATTTGTTGCTTACTTGCTTTCTTCATCCAGAAGATAGAAGAGGCCAGTGGGCTTCTTGCTGATTAAGTGAATGCAGGCCACATTATCAGTATAGTCAATATTGTGCCAAGTGATCCCTTCACTCTTATATTCCTCCTGTGTGGCTCAAGAAAATTGCCTTATCAGTACAGTGCCCTGACCTTTGATGTCCCATGGTCTAAGTGCTTAAAATACAGCCTTGGACATCTAGAGCAAGTGGAGTTTGTTAGTTCAGGCAACAGATACAAAAATAAGGAGGATTTATAAATCAGAAGAGAAGAACAGACATAGTGGCACAGATCAAAGGTCCTCAGGCACGTCACTCAGCAGGGTCTGTTTGGGGTAAAACTATTTCAAAACCAAAGCTGTGAAAGGAATGTTCTGCTGTGCTCTGCCTCCCCAGCAACCTGCGACCCTGGAGTCAGTCATTACATCCACAGCACTCCAGTAAAACTGGGCAGACACACAGGACTTCAAGTCTATTTTGTCTTCCATGATTTTTGTATTATGGGAAACGAAAACAGTTAAATATCAAGTTCCAGAACTTTCAGATTGCACCACCAGAGAAAATAAAAGAAGTTTCAAATCAGGCATTCAAGGCCTAGACAACATCAGCACCAGAACTTCCCTAAGGAAGCAATGGATATTGCTTAGGCTCAGAACATTTAGAGCTCCCTGACAAGAGAACATGAAGCTCTGCTGCTAAAGTGACAATCCCTCAAATGCTTCACAAGACAAGCTTTCCACTAAGATACAGAAGCAAAATACCAGATTTTCTTAATGCTGTAAATATCCACAGGAAAAAAGCAAATGATAAGGTAATAAAGCAAAAGAATGATAAAATAATAATAATAAAAAGAGTCACACAGAAAATTAAATAAGTTTTATGTTTAATGAAGGACAAAGAGCACCTCTCATGTTCTGGATGACGATGATGATAAATGCATTATGTTTAAGTAGGTGGAATTCAGTCTGCCCAACACAGTGCACACCGTGTTACAGAACTGAAATGCCATTTTCCACAGACAAAAAAGCCTTTCTTTAAAAAGATATAGAGATCTCCCTGAGGGCCCTCAGGCTGCAAGAGATACAGGAAATGGGTCATTCAAGGATTAAGCTTATTTGGAAAAATGGCATCAGAGAAAAAAAAAGAAGACAATGTAACTATTTACTCTGGCCAGCCTGGATAGCCAATTCTGCCCTAAGTTACAAAACAGGGACCTCAACATCATGTTTACATACAAAGTTTGGATGTTTGGTAATTTTATTTTCTTTAAAATGCTTGCCTAAAGTTGTTGACAAAGTACCATATACTAGAGAATGACTCCTTTCAGCAGAGTGACCTGAGAGAACCACAATTCTGCACGAAGCAGAAAAAAAACCCAAGTCTGGAGCAAACCCCCCTCCACAAGCCAGTGAAGGAACAGGATCTGTTGGCTCCTGCAGCACTCAGGGTGCTCTGACAGATGACACCATCTGCAAACAAGTCAATCAACACATGCCAGTAATAGCAGGATTTCAGACCCACTGCCAGGACCAGAGCACAGTTGTATCCCCCTAAATACAGTTGGATGGGAGAAGCAGCAAAGACTGGTTATTAAATACTTGCAGACTGATAAAAATAAGAGAAGCTGTTTCCCAACCATTAAAACAAAAACACCTGAATCCAACCCCTCACCTACAGACTTCCAATACCAAAGTTCACAGTTTTAGCTGACTTCTGTCTGGGATCACCTGAGTGTTATCTTAGTTTTTGCAGTCAAGCAGAAATTTTTGCAGTCAACCAGCCCTCTGAAGAAAGACCCCATTAGTACAAAAACAAGCAAGAGTGAAAGAAGAAATTTTAAAAGTAAAGACTGTCAGAAATATTCAAGAAATTATGCCATGGGGTTTTGCAGAGTAAAGGCTAAGTTTGCATAAACACAAACACTTGCTAAAAACAGGTTTCACTTCAGCCACTCTTGTTTCTTACCTGCTCCAGCTTGAAAATGTGCTGATTGAAATAATACTGAAGTTGCTCATTTGCATAATTTATACAGAACTGCTCAAAACTGTTGGTTTCAAAATCTTCAAATCCAAAAATATCAAGTACACCAATGGACAGACACTAAAAGAAGATGTGGAAACGTAGTTACCAATCTGTCATATAGTGCCTTAACCCCCAACAGATAAACAGTCCAGAGAGCACTGCAGTCTGTGCTGAAAGATTTTAAATATTTAATAGTTCTGTCTACTGTGAAAACAAAGATGACTAAATATTACCAGGAAATTTACCATGGGCTTGAGAAGGATCAAGATTTATCCCAGATATCACAACACATCATCTCTAGCACTAACTGTTGGTCCAAACACACAACTGCCTGCAAAGACTTGGCTTTGTGAGAGACTTACTGTAACAGATTCCTCCATGTCCTTCTTGTTAAGGAGTGCATGATTGATCCGCAGAACAATCCAATCAAACAGAGCACTATACAAGGACTTTGCCATGGAATCACGAGCTGTTATTGCCTGCAGATCAAACAATCTTCAGAACTTTATTTAGAAAAATAATCATTTCAGTTTCAAACCAGTGTCACTCACAGGTTACAACCCCAGCAGAGATAAATAAAACCACAATTTACCTTTAATTCAAACTTCTAACTTTCCAATCATCCCTCACAAAATGCGAAAGTGTACCATAGTAGTTTTTTAATCCAGGAAAGGAAGTTTTAGTTTCAGTTATTTAAAATCACTCTACAAGTGCTCTTTTACTCACCTCATTGAGACTATATGGTAAAATAAGCTTATCATTAGCAGTCACAGTTTTTCTTTTTGTTAGCACTTCTACCAGGATTTCCCGTTTTACCTTCAAAACAAGAGAGAATAAGAGTTGCTGTCACCATCATGCTCCTCAATGAGTTATTTGACTGCAGCAGTGGACATACAACTTCCTCAGAGGATCTCTTTGACAACAGCCACATTTATCATCCATCAGTAGCTTTACAAGTCCTACAACTTATTTAAATTACCCTGTTTACATTCGTTGTGGTGGCAAAGAACACACCTACACTGAATCTATTCTTGCTCATCTCTGTGATTGGTAAGTCAACAAATTCTATTTCCATGCTGTAGGTTATATTCCATCTCTAACTTCAGCAATATCACTATTTTCATGTTTCCCCTCCCACAAGATAAATTTTGTGGCAGTATCACAAAGGAGATTTAGATACAATAATTGGGATATCTGAATGAAGTGTTGGGGTAGAACATGACAAACAGGTGTATCACACATTAATGCCAAAGAGAAATACTCTACTTTCAACAGCTGGGAAAGAATGTCCAACACTTCAGGAGGTCCCACGTCCAAGCCTTCATCCCGACCTGTGGCTTTCTTCTTGTATGTGACATTGCCCAAATACAGAATAGCTGAAAGTATTGAAAAGATCCTAAGGAAGAAAAATTGAATTATGTCAGAATTTTTATTAAGGGAGTTCATTATAACAGGTTAGCAGACCTAATTCTGCCTCAAGAATTAGTCTGTGGGCTCTCAAACACTCAGCTCTCCTCATTCCCTACAGAACTACCTGTGATCCCAGCTGCTCATTGCAACCCATGAACAATAACTGCCAGTAACAAAAGCTTACAGAATTCCACTTACTGTTTCTTTGTTGCTGAAAGGAAGCCAACCATCTCCATGGCTTGTTTCAATCTCTCGAATTCATGTCGGAGATCTTCCCCATCTTCAATTTTCAAGTTATGCTGCAAAGAGAAATCCAAAAAAAAGGCAAAGAGTGAAACACAGACATCACAAAAAGCCCAGTATAATCTATTCTCCTTCCTTTCATCTTTTACACAACACACAGACAACCCTGATCAATGCATTGGTACATCACAGGTTACCTGGTTGAGGTAGAAATAATCTTCAGGTTGCTTGAGGTGAAATTCTTTACGCTCCTCCTCATTGACTCCAAGTAGCAAATAATAAAAGACGTGGTAGTTCCTGCAAAGTCAATACATTTCTCTCATGAAAATATATTGGATTTTCTTTTATTCTGTGTAATTCAGATGCTCTTAAACTGCTGCATTGATTTTAACTCTCTTGGAAAACTATATTTCTCTCTTACCTTTCATCTTTTTCTTGAGAAACCAGACGAGATTTTTCAAGCAGGTATTTTTCAACCACAGCCCTAAAGAGCCACAGAAAATTAAAAAGCATGAGGGCAAAAAGAAGACCTCAGAAAACATCAGACAGCAACTGCCAAGAGAGTTCAAATAATGAGATCTGTACTGAAATATGCAAGAGAAGAGCTTAGACACTACCTTAAATCTAAACCAAGAATTTCAGTATATTGTGACTGGAACAAAGAAATACTCAAGGAACACCTCTCTGCAATGCTTAGGTTTACTGCAGCTGACTTAAAACAGGCAGAGCAAGCAAGGAAGGTGCTGATGAAAATTGCCACCAGAAACAAGACCCACAGAGTGGTAACAATGTGTTATCCTGGATAATTAACACTTATCTGCCAAGGCAAGAGCCCAGAAATATCCCAGAGATCTGCCTGATTCTCATCCCAGCAAATCTGCTGGATTCTTCTGTCAGTGAAGACATCAGCCCAGAATGGAAGCCAGCCAGCAAACCCCTTCAGGGTGACAAAGTAACCTAAACAATAATTCCAAGTCCTTGACAAGGGGTACAGTGACTGAGGACAAAGTTTGAGCATCTTTTCCTCAGGCTGAAGACAAAACAAGTGTATTCAAATTGTACCAATGTCCTGAGCTAGTGTGACTGGGTCTGAAAATATGCTAAATTAGTTCAGAATAACTCTCAAGGCACATGTAGACAGAGTTCCCAGTCATTCATGTTATTGCAAATGAGAACAAATCCAAAGAAAAGAAACACTGGAGCATAAAGGTCAGGGATTGCTCATGACACTCCACAGTCCCTCAGAACCAGCAAATGCAGGAATTAAATATGTCATGTTTTAAGACCTTCAGATATAACCACACATATTTGATTAAGTAATTTCATAGCTTTATCTAACTGATTTTTAAACTGTTTCTTTAAAATGGCTTCCTCAAATTTATTTCACTTCTCTTCACTCCTCTTAAAAACTCAGATCTTCTGTTTTTAAATGCAAAATGGAGAGGGCAAGGGGTGTTATGCAAAAGCCTTTATTTAGCACGAAGGTAAAAATACAGGAGCCGATTCGTAACCTGAGCCAGCTGTACAGCAAAGTCAGAATATTGTGCATCACCTGACAATTCCACAGAGCTCAGTTTACGGAATTTTAAACTCCACAGCACCAAACTATTCTCATATGAGCAGAACTCCAACAAGGCAGCATTTTATGTACAACAGAGGCTTCCCAGTTCCTAAAAGCACAGAGATCACCCCCAGAATCAGCTCACCCTGTACTTACCCCCGGACAATACCATTCTCTAAATAGTTGACTTGAATGAACTTCCCAAAACGACTGGAGTTATTGTTATGTGCTGTTTTTGCATTTCCAAATGCCTGCAATAAAGCAAAATGAGTTAATTTTCTATCAAACTAAATACGTCAATGCACAGCTTCCCAAGCTCTTCTGTTCATTGTTCAGATTCCCATTGGCTTCCAGAATAAATCAGAAAAGTGAGGGAACTGCAGCACACAAACACCAAAAGGCAGCCTGGGAAGTCTTCATGTTCCTCACTGAACTCTGTGTTTATTATTTCACCCATGCAGTAACATCTGTGGGACTGAGCGAAGGGAATAACAGTTTTAGATTTCTTCAAAAGCACAGGACAGGTAACCACAGGTAGAGAGTGCAAATCAGCCTCATCCAATAACAATTAGGACCTCAGAGAAGACATTCAGGAGGGTGAAGACAGCACAAGCACCATGAAATCACCTCTTCATATGAAAGTCACAAACCACATCCTATTCCACCATCTATTGCTACCACTGAAAAAATTCACATTAGACAAAGCTTTTCTTCAAGAGAGACAGAACATTAATATCTCATTTATAAAGCTAGCCCAGGAATTTTCAAAGTTGTGTATTCAAAAAAAACAGGAAAAGGACAAACAGAAACATTTTGGTTTACAGAACAACTCATTGGGCAGCTACTCTGCTACACAACACTGAAAAATGGAGTTTTATGATGAGGTGTCAGGAAAGAAAAAACACATATGGCACAAACCCTAACTGTGCATCTCTAATTCTCTGTCCTCTGACAGCTGCTAATACACATGTAACACAAAATCCTCTGCACGAGCCTTGCTTAAGAACTACAAAGGAAACTTATTACATGTGAAAGTCCAGCACATTAGTTATTTGGAATGTCTTTATCAACTCTTAGCTATGTGTTCCAAGGGCAAGAGAAACTTGTCACCCTTCCACCACACAGCATCTGAAGAAGGAAATCTCAGCAAAATGCAATTATTTGCAAAAACACCCTGCTCAGGGTAGACTATCCCAGCATCTCCTGCCACAGATATTTCCTCTTAAAGCTCCAAGCAGTGAAGTCCTCCATTAGGAAATCCTCCTCCCTCATACAGAACCCTTGTGAAATGATGGCAGAGAGCTGTGTAATCTCTTCCTCCACACACACTCACTCCACATCCGGAGCATGACAAATGCACTGCACACAGCACAGAGCTGTGTGTACACCCAGCCATGCTGTACACATTCAATTAGGAGATATTTCCATGGAAAACATTATCATTATCATTATCTGGATGCTGAAACTCTTCCCTTCTCTTCTGGTTTTGGGGTTTTTTTCAAAGTACCTTAAGGGTTTCAGCAGTGAAGAGTGGAACTCTTGGGCCACTAATTCCAGACCAGGTTCTCCAAGCTTTCCCACAAGCAGATTTCCACCACTATCTGCATCCAGAGGATCTGAAAAACTTCCTATAAACTGGGAAAATGTCCATAATTCTTCAGGAAACTGCTATTCCTGACCTAAAGAAATAAGCTCACGGAGCTTTTCCTGTGCAGAGTAACTGTGCTGCAACTCCAGAAAAATCAACAGGCTTCTGT
Source organism: Zosterops lateralis (assembly GCF_965231275.1). NCBI lineage: Eukaryota > Metazoa > Chordata > Aves > Passeriformes > Zosteropidae > Zosterops > Zosterops lateralis. Next base: position 2,545,148 of record NC_139789.1, read on the forward strand.
AGGGAGAGGATTTGTATCCAGAAGTGCTCACAGATGGCTGAAGGGAGAGGATTTGTATCCAGAAGTGCTCACAGATGGCTGAAGGGAGAGGATTTGTATCCAGAAGTGCTCACAGATGGCTGAGGCTGAGCTCCAGCTTTGGATTTTCCAAGACCACACCACACATGTTACAGTGCCAACAGCATCCTCACTCAGATGTTTCAAAGCCAGCACTGCCCAGCCACCAATATCTCTTTGCAGCATTCATCCACCAATGTATCACCCAGATTTCTATTTTTCAGAGCCCATTTTACAAGCATATGCATATTAATAGATGCATAAAATCCAGGTCAGCTCCTTGCAGCTGCCAAACCAGCAGTGAAAGTCCTGTGACATCAGCACAGTGAACTGTCAGTAAATCAAACCCCTCTTCCTCTCCAGGACAGTGGCTCAGCTCCTGCTCTGCAAATACCATCCAACTTCCCATTCTGGGCTTTGGGAGATCTGCTGCAGAGAACTTTGCCAGACTGCAGAGTAAAGGACTTGCAAAATGATCCCAGAAAACCTTTTTATAAACTTTTCCAACCTAAGCCACCAGTGAACTATCAGTTCACCAGTTATGTCCAAGGAGCCAAACCACAGTATTGCTACATTTGCAACATTAGTTTTATCAATAAATATTTTTGGCACTACAGAGTTAAGAAATCCCATAACTCAGGCTTCCTGAAAAACTTTTCTTAGTGATTACTCATGTAAGCAATGAATACAGTTTAAAACTAAAGGCTCTTATGATCTCATGTGTCTGGTATTTAGTCAAAGCATACAGCAAATTCTTAAAAGCTGATCTAATATTAACAGTTTTTAGGAAAGTTTTCATGTACCGGTTTCCTCAAAGAGCCTTTAACATCTACAACTTTTTAAAGAACATTCTAAGTCAAGTAACATTTTGGGTGGGTATTTTTTTTTTTTTTTTGTAACATTTAACTTTCATGACTGTTACCATGTTCTTCAAAATACTTTGAAGAGTACAAAATAAATTCAGAAGATCTGAGGGAACAAGAAGACTTCAGCTAAATATAATTAATCCTTTATATAAGCAAACCCATTCACTGTTTTCCCTTGTGAGTCCATGAGAAGACAAATAAAACCAAAAAAGCTAAAAGTAAATCACTCCAATGCACAACATCAGCTGTATAAAACAGGGTGAGTCAAAAATAGCAGAGCAGGAATCAGAGCTGGGATAGCCTATTCTGGGAGGCAGGAAGTCATTCAACCCATCCTCTTACCTTGGAATGCAAGAGGCAGAAACTGGAGCCTGACACTTAAAACTCTTACAACAGGGATGGAAATGAAAGTATGCAGAAAATCACTAATTTTTCATTTTATTTGTTAAAATAAAACAAAACAACCCCCACACAAATGCTCCCAGCATGTACCTCAGGAACACAACAAAAAAATCTCATTTAATTGTTACATAAGAATTGCCAAAATCTGAAAAAGCTCTTGGGAGTTTCATGTCAACCACTCAGCCCCATGGCAGAACCACCACTGCACACAGACCCAGCTCTGAATGCACCAAAGGACAGGGGAGACTCGAGTTCCACACCCTGGCAGGGAAATGGCTCCTCCAGAGCTGAACTTGGGTGAACAGTGGTCCTTACAAACATGCTGTGAATATCCTCTCACCAACAGGAAACTGCAGTGTTCAGGGTAATTCTGCAACTCCTCCTGCTGGGGGATGTCCTGGGAACTCCAAGCAATCCCAGTGGCAGGACTGAGCGAAGAACAAGGTGGTTTTTCCCCAAGAGTTTGTGCAGCAGGGAAAAGCTGGCAACATCACATTTCTACCAGAAAAACCAGTGCCATGCAAGCAAATGGAAAAAGGAAGTTCCATTCCTCCTTTGATGACAATTCTTAAAGCAAACCCATGCAGATAATGGCCTCAAAACAAGCACCTTCCCTGGAACAGGACAGGCTACACCCACGAGGTGCATGTGCAGGCTTTGATGGCAAAGAGAAAACAAAACCAGAGCTGAAGCTCCACTGAATGCAGCCCTTCTCATCCCAAGGCCACGAGCACAGCAGGCCTGTGATGAGGGAAACAGAGCTGGCAGCAAATTGTTCTGCTCTTCTCCACAGAATTGTAAAGCATAAAACTTGCTATGATTAAATTTCAAAGTTTTTAAATATGGTGAATTCTAGAAAATATTATTTCCCCCCACCTGATTGTGCTGTCAATAATATTTTTTTCTTTAAAAGACCAAGTAATAAAAGTTTCCTGTTGGAATTTCCATTTTATTTGGCCTTAATTCTTTCCAAAGACTGGTTCAGCATCATTGAGAAATCAAGAACACATCCAAATGGGAATAAGCAATGATTTTCAAAATAGTACATGAAGAATTATGACACCCCAAATATTTTCATCTGTCCCAACTCCCCTCAGCTCCCATTTCAGAGAGAACTTTCAGCACACTCAAACAGTAACTGAAATTCTGTAATAAACAGGGGACACTGAGGGTTACAATTTAACAACAGACAGAAAGCCAAGGGGAGCTCTGCTGCCAGAAAACAAAGTTCCCATTCCCTCTGCTCTCTCACCACATGCTCCCATCTCCTAACTCAATTTTCTGCCACTTCACTTAATTAACTGGATTGAAGAATAAGTTAACTTTAAGCTTACAAAATAAATTCAGAGTCTTAGACAGCACACTGTGCATTTTATAGCTGAAGTATGCAGTTAAGCTTTTTTTCCTGATGAAAGGAAAATATAAATTCATTGGAAACTTCTTCAGTGTGTATGGAAGGGTTTAATTGTTTTGTTTGAGACTATAAAATAAATCAAGGTCTGAATCATTATTCCCAATTAGACCCAAATAATACTTCCCCAAGGTTTGATTCACTATTCCAAATTTGAGCCAAATAGTTCCCAAGTGTAAATTCCTTCTTAGGATTTCAATCATAAGTAACTTGAACTTAGTCAATCCAGGAAGGCAAGGCTTCAAATCAGGGAACTATATTTTAATTACGAAATTTAGAAAAGGTCGAAAAAGTCAGGAGTATCTTAAAACACAGCTTATATTTATCTTCCCACCAGTTTTAAAGAAACTGCTCCTCATAGACTATCTCCCTTAGCCTGGAGATAAAACTAAAACAAAAAAGAAAACAACAAACTATAATCTGAGAGCAACTCCAATATAGGAAAGGCAACTGAATGTCCATGAACTGTTAAAGACCAGCAAAAGCTCAGCTCTAGGCTGTCCATGGAAAGAGCCTCCCTTCCCGATCCTTCTCCTCTGGAGAGCTGCAAGCAGTGCCAAACACAATCAGAATTATTGCAATTGATCTCTGCTTATGAGCTCCCCTACAAGGAACCTTTTAAAGAGCTCAGACGGGTGCAGGGATGGAGCAGGAAGCTCTGAGGCTCAGAGCTCCTCACACAGCCCCATGTGACGGCACTTGTGCTGATACCGTGGTTAATTTTTAACTTCACTGTCTCAGCATCAGGGCTTTCATCTCTCAGATGTTTGACAAGGCAACATCAAGATACATTTCACATCAAATCTTTCATGGTCCAGCTGTAACTAAGTTCTTCAGTCTAGAAATTGTAATCAAGGAGCAGAAATATTAACAATAGTTTGTGTGTAAACTGTTCAGGGATTTGAACTCAGATTAATCAGCCAACTCAGAAACAGGATTTAGTAAGAAAAGTTTCCGATTCCCTAAGTATGAAAAGATAAAATTATAAATCCACCTCCATACCACCTTAATTGTGCTCACCCCTCTGTGCTAGAAACAGCTGCTTTAACCCCTTGAACTTTTATAGAATGTCAGCCTACAAACAGCTCTGTTTTACTGAGGTAGCAGAAAAATAAGAGATCACTAAAATGAGGAAGTTCTGACCCAGAATGCAACTCATTTCTACATCATGGAAGTTTTTAGTTGAAAATACATTTTCAACTTTCATGAAGATTCAGAATAAAACTTCAAAGTTAAAAAGAACGTTCGCAAATAGTGTGGGCACACTGCAAAACAGTCTGTGCAAAAAATCCCCAGAAACATCCATTTAAGAAAATTTCCCTTGTAGCACTTTAGTTCTCATCAGTAAAAAAACCCCAAATAAGTAACCATGGATGGATTTAGAAGTGACCAGCTCTAAGAGGAGCCTGAAGTCAGTTTAACTTCCACAAAGCAAAATAAACTTTCTGTGCATCCCTCTCCAGCACCAAGAGTTGACTTTTTTTTTGTTTTAATTATGCTTAGTGACTGAAATTGGAAAACATGGAAGCTTCACTCATAAGAGGTAAAAACTGGATTTTACCTCTTATGTTCTAAGCCTACCTTTTCAATGCACACTGAATTTACATGAACATCTATTCAATTCTCAAAGACTATCTTCCCATGAAAAGTATTACCAAATGTTCAGTGGAAGTCTGAAGAAATTGTGGTACTTAAGACAACCAGTCTAAGCATAGAAAAACACAAATATCTCTTTATGAACATGCCCAGATTTACACAACAGCCTATGACTCCAACAAAGTCATAAATTTTAGTTGAGCCCAGGAATACACGCATTTGTCACTCAGCAGACATACAGGACATTAAATCTCTGCCTGGTTTGACACAGCTGTACCAGCTCTGTAGACAAGGATATGAAACATTTAAATTTATCAAAGGCAGAGAGATCAGCTGCTCAAAAAGGGCTTTCCACTGTGACCCCTTCCTGTTTTCTGTTTAGAAGTGCAAACTTGAACTCCAGCAACCAACAAGCCTCAATTTTACTTCTTCTTTCAAGCAGCTGAAAGTAACACAAAAAAAAAAGAACTTGCAGATATTCCTCATTCTTTTCAGAAGAGCTTTAAAAAAAAGCTTGAACTTTTTTCATGGAGGTATTACTACATTTGAAACTAAACCTAAAAATTACAAAGGCAGTGTTCAAGCTCCTTGCTGTTGAAGATTTTGTTACAGGTGAGCATTATATCCATCCACACTTCAGAGTTTTTCCTTTAAGAGAGTAAAAGGGCCAAACAGATCAGTTTAAGTCTGTCCTGACATTACCTAATACAGGCCCAGCTGTCCCCCTCCTTCTCACATGTTTAGTTTTGCTTTCTGTTGGAAATGCTGTAATAATTAAAAGCCACAACAGATTCTGACTTTCTCCCCAACTAAAAATGTTGCTCTCTTCCACAAACAGCTGTAGAAATAACTCCCTCAAAAAGTGAGTTCAGTAAAATGCTCACACACAAAGGCAGGATCACACCAAGCAGGTGATGTTTCAGTGGAACAATATTTATGAGAAATTTGCTTATGATTTGACTCAAATGCCATCAAAACTTTCAGATGGTAAACTCTGCCCCAGATTATTGGTGTTTAGTGGTGCAAAGTTAAGTCATACACAAATTACAAGCAACAGGAAGCAAACACACATAACGAGGAAACTCAATTAGAAGCAGTCGGGTAAGGCTGCCAAGCACCACTGCAGCTCAGTGACATTTAAACCTACACCAAGTGACAAGCCTAAACCAGTGACATTTTAAGCCTAAACCAAGTAGGTGACTCAAAAGCAGCATTCAACAGCAGCCATTTGAAGTTTTAAAAAGCCAATATGCATAGAAGGCAACTCGAGCATGAATTTACCTCCAGAACCGGTCCAGCTCCCAGAATGGTTCTCTCCACACCACTGGCGTACCCTTTCTGGCTCAGTGCAGTGAGGCAGTGAATTAAGAAGTTTGTGCTTTGGGTTTTCCCAGACCCACTTTCACCTGATATAACGATGCACTGATTAACATGTTTTTTAAGCATTGTGTGATAGGCCACATCAGCAATGGCAAAAATGTGAGGCTCCAACTTCCCAAGCTGATGGTTCTCATACATCTTGACGTACTTGGGGTTATAAATGGGCAGGAACTTGAAGGGGTTAATTGCAATCAGGATACTTCCTGCGTACGTGTAGATTCTGTGCTTTAGGAAGCGGCACTTGAGATTCTCCAGGAGCGTTGTCTCGGTCAGGTTGGGCAGGTTGCAAAGGTCATCAAAGTCCTCCTGGTGCCAGGGCAGAAAGCCCCTCTCCACCAAGCGCCGAGCCTCCGCCTCCTTGGAGAGCAGCTGCATCTGCAAGTACTTGATGGTGCCATCAGTGTTCCTCTCCTGCAGGAGGAAGTAGTACCCATCCTGCTGCGGGTGCTCGTCCTGAGCGCGCCGGGGCCACAGCAAAACCCTGTGCACAGGAGAGTCGTTGATGTCAAGTACCCATTCTTCTCCACCTGATTCTTTCACCTCCACGAGCACGTAATGCTTGGAGACGTCCAAGTTTAAGATATTAATCACATCCTTGATGACATCTGATGATGTACTGTCCTTGGTTGCTGTCACTTTGCAGCAGGGAGCGCTTTCTGTTGAGAGTTGGGGGTAGATGTGAAGATTATAGGCTGCCTTTGCCTGGCAAACTGCACTGTCAGCATCTTTTAAACTCATTCTGTCCCCAGATGGGCTTCAGTCTTCCACCCCTGCTTAATATGCAGTGCCCATTGTCTGAAAAAAAGAGAAAAATTAAAATATCAGCTGTTAAAAAAGTGTGTACAATAGGTATTAGGGCAAGGTGTTCTTTTCTGCAGGATGAGAATACAGTTATTACATAGTGCATTTGTTCTTGAATAAGTTACTATTAGTGATATTATTTCTAACAGCCTGTTTGGATATCCTATGAGCGGAGAGCTGCCACAGCATCCAGCCTCCTTTCACTTTTTCTTCTATTCCCATGCCACCCCTTCCTCCCTGCCATGGCACACAAGAATTCATACAGCCAAAGCAATACAAACCAGGATCAATGTCCAAAGTAAAACTTCCTTGTTTCCCCAGGTTAGTTTTAGCCCAGATACTTTCCTTGACCTGGTCCACATAAACATTTACCCACCCTCCCACAGAAACTCTGCCTTAAAGCTGCACCAGCAGCTTGAGGCAGAAACAGGGTTTGGCCACTCCTTAACTCAGCAGTGACAGTTTAGAGCAGCCACGAGCTATGGCGGAAGGATCAGTGCACACAGACACAAAGAGGAAAATGGTTCTGACACTGAGACCCACATTTTTTCCCCCTTATTTTCCCTAACTAAGCTCTTTCCATGAGAGGTCCAAGACAGGTACAGCATGTACCCCACTGAGCTTTCAGGAAGCAGGGCCCCCAACTGCTTGGAACAGACACCTGACACACCCTAATACACCACGGGGGTTTCTTCAACACAGGTCATTGACACAGCCAAGAGACTGCTCATTCCTCCTGAGTGAACCACATCCTTGCTACAGAGGGTTTGAACACGACTTTCACCTTCCATCTTATGCAAAAAAGTTAAGTCTTGATGGAACTACTTTTCAGCAGCAAATATGAGCTAAATAACTCACTTTGTTTACACCATTCACAGCAACTTCTTCCACACTGGGACCGGAACCTCATTCACACATCTCAAAAAATTAGTCATTGTGATTGTTCTTTCCTCCTTCCAGCCCTGGTGCAGGCCACACACATAACTCCAGCCTATCAGCAGCCTCAGAAGCCAACCTCTTCCTCACCGCCAAGATAAAAGTCTCTAGACCCCGCTACCATCTGTGCCTTCCCCAGTGATTTTCCTCTCATGTGCAGTTTTGTGCCCCCAGTTCACCAGGACTATCTCTGCCCATGTTGCTTTAGCTCCACAGCTCCTTTGCTTACCAAGGGGTACTAAAAGGAGAGGGATAATAAAGTGTCCCTTTGTTTTAGCAGTCTGTAAAACTTCATACTGAGAATAGCAGTTCAATTTTTGTTTCAAGAACAAAGTGTTCTAATTATACACTGACATGCCAAATACATTTAAAAAAAAGAGGAAAGAGGCAGAGAAATGCCAAAGAAGTTACTTTTTGCCACTAAACAACTGCACAGGAACTTGCACAAGGCCACAGAGAGTAATCATTTCAGATTAAAATCACTAGAGCTGGAGGCTTTTAACTGCACTTCCAGTGCAAGTAATGAATCATTTCACAGAACATATGACATAGCTGTGGCTCATGAACAGCCTCCAAGGAAGGAGCTGTGCTTTCAGGGACTCTGCAGACAGCTTACAGACTGCCACACAAGCCGGATCATTTGTAGTGGCTACTCATCTAAAGGAAGGCTGAATAAGCCACAGATGGCAAAGGAAACCACAACACATCCCTGATCAAACTGTATGATCCACCCAAGAATGTTTTTCCCCATTAGATGTCATTCTCCATTCATTAAGGAGGGCTGGTTCCAAGAACCTGGCCATGCAAAAGGCTGGAGCTGTGAACTCCAAGTGCCCTCTCCATTTCCTGTAATTACCACTGACCAGCAGAGAAGTCTGAAGCACCTTTGAAGTAATTAGGCAAGTGTTAATATATAAAAGCTCAAAGCTTGGCACAAAGTAGAATGTACAGCAGACTGCTGCTCATGGGGAAGATCCATCTGAGCACAGACAGAAAAATGGAACAACAGTGACAATTTTCCTCTCCAGCTACTCAGCCAGTTCAAGGGACACAGGCTTTTGCAGACTTCCTTTTTTCACCCCTCAGAAATTAGTTTCAGACACAAAGTCTGCTGAGTTAGAGGAAGTCCCTCATAAGCATTTTGACCAAAAGAGCTCCCTAAAATATGTTGCACCAGCTTTTGGCCAGCACAGAAGAGCTGAACCTTGGTGCTGACCTGTGACTTTACCAACACACATTTCCTAACCTTGTCTCATGTCAGCCACCCAAATTTGGGACATTGCTCAAACTCACACTTTCCTAAGGGGAAATCAGAGTGCAGATGCCACTTCTCTACAAGTGACAAACCCAAGGCCATTAGAGCCAGCAGGGTCTGCTCATGTGTACAACTGGAAAATTCAGTTTTTCCATCTGAGAATGTCCAGATATTGCAGAGGTTTGACGAAAACCTCCTTCTCTCCTACTACTTATGATTTTCTTAGAATGGATATAAAATTTATTTGATGATTTTATTTTGCTTTGAAAGAGAAAAAACCCTCTGGCTTCCCACTGATCAATTTTTCAAACTACAAATTAGAACATAAAAGGTAAAGAGCATTCACTGGACAGATTATAAATTGGTTACCTAATGAGTCCCAGTATTCAACTAAGGACAGGTGTCTTCAAGCAATTGGAGGATGAGTTCCTAGTGAAGCTGGATTCCTGGCATCAAAGTAAACATTTTCATGATGGCTCTAAAAGAAAGAAAAGAGTTACTGATAAAAAACATATCATAGAGAGATTGAAAAGGCAGCAAGTGAGCAAGAAGTTAAATTAATTACATAGTTCAGTAATAGAGGAACAAGAAAACAACTGCCAAACAAATTTCAGCTGAATTTGCAGATGTATAAAACTTCAACTTTATCCAAGAACCAATCTATATCAGAGAGATGGAAGGGAATGTATCCCGAAATGGGTTTGAATAGCAAGGAATTATTTGAACTCAGTATTCTACCACAGCACCACGGGCACGACAGTGAATACAATCTCCAGATAAACATAAATTAATATTTTGTTAGGCAGCCATACTATCCTTGTGCTCAGAAGATACAGGACCAATACAGCATCTAGAATAAATCCAAATTTCAGTTAAGGAGCTGAGGGCAGCAACAACAAGAACAATCCCAAATCTGTTAGAAAACACCCCCCTGACAGGCAAACTCTGCAAGCTTTGTCTGCCAGGAGCACACAGAGGACACTGTTATCAGTGGCAGTCCTTGCACAGGACCTGCAGTTGGGTACAATCACCAGGCTGGAGGACAAAGCCACATCACAAGGCAGAGGCTGGAATTCACAGCTAAACAAACTCAGGCAAACATAAGACATAAACACCACCAGAAGGTTAAACTGCACTGCAAAAACTTAACTGACACCAACAAGGCCTGGTTGCCAAATCTCTTTTTAGAAAATCAGCGAGCCCCCAGTAACCAAGCTGCCTCATCATTAGAAGAGTTAATTATGTACCACCCTCTTGTTTATGGTCAAGAGCAGTCTGAAGAGATGATTGCAATAATCTCTTCTTCATTTTATGATCTACAATTATTTAGACAATTTTTAAGCAACTGAAATGCTTATTCAATGTGATTTGGCTCGTCAAGGAAGCACAAGGTGCAGAGAATACTGGAAGTAAAAGGAGAAATACAGGAAAGAAGATAACACTGAAACCACACAGGTCAGCATGCAAAGCCTGCAGCCCAACCACCACTGCTGGCTTCTGGCTGGAGATGGAAATTCTGCAGTTACCTCAAGTTCTTTCAATACCCTTTCTTGTAAGAAATCCCCTTTCAATATATGCAAGAGGAAAAAAATCTGTAACTTTACTGTTTGCTCAGACAATTTTAGTAACAAAACCAAAAAATTCCAATTCTGGATGTTAATTTTGATGGTATTTTGTATGGGTTTTCTAGACTCCATTAAGCCAATTAATTTTTTAACAGGCATTAAAGCCAACAGTATCCACTTGGTAACAGAGTGGAACTCCAGCAGAGAGTTTTGCCCCAATCAGTGCAGGGCATCTCTTTAGTTTAAATAAGGCCATAATTTGAAGCCACATATTTAGTCAATGAATCATGGTGAAGCTAAAAAGGGAAAGCTACCATTACAGCGAAACTGTTGAGGATGAACTGTATAATATTCCAGTTCTTCGCATTTTCACATGTATTTCCACTGCTGCATTCCTCAAAGGGAAAGATTCCAGCTTCTCCCACTGCTCACCAAGCAATTCTCAACACAAAAGTGGAACTATACCAAAGGTACTTGACCTTTGATATTCTTAAACACCAGAACTGCCAGCGACCACCCCCAAAAGACACCAATCTGTCTGGTCAAATTGAAAATATTCAGCAATTTCAAAAATATTGAGCTATTACTGACTTTGATTTCCAAAGCAAGGAATTCCCGGCAAATCACCCTACAGAGACACCTTAAAGTGTCCACAATCAACTGTGCAATTAACAGGTAAAGATCCATGTCCTACCTCATGTCATAAGGACAGGTGCTGTTAATTGAGCATAATCGATTTTAATTCTTCTCAATATTCCAGGAATTTGTAGATTATTTGAAAATCAACTCAGGATCTCATCACAATTCAATGTTTTCCTCGGTTATTAAATATTCAGCTGGACTAAACAATTTTAGATCCTTGGCTTTCTTTAATGAAAAGCTCTTGGATTTTCTGCTGCAAAAGGAGGAGTTCTGAATGGACCACACAAAAATTACAACACATTTGTTACTACTCTTTGCAGGGAAGAGTTACTACAACCCTGTAGGGAAGTTACTGCCCCAGAGGGCCTGGCAAAGGAGAAGCTGGGCTGCAATGTAGTGTAACACAGGAAAAAGTCAAAAAAATCACCCTGATCCTAAACCACCTCTGATGCAGCCTCCACTTCCTCTGAATGACTCAAATGCACAATCTCACCTCAAAGCACAGATACCTTATCAGACTTTTCAGTGATGTTAGATGTTACTACCTTATAAAAAGTGTGATGTCAGAGCTGCAGATGCACATGGGAGTGATTCAGAAAATGTGGCCCAGTTGAGGAATCAAGGCAAAGCAACTGAAAGGGTCACAGGTAAAGAATGCAAGCCAAGAGAACCTTGGGGGCCATTCTACCACCTTTTGTAGTTTTCTTAATTTTTTCCTTAACAGCACTACAGTTGGAGGAACAAAAAAGGAAATAAAAGTTTTACTGCCCTAATGTTGCATTTACAGTGATGAGAAACTTTTTAAAGGAACTTTAGGCTGAACTTTTGTGTGAACAGAATGTACACATGTAAAAAATAGCTTTAAAACCACTTTTATTGTTTAATATCAATGGCCTTTATAGAAAGGGCAGATTTTTCTGGAATCTGCATTGAGTTTCATTTGGTAATAAGAGACACACAACACAATAAAGCCTTGATAAAAGCAACTGCACAAGCCACGCTTAAGTCACTTGATACACCAGGAAAACACAATATTCTACAGACAAAACCTCTGAATTTTTATTTTGTGAAATAAAGACATCCCTAGTCCTTCCTTTTAGAAAAATAAACCCTTATCAGCATCTCAAGCTTTACTTCTCCTTGATATTGGCATAAACAGGCCTTGTTTCTTAGAAATTGATAAACACCTTCAGCCTTCAAATTCACAAAAAAAGCACTGAGCCAAAAACATTTTGTTGAATCAGAGTCTTTCACTCTTTTCCTCCACTGCTGAGATAGCCAATACTGTTGCATTTTTTAGAAATTCTTCCTTTTTAAATGCCTAGAATATGCAAATCCTGCCCTTTGACTTTCTAGCTGAGGAAAGGCCATATTTAGCCTCAGTGTGCATGTGAGTCAAACATGTTATTCATGAGATTATTCAAGAAGTCTAATGTTTGAATCACTATGGGTCAGAAAACTGTCTGCACAGTCTGTCACCCTTCTAGGTGAACCTTGTGTAAATCTTTTATCAGCTGCATTTACTCTTCCTAAATTATTCAGTTCCCTGAGCGTTTTGGGTTCCACAGAAAAGTCCAGACCTGGGAGTCTTCCCACTGGGAATGGACAGTTTGTGCAGGCAGCTGCCACTGCAGGAGCTGTAACATTCAACTTGTGAAAAAGCTTTTTGTTGAGACAAACGTTCAAGCACAGAAAAAAAAAAAAAAAAAGAGCCCCAAAGTGCGCAGTTCTACAAAACATGTTGCATTACTGCAGTAACTCTCAAGTTTTATGCGAATAATTAAGGATTAAAGATTGAGGAAGTGGCCTCAAATACGTCATCCTGAAAAGCATAAAGTTACTGGACTTCAGATGTAGGGCAGGCAGAAAACCCCAGAGCAGTGCAAAGACAAAAAAACCCAAGATTAAACTCTTTTCTTAAAAAAGCCACAATGAATCTTGCAGCTAATATGAATTAAAAGCTCCCCAAGCTGCTTCTCTACATTAAATGGAATTGTTCCTGACAAGAGTCTGAGTTAAAGACACCCAGGGCTTACTAAAACTTGCTGGGTGTGACACCAACATCCTAAACCGGAATGCAAGGTTACCCCACGCTGTAACTTTAGGGCAAGTTCTCCAGCCATGGATTCCAGCTAACAGGCCTGAAATCAAAGGGCTCCTAATTACCCATGACAAACTTATTTGCAAACAGCTCGGCAGACGCAGCGATACCATCCACCTCTAGGAGCACCGTGGGAGGATGCTGATGACATCTTTGAAAGGCTAATTGCATCTGCCAGGAGCTTGAGATCATCCCCAGCCCTTTGCTCCACTGCCACCCATTTCCAGAAGGTGAAATCAAAGAATGCTGAGCTCGTTTGCATCCAAAGTGCTTCTCGCTTTTCACCAACAGGAATTGCAAATAAAGCCGGGCAAGAATTTTGCTACAATACTTACAGAGTAACAGAAAGCAAAGCTAAAATGATACTGGGAATTCATCTTCCACCAGGATCACACATACCTGTATCAGACCTACGGCCAGAATTGTCATGAGTCAGGATACTAGCCTGATACTTTTAGTCTAGAAACATGTAACAAAGGATGTTCCTAGCTTGCAAAAGTTTTACTTCCCAGAGATTGCAAAACCGAGCTTGCCAAAAAGACAGAGCACTCTCGACATCCACACAGCAGGAGGCACAATTCAACCGGGGCGGTGACAGTCATCACGATAAAGCACGACCTCAACACAGCAGCACCAACTGTCAGGAGCTGCTCAAAAGAAACAAAAGAACCCTCAGAGTTTTAACGAATTTTTTGAAAGATCACGAGATATTTGCCTGAAAGATTACAGGCTTCTCATACCGAGAGTCGGAGACATCACACGAAAAAGCAGAACACCGTGTGGCTGAAAAATCGCAAGCGGGAGACAGAAAAAAGCAGCGGCTGGAAGGAACACCGTGCCCTGCTCAGGCTCTGCCCGAGAGACGGAACGCAGAGCCGGGCACAGTGAGACACCCCCCTTCCCTGGGCACCTCCAGCTCCTCCTGACACAAAGTCAGGCAGCAGCACCGCATCTCCCCGCGCCCGGCACGGCCCCGGAGCCCGGCACGGCCCCCAGCACCCAGCACCGCCGGGCTCCCGAGGGCGTCCCGGGAAACCGCTCCGGCCCCGGGCTCCTGAGGGCGGCGGCGGAGCCCTGCGCCTACCCCTGCCTGGAACAGACCCGCAGACACCCCCTCAGAGCCGAGACCCCCACACGCTCCCTCACACCTGCTCCGAGGCACCGACCCTCACAGACCCCCTCAGAACAGCTCTGGCCGCCCCACAGCGCTCCGTGCGAGACCCGCTCCCTGCGAGGCACCGCCACCACAGCGCTCGGTGGCCCGTAGCGAAGGAACGAGAGGCGGGGGGAGCGGGAGGGATGCGGGGCAGGAGGAAGAGGAGCGCGAGGCCCGTTACCTGCGCCGGTGTCGAAGCGCGGCCGCCCGGCCCCGCCGCCGCCACAGGCCCCGCCGCCGCCACTTCCGGGTGGAGGGGGCGGCCGGGGCGCGCCCATTCAGCGCCGCTCTCGCTCCGCGCATGCGTCGGCTCGCGACAGCGTCAGGGGGTGGGGAGCGGAGCGGCCGCTTGCGGGTTTGGGGGGAACGGAGGGGAAACGGCGGGAGCTGCTCGGGGAGTCACGGGTTCGAGCCCCGAGCCCGCTTCGAGCCCCCGCCGCGGCTGGGCGGCGGCAGCCAGGTGCTGTCTGCCTGTCTGTGTGAGGTAGCGGGGGTGGATTCTCGTCAAAACCAAAGAACACCGAGTCCTGCTGGTCAGGGAACGTCCCCGCCCGCCGCTGCGGTGGTGGTGGGGTGGCTGGTGCTCGGTCTGTCAGAGCGCTGGGCCACACTGGTTTACAGAATCACAGAATTGTTTGGGTTGGAAGGGACCTCTGGAGATCACCCAGTGCAGCCCCTCTGCCAAGGCAGGGTCACCTGGACAGGTGACACACAGGAAAGTGTTCAGGTGTGTTTGGGAGACTCCACACCCTCCCTGGTTCAGCTGTTCCAGTGCTCGGCTCCCCTCAAGGTAAAGAAGTTCTTCCTCATGCTGAGGTGTTTGTCTTGTGTTTTAGTTTGTGCCCATTACTCCTCGCCCTGTCGCTGGGCACCACTGAACAGTGGCACCATCCTCTGGACACCTCTTGGAGACATTTGTATATTTATATAGGATTGGTGGGATTCTCTCTCAGCTCTCTCTTCTCTGCACTAACCAGGCCCAGCTCCCGCAGTCTCTGCTCATCACAGAGATGCTCCAGACTCCTCAGTGTCTTTGTGGCCTCCACTGGATCCTCTCCAGTAGCTCCTTTCTTGTACTGAGGAGGCCATAACAGACTTCACCAGCTGAAGCTACCTCCCACCTGAGACCAGGAGCACCTTTAGGGCTGCAGGAGTTGTCAGACCCTCCTTTATTCAAAAGGCAGCGCAGCCCCCGGGGCTGAGCCCCTGAATTGGGGCTCGTTTCATTCCTCCGCTCCGCCAGGGGGCGCGCTGCCACCCCACTGCCGAGCCCGCCTCGGCGCGCGCATGCGCGCTGATTCAAAGGCGATGGCGGCTTCGGCGGCTCGGGGCTGAGGGGAAGCGACCCCGGCCTGGCCCCTCGCCCGCCCGCCGCTGCCTTGGCACCATGTCCTCGGACAGCAGCGGCACGGCAGCGGGCAGACAAACGACGACAGCTAAACGGAAAGGTAGCGTGGGGTGAGGGTGGAGCCGCGCCGGCTGAGGCGGGAGCCCGGCCCGGCTGAGGGGGAATCCAGGCTGAGGCGGGCAGCTCCGCGATGGGCCCGGCTGAGCTCTCTTTGCCGCTCTTTCAGGAGGAAGAGTCGTACAGTCTCGTTACCTGCAGTTCGATAAGAAAGACACCAAGAAGGCGCCGGGACTGTCGAGCTCAAGCATCTCTCAGCGAAAGGCAGAAAAGGTGTGAGGGGCGGCTTGGACCAGGGAGACCTGGGGAGAAACCGGCTCTGCTGGGGTAACGAGGGAGCCGTGGTGTGTTGCTGGGGGAGCTTGGGTGATACACTCGGGTGACCTGCAAAGCACCAAGGTGCCCTGGGATTTAGTTGTTTATTGTCAGCATTTAAGTTGAAGGTAAGATATTGCTGTTTATGTTGTATCTTAGCTGTTTCTTTATTTCCAGGATTCTTCGTCAAGTTCCTCTTCATCAAATACTTCCCTGCCGTCGTCTAGACCTAAAGCACGATCAGTTTGCTCTCAGAACAGAACTATTGCTGGTAGGTTTTACCAGTGTTTAAAAGCAATCTTTTGTATTTCCAGCCTATGAAACTTTCAGTTTCATAGTTGGTATTTTGTATTACTTGCATCACCGGTAGATGTTATTTGTGTGCAAAGGAAATTAGGAAACTTGATGTGGGACTAAGACAAATCAGGTCCTGGCTCTGGAACTGAGTGATTTGGTCCTTCCTGCCTTCTGCACAAGGTTTTGAACAGTTCTTTTCCTTTGCCATCACTATTACTCTGCTTTTTTTATTTGCTCTTTCTGTTAAACCAAATGTGAGTGACTGAAAATCTGTCTGCAAAACCATCCATCTTTATTTCTGTTGTTATTACCAATTATTCCTGTCTGGTATTACTGACAGTCCTTGGTTGCCTCCACAAATATCCAGTTATTGAGGCAAATTATTCCATTGTTTTCTGTGAATTGGGACCTCAAAGGTGTTGGAACTCTGGAGGCTGAGGATTTCAGGCTTTCTGTGCTGAGGAGGCACTGACTCTCAGGCAGGCACTGCATTTGACTTGAGGCCTTGGAACAGACTCCTGAAATTGAGTGATGGCACTGGGGTTGTGGGTGTGGAGTTTGAATAGGATTGTGTGATCTCACAGAGTGGAAAACTTGGAATTTAGGGGTTTAGTATATAATAGTATATGTGAAGCAATATGGAGGATTTTGGGTGTTGTCTAAGCCCTTCTTCACCTTCTTCTTCTTGGTTTCAGGTGTTTTTTTCTAATTGAGTGAAAAGTGTCTACATTGGGGACCTTGTGTGGTCAATTATTGGGTGAAAAGTATAAATAATACAGGTGTCATCTCATCATTGGGTGATTAGTGCTTAAATAACCTTGGAAAGAGTTAGAGGTGCTCCATTTTATCTCCATTTTCTGCCTCGTTAGTCAGAGCTCACAACTCGTGAGGCTGTAAATAGATAAGAAATAATAAACACTGAGTATTAATCCTGGCTCTAACACAAAGAAGAAAAGAAGTCTCACTGTATGAGGTCCTTAGAGAGTGGGCTTTAATCATAATAATTTTCCATTCTTGCTGCAATTCCAGTCTGTAACTTTAAAGTCTTTTAGAAAACAGGTGCTCATTAGACATCCCTGGGAGGAGAGAATGTTTCTGATAAGCTCAAGAGGGGCCTTGTCCAGGTGCAGCTCATCAAGGCCCAAGGAGCATTTCTCAGGTCATGGTGGGGTGTGAGGGGAGGGAGGTGACAACATCAGCTTTCCCTGAGCCTCTACAATTTGGAACTGTGAACTTGTGCAGAACCTAATTCTTCTAGTTCTAATTCTTTTAGTCTGATAACAACTTCTTTCTACAGATGTTGACCACAGCTCATTAAATCAGAGTGCTTTTGAGAAGGGTGACTTGCAGTCCACTTTATTAGACGAAGGAAAAATGAAGCTACCAGAGCTTGATATTTCTGCTATTAATGGTAAATTTCCATTCATAGACAATTTCTGGTGTTTTTTTTTATTTTTAATGCATGTGATGAAAATTGAGGATAAGAAATTCTTGTATATTCACAAAAGGATTTTAGCCAGAGGTACTAAGACCTTTGGAGTTCAAATTAACCTCTAGGTTTGTAGTATCTTTTGGGTGCTCTGTTTTTTTTAAAGCCAAAAAGTAAAGAATAAAATCAAAAATTAAAGAGTAAAGTACTCTCGAGTCTTTATTCCTATAACAAGTGGGTCTCAGCCCTTCTGAAAGTGGATCACATTTGTTTGTCACTTAAAGATAAATGCTCACCTGATCCCTATCTGTTCATGAATATATCAGAGCTGGAAACAGAGCACAGATTTTTTTACTGGTACACACAATAATTTTGAAATTATCTTTGCCTTTAAAGAACCTGGTGGTCTATTGGCCCACCCTGTAGACCTGGACACAAGGACACACTAACTTTTGCTGTTGTAATCCAGGTAAAAGTGACCCCAAGAAGAGTTCTTATTCAGAATCTGCTTCAGAAGGAGATTCAGAAACAAAGACAAGCAAAGTCACTGATGAGGTGAGTCTCACTGCTTACATTGGTAAGGATATTTATTTTGAAATTAAGATTTTCTGTTTATCTTTAATCTGAATTACAGCTGAGGTCCTGGGAGGATCTAAAGCCTCCTTGCAGAAGTCAGTTCTGCTGCTGGCAATGTTTGGTGTGTTGATCAGATATCTGGACACTGACCAGAGCTTTTCTTCCATTTCTTGTGGTAAAGAATCTGTTCTAATTATTGCATCTCCTCAGGTGGACTCTTCTTGCATTCCTGCCCATACTCATTAATTATGTCACATTAAGTATCTCCTGGCACTTTTGTTCTGAGAACTAACACTGATTCAAATCTAATATAAAGTGCCTTATTTGGGGATTTCATTCAATGTAGCACTGGAACTTCAAAATCTCTACCAGAATTATGAAAATCTGCTGAAAATATTACAAAAGGTGGTGGAACAAAGGGATATATTTAATTAACATGAGTGTTTAAAAAACAAACTTCTCTCATTGAGCTGCCTGTTGGCTTTGATGATTATAGGCATGAATTGGACTATTGGTAATTAATTTGACCACTGAAAAAACAATTGCTTAAATATCAAACTTGATGTAGAATATTTTTTTCTTTCCTGAAGGAAACTGATTCTTGTAATCTGATGGCAGAGCTGGAATCTGAGACACTGCTTTTAACTTTCCTAAGAATAAAGGTGAGAGTTGGTCAAGTATTTGGTGTTTCAGATAGAACCTTGATAGTGAGGAAATGTTTAATTTCTTAAATGCTTCCTGACCTGTAAAAGTTAGATTTTTGGGACTGTACATATTTATAATTTGTAAAACCATAAGACTTGCCATGAAAACTCTTAGAGTGGATTCAGTGCCAGTTTATTAAGCTCCTGTTGGTTCTTAGGAATTAGGGGGATGCAGAAGTTTTGGGGAACTGTGAGTCTGTCTGGAGTTGAAGGTTGTGGCAGTGACTTTGTTCCCTCAGTGCTCTGTGTGTGTATTTTCCTTTACAAAAAGGACTGAGGGTGAGAAGAGTCTTGAGAGGGCCTTTAACTCTGATTTTCTGTGCTTACTGTGTGAGGTCTCCTGTTCATTAATTGAAACTCTTTGGTATGGTCTGGGGCTTGCATTTCTTTATTCAGAATATATTAATTGCTCAGATGTAGCATTGCTTTAATTGTGAATATTTTTGGGATGTACTAGGCAGAGAAAAGGGTTGCCATGATGGAGGAAAAAGCAGAAGAAAACTTGATAAAATTGTGTGAAGAAAAGCGGAGAAAACAGAAGCAGCTCTGGGAGCTGAAACGTGAAATTCTGCTCAAGGAGAGAGAGGAGAAGCTCAATGAAACATTAGACAAACAGGTAAGTTTTAATTAATGCTTCTCTGATAGTTACACAAACTCATTTATGAGGTAGTCCTTTATCCAAGGGAGATTTCTCTGCTTCTGTGGCCTGCAGGGGTACAATTTCATGCATCTTAAAGCAAACAAATAACTCCTTCCTGTTGAGGCCTGCAGCACCTGAGCAGGTGCCTTTGTCACTGTGGAGTTGGCCCTGGTGGACAGGCAGGAGGGAGAAGCTCCTGGGCAAGGGCAGAGATTGCAGAGGCTGCCAGGGCAGGGTCTGGGACATGCACAGGAGGGGAAAGTCCCCAAAGCCACGTGAACATCCCACACTTGGGCAGCTCCAGTTATGGGTAGAGCTGAGATGTCACCCCTTAGAGAGAAGTGAACATCTTCTTTTATTTGTCTTGTTTGTATGTGTTAGCCACAAGCAATTCTGGCCTAATTGTAAGAAGCCAGGTTTCTAATGAATAATTAATGTTTGACTAATGAATTTTCAAAGCTGAACCTCTTTTCTTTTTAACAAGTACACATTGCAAAAATTGAACAAGGCTTTTGGAGAACACACTGGTTAATTACAGTCAGAGGATCTGATACAAAACCCTTTGGCTGTGTTGCCAATATCTCTGAGCTACAGAAACAAGAGAACTGGTACTGAGGATGTAGAGGAAAACATAATAAACAGTTTGATGGGATTATTGTACCACAGACTTCTTGCGTTCCTCTGTCAATAAGCATTTCAGAGTGGTATTTAGTTTTATCATAAAGCATTTTTTTGTAGTGGGTGTGTAATACAGAGAGATGTGCTTCTGGAGAGTGTTGTTCAGTGTGTGTCTCTTTCAGATAGAAGTGCTGTCTCCCCTGGTTGCTGTCTGTGAACAGTTCAAAGAGCAGTACAAAAGCTTTGCAGCTTCCCTGGATGCTACCAGACATGAATTACCCATAAAGAACATTCACATAGAAGGAGACAAGCAAACCTATCTTGGTATGAAAATTTGATTTATTGTATTTGCTTTCAGTTCTAGTGGGTTTATGCTAAAAAAGCTTTTCACATTGTTACTGCTGCATCTGTCTATGGCCACTGGAGGAATTTGTGTGCTCTTAGAGCCTGTGTGGACACTGGGCTGCACAATAATCACGTATTGTGCTGTGTGCAATTCTTATCTCTGTTTAAACACCTAACTACACAGTTTTTTATCTTGCAGCAGAGAAGAAATTAACTTTTAAAGTTAGCTCAGTCTTCATATACACCTTCTTTAGCAGGTTTCTATATATTTTGATATATATACTTGCGTTTCTCCCCCTTTCTTTTTCCCATTGTGTAAACAAGTTGTAGGAATGCTGTGATCTTTCTTGTTTCTCTGTCTGAGGGACAGTCAACTTGGCGGACTTGCTCATGTTTCTTGCAGAACTGGAGCTTAAATGTTAATATGTGCTGTCTTGAATCAGAGAATATTTAATAAATTAGCACATGTATTTTGTATTGAAGTCTGGACAAAAATTTACATTTTTAAACTGCTGGTGTGCAAAAAACAAGATTCTTAAATAATTTACAGCAATCTTGCACTTCAAGACAAATGCGAAACGTTTATTGAAGAACTTAGAGTTCTTGTAAGAAGACTAGAAAGGAATAGGTTCACTTTTTTGTTTGTGAATGTTGAAGGACATGACAGAATAAGTTTCATGGAGAGGATACACGCCAACAGCAATACATGAAACTGGACAGGGAATTTTGGGTGTCTCAAACTTGTTTATTCTCTTCATTTATCCTAAAAATCTTTGACATACTCTAAGTGAGAACTTGATGAGCAATTTTAATAGCCTGTTGCTGGTGCTGGTCACAACAATGAAAAATAATTTGCCTTTCATGGTTTCATGGTGTTTTTGTGGAAGCTGAAAAGTATCTTTTTTGTCATCTAGTTCACCTGTCTCTGGGTTAATCCAGCTGTTAATATCTCGTATTAACTGGTGCCTCTCTCATTTTTGATAATACCTTTAACTGCTTATCTTCCAGATGAACTGGGAAAGCAATTAATGATCACACAGGAGCTTCTGGCAGAAGTTATGCCAGAGCACTCAGAGGATAGTGCAAAAGCACTTGGTGCACTGAAAGAGCTTAAAGAAGTGTCTCAGCAACTGAGTAAAGGGCTTCAAAGGTAATCTCAACCATTGGGTGGAAAGACTTGTTGACTAAATATTCAGAGGAACGTCTATAGCCCTTGCCAGAATATGGAGGAGGGTTGACTGAGGACTTGGTAGCACTAAGTGTAATTCTCTTTGAAGCAGTCATCTGCATTTCACTCCCTACCCTGCCTACAGTCACACTGGGATGTTTGGGGTTGGGTTTGTACTCCAGGTGAACCACATCAGTGTGCCATTCTCTGACACTTCAGCTGAGAATTTCACTGAGCAAGAACAGACTTGGTAAGTTTAGGTGTGTAGGAGTGGAGAAACCCAGGAGACAGAAAAGTGAGCTGCAAACTGTCTTAAATAACAATCCTGAAAGTGTGTCATCCTTGAGAAGGCACAAGGAGCACAGTGAAGGGTTTTTTCCTTAACTCTTGTTACAACATATACAAAGCATCACTGGAAGGGTGAGGAAGGGATAAAGCATGACTAATGTCCTTCTCTTCCTTCATTGCCCCAGAAGACATAATAGACATTAAGCAACTTGTCTCCCCCTCCTGCAAACTGTCCCATCTCTCTTCCCAGTTCTTGCTTTTGAGAAGAAAATTCACTTTTACATTTGTTTTCTTCTGGTTGGGCCATAGTAAGAGAAAGATGGAGATGTCCAGGCATGTAATCTTTGGGCTAAAGCAGAGTTATTAATCTTCAGAGTCACTGATTTAGTTTCATGTGTTCCAGGAGCTTCACAGATGTGCAGAACCTCTCGTTTGACACCAGTAAAGAAGTTTCTTTGCATAACCAGTTAGTGTGTGAAGAGAATCATGGAGTAGATGTTGTGAAACGCTGGTATTTCAACTGAGTTTGTGATGTTTTACTGCTGGGTAGGTACTAACTTAAAGCCAGCAGATGTTTTTTCCTTTTAGTTTTTGTGTGGACATACAACTTGCCCAGTTTGTCAGTGCAGCCAGCAGCAAGGGTGCTCACTGATACAGGAGCTGGAGAGTTGTTCTGCAGGCTGTCTCACAGGGAGACATTGCCACTCACTTTTAATGGGGATTTCTGTGACAGGTTTTCTGTCTCTTTCTGCCTTGACAGTACTGAAAGGTAAATGATAAAAAGTGCTATTCCTGACAAATCTGGTCTGTGTGGTCACCTGCAGCCTGAGTGTTAGTTGGTCACTGAACAACTTCTGCAGGACCTCAGATTTGTCCCGTATTTCTGGATGTGCTGGGTGGATACAAAGCACTTGCTTGGAAGGAGCCGGGTCACTTTTAACTAGTGAGAAGTTTTGGTAACTGGTTGCCTAATTGCCTTGTAAATAAATTATTGAATTAACAAATGCTTTTGTATAAACCTGACTCCTCTTTAAGGATATTCTTTGTAATAATAAAGACTATTTTCCTCTGCTCTAGCAGTACCCTTCAAGTTTGAATATGTTCACTGATCTCCTACAGCAGCTTTTGTTTCCATCTGGCCTTGCTTAGGGCTAATACTGCACAGTCCAGTGCTGCACTTGGACACACCAAGTGGTCCCAGTGGTCAGCCATGAGCACCCCAAGTGCTGGGGCCAAAGGATTGGGAATGGGGGAAGGAACCACAAACCTGATCACTGAGTGCATGTGCTGTGCTAGGAACCTACAGGCCACATCTGGCGTGTTTCTTCAACATCCTTTCCTTTTCTTACTTGGAATGCATTTTTCTCTTGAAGACATGCTGTAACCTGTATTTCTTAATCTGCAGAACCTCATTCTGTGATGGTTTTTCATATTTCTAGCTTAAGCTGTGTCTCTAAGGCTTTTTGGCCTACTCCTAAGATACCTGGAGTATTATCCTTGCACTCCTTCAGGTGCTGTTCAGGCTTTCTTCCTGGCACTACTAAAGGTCTAACTAGATTCTTGTCTCCTTTTATTAAAAATCAGGAGTAAATGAAGTAACTGGATCAGTAGATGTGCCACACCCATAAACTGTTCAGACCCTCCTTGCATACAATGTCAGTGCCATTTTTTTAGCAGCAGCTTCTCTGTGAACCAGTGTTATTTAAGGATATCCATCTGTTACTTTTTTCCTCAGATGATCTGCACCTGGTAGTTCACCTGTGTGGCTGCAATCCCGCACGTCAGCAATAGATGCTGGATTAAGCTCTGGGGCAGGAGCATGAGCTGCATCCCTGAGTTTGGCCACTGGATGGGGAACTTGGCCCAGCAAAGTCAGCTTGGCTGTCCTTGTGTGGGCTGGTTAGTTTTGGTGGATGGAGATGTGGGTAGAAAAGCTCCAGTATGATGAAACTGGTTTGGATTATTGCTGAGCTGTGTCCTCACACCTTTAACCTCTTTATGATCAATGTGGCAATTCTGAGACTGAAAGTTGGGAAGGGTCATCTTAAATATGACAGGGGAGGGATGGAACTGAATATTGTAGTGTGCTGATAATAATGTCTCTGCACAGGCATATCAGCTTGTCTTCCCTAGGATTCCTTCATGGTACACCTCACTGATGGTCTAAAAAAGTATTTTTCTTTTAAGAAATACTTTTAAATTAAACCCATTCTTTTCAGTCGAGTGACTTTCTTCCCTTGAGATACTATTGGATGTGTATACCTACACCCAAACGTTACTTGAGCAACAGCCAGCAATGCAAATTTTCGCTCTGAAAAGCGGTGGAATGCTGCCGGTTCTCCCCCGGGGAGGTGCTTGCTGTGAGCACAATTAAAGGCTGTAAATCTTGCGGGGGCAGTAGTTCAGCCCCGCTGCTGCAGGCGGCACTCGCTGCACTCCTTATCCTCTCCCACGGGGCAAAGGGGAGTCCTGGGGCTGAAGCCAAACTGCTGCTACAGAACAATTCTGTGCCCGGGGATGTGCGCTCATTGTTTCAGAAGAATCAGAGGCATTAATTTCAGCATTCTGGCCATTCTTTAAACTGAACACTTGTGTAATTCTTTGTACAAATGGTACAACAAGTGTTAGCTAAAGCAGCTCGGCCTCTCCAGGAAAAGATTTTTAAACTAGTTTGAACAGAGACTTTTTCTTCTTGATTTTCATGGATGTTCTTTCTAAGTGATCCTGTTTTGGCTCTTTGCAGAAGTGTTTTAGGTTCCTGCACCTTGAAATAGCTACGGAGTTGCTTGCTGTCATTTAACACTGTACAAACAACAACAACAAAGAACTGCAGAATCACTGGAGCAGGGGCTAAACAGATGTGACACCACTTATTTTATATTTTCCACTTATTTTCTGACAATGTCACATGCTCTAAATCGGTTGGAATCCTAAACAAATTAAGAGCTCTTTTTATTCAGGTTATGTGTCTTTTTTTTTTTTTTCCCCCTGTGGAATTAATAATGTTCTCCCTGCTGTAACTTGTATCAACGAAGATTTAGTTTAGTTTTGTTTTGTCTGAACTTGTGCTGCACTTATTACCTATTTATTCATCTTTTAGGCCAGAAGTTCTTCTTGACCAATTGTTAACATTCCTGTGTGTTAAGGTGCTTTTTTGGGGGAAGGGATTTTTTTTTTCTTCCTCCAAAAACTGAAAGCATTTGTGAAATGAGCCAGGTGGGTGAGAGCCTGGGAGGAAGGGGGAGCCCAGGAATTGAAGTATTTGTCCCTTGCAAAACTCTTGGTTGTTTAAAAAGAGATTGGCAAAGCTTTTAGGCTGGGTTTGCCCTGCAGCTTGCCCTGCCTGGGTCCTGGTGTGTCTGGGGGAGCTGTGACCACATTCTCCTCAGTGCCAGACCCTGACCACCAACTCGGCAGGGCTGAGTCAAGGCATTTTTTTTGCTGTAATTCTTGTACTGCCTGCAGTGGGGGCTCCGGGGTCAAGGTAAGGCAGGATCCCTCCTGCCCGGGGTGCTCTGGGGTGGAGCTGCAGCTCTGGAAATCACCGAGGTTCGTTTGTCCCCTCCCCACACCCCAAACCCCCAACTCTTTGTTCACCCGAGCTGCAAACGGAGCTGAGCCTGTGCTCATCAACAGCCAGCAAAGCAGCTCATGACCCCAGCAGATGTTTCTGCATTTTAGGCTAATGAGAACTTATTGGATTACTGCAGTCTTCCCTGCCTAGGAGTAAATACCACTTTGTTGGAGATCCGGAAATTCATACTGAATATGATAAACAAACTGCTGGCTGGGCTGGGATTGCCAGGACATGAAAAGAGTTCCAGAGCGGCAGAAGATCTAACAGCTCTGAAATGCACCACTGAGCCACACCAATTAAGAGCATTTCCAGTGATTATGTGAGCATTCCTGTTCAACTCACAGAAATTATTTTAGGTTGTTTCTTCCGCTGCATTTGTGTGTGGTCTGTACAGCAAGCACGAGGTTTGCAGAGTGGGCTCCAATGCCTCTGATCAGTTTCTTTTAAAATATTTCTGTCATAATGTATATCCAAAAAGTGAGTTTCCTGCTAATTCAAGATCTTAAATTTCCTATGTTATGGTTGTCCCTTCAGATATAACTAATTTTTAAATTTATACAGACAATGTATGATTGGAGATGGCCTGTAGGATATAAAAACTTAATTCCTTTGTTTAATATCTCTTGCATATGGGAGGTGGCTCTACTGTTCAGTCAGACTATGCACAAGTTGTATTTCACCAGTCACGTAGGAGCTGAGAAGAGAATTGGGAAATTATTTCTGACTGAATGTCTGAACGACAGCCCCTTCTGATAAGAACAGTGCTCTTCCTTCTAAATCATTCAAAATCCTTCATTTGAATGCTTTCCTAGTACTATTTCAGTCACTTTGTCAGGATTTAAAATGTTATATTACTGTCAAAGATCACTCTCCTGTTCTATAGATGGATAATAACCATTTTTGACAGAACTATTTAATAATTATGTTCTCAATATCATTATCCTGTTATATGCTACTTAGATTACACTCTTAGTTGAAAAGTGCTCTTTAATTATCTTTTCCTTATAATTTCTTCTAGAGATGTTTGTATTCCTGGGGGACAAGATCAGTCTGATTTCTGCCACTCTTTCTGGACTGATGCAGTCTCTGTTAAACCATTTTCCTCAGTGCTGGTGAGGTGCAGGAGGGTGGCAAAGCCTGGGACACTTATTTTGCAGTTATCAGTTTCTGCTTTTGCTATCTCTGGCTGTCACAGAAACACGAAGAGAGAACAAAACCCAGGGGTAAAGAATAGGTGTGGCTTTTTTACCATGGATATAATACTGTAAAAATTAACTAAGGCCTTGTTCTTGTCTGGTGGTGTGTAATGACTGAGATTAATGTTTTTCCTTTGGTAAAAGGGGAGAAATTATTCTGGAAGTTGATGACTTTTTTTATTTTTCACCCACCTTCTGCTAAATCTAGTGTGTACAGGAATTAACACAAAACTCAATGATTAATAGCCTTGGGTTTAGTACAGTATCTTTTATGTGCACAATTTACACGTATTTAAACAGTGAGAATTACCTTCTATACCTTTGGATCTGATCATCTGAGTGACAAGTTAGTGTCACCACTCATGCTGAGGCAATTATCAAGGGCTAATTATTGATGGCATGGTCCTACCACTTATTTCCTGTGAGTTGTCTTACTGATTTCAATCTGGCAATTGAGGTGGGGGGGGGGGGGGGGGAAAGCAGAAGTATTCCCAGCTGAGAGTGGCAGTACTTGAGAATTATTATTTTTTGCTTGACAAATCCCTGTCTGATAATTTTCACATTGCACAGGGGGTTTTTTTTATGAGATATTTGGGACATGGGGGAAAATTCCTTCTCCTGCAGAGTGATGATGAAGTGAAGTGATCAGGATGTGAATTAGATCTGGTTCAGAACCAGTACAGATGTATTCACACCTTGTTCTCTAAACCCCTGTCCCTCCCTCACCTTTCAGCCACCAGCATGGCCAACACCAATCCTCCACATGCTCTGAAGTGCTTGAGATTCCTAAGACTTTATGAGGAGCAGAATTACGTTTTCTGTAAACGAAATAAAAATCTGAGCTATGCACAGTGCAAGCGGGTGGGTGAATATGGCCCATAGATCTGACTGATGAATAGTTTTTATACATGAGCAGTTCTTACAGAACTTCCTTTTAACTCCTAACCATTACCAGATGTGGGTTGCAGGCGGCTGCTGGAATTCCAACACCTGTTGCATCACACTGAATGGGATTCATTTTGGCAAGCACTGAAAATTCCATTTCAGTAAGTAAATAGTTTGAAATTATATCTAAAGCCTCCCCCCCTTTTTTTTTTTCAGACCAAGTTGATTCCAGCCTTATTTACAGGATTGCACATACCTTCATAATTAGAAGATGGTTTGCAGTCTTCAGAGGCTGTAATTGCCTGAGATTTCTTGTAGTCAGTAAATATCAAATGGAAAAATCTTCAATTTAGGAGAAATTTCTCCTTTAAAAGAGTGAGCAATTCAAAAGAGCTGTACTCCACATAAGGGGAATCTCTATCTGTGCTTTTTGAGATGTACAAATACACATTTGTGTCTTATTCTGAAGATGATGGAGCTTCATTTTAGAACTGCACTTTGCTGCATTTATCAATCCATTGCTGAATCCTGCTGGTTGTTCAAATTCCTTACGCAGAGCTTTTTCAAAGCTCTTTCCTGTGGTTGACAGGATAAGTGTTTAGTGGCATTTTGTGGGGTTTTTTTGTACATTCCCCATGGATCTCATGTACAAATCTGTAATGAACCATTTGTGGTTTGCTCTAGAAAGCTATAGATTGAGTGTAGAGCTAATTAATGAATTAATATTTTTGAAAGCATGATGCTGTTTCAGCTCAAACATACCTGAACTCTGCCATTCCATGGGAACAGCAAAGGTGCTTCATTTGCATTTTGCCTCCTTTAATCTTTAATCAAAGGATCCCAACATCCCCTGAAGTGTCACCCCGAGGAGAGGCTGGGTCAGTACAGCTGCTCTGCAGACAGGAGAACATTGAGGCAGGCCAGGTTCTGTGTTTGTAGCTGAGAATATGAAGAAACTGGAAAACTATTTGGAGTTATCAGATTTTTTCTTTGCCTGTTTCAGTTTGTCTCAAAAAAAAGCCCCAAAGAAGCAAGCAAACAAACTAACCCTAAACCACTTTAATGTACTTTCTAATAAGTTCCTTCTCATAGTTCCCAGCTCATCATTTCCTTGGGAAGTGACCCCTGTCCTTCTAGAGTCTCGTCTAAATTGTCAAAAAGTGTTTGTTCTTTTTCTAGGTTTGTTCTGCCTCTCCACAAAATGAGACAGTGCTGGTTTAGGATAGATTTAAGTAGGAAAATGTAGCCATATCTCACAGTGTTACCCATTATTAAAGATAATTTGAATTTATCAAAAAGCTACTGAGTTAGTGACTTTATATTTTTAAGAGAAGACATCAAAATGAGTGTCAGTTTCACACAAGACAAAAGTCTGAGCACTATTTGTGTGTATAGGCCACGTGTATTAAGGGGAAAAGTGATTGAAAGTACCTACACTGAGGGTTTTCATTTATTGCTGGGGCAAGAATTCCTCTCTGAGGCACATCTGGGATCCCGGTGTGCCTGGGTTTTCTCCAGCAGGGATCAAAGGAATCATTCCTTGATATCTCTATGCAGTGGGAGATGGCATTTGTTCTGTCACCTCGGCTCTGCTGTCGCCTTGGGTTTGCTTTGCCCGGTTTGTGTGAGCTCTACTGCAGCTCTTCCTCAGGCTGGTGCAGTGAGAGCTCCCTCTCCTGTCCCGAGCCCCTGGAACCGCGGGACAGAGGGATGGAGAGGGACAGATTAGGGCCTAGGGAGAGAGGAGGATGGAGGAGCATCAGTGCTGGCACCGGATTTTGGGCTGGAAAGCAGCTCCCGGGCAGCGCTCTATTGAATCCCCGAGCGCACAGAGGCTCCGTTACCGGGACTGGACCGTGCCGGGGGTCCTGTTCCATGGGACTTTGGCTTTCGCAACTCTCCCATCCCTGGGGCTCAGGAGGAAGGCGAGGAGCTCAGGCAGCGCTCCCGGGGCTGTTGGGGCTCGGCAGCCCGGGCAAGGCGAGCAGAGCGGGGCGGGCGGAGGTGAGGAGCGGCCGGGGCCGGGCTCAGCGCACCTGGGGCCGGGCGGGGCGCGGCCCCCTCCCCTCGTCGCTGTCAGGAGCGGGCGGGGAGCCGCAGACAAAGAGCCGGGGCCGGAGCCGAGCGGGCACCGGGGCCAGGAGGGGGCGGCCCGGGGGCGGGGACGCGGCGGGGGCGGCGGCCAGAGCACCGGGGAGCCGAGCCCGGGCGCGGGGCGGCGGAGCCTCGGGCTGCGCTCGCCGGGAACAAAAGGCTCCTGCTGCCCGCGCACGGCGCCGTGGCCCGGGCTCCCCGGCACCATGGCCGGCTGCGAGCCCCGCCGCGCCCGGGCACTGCTGCTGCTGCTCCTGCCGCTCGCCCTGTGCAGCCTGAGCGCCGCCCAGCCCCGCCAGCGCCAGTGAGTACCGGGGAGCCCGCGGCAGCATCCCTGGGCAGGGCGGCGGGGGAGAAGCGGCTCTGCTCGACCACGGCTCCGGGGGGTTCACTGGCCGTGGAACAAAGCCCGGAGGGGTCGCGGACGGTTGTCCCCGAGCGCGGGGAAAGGGGAAAGGGAGGAGAAAGCTCCGGTGCCCTACCTGCTCCAGCTGCTCCGCACAGCGGCCCGGGGCTTTGATCTGCCGACAATTATTTAAGGAATCCGCTGCCGGCGTGCCGGGGCTGGGTGAAGGTGGCGTTGGGCGCTCCTGAGCCGCGTGTGAAGTTTGTTGGCTTTTTTTTTTTTTTCTTTCTTTTTTTTTTTTTTTTTTCTTTTGGGGAAAGTTCTCTGAGTTTTAGATATTGAAGCTGCAGCTTTTTTTTCCCCGTATGTTGAGGTTAATTTTGATTAAGGTTTGTTTTGTTCTTTATCCCTGGCTTATTGTAGCCCATCAGCATCGTGAATAGCTGCATTAACCGAGTGCCGTGGAGAACTTATTCTCACTTGCTTACTAGAAAATATTTTACGTCCTGCCAAGTTTTGGTGTAACCTGACAGAGCCGTTGGTTAAATGCGCTTAAAGGATCTGTCCGGTCCCTGTCAAGTTAACTCTTTCATTGCCAAGTCAAATATTTAATTTTCAAATGCCACTTATTAAGTGATTTAAATAGTTGTATCAAGGGACTGATACTTCAGAAGGAGTTTTAGCGATTCAGAACAATGTGAGTACATGTGCTTCACATATGGCACTGCACTGCTGGGCTTATGACAGTTTAAATCTGATCATTTCATCCTGGATGCAGCTGGTACTCCTTCTCCCTCTGCAGCTAAATCAGCTGTCTCTCTTACCCAGGATTTGCAGGCTCAGTAGTAACTTTTTATTGTTATTTATTGCCATTCCGATGAATTTTCAAACCTGGCAGCCATAAGGTTTTGAATCTGCAAGTACCCCGTGCAATTTAACTCGGATGCCACAGAGTTCTGAACTTCCTTTGGGGGTAATGGGATCTCCATGGCAATGAGGCCTGCTGAGAGAGAAACATGGGCTTGGAATTTGATAAAAGATTACTTGGGGGCTGTAAAACACCATCATCCTCATCCCAAAGTGATAATTAATCATGAGCTAAAGCAACCTGGCTCATGGGACTGCAGAAACGCATGGGCTGAGAAATTTGGCTTTGAAAAAGCATCTGAGGAATTGCCTCGTGTTAAAAAAGTCCTTTTGGGTAGGGAAAAAAAAAACCCAGAAAGGTGTGTCATGAAGAGAATATAAATGTGTTGCTTCCAGCCCAGTGCATCAAAGAGCTCAGAGCCTGCAATGCTTTTAGCTGACAAGTTCATGGCACGGTGCCATTCACAGAGGAGTGGTGCAGATTCCATTCAGAAACTCTCACATTGCAGCATCTATGGGAGGTCGTTTTGGGTGGCTTTAAAGCTCTCTGGGTGCCTCCTAAAATAATGCCTTTTGTAAACTTGCAGGATCTAATTGTTTGAACAAGAATGTGGTTGTAGAGCTGGGGATTCAAGCCCAGTTTTGTAGCTGCAGTTTCTGGGCTGTTTCTGTATAAACTGAGAGTTCAGGTGTGTTACATGCTTTGAGTCTGGCATTTAGAAAGCTCCAAAAATCAGCTCTGAGTCCCTTCACTTCTC
The DNA here is from genome assembly GCF_965231275.1 of Zosterops lateralis. Lineage (NCBI taxonomy): Eukaryota > Metazoa > Chordata > Aves > Passeriformes > Zosteropidae > Zosterops > Zosterops lateralis. Next base: position 2,576,824 of record NC_139789.1, read on the forward strand.
CTGTATGAAGCTGAACTATGAAAATGGAGCATATGATTGAGTCAAAAATATCTAAATTGTTTCAAAGAAAGCATTGGCTATAAAGTTCTATAAAAGGTTCAGGTACCTTCTTATTCCTTCATGAGCTTCAGCTCTTTTATGATTAGCTGGTTGTATATTTAGTTTTTTTTACATATAATAGATAAATTAGTGTGTTTTTTATTATAGATGTAATAAACATTGATGTATTATGGGTTTTATTTAAATCCTAAGGATTTTTAAGCCATTTGTAACCACTTAGACTCTGTTTGTTCATTTATATTTATTAGATACAGGCTTAGACTACTGATGACAATAACTGTGACCGTACAGGGGGAAACATATCACAGAGTATTTGTTCTTTCCCTTTTGCTACACAAAAAGTGTCTCACAAGTGAAGGTAACACTCTCTTGGCTGTGTCTTGACTGACCACTTCCAATTGTGCTCCTCAGGGGTTATTTGATTGCAGCACCTTCTGTTTTCCGCTCTGGGGTGGAGGAAGCCATAAGTGTGACCATCTTCAACTCTGTCAAGGAGACCACGGTGCAGATCCAGCTGGTGGTCAAAGGAGAGACGGTGTCACGGAGCCACGGAACAGTCCTGGGTGAGCTCCTGCACTTCTGCACTTGAGAACTCGGTTAGGAGTTGAGGTGCTGATATCTCCAGAAGAATTGCTTTAGGTGATCATGGAATCAAACTAATTGATTTGCTGCTGCTGCTGCACCTTCTCAGTTGATTGTGCCAATGTGCTTTTGATGTGTGTGATCTCAAACATGTAAGGCTGGCAACTTTGGAACACCAAGACATACAGACACCCAATGCAACTGATACTCTGGAGTTTTATAGTGATTGTACTTCTATTTGATGCCTGGATATTTATTAGTGGGGGGCGATATAAGGAATAGGTTTATTTTAAAGAAAAGTATAAAATCTACATCATTATGAATTTCTTCACAAAGAAGAGTGCTGGGAACACAATTTCCCCATCTTCAGTACTGGGTGTTGCTGAGAGAGATGGTAATGTTTGTGTAGTTGGATAAGTCTTTAAAATCCAAGCCAGACACCTCTGTCCTGTGAGTAAAATCAATGTGATTTGATAATATCCAATTTAATACTGAGTGAATTTGCACTGGTGGAAGTGAAGTCCAGTAGCTCTGTTGTATCACTGTCAGTAGTGGTGGAAGCTGTAGTGTAGTCAAGGCAATCTTTAACCCTCATGTTTTAACCCTTCTGTATGTTAAAACTGGGAGTTTTATGAAAGCCATTCCATTTCTTGGAACAGATTGTCCCTGGTTGTGTCCTCCCCTTGATGTATTTGAAAGTGACAATTGCAAAACAATTCAAAGGGAGTGATGCTGGCACATGTGGACAGCAAATGCTCAAGGGAACTCCTAGGTATGACTGTACCCAGCAACCCAAACAGATCCCAGTTTGTTTTGAGAATTGTTTAAGTCCCAAAAGAGGCCAGGTCCTTTTTTACAGCAAAACACTTCTGGGGGCACAGGCTGCCCTGTGCTGGAGCCCCAGCCTTTGGGGTGCTCTCCAAGCACTTTGCAGTTTGCATTGGGCTAAAGTTGTAAATAAACATGGACCAGGTTTGTTTTGGAGAATTCACCTGGGTCTGATTTACCCTGGAGACTGTTTTACACAGGGCAGGAAAATTACTTCAGGTGAAATCATAACAAAGGGATACTGCAGCTCTGTGGTGTGGAGTCTTCCTTCACTCAACTGCAAATACCTAAAATCTTAGTGCCTTACCTTGAGAATAACTCTTGCTTTCTCTCTCTCTTTCTCTCTCATATTTTAGATAAAGGAACAATTAAGCTGAAGGTGAGTGTCAATTATTTCAAGATGTTTTCAGTGACTTTCCCTCAGCCATATCAAGCATTGCTCTCTGGCACAAATAAATGTCACATTCTGGGGCACACACTGAGGAGGACACAGCCTTCACCAGAGGAAAAGCGGAGAGTGAAAACAACAAAGCTCAACCCATCACAGCTCACCTGCCAGGCCTTTACACCACTAAAGAAAATCAATGGCTTGTGGCTCCACATAAATTTCTGTGTTGGGATTATTTTATAAGAATGACAGTACAGAATTCTGTGGGGGGGTTATGACTTCAAATGTTGGCAGAATGGTGCTGGACTAGAAGAACAAGCCCTTAAAAGTGTTTGGTCTCTTAATTTAGGACTTAATTTGGGACATTGAAGGGGGGTGGTGGAACAAAATATTCAATTGTGATCTGCATCTCAAATGGTGTCAGATTTTTTTACTTTGTCACTTTGAATCTGAAGTAATTTTAAAATGTTCATTTCTCTGAACAACTAGTTGAACATGTACATGCATGCACTTTTTGTTTTGGGGACTTTTCTGTGTTGGTTGTTGGGGGTTTTCCCCTCTGTTGGGAGAGCTGTGGGTTGATTTCCCCACGTAACACACTTTCTGTACTGGAAGCTGCATGTGTAGGTCATGGATCAACCATCACTTTACTTCAGTGATAAAGGGCAGAAGAGAATTTCCTGCCATGTTTTCAGCATGAATTTACCTCCTTTGAACTGTAAATATTGTAGAAAATCTAGTATGTCCTTAATTTTCTTTTCACTACTAACACAGATTTCCAACAAAACACAGCAGGTGGCTCTTATTGCTCACTTCGGTGTCAACTACACTCCCCAAAAGCTCAAAGGCTTTTCTGTGTGTTCTTCACCTCCTGGTGTGTTTTTTAGGTGCCTTCAGGGCTTCGTGGACAAGCACACCTGAAGGTTTGGGGCAACAGGCACCTGGCAGAGGAAGGGTACATTTTCCACAACTACACCACAGTCACTATCGACAGCAAGGGCTCCTCAGTGTTCATCCAGACTGACAAACCTGTCTACAAACCCAAGCAGAAAGGTAAAATCATCTTGGACAGTTTGCCAGATTCTAGGGCTGCTTTCCAGGGTAGTTTTAGGATGAGCTCTTCTGTTCAATCTCAGCTCTGGTGACTGATAAATTCCCTCTTTTCCTTTTTCAGTGTTGATAAACCTCTTCATGGTGACTTCTGACCTGAGGCCAGTCAATGACAGGGTAAAGAAAACTATTTTCTTTCACACTGTGCAATGTGATGGAATACTTTGTAGCCTGCATTCTATTCAAATGTGCACTTATGCAGAAACAGAACTGGATTTTTAACCTACTTAGGCATAGCTTATGATAGCTTGTTGAATTTGTAATTTAGCTTTTTGCACTTGGTCATATTCCTATTGGGGGAGAATACAAAGTTTTGGGGTGCTGGCAAATAGGAAGGCAGCTCTGCCAGAGCAGAGACAAGAATTTTTCAGAGACTTGCACCTTATTTAGGTAGTGCACAGATATGTAAATTACCACTTTTCAAGTTAGATGTCTGAATTAAATGTGTGTTTCTCAGGCTACTTCTTAGCAAAGAAGAGATGTTCAAACTCTGTCACTTTAGGTCTCACACCTTGCTTATGTTGACTCAACACTTCATCAAACAGCCGAAAAGTTGTTTCATAAAGCCTTTTATTTTTCTTTTTTCTTTCAGATTGAAGCTTATGTGGTGGTGAGTATCTGTGTGCCCATCTAGCACATGTCCTGTAGAGGTACAAGGTTTGTGTAGCCTTTAAAGGAACAAATCTGTGCTTTTCCTGTCCATTATGGCCATTCCCCCCACCCAGCACCCAGCCTATGCAATTCTCTATTGCTGTGTCTTTATCTGATTTCTGTGCCTTGGGGTTTTTTTGGTTTTGGTGTTTTTCTTTTTTTTTTTTTTTTTTTTTTTTTTTTTGCTATCACCAGCAAATATCCTTGTTTTCTACTTCAGTTTCAGAAATCCATTCCCATTTTTCAGCCTGAGCAGAATTGGTTTGATTCACTGGGATTTATAACTGTGAGAGCCCCACTCCCTCTCACTTTTTTTCAACGTCCACCCACTCCCATCCTTCATGTGCTGGGCTGACAGAGCAGGGCCACCCTTGTCTCTGCACCCAGACAGAGACAGTGGGCAGTAGAAATTCATGGAAAGGAAAGGGTTCTCCTGTCTTCTTCCTTATGAAGTGAATGAGAGGTTCCTTCTGTGTTTAGTCTTATTTTTTTCTTTTTTTTAACCATTTGCTTACCTGTCAGAAAGCAGAACGATTCACTCTTGTTGAAGATTTAAGGCTGGCAAAACCAGCAGGATTCATTTCATCTTAGTTTGTCAGCTAAAATTTGTCTTGCTGGTTGTTCAAGCTCTCTTTAGGAATAAGATGTTTTCAGAGATCAGCTCATCCCATCCAGGACTGGTGTCTCAAGACAGGGGAAAGCTCTGCTGCTTGACAGCCTTTACTTGTGTGCATTCCTCATAGGAGCAGAGCTCTTAAATAATTCCAGAAAGCAAACACCCCTGGTGAGGTATTTTAATATAACACCTATTTTTGACAGGTTTTGGTTACATTTGAGCCCTTTGTGAGGTGTGTATGTTACAAAATGAAGTTCTTTGCTGCAAAGTGAGTTAAATGAGTATGAGTG